>NC_086256.1:2500-1202500 GCF_021018805.1 Prinia subflava
CTCCCGTCGTCGCCGCCATCTTGGTTGTGGTGAAGCCACATCCGGTTTAGCCGCCATCTTTTTTGTGGCACCCCCGAAGGCCCCGGGTAGCTGGTTACTCAGGCGCCTCACCAAAATGGCTGCCTCAACCGCACCGCGGCGCGGCACAGCGGGCACACAGCTCCCTCGCGCCGGGAAGCGCCGCTGAAAATTGTTCCCGGGCGGCGCCGTTTTCGGGGTCGGGTGCAGGCAGTTGGGTCGACGCCCATGGGTGGTCCTTGTGTTTTCCCGCCTTTTTTGGCCGCCATCTTTGGAAGGTCGAAGGCAGCACGCCGAGCCGCCATCTTGAGAGTGGACTCACGTGACTTCCTCCCGTCGTCGCCGCCATCTTGGTTGTGGTTAAGCCACATCCGGTTGAGCCGCCATCTTTTTTGTGGCACCCCCGAAGGCCCCGGGTAGCGGGTTACTCAGGCGCCTCACCAAAATGGCTGCCGCAACCGCACCGCGGCGCGGCACAGCGGGCACACAGCTCCCTCGCGTCAGGAAGCGCCGCGGAAAATTATTCCCGGGCGGCGCCGTTTTCGGGGTCGGGCGCAGGCAGTTGGGTCGACGCCCATGGGTGGTCCTTGTGTTTTCCCGCCTTTTTTGGCCGCCATCTTTGGAAGGTCGAAGGGAGCTCGCCGAGCCGCCATCTTGAGCGGGGCATTAGGTGACTACCATCTTGTTTGTGGCTGAAACCATTTCCTGTTGGGCCGCCATCTTTGTTGTGGCACGGCCGAAGGCACCCCCGGTTTTAAAGGGGGGTGCCTGACAAAATCGAGAAAGGAGAAATTAGAAAGGAAAAAATTAGAAAGGAAAAAATTAAAAAGGAAAAAAATTAAAAAGAGAAAAATAAAACATAAAAAAATTAATAAGGAAAAAATTATAGAGGAAAAAATGACAAAGGAAAAAATTATAGAGGAAAAAATGACAAAGGAAAAATCACAAAGGAAACATTAAAAAATACAAAACAACCGCAAACATAAAAATAAAACATAAATCTAAATAAAAATTTAAAAGTTATTGAAAATAAAATAAAAAGTGAAATCATAACTATAAAATATAAAAGTAAACTAAAAATCGAAAAATTAAAAATTTGAGGAAACATTAAAATATTTTTTAAAAGTCAAAACAAAAAACCATGAAAAACTAAAACACAATAAAATAAAATAGCATGAAAAAATACATGAACAACAACAACAAAGGAATTCAATAAATGCAGCTCTCCCCTCCTTCCACTGCCTAACACAGCTCCAGGAGTGTTCTTGACTGTGATGCAGGGATAGGGAAAACAAACCCAGTGCCTCCCATAAATTCAGGTTTTCTAGACAGCCCCCAGTTTTACCGGGAAACCAATTCTAGCCAAGCCAGCAGCTCCCCTGGGATGGACATCTGCAGTACCGCGCGGTGTCCACAGGGCGGCAGCACTGGGGCCCGGCTCACAGGGGCCCCTTGGGGCCGGGCACGGGGCAGGGCTGCAGTACCACGCTGTGTCCACAGGGCGGCAGCACTGGGGCCCAGCGCAGCCCGGGGCTGCCAAGGGCATTGGCGACAGGCGGAGAACGGAGGCAAAAAAGAACGTGTCCAAAAATCCCTTTCCAAAATCCTCTAAAATAAGTGCCCTAAAAGACCCCCAACCACAACTAAAAGAATCCTGAGATGAACCAAAATCAAACTAAAAATGCCTCTATTTTAAGCTATTTTCCAATATTTATTTTATTCCATATTTATATTTATATTTATATTTATATTTATTTTTATATTTATATTTATATTTATATTTATATTTATATTTATATTTATATTTATATTTATATTTATATTTATATTTATATTTATATTTATATTTATATTTATATTTGTTGTTACAATTTATATTTTCTATTCATATCTATGTGTGTTTAATATAGACTATTATAATATATGTAATGTTATATATAGGATGTATTTATATTCTTGATATTATTTTAAATATTTTATATTTATATTTTTTTAATTCAGGTTTGTCTGTTTATATTTTAAACTATATTAATTCATTAACCTAAGACATCAGAACCACAATTAATCAGAATTAAATTAGCCTGGTTTTCTAAGGGGAAAGAATTTATTTTTATTAAAAGAATATTGGTCTATTTTCTCTTTCTGTGTTCTTTTGGATGGGAATTTGTTTGGGGGGGGGGAGGTTCTGGGGTTTTATTTTGTTTATTTGCATTGGTTTGGATTTCTTTTTTATTAAACAATGAGGTTTGGAGAGTTACAAAATAAAATATCTACTTTGTTTTATTGCTACATCTTACATACACCTCCACTTCAAGTTACTGCTGGTAATACCATACATGGGTACTATGAAAACTGTTATGGGGTAAAAAGGAAAAAAGGCACCATGGTGTTTACAGCTTTCTCTGTTCAGGTTTAATTTAGCAGAAAATAAAGAGGTTTTCTAACTGCACTCTCACTTATATCCAGACATTTAGTGACATGGATGTCATTTTTTAACCTCTTTGTTGCCAACAGCCAAAATTCCACATACTTGGGTTAAGAAAGAGTAAGGACAAAAAAAAAAAGGGACAAAGAAATCATGAAAAATAGAATAAGAAATAAAATAAAAATTAAAAAATAAAATAATATTTTGAAGTGAAAAAACAAAGTTTGAAAAAGAAAAATTTAAAATAAAAAATTTAAATAAATAAAAAATAATAAAATTACAAGATAAAAATAAAATATCATGAAAAGAAAAAAAGTAACTAAAAATAAAGTAATAATATAATAAAAGAAAAAAGAAAAATAAATTAGAAAATTAAAAAATATATAAAATTACAAGAAATAAAATACCTTTAAAAAATGCAAAACAAAAAAATTAAAAACGTGAAAAAAACCCCACAATATATTTAAATAGCATGGAAAGAATACAATAATGAAAAAGTAGAAAACCCCTACCAAATTAAATGAATGCAGCTCTCCCCTCATTCCACTGCTTAACAGAGGCCTGGGAGTATCCTTGATTATGCAGGGATAGGGATAAACGGGTTCTGCCCTTTAACTTAATCCCCTAAAATATGGGAGAAAGAGGGATTTCCCTCACTTTAAATCTCTCCGGTGATGTAAAGAGGGGGATTTTTCCCATGATTCAAACCCTTTAAAAGGAGGGACAGCTGGGCTTCCCCCTCAGTTTAAGCCTTAGGATGATAAAAAGGGGGGAGTTACGCTCAATTCAGACCCATAAAAAAGCATCGTCAGTGTTTCCCCCTTCCATTTTAACTGGAAAATAATTGAAAATGGGGACTTCTTATCAATTATTACACCTAACAGCATGGAAAAGGCAGGGCTTCCTTCGATTGAGACCATTAAAATTGCAGAAGTGGATTCCTGTTCAATTCAAATGCAGGCAATTAAGGAAAAGGAATATTTTTCCCTCCATTTAAACCTCTTTTTTCCTAATAACCCCTCTCTTTTCTGGGGGCACTGTGAAGGGACTGGCGAGGTGAAAGGTGAAAGTTGAAAGCTCCCCCCTGGGACCTCGCATGCTGCCCTACCTGCTCGGGTGCTGCCCCTTGGCACAAGGGCTTTTTCCGTTCGCATTTTCTTGAAGTGATGCTCCGTGCCCAGGTGCACTCGGCTGCTCCCCAGTCCCTGCTGGATGCTGCACCCATTGTTCCTGGAAGAATTCCTGGGATGCCTCTGTTGGCCCCTTTGGACTAGCAGCTCTCTGCACAAGTATGCCCGGGTAACCCTCTGAAAGCAGCCTCTGGTAGGAGCTGCCCCCTCCTCATCCTCACTGGTCACCCCTGGGGCTGCTGCACCTTGGAGTAGGGGGCGGGGGGGGGTGAGGTGGAGAAGGCCCTGCTGGTGGTTCCCTCCCCTACACAGCCCATTGACTGTCCCTTAAACACCGGGGTGTTGGGCTTTCCTTTCCATGGAAAAAAACTTGGCCTTCTGGGCTGGGTGCCCGTGGCCAAATCCAGATTCTGCTTCCAAAATTCTGTATGTCCTAGGTTTTTAATTAGCAAGGAAATTCCCCACAGAATAGTAAGTGAATACTGGTAACGTTTCTTTTGCAGTTGTTTTGCAAACTTGTTTTTCTGTTGAAATGTTTGACACATCCTTTGAGAGGTCAGGGGTTTGGCTGGATTATTTATGGCAAATCCTGACTAGACCCGAGCACCCCTGTACCAGACCACCCTTAATTCCAGTAAAATATTAATGTAGTTTATAAATGCTCCCTTTGCCTGCTCCTCAGTCTTTCCCTGTGCATCTGCAGGGAGCAGATTTACTCCATCCTTTGATCCTGACCCCAGCTCTCTGGCCCAAATGCCGGTTCTCACAGACACAAACTAAGCAGAAAACTACGTGTTTGCTTTTCAAGTAAAATTTTTATTACATCTGGCGGTACAACTAAAATAAATACATGTATTGATGGTCATCAGAGGAAAAAGTATCCATTGTGGTAGCACACATGCCATTTTGACAACACTGCATTCTTTTGGGGTTGTGAATCCTACCCATGTAAGAGATCTGAAAATTGGTGGTTTGCATTTTGATATTTTGAAATGCGGTCATTCTGATATTTTGGAACTTCATAGTGTGGTATTTTGAAATGGAAGTATTTTGGTATTTTAGAACTTGGTATTCTAGTGTTTTGAAACTGTTATTTTGGTATTTCTGAACTTGCTGTTCTGGTATTTTGAAACTGGGTCACTTTGGTATTTTGGAACTTGAGTTAGGTTAAAATTCTGGTATTTTAAATCTGTGATTTTTAAACATGGTTTTCTTTGGTATTTTGAAATTTTTTTATTATTTTGAAACTAGGTTATTCTGGTTTTTTGGAATCTAGCTTTTTGTAGGTTGAGTTTTTGGTATTTCTGTAGGCCAGGAGTTTGGTATTTTTGTACCTGAGCATTTTGTATCGTGAGGGTTTATTTGATAACCTGCAATTGGCAGGCGTTTGGGGCATCCCAGTTGAGTGCCCTGGCTTCATTTGCCTTCTTCCACCACAATTAACCTGGCATGGGAACTGTTAAATCGCAGAATATACAATGAGATGCTTCCTGAAACAGAAATAAATTCCAGCTGCAGCAAGAAAACCAAGAAAAGACCATACAGGAGTAATTCCATTTTAATAGTCTCCAAATCTCCAATATGTGAAAGGAAAAATAATAGAGTAAGTGTGGCAGTATTACAGCCATTACAAATAGAAACAGTGTTAGTCAGCTGTTCAATGTTGCTTTTTAGTATTTTATGGGAAAAACATTTGGACTAAAACTTCATATCCATAAGTTGCTGTGGGTTACAGGAGATGGAACCTGACACTTAGCAAATTCCATGAAAATCACAGCTTAAAGTTATTCGATGTCTTCTGGCCTCACAGGATGAGGCAGAGGTATAACTGATTTCTTCTCTGTATCTCTGGAAAGAGCTTTTCTCATATCTATAGCAAAAGGAAAAAATGTTATAATAGTAACGCAGTCATCGTACAAAGCTGTATTATGTGAATTCTCCATTAAAATAAGAATTTTTAATCAAGAAAATTTCCTAGAATCATAAAACTATCTCAAGTTGAGAGGGACCCATAAGGATGCAACTCCCTGTTCCACACACTACTACCTAAAATTATATTGCGTGATTAGGAGCATTGTGCAGATTTTCCCTGAACTCTGATCGGCCTGGTGTCACGACCCTTTCCCTGGAGAGATCATTGCAGTTACCAACCACCCTCTCTGTGAAGAGCCTTCTAATGTCCAGTCTGAACATTCCCTGACACAGCTTTGCTCCATCTCCTCATGTCCTGTCACTGGAGAGAGATCAACACCCCCTCCTCTGCTGTCCTGGTCGAGGAAGCTATAGACTGTGATTAAGGCATGCCTCAGCTTTCTCTTCTCCAAGTGGAACAAACTCATGGATACCAGCTGCTCCTCCTGAATCTTGCCCTTGAGACCACTCACCATCTTGGTAGCTCTCCTCGGGACAGAGTAATGTTCTTAATGCTGCTCAATGGCAATGACATCAACTATAAATATGTTATATAAAACAGTGATATAAAACACTGTGTGAAACTCAGCTGAATGGAAAGGAAATGACAGGCTAAAGGGACAAATTTCTGATTTAATGGTAGGTGGTAGGAATAATAGGTGTCTATCCCAGCCCTTGTATTTCACAATACTACATATCATATAGTGCAAGAACAGAAACAATACACAGCCTGGCCATGTAACCCCTTGGGAGGATAATTAATAAAAGGACCTAGAAAGAGGAAGCACCTGGTAGTTCACTTTTGGTAACATAATTAACATTAATTAATATGCTTGTATTTCCATGTTTCTTCCCTTTTAAACTGAAAATGTCACCCAATTCTCTGCTACTGCTGAACACTGGCAACTGTTAATTTATAGGTAGACATCTGAGAAAAAGTTTAAAGTCCCTGCTGTGCGATGAAAGTAAGAAAGCACTGACATTTCTTGCTTATTCTTGTTCTGCAGCTGATTTTGCCAGAGATGCCACAAAACGTGTAAATGGCAAGATTAAGCTTTGTAATTAGTATAATCTTGAGCAGGAAAAGTTATCTAAAGGAGGATACAAAAATCCCAATAATCAGCAACTATCTGAAATTGTTTCATATACCAAAAAAAAAATAGTAATAGTCTTACAAACAAACCCAGAAACCCTCAACATGAGAATCGTTCCATACAATCTGAGACCGAACGAGAACTTACCATAAGCATCTTCATCTGGCTCCCCACTGCTAGCCGAGTAGTACTCTAAGACTGTCCGGTACACACTGTAGCCTAGTTGCTTATACATATTTACAGCAACCTGATTTGATACTCTCACAAAGAGATCGACAAAAAATCCACCCTTTCTTTAGCAGGGGAGGAAAACAAACAAACAAACAAAACCACATTAAGGAATAGCAGGTAAATGTATTTCTGAGTAACAACACATAAATTAAGGTAATGAAACCAAAGCAATTCTAATGAAGTATGCTAATCAAATATCTTTCATAATGTAATAATAGATACACTCCTTTACCAAGAAAAAATTCCAATATAGGCATGGATTTTGTTTTATTTTTGTCGGACAGCCCTTCTACACCAGTCAGTGGGTCCAAAAACTTGAATAGAAAGAACAGGACAAGCTAAACACTCCCACAGGCCTAAATCCATATGATATGATTAAAAAAAAATCCACATTTTATATTGCTTGGATTAGGAGAGTGGAATCAGTTACAAAATTCAGTTGCCATCAGAAGATGACAGACCCTTAATTTCACAAGGCAAATTTTTCAAAACATTATACTATTTTCCAATTTTACCAACCATAGTGGGGTTGCCCTACCAGAATCAGTTAAGAACATTTCCCAGTGGGTTTGTCTGACCCTGAAATTAAATTTTGTCAGATACAAGTAACCAAGCAATGAAGGGATGGCAAGTAAGCTAAGATACCCTCTGCGGTACAAAATTTGTTCGGAATTATGCCTGAAAGCATTGCACAAAGCCCACAGTTACTGAACGAGTATGTTGGAGGTCCTACAGGAAACAGTGCTGCTGTTTCACAAAGCTCTTTTCCTGTCAAGAAATGTTCTTTTACAGAGTATCTCTACTGGAATTTAGGCTACATCCTCCTCACTCTGGCAAGTTAGCTTTCAGAGAAACCCTGAGATTTTAAACTGCTAAGCAACTTCCTTATCGTTTTCTCCAACTATGAAGAATTTCAGAAAATCAGAACACCACGTAAAGCAAAATTCTGCCATGTACACCAGGGACAGATGTCTGCAGAAAGACTACTTTAAAACATTACTTTAAAAGATAAAGAAAAACATACTACTCACTTTTCTGAAATTTCTTCCAGGAGCTCCATCAATTTAGCAGCCAAACCCAGACGTCGAAATTCTGGTGCAACAGAGAGAGCAGTAACGTGTCCATGCCACTCTTCCCTAGCCACAGAGCCTTCGGCTTTGCCCATGACTGTGAACATACAGAGCATCAGCACCTTTGGAGTAATGTACTGCCCGCAGCCAGACAACTTCACAAAAGGAGTAAGCCATGGATAAACACACGTTGCAATGGTTGTGGTAAAGGCTAAAACAGGGATGTTTACGTTCTCACTCTATGATTCAGCTGGCACTAAAAATGGCATTTTGCTCAAATATTACAGCACTTTCTTGACTAGTGTAAAAAAATACCAAACAAGTTTGCAAATTCCTTGCTTGAGGTGACCTCTAAATGCAAATTTTATGCAATTCTCACAAGTCTTCCACTGAACCAAAATTTAAAATCTGACTAAAACAAAGGAGGAGCGGAGGGCTAGAAACACAAAAACTACTATTCCAGCAACTATTTGAGACTTTTGGAGATTACGGGGAATAGAGCTTGGGAAACTTTGCCAGTCTGGCAATAGAAAGCTAAGGCCTTGCAAACACGATGCGTTTAAGGGAAAAAAAAAAAAGAAAAAAGAAAAAAAATGGAGGTGGGGATGGTGTTTTGAAGTTTTTTTGTCTAGTTTCTTGTCTTTCTACACTGGATCAATCCAATGTTAGTTTATTAATGAACATTCACACTTCCACCCTGTGCTTTTTTAGATATCATAGTCACTGCTGATAAGCAACAAGTGTGGTGGATACAGAGAAATGTTCTGTGCAGCACACATATTTTCAGCTTTAGTATGTCAAATACTTTTATTTCCTGGGTTCCTGCAAAAACCATTACTCTGCTTCACCCCGCCTCCTGGCAATTTCCTTTGGCATGACTTCTGAAAAACACAAATATTCCACAGCAAATTACATCCAGGCCCAGAACTTTCCCATACAGGGTAATGCAAAACGCAAGCCCAGCACTTTTATTAACTGTGTGTTGGGGGAGTAGGGACTTAATTTCAGATTACAGAAATACCCATTCACCAAATACGGGTGGATGTTACCACAGCCAAGGGTCCTCGCTGCGCTAGTAACATCAAACTGGAAGCTACGGCCATGAGTCCTGCGTAATACCTTAAGACACTTAAGAAACGGGAAGATGCAACACAACGTTCCTCTTCCATGTTGGATATTTTCTAAACGCGAAGAGTAAGATAAACTCCCGCGTTATAATTCCCGAAATAGGCAACGAAGGGAGACGTTACCGCCGGAACACCCGGCACTCACTGTAACCCATCAGCTCCCCGCCGGGCGCCTCGGCGACGATGAAATACTCGGGCCAGTGGGCGAGGTACTGCAAATAGAAGGGAATCCCGTACTAGGCGCTCGGTTAAGGAGCAACTGCGGACGCCACGGCTGCGCCGCCCGCGCCCAACCCTGCACCCTTGCCCCGAAAAGAAGGATACGGTCTCGGTCAGCGGGTCCAGATTGCTGTGGGGGAAGAGAGCGGCGCTCACCACGGGCCCGAGCCCGGGCCTGCCCCCCGAGGACCCCGTGTGCAGGGGCCCGGGGAAGCGTGCAGGGGCTCGGGGCAGGGAGAGGGACAGCCGGCGCTCACATGTTGTTGAATCGGAAGAGGTCGTCGCAGGTGAAAGCGCGGAGCGTTGTCATGATGACGGTGATCACGACGATGAGTGGCGATAACGACGCTGCCCCGGAAGCGCTCCCGCGCCCAAGGGCCACTTCCGCCACGGAAAGGCGGCAGAGAAGGCGGCCCCGCCCCCGAGACTGTCGCAGCGGGCGGTGCCGAGCGGGGACGGCGCGGGGTCCCCGACCGAGAGCAGCGGGCGGGCGGATGGCACGGCTGAGCCGGCCCGTAGTGGCGTGAGGCGCGGTGGGGCGGGGCCCAGCAGAGCCGCAGTACCAGGAGTGCTCTTGAGCTTGTGCAGCTCCACCCCGAGCGCACTCAGGTTACGCATAACACGACGTGACCGTAATAAGCAAGACTAGCGTATGCAGAAAAAACAACTCTGCATCTGGAAAGATGCCGCTGGACGAGGCCGGACACAGGCGGGAACTACCGGGCCCAGCACATGTTCGCCTCTTGGAATGAATCCCACACCTGCTCTCAGCACCAAAACAGACTGATCCCGAACACCCCTCACCACTTCACTGATACAAGCACCTCGCCCATCCCACGCTGCAGTCTCTCCACCTTACCCCCTGAGACCATTAGTCCTTCAACTTCGCTTTCAGAGGGCTGCACGTCAGAATCAATCCTCAAGAAAGACAACGTCGATTTGACTGTGATGCTGCTGCCATCGGCAGGTAGGTGCCTCTTCACCATTTGCAAAAGCACAGGGCTGGAGGTCATGATAGCCAACACTGACTTCTTCCACAAAAATACTGTCCTCAGTAGTGGACAATACTGCACTCCACCTGTTTCACAGCACCTCCTGTGGCACCCAAAATACCCAAAGAGACAAGATGTCCACTATGCCAATAAGCATTCACCTGCTCCATGTGGCCTGCTATGCCACTTTGCTCATCTCCATCAGCATAATTCAAATGCTGAGCTATTTCTGAATATTCTGCAAGGGGCCCAAATCACTCTAGTTATTCTGAAGGAAGGTTTGCACAAAAGTTTGAGGGTACACTGTGGGCTTGATTTTTGTCTTTGAAAATTCTGCATGAGATGCAGTAAATGGAGCTTGGGTACACGTATTGGGACAATGAAAGATGCCATTCTTGACCTGGAATTTGGAATCAGGAAATGCCAGCAAGGCTATACCACACAGAACATAGCCCGTTGGACTGAAGATCTGTCAGATTTCTCATAATTTAAGGGTCAACGTTTTGGCAGGAGACAGTTGATTCAAGGTCTGTAGTTGTGGTGCAAGAGTGATGGGGGATTTCAGAGTTGCCAGAAGCAGGAAGAGACTGCTTTTCAGGATGGTGGTGGAGGTGTGAAAGTGGATATGAAACTTGGGAGAAGGAATAGACCAATTTAAGGCTGGTTCTTGATCCTTTGAGGTGTTGGCAAATATATAGCTTTATAGCCCTCTCCTGCTTGAGGCATTCTTTTCCTACAGAACTACAAGAACGATGTAATGACACACCCTTAACAGGAGAAAAAGCTCAACTATTCACTTGACTGCTGTGACTAAGGCACTTTCTCCAGCCAAACTGGACTTTGGGCTGTTTTGCTGTACTCAAGATAAAGTCCTTACTTCTGAAGTGCTAAAAGGCACTTTTGTTACTGTGACTGAAGTTGGTTCAAAAGCTGTTCATGGCTAGAGTAGTCTTTACTATTATCAAATTAATTCCCAATATTGTAGCCTAAACCCGTATTTTCTATTCAGTGAGTTTGGGTTTTTATTTTAAATGACTACACATCAATATATAGTTCTACTAGTATGAAAACTGTGCAGGCCAAATGTTGAGTGGCTATCTCTGCTGAGTGAAGTACACGTGAAACAACTTTAGGCCTTACTTAAGCATAAGTATAGAGATTATCAAAGACATACTCCCTTTCATAATTACCTTTTACTGTCTATTACAAGTGGAATATCATTCAGTCTCAGCTAGGATGTGTGGAATGGAAGTTAAGAGGCAATTTTAGCACTTCTATGAAGACAAAGAGGATTTCACTCTTCAGAGAACAAGTATTTTCCTAGCTAATTTTATTTGCAACTACACCATAATCAAGTGTTGACAATTAGTGTCTTAAAAGCTACAAAAGTAGGATTTCAATTCAGCAACAAATTTAGAATCAACTCTATGTTCTATTACAAGTTTTTGTCTGACAGAGACCTTCTCTTGAATGTTTAATGTTAGCAAGATTCACTATACATACTCACGGTATCCTGTATTTCAAGTATCAGTGGAATTTTGTCTAAGGGACTCATCAATAAATGAAGACATTTATATTTAAAAGACCCATAATTGTGGTTTTACTGGTATCCATTACTGTGAGAAGAAGTAGCTGTTTCTCAGTATAGAGAAGTGATGGCAAATGTGAATAGGAAGAATTAAATATGTAAGTGTGCAGTATTAAGTGCACGGCTTAGGTAGGATTTTATTGGGGTTTTTGTTTTGTTTTTTTAAAGTGCTTTGCATGATCCACCGGCAAGAGGCCTGTATGAAGACCAGTACTAGCATGGTTGATATTACAGGAATAGAAAAGGTAAGCATTCACAAAGTCAAGCTTTGATTTGAATATTTAAAAAAAAAAAAAAAAAGCCAAGGCTCATAGATTTAGATACAGAATTGAAATGTTTCTACACATCTTAAATACAACCAAAGAACATGTTACACTCAGATTTATGAGAACCAGCCTGTTCTGATACAAAGTCCACAGCAAAGCGATTGCCTTACTTTCATAATGTAAACACATCTGAAAGAATATACTGACAGTTTCACAGATGACATAAGTAAAACCAAAGCAGTTGGTCATATAAACCTTTTGTCCCTCCAAGGCTTAGCTTACAAGCTCAGGCTGTACGTTTATTCTTTGAAGGACATCTTCTGGCATACAAAAGACAGGATTGACGGCCTTAATTTGTTCTTCTCCTAATAAAGACAGTCCAGCAATACCAAATAAGGTGTGAAATGGATCCACCTGGTAGAAAAAAAGAAAGCTTTTGTCTGTTTACAAAAGTCAGTCAGTTTTTCACTTGTATGGAATGAATTTTTTTGTTTGCCAGCAAGAGGACCAACAACCTCCACGGCTGGGGAAGACAACTGAATAAACTTCCATTTGTGCTAACATCTGTTGACAGGCAAGACAACTTCCATAGCAGGCATTTACAATACTATGACTTACTCAGGAATGCTTGTCAATTATCTGCTGCTAAGACAATTTTCAACTCCTGAGTTAGAAAGAAAGCACTCACATTTGTCTATTAGCATGCAATATCACAGGGTGGTAGAAGCAAAAATAATTAACATTTTAAAAGTAAACTGGATCATCTACATGTACCACTTTCATAAATTCCCCATTTGTTCTTCAGAAACATCATAATGCTCTTTAATGGTCTCCAAATACAGAGTTCTGCTGTAAAGCCTCAAGAGGGAAGCAGCAACCTGTTTTGCTAGAAAACCTCTCAGAACTATAAATAGAACCCAAAACTCCTCCAGACCTCTACTCCTAAAACCACACAAACACCACCCCCCATCTATCTCCCACAAAACAAACAAATGAAGAAACAACCCAAACACAAAATCCACCAAAAAGACAAGGTCTGTTAGGAATAAGTTTCTGCAGGAACAAAGCAAAAACCGGGGCATCAACATTTCTACAGGAATGGAAATTTCTGCACTTCAGCAATCAAAATAACAGGTAAAAATAATATGAAATGATAGCTAATATAATGTAGAAAAAAATCTCCCAAAGGTGCTCTCTTTAGATACAGATCAGAGCTCTCTGCAGAGCTGCTCTTCCAAGGAGACAGAAATATTTCAGTACTCAAAGCTAGAAAAACATTTTGACTTCAAGTTCTGGGCTTTTCTTGGAGAATTCTTTAAAGGGAAAAGGTCTTCCTGTATGCTCCTTAGAAATACAAAACTTTTCCTATTTTAAGAATACAAAACCACTTTCCAAATGATAGATCAAAGTTAATAGATTTTTCTCCCAACTGGAAATAAGGTAGCTGCTTGCAAAAAGAATATAAAGTTACTTTATTTTTTAATGCATTTGTGGAGAAGGGAGCAGACATGTGCAGCTGCAATAAAAACAGTTAATACCTCTCCAGACCATTAACAGATAAGCCAAGTGTTCGACAGGAACTGCGATGAAGTCTCATAAGACTTTTTATTTTATCTGTCCAGCACTCTTGGAAGATACAAACTTTGTTTGCCATTTCCCTGAGATAATATCAATTACTTCCACTTGACACCAGAGAGAACAGACTGGCCAAGTCATAACTGCTCTCTCAACAAGCAAAAAATCCACACCACCAGCTGCTTAGTTGACAAGGTTATCATAAAAGCTTCTTCCTCCCTCAGCTAGACAAATGCCAGCTACAAGATTTATTCAGTGGCTGGGCTAGCAAAGAATGAAAATTACTGTATAGAGATTCCTAATAAAAACTCATGATTTATTCAGATCAGACAACACCACCAAGAGAGTTGAAGACTACTTAACCTACACCAGACTTTAGCTTGCAGATTATTTCACAAAACAGTAATAAACCCAAAACCCCCACACACCCACCAGAAAACCCATTAGCAAACAGTATTTTTACACAGATCTTCCAAACGATCTTGTGAGAAATGGTTTGTGTTGCATGTGTTATGGGAATGAAACAATTTTGTAAGGAACGGCAACTGACTTCATTGGGGAATGCAAGCGCATTATAAAGAATGTGCTCCCCAAGTACACCTTCAATGGCAATTCTAACCTATTCTTCTTTCAGAGTAAACTGCAGCCTCTGCAAAACCCACCTGCACCATGAGCTGAATTACACTCAAACAAAAGTTGAAATTTTCATGAGTATTTTGTTTAGAAAAAATATTTACTTACCATATCTCCCGGTCTGTCAGCAAATCCTCCGGTCTCCTCATCCTGACAAGCCAAAATAAAGCTGCGCAGTTTCTCTCTGTCAATCCACTGTATCCTACCAATCATCTTCAAAGAAGCAAGCACCCACCACGAATAACATACATCAGGTAACTGGTGAACAGAGAAGAAGATTAATATTTTATTTGGTTTTAAACATAATGTTGCAAATTTTACTGGTAATTCTTCACATTACCAGGTATGTGGTCATAATACTCTTGTAAAGACACAACACTTGAGAGTGTCTTTGGAATAAATGAGTTTCTTGACAGAGTGTCTTTTCAGTGGGCTTCTGTTTTCAGAAAGGGAAAGTATCTTTTTCAAACTTCTTCCCTTCTTCAAGAAACAAGACCACAAGAATGTGATTTTTAAAGACTTCACCTTCCATGAGAGAGGCTGAAAAACCACAGCACTTTTTTCAAGAGGAACTACAAAGAAGTTCATATCAACTATTTGTATTTTGGGGGCAAGGGAGGAAGCAGGGGAATCTGTCGGTTGATTATCTATTTGCCAGAGATTATTCTAGGTTACACAAATTTCTAGTGTGATGTGGAACACTATGACACTCAGGATTTACATCCATTAAAACAGTAATTTTTATACAAATTCTATAGAAAAGATCATTCCTAAAGTCAGAAAATATTAAAGACATAGTTTAACATGATGACAGTTCAAGTGGTCAGCAAGGCATCCTTCACCTTCAGTATGTGTACTTTGCTATACTGAGGACTCAAACAAAGCATAGCTGAGGACTGCATGACAAGTGTTAGTAACAAAAGAATCAGGATGAAGGCCTGAGTTCTTTGAAAAGTTTACTAAATGTTTTATAGAAGTCATGACATTTTGCAGAAGTAGTTCAGCTTCAGAAAAAACAATCTCTATTGAGGTTTGAACAAAGAAAAGAAGCCACACAATACCTTTTCTGGTCGTCCGTTGAGACCTCCAGAAGGTAGCTGACGTTCACAAAGCCACCAACCCAGCAAGTCAACATTTACTTGATGCAACTGGTCTGTTATAGCCAGAAATCCTGTGCAACAATAGATCTAAAATTACAGACATAAATTTTTTGTATTTTTAAAAACTAAGTATAGTTTAGTAGACTAAATGCAGGAATATCTCAAAGCAGCAATACAGTCATGTAAACCATGCAAAATAAGCTTGCCCACATTCCAACTTTTAGTTTCAGCAACTTTTTCTTCAGAAAAGTATGTTATTGTTACAGCTACTTTTGCAAAAAAGTACCAGCAACACAACTGAATTACACAGCAGTAGTATTTTACTAATATAAGACACCAATACAAGGTTTAGAAAGTGATCCTACGCGATCTAAGAGAGCCATGTAATTTTATTTTAAAAACACAGACTCTCAAGCCAGAGTAGTCAAACAGACTTCTGCAGGCTGGATATGGCCTTTATCAAAATTTTGCATGCAGTCTATGGTTTGTTCCTGTACCTGCTTTTTACCCTAATGCTTGCAGAGAGTAAACAAAAGACCAAATGAATTCCCTAGCAGAAACAGGTGAACCCGGATCATTAACTATCTTAGCAATTCCCTGTATGTTTAGTCATGTCACACTTAGTTTCAAAGTGCCATGTAATGTATCTGCCTTGACTAATCCCCTTTTAATAATTACTTTAAAAATTAATAATTTTTTTTCCTGGGGGATAACATTTACAGTGCAACAGCATACTTTGGTCACATAACACGTGGTCACTAAGAAAGCAGCAAAGCACAAAAAGCCAAGAATCATAAGATCGTTAAGGCTGGAAAAGACCTCTAAAATCATCATGTTCAACCTTAAACTTAATACCACCAAATAACACTAAATCATATGACAAACTGTCACATCTACTCATTTTTGAACACTTTCTGGGATAGAGACTCCACCACTTTCCTAGGGAGCCTGTTCCAATGTTTAACCACTCCTTTGGTGAAGAAATTCTTCTGAATATCCAACCTGACTCTCCTGCAGTGCAACTTGAGGCCATTTTCCCTTGTCCTGTTACTAACTGACTGGGAGAAGAGACCTTGCCACAACCTCCTTCCAGGCAGTTTAGAACAGTAAAGACCTTCTTTGGTCAGGAGTAAACACTCCAGTATTCTCAGCTGCTCCTCACAGGCCTTATGTATCAGCCCCTTCCCCAGCTCCATGACCCTTCTGTAGACATGTTCCAGCCCCAGAATGTCCTTTTGGGAGTGATGGGCCCAAAACTGCCCTCAGGACTGAAGTGTCCCAGCAGTGCCAGCACAGGGGACGGCACTGTGGGCCCTGCTCCAGTGACCACACTGTGACTGGCACAGCCCAGATGCCAACAGCCTTCTTGTCCACTGGCACACATCTGGGCTGATGTTCAGCACCCTTAGGTCCTTTCCTGCTGGGCAGCTTTCCAGCCACTCTTCCCCAGAGTGGAAGTGCACCCAACCGGAGCATCCCACGGGGTTGTTGTGACACAAGTGCAGCACCCAGCACTTGGCCTTGTTGGACATCACACAGTTGGCTCTGGCCCATGAATCCCACCTAGCCAGACCCCTTTGCAGAGCCTTCTGCCTTCACATGAATCAAAACTCCCACATAAACTGGTCCTTCCTGTGACCTTACTGAGGATGCACTCGATTCCTTTGTCCAGACCACTGATGAGGATATCAAACAGGACTGGCCCCAAAACTGAGCCCTGGAGAATCCCATTAGTGACTGGATTTAACATCATTCCCCACTACTCTCTGGGTCCAGCCACGCAGCCTATTTTTCATGCAGCCAAGACTGCACCTGTGGATTGCAGCTTCTCCAGGAGAATGCTGTGGGAAAGCATGTCAAATCCTTACTCAAGTCTGGGTAGACATATCCACTGCCTTTCTCTCATCCACTAGGCAGGTTACCTGGTCACAAAAGATCAGATTTGACAACATTCCCAGAAAACTACTGAACTTCCATGGAGGTGAGAGGGAATTTTTTAAGGTGTATGTGAATAAACGCAACAGATGTAATCCTCACAGGAAATGCCTGCTGCAAACAGAGTGGGTTCAGCTGTTGACTTCCTCAAACACTAGAACATGGTCTATCCTTTCAGACTATATGGGCAATGCTACTGTACATAAAACGGTAAGTAAGTACATGTAACAGATTTAACTTTTTTCCTGAATTTAAACAAAGAAGGGGCAGGAAACCCAACACTTGTCAACAAAATGCCTCTAGTATTTTCATGTGATGAGGTGAATCCTGGCTATGGCATTACTCACCATAATTATGCAAAATAAATGGGTAACTACAACAGCATTAAAAGGTGATTTTTTTCACACATTTAGGTTAAGTGCGCTAAACTCTTCCATGAAAAGAAATAAAAATATGAAAGGTAAATTTAAATTTAAAAGTATTTAAATTATGTACATTTCCCGTTGAAAGAAGCTATTTAGATTGTCTTCCTCAGGAGATTCTGTAATTTGTTCCAATTATACCACTGCATTTTCTTCTCAAGTAGATTTTATTTTACTGAGCTTTTTTCAGAATTCACTGTCAACAATAACAGTGCACAACACTAGTGATTCCAGATGATAAATATTCCCATTACTAAGTTTGGCATGTCATCTTAAAACTGACTTTCCTCAAAAATTAAGTAATGCTCGACAGGCTTGGTGTCTCATTTTTATTTGGGTTCATTGCCTGATAAATCTCAAACATACTATATGATTGACCTTTATGTCTCATTATGATCTGTATCAGAAACAGTTATAAATCTTGTTCACTGTCTCCACTGATACCAATTTCAAATTCTCTTAAAATCCTGATGCTAGCAATCTCAAAATCACTATGCAAAGACTGAAATACAGTCCTAAAAGCTATTCCATTACAATATTTTTTTCTACCTAGACTAAACTCTCGAGTCTCAACTAGCCTTCTCAGATTAGATTACATATCCGTTCACTTATTTTAACTAAGATACTAGAATCAGGCATTTGGGGAACAAGAGGTTTGTTATCAATTGTCATTACTGATACATGTTGTAAAGAAACATTTATAGGCAGTATGTGATGCTTGCTAATTTAAAATATTTCCATAAAGAGAAACTCACCTGTCCTGCATGTGATTCAGAACCTGGTCTACAACCAAATCCTCCATCAAAGTTCATACAGGACAAAACAAATTCCACTGCTTTTCCCACATCAATAGCATCCAGCTTTCCCTGAAAGTCAGAAAATAGTGAATGCACTTGATATTCTACCAGGCTGATCTTCTGCAGAAACTTCAGCAGTACCAAAGAACAGTACCAATCAATTCTCTACTTGTGCAAGTGATGGTTTAGGACTTACCAGAAGTGCAAGAGTTGCTGCAGCACAGAAAGAGAACCTTGTATCTATTTCTCCTATAATGCAGGGGGTAAGGAATGAAACAAGTTTATTTTTTCAACAAACATACATTTAAATCACTACTGAAAATACGGAACAAAATGTTAAAATCCTAGGTTCCGCATCAAAAAACAAAAATTGGCTAAAACCCCCGCCCATAAAATTTAATTTTCCAGCTTATCAATGATTTCCCCAGTATTTAAGTGATCTGTATGTTTTACTATGCATAAAATGCAACAACTCATTTAGAGCTGGACAGCTATATATCCAAATCAATTCAGCTAGTGGTAATTTACAAACAACTGTTTAATTTTAGAGTTTATCTGTACTGCTCCACAGATAATTGCAGTGCAATGGAAATAATGCAAAAATGATCAGACAATTCTTGCTCTGCCTTAAATCCAGCCAGAAGTAGAAGCCATTTCTTGTTTTAGGGGAAATCTAATTAAAGTTACAAGGCTTCTTTTGCATGTTTGTACCTGGAAGAAAAATCAAAGCCCCCAGACCTATAACAGAAGGACTGCCTGTCAAGTTCAGTATAACTCTTGTAGCACAAACTCCAGGCAATTATTACTTGAAGTCACAATTTAAAATTGAACTGAGCTGCAAACATTCAGCTTCCTGATCGAACTTTTGCAAGACTTCTCTTCTTAATAATTTTAATAATCAAACATCTGCTGCTCTGTCTGACATCAGGAATCACACTCCTTCAGCCGAGCCTCTTGGAAATAATGTCAATCCATTGTGCAATCGGTACACTTGTGACAATACTTCAACAAAAAGGATGCAGCAAACTATTAACCAATTTAGCACACAGAATATCATCTACTTTTACAGTAGCATACATATATTGCTAAGATCAGTTGCTGAATTTTACCTGAACAAGAGTGATATGCAATAGATGCTCTTAAAATTTAGGTCTTCTATGGTGATAAATACTTTTAGAGTGACTAAATATTTATGCCACAGCTTAAAAATGCCATGTTTGTTAATAAAGAATTTATATGCAGAAGGAAAATCACTATTAACAGAAGTTCATGAGTACAAACCCAGTTTTTTTCACTTTCACATAGTGAAAAATCCTTTCACAGTTGACATGGATATAGATCATTACTACCATCAGATAGCAAGTATAAAACATTCTTTATGAAACAGCATATCTAGTATATCAAAGTACTGTTAAGTTAAAAATGCCCAGAAGTTTTCTTCTTTAAGAACTGGACACTTTATTCTTAATACAAGAATGGAACTGAAGTTGAGAATATTTATAAAAGGAATGAAACATAATTCTGTCCTTCACAAACGCTCATTTTTCATGACTCAGAAAATGTGTTCATGTGTAATACATACGCAAAAACACCACTGAAGGAAACTTAACTTTACAGACTTACACAAGTCAAGCTAGACACTAGTATTTAAAAGAGCTAAAAATTACCCCATTCATCTCCAGCAAACGATCCATCTTCTTTTTGCAAGCTCTGTATATATTCAACAATTTTATTTACATCAACTATATGGAGACTATCATATAAGATAAGAATCTGGGGGGGGAAAAGGACACAGTAACAATCAAAGAGAAGAAAAAATCTAAAAAAAAATATTTCTTAGCAAAAAAAAATCATAGATTTATAAAATACTTGATTTAATTAACTCTGAATACTCTTTCGTAAAGTTTACTAAAGTAAACTTTTTCTTCCACTTTAGTAGTTAATCTCTGCACTGTAGATTGTCTCTATCCTAAAACTTTAGGACATTCTCAAAGGGAGATACAAACAATTCAAACGGAACTCTTCCATACTTTGTTACTTTCCAGTGTTGAGATCTCCTTTCAAAAGCATAACTGGGTTTATTTATGTTAGCAATATGTAGAATGGAGATTTGATTGCAATTAATATTGTCATGGGACAATGACACCCTTAGGTGTAGCAATTTGTAGTTTTGCACTGCGGCTACTTGGATATATGTATGTTAAGCTGCTCGTTACTAATTCCACTTACAGTGCAAACTCATCAACAATTATTAATTTCAAAGTATTAGATTTTTATTTCAATTCAATTTTTAAATATAACAAATAGAACCAAAAATGCAATAATTTACAGAAAAGTAGGAATAATATGATTATATACCAGCTGCACAGTGAATATATTCTGGAAAAAAAGTGAGGGGTACAGTAGGAAGTGCAATTTTCAAACCAGCACTGATTTAAGCCAGCAAATCTGTACAACACAATGTGTTGTGAAAACAACAATACTGTTTCTGAGTCCCATCTGACTTCATGTTTTTACTCATAACTTGCACAATTGCTAAAGAGAGTAATTAAGAATTTATAATATATAACAAAATGAAAAAAACCCAAATAACCAGTTGAAACTAAGCAATATTATAACACCAGTCCTGAAAAACACTGGACACTCTGACTTTAAACCTAGTTAGCTGTACTCTTTAAATTGTTAGATAAAATTTAAGTCTTATGGAAAATTAAAAAAAAAGAATGTACAACTCCAACAGAAAATATATAATCACAGCATGCACCCTAAATGCAAATCTGAACAAATTACTATTAACTGTGATCGCAAGAACATATGACGTGACCCTTTAAACATCCTGGATAGGCAGACAGGACTAAACAGTGTTTGTTCACTAAGACCACACATACTCACTAAGATTTGCTGGTTAAGTTTACCACAAAAACTTTACATCAGCATTTGTGAACACTTTTTCAGTTTGCACACCTACAGCTCAATTTAGTTAACATGAAAATTTCTCCTAGTAATATCAAGTCCATATTCAAGAACTAACATCTCTAATATGTAAGGTAACAACCTCAAATTGTATGGCCTTTATACTGAATTGGAATTTGTGAAAGGAGCTAGATTGGACAGTTTGGAAAAGTTCAGACATCACAGCCTGAAGAAACTTTAGTGTCCTAGTTCTCACAGTATTCAGAGTAATACTAGTGCTGAAGTGGTAATAAAGATCAACCTTAGCACATCCTGTCCTACCTAAGGGGTTCAAACCCAATACCTTAAATCCAGCATAGTTTCTGCCTAGAAAACAATGCCATATTATTTATTTGTAATGCCATTCAAATACTTCATCCATAAGACTGAATGAGAGATGCACACTGCAAGCAATCAAGTTAATTGTTCAGAAGTGTTTGAGCCTTTTCAGTACTTTTTCACACAATGGTTTGCATGAGCAGAACAAACCAAAACAAAAAACAGAAAAAAACAAAGGCACAAGCAATAGTGAGGAAAAAAGTCTATAATGGAGATAGTCGCAGTGAAAAAATAAGTTTGAGAATTGCTTCTTATCAGGGGGAGCATAGGTGCCAAATAAATAAATTAAGTGTTCAACAGACTAGTACAATTTTTAAATTATACACTCCCAAAAAGCTCATATAAAAATAAAAGATTTTACTCTTATTCTGGTCATACTTATCTGTCACCTCAGTGTACACAAAGAATATTTCATAAAATCAAAAATTATCCATAAAATGCTCCAGTAAAACCTGTAGTTCAGGAGTATTTCAAGATTAACGTACAAAATTGGCAACAATGCAGTAACCATTAAAAGTAAAACATTCCCAAATATGACAATGTTTAGAAAGTGATACAGCTAAATCCTACAGTTTTGTCCATTAGGTATTTTTTTATTAAGATACTGAAATAATTTTTGTCGTGGGCTTCTAACAGTAACTGGTTCATAAATCTGCAATCATCAAAATCTTAATCACAAACACTTTTTCTAGAATTACCCTGCTACACTTACCTGGACAGCACTGAGGGTATACAGAAGATGAGGATCATGACCTATGCTGGCACTTATTCCACCACATTCATGTTGACATGATTTGATGAATGACAGAATTTCTTCTTTGTTCATTCGGTGCAGCTGGCCGATGAGATCCATTGCTGTCAGCCCCCAGTACACACCACTCATCCTCAAATACTCCGACATACAGTATTCCTAAACAATGCATTATTTTAGTCCTTAGATGAGATAAACACACCATCGATATAGCGCAATGAAAATACATTCGTTAACTTTCACAAATAGCTTTTAGTTAGTCAACCATCTTCCATCCATTTAGCAACTACACATCAGCCACTCACAGATATTCTGTACATCATACACGTGTATACACACACTCATACATACAGGAAAATGCACATGTAGATACCAACACATACTACGTTCCCTTCCTCCGTGTATTTTTCTAGTTCAAAGCATCAAGCGCAATGTCAAATTAGGCACAAACAAGTAGCTGTGTGCCAGTTCACTTCAGATCACTTATTATCTTGGCATTCAAAGAAGCCCTCAAATTGCCACCCCAACTAGCCTCAAAAAAGTAACAACTCTATTATTTCCAAGTGCCAAAACACTCACAAGTTGAAGTTGCACTAGGAAGTGAAATTTTACATTGAATTCTCTTACATTGATTATATCACCTACACTACCTAAACATTATTTTTTACATGCAGTACAATCAACAAGCAACAGTGCTTGGCATGCTTTAGTGAACACCAAAGGTAAAGTGCAACTTTTCTTCACATAAGCAATTATTAATAATTTTCACCTGCTGGAATGGGAATCTCCTTGTTGTGGACTACGTCTAACCTATGACTATAAAATTGATATAAGTTGTCCCATCAAAAGAGTAATGTGCAAATGCAACTCTACTTGTGCATTCTAGTGGATGAGAAAGCTAGCAGCTCGTTTCTCAGGTCTCAGAGTAATTATAGAGCTAAAATGATAATCTTCAAATTTATAGTCAGATAATACATGCCAAAACTCATCACAGACCTAGAAAAATTTAAAAAGACACCTTTATTTTATACTTTGGATTGCAGGGTAAAAAACAATTAGCTTGTCAACATACATCTAACCCTTAACTCTGAGCAAATAAATAAAGGTTATTACTGTTAACAAAACCACAGCTGTACAGTAACAAACTGATACCTACATAGTCATCTTTTCTTGTTCCATATGAAGCTATATAGTCCGCATGTTTTTCTGAAAGTAATGTGCTTGGGGCATTGGGTTTTATTATAACATCCTTTTGCGGTGTCCCCTGTAAAAAGCACCAACAAGTCAGTTGCAATATCAGGTCAAAAGGTTTTAGCAGCTTGGTATAATATAGCCAACATCGGTGACTGCGACTATGGGGAAAAAACATCTCTCTAGCTATGCTGAGCCTCGGTCAGGTTGCATTTCTCACGCCATCATTGTTTAGCCTGGCTAAACCCTTCCCCGGGAAAGGCTGCGAACCGAACCTTGCAATAAAGCTAAGAAATAGCACCAGCTCGCCAAGAATAACCCGAAGTGCCGGACGCAGGAGCCCTTCCCCGGGCCCGGCCGTGCCGCCCCACGGCCCCACGAGGCCCGGCCCAGCCCGCGCGCTCCCGGGGCCGCTGGAAAGGCGAGCGCCACTCCCGTCCCCCCGAGCGGACCCAGTGCGATTCGCGTGCCCCCAACGCCGACACAGCCGCGCGCTAGAAAACAACGCGTTCCCGCAGGCGAGACGAGCCGCAACACGGAGCCGTACACTTACCATGTTCTCCGCACGCACAGGAAGAGGCAAAGCGGAAGGCGGTGGCCGGCGGAGCCTCGCTGTGCCCACTCGGGCCCCGCCCGCCGGCGGCTGCGCGGAACCGAGCGGCGCTGCGCGCAGCGGGTCCGCGGCCCTGCGCTGTGGCCTTCGGGGCGCCGGGAGAGGTTGTAGCGTTCTGCCTTGCCGCGGACAGTCAATTCTGAAACAGGTAGTAAATTTAAAGTACACTAACTCCAGCTGTGTACTTTCTTGCATCACAGCAAACAGGACAGCCTTTAGAAATAACTTTGGTTTCCTTCCTCAGCTCTGTGGAAAAGCAAATCCAAGAATTTAGTCACAGGTAAAAATAACTGTCCGTGTGTTTAAAACTGTCTCTCTTGCTTCCTAATTGAAACTATCCTGGGTGATTATGTTCGTGATTACCAATTCTTGGTGCTGGCATATGTTCCTCCTGAACTACACCAGGCAGGAACATCAAACAGGAAGTACTATGTATAATGCTGGGTTGCATTGGACAGTCAAAAATAAAGTCTATTACTTATATATGTCGAATACTTACCAAAGATGTTGCAGTATGAGTCTTCCTGGAGGAAAGTCAGTAATTTATAGAAGACTAAACGCTTTCTTTAAAGAACTAACTTCCCAGGTAGCTTACCCAAGAAGTAAGGATTGCAGAGCTTCTACCTGATGACAATAACAGTACCATCCAGTACTAAATTCAGATGAGACATGAAAGAGACCAGACAGAGGCAAGGACATTTTGGAGGGAAATTGGAAATGAATTAATAGTATTATTGAGGTTTAAAGGTACCTCTTGAAATTATGGAGCACAACCCATCTTCACCTAGGCTTAGCTAGGGCAGGTTGTTCAAGACCACTACCTGTTGAGTTTTGAGTGTCAGATGGAGACTCCACCACCTCTGCCAGCATATGACATTCCTCACAATAAAATAATAAGTTGTGTTCCAGTGGAATCTCATGTATTTTAACTTGTTCCCATTGTCTCTTGTCCTGTCAGTGGGTACTGCTGAGGTTGACTCCCTCCTCTTAATTGCATCCCATCAGGTATTTATGCACATGGATAAAATTACCTGAGCTTGCTCTTGTCCAGACTAAAAAGTTAGCCTCTTCTGATGCTTGAGGCTCTTAATATTTTTGTGGCCATGTGTTAGACTCCCACCTTTAATTCCCTATCTTTCTTATACAGGGGAGCCTAGAACTTGATCCAGTACAACTTCCTTGTGAGGGGAAGAGGGGCAGACACTGATCTCATCTCTCTGATGCTCAGAGATACAACCTGAAGGAATGGCTGGAGCTGAGTCAGGAGGTTTATGTTTGGTATTATGGGAAAGTTCTTCCCCCAGAGGGTGGGCAGGCACTGAACAGGCTCTCCAGGGCAGTGGTCACGGCCTCAAGGCTGCCACAGCTCAAGCAGCATTTGGACCATGCTCTCGGGTACAGGGTGGGATTTTTGTGCAGGGCTAGGAGTTGGACTTGATGGGTCCCTCCTAACTCAGCGTACGCTGTGATTCTGTGTTTAAATACACTGGGTTTAAAATAAAAAACATTGTACGTCATTGTTAAGGGAAAGCTACACATTTTCACTTGAAGTGATTCATTTAATATGTACATGCCTCAGAGTGTAAAGGCCAGATTCTCTCAAGCTGATACTGATACTGCTGGATAGTTTATAAATCCTCAGCACAGACACATGCAGACAGTAGCAATGCAGGCCTTCCTGCTGCTCAGCTGGAACGGCTGTTCAGCTGCCTGGGGCAAGAGCATAGAGAAACTGAAATGGGGCTATTAACATACTTTGGAAATTATATTTTGGGTTAGTTGTTCAGTGTAAGTGATATGACAAGATGAATACAAACCAACCACACTTCTCTTAAAAATATTTTATTAAAATGCAGCATTGACTGTCAAAAATTACATTCTGATTATCTTATTTCATAGTGAGAATAGAATCAGTGCATAATAATGAACAGAATAAAAATATTTTGAAGGAATTTTTTTCTTCATCCCTTTTTAATTCTATTGAGAAACACACTAAAGTCTTTTTCCGTTAAGAACACAGAACACTATAGGAGTGCCAGATGCACTTTATATATTTTTAAGCCTTAAATTTGCCAACATGTTCACGAGCTATGATCATCCTTTGAATCTGAGCAGTTCCCTCATAAATCTGAAAAGAAAAATTGCAATAACGTTACTGGGTGGATTTTAAAAAGATTTTAACAGGTGTACATTTGTAAACCTCTACGGCACTAATCCAGTGTGGATTAGGATGTGCAGGAAGACAGAAAAAACCAGAGAAAATTCCAGTGTGACAGAATAATGACAGTGGGCTAAATGAAATGTAACTCATAGAACATACTGAGAAAGTCTTGTTCTCTCAGGTGCTCTTATCTAAAGTCAGTAGGGCTCTCATGAAAATAGATGACAACATTCCTCTTATTTGAGGAAGAAAATACATGATTTAGATTTTTGAAAGCAGGATCTGAAATCATGGGTAGAAGGGAAGAGATTACTTGTCCTTAAGTGTTTTCTCTGATTAGCCTTTCAAGGTCATACCATATGTTGTCTCTGATCCATTTGTTTCCATTGCTTCTTGTTAACTAGAACTCTATCCCATACAGTTTTGTTTGTGCTTTTCTTTATTCTTGCATTTTCTTCTAGAAACAGTCTGCATTATCCCTCTGTTCTTTTACTTTGCTGGCAGCAAAGTCAAAAATAGACAAAAAAGCACCTATGAGGTTCCAATGTCAAAGGAGGACATATGCTTCACAGGCATACTGCACTGTAATGCAAGGGCTGAGGCAACATAGTTTAGAGGTCTTAATGTTTCAGCTCCCAGTTCTGCCAGAACTTGGTTTTGCAAATTGCTGAAAATCATGCAAATCCACTTATAGGAACAGTCTTTCCAGGATCCTTAAAGAGCATTTAAAAAATAAGAATGCTATAACCTGTGTTCACATTAGTGTTCTTGTTCAGAACAAGCTGTTGATTACCAAGGTGAATTCTCTGCTGCTGCTTACCCCATGTTGATCCAGTCCAGAGAGCAGACTGTGTTTTGTGAATACTAGGTGCCTTCTGAAACCAACTGAAATGGAAGCTCTGCTTTCTCTCTATACTAAAGATTCACCAATCCCTAAGAAAGCCATAATGGTCCAAGCCTGCACCTGGACCCTAACAACTGCATGCCTATCAGGGACTTACATTCCAAGGGACCAAACAGGCTTGCTGTGAACTCAGCCTGCTCAAACTGCTTAGAGCATAGCTGTCAGGGTCTTGGTAGCTGTTCCTGCAATCTACTGAACCGCTCCTATTGCACTGAATTTGCACTTGCTGATGAAGACAGCCATGGAATTCAAGTGTAAAGACATCACAACTCACAATCATCTTAAGTAATTACAGGAAAGGTTTTGGTTTATACGCTGAAATAGTTTCAAGATTCCTTGACAATTAAAGAAAGGAAGTTTCCCAAATTTAGGAGTTTCCAGACCTAAGAGTTTCTACCAAAGTAGCCTAGATCTATAGCCAGACAAAACTAGGGCACAGTAAGGACATCTAAAATTGTTATCCGTAAACACAATAAAAGGATAATGTAATACCGAAAAAAATCAAACATATGAAAGACAAGTGGAAAAATCACTTTTTTCTGCATGCACCGTATGGCCAAAAGTATATACCATCTGGAATTGAGTAGTAATACAGCAAAGCACAGTGAAGTGCAAGATATAATCAAGAGACATGGACAAAATAATTGCAAGATAATATTCTTTCCTGAATTCTTTAGGGGATGAAATGGAACTGACAGTCATCAAAAATTAATACTAAATCTGATTAATTACAAAAACAAGCCTACTTAGCCATGCATTTGGATCACTGTAATGAAAAAACCTAAGTAATAATGGGATTCTGTCAAATCAATCTCAATGAATCTGAGTTTCAACACTCGCACCATCATTCTCTAAAAAAGCATGCAACCTGACAGAAAAAAAATCCCAATCATAATGTTCAATTAGTCATTCATTTCCTCACTCACAGAAGTGAAGTTACTTATAGGGACCTTTAGATTCCAGCACAGCAGTTGTCTTTCCATAAACTGAGAAAAATAAATTCTTGGCTAGTGGCAATAATAGTTCGCCTTTTGAAGTCAGCTGTATGACAAATATTAACTACCTAGAGTCTATGGAATGGCAGGTGTTATAGCTAACAATCATTATAAGTCATGTTCTGTGTCTGTTTCTTGATACCGTCTATTTTGATATGTTTTATCTAGTCTCTGTTAGTGCTAGATGTCAATAAAGATTACTGGTTTTGCTGAATGCAATTGAAATATTCTCGCTGAACGAGGAATTGTAGCATAGTATATGCCAATATACTAATTACAACATGACATGGAATAATTTCTTGACAGTAACACTGCAGAAAAAAAACCCGAGGATTACAGCAAACTATGGGCTAAACATGAGTACAAAAGGGTCTTGTTATTAAAAAAACCAGATAATCACTCTAGGTTGGGTCAGACTTCTGTTGATACAACACAAGCAGGGTAATCATTTTACATGTGTCAGCTAGGATAAGGTTAATATTTTTCCTAGTAGCTGGTCCAGTGCTGCGTTTTGTGAGAATAGTGTTGGTAACATGTTGGTGTTTCAGTTCTTGCTCTGTAGTGCTTACTCCAAATCCAGGACTTTTCAGTTTCCTGTGATCTGCCAGTGAGGAGGTGCACAAAAAGCTGGGAGGGAGCATGGCCAGGAGTGCTGACCTGGAATGGCCAAAGGGTATTTCATGCCACAGAGAGTCATGCCCAGTATATAAACTTAGGGGGAGTTGACCAGGAGGGTGCTGATTGCTGTGGGTGGATGGGGTGGGCATTGGTCCCCAGGTGGTCAACAACTTTTTTGTGCACCACTTGTTCTTCTTATGTTCTATTCCTATCTGTCTCTCCTTTTTATTATTATCATTTACTTTATTTCTATTATTAAATTGTTCTTATTCTTAATGCATGAGATTTGCCTTTTTTTTTCCAGTTCTCTCCACCATCCCTCTGGAGCAGGGAGAAGCGACTGAGCAGCTCTGTGGCAACTTAGTTGCCAGCTGGGATTAAACTACAACACCATGATACTCAATACTGGTGCTACCTCAGCCACAGCATTCTACACAGCTTTATAATACCAAAGTTTCAAACAGAAAGTTTAACGGAAAATAAAAACAAAAACCCCAACCAAATAAAAACCACCATCTTCCCTCACAAGTCATTGGGGTAAGAAACTCCTTTAGTGTTCAGGCTAAGAAGACAGCTAAACTATAAGCAGACATCAATCCAGGATACAGATAGATGGTCAGAAGATTTGCATCTCTGAAGGTTTTCAAGAACGGTATGATATGTAAACCACTTCTACTTATGGGATACCAAAGCAAGCAAAATACTTGGTATTTTGATCAGGATTTTTTCCCCAAGAGTTCAAAAATTTCAAAATTTAGAATCCAAGAATTGCAATGAGTTACCACATTAGGGAAAAAAACCTCCAAAACCACACAACGTACCTTGTTTCTCGTATGCGATTTCAGTTTTCATCAAATGCAGTGACTTTTGTATGGAAGTAATTTCCTGATTTGAATGACTCTTTCTTTAAATAGAAGGATTACTGCTTTCATTCTAAAATTATTTGTTTAATATGTGTACATCATGATTTGAAGTAAGTAGCCATTAGTTTATTCTGTATAAAATCTATGCATTATCACATTCTCTATTACTTACCTGGTAGATTTTAGCATCTCTCATTAGTTTTTCCACAGGATATTCAGTATTAAAACCATTTCCTCCAAAAATCTGTACTGCATCTGCAGCTACTTGGTTTGCAATGTCACCAGCAAATGCCTTCGCAATTGAAGCATAGTAGGTATTCCTGCGACCGGCATCGACTTCCCATGCAGCTCTCTGGTAAGCCATCCTAGCGAGTTCAACTTTCATTGCCATTTCAGCAAGCAAGAAAGACACTGCTTGGTGCTATGATGAAATAAACTAGGTTAATATTGCCTGCTTAAAATTCTGCGACATCCAAGAAAAATATAATCTCCTTAATACAGTGATTTTTTTCAAAAAACTTAGTAAGTTATACAAGGGAAGTTCTACAGAATAGGCATCACACTCTCATAAATGTATGTTGAATTATACTCTTAAGTTTTTGATTTCCAAATCCATTTAGTCATAGGGATTAAATACTGATTAAACAACAGTTGAAGTTGTTCTTTCCTATTTATGAGACTGGTATTTACCTTGCTGTTTATTCATATTTTTTCAAAACTGATAAGCAGCATGATGGGCAATGTATTCTACTGGCAGTAATACTATATGTCTTGTTTCACATACCTCAGATTTTTTCTGCTTTCCTGAAAATCCCTCTTTATTAGCACTGAAGAACTTAAGCATGCCTTGCTGGTATGTAAGTTCTGAGTTTCTGGGCAGAGTTTTCTTTGTGCTTTTAATACTATCATTGATAAATTACCAAAGATTCTTGAAGTTACCACATAGCTAAGTTTACTTATGGTGCAACGTACATACTTGGAAACCACAAAATGGCAGAGGTATAATACAAAAATTAAGGAAATATAAATATCAAGGAATAACCTTGAAAAACCAGTAGCAGTACATCTGGTATGAAAACATAAGCTTCTATTATATTGTCTGCCCCCACACTTACTTCAACAATTGGTTTCCCAAAGGTTTTTCTCTCCAAAGCGTATCTGGTAGCTTCATCAAGGGCTCTTTTTGCTAATCCAACAGCACCAGCTGCTACCTAAATTGAATACAGGCCAGAATAAAAGATCAGAAATCCCTGCTATATTTTATAACCAATTTTTTTCTGATACTTACAGGTGGTCTGGTCTTATCAAAAGCTCCCATTGCGATTTTAAAGCCAGCTCCTTCGGCTATCAATACATTTTCTTTTGGGACTCTCACATCTTCAAAGACAATGCCTCTTGTATCTGAGCAGCGTTGACCCATATTAATTTCCTGAAGTGGGAAATTTACAGATGTGCTATTAAATTGGATTATTCAAAGGTACAATAGGTTTTCATTCTTTTATTGACTCAAAGCATATAGTTTTTCTTCCCCAAAACACTTAATCTAAAAATTACCACATACAAGACAAATACTAATTTTGTACTGGCAGACAAGCATGCCCTTGTCTAAGCTGGGCAGTTTACTTTCTCCTTATATGAAATTAGTTCTGTTGCTGTAATCAGCCTTCTTGTCTTCTTCTAGTTCAACAATCTTTGAGATGCAAGTGGAAAAAGAAAAGAATCTAATATGCAGGAAGTACAGGTGTACTACAAGTGAATAGATAAATGAGCTTTTGAAGTTTTCAGATTTCTTGCCTAATGTTCAACATTCAGTTTCACCTACTATTAAAAGTAGCACATTTTTGTAAAGAGAGAACCAGCATCAGTATCTCTAAGGCCTCTTCTTTGACCAGCACGAGCTAAAATTAAAACTCACTATGTGTGTATTTACAGTCAGAATTGTCCAACTTGCTTCTTATTCTTTCAAGGCATACTACTTCTTATTTATTGGCACTTGCCAATACAGTAGTTCTCAAAGATTCTTTTGCAGCCATTCAAAGTAGTCATCTTACTTTAGACCATTCTGAATAATTCCTTTTCTGAATTAATAGCTTTAAAATTATGTTTTATGAATAGTTCCTCTATGTTGTGAAAACAAAAAGATGATTGTATGTAAGCATGTAAAACTGTTCAGTTGTGCAACAGTCTTTTTTCTTTAGTGGTACATTTGTTTTATTATTGGTTTAGAACTGAACAATAATTCCTGGCTTGTCGAACAAGAAATACTTGTTACAAGTCTTCACCTTTCTTCCAATTTGGATCCCTGGGCTATCTGCTTCCACAATGAATCCAGTAAAGGCTTTGCTTGCAGGAGCTTTTGGATCTGGATTGGTACGTGCTAGCAAAAAATACCTAGTGTAAAACAAAGCAGATGGATGCAGTTTATCCTCACAATTAACAAGATATATTTATCTAGCACTTTAAACATTTTTATGTGCATTTCTACCATATAATAAATTCTGTTTGTGAGTTAACAACCTTTCTTTCTTGCCCATCCTGCAAATAAAAGGACAGGGAGCAAGAGAGTAGAAGTTTCAAAATTTTAAGATTTCATAAAATTGAATAGAATTATTCAGGTCAACATGCAAACATTCCCTACCTTTTCCATGTATTTTAAATCTTTATGATATTAACAGCTTCCCAAATAGTACAAAAGAAACCTATTCATAGCATTTACATGAAAATTAATGCTTAGGACAAACATTCTTTGATGTGGGAGTTATCACCTGATTTCAAAGACCTTGATTTTATTTTTCTAAGTGTAAGTTGTAAATAAGTATTTCTTTTAGAAATCAAACAGCTGTAAATCACTTTCATGGTATTCAGTAACGTCAAAGGAAATATGATAGTCTTTGGTGGGTCTGGTTTCAACAAGATAATAACTAGAAAATTCAGGTTTTGGGTAAGTGTATAAAGTTTCTTCCACTTCAATTCAAGAAAATTTCCATGTTGTGAATCAGTGTGATGTAAGACATGATTTAAGAGGTTTACATTGTAATAGCACGCTCCAGACAACACGGCCATATCTGCAATTTTTGACAGATGGAAAATGTCTTCTTTTCAGAAAACAAAAAGTAACGCTACGATCTAACAGCGTTTCTAGCTTCATTAGGAGTAAGAGGTGTTTCTAGTAGAATCACATTTAATTTTAATAGCTGCAAGATTCAAGAGGCCATTCATGAGTGTGGAGTCACGATGTCATCACTCATTTTCCTTTTTAGCTTTGCACAGCGCGAGACTGCATTTACATATGCTTTCCTGATAGCTATCCTGATAAACTGGGCAGAGATTAAAACGTAGTCTGCTGAAACACAGGGAACATTCAGATTTGTATCTGAAGGACAGGTCTTTAAAGGATAGGTCTTTAAAGAATTTAACTGAGGTTGGAGGGGTGGGGTAAAGCCCCTACATAACAGCATAGAACTGTGACACCAGTTAACATACCAGTTTGCTTTCCCCCCATTTGTGATCCACATCTTCTGACCGTTAATAACATATTCATCTCCTTTCTTCTCAGCCTTTGTTTTTATACCAGCCACATCAGAGCCTGCTCCAGGCTCTGTTACACAGTAAGCCTAAAAGAAATTAAGATGTGAAATCTTGGGGAATAAAAGTTCTATCTTTAGTAAATTACAAATTAATGCAGATTATGTGCATCAAACTAGTTGTCAAAGATTTAAATGAATTGCATGGTAAAATCCAAACACCGAATAAACAAAACCCCCCAATAAAACCCCCAAACAACCCAACACACAGCACCCCCCCCCTGCAGAGAGCTGGTCGAATAAGAGTTAATTTTCTTTATAAATCCATAATAATACATAAAATTGGCTTTTACTCAGAAACATTCTGTAACCCCTAAGTTATTACTTCCTCAGGCTTCAAAAATTCTGATGTGAAAGGTGAGGATCTTTGAAGTCTGAAAATAAGAGCACTGAGTAATGTTTTATGTTTACTAAGTCCTTCAATTTAGGAGGCTTAGTTGTAGATTTAGATACATTGCACACAAATCTTTGCTTCTTTCTATGCAACAAGTACTGCTTTATGTAATATTTAAGGTCACAAATAGAGTTTCATTCCAAGTTAAGGGTCTCCTTACATAAACCTTGTATTTTTCTTAAATGTCTACAACCCTTCTTGAAAGGAAAATAAAAACTATTAATTTTTGGTAAGTGACTTAGGATGGGGATGATTTTCCAAGTAGTATCTTCCATTTGCTTAACGGATATATCTCATTAGGTATTTGCTAACTTTCAGTAAATGTCACTGTTTACATACAAATCAGAAAGGGCTAAGTTGTGAGTACATGTAAGTGTTCAAGGGGAAAGAAATTGCAAAAAAAAGAGGAAAAAAAAAAAGAAAAAAGGGACTAATACTGTTAAATATGGTTTAGAAACATTCTACAGTACAGCAGTTATACTTACACACATCATTGGTTCCTCTGTCATTCTTCCTAAGTATTTTTTCTGCTGATGCTCATTTCCTGCAATGATAACTGGCATTTGCTGAAAGAAAATATTTAGACCATTAATCTGGCTCTTTCAAGTGCAGAGATTGTAGTTTAAGGGATGTAAGAAAACACAGAACTTACCCCTAGGGAGTTAGCTTCAATGGCAGTCTGAACCCCTGTACATCCATAAGCTAACTCTTCTGTAATAAGGCACGCTTCAAAACTGCCAAGGCCAAGGCCACCTACATTGAAGTATTTAAGTTACTCCAGTGGATTTAAATTATATTAATATTAGTGATTTACAAATTATTAACAAAAATGTATTCTTCCACACAGATATAATTGCGTACTGTGTTTGGTTAGGTATTCTCACGTAAGCATTTAAAATAAATCTTTGTCAGAAGAGTAACGGGTGATTTGAAAATTATGTATCGTTGTGTCCAGAGTTATTGTTTGATTACTGTGGGACAACTTGCACAAAGTGGCAAGAATGTACCACTCAAATTTTTTTACTACTGTACATTCAAGATTTGAGTTCCTAGGAGGCAGAGAAAGGGCTCCTGAGCCAAAAGCATTTGAGAACAAGACAGCGTCTGTATTAGTAGACAACCAATGCAGTAATCTGTTTCTGACAGAAGCCAACACTGTGGGAAGCTGGCCAACACGACATACAAATACAATAACAACTACCTCAGAAATATTTTCCTGAACTTTCAGGTGACTTCCTTGGTCAAAAAAAAAATTCTGTTTGGTATCTTTGTTATGCCAACCCCTGACAGACATCTGTTACATTAATTTGTGCAGTCTCTTTTGAATCTATGTAAAATTTCAGCACCTATATACTACAGGGGCAATAAGTTGCAAGTTAACTCCACACTGCATACAGAACCATCTCCTTTCACTTGTTTTGAATCTACCATCTGCTGACAATAATTTGATGCCTTCTAGTTATATTGAAAGGGACAGTGAACCATCAATCCCTTTTCACACTCTCCCATGACACTATTTTAGTAATTTTTCCTATAGAATTTACATCTCACACAGAAGATAAAACTTTTATAATCTTCGTCATCCTTTTAGAAACCTTCTCCATTTCCCCAATACTCTCTCGAGATGGAAGGATCTGACTATATAATGCATGAAAGAGGCAAATGCAATTTGGATTCAGGAAGCGGCATAATTATGCCTTCTGCTTTTTTCTTCATTCCCTTAAGGGTCCCTCTTGACTTTAGATTTTACAGTTCTGACCAATTCTGAGAATTATGTTCATAGGATCCGAAGATGTCTTTTCTGAGAGGCAGTATCTAGTGCACTGTATACCTTCTCACTGTGAACTTCAGACTGCTTCTTTCCCTTCACACATGCATCACTTTTTCTTTTTGGAATTGCATTGCCATTTTAATGCTCACTCTCTTTCATGACATTTTCTTGCAACTCTCTGAAACAGATTATCTTTTCTATGGCGATTAATTTAGTATTATCAGCAAACTCTATCACCTTGGCATTTATGCCCTTTTCCAGTTTATTTATAGACATCCCAAATAACACAAGACATAGCAAGACTGTGCTGCTAATTTTGCCAGTATGAAACCTGATGATTTTTAAAAGTTATTTTAGAAGTTCAAGCATTCCCTATCAACCAGCAATCCTTTGTTCACATATTTATTAGCTGCTTCAGAGAACTCTAATGATTTTATGAGGCATTAGTTCCTTTCACTAAAACCCTTCTCTAGCATATCATGTTTGTCTGTATCACTCATACATCATATGAGCCAGGACTCTGCCGTACTTCACTTAATCTAAACTGAAAAACTCTCCTTCTGGGATATACTCCTGAACTGCTCCAGCCTGTATCACAGACTAGAACAAAACAAGACCTTCTAAATTCTCTGCCTAATCAGCTGACAGTGCACCAGGGGAACATTAGGCAGCTGTAATCATGGTAGAAAAATTTGGTCATAAATTACTAAACCATAATCTGTCTAATTTGTCTCCTGATTACAAGCATACCTAGTAACACACTTGTATATGTCAACCTGCCTACTGATTAAATTTAGATGCTTCAAGTATGTGACTATTTATTTGGTACAGAATCCATAATTACACACAGGAATCTCATCTAATGTCTTTTCATTGTTTCATTTTGCAGATTAAAAAGAATGTTTACTTACCACAGCTTTCTGGTATGTGTGAATTCATAAGACCAAGCTCCCAAGCCCGCTTTATAAGTGGAACAGGATACTGAAACAGACATGGAAAAATCACCTTCTAATTCACCACAACTAAAACTTAATTTTATGCAGGTTAAGATAAAAAGTGTGTTTTTCCCATTTTTTCCCTTACACTATGGATTTACCTCTCCAGTTTTGTCATATTGTGCAGCAACAGGAATAATTTCCTCCACAGCAAATTTACGAGCAGTAGCTTGAAACTCTTTCTGTTCATCAGTAAGTTCTATTTTAAAATAGGAAGAGAACAAGACCATAAATCTTGTGCTGTATTTTATTTTGCCAGTTGTCAAGACTACAGTAAAAAAGAAATAAGAGCATCTATCCAGGACAACCCAAACCACCAGTATTTGGGGCTCTCCAGGAAGCAAAAAAGCTCAGGTTCCTCTTGCTCCTAGGAGAAAACCTCCATTGTTCTCTGATCAACCCCTACATGCACTTACATCTGATGAAATTATCCACAAAATACTGAAAACTAGGTGGTGAGCACTGTGTAAAATAAAACATATTACCAAAAGAAGCAAGAAGAATGCTGTGTTAATTAAATGCATAAAAAGACAGAGGTTGCCCAAGGATCCTGACTCTTCAGTTTGAAACATCTAGCTCTGATCCTCTAAATTTACTTGTATATATTACATACAGTATGCCAAGATGAAGATGAATTTTTTTACATTTCTTGATAACCAAGTTCAACTATGACTACATTTAGGTACTGTAACATTGAAAACACCAATATGAGGTAAGTATTCAAAGCTAAGACACTTTGGCAATTAAAAAAAAACCTTAAGACAGACATGAGTTAAAAAAAGAAGAAAATCTTAAGAACACTACACACATACCTGCCCTGCCTCCGTTGAGGATAAAGTCACTTTGGTTTTCAAACTATTTTTTAAATAGAAATATATTTAGGAGAAACACCTTCATTTTAAAATCATGGTAAACTACAAAATAGGGTATTATTTCTTTTTAACTCTGCAATTGCCCGTTACTGTTACATTTCTTTCAAAAACTGTACTACTTACCAAAGCTAAAGCCAGCTCCAGGTTTGCCTACATGTAAGTTTTGTGCAGGTTTACTAGAACAGGACCTCCATCCATGCCCTGCGATAGTCTGAAGCATTTGCTAAAGAAGAAAAGAACATGAGGTGTAAACTCTTTACAGCACAAAGCCTTCTAAAGCTACAAACGTATCTGCAGCACAACTTTAAATGTAGACTCCCTCTTTAGAAACAGTATCACATCAAGTATAATACAATTACTACAGTGATAAAAGAATTACTGGCTGCTTTGTGTTTTGCTCCTATGGCACGCAGCACTTACATGAACTGACACCTCTACTAGGAGTCTCAGGCTTTAACAGGACCAAGGGTGAGTGAACTGCTGTATGCACTTTTCAGTATTTCAATGCAATTGAGTATTTAAAAATTATTAAGCATAATTAAAATTTTTGTTCAGAGACACAGCAATATATATTTCTTTCATTTATACACACACACACTCATCAAACTTCATTTTCTGGCCCTCTAGTGAATATCCTATTACTCAGTGTTTACCTACATGCAGATTTAGCAAGATTTTAAAAACAACCAACCTATTAGCCAATATATCAGAATATTTTTATAATGTCCTAGACTAATCTCTGCTTTCTTTAATAAGCTGCTGCCACTGCCACTTGGTGATTATTATTATCCTCCAAATAGGACAGAACACTGCAGACTATCTGAAGTTTATTTTTCCTCCTAATACTTATCACAAATTTATTCTTTTTCATTGTAAATACTTTCTCTGCTTTTTTTTTCGTTTAGAGCCCCAAATATTGTTGCTGCAGCTATTTTCAGAATGTCTTAACACTGTGCAAAAACATGTCTGAATTTGTTTTAAGAGGATGGTTTACTCTCTTCAAGAGTAAACCCTATGAATATCAAATGTTTGGAAATTAGTGAAAAATATGTAATTGGACAATTTTTAGGATGACCCAAATCAATATTGCAAACCCATATTTCCCTAAACACTAAGGAAAGGCTTCTTCTTGATCTTCTTCTGTGAAAATGTAGACTTCTTTTTTCAAATTGTGATCAGAGCAGTCACTTATTTCCTAGCATTAAAAAAATTGAATTATTGATAGTAAGGCAAAGAATACCACGTGCATTTTACTGGGAACTCTAGAAGACAAGGACATTACAGAAAGTTACACAGCTGGATAGGCAACAAGTAGCTTCAAAAATGTTACAGTAGATAAACTGTGCTCTTAAAAATAATAATGGTGTATGATAGATGGTTATTAACACAGCATAAGCATGAGGAATACTGCCAATAATAGGTATCAACACAGTGAAGAAAGTATTTCCAGAGGATACTGAAAACATCTATAAAATTCAAAGGTGAAGAAATGCAGAAGGACTACTGCTAGGCACAGAAGAGGAAGAGGCTATGACATATTTGCATACTGTGCTGCTAATGTCAATTTATTAATAGTTCAGGATTGCATTTTGCACAAAGTAATATATTATTAATTCCAAGTTTTTAGAAACAATACGAAAACAGTATCTTGCTAAGTTTTCTGTTACTGCTACCTCTCATATTAAAAACCAGAACAATATCACAAAAATCTAGAAAGACCTTGATTCTTCAGAATTACTTACACCTTATTTTATCTGGAAAAAAGACAAGATGAGGTTGAAAAAAAGTCCGGTTATTGTAATTTTTTTTTCTTTTCCTTTTTTAAGGAGCAGCCCTTGATAGACTAATACATAGCTTTGCCACCAAAAGGTTTTACATACGCTTGGAAATGTACTGGATTCAAACTAATGCTAAAAGTGATGGCCTATATGAAAGAAGCTGTAAAATTAAAACCGGTGAACTTAGGTCTATTGTGGTACAGTATGCAAGGTAACACTGAGGATTACTCTGGAAAAACTCAACAATAACCCTACAAACAAATATGGACAGATGGGATTCACAGCTGGAAGCAGCATGACTTATCAGGTAACAAAGGATGAGGGTTTGCTACATGTAAGAATTTGGGTGACCATCTGTCTACTTGTCAACTTCCCTGTTGCTTGACTCTGAGGAACAGTTAGATTCAGTGACCAACTACTGCTAGTGATGTTCGGATGCAACTCCTACTGCATTTCCTTGCACTATTGTATAAACTGTCGCAATTACAACTGTGATCATCAGTGTAGCGAGACTAACACTGGAAGAATGTGCTGTCAGAAAAAGGGTATGACAAGGCTACTCACAAAAGTGATGCAATCTCTTTATTACCTTAATGACAAAAGAACCTGTTCGAAAAAAAGCACATCACAGAAAACAGTGGAACAACAGTAAGCTAAGGGTCACTAACCTTGATTCTCCCTCATGTATCTCAGGGCAAAAATGAATTATCAGGAGCAGTTTGTTGCTGGGGTAACATGTCAGGAGGCTGAACTTGAAATAATATTTTCCTCCCTATGGGCTTCCTTTGCTTCAAACATTACTTTTGATCCATAAGATACTTCAGATGGAGACTTCTTCCCTCACTGACTTCCCTCACTCTCACCTGCAACACTTAGGACCCGTAGCGAAGCTGAATCAATTTGGGGCAAACTAACACTGTTGTCAGGAAGCTGTGAAGGGCCTTTCAAGTAATTCAGACTCATGAATGCCTCTGGATATGAGGAATCCAGAAAAAGGCATGTGTAAATGCTAAATGTGTTTTGAATAGTTTTTATTTTCTAGTTTGAAGCTGTGAGGTTATTTGGTGGTTCAATACAGTAGAAAGTTTGTACTTTAGAAAATCAACTATTATATTTCGCATATATTTTAAAAAAATTGCTATAGGTAATACAGCTGTGTATGCTACAGGAAATGCATTGGATAAAACACCCTGGACTCTTAACTCCGGTGTTTTGAAGCCGTCTCCGTCGTTAAATGGGAGGTGCCAGACGCACTTGAAACAAAGCGGCCTTTGCCGCATGAGGAACCCCAGGGCTGTGCAGTAACTCCACTGAAGAACATCAGATGGCAATACCCGTTCGAAGCGTGATGATTACGGCCATACACTCGGGTGATACCGCGAGGCAGGAAAAGCAGCACAGCGGGCAAATTCCAGCCCCACGAGCTCACCCCACCGGGGCAGCCTACATGCCAGCAGCTGTCCCGACGGTCGCGGCGGGCGGAACCCGAGCTAGCCCTGCCTCTTCCGCCCTTCGCCCTCTGCGATCCCGCGGCCCTTCCCCGGCCATCGGCCCTTCCTTGGCCGCCAGCTCCGGCAGCGCCTCGGTTCTGTTCGCTTCGGTCCGTCCCGTCCCGTCCCGTCCCGTCCCGTCCCGTCCCGTCCCATGCCTCTCCCCGGGTCTTGTGTCCTCCGAGCATTCGCCCGCCCCGGTCGCTCACCCGCGTCGCCCTCAGCGCAGCCATTTCGGCGGGAGTGCCCGGCAGCGGCTTCGGCGGGCGGTGCTCGGGCAACCGGGGCGGTGCCAAGCGGGCCGCCCACTGAGCCTAGCGGCCGGGGAAACCCTGGACTCGACCGCCCCGCCCCGCCTTGCTCTGCTCCCGCGAAGAGAGCTTCGGGCGGGTTCCCATTCCTGCGCCCGCTCGTGCGGGGGCAGCCGCGCCCTGCGATTCGCCGAGCTCCGAACGCGGACAGTATCGGTGCCCCAGGCCGGGCTACTTTGCTGCCTGTTTGCTGAGTGTCATAACCTACATCATTGACCTGTTAGCAGATAAGCCCGTGTAAGCACTTTTACTGTAATCTGCGCCTCAGGGAATCATAAACTCATCTTTCGGGGGTGTGCCAGGAACTGGAGAGTGACTGGGCCTGGCGCCCGGGAGTTGTTACCAACTGTGTTGATAGTTACATAAACTGTTCTTATAAATGTTCTTAATTCCGGCTGTATTTTAAAGGAAAAGCAATGCTTTTGGAGATTATCTGCGGTGCATAAAATACACGCTTTTGAATATTGTTTAACTATTTCACAGCAGTGTTATTTAGGGGTTTATTAAAGCAAGGATTTCAAGAAAAATAGCAGCCATTCATTTTTCTGTGAATTCTTTATTTGGTGGGAAATTTTAACACGATTAACAAAATCAAGTGTTTTTCTGGAAGCTGGATTTTGAATAACATTTTATTTTGCATAATACCAAATAATATGCAACAAATATTTTTGCATCATTACTGCTTTTTTATGTTTGGCTCTTAGTTGCTTGTTTTGTTTCAGTTGACAGTATTGATTTCGTAGTTAATACCAAAGAAACAGTTTGATAGAAAACTAGCCACATAAAAGTTATTTCCAGACATATTTATCAACTGTCTGAAAGGAGATGATTTTAATGTTTTATAGACTTCATACTGTTGTGATTGCAGGTGATTACCTAAGGGGGGAGGCATGTAGGCAGCTTTGATTGAGTGGATAGGCTGCTGCTTGTTCACTCTAATATCAGTAGAATTTTTTCCCTGTACTTTAAGAGTAATTGAGTAAAAGACATAAGCATCATTTATAACTATGTTGCTCAAGTATTTTTGAAGATTCTGTATGTTCCTGTTTCAAGTACACCATAACTTTGGAGTGTAAAGCTGTAGTGGAGCTTTTAAATACCAGCACTCAAAGTCTGCATTTTGTGTTCCATTTCATATAGGGTTACCTTCCATAGGTCATGTTTCTGAATATTGTGCGGGAATTTCATTACTGAGCATCCCATTTTCTGTGTATATATTATTTAACTCTTTGTGTGGTTTGTGCGTATGCAATATCTTTGTATTTGTCTGTTCATTTATCATCGCAACACTACGTTGTGATGATATATAAGGAGATACATAATCTCATTTGAAAGCTTGAGAGTTTTGATTTTTGATTTGCGGCTTGGATTATACTGTGCATGGTCTAAGATGGCACACATCAAAATTTTAAAGATGCGTAGATGGGTTCAGAGTATGTATGAAAAGCTGATGTATGTAGTATATCCTGTCATAGGTAACAAGCAACTTCAGGGAACTGATTATGATTAAACATTTGTAAGAATGCTATACACTGAGCATGGCTGCTAGCTGCAGGAAGTTCTTCAATGATCACAGTGATCAGAAATGAAACATTATTTCTAGATGCCCATGAGATTAGGATCCATAGGCCTTTAGCAGTGAATAAACTCTTTTTTTGAGGTGAAGAGACAGCTTTGAATGGGGTTGAGGGCATTGTTAAGGCAGGGAGATTAAATAAATCATTACACTGAGGGAATTTTGCCATCAGGAAGTAATGCAGAACAATGCTGGTTGTTTTATACAGTGAAATGTTGTATTCAAGACCTAAAAACTGTTTTGGAGTGTTTTTACTTCTGGCTTGACACAGTGTTCCCTAGTAAGGGGCTGGAACATTTTGGATACACTCCTAGACCATGTCTTCAAGTCAATTTCATCCAAAAATCAATTCATGTTCTTTGAGATCCCTCTGTGAATCAAGTAAGACACAGTAAGTGGGAACAACTTGGAGACTCCCCTCAAAACAACACTTCTCACCTGAACTGTTCATGTAGACAGACACTGAGAAGGTGGTTGTCTGAAACTGTCCAATTGAAGAAATTGAGTCAGGAATACACCATAATATTTGCTGTTGTCCAGATTAGCCTTACACTAGAAACATCTTTGCATGTGAAATTTGCTACTTGCTTCTGAAGACAGATGTCTATACTTAATGGAAGCAAGCTTCTGTAGTAAAAAGCTGCTAACCATCTGTGATCTGCTGGGCTGTAGACCCAGAACAGTTACAGAACAGAAATTGTTCCAGGAAAAGGAAGGAAATAGTACGTGGTGCCAAGAGAAAGGTATTCCAGGACATTTCTGCTAAATGACAGGAGCAACTGGGTTAGGGTACTAAAACCAGCTGCTCACTATGCAGCTTGCACTTAAGAAGCTGCACCTTTGCTTACCTTCTCTCCTTCAAATTGTTTTCTTGCTACCTCTCTTCACATCTCCTTGGGTAAACAAATGAGAATTCTTTTGGCAATATGTTGTCAACATAGTTTTTTGAAAGCAATCTGGAGGAGAAAATTCAAAGCCCAGATGCTCCATGTCTACTAAGTGTTTGAAAATAGAGGGGTAGGAAAGAGGGCAAGGTTATCTATCAAACCCTGAATTACTAGAACTTTGAGGTTCAAACTTATTTACATAAGGAGTGACAATAGATAAAAATTTCCATAAGGTGTACTTAGATTTTTTTGCATTTCATACAGCACCTCTTTCATTTTTAATTTTCTCAAATGCTTACTACTGTGTCATATTTCTTAATTAATATTTGTTATAAATACATATTGTATGATCAGCTTTTTGCAAATATTAAAATGAATACTATATGTTTTACATTGGAAGGTTGTGCTGTATTCATTTAGTCTATTTTAGTAGTGTGATAAATATAGGTTTTAGACTATAGCATAATATTAATATAGAAACTATGTAATGTAAAATGCTTTTTATAACTAGCTCAAAAAAATGGGAGAGACAATTAAGAAATTCCTCGCATCATCCTCTCTGGATAGAGATAACAGGAAAGACACTGAAGACTCCAAAAGGAAGAATTTATTACCTCCGTTATCAAGGGACTTGTGACTTTAAGGGGCATAAGATTTATTTGCAAGATAGAATTGTGGGAGAGAACAGTTGAAATTAAGCAGAAACACCCAAAGTCAAAAGGAATGTTTGAATCATGTATGAAATTCATGAATATGCAATAACCTATTGTTTTTAAGGGGCAGGAAAAAAGGATGGGGCTGGGGGGCAGCTGCCCTTGCGCTCAGCATGGGAAGGAGCAGGGTCAAGCTGTTGCAGGGAGAATTCACTGTCATCACTAGAGTCCAGTCCTAGGGACTACCACCATCTGCTTGTGTGTCCAGGAATCTTGACCTCTTTTTTCTTGCCTACCCTCATATCCTTGCCTGAGATCCCCTTAATTTCAAGATTATAATTATTTTGAGGGAGGGGTTTACATTCTCCATTCCAAGGGAGGCTTCTGCCTTCCCTAGCAGACATGTGTCTTTCAAACTAGGACATAACCTGATCTCTGAATTTCATTTCTGCAAATTCCATATTTTTCCATATTCTTCCACTAAAGATAAAAAAGTATAAATTGTATTATATAATGTTAAATATAGGGTTGTTTGAAGACATTGTAATTTTGTAGTTTAGGAATGGTACTACCTGATTTACAGCTCCCACTGTGACTCTCCAAACCACGCTGCTGCTCACTCCCTCTTCCCCTTCTCATCCCCCTATGGCAGGCTGGAAAGGAGAACCGGAGACACAAAAGGTAAAGATCATGAGTTAAGAACAATTTACTGGAAACAACAATGAGATAAGAAAAATTACCAGTAACTGTAACAATAATAATAAAAGTGTGCAAAAGAGAGTGATTCACATGCAAAATGCTTATTAATCCTGACTGCTCCACCTAGAAGCAGCCCCCTTCCGCCCACCCCAACAATGGTGAGAGGTAAAGAATAGCCTCTTGAGTCCTGGCCACTGCAGAAATTAACCTTGTCCTGGCCAGAACCAGGATGCTTATCCCATGAAGTTAGCAACTGTATTCTAGGCTGAACTGGGTTTTTTTTTTAATTAGTAATTAAAAGTGTTTTACAGGTTTGTTTTTTTTAATTGTTAACAAACCAGATTTTACCATTTGTCAATGAACTTCTGTTTTAGAAATGGAAAGCAACTGGAATTTTTTGCAATGACCTATGTATTAAAAATTACTGAAGTTACTGCACTAAACTTTTTTACGGTGTAGGTCCTGGATTCATGATTTCTAAAGCAGAATAATTTTTGATGTAGTGCAATGCAACAAGCCTGGCAACTTCTTCTTAATAGAATTTGACATGTTTTGGTTCTCTTTGATCCCTGATACAATAGTAACTTGAAACATCTTAAACCCAACATTTTTTTCTAAATTTTTGATGCAAGCTCTTGTGATTTTTATAGTTTGTCTTGTGTTGTCTTGGGGTTTAGTTGAAGGGCCCAGGGTGGGTGTTTAGGGATTTTTGCCCAGCTTTTTCAGTTTAGTAGTGAAAAATGTCTTTAGTTTTTTTCATGTTTTTTTTAAGCAATACATTTACTGGGAAAAATTAAAATCAAGATAATGTGAGTCATGAACTGTAAGGAAAGAGAAGGGACAGATGTGCAGAGCTTGAGAACAAATGAAAAACAATCAGTGGCATCCTGTAATAATTTTGCTCTCTGTTGACTTTCTGAAGAAACAGAAAGTCGACAGAAACCTGAGAAGATCATTTTTGAACCACACCTGAGTGTAAAAATCACTTGTCCTATTTTTTTGTTTTTTTGAAATGTGGTGAGACTTTTTCAGGACTAACTGCTTTAAGGAACAAATAGTTTGACAAGCATGGCTTTTGCTTTCGTGAAATATAAACAAATAAATCCTTAAGGAAGAGAGGTAGGCCTAGCCATGCGTAAAGGAAGTACCTAGGACATTTTTGTACTAAACGTGCTGCATCTGGCACTTTAGCAGCCTAAAAATTCTCAAGATACATTGTTTGGTACATTTCTCCTTATAGAATCAGATGTGAACAGAAGACCAGTTGTAGTGAACATATCTCTCTCAAATGAATTTAACACTTGTAGGTTAGAACCCAGAACAGCCAAGTTACAACGCTGCCAGCCCAAGCTGAGTAAAGGTGAGGTACCATATGAGCAGCACTGTGACGGTATGGTGGGTGGGATTTTAATAAACATTTATATTGTAAAACTCCGTTTGTGGCTCTGCAAGATCATACTAATTCTAACATTTAATAGTATACAAGAACCTAACCATGTAAATATGTATTGATACAATGTAGACACTAATTTTATAGTAAAACATGTATACTTATTTTTAATTAGTGTAGGAAGTGACAAAACACAACGTAAACCTGCCTCAAATCACAAACCCTTTTCCACATCAGGTATTTACTTAAGGTCTATTTCCTGGAACACAGGCATCCTGGGTAGCTAGGCTGGGTAAGTGGCCTAGAGGATAGGGGGACGACATTAAGAAGGAACTCTCATTAAATTTGTAGATCACGAGCAGTGCACAGAATTATAAACCTCTACCCAGGTAATACTCTGATGAAGTGGGATGACTGAAGGAAGCAAGTACTCATTTGAAAATCTAAAAGCATAAGTTCTAACAATTCAATATATTTGTGTGTGCGTGCAGGTGGGTGGAGAATTTCTACCCCCACTATTTCCACTACTAGCAGGCAAAACTACCTATGTGAAATTCAGGAATTATTGGAGCAACTGGCCTGAACTGAGACCTCTAGGAGGATGGATAAGATCGTACATATGCCTGATTTAGTTATCTTGAAACTAGCTAAGGCAGCTACCTCTACAAGACCTGATGATGCATGGACCACCTATGTGAGAGGCACATACCCTTACTAATGCACAGATGATTGGTTTACATTTCCACACAAGCATAACAACTTCCATGATCTATGGACATTAATTTACTTATAAATTGAGTCATGTGCTTTTGAGGTGTTAAGCCAATTTTTGAAAGGGTACCTTTATTTGCCAGCCTTGGAAAGTCAGTTGTCCTCTAAAGTTCATGTCTGAAAATTAATAGCCAACAGGCGCACTTCTGTTATTTCAAAATGTTTTCTCTTACAAAGTACTCTCTGTGTTGGACTTAGTGACAACAGACTAATAGCATTGTGACATCTGCATGTAGTGGCTTTTTGCTGTAGTGGTTTGTACTGTCACGACTGTAAAAGAATCTCAGCAATCAGACAAATTGCTCGTAAGTGGCCATTGCCCCATTCAGATAAAACGCATGATGTCAACTGAAGGACAGTTTATGACCAGAAATGCGTATTTCTCAGTACTGAAGGGTTTTTTTTTTGACTGAATCATGAAAATGCCCCAAGCCAGAACCAATACACTTCCCCCCGTCGGGAGACAGACGCACGGCTGTCTATGAACACGTGAGAACGCTTCGCCCTTCTCCAGCCCTCGGCCCGCGTGCCAGCTGCCGGGCACGAGGCTGCTGACCGAGAGCGGCCCGGCCGGCCCGGCGCTCAGCACGGGCGGCACGGACAGCTCCGCCAAGGGAGGTGCTTCCCGGCGGGGCCCGGGCGGGCGGCGAGCGGCTTCAGGGCCGGCCGGCCGCTTCCCACCAGCGGCAACATCTCCGGGCTCCGCGCAGGGCACGGGCACAGGCGGACAGCACACGCAGCTACGGCCAGCGGCGGTTGGTGCGGGAGGATGGAAACCGCCCTGCCAGGTACGGCCTCGCCGAGTCCGGCCCCGCTCTCGCCAAATGCCGAAGTTGCCGCCGGGCCCAAGCGAAGTTGGCGAAGCGCGACCCGTCCCGGCTCCCCTCGCCGGCCCTCGGCGCGGCCGCTCCGCCCGCACCCTCCCTCCTCGCGACCCGGGCACCGGCACCGCCCCCGCGGGTCGGCGCAGGCGTCGCCGCGGAGCCGGCGGGACGGGAGGGTGGGCGTGGGGTGCGGGCGGTGCTGCGGGCGGCCGCGGCAGAGCGGAGCGGGAGGCTGCCCGGCCGCCGCCGCCTCTCATGCCTTCACGGCAACAAAGAACGCGCTGAGCGGCGGGCGGAGGTGCCGGGCCTCTGGTTGTGCCCCGGCAGTGCCGGCGCGGAGGGCACCGGGAGACGATGGCGAGGAAGGGCGAAGCCTCCGCACATCTCTACGGTGAGCGCTGGGCACGGCGGGGCGAGCGCCAGTGCTGGGGCGGGGGCGGCTGGCGCCTGTACTGCCCTCCGGCCTGTTTACAGCGCGGATCCGCCCGGCGGGCAGCGACGGCCGGAGGCAAACGGAGTTTGTTTCCCTTGGCGAATGCGGGGGCGCGGTGGCCGTAGGGTCCTCCGTGTCGGAGGTAGACCTCGGGACGCGGAGTACCTGGCCCGGCCTGGAGCAAGCAGGATGATCGGTTCAGGAAAAGAGCCGGTGGGCGCAGAGATGGGGGCGGGCAGACCTGGAGCTTCCGCCGCCGCGGGAGCAGGTGCGTTGTGGCCGCTTTGTCCGCGTTCTGGGGCAGAGAGGGGCCGGGCGGCAGGTGCGCGGGCCGGGCCGGGCCGGGCCGACTCGACTGTGGGATGCGTGAAGCGTTGTGCGGGCCCGGGGGGTGCTCGGAGCGGTGTGCGGGGGCGGAGCCCGCTGAGCGGCGATACCTGCGGGCTGCTGGTGTTCGGGGCGCGTGTGGCGGGAGCTTCCCGCTGGTCCTGCTAACCGGCGCCGCGGGAAGGTCACCGGGGGCAGAACTTCACCTGGGTGTTTGGGCTCTGCTTTAATAGCTCTTTGGAAGACGATGTATTTGCGATGCGAGACGCGGGGTTTGCAAGGCTGCTTAGCCTATTTGAAGGTGTCGCTACAAAGCCGATTTCCTCTTCCAGTGTGCGCGAGATTTCGATGGCAAAACAAACGTAGAGAGTGAGCAAACCCCCTTAGGACAGGTCTGCTGCTCCAGGAGCCCTGAAGGCCTCCAGCAATGAGCCGAGTTAGGCAAAAGGGTAAACGCGACTCTGTAAAAGCAGCCTTTGCCTCTGTACCACAGACATGCTGTGTGACCTGTTTACACCTTGGAAAAATCTGGTTTTTAATTCACTGCCATGGTCTGAACCTTGATCTGACTAAAAAAAAGTCCATGGCTTGGCTTCCTTCCAAAAAGGGAAATGAAAAAAAAAAGCCTTTAAGGAAGGAAGACAAGCCACAAAGCTAAGGTGAAATAAAAATTGATGAGTCTGAAATAATTTAACTTCTGAGAGAATCTTTTTCCACTCCTGTGGAATTCAAATGGTTTTGCAGGTTACTGCAGAGAGAGTGTAGGCCTAGAATCATAGATACGCAGCACTGCTGACAGAAAGAGTGGAAGTATTATTCTGAAAGAAGAGCAGGAACACAGTCTTCAGGAAGGAAAAAACCACTTTCAAATAGAGTTCAGTAAGTGCTTTGTAGGCTTCCTCATTTGCCGTTTGTAAGCAAGAACACTCTAGTAAAGTCTTGATGAGCAATACTAAGTGTTTTACTGTCATAATACAGTAATCTTTTAAACTTCATTTTGAAAGCATATTGCATGGGTAAGAAAGGGTGAATCTTTTTATTCACCTTTAGGGAGGAAGGCAGCATTCTGAAAAATCGTAGAATTTTTGCTGTTTGAGCTGTTTCATCGGTGTGCTTACTTCCTTTTAGTTCATTTACATGTATGGATATTAATAGTGGTAATGTTCATTGTGTTACTACATTTGCAGAAATCTTGAGCAATTACTCTACTGTTGTGTTAAGAAGGAAGGTTCTTTCCATTGTAAGATCAAATAATTTAAAGGACTTATAAAATGGAAAGTGCAGCATTTTCAAATTGGACATATGGAATATGGTTTTCCTTTTAAATTATGTTGCTGTAATAGTTATTCTCTTGACTTTGTTGTCTTTGCCAGCAACTGGTTATTTATTAGCCTCCAGGTATATTTTTCAGAGGAATAAATGTCCTAAACTTCTTTCCTTGGAATCTCAAGAATTCCTGACGGCATTTATAAATGACAAAGGCAAATTCTTCTCAAAGATTTTTAATTTCTGTCATCAACCTGATTCTTTAGAAGAAATTAGTCAAGTGCATGGTTTACAAGTGGGGTCTTTTTTTTTAAGGGAAGCAGTACTTTTTCTTTCATGTGACTGCAGTGTTAACTGCTGTCATGTGACTGTTGAAATGAATGTTGAAATTATTTTTTACTTCATTGTAGAATCAGAGATTGTCCCATAAAGTTCCTGTAGCAATGAACTACAGTTCAGTTTTACCTTACAAATGGACACTGAAGGTCAAAGGGATGATGACATCTTTAACAAAAACTTTTATCACTATTTTAAGAAACATTGAGCAGGCCCAATTTATTATTTCCAACTCAAATTCATCTAGCTTTTTTATATCTGCATGTTTAAATCTTCTCTAGGAAGAACTGCTTACGTATGATTTTTTTTGCCAGCAATGGATGCAACCAAAACTTGAGTTTATCATTGTGATTTCCTAGTTACTGCTGTGATCATGTTAGGTTTCTCCTAAGAAGAATTTGGTTTGTTTATGTTCCCAAGCTGGGGGAGTTCTTTTTCACTTGGGAGAGCTTTTGAGGAACTGTGACACTTACTATCAAGAGATCATTCTTGTCACTTGGCCTGCATTTACCATTCCTAATTTCCTCCAGTTATGCATATATACCATGCAGAAAGGGCATCCTCAAACTGAGGAAAATGGGTATTTAACCACAACAATGTCATACGATATGGAAGCTATTGGCTGTGACACTGCAGATAAAGCTTCCCTGGTTCCTGCTGGTAAATCTTTGTGCATGTGGTATGTAATTCATTTTGCCTTCTGAGGTTCAAATTTTGTACCAGTGGGGTAAGTTCATATCAAAAATGAAACTCAATTTAACACTTTATTAATATTTTAATATACTCAGAAGTGTTGGAAATAGTGAAATGCAGATTGAGATGGCTTAAGCTTTTCTTCTCTGACGTAAATTTGGTCTACTTCATCTAGGCTTTGCAGTGCCTATAAATCATTTGCTCTTTGAGCACATCTGCTGAACCTAGTTACAGAGCTTGAGACATACCTGATTTTGCCAGCATTCTAGTTTTACATAAAACAATTCTCTGTGGAATACATACAGACTGGGCAGAAAAACAGAGAAAGAATTTTAAACACTTTGTAATATATTCCCTGTTGTTTTTTACTGCAGACAGGTCTTTTTGAGTGAAAACTTTCTCAGCATGCTGCTTCATTTTGTCTGGTTCTGTGCTAATGCCCTCCACAACATCCTTGTCCCAAGAGTTACAGTCATTGGTTCAGTATCCAAGTGGGAACCAGTAATGAGTGGTGTTTGTACTGAAACCAGTGCTATTTAGTATATACATCAACAAATTAAATTTGGTCAAGTGCACCCTCAGCACAGCTGTAGATGACACCAAAGTGAGTGGTTCAGTTGATACACTAAAAGGAGGTATGGATACCGTTCAGGGGGCCATGACAGACTTGAGGATCTGCAAGCTGCTTGAAGTCAAGACAGCAAGGCCAAGTGCAAGGTCCCACACCTGGGTCGGGTGATCCCCATTATCAACACAAGCTGGGGGATGAATGGTTGGAGAGCAATGCTGCAGAAGAAGGGTACTGGTGGATGAAAACTTTGCTGTGGCCTGGCAATGTGCACCTGCAACCCAAAAAGCCAGTTATGTCCTGGGCTGCATGAAAAGAAGAGGAACACCAGGTTGAGGGAGGTAATTCTGCCCCTCCTCTACTCCACTCTGGTGAGACTCTACCTGAAGGTACTGCATCTGTCTCCAGCATTCCCAACACAAGCAAGACAGGGATCTTGCAGCAGGTCCGTAGGAGGGCCACAAAGATGATTAGCAGGCTGGAGCACCTCTCCTATGAGGAAAGACGAAAAGAGTTGAGATTGTTCAGCTTTTTGATATGTATAAATGGGGTTTGTGAGAAAGATTTTATTATATTTTTTAACCCCCCCTTTTTTTTTTCCCTTTTTTTTCTTTTTTATTTCCCCCAAGGATTCTACTGACAGGACAAGGGGCAGTGGTTTTTAACTGAAAGAGGATTTTGTTTGGACATAAGGAAGATATGTTTTATATCAAGGGTGATTAGGTGCTGAAACAGGTTGCCCAGAGAAGCTGTGGCTGTGCCATTCCTGGAAGTGTCTAAGGCCAGGTTGAACCGAACTCTGAGTAACCTGGTCTAGTGGAAGGGTCCATGCCCATGGCATAGGGTTGGAGTCAGATGAGCTTTAAGGTCCTTTCCAGCCCAAAACATTTTGTGGGTTCTATGAAAATATGACAAGTACTGCATACCAGAGATGGTTTGGTCAGTAAGTGAATAGGCGAATAAAACTGGTAGGATTTAGGTAATACATTTTTTCCTCGCCGAGTGGTCTAGCACTTCTTTGTATTTCTTGAGCCAAATTAGTTGCTGCATTTTTCATTTCAATTAAGATTCTAGAGTATCTGAAAGCATCTAGGACAACATTTGTTATCTTTTAGCACTTGAGTGTTGTACGTCTTTTAGCTTACTGACTTATTTAAGCTGAGCCATTCTTGGTAGTAAGGTATTGGCTCAGCCATGAACAAGGACGATACAATCACAACATCTGTAAGTACCGAGATTAATGGAACTGTTATGCATAGTTATATGCTGCTGAGTGGGTTATGTAGAACTCTCACTGAATATTATCTGGAAAGAGTTTAATAAGGTAGGCATCTTGTTGACTAATTAAACTTGATTATATATTTTAACAAGCAGGATACTAATACATAGTTGAGGGGAATTTCTCATTGCTATTATCCCATGCCTGTATAGTGTATTATCATCCAATCTTGCATCTCTGCTTCGCAAAGTTTCTCCTGTTCTACTACGCCTATATTTCTCTACACTGTGTCCTTATATTAGAGCCATAAATATCTCATTCTGCACAGGCTAATTAGTTGTTACTGTTACATAATAAGCAAAAATAAAATAAATTGGCCATAATCATCTGGTCAGAAGGAAAAATGCTGTTACAGTTAAACACACAGAAATGTGGAAATGATTTAGTAAATTCAGTAACTGATCTTCACTTGCATATGAGAAAATCTGTTTGCTCTGCATTCACTCCCCAAGTGTAAAGGCACGTCACATTCACAGTTGCTTAACTGTGTTTATTTGTGTTTCATGTGGCTAGTATCTGGCTCAGAGGCAGTCAGATTTACAAAATCTGCTAATGTGATTCCTTAGCATCTGGGTATTATGTCAGGGAGTTAGTGTGTCATTACTGTCTAATAATCTAATAAAATAATACAGAAGCATCTAGCAGGATAGTGTAAATTACATTAACTTAGCACTATTCTGTTAAAGCAAATAAACATTAAGAGCTTTCCTCTTTCCTTGTTCCTAACATCTGTGAGGTCAGGAACAAGGTGTTTTTTATGGAGTAATACTCTTATTTGTTTAATACAGGGAAGAGAAATATCCAAATTTGTTAACAACCTTACTTTGTTACAATGAAGGCTAAGGAAAATGTGATGGCTGTCGACTGTACAACATGTAAGTTAACCTGGGCATTTAGATTTCCATATGTGGAACTTGTACTGATTCATTCAAGACTTCAAAGAAGGTAATTCAGTCAGAGGTTGAGGAAACAATGAAGAAGTACTCAAGAAATCCTGGAAGAAGACTAGCAGAATAACCTTTCAAAGTTCTTTCCAACTTTATCTTCTGTTGGCACTTAACTTGGGAGGTGGTGTGATACACAGAACTCAAAGTCCATGAAGATGGTATGGGAAAGTGGTGACAAGTCTAATAAGTAACTATGGGGAAAAAATAAGTTTATAGTAAACCTGTGTTTTATTTTTGCTTGGATGACAGGAAATAAATGCCTGGCAGCTGTTAGAGTTAAGTGGATGTCTTAGGTATCTAAATATTCTTAGGCAACAGATCCTAACAGTGACTGAGTATAATTTTCGGCAAAAAACCCATCAACTTAAAGTTCATATGTATGTTTCTGCCTTTTTTTTTCTTTCTTTTCATACTGTTCAGTCTAAATTTGTTGGTACCAAGCTTTTATGATACTGGAATTCCAGTCTCTGGAATAAATAGCTTTATACCTGTCATTCTGAATACTAGAGCTCCAATCTATATGAAAGATCAAGAGTTTTTTCTTATCACATTAATCTGCTGTGGCACTTTGCAGCAGCTGAAATGCTATAAGCAGCCAGGAGGGAATCTCTTTCTCTTGTAGGATAATCCCACAGAGTTTACTGCTGATAAAGTAATTCAGTGCTGTCCACATGCCCGAACAAATTATGGGCAACTTTTTGTGGGCAGAGATGGGATACATCTGACTGTTCCTTCTAAGGGATATCTGCATTTTTCCAGCCTCATTCCAGGTAGATGAAATCATCCTTTCCCTCCTAGATTGTGCTGAAAAGATCTGCAGCAAGTGACTGTACTCCTTGAAGGTACTCTGTTGAGCAGTCACTTTGAAGTCAAAGGTCTTCTGTTTTACTAAAACGTGGGACGGTGCCTTTGATTGACCTCTGACATCTGCCAAGAAAAGGAAGTTTTGCCTAAAACAATCCTCTTCCCAAAGAGGACCACTGATTAAGGTTCCCAAAAGATATTTGGTGGGCTACTTCTCCAGCAGGAGGTCCCATGCTTGTATGTACTTTTAACCAGTAATATCCGTTAAAATATATTATTTAGTGTGCACTTCCAATGTGATAATGGTGGGAACCCATTTGTACTTTAGGAGTATGTATCATGAGAAAGAAGAGCTCTAATATGAGTGGGCTGGGATACCACATAATTATCTCTTCTGCACAGCTGATTCTATATAGAAGAATGTGAGAATCTATTGCATGCAGATCATCTAGACTTGTACAAGCTGATGTACAGTGAAATTTGGTAGCTGAATTAGTGTCCTTTATAGTCAGTGTACTTTGAAATAAATGAATATGCGGAATAGTACCTCTAGTATTTTTGATATAAAATTATTTATAGTGTATATTACATTAAAACTAACTGGTTTTTTCATCATTGATATTTTTCTATATGAGCTATAATTTCTTGGATACGATCAGGTTGCTAAAGACTAGCGAAGTGTAGCAAAACACAGTATTTCTTTTTAGATCCCCTCCCCCCGGCAGAATGATAAATAATTCCTATGTTGTTGCTTTATTCTGTCAGACAAAAGGCAATAAGCTGTATCTGTGAATACGCCTTTTTGTTGGTTTCAGTACAATGCAATATCTGTGCTAGCATCTAGGCAACTGCTATAAACAGGGAAATTTTGTGCCCTGTGACCAATACTCTTGAACTCTTGTAATATTTATCTCCATAAGTAATTTAAAGGTTTGTGAAGGATTTGTGAGATAATGCAGTTCTTTCATACATATATATGTGTGTGTTTAAGTAAATATGTATATAATATGTACATATATATTGCTAACAAAATTATTTAAACTAGGAATACATAATTTCATTTGGAAAGCAAGTAGCATAATGTTACATTATATTGTATTTCTGCAGTTCATGCAGAGCAGATCTGTGCTAATTTATGCTGATAGGCTCTTCACAAATGAGTAAGTGTTGTGGCAAGAGCCATGTAACATTAGTCCACAAGCTTGAGGTTAGCCACCATTTTGGTCTGCAGTCTGAGGAAAAACAATCATCTTGGCAGCTGCCTGGAAGCTTATTTTGGAATTGTAGAGAAGATAATAAAGAGTCCAGCTACTGGAAACTTGGCTTTTTCTTCTAATCCTTTTATAATGAAAGGTTTTCCATTCAATCGAGGGAATCAAAAATCTGTAGGCAGTGAATGAGTGGTTTGGGATACTGACAAGCAGAATAGGAAGAGAAATCAGTGAAAGTTTCTTAACAAAGTGAAAGTAACCCCAAATCAAGTGAATCTGTAAGTGGAGATGGTAAACCAATAAATAAACAAGTGCACTAGAATTCTGAGCCAGTCACTATCAATTAAGTTGTATAGTACACATGGAAATGTGGCTCTGCAAGCTGAAAAAAATAGACCCCCCAGAAGCCAAGAGCTTTTTTCCAAGACTCTTCCCTGTTATATACACTGTAGCCACTGCCAGAATAAGATATATGAGAAAACCTACAAATGTTTATTTATGCTTTATCTCACTCAAAAGTATAAGAAATATATAGTAAGAAAGGATGGCATGATAAAGGAACAATGTGGGGAAGTGTTTCTTTTTTTCCCCACAGAGTGACTCCTGGGGGATGTGGATGGTCAATTAATGTATTTTTGATCACCTATCTTCTGACTTACTCTAAGCTGTTGGGTCAGTTCAGTTAGTGGGATCAGTTAATGATAATGTTACACTCAACGTAGGAATTAAAGATCATTAGATTTGACTAGTCCTAATGGGCTTGTGCTAAACTGTGTTATCTTTAACAATTTTCTGTCATACTTTAGGGCAAAGTATCATTGTTTCATGTCTGTACCAAAGATTATCTTTAAAAGGCATGCTGCAGTGACTTTGCGTTAAAGTATTAAATTTGCCTATATTGATTTTGCTGATAAAATAGTAAGTTGCAGTTGCCCAACCAAACGAGGGCAACTGAATGACAGTGGTCCTTAATACAGACTGCTATACATTTGGAAAGAGTCTCTTGTTTATGGGTAAAATTCTGCTTGTAGCCTGCATAATTAAAGAAACTGAAAGTGGAAGTGGATTGTGTTCTCACTGTGTGATCCTAGGAGCCTTTCTGGAGCACTTGTGGAAGGCTAAGACTGTAGTCTGTATAGCTGTGCTTTTTTTGACCTTTCAAACGTGCTTGTGCTGTTTTGGCCTGTCTGCTCATCCTCACATGCAGGCCTGAAGAGCACTTGCAAACCCTTGGGATAGCTGGGCACTATGTTAAAACATGTTTTCCTGATGTTAGGGCATTTTAACTTTGGTATGAGTCATGATTAGTGTAATAAAGGGCAAAATGTGTCTACTTTCCCTTGCTATGGTCTTGTACATGACTTCCACTTACAGCTGGGATTGGTTTACTCCTCACCCATGTCCTTACCTTTTCTTTTTCAAAGACAGATGAAAGCTAAATACTTGATTAGAAGATTAAACTATGTACTTATATTTTTGTGGGCTATGTTTGCATTTGATGCCAGGTACATATTATGTTGTCTTTCTCTGCTGCTTTGGCTGGACTACAAAAGCTGTGGTAAGTTATGTTGCGGTTACTCACAGCTTCCTCCTGACCATTTGGCACAATCCCTCAACCAAATGCTGCTAATGTTACTAATGTAGATGCTTCTAAATAATTGTGAGGTTACATCTCTGCAAGGATAAAGAAAGTTTCTGCAAATTATTAGTAAAGATGTCAAGTTCTCGTACCGTAGCTGTTGTCGTTACAGGCATCTATCTTGACATCATCTATGCATCTGACATCTGGAGTATCTGCTTTGTCTTTCATTATTGTCTCTCTCTCTGTTCTGTCAATCTGTCTTTTTATTGCAAAATACAGTTTTAGTTTATTGCATGCTTCTTCCCTGTTGTCCTCTGTTTTAGAGGAATGTTATGATTTTTCCTTCCTATTCTCATTCTATTGGTTTCAATTCTGCAAATCTGACCTACATCAAAATAAATATGAGCAACAAACAAGGAATCGGAAACTTTTTTCTGTGTTACATTTGCAGTAACCCTATTTCACCATCAGAACTTTTTTTAAAGTTTATTGCAGATTGCCAAAATATAATTATATCTAGAACACAAGATTTCTCTTGGGAGGAGTTTGTACTTTACTTCCAGCTGTGAATCCTCTGTAATGCATGGCGGACTCCTGTAGGAAACCTGCCATTTTCTTTCGCAAAACCTCAGTAGTGATAAACATTGATCAAGATGTTGGAGGTGATTTTGTTCATTTGTTTTGCAGCTTTCATACAACTAGGTAGAAAGCACTTTGCAGCAGATTTTCTATACAACTGAATGTTGTTTGCAAATCTTTTCCAAATCTTCTGCTGAGTTAACATGCTGAATAGGCAATAAAATAAATATTTTGGCCACCAGAAAATCTGCCTCTGGAAGTACTGAATAAGAAGAATGTTGCCATGTACTATGACATTAGAGAAAAGTGAGGAAATGTTTATTTGGTAAAGGAAGCCTCTTGTTTGTTAGGTTTTAATGACTTGTGTGTTGCTCAAGATGGGAGACATGCAGAATATGTGAGAACTTGTTCATGCTTCAGGACCATTTCCCAGCAGCACTCAAAGCAATTGTAAACGTAATTGTATTGATACTATGACAAAATGTCAGAGTATCCCAGAAATAGTAGGCCTTAATACCTAATGCAAGCTCTGGTTGGCTTGATGTATTTATTCCTGGTAATGCACTGTGCCAAACAATTGAAAAAACACTTTCATTCTGGAAATACCAGTAGGATGGAATGTGCACTGTGGGACAGTTTTTTTCTTGAATTCTCTAGTTTGTGGGAAGTATTTAAAGAGTGGGGAGCCAATCCACTGCCATAGATTTTTTTTTCCTTAAGTCTGAATGATGGCTTTTAGATCATCTATGAAGACGCATAGTTGCTTCAGTGTTCCAGCACAAGTTGCTTAACAAAGTAGGGCTTAGCAGAGTAGGTATCCAAATCACAGTGAGCGAAAGAGGGACTGTGTCTTGGCATAAAATAATCAGTAAACACATGGTTAGAAGTGTTTTGCAAGACTATAGAGTCACTGGCAAACTGATTTAATTTTCCTATTTTCAGATTTTTAGGACAGTAATCCACAACTGAAGCAATTTTTTACTTTTTTTCCTAGCCTGTAGTGAAGCAGGAAGAGACACTGAGGATAATTATTGGTATGCCTAAAAAAGCTTGAGATTGAAAAGCATTGGTTTCCATCCTTAGAATAGAATAGTAATTTGGAACAGCCTTCTGGCATGTGAGACTAGAAAGTCAGTCTTCTGTGTCCTAATATTCCCAATTTGTCTCATTTCATCTATATTAATCCTTTCAGGTTTTATAGCAGCTTTGGTTACGTTTAGTGATTGAGATCTCTTACAAAAGGTACTCTAAGAAGAAAAGCAATTGTTAGCCTTCATTTTGCCTATTAAAAATAGGAAAATACATGGTTGTGTTTCAGGTAATTTTCCTTCAGTCAAGTTCCTTATTGCATTTCCGAAAGCATTCAGGATCTATATGTACTGTCATCTCATTCTGCATTTTAGCAGTACATGCTCATTATCTGTAGGGTTCTGTCTTTGTTATTAGCATTCAGGAATCATTTCATTAGTGTATTATCCAGTAATCAAAATCAAATAATAACATACTGTGATTATCGAATTCTCATTTATGCAATTTACTACAGTTACAGTTTGACTTAACTTGTAATCCATTCAGTGGATGGGAGCGTACTGTAGTTAAAAAATGTTTAAATGCATTAAAAGATATTGTTGCTGATGGTTAAGATTCAAGAAACAACTCTTTGTAAGTCATAATATGAATTGTAACTTGAAAACATGCTAGGATTTGAACTTGTTTCAGTTCACATTGTTCTTAGTTACAAGATTACTGTGCTTTAGATTTGAAATTTTGATTCAAAAATGGATTTTTTGAATAGTTTATTCAATTTCGCAGCTGGCAAGATAACCAAAGTCCAGCCTTAAGTTAATGCTTTTAGATTGCTTGCTATATACAACTTGTGGTGGACTTGTCTTTAGTGAAGGATATATGGATAATTTGCTGCTGTTCTTGAATACCTAATCAGTCTTATAAACTCTCCTACACTTACGCTACTGTTTGTTCTTCAGTTTACCCTTCTGCATCATCTTGTTCCTGTTTCCCTTGCTTACCTGATTGTTTCCATTTCCTCTTTCTTTCCCCTTTATTTTTTTCATTCTTTTTTCCCTCAAGATGTTTTTTATTCCACTTAATCATCAATCAGACCCCATTAATCACAGTTTAGATGGACATCTGGTATTGTGTCTTTTAAGCTGAAGAACAAATATTGCTATTGCTGCATTGACAGGCAAAGAAGTCTAGGAAGCTGAAAACATTAGCATTCTAATTTGATCAGCCCTATTTTAATACCCAGCCAAACAAAAAACCAGCACCAAACAAAAAAACCCCACAATCCTGCCATCCTGGAAGCAGCATTCACACAAAAAAACCCCAAAAAAACCCAAACAAAAACAAACAAACAAACAAACAAAAAAAACCCCCAAAAAACCAACTCTGCTATTGCACAGACCACATATTTTCTTAGTAATAACATAAGTCTTGTTTAGGTGACTGGGGAATCTGAATAGGTAAAACATTCGCAAGAGCTCTATGCTGTAAAAAATCTCAACAGAGTGGTTCCTGTATGAGGATGCTCTCACTAAAAGGCCAAGGAAAGGCTTGAATAAGTTGGGGGTTTTTGTGCGGGTATGTTTTTGTGGGTTGTGGTGGGGTTTTTTGTTTGGTGGGTTGGTGGGTTTTTTTTGATTTTTAATTTTTTTTTGTTTGTCTGGTGTTTTGTTTTGTTTGTTTTGTAGTGTGGTTTTCTTTTTTTTCTAAGAGCTCTTTAGCATAAAATCAGTACTCTGAGATTGGCAAGTGTATGTCAACCAGTCCTGTTTTTCTCTTGGCTTACTGACAGTGATCTCACCTTTTAAATTAATGTCCGTGTGGTGTGCTTGTAAGAGGATCCCTTAAGTCTACTTCTTCACATTTTTTCTACGCCCCTAGTTCAGTTTATAGCTCTGTCTCTTCACCAAACTGGGTTACTAGAGTAGAGAAAACCTTCCAGAAAATAGTAAAAGGGCAGTCAAAAAACTTCTGATACTTATCTTTGGCAATAGTTTCTCTAGCATAAGGTCTGCTGCTTAAAACATGAGAGAAATGGAAGATTTCTTGCTATTTTCAGTGCATATGTTTGCAGCTTTTCTTGGAATTTCTGTAGTAATTGTCACACAAATTTAGGTTCCTCTTTAAGAACTCCATCTGTGTAATAAAAAAACAAAAAAGAAGATAACATTTAGAAGCAGTAGAGAAAGATAAAGCTTCTGAACCATTATTTCAGACTAGTTCAAGTCTCATTCAACTTACAGGAAAGACTTAACCTGGCCCTTTCCTGTGGAGTCCATAGAGATACCTGTCTTTTTAATTGAACAAGTTAAAAAAGATTTGCAATATTTAGAATCTCAACTTTCAGATTCATAATGCTGAATTATATGCAGAAAAAGAATGTATATCAAAATGAGTATTTGTCTTCTTGTCACATAAACAGTCCTTTCTTTGACATTTCCTTTTATTAATCTCTCTGTCAAGGGTTGTTTCTACAAAGCATCTTTTTTTTTTTTCACATTAGTTTCTGGTTACCTTACATAATTTACAATATTGTTGGAATGTTGATTTCACTCTTGGCAGTTATTTTCTGTTATGAGCTTCTAAACAGATTCACTCTTGGCTGACAAAATGTTTTAGGGGACATGAAGAGCTGATTTTGTTTTAATGGGCAATGGTTCAGTGTAAATGACACCAATTCAGAGGAGACAAATGCTACTGCTCACTGAGATACTTAATTCGTGCTGTGCATTCTAAGGTATAGAAAGCAGATTGAGTATACAGTAGTCCCTTCATATGATTAGTCTTTATGTACCTTCTTAGGGAGCCTTTTGATTTTGGACCAGCTCTCTACATTAAAAATGTATAAAACAATTTTAACTCCAAGGGTGAACAGAGTGGAAACCTGTCATTCAGGAGCAGTCCTGTTTCATATATGGCAGCAGAATGGTACTAAAAATGTGGTTAGGAAGAGAAGGGAGGATAATTTGGGATTCAGGATGGAGAATTACTTAAGAATGTGAACTAGGAAATGAGAGTTGAAGGACACTGACAAAACAGAAGGAAACAGATTACAGGACCTGGAACATTGGAGGTCACAGATAATGGAAATAGCACTTATGAATCCTTGAACATGTTCTGCTTATTTTTTAGCCAGAAGTATTCCAGGAAGATCTCCCTATCACTAAGGGATTGCTCTCTTAGCAATCAGTCACTTCTGCTCAACTGGAAAGGAAGAATGTAGCCTGCTAGCTAAATATAGGTGACAAAAAGTGTTACTAAGTAATAACATGTGGACACGTCACCCTGGAGTGTTAAAATCTTGCATTTTAGAGTCACTGTGAAGAAAATCCTTCCACTTAAAATTTAAAATTTATACATGTGTATGCTCACAGACCACACATGGAAACAAAGAGTAGGTAAATTACAATTGTTGCAAAATTGCTAGTTAATAGTTTGGGGTGTTTTAGCTTCTCCAGAGATTTGGAATATTTAGTGAGTGATGATAATAAATTCACGTATTTTGCATTTATACATAATAGTACAGATAATAGAGATATAATGTCTTTCTCCTCACCTTCCATTCTTTAAAGAGATGAGTGGATTAACAGAATGTAGGAAAAAGTAGGATACAAGCATGCACTGTGGAATTTTCCTCTACACACCGACATTTCAGTTCTGCATTATCTTTTGTTTGCATAAACCAGAGGTTCATCTGAATTAACGTTTTGGTGGCTCAGTGGAGAAGGCAAATTTGGATTGCACACCATAACATTTCTGTTGATGTGCTATTCCCTCAAGGTCTTAAGAGATGAGATTAGGTGTCCTGTGGTAATGCCCTCTATAGGCTCAGTCATAGTTTAAGCACAGTATCTGAAGGCCATTCAAAAGAATGCAGTGACCTGCGCTGGCTCCAAGTACATGTGTCCTGACAGCATTTGCTTAGAATACCATTGGGAAAGACAGAGTAGAATTCTTCATGGCACCAATAGCAGAGTTACTAGCCACAGAAACCTTACTGTTAGAAATTCCATATAGCAAAGCATGTTAGCAGCACCGTCATAGCTGAATGATGAGGTTATGTGCTTTCAGCCCACCTCTTTGATATCTGTGTACGAGCAACTGGCTTCATACATTGCAGAGAAAAGTGTAAGTAATTTGGGTGTTAATTTGTACCACTTGAAAAAATGCAGTTTTGCTGGGGATATGTAACAAAAATAACTGCAATAATAAGAATATATTAGTTGTTTATTAGCAGTATTATATTTCTTGACTATACTTTTCAGTGCCAGGTAACTCTACAAAAAAAGAACTGGAATTGATTCAGCAATAAAACTGTAATGATAAAGGCTCAATTTTCAAAATTTACTTTGCTTCCTGTTCCTAGGATTTCACAGTTTTCACAGAATATTACAACCTCATCATGTATAAGAGCAGAAACGAATTTCCAGTTATAATTTATGTGATTATTAATATTTACCAAATATCTATTTCTAGGAATGAGTTAGAGATTAACTTTTAGGCATCTGGGCCTAATATTAAGCATTTTTAGCTGAGAAAATAGTACCAGAACTTCCAGTCAGCAAGTTCTTATATACATGATGATTTTAGTGCTTACTGTTATTCTCAAAATGTTAAGGTACATCTGCATTGCATAAAGCTGAGTCTAGGACTGTAAAAGGATCGAGTTTTGTGACTTTTTGTAAGAAGGTGAGACTTGTTTTACTTCTGAGACTAGGAAGGAATTTTCTGATCTCTCATCAGAGTAAACCAAATTCTTATTCATACGGCTTCCATGTTCTCATATTTTTTCACAACTCTTTTAAAAACTTTCTTCGTGTTGCTAAGATTAATACATATTTTGCCTCCTATTTTGGTCTCGTTTTGATTTGTCTTTGAGATGTTTCTTCTACACAAGTTACTTGTCAGTCTGTTAAATATTCATGTATTAAACATTCACATTAAATGTTCACATCCACAATGGGCTGCGAATCTCTGCTTCCTTCTTCCCTCTCCCTCCAGCAGCTGGAAACCACTTTTCATGTTGTTTATGTATAATGAGTGTGTCATATTCTGAAGCTGCTGCAAAGTCTGTAATAGTATCTCCTCGTCCTTAGAAAACAGTGAGGGTCTGATCCAGCATCTGCATTTAACCAAATGCCTAGCTTTTGGATCCTGAAGGCTTGTTAAGATGCTAAGAAGGCCCATAGCCTGTTCCTATAATGAAGCACATATTGGGCTGGGTTATCACTGAGTACCCTTTCTTTTGAACAACAAAGAAGCATTGTAGAAAGGTAACTTTGGTGATCACATCTTCATTAATTCCACATATAGCTGATACACATCTAATGATTCATATATATGGGGTTTAGTCCTATAATAATTTCAGTCTAGAGGGACATTCAGGACTGTTATTTATGCCACTGTGTCTAGGATTATACTTTTCAGTTGTTTTTTTCTAAATTGATACACCAACAGCAATAGAAGACAAGATCCAAATTAGGGTTAGGTTACCCATCACAAACTGGAAAATCTTCAAACTAGTTATAACACACCTAGTCTTATACAATGAGCATATAGTGTATTTTTCCGTTAAAATGGAGGGGGAATCTGAGCCAGTTCTGAGCTTTAGACGCTAACTTGACACCTGCTTCTGCAGAAAGATTGTTTCCTAGAAAGACTTTTCTTATAATGCACAGTGCTTGGTATAGTAGGATTGCAAGTCAGTCTGTGTACAGATTTAGAGGTCACTGTGTATCAGTTTTTACAGATATCTAACTAACATGAAATTTTCCAGACTTAGTTCTCCTACATCCAAAATTATTCAGTTTTCAGATCACCATTCAAATAATTTTTTTTTTGTTGTAACACCTAATAAGGAAATGTATGGAGACCTTGTTTTCTGCATTAGTGTGTAACAATCTCTCATTAATTGTCTACACTGGAAATGCCAACAAGTTCCTTTGAGTAATAAAAACCTGCAACTAATAATGGAGTATTTATTTGCTAACAGTCCTAGGAATCGAACCTGGCTCAAAGGATGCAGACCAACTTAGCATAATTTGTTGTTCCTTTAGAAGCCTATAGAAACAGAAAACATCAGTAGTCACAGTCTTCTTTTGTCTAAGAACACATTTGGCTTTGTGTAAAGTCAAGCTTCTGATTCCAGAGTATTTTCATTTATGAAGACAAAACAAAGAACACAGTGGAAGTCTTTTTTTATTAGTAAATGAAAAAACTTGGAATAAAGGGTGACTTCTGACCCATTCTAAGCAACTGTGTTTACTCAAATTCTTAAATTACATCTGCCTGTATGATAATTTTGAGAATATATTCACTGTTCCAGACACAGAGCCATTGTTAACACTGCTAAAACTACAGAGCATATCCTACAGTAAGTGGCAGAAGTCTCAGAAATGAAGGCAAAATAAATGAAAATGTGCCTGCCTGTTAAAATACTGGATCTAATTAACAGTGTTATAAACTCTTAATTGTCACTGCATAGCTAATGGTTCAGAAACAACCAGGGAGCACTGGTCCTTTGTTCATTATACCAGACAGTACGCTGTACAGAGACTGTACAGAAAGATAGGCATTCATAATAATGCATCTTATGTAGAATGTTAAATAAACGTAATTTTTAACCTCTGTTAAAGCAGCAATAGTCATGACTTACCAAATCCCCATCTGAATGGTTTTATTTTTGTATTCTAATATCATACTGAATACTAGTAACCAAGTGCAACAGTTGGTCACACATTTGGGCAGCAGGACTTTCAGTGAAACTGTGAGTGCTTGGTTCTAACAAAGCACTTTGTAAAGGCAAAATAAGACATTTTCTAGCTCTGGAAATGCGTTGATCTATCAACATGTCATATGTTAAATTGTCCAGCTTTTTAGTGTAATTTACCAGATATTGCTCTGCAGACATGATCTGTCGGTATTCAGCAATATTTGGGTGAAACAACCCATCAACTGTTGTGGGGGGTATTATTTTGAGAGACAATGTTTTACTGATATTAAATATGCTTGAAATTCTGTTACGTTGTTCTTTAATAAAAATTAATTAGGCACTCTCTATGTAACCAGCCTGCTGCTAGATCAAGGTTAGCCTTGGAAGCTGGGCCACGACTGCCGGGATTGGGCTGGCAGGCGGGGCCTGTTGGATGGCGCTCAGCGGGGCCAGCAGGTCCGAGAGAGCCCGGGGCTGCGCTGGCCTGAGGCCGGGAGGCAGAACCGGCGCTGGGCCCGTGCTGCGGGCAGGGCAGAGCACGACAGCAGCCGCATGGGCTGAGTAGGGTCGGACCCCTCCGTGGCCTCGGGCAGGGGAGCGAAAGCGGCCTAGGCCGTGCCTGGCGAGGGCCGAGCTGTGGCTCGGGCGGGGCTCCCCGAAGGGGATCGGCCCTGGCTGAGGCCTCCTCGCAGCGCTGCTCCGGAGCCTCTCCAGAGACAGCTAAAGGAGCGCGTCCCGTGGCCGTGCTGAACCCAGGCCTGGGGCAGAGCGGAGAGCTCCCACGGCTTGGCATTAGCACTTCTCTCACTCAGGTGTGCACCAAAAGGAGATGCCTGAGGCATAGACCTGAACTAGGGCAGAAAATGTCCTGCTCTTCTGCCAGTTTTTTAATAATCTCTCTAAGCAAAAGAATGGTTTTATTTCCGATATGGAATGCAAGAAGAATGGTGAAGACACCCACAGAAAACGTGTTGCAACCGCTTGTCATACAATAATGAAATACAATGACTTGTTAAAGAAACTGATTAAAATTTTACTAATTCCCCAAGCTATGCAGGGATAGGAGATTCTGGATGGTTTTCTACCTTCTCTAGTAATCAGCCACCATAGCTGGTTGTGGTTCCCATGCCAGATTCTCCTAGACTGTAGGGTTAAGAGTTTCTGAAAGCTGTGCATTTAATTACTAGAGACAATTTTTCCAGAGACTTTGTGCTATTTTTTAAGACCATACTTCATAGATTTGTGTCCTCTTTTTCCTCAGAATAAAGGGCTGTGGGAGTGGATATTTGTTTATTGTATAGAAAAACAAAGGGTGAGAGACAGTAGTTTGCCTTGAGTGAATCAGGATGTCTGGCTTAAAATTTTAATTTTTTTTTTGTAATTTCTTAATGTTATTTTTAAAAGCAGAACTTTATGTGTATACTTCTTTTACAGAATACTCTTAGGTAATTTCTCTGGTTTTGAACTGACCTATACTACTAAGATCTTATTCAAATGCTTCTGCTTCAGCAGAAAGAAAAACATAATTGGAATGCCACTTCCAGTAGTTTATTTGCATCTAAAAGAAATTTTAAATTTGCTACATAAGTTCAGAATGGAAGCTTCTAAATAGATTGTAACAGTTGTTTTCTAGTGGATACTTGTTAGTATAAAAATTAATAGGAAATAAAAGATAATTTTAAATTATTATTTGTTTTTAGTTCTTAATGGAAAATTGTGACAAATCTATAAATTGTCTACATTTTGGAGTAATTAATCATGTAGGACCAAGAGTACATCTTACAGAAAGTTATAGAAATTATCAAAGGTCAGCGTCCACAAGTTGTAAATATTTTGTGGAATTGGAACATTGTGCTAAAGGTTTAGTGATGTAAATTTTGTTAGTCCCAAAAGTGAATTGTGAAAGGCTATTAATAGGCTGCTTTCCCCTTAACAATGAATCATAACTTGTTCTAGAGCTAAAGGTTATCTTATGTATTTTACACTTCCCATTTGATTTCAGTATCAGACTAATTCAATTTTCTAATAGTAGTGATGGGGAGTTTGTTGTTGTTGAATGAAAAACCTGAAGACAAGCTAGAGGACTGGGTAATCATCAACCATATGAAGTTTGACAAGGGCAAATGCCAGATTCTGCACCTGGGATGAGCAACTCTGGATGTACGGACAGACTGGGGAATGAAATGCTGGAAAGCAGTGCTGTGTGAAGTGTGCTAGGATCCTGGTTGACAGAAAGTTGAAGTATGAGTCAGCAGTGCTATGGAGCCAGGGAGGCCAACTTTGCCTGGGGCACTTCAGGCCCAGCATCACCAGCTGGGCAAGGGAAGGGATTGTACCACTCTGCTCTGCACCGGGCCAGCCTCATCTTGAGTATTGTATGTTTTGGTCGCCACAATATGAGAAAGATACTAAGCTCTTAGAGAGCATCCAAAGAAGGGCATCAGAGATGATGAAGGGCCTTGAGGGGAAGCTGTATGAAGGGCCACTGAGGTCACTTGGTCTGTTCAGCCTGGAGAAGAGGAGACTGAGGGGAGTTTCCATTGTAGTCCACATCTTACTCATGAGGGGAAGAGGATGGGCAGACACTGATCTCTCCTCTCTGATGCCCAGTGATGGGACCTGAGGGAATGGCCTGAAGTTGTGTTAGAGGAGGTTTAGGAGTGGTATTAGGAAATGGTTCTTCCCAGAGGGTGGTTGGGTGCTGGAACAGGTTCCCCAGTGAAGTAGTCACAGCATCAAGCCTGACAGAGTTCAAGAAACATTTGGATGATACTCTTGGGCACATGATACGACTCTTGGGATGGTGTTATGCAGGGCTAGGTCTTGAACTCAATGATCCTTGAGGGTCCCTTCCAACTCAGTAAATTCTGTAATTGTATAAAGATTATGTTCAAATTCCTATGTTTACCTGCAGTTCCTCTTAAAAGTGGGGTCCTAATTGTAAAAGTGAACTTGCCAGTTTCTGAATGTGCTTCACTTCCTGCTGAAGTGGAAGTGTCGTACATGTCTACTACATCAAGAACAAGGTAGTACACACCAGGCATAGAGTCTCTGAGACATGAAGAACCATAACGGGAGGTAAAACAGAGGTAGTTGTCTTTAAAATTTGGACACCTCATACATTGTCTTCAAGACAAACTGCATTTCTAAATGTTTAAAAAGGCCATGCAGAGAAAAGGGGAGAGAAAGGGCAGAACCTTATCTTAGTATTCTGAGAATTGTGTAAGTAATACTGACTGAAAAATTTTGGAATTATGGAACTTGAGACGTGTGATAGCTATGTTCGTTTTATATTGGACGTTGTACCAACATGTTACATTAGGATTTTTGATGTCTAGCCTTAAAAAAAAAAAGTCTGCTCATTAAACTAGTGCAGGCTACCATTGGTTTAATACACAGCTATTAGAAAAGGCCTGGTATACAGAGAAAGACAGATCTTCAAAATTATGCATTATGGTCAAGGCTCTGATTACTGCAGTTTCAACATGGCTTTTGTGAATTAGACACTAGATAATTCATAAGTTTGTGAGTCTGACTGTTCTCTTGCTTCCAAACTAATTGAATCCATTTGTACAAATAAAATAGTGGCAGATAGATGATGCACTAAGTCCAGAATAATCTAGCTCTTGTTTCATCCACCTGACATTTTTATATCTAAAAAATTTTGTATAGTTGCACTTTTTTTTCCCAGTAGCATCAGTGCTGTGTTGTGATTATTAATGGTAGATGCTAAAGATAACACCCTCCCTCTGAGATTATGAAAGTGCTGTTTTAATGATTTATAGAAAAGGTCTTGGTATGGTATCTGCATGCAGCATTTTACTGCATAAGAATAACTAGAAAAGGTTGCAAATGATATGTAATGGTATAAAGCTTTGGGGTTAAAGACTCTGCTAGGAGAAAAAATTATCTGCCATCTGTCATTCTAGATCAGCTAGAGTAAAGCAGCCTAGAAACAGAAAACTGTCATTTTCTGATCCTGGTAGGAAGCATCTGATTATTTCAAACAGTGATTTTTCTAAGGAAAAGGGTAAAGCATCGTCAAAGCTGTATTTTAGGTGCTGTTTTTTCTGAAGCATGGAAGTGTGTTCCAAGACCAACAGCCCTTTCAAGCTGGATTAATACATCAAAATGTTTTGAAAAGGAAATATTTAACAAAACAGTTACATCAAACATAACGAACAGAACTTGCTTTGTTTTAGACTTTACCTGATCTCCTGGACCCAACCTCACTTAGAAAAAAAAGTCTTGCAGAACAGTTGAGTTTGCAGAGAAGTACTCTTCCCACACATCATACCATTTCAGAAGTATTTTGGTAGCTGTGTCTTTGCTTGGATATTCCATGAAACTTGTTGCTGCATTAGTTCCAGAATAAGAAAAAGAAATGGAAGCTGGGAAAAAAAAAAAAAAACAAACAAAAAAACCAAAAAACACCCAGACAATTTCAGCTCCAAGGAAGGATTTGGGGTAACAGCTAATAAGTACATTGAAATGGAAACCATAATGAAGCTCTTTATGTGACCCAAATTACTGGGAGCATTTTGTTTGTTCTTCAGAGAACTGTAAAACTTCCACTAGGTATTGGTGTTTTTGATCACATGGCAGAATTGCAGTTCAGTGATGATTTGCTTGTAATAGATAAACTGTATACGTATTCAGTCCCCTTTCTGAGGGTAATTGTTTGACAACTGATATATTTCGATACCTTCCTAATAGCCTGTGCTGTCACTAATATTAGGAGAATGTTAGATGTGGAGCTTTGACATTTGATTATATCATGCTGGTGATGTTTTGTCTAATGTTAAGGGAACCTGGACAGCATGTTAATTGTACACTCACTGTCAGGAAAACATACTGCATAATCTTTGGACTGATAGTCGAATGGGAGTATGATGTATTGTCGTTCACTTTGTCTTGTGGCTATGACATGGAATACATCATACTTTTTCAGCTACATGAGTAATTAGGTGACTACAATGATAGTAATTTCATTCTTATAGTTTGATTTAGTGGTTGGTTTTTTAACCACAGTAGAAAAACAATCAGCCTTCTCCACTGAACTGTCATTCACCTCAGGATTCCTAGGCAATTCTACTTTATGTAGTGTGCATGCCCTGGACTTCTTGGGAAGCAAAGGAGTCTGAATGAAGGGTAAAACTAAATAGTATGTAGTAGTTTGGTCTGCTTGAAACCTTAAACCCCTGCCTTTCACTGTGTTGTGTTTTTTACCCCCTCTTCCTTTATTCTGTCCTTTGGTAAGGCTTGCAGCAGTGACACTTGGTTTGTGTGCAGTGCTGAATGCCCTCAGCTTCACTGCAAGTCAGCAACAGTCACTTTTGAAACTTGGATTAAGTGTGGATGAAAACTGACTTGGACGTTGAGATCTCTGTCTGCAGCTTTGTGAAGAAAAGGACACTAAAGCGATCTTCGCTCTTCACCCTTTCATTTTTTCCAAGTCAAGAGCCAGTATAGTATAGCCATCAGTAGTATAATGACAGTCCAGAAACTTACACTGGCACATAAAGGATATTTCAGAGGCAGCTATCATTTAGTATGATTTATTACACAGGAGAGGAATCATAAGTGTGTTCTTATTATAATTGCACTTGTGTGCGTGTTTGTGTGCATGTTTGTATGCGTGATTGTACAAAACAAAGCGATGCAGAGTCCCCTGACAGGTGCAAAGTGTGAAAAAGGCTTGTTGTGTGTGTGGCTCTATGCAGATATTTACTATATACAATAATGCTAGGTAGAAAAGTTATGCTGTATTGACATTTGAATAATATAGTAAATGTAGTTTTTAGCATTAAGTTTTAGTAATAAAAGAATTGTGTGTAAGATATTTTCTTTAGCTCAAGAAGAAAAAAGAAAAAAAAAAAGAAGAAAAAAAAAAGAAAAAAAAAAAAAAAAAAAGAAGGAAAAAAAAAAAAAAAAAAAAAAGGGAGAGGCCCAGAGGTGTTTCTCAACAGAGATAACAGTTACAACAAGAAGAAGAGAACCCCCCCTTAGGACTTTCAGAAGACAAGATCCATATCTCCCTGCATCCACTGAAGCCACCTGGTCAACCCAGACTGAATCCACACGAACCACCTGGTCAAGCCCAACTCCTGGACGCCCAGGATTAGAAGGGGGACTCTGGGCAAACGGGTCTGTCTTAAGATAAAGATTGCATAATTTTGAAATTTTGGTCTTCAAAAAGGGGACATTCCTCCCGAAGGAGGCCCTTCTCCTTCACAGCCTTTGTCTGAGAGGGAGGGGGGACGGTAGACCCAGGCTACCTTCTTTGCTCTTATTTGTCTCATTATTTGTCCTGTCTCTGAAAACCTTTTTAAACTTTTATTATTGTATTAATTTTTGTAACCAATTTTTATTCTTTATTAAATTTTCATAAATTTCAAAAAGCGAGTGATTGGCGTTTATCACAAAAGGAACACCTCTTTGTTGCAAAAACCAGACCTTTTAAGGCAGTTAGCCCATTATCAGTTACATAGTTTTAAAACATAACAAACGTAATCCAACCAACCACTATAAACCGCGATGTGAACATGTAATTGTTATATAACTTGTTTTTCTACCTCCAGTTCAGCTGAGTCACTTTCCCATGGTCCTTTTCTGCTTAGCTGAAGTAGCAGGCCTGAGCCATGATTTTACAAAGGCGACAAGACTCTTATTTTATAAGGCTTTACCTATACACAACACATGATCTTAAAACAAATGAGTTATACCTGAATGTTTCAAAGAGGAAAAAACCCCAGTATGCCAGTAAACTAGGTACAAGACTTACAGAAAGATTTGTTTTTGTATTAATGTCAGCCTTTTGACTTAATAGACTGCTTCAACACATGTGCGTCTTACAGTAATAATGTATTATTTTACATTACTAGGATTTTTAGGCTTTGTCTGCATAAGGAATATTGCATGTGGCTTAAAATGTACCTTAAGTTTGCCTAAAAACACCTTCTAAGTAAAATTAGACTACTACTAAACAGCAGTGCATTTCAAACATTTATTTGGATTCTTTGCAAAATTAAGACAGTAAATCTTGAAAAGTTTAGGTTTTTATATATGTTTAAGAAGTTTCTGCTTCCGAAAGGGGTAGATCAGTTGTGCAGGAACTTGTGTTGGGATTTTTTTATAATCCTTCTGAGAACGGATGGGCAGAAGCATCAAAATCTTAATGTTTTTTTTTTACAGAAACATAGCTGGGATGAATCTCTTCCAATCCTACTACACTCCATACGTTTGTTAGCAGCCTAATCCCTTGTCATGTGCACTTGGCTCTTTGAGCATTCAATTAGCAGCTTGAGTACAAGGAGGCCTTATTGTTACTGAGGCCTTTTCTAGCAGTAATTTGAATTACTTGAACTGACTGATGTGCTCCAGTAGAGGGGAACAGCACCTACACATGCAGGTCCAACGGTACTCTCTTAAAAAGCCGTACCTGTTCTAGTCACTGGCACATGTAATTGTTGACCAAAGATCAGGGAAGAAACCTGGAGAAACTAATGGTTATCAAACTAGAAATAGCATTTTATTGGAGTTGAGTAATACATTGCTGACCAAATGCATGTTAGTGTGCATTTTTGCTTAGCACTGTCTGTTCAGTACCTTCTGTTCCTTTACTGTATTGAGATTTAGTGAAGGAGCCTTTCACAGAGGTGCAAACTTGAGTGGGAGCACAGTAAAATTAGTCATTTGGCCTCACTGCATTTCTTTTTTATTTGTCTGCCTAAGAATGACAGGAGGTCTTGGGAGATAGTTAAATACCAGGGTTCAGTCAACAGTTAATATTTTGCAGGAGATCAGTCCACAGCTTCAACATCTTGCTTTTACCTTGGTTGCCTGATACTGGTTATACTAAATATCTAATTAGGTAAACATTAGAACATTGCTGCTAAGTTCTGTAATAACAAAGTGGGCTTTAACTTCATATCACAGGCATCATTGGTTAAATGTCATATGAGATTATTCTTCTTTGTCATTGTGTACTATGCAGTGACAGGACTGACTTAAAAATGTTGTTTTTGTTGTTCCAGCGTGTAGTTCAGCCTTGTCTTGTACATTATCATAGGAGTGCATATGCAAGTGTACACATTTCTCATTGCAGAATTCTACAATTGGTATTTTTTAATCATATTCCACAAAGAATGGAAATTTCATTCTTACCAGGATCATGACATGTAGATTCTGTTCCTTTGTGGCTTTAAAAGAGATTGCCTCAGGCATTTAGATTCACATATTGAGTATAATGCCTTGTACTTCGTTTCACTATAAAAACATTACAGTATCAATGCAACAATGCTGAGACCTTCTAGCGCTACCTCTTCTGTTCTGCACTTTTGTGCTTTGCAGAAATACAAAAAGTGCATTCTAGTAAGAAAATAATTTAGTAAATTATGGCTACTTCTACACATAGATTTCCACTTGACCAGATTGGAAATTTGGTATACAGCAGACTTACATGACTTGAACTTTGGGGTGCTAGTCATATGTATAGAGGAGGAAAGATGTGACATGTAAAGACTATTTTACTGTCCCTGTAGCACAGACTACAGAAATGTAGCCAACAGTGTTATACCTTATTTTCATCATCAGGATTTTTTTTTTGGTTGTATTGACTTCCATGTGTTTATTTCACAAATGGTATTCAGGTGCAGCAGTTTCCCTTTCTGCATGTACCATGTAGGTTAATACAAGCTGATAAGAGTCATTCCTCTTTGTACAAACTGGCTTGGGTAGGTGGACAAGGCACTGAGTGATAACTTTCTATTCACAGAAGGGCCTGCCTACTTTGTGAATTTCTGTTCTGGTTGGAGAAGTCCCTGACAATCAGCTTTATTTTTAAATCTATTTAAATAGCATTTTTGTGTACCTCTGCTTGCTGGGGAAAGTGTGCTAGCTAGCAACACAGAAGTACACAGTCAGTATCTCACACAGACAGCTTGCTCAACTGATCCAGGTACAGTAACATGGATAGAGATGAAGAAAACTACTATGGAAAACATGGTAATTTACTTATTTTCTTAGAACAATTTGAAACACCTGATCTAAATCTCATGTATTTCAACTGTGTTGTTTTAATTGATTTAAACAGGCTTGGATCCAGACTCAAATGGTTTTCTTAACTTCTTCAATTATTTGCAGTATTCTATTTTTTCCTGCATTTCTTTTGCTAGTTTATTTAAATTGCACATCAAAGTTAAATTTTAGATGTGTATATAGTCGATTTTTATTTTAAGTAAATAATTTAGAGTTGCTTTTTAAAATTATTACAGTGATAAAGTGTAACAATTAACTTCATATGCTGTTTGGAGTCAAAATTCATAAGTATCTTGTGAGTGATTTCTTGAAATAATATTTTACTTCAACATACACAAGTCCCATATTGTAAGGCAACCTGTAAAATAGATGGGTCTCATCTGCAAAGAATGAATATAATCCCCATTTTTAATCTTAGTGAAAGGCGTCAGTCCTCCCTCACCACTACTTTCTTCCTTATGCCTACCAAGCTCCTAAAGCTTGGAATTTTCTTTCTAAATATATTTGGGCTTTTGTAGCTGGGGAAGTGGTTTGCTTTTACCAGAAGCTATGTAGATACTAGAAACATAAATAATCCCCACATCACCCCCCAAAAATCTTCTGAATTTTAAAATAATAGTAGTAATTAAGTAGGGAATTTGAATTTAATTTAGAATTTAATTAGGAAAATTTGATTGAACAAATGGCATTTTTTTTTTCTGTTGTTCCATGAAACTGATCACAGTTGTCATCAGCTGTTCCCAGTTTCAGGGATCCAGACTACTTCTGACAGTGAATTCTAGTGTATTTTGAACCTAGGAAGCTGTTACCAATTATTACCCTATTCTGTAATGAATTTATACCAAAAGCTCAGTGACAGAGGAGGCAGTTTGAACCATGTTGCCCTACACCATGCCACCATAAGCATAGAGGCTGCTGGTGTGAGGAACAGTTCTTGGATGGAGTTTGCAGTACTGCAATAATTTTACAGCTGTTAGTTGCTGTTACTATTTCACAGCTTCCGTCTTCTTGCTTGTTGGAGATGAGAGTCTCCATTTGAATTAGAGCTCCCTTTCTAGTGCTTTGTTTTTATTCTCTTATTTATTAGATCCATTTGGCTGTCTGTGTGCTCAGATGTGATGTTTTCATGTTCTTTTCCCAAGTGGTATATGTGTAATTCTTTCTTAAAAACTTAGGGTAATGAAAATTCCAGTGTATGTTGCAGTGTATAATTGTGTCCTGAAAGATTTCTAATGCCTAATCTAAACTATCCTTGCTGCAAATGAAGATAGCTTGTCTAACTGGTAGAGGAAACAGAACTGCTGATCATTGTCTATTTTGTATGGTCATTGAAGACTGTTATTTTGTGCTCCTTTGCTTAATCACAGGCATTGAAGTTGCATTATTTACAGCTTTCTGTAAACCTCCTAGTATCTTCTTTTTAATAAGTCCCTCTAGTCTCTCCAATTTGTTTGTATCTTCTGAAATTCTAGTGCCATGATCTAGAAATAGTTATTTATCTGAGGCCTCACATGTCCCCAAGCACAAGGAACGGTGACCTTTTCAGTCGTGCTCGTACATCTTGAAAGAGTGGTGCTTTTTTTGCAGACACTGCTTGACTGACTCTCTCTTTGTAGTGTGCTGTAATCCTTTAGGATTCTTCTCGACAGTGTTTTTGGAATCAATTGTTCTGTATGGATTTCTGAATAGAGTTTGTTTTTATAACTTGTGCTACTTTACAAAAATCACTTTGAAGTATTGTTTATCAAAATCCTGTTTGATAAATGCTTGTCTCCAGAAGTATTTTAACACTTGTCACCTGCACAGTTTCAAAGTGTTCATTCTACTTCATTGTTCTAATTTTTAAGGAAAATATTGAATAGCTTTGGAGAATAGGCTTCTCCAGTAGTGGGATTGAGCTAACTACTAAAATTCAAGAGTGAGAACTTGGAGTCTTAATGGATGACTCAGTAAAAATGTTTGCCCGTAGAAGCAAATAACTGTTAGAAAGAATTGTTAAGAATGGACTGAAGTCAGATAGGAAGAGCCATCACAGAATTATATAAACCACATCCCGTGTTTGTGGTGAATATCCTGTGCCGTTCTGGCTCCCTCCTTTTCGAATGATCTGTAGCAACACTGTAAAAGGTAAGAAAAGGAATATAAGCATGACCGAAACTATGAAATGGCTTATGTACAAGAAACATTTGAGCAGACCAGGACATTTGAGTATAATAATTTGTAACATTTTTGGTAGTGTAACAGGTTGCCATGTAATAAAGTACAGTTATAAACTGATTGCAAGCCTAAAACAGATAAAAGGAGGTAGTACTTCAATGCTTGATTAACCTGTAGTACTCTGTGATGTAAGGCATTGCAGATCGTTAAAGTATATGCAAGGTACATAGAGATTCCTTGGATCTCGATTTTTTCAATCAGTGAAAAAGAAATTCACTCACAACTATTAAATGCAAAGTCAGAACTTTTAGATAAGAAAAATGCAGTTGAAAATCTCTGTAATATCAGTGTTGGGGAAATTCTACAGTGTTTGCCCTGGTGTTGCATTCCTCCTCACATATGGCCCCTTACAAGATTCAGGGTGTGGGTTCGGTGGAATTTTTGTGTGATCTGGTGTGGCTGTTCTTATGTGCTCAACAGGTCCTGTATGAGCAATGAACAGAGGTTCAACTTCAGTGTACCTTAAGGCCCGAACTTGTCTATAGGGCTTGATGTTAAATACGGTTTTGTTCTGGCAGTAAATTATTTTGTAGTAGAAATATTTATTTTGTAGAAATTTCTGTTCAAAGAGGTTCATTCAATATACAGGTGTTGGCGCAGCATTAGGTATTGCCTATGGTACGTTTGCTTTCCCAACCATGTATCACAGTATAGCTTCTTCCATTCTGCAGTATTGCTGTCATACATTGCTTCTCCAAAGTTTTAATTTTTCGGTCTCTTCTGTATTATGATACTTTTGTTGCAGGAGCTTGCTGAAGTGGATTTGAATACCTCAGATGAAGGGCAAATAGGATTTTACTAACTGCTGTGTTTATTGTACTGGTCTGTGTGTATTTTGATAAGGTTTTTCTGATACAAACCAAGAACAAAGTCTGGCATTTAATAAGCAAACTCTGCTTTTGAGAAGTTGCTGAATTGTTCTCTAATTGACAAAATAAGTATTTTTCTTTGGGGCCCAGGGGAGGAAATTTAGGCTGGTAGCACCATGTAACACCAGGGATATTCAGAAAAGGAGATCCTTAAGAAAGGAGTGAAAAAGCACTCTGAAGAAGTAATTTGTATTGTAGCTTTGACATTTGAATGAAGAAGTAATTTTTCATTGCACAGGGTTTTGTTCAGCGAATCTTCATAATTTCTGAACTTTGTAAAGAAAACGTCCCATAAAGCTGGATAGCTAGCTTCAAAAGGCAAAATCCAAATTCTGGTCTGCTGAATAGAAAACTGTTTGTTTCTCTTCATACAGTGCCTCAAAACTTGAAAATTGTAATTTGACCATAATTTTTGTTACTCTTTACGAAGTGAGATCATAGTTTGATTTCTCTTATTCAGGTTCACATTGGAAGCATAGGTTGGTGGGTTAGTATTTGGTAGGTTTTTGTAGGAGGATAGCTTATATCATAAGGTAGAGCTATCCATACCTGGGCCTCTGACCAGGCCTCGGGCCTGATCCTACTAGGCCTTAGACGTTCAGCATACGTAGTAGCAGATAAACTTATCTGCTACTGGGAATGTGTTAAGGTAGTAGTGTTACTAGCATAGAACAGTTACTGGGAAGACACGGTGGCTACCTTAAACTGCAATAGCTTACATACTTCTGTATTCTCACTGCCTATCAGAATGCACCTGTTCTTGTAAACTATTCTGTCTGTATTTAACCCACCATCTCACGGAATAAATCGGATTACGTGCTTGGAACCATATTGGTGTGGACGCACGTCATTCTAGCCCCCGATCTACCAGGGCCCCGCCTTTAGGTTTTTAGTATAGCTTTTTTATGTGTAGAGTAAATCGGTTGGAGCTGTGGTAACCAGGATGGCCACATGAAAAACAGATTGCCCATGGAGGCTGTGGATGCCCCAACCCTTGAAGTGTTAAAGGCCAGGTTGGATGGGGCTCTGAGCAACCTGGTCTAGGAGGAGGTGTCCCTGCCCATGGCAGGAGGTGTTGGGACTAGATTATATTTAAGGTCCCTTGTAACCCTTCAACATTCTATGATTCTAGAGAAAAATCAGAAGTGCATAGCCTGTAAATGCAGAGAGGTAGGTTCATTTATTCACTGTTGCACACTTAGGCTGTGACTGAGAGACATAGTCCTTGTCTCTCAGATATATTGAGAACCTGCACATGGGTGTAGTCACAGGATGTGCATTAAAGATAATTTATCATGTGGTAAATGTGAGGCTCTCAATGTTTTTAAGTTAGGATAAAAAAAGCTTTAATCTCATCTACAAAACCTAGGTAATTTTATTGGTGAATTACTGGTATTGCCCATATGAAATTATTTTAACAAAACTGATTAAATAGGAATATGTGGAAGATGTTCTTCAAAGGCTGGTGTTTACACCCCCCTCTGGACAGATTTTATTTTAAATAAGGACATGTTTTTATACTGTTTTATTTTAAATGCAGGTGAACCAAGGAAATTTGACCCGAAATTCAGAGGACCTATTCATAACAGGTAAATATTGTAACTCATTCTGTTAAATTCTTTTGATGAACAGCAGTTAAAATTTTTTGTTAGCAAAACTTGTGAATTTGATTCTGTAAGTCTTCTAAATCCAGACCACCATCTTTACTACCCTCAAGAATGGATGATTACTGGGGAGTATTAAGCTGTTTTCTCTTAAGTCCTTTTATTTTAAATGCCAATTCTGTGTGCCTTGCATTGACTGGTATCTGCCATCTAACGTGTGCAGTAGTTCTGATATAACTCTTTGTGACAGAGCCTTCTACCAGAATGATCTGGCTTGACTTCATTTTGTTTTATGAAATGCAGGTGAAAGCATGTTACCACTTAGAAGATTCATTAGTTTACAAGCAGAGTGAAATTGCTCAGAAAGCATCTAAGAAAATCATAGAATCATTAAGGTTAAAAAATACCTCCAAGATCATCAAGTCCAACTTTTAACCATGGGCAATTTTTCAGTGTTTTTCCAGATGTAGAGAGCTGAGTTCTAAACCAGCATTTAGTGTCCATACTGAGAAGAATAAATTAGAGAACCACATGTTGTTTTGGTTTTATCATTCTCAGGAGAAAATTTATGACAGAGAAGAGTGCTGCAGACTTGTCATACTATCATTTGAACACACACACTGTTCTTGTCTATGCAGGATGTATTTCTTCCTTTCTGAAAGCTAATAATTTTAGAAATAAATAGAAATACTTCTTTAGGGAGTTCATCCTAATTTGCGAAGTATCTTTATGATACTGCCAGCGTATCAAGCCAAGCTTGAGCGGTGTCAGAACTGCTTCTGAATGGAGGCTGGAAAAATGAGAAGAATTGTTGTAGCATTGCTTCCTCAATTTTGAGCAGTTGTCCTATTTTATGTTACTGTCATATTGACCCTGGATTCTGTACCACCTTGCCCTCACCAAAAGTTTATTTCAGTGAGATGAGCTGTTCTTCTCTAGAGAAGTGCCCACACTTGAAAACACACTCCAAGTTCTCCATCTGTTTAAAAAATCTGCTCTCTTTATCTCTTTAATATTAAAAATGTTTCTGTGTAAGAGGAAACATAGATTGGAAAACAGAAAGAATGGCAGAGGCTAAAAATGAATTCTGAGGCAGATGTCCTGTAGTATGTCTTGCCACTTACATGATCACTTATATGATAAGCGATCTCATGGATTTAAGGTATTGTAAGGTATTATTTGTTTCAACAATATTTAAATCTGTTCTTCAATATGTTCTTGTTGTCTACAGTGAAAAAAGTATACACATTTATTTGCTGGTCTTGCTGCTAAAACGGGACCTTACACCTCAAATAAGAATTTGAGACTAAAACTTCTGCAAAGTGCTGGTGCAGATATCTTATTCAGATGTTAAAATAACCTATGAAATCAGTGGTTTTGAAGGGTCATATTAAACACCTTATTTTTAAAAAGTGTTTCTTCTTGCCCTTAGGCACTGCACAGACATTATTTGCTGTGTGATCTTCATAGTTGTCATTCTGGGTTACATTGCGTTAGGAGTTGTGGGTAAGTAAACAGAGGTGTAGTAATGCCTTTTCATATAGAGAGGAAGCAGCTTTGTGAATGTTAGAATTTTTAATTGAAATGTCTCTTCTGCTTATATTTGTGCAAAGCTTTTCAGTCAATAAGTAATACCTTTAAATACTGAATTAACATTCAGTATCTATTATAATTCACAGAATCACAGACTGAGTAAGGCTGGAAGGGACCACAGTGGGTCATTTGGTCCAACATCCTTGCTCAGAAAGGTCATAGAGGATATGGCACAGGATTGCAGCCAGGTGGTTCTGGAATATCCCCTGTGAGGGAGACCCCACACCATCTCTGGGCAATCTGTTCAAGTGGGCAATCACTGCACAGGGAAGAAGTTCTCCCTCATGTTCAGATGGTACTTCCTGGTCTCAGTCCCTGCCTGTTTCTCTGGTGCCACTGCTGGGGCCCCGGAGCAGAGCCTGGTTCATGCTCTGCCCCCTCCCTGCAGATTCTGACAGACTGAGGGCCTGAGACAGACAGTGGCTGAGGGCCCCTCTCAGCTGGGGCTCCTCTTTAGGCTGAACAGCCCCAGCTGCCTCAGCCTTTCCTAGGCACAGAGATGCTCCAGGCCCTTCCTCAGCTCTGCAGCCTCTGCTGGCCCTACTTCAGGAGCTCCATGTCCCTCTTGTCCTGATGAGCCCAGAGCGGGACACAGCACTCCAGATGTGCTTCACAAGACTAAGCAGAGGGGCAGGATCACCTCCCTGACCTGCTGGGAATGCTCGTCCTGAAGCATCCCAGGATCCCATTGGCCTCTTGGCCTCCAGGACAAACTGCTGGCTCAGGGAAAGCTTGTTGTCCACCAGGGCCCCAAGGTCTTTCTCTGAAGAGCTGCTTTCCTTCGGGTAATCAGGGAGAAGTTCAAAGCCATGTATTTACTGATTAAAAAACCCCTCAAAATTTAAGTGTGTTCAAAAAATGACATGATTTGATAAGTTTGCAATCATAAAGTAACTGTGATTGAAAATTTCAGGCAGCAGAAGCTAGAGAAAAACAGTTTGGATTGAGAGCAGCCCTGAGGAGAAGGATTAGGCAATGCTGATGGATGAGGTTTAGGCATCAGCCAGCCATGTACATTTGCAACCCAGAAAGCCGAATGTATCTTGGGCTGTGTTGAAAGGTCAAAAGGGGATTCTTCCCCTCTGCTCTGCTCTTGTCAGACCCCATCTGTACTCCTGCATCCAGCTCTGAGGCCCTCAGCAGAGGAAGGACATTGACGTTTTGGAGAAAGTCCAGAGAAGAAGTGCTCTGAAGACTGAAGCACCTCTGCTGTGGAGGCAGACTGACAAGTTGGGTTTGTTCCATGTGCAGAAGGGAAGGCTCCGAGGAGACCTTAGAGCTCCTTCCAGTGCCTAAATGATCTCCAAAAGAGTTGGAGAGGGGCTTTGCACAAGGATGTGGAGTGACAGGACAAGGGGAAATAGCTCCTAAACTGATGAAAGGCAGAGTTAGGTTGGAGATTAGGAAGTTCTTCCCTGTGAGGGTAGTGAGGACCTGGCACAGGTTGCTCAGAGAAGCTGTGGCTGCCCAATCCCTGAGAGTGTTCAAGGTCAGGCTGGAGGGGGCTTAGAGCATTGGATTTTTCTTACAGATTACCCCATATCTTAGTACAGCTTACTGTGCTTTGCATTTTAGTTTTTCCTTAGGAAGACTACTAATTGGTACTCTTCAGTGTTGATCAACAAAGTACTTTAGAAGTTGAACATTTTCATGCTAGCTAGTTTTAATCATTAATTGTGAACACTTGACTAAAATCTTAAGAGATATTGTATATTTTGCAGCTTGGGTGCATGGGGACCCCAGGAAAGTGATTTATCCAACTGACAGCTATGGGCAGTTCTGTGGTCAGAGAGATACCCTCAATGAGTGAGTACTAAATCCATTCACATACCTTCATTATTTGTGCCCTGTGAATAAGATGTGAGGTTTCAAATCTCTCTGTCGAAGAGTCAATGACACTCTTAGTGTATTTATTCCAAGTAAAGCTCGGAAATATATTAGTTTCCCATGCAAATCCAGATCCAAATTATTACTGTAATGCAGTTGTTTCTGTCATTTAGTGAATATTTTTGTAAGGTATCAATATGACGTAAAGATTGTGTCAACAGTTGCATAGAAAGTGACTAGCAGCACAGCTTCTAACTGCCAAAGTTTGGGTAATTCATAACCCATGGAGTAATTCTTCATCCACCTTGGGATAAGGGTAATCTTAAGGCATTGTAGCCTAGTCCATAGTTTTTCTCAACATGCACCAAATAACAGGAAAGTCTGTAGTGAAAGGCTCTTGTTTTTTTTCTGGTGCTTATCCCGTGCTGGTAGAGAGGAGACTTAGTAGTCTGGGAGAGTGGCAACTGTAACCACATCCTCCTTGGATAAACAACAAGTAAATAGAGCCAAACGGCTCTATTTACTTATCTCTGTTTTTCAGTCATTTAAATTTTGAATTCTAAGAGGTAAATTCATTAGTTGATACCAACAGAATACTTACACATGAAAATAGTTGCTCAAGGAAGAAAGATGTTGCATCAGTGTTTTCTCTGAAAATCTAAGTAGTTTATGAAACAGAATTTTTAAAAAGGTTTGCTTTTTCTCTCACTGTCTTCCTTTCAAAAGGTAAGTTTTAGGCACGCTTTATGCCCTTGTCATTGTCAAGAAGCTGGATGCTATGCTAGTGTTTGATAACAACTCTTTGCTGCTTCTTTCTTTCCCAATTTAGTTTTCTGTGGTGGCCTATGGCTGGCCTGTAGGCCTTACAGCTATAAATAATTCCAACTTTATAACTGAAATGTGGTTTATTTTATAATTACCTTGATTATGTAATTCGACCAGAAGGCCTCTTGGAGAGCAGGCCCAGGCTGTTGGGGCTCAGGCTGCTATTGGCTGGTTGGCCGGGTGGCAACTAGCTCGACCTTGCAGGATTAACTGCATGTGCTTTCTGATCTATATAAGGAGAAGAGGTCTCAATAAAGTAGACTGTTGCTGCATGGTCTTCGCATGTGTATGTTGCTTCCCTGCCTCCGACACATCATTGCAGCAGGTTTCTGTGGAAAAAAATGAGGAACCTAGTGTCCAAAGGGCAGTTCAGAAGGGGAGGAGCAGGAGATAGAGACTGGAACAGAAGTAGGGCTAGGGCTATATATCCTCTCGAGATTTTTTTACCAGGGAAACAGGTTAGTAAAACACTGTTACACCCTCTGACTACTCTTTACAGCAATTGTTGGAGAGTCAAACTTCCTGAAGAGGAAAAACAAGGAGAAAAAGTTGTAGTGGTGCGTGTTCCCCTCACCGCACCCCTTCTTTGCTTCCCACCTCATTGCCAGTTTGTCCTTGTCTCCTCTGTTGCTAGTAGGAAGTAGTGGACAAGTGGCTTTGGGAGTCTCAGACACACAGCTTTAATATCCTGTGTGATGTGGAGCCAGGTGTTTCTCTCTGATTCTTACCATTCACTCCCATTCCCTCTTTCTCTTTGTTACTTGAGTCTTCCCTTTAGTTATTTCTTACACTGTGGTTTTCAGTTTGTATTTACAAATGAACCTCCCTATATAGGATTGCTGGAGAATAATACAACTACTGAGACTGCATTTTGGCACTTATTTGGCACAGTGAGGAGATTCTTTTAAAAATATAAATCAAAGACACATAATACAACCTACTGGAAAATCAAGAGTATTTATGGCAGTAGGCCAGGACACCCCTTTGAATGAGTTGCTCTAGTCCCTGGAGTGAGGCTGTGAATGTGCTTGTGAGGCTTTCATCAATACTATTGTTTTCAGATTCTGTGAAAGTAAGCAGTGTGAAAGACTAACTCAGAGCTGTGGTTTTCCAAAGTCCCTAAAGGTTTAGTCTGAGACATTTTTCTTGGAAAATAATCACAATCTTCATGTTTTGAATCTTGTGCTTGTAACAAGTATTTTCAACAGTCTCACTGAGAAGTAGAAAAGACAAGTCAGAAACAAAGCCAACACTCACAGCTTGTTCAAAAACCCATTTGAACTCCAGTGAATGCCGTGCAGTCAAATAAATTCTTGTATTATCGTGAAAGTCTCTGTTGGACCTCTTCATGTCTTCTTGTAATCTGATCTGTCCATTAGTTGCGATGTAATCTCTGAACTTGTTTTGCATTCTACAGAGCATAATGTACTAACGGAATACAACCCAGTTTCATTCAACAGAATACAGACATAATTCTCAGTGGGTGTTTTCATGTGTTATGTATATGCTCAAACTTTCTTTTCTGCTGACAATACCAGCAAGTGGGCTAAGGAAAAAAAAAATGATTAATGGTGTTGAGCAGCTCACAGAACTTAAATACCATCAAGAAACTGTTGAAGAATGATGACATTTCAGTACAAAATTGTATTCTACTAATTCAAAGAAACAGCAGCTAATGGTGGTGAATTCATTTTGCCAGGATGCATCTTTTCTTGAACAGTACATAGCAGAATACACCTCAGTGAAGGCAAGTTAATCTTGTAAAATGTCAGGCAGCTGAGTTAATCCCAGTCTTAAATGGAGCTTGAATGTAAAGTAGTGCTATATAATGGCATTGAAGGCATAGACCTATTCAGCAATTGGTGGGAGTCATATGCTGGTGGGAGAGCATAGTATATGTCCTGCACTGGGGGAAACAATGAGATGTAGAAGCAGGACTGATGTTGAAGCAGGACTAATAGAAGAGGGGCAGCCTTGTTAGCCCAAGCACCCTTCATTGTTATTACTGCCATCTTGCTCACAAGACAAAGCTCCCACTGAGCTCCATTGGCGTGGTGAAGGTCAATGGGGGCTCAAACAGTGCTTTGTGGCTCTCTTGCACATCACAGAAGCATAGAATAGCCTGAGCTGGAAGGGACCTTAGAGCTCATCTCATTCCAGCCCTCATTCCAAGGCCAGGAACACCTTCCACTAGACCAGGCTGCTCTGTTCAACCTGGCCTTGAACACTTCCAGGGATGGGGCAACCGCAGATGCTCTGGGCAACCTGTGGCAGGGCCTCACCACCCTCACAGCCAAGAATTTCTTCCCAATATCCCACCTAAACCTACTCTCTGTCAGTGGGAAGCCATTCCCTGTTGTGGTATCAATCCATTCCCTTGTAAATAGCATATTTTCGTAGCATAATCTCCATATTCTTGTTGGCTCCCTTCAGGTACTGGAAAGCCACAGTTAGGCCACCCCCGAAGCCATCTCTTCTCCAGGCTGAACAATCCCAATTCTCTCAGCTGTTCTTCATGGAAGAGGTGCTCCATCTCCCTGATCAACTTGGTGGCCCTTCATAGTCCATAGGGGAGCATATGCACCATTTCTTACAGGGACAATGCATAACCCTGACTAGCTGGCTTTGAAGTCTTGTTTAAAAAGGGCAGGTCTACTGCCATATTCACTAGAGCTATCTGTTGATTTTCTGACATAACAAAGACTGAGAGCACATTTTGCTGTCTTCAAAACACAAGTCTTCCAATCAAGAGATCTTGGGGTCCTCAGTTTCCAACTAATCCAGACTTAAGTGACAGCTGCTAGAAGGCTCCAAGTTCAAGTAGATGTCAAATATGGGGGACTGACAGACTGACTTCTATTTATATCAAGGGGGATCTTGGCAGTGTTATTAGTAGATGCTGTTACATTCTGTTTTCTGGACAACTGCTTTTGGTTTTCAACCATAAAAAGCTTCTATTTGATTTTGGTGCCACCTTCTGATCAACAAAAATTAGGCAGCTTTTACAGTGAAGCATTTGCTGATGGTGAGTTTGCATGAAGTGCATACACAGGCTGTATGGTGGCATATAGACTATGATGTTTTTGCAGGGTTATTTTACAAACTTCACCCTCTTGAGGCAGGGCTACAGATGCATGGATTGTTTCAGCTTAAAATCTTGCTGTGGAGAAAAGCTTGTCAAAATCAGCATTCTTTAGAGCAAATATTTCTGGTTTCATAGATGTCTTGATGTGAAACCTTCAGGGTCTTTTTTGGGATTTTTTTGTCTTGTGTTTGCAATATGGATGGTCATAGTAATCGAATTTAAATATCAATGTATTTTAGAATGGTAGTATGTATAAGGACCTATATGTATGATGATAATTATCTTAAATCCATTTCCATAGGAACAAGACCATTTTGTTTTACTTCAACATTCTGAAATGTGCCAGCCCCGTAGTGTTAATAAACCTACAGTGCCCTACAACACAGGTGAGTGAAAATGTAGAGATAAAATATTTTCCCTGCATCTTAGTCATGGTGCTTAAAAATGTGACATGTATTCGTTTGGATTTAAAAACTGTTGTTCATGTCCTTCAAAATATAACATTTTACATGTTATATTTACATGTTTTATAAATGACTTGTAGTACATACCCTCTGTAGTGTGTGAGGGTCAGGAAAATGAAATGGGAATGCACAAGATTGTGCATTTTGGCCAAGAGCAGACAAAAAAAGGCTGCTGACTTGAATACAGCAATTTATTACTTGCTCCATCAGCTGCAGATTTGCTTCAGGAATCCCCATCCGTCCACATGCAAACACTGACACTGTTAACCTACAGTCTTTAGACTCTTTTACTGGAACAGTTCAGTCAGAAATATGAGGTCATTGTGTGGGATTTGACTGGTGCTGTGGTCAAGTTCGCAATGGCCATGAATCAAATAGAGTAAAATGCTTGTTAAAGGAATGGTTTTGGGAGCAGAGTAGTTATTTTGCTCATTTTAAAATATGCAACAACTTCAAAACTAAGAATGATGTTTCTGAATGCTGTTTGTTACTGCAGATGGCTAAATTACTGGTCTTTCTGGAAAATGCTGAAGAATTTTTTTGATCATTCCTGTTTGGAACTGCAAACAGGGTCCTTCATTCCTGACCTATACATATAAATAGCAGGAGAAAAAACCTCCAAGAACTAACGTGAGAAGAGCTTCAGTTCTAGAGTAAGACTGCATATGAAAACTGTTGTTACAGTCCATTGGATCCATAGACAGCACATTTCACGGCCTGTTTCATAGATGGCAAACATTTATATTATTATAGCAAAGTGTGTACTTGTTAGTCACCTGTTGCCCCAGCAAGGACAAAACTCTTCTTTCTTTGTTTCTTGGCCTGTAGGTAGTCTGTAGGACTGAAATACTCATGTAGAAAGACCCTCTTGCAGCATCTGCCATGTTCTAAGGATTAGTACAAGACCTTTTTCCAAAATTCTTTTAGTTGAATTATTTACGACTGAATGCCCTTGACATGAAAGACAGTTTTTGTGCATGATGTCTCTCTGGTACTTGGAAAGCAGAGCTTTGCAAAGGGTTTTCGGATAGCACAGCTTTGGAAACAAACTGCCTTCTAGGAAAGGCTGAAACTTGCTGTAAAGATGGAATTCAAATCACCTCACAATCTTAATGCTGAGTCAGAATGTTTGTCCACTTGTGTGATTCCAGGGACCAGCAGAACCTTCAGAGACTATTTATCAGGGCAGCCACTATTCCATATCCTAAATCTAAATCACAGCTTTTCAGTGAATGTATTCAATAATCCCCAGTCCTCACCTGATTTCTTGCATAAATCCAGCTTAAAATGGCTGTACCTTGAGTCATGTGAACTTCATTCTTGACATGTGCATCCCCTGGCTTTGTAACTAGGGGAGATCCATTTTTAGTCTACAGTTAAAATTCACTTTTGAGTGATTTACACCTAACTTGACAATATTTGTAGAGATCTAATTGGCTGAAGAGGTTGTGTAGAAGGGTGGAACAACATTATCTGAGATTTTATATTTTACTGAGACTTCTTTTAAATAAAGTTCTCCTTATACATGTAGTAGAAAGAAATTGCATCTATCCTATGAAAGTAGCTGTCACACTACCTTGCTCATATATACTGCTGCTGATAGATGTAGAGGAGGACCTGACGGGTTTTTTCTTGTTAAAAAAAAAAACCTCTTTTCAACAGACTGAAAGCTCTTCTTACCTATCAGAATGTGTAGAACTTAAGAAGATACAGAGAGAGACTTGATATGCCAGATATGAGCAGAGCACACTTTGAAAGTGTTTTCTATCAAAGAATTGTAGAAGTATCATTCATTTAGGGAATCAAATGGACAGCATATCCTTTCTAAATCCTGCAGTAAACATTTGTGAAGCAGTGACATTTTTCTTGCTTTTTCATTACACCGACTTTCTTTACCCTTCTCTACCCAGAGTGTATCGTTACTTATTTTTTTCTTTTCTTGCAGCTTTGTGTCTCAAAGTGCCCAGACAGGTTTGCAACCTACATTGATGTTCAGGCTTCTTACAGATATAAACCAGATCAGTGGAATTACTTCAGGCAGTTCTGCAAACCTGGTTTTAACAATCCTCGCAAGGTGTGTATGTATCTGTAGATGATAAAGTACATTTTTTTTCTTCAAGCAGTATGTAATATGCATGATTTTACTGAGCTGCATCAAAGATTTGAATTATTCTGATTTCAGCATATAAGGAGATGTCCCATTTATGTGATTTGACAGTTGTTTAATCCAGGTAAAAGGTCTTGAATGGACACTAAATCCCCCACTCTTCAAATGATAGCAGTTTGCTTAAAGAGCTACTCATGTAGTTGCAATACTGTGGCAAGCAGTCTCCTTTAGTACTTAGGTACCCCACAGCAGTAGAATGGAGTGTCTCAAGCCAATTCTTAAGGCTCCTAAGTCATCTATAGCTACTTGGAAAGTTAGCTAAGAAAATTAATCTATCCTTCATGTAACTGATTTTTCACTCAAATGTACTGCATTACCTCTCCTATCTTTAAAATATCTTGCAATTCAGCTATATTAATTGGGTTAAATTCTTGCTTTTCATTAAGAGAAAAGGTGATGGATAGGTAAGGAACAGTTCCCTGCTCAGTTCTGGTTTAGATGCTGATCCAAAGGTCTTTTCTTATATGTCACTAGAAAAGAAAAAAATAGTCTTTTTCCAAATCACAATTTGAATTCTCACTTAGATATAAATGTATCTTGCAGCTCCACCAGTGAAGTTTGGGAAGGGGACTACAAAGCCCAGTTTAGGGCTTTCCCTCAGACTGCGTGAGAAACAAACAGCTCTAGTTATACTGCTATGTTTTCAGCATTTCTATTTTTCCCCTTTTTAGTCTGTTGCTCAAGTCCTACGTGATGAAGATTGTCCTTCGATGATCATTCCAAGCAGGCCTTGTGAGTGGTTCTACTTCTTATACACATCTTAGCAGATTGTGAGCATTCATATTAAAGCAGAACTCCAGTCTGAAATGTGTTTTGTGGCAACATCACTAGGAGCTGTCTTTTATCTGACATTGACATCCATTCAGTTGTAAAGGATAAATCAATTCAATTTGCAAATATAAATATTTATTAATTTTTTTTAACAGTCATCTGGGAACATTCAGCATGTGATCAGGTCAAGCTGAGCTCTTTTTTGCTCTTATGTCATCACTGGTTGCAAAAGCTCTTCAACTCAAATTGTGCCTTCCAAAACAAGAGCAAGCAATGCCATTGGCATAAAAATGCTATGAATATTGGAAGGATGATATGGCCAGCTGTTGAAGTTCAAATGATACTTGAACCCAGTTACAGTGCCCCTCTCTTTTGAGTGCAATGCTGGCTATGCAGGGCATACAGAGGAATTCAGGGACAAAAAATGTCACTATGGTCAGCAAGTGTTTGTGAATAGATAACCACTGATCTCAGAGCTCATCTCAGCTGCACAAGTGTAGTACTGACCCAGAATCTTATGGAAATAAAAAATTGCTGTTTATTTTTGCCATACTTTAAAGCAGAGATCATGTAAACTAGGAATAGGTCATTAAAAGGAGAAAATAGGGATTAAATTTTTAAAACATGGTATGAATTTGTATGAAAACTGAAGTACAAACCCACAAGACATAAAATAATTTGCAGAGAAGTTCTTATATTCTTTTAGATTACATCAAGGGGTAAAGATTACAGGGGGAGAAAAAGATACGTTAAGATATGTTACAAAATCATTTAGTCAGAGTAATTGCTGGAGGAGATACATCAGACTGAATGCTGAGCCCTGTCATTTGTTGGAATCTGGTAAGGAAAGCACTGAATGGTATGTGAAGTACAGCTCTGAAGGACTCACCTGCTCTTCTATTTGGAATGAAACCAAGGATGTGTTGCAGCAAAGAACAGGGCATTGTAAATGAGTATGCAAACATCTCTCCTTTTCTTGTTTTTTTATAATGTCCTCTTCCCTCTCTCTAACCAGTTGCTTTTGTCTTTTTTCCATTGCTTCATCTCCAAGAGTATCTAATGATAGTGGCTGGTACTGGAGCTCATCTGGCGTATAAGGAAACTGACACTTGCTGTTATATATTATTTTAGGGGCTAATAAAATTTATGACCAGTCAAGTTGAATCTGTCCCCGGGGGCTGGTCTGATTATTAATGGCATATTTGAGAAGCCATTCTATAAGCTGCCCAGATACTGACAGGGAGTAAGTTCCACATTTATTTCAAATTCTTAAACTCCTACGTATAATACTGTTGTTATTTGGTAGGACCTAGAATCTCCAATTGAAATCTATGATCTCACCCTGCCTGAGCTTGGACAAAAAGCCCCAGAGAATAAAAATCATAATCTTTAATGTAATGACTCTTCCTTAAGATTTGTCAAAGTCAACATATTGTTAGGTAATCAGTTGAAAAACAATTGACTGTGAATCTGAAATTATTTAAATATGTTACAAAACACACATTGATAAAAGTGGAGCTCAACATGAAATGTAATATGCCGGCTTTGTTTTGATATTTTGAATAGTTCTGAAGAGATGCTTCCCAGACTTCTCCACGAAGAATGGTGTGTTGACCGTGGCAAATCAGACTACATTCAAAGATGGAAGAGGGAAAACAAGAAATGTAACTGATCTCAGGGAAGCTGCAAAGTAGGTTTTACCCTTCTTCAGTGTTTGTTGGAATCTGAGATTGTGCAATACTTTAGTAATGGAAAAAAAATCAGAATCTGTTGTAGCAAATGACTGAGGATGCCAAAGCAAGACTTGGTAGTACATGGTCTCTCTGTGCCTGAGCACTTCCTAAGTTCCATTAAGGAAATTCAGCATGGTGGTGTGCAGAAAGGAGCGAAAAGTACAAAAAGTTTTAGTCTGATGGTCTCAGTCATTTTTTGAAATGATTCATGTTTTTCCTAGCAAAAACAAATTTTGCAAGGAAAGTTAAATGAGGTTCAAAATGCAATCCTCATGCTGCAGGCCAGCCAGCAATGGCCTTGGCTATCTTGTTCTGTGATGACCTTTCCACTGCTGTGGGCTGGCCTATTACTTTGGGCATCTCACCTCATGAGAGTGCTTCTGCTTCTGGTAAAAAGTAATGTATTGGGCCATTCTTCAGAAAACAATTATATGGATGAGCATTCTGCAGGATAGAAAAACAAATCCATGAAGTTCCTTCACTGATCTGTTTTCTGGTTCTATGCTTTTAGCAGTTCTAGAGTCACAACTGTTTGTCCCTTGGTACATTGCAGATATTGATGGTATATACTTGTCTTGTGACATAATAAACAATTCTGACAATAAAGCCTTTTTAAAGAATTTTTTTCAAGACTTGTAGAAAATCACTGCCAAAGATATTTCAAATTCTTTCACTGATCCTATTTGTTGTTTAAATAAATTCTTCTTTTCTATCTAAAGCAACTTTTTCTTTGATTTTTCTTTTCTCAGTGGCATCAATAATGTCCTGGATGCAAGATCAGTTGGAATGAAAATTTTTGAAGACTATGCCATTTCTTGGTATTGGATTTTAATGTAAGAGGGTGGTTTTTTGTATTTTTAGTGTTTCCAAACTCATTTTGGAGTTTGCAGAGAATAAAAAATTAGATCATGTATGTATTTGGTACAAATCCTACTTTAAAACTTAAGGAGCAACTAATTTCTTTTCGTCACACATGATAATAAGGTTGTTACGGTTCTGTGTGTGAGGTAAAGATAGTACAGCATACATACATAGAGTGTCAGTTGATCTGGAATAGCTTTTTAACGTCCTGCCAGACAGAAAATCAGGCAGTGCAGTGCTCTGTTGCAGCACCCATGTGTGTGGCAATTCCAAAATGGAAAAATCTCAATTATGTGACTTTCAAGCCAGTTGCAGTTGCCAAGTGTTGCTAGTATATATATAAAACAGATCATTTCTAAATTCATGCAAGCAATGTACAGTTAAATCCATTATAATCCCTAATTTCAATATCAATCCATAAATCTAATGCAGCAGGCAACATCAAGAGCAAAAATTATTTAACAGTATTAACTTTATCTTGCAATTAATATTCATTAATCTCCAATTAATTAAAATGCAGCACTGAAACAAAGAAGTAGCTACTTTGCTGAAGCACATACATGTTTGTGAATTCCTAGCCCATTAATATTGATTTTGATGGACCGGTGTGTTGATTTATTTAAACAGGAACTGAAGTCATCACCAGGTGAGAACCTATAACATGCACATGTTAAACATACATTAGTAAATCCTGAATGCAAATCCATGACAGTTAATACATACTTTAGATAATAATATGGAGATTTAGTCAGTTCAGAAACATGAGTTGTCAACTTTTAAAAGTGTTCAGTCACTGGTGGGAAGACAGCTTTCTCATAGAGTGACACTCACATTATTTAGTAGCAGGAAACTCACAGATATTCAGCAAGCTTGGGTCTCTTTATCTCTTACTGAAATCAGACTTATGGTACAGATTCTTGCAAAGGAGCTACCACTGTACAGAGAACTGACCATTTTTTGGAACAGAAATTCTAAATATTGAAGCAAGTTTCCACATTTCAAATATGGCTTTTTTTTTAAGGAATTGTTGCTGCTTTAAAGTAGTTGGATAGAATTTTCTTTACACTTTTCACCAAATGATAGCATAAATCAAATGATTTCTGGACAAATATATTTAAGTGCCTGAGTTTGGGTGATGACAGTGAAGGCTTGACAGTGAATGGAGGCTGAATTAAAATTTAAATATGGAATTGCTGTAGTCCTTTTAGCATACCCCAGAAGAACTACTGCTTCAAGCCTCAGTTTAAGGGAACTAGTCTGTAGAAGACAGTTGCTACTGTGTACTTTTATTTTTTACTACTGTGTACAGTTTTTGTGTTACTAGAACTCATGTATAGCTAAAGATAACTTTAGATACAGGTAATTTACTGCTGTCAAGATGTAGCTCCAAAAGTACAACTTTTCTTTAGGAATACATTCTGAATTTCAGTAAATCATTCATAAAGGGAGAGTGCGTCAGGCTAGGAAGCCTTTAAAGCAGTAAGACTTAAGGCAAGCTTACAAAGGTTTAACTAAATAAGCTGATGTCTTTTTTTATGATCGGGGAGCCCTGTTTTTTAGCTTTGATTATTAGCTAAATAAGCTGGGAACATTCAGAAGAAAAGTTACTGAACACAGGCAAGTGGGGGGCTTTAATTTTTTTTGAGTCTGTACTAATAAAAAATTCTAATGTAACACCTACTAAAAATAATGAGACATTAAATGTTCTTTGAAGCTCCTGAACTGGGTATTTGTTTGATGGGATTAATATTAATATTGCTTTCTTCATAATTGTTTAGAAAGCCTCGTGGAGTAAAAAAGTCTTTTGCAATAATTTTTTCCTTTCTGACTTACTTTCTAGGAGTGAAATAAAAACTAATATAATATAATAGAATACAATTTCTATTACATTTATTATAATATTATAATCTTGATGAGGAGAAGGCACTGTAGACGTTTTTCCTAGAAAGGCTCTTAACAGTTTCTTTCTGTACATCATAGAGCTCTGATCATTTCCTCTTCTGATTAATACAAGTGGTGATGAGTGGAAATTATGTCCTCCTAACCTCTTGATGGTTTTCTTCCTAAATTTAATTAGTTTTTTTTCTTAAGAAGCTTCCAGAATGTTGTTTGCTAACACTGTTCTTTGCAAGCAGGGATTTTCTGTGGAGGACATAAACCAGCAACTTCCTCACACATAGGTATTCCTCCAATTTAACTTTCTGTACTGTAGATTAGACTGTGTCCTGAAAAAGGCAGTGAGTTTTTCAGCTGGTGTAAGTGACAAAAAGGCTTTATATTAATCCCGTTCAACCATCCTGAGAACCTAGTGCACATAAATATTTCAGGCTCTGCACTGTGAGATTATCATATATAAGCTGGTTTTAGTAATGGCAGATAATACCCATGAGAATGTATTTCATAACAAAGATTTTGGAATACATTTTTACAAATCATGCTATTATGTGAGATGAAGTGACCCTCATTTGGAGTAACAGGAATGCAAGAAAGTGAATAGATTCTTACACTTGTTTTCCCTGTGTTTTTTCTTCACTTTCTAGTGGGCTGTTCATTGCAATGTTGCTGAGTCTACTCTTCCTTGTGTTGTTGAGATTCACAGCTGGGGTTCTCTTCTGGATTTTCATCTTTGGTGTGATTGGAATTATAGGTTATGGTAGGTGTAATTTTCTAGCCTCTGAGACTATTTTTTCTTACTGCTTAAGTCTGAGCAAGGAAAATCAGTAGTTACTTGAATTAAATAGTACAAATGGGTGAATTAATGCCTTGTTTTAGACATAATTAAGTGAGAAGGGCAGCAAAATGTAGTAAGACTCCAGCTGTGCTGATACTTAGCAGCAGATACAGTAGCCTGCATTACCTATGCACAGTATGCTTACTCTGTAATCACTTGTATAGATATTTCTTTCCCATATATGTGATAATCATAATTGGCCAGTCTCATAGTGATACATTTTTGGGTTTTGCTTATCTGGCTTATACAAAAGCAAAACATTTGGCTTGTAAGTTTTTTTTAATTTGTCTTTGCACTCTTCAGACATGCTCCTATTATATTGATTGTTTTTTAAAAGGCATCTGGCATTGTTACTGGGAGTATGATCATCTTAAAGGAATACCTGGATCTGACCTCACTGTTTATGATATTGGATTCCAGACAGACTTCAAAGTGTACCTGCAACTGAGGCAAACATGGTTAGCATTTAGTAAGTGCCCTTTAAATTTGGTATTTGTTAATGGATATTCAGGAAAATCGGTCAGTGTCTTGATACACTTTCTGTCTTGTTAAATCTTCTCCTCTACACATATTGCTCAGAGAATTCCCTTTCTCTGTATTGTGTAAAAATGTGCATTTTTGAAGGAAACTAGTATATTTGTACAGGGAGATAATGCAATCACACTAGTGATAAGAGTGAAAAAATCTTTTGTTATTAGCATTCTACTTTCTGTGTGTTCAGTCTTCATCATGGGGAAAGCAGAAGCCAGTAATTAGGTTCATCACAATGGAGTTGCATAAGGAGGGGTACTTTTCTCTCTCAGATTACTTTTTCTCCCTCTCTGAGAGCCCCGGAAATGAGATTAATAGGTCACATTAATAACTACACTTCTTTGTGTCTTAGAGTCATAAAATATGCTGAGTTGGAATGGGCCCATCAGGATCATCAAGTCCAGCTCCTAGGCCTGCACAGGACACTCCAACAATCCCACCCTGTGCCTGAAAGTATTGTCCAAATGTTCCTTGAGCTCTGGCAGCCTTGGGGCCATGATCACTGCCCTGGGGAGCCTGTTCAGTGCCCAACTCTGGGGGAAGAACCTTTTCCTGATCTCCCACCTAAATCCTCCTGACCCAGCTCCAGCTGTTCCCTCGAGTCCTGTCACTGCTCATAAGAATGAAGAGATCGGTACCTGCCCTTCTACTTGCCCTTGTGAGGATGTTGAAGACCACAATGAGGTCTCCTGTCAATTTACACTTACGTTACTGAATTTTCTTGGAGTCTGATCTAAGACTTTGGAATGAACCATTTTAAACAAAATCCTGCTAGAACAAGACAGCTGTGCTGGTTTTGCATGGAAATGATTTTACCAAGAAAGTTATAGCAAAACCAGTCAGTGACTAGGCTTAAATATTGACTGTTCTTGTCTTGTGGGAAGTTTCCATGGCAGACCAAAAGAGACTTCTCTCTCTAAATGAACTGATGAAAGACTATTTTATAGGTGGTAAACTGACCTAGAGTTCCAAGTTTTGTCTCTATATGTTGTTTGTGAGAAGGGAAAGGAAAGTTGTAGGCGAGGGGAAGTGTTTTGAAGATTTTTATTCTGATTCTCATTAATTTTTTCTCTCTCTTGTAGTTTTGTTAATAAACCTGTCTTTATACCGTTTTGAGCCTGCTTTGCTTTTCTCCTAATCCTATGTCACAGCAGAAAAAGAGTAAATCATTCTAGTAGGCACTTAAACCACTACACGTAATTTGGGAAATTGATGAACCTGAAACCACTACACAGATTGGTGTTTCTGCCCGGTTTCGACCTGGAACTGTCACTACAACCTGCAGCATACACGTTCCTCCTGAAGAAAGGAGGAATAGAAGAGAGAAGAAATAACTGTCAAATATTACTTGCATTCCTGTTACTGCTCTATTAGAAGACACACAGACTTTTAGTTAGTAACGAATGGGTCATAATCAAAAATACTGCCTCACCCTGTTGATAGCTATATCAGTAGAACTGTAGTTTGCTGCTTAAATCCCTTCTCTTCTTTATGTTGTCATTTGCTTCTGTGTTGGATCATTGATCTTACAAGACATCTTCTGTATATATTGTTGAGGCAGAGCTTTTTAGTGTGCTCTCCCTAGACAATATTAGGACTTTATTATGTGTACTTTTCTTGCAACTCTTTAAGCTCTTTCTCTGCCTGATTCTTAGCAGTCACTATATAGTTTATCTAGAGTTTGGTGTCAGTTTCACGAGAGTAAATTGAGGTACTCAGGAATTAAATTGCTTTTCCAAAATCACCCAACAAAGTAAATAGTTATATATCCTTGCAGAAAACATAGTCAGAGTCCTAGTCTAGAACTCATCATGTACTGACATTGTTTGCCTTTTTCACAATGTTTCGGACAAGTACATTCATCTAACAGAGCTGAATTGGAATGAGACCAACTTTAAAGAAACCTGTTATATATTCCTTCATGGGAAATTTGCATTGAAATGTATTTAACAAAAACTTTGTTCTGAACAAAGTCTATGACTCTGAGCACGCAGCAGTCACTTGACACTTGCAGTTCTGTTGCCAGGGGTAATACTTGGGATTGCAATTCAGCATCATCTGTGACTTTTGGGTCTGGCATTCTGAGACTATGTCTTAGCTGTGAGACCTAAAGCCAAATCTCGTCTTTCTTTGCAAACCTTCATATAAGTTTTGGGATACTTAAGGATACTGTCCCTTCTGTCTTCCTCTCCCTCCATGGTTTCATTTGGAGGACACAGGTCCTGCTGCATGGAACAACCTGCCTCTACTGGGCTGGTTTAAGTGTTGTCTAATGATCTGAAGCACCAAAAATAAATGGATGTGTCTCAGAGTCAGAGGATGTGTGCTTCAGGCATTAAAGATTCAGTCTTCTCTAGGTGAAGTTCACAGAATTTTCTTACTTTCTGCTGCAAAAGTAGGTTTTGAACCAACATGAATGGAAATCAGACAGAAGCAGACTCTACCGAAATCAGAGTTATGATTCAAATACTGCTTATAACTAAGAGCTCTCAGCTCTTTAATCAGAGCATGATTCCAGCAACACAACTGGAAGGTGAAAGTAATTTGTCCAGAATGATCCTATTTTATTCTCTTCCATTTTTTTTTTCTGTAAGCTCAAATGAGGTGAAAGGAGCTCATGCCAGGTTAATACTCAAGCAAACCTATTGATTTTAGTACATCTACATTTTAGAACAATGTAGATCAGAAAAATGCACTCTCCATGGCAAACTTGGCTCTTCATCTCCCGTTTTTATCCAAATACTGCAAATGAGCAACAGTATAGAACAAATGCTTGTATTGTGAGAAAAATTCTTGTTTATGGAAAGTAGAATTTGTAAAGAATGAACTGTATCTAAGGCTAGGTACTGCAGTGACATTGAAGTAAATTTTTATCTTTTTCTGAGAATTATATATTCCATTTTTCTGTTAAAAATACAAATATCAGGGTCATGCACATTCTGAATAACTGCTGCATATAGAATTTTTTTAGAATGGGACTGAAAAACCTATGGAATGGGATTGAAGTTTGGCAGATACTGTTGGAGAAAGAACTGCTCAAGCAGAGAATTTTACAGAGTTCATGGACAGTAGTTCAGATTACAAGGAAAAATTACAGAGGCAGCATATTGGTTTGGTTCTTGATAACTCTGATTTCTTTATTTGCTTGTTTACAGTGATAATACTTTGTGGTGTTGAGATCATAATCATACTGATGCTGATCTTCCTAAGAAATCGGATCCGGATTGCTATTGCATTGTTGAAAGAAGGTAGTAGGTATGTTTGTCTGATTTTAATATGTGTTGAATTTTATTAAATGATCACTAGAGTACACTCGTCTTGAACTCCATCCTGCACCACCAAGGGCAGAAAATTGGGGTTTAGAATACAGCGCTGCATTTGTTGAACCAAACAGTTTCAACAAGGAGTTCGAGGGAGGCATTCAAGGAAAGCCAGTTACCTTTTAATGAGGTTGTGCTTAATATTAAGAGCTTTCTCTTATTAAGTAAGGTATTTCTTATCACTCTGCTTCTTCTTGCCTTAAGAATACATGCACTGTTGATGTTACTACATATCCTTAGTGCAAAGAAGGTGCCACAGCAGGAAAGCTAAGTGTGGTATAATGTTCATAGGAGCCTGGGACCTCTAAGTGCCAACTTTGCTATGTCATTGGATTGTCTCTGGAGTCAAATACTAGTTGTAGAGGATTGGTGCTGTTTTGACTGTGGCTTCTATTTAGGAAAGACTAGGAGATTCTACTGGCTCTGATCAAACTTCTGTGTGGACAGGTATAAATCTGCAGAGAGAAAAGGAGACTTCTATGACCAGACATTGTAAGAGGGTGCAGTCTAAGATACTTCTTTTTAGCTCTGAGTAAAGAAGAAAGCAGAGCAGGATATGAGAGTTTAGGGCCCAAGGGGCCTCTTCATTGTGTCTTTCCTGAAATCTGCATAGTCTTTGTTCACAGTGCAGACACTTAGTGGTGGTGTTTTGGTTGGTTGGTTGATTGGTTTTTTGTTTGTTTTGTTAGGGTTTTTTTACTGAGAATATTACAAAGGATAAATGGACTTAAAACTGACAGACTTAAAACATCACGCCCTTGGGTTTCATTGCAAATAGGCTGTGGTCCCATAGGCCCTGAAAACAAACCTGTTCTCAGAGCACATAGTTAGCTCTGAGTTCATCTATATGCACTTGCTTCTGGTTTTCTGCCATCTCTATTGCCACTGTGGTTCCCGGGAATAATGATTTGGGATTTTTTTCATGGGATTAAGAAATACTGAAGTTCTGCATTTAGCCAGGTATCTGTTTCATGTCTTATGCTGTGCAATTAGAGCATAGCAATTAATTTAGGCAGCACTAAATTATACTCTTAAATTCCTGTTCATTAAAATCCAGGAGCTTTTAACATTCTTCAAAACCTTTGTTCACAACCTTGACAGGTAGGAGGATTTTAGGAAGTTCATAAACTTCTTGCTGATTTGTAATAACATTCTGTAGTTTTCCAGCAGCATGGAAGGTCACTTGAAGGTGAACTTTTTGCTGTCATGCATAATGGATGAGATGAAACACTGTATGTAGTTAATGTAAACCTAACAGAGCATGTCCTGTATTTAGGAAGATAAAAAGTAAAGTGCTAATGACTGGAAATCAAATAATGTTTTTCAATACCTTTAGCTACATTTTCAGAAATATAGTGCAAATAATTGATTTGAAATCCATAATTAGAAACAACAGTTATTAATCAGTGTTTTGGAATAATAAGTCATGGTCTTAATGGTAACTAAGCGGTCTACCAATAACTGCTGAACACAGGTGATTTGTTGTGATTATTTCTCAGACAGTATAAGCCTGTGTCCTCCAGTGTGACTCGTAATGGACTTTTTTGTCTCTGGACTCAAAAATTGATGTAATTGATTCGTAACCTCTGGATTGCACGTGACAGTTTCCTTGCGTTCCCTGTAGCATTTACTACTTTACCTTTAGAAACTGAGTAAGTTTTTCTCCTTTTGCATTCTGGAAACTGCATCCTGTAAAACAAATAGCATCAGAAGTGCCCTAAGTCATAGGAAAAATACTGTAGGAAATAATACTAGACAAAAAGGCTTGTGATAAAGAGAGCCAACCTGTAAGTTTCAGTGAACAAGGCACATGCTTTCTGAACTGACTTCCAGTGAGGTATCCAGCTGGAGGTGTTCGTTTCTGGGATAGCAGCAGGTTTACCAAGAGGGCTGGTATCAACTCCCACTTACAGAGAATGAGCCCCTGGCAGGGTAAGAACTAGCATGCTCAAGTTCCTGCTCACTAGTCACATTCTAGCCACAGCAATTTGCAGTAGAATATCAGTCTACATATGCCTTGATACTAAAAGAAGCTCTCTAAGCTGTCAACAGGAAAAGGCAATTATTCGTTTTGCCTTCCAGTGATCATAGGTGAGCACCACTTACCTACAGCATGTGTAAGGAAAGTCACATAGTCAGGGAGGTGTCAGTCTGTCCTGGCATTGCAAAGACAAGTTGACTGTCCCGGAATAGCTAGCACTTAACATAGGAAAGTTGCTGGAAACAGAGTTGTCAAATATAAAACAGAACAAGGTCATTTCAGGTCTGTAAGAGAGAAGGAAGAACACAGGATGGGCAGAGTGGGATGAGGACATAAAGGATAAAGTCAGCAAGAAGATGTCATGGAAATCATGGAAAAGTTAATGGCCTGGGAAGAGGTGAATCTCTGAAGCAGTTATGAAGAAGAAGAAAGTAGAAGACAGGCTGGAACATGGCAAATTGATAAAGTTCACTGTAGTATCATTGATAAAAGTGGAGTGGTAGAAATGACAAAGTCAAGGTTTGAAGGCATAAGAAAAAAATTCCTGCAGTATTCTGAGATCCCACTACTAGGTTATGCTGTGAGTGTCAACAAGATTCTCAAAGTAAAATTGCTAGAAGAGGACTGATAAAAAGCTTGTTTCTGGAATTGTTGTAGCTTATTGATATATTTTGTTTCTTTTATAGGGCAATTGGTTATATAATGTCTACACTGTTCTACCCAATCGTCACCTTCTTACTCATTGCAATTTGTATTTCCTACTGGGCTGTGACAGCTGTGTATCCTTCTGTCTGTGCACCTATCTGGAGCAAGTCTTCTGATCTGCAAGACTAGATTATTTTCTGCTATTTCACATTAATTAAACCAATAGTAAGAGGGCTATTTGGTCACTTAGCTCTTACTCTTCTGGTGTGGTCTTTTGCACGACACATTTACATATGACGTACAAACCAGACAGTGATTTTATTTGAATTGAAAACAAAATGGACTAAAATTCAGGCCAAGGCAGGGGGATCATACAAAGCCTTGTGTACTGCATAAGGTTGACTCTAGGGGTGAAAAGGGCTCTCAGCAAGGAGTGAACATGGTCTTTAATGTGCTGTGTGCTCCGTAAGTCTGGTGTTAATGGTTTCTTAGTTAACTGGAGGTGGAGTGGGTTCTGTGTGTGTTTTGTTCAGAAAAACATGAGAAAAGAGAGAGAATATACAGTGCATTGTCTTCTCTGAATTGCCTAACAGCAACCTGTTTGTTCCTGAGCAGCAAGGGTCTGCTAAGGATTAAAAAGGGAGAAAACTGGTATTTAAAAACCAACTGTTATTTCATATGCAGAGAGGATCAGTTGTTGCTGTTCAGGGCAGTGTTAATTAATCCTTGTGCTCTGTATCTACTTCTGCCAAAGTACAAGAACTACTGCATAGTCGGCCTTGTCAAAGATAGATGTGGATGAGAGATGGGGACAATTTTCAAGGTTATGCCCCTTGCCCATTATGGTCAGGGGCTATTACAGCTCCAGATACAAGTTTGCCTTAGTTCTCTCAGTAATGAGAGTACTTGGTCTTACTGTCAACTTTCAGACGCATCTCTGTAGAGCAAAAGCAGTTTTTCTGTCATCTACACAAATTCTTTAGAGCTAGTGGTTGCCCACTGCAGAACCATAAGTTGCCACAATTCTGTGATTCCTCCTTAAAATATTTCATTCAGTTTTCTGGCCACATCAGGAGAACCTGTGTATAAAGTAATGGCTAATCAAACACTGTGCAAATATGCAAACCTAACTTGTGACCCAGAGGTAAGTGTAACAAATATTTGCCTATAGTGAGAGCTATACTAATTGCATTTTTTAATCACTGTTAAATGCACTGCTAGTAAAAAATGTACATATTTTAAGTAATGAGTCCCCACGGTAAATCTGAAAATATTACCTAATGTTCAGGTAACACTGTTTTATTTTACAGATATAAACTAGTTTTTCTGCTAAACTGTCCTGTAAATGTTAACATTCTAATTTACAGGGTGAGAAAGGAACAGAATTTTATTGGAAAGATGTTCATGAATTTGTGAGGATTTGGTTTTTTGGTCTTCCAAAGGCGGTGGTAAACTTTGAAAGCTGCACCTCAAACTTGCTCAGGGACTAGCCATGATTTGAAGCAGAAGCTTAGCTTCTTCTGGTGCTGTAATTGCCTTTATTAAGCTCCAAAAATTTTTGTCCTTTTTTTTCAAAGTTTGCCTTCAGTCAAATGGTTACTTGGCTGTGGGTTTGAATTTAAGGGTTCTTTAAAAACTAGAAATATTTATCAAATGTTATGTACCAGGGAAAAAATAACCCTATGCACCAGCACAGGCTGCAGATTACCTTCTGGAGAGCAGCTCTGAGGAGAAGGACCTTGGGGCCCTGGTGGACAACAAGCTTTCCCTGAGCCAGCAGTTTGTCCTGGAGGCCAAGAGGCCAATGGGATCCTGGGATGCTTCAGGACGAGCATTTCCAGCAGGTCAGGGAGGTGATCCTGCCCCTCTGCTTAGTCCTGTGAAGTACATCTGGAGTGCTGTGTCCCGCTCTAGGCTCATCAGGACAAGAGGGACATGGAGCTCCTGAAGTAGGGCCAGCAGAGGCTGCAGAGCTGAGGAAGGGCCTGGAGCATCTCTGTGCCTAGGAAAGGCTGAGGCAGCTGGGAGCGTAAAGAGGAGCCCCAGCTGAGAGGGGCCCTCAGCCCGGGGTGTCCCTGAGTGCAGGGAGGGGGCAGAGCATGAACCAGCCTCAGCTCCGGGGGCCCAGCAGTGGGACAAGAGGCAATGAGCAGAAAGTGATGCGTTGAATTTCACTGTATTGCAGTGGTGATGCACACCATGCTGATGTCTAAATACTACAAAAGGAAGGAATTAGAATTGATCTGGTTTCATTTCATGTCCAAACCAAGCAAATACATGAAATTAACACTAGAAATAGGGAAAAGTAATTCAGTGTAAAGATTACTCCTTTTCTTAATAGTCTGAGATACATAAGCTGCGTTGTGACCACATCCACAGTTTGTATTAAATGGTATAGCTCAGTTTTTCATTTCAGTCGTGGCAGTTTACATGAACATCTGATTTGGGCCCTAGTTTTCAAGTAAGTTTTTTTTTTTTTTAATTGAGCAGATTTTCTTTGACAAAGAATTTATATATTTTAAAAGTAGATTCCTGAAATTCACATTTCACTTATTCAGGTTTCAGGAATGTGGTGAAGAGCCTTGTTTGCCAATACGTAGTTTAAAGTTAAGTCTTTGCATAAGACTGTGTAAGTGCTTGATATGAATCCTTAAATACGTAAACAGGTTATGTAGTGTTGAAGTTTTGAATGAGCTAATGAAACATCAAGCAGAGTTATGTTATTTGTATTAACCTGCTAAACTTCAGAGGCTATGTACATAGAATTCATTGCTTATGATTGTGTTGTTTATTTTTCTTTCTGTTTAGACTTTTAACACAACCAATGTGACTAAATTGTGCCCAGGTGCTCAGTGTACTTTTGCTTTTTATGGAGGAGAAAGCCTGTACCATAAGTACATCTTCATCTTCCAGTTAGCCAATGCCTTTGTCTTTCTCTGGCTGGTGAACTTTGCAATTGCACTGGGTCAGTGTACCCTTGCTGGTGCCTTTGCCTCGTATTACTGGGCCTATCGAAAACCAGCTGATATTCCACTGTGGCCACTCTTCTCTTCATTTGGACGAGCAATACGGTAAGACCGTGGAGCTGTAAGTGAGCCTTGCCATGTATCTGACAAGTGCTCTTTCTACATCTAGGGAAGCCAGTCCTGGAATATCATAAGAAAATGATAACTCAGCATTATGGTTTAATCTCAGTGGCAGTCAAGCCCCCCACAGCTGTCTGCTTGCTCCCCAACAGTGGGATGGAGGAGAGAACCTCCAGGGTTCTGTGAAGGGTGAAAATGCAAAAACAGGTCGGCTGAGTTGAAGACTGTTTAATAGGTGAAAGAAAGCTGCATGCACAAGCAAAGCAAAGCAAGGAATTCATTCCCCATTTCCCACAGGCAGGCACATGTTCAGCCATCCCCAGTACAGCTTCTTCATGTGTAGCAGTGTCTTGGAAAGACAAACTCCCTACCTCCAAGTGCTTCCCTCTTACCCCTCCTTCCATCAGCTGGTATTGCTAAGCAGAACACAGTACTGGATGAGGTATCCCTGGGATCATTTGGCATCAGCTATCCTGGCCATGTCCCCTCCCAGCTCCTCATGCACCCCCAACCTGCTTACCAGTGTGGCAGGGTGAGGAGCAGAGCGGTCCTTGGTGCTGTGCAAGTGCTGTTCAACAGTGGCTAAAACATGGATGTGTTATCATAACTGTCCTGGTCAAAAATCTAAAACATAGCACGGCACAAGCTACTATGAAAAAAACTAACTCTAGTCCATCCAACGAGCACAATTGGGAAGGCTGAATTTTGTAGCCCTACAGCACCAAGGTTGTTGCAGCTCTCTGCCCCTAGGTCCATTTAATTGTAATGCTAAGCAGGTACTTCCAGTAGACACACAGACAAAGTACATGTGTACACAGACTGAGAGACAGACACAGCACTCACACACACCAACAGCACCAATGACTTCACTCCTCTGTGGCAGATTGGGATGTAGGTCCATTAGTTTTATGTAATTCCTGCTAATGTAACTTCCTTCCTTCACTTCTGATTTTATTTGTATATACATACACATATGCATACATATATCCATGTACATAGGCACATGTGTGATATAACAGTAAAATATTTTGTTTTTAGATACCATACAGGTTCACTGGCATTTGGAGCCTTAATTCTTGCAATTGTCCAGCTTATTAGAGTAATACTGGAGTACCTGGATCACAAACTGAAAGGTGAGATTTATGAATCTGCCCTAAGTTGTTAAGACCTTCCTTGCCAAATTGCTTCCTCACTTTCCCAAGCTTTTTTTTAGCAAGGAAAAGAGACTTATTCTACATTATCCATTGTAGTTTCTTTTGAAGCCAGTAAATTTGAGTTCATTTACTCAAGCTGCATCTGTGATCTTGGGAACCTAAAGCAAAGTTCAGATGGGATATGAGTCTGATCTAATTGTAAGCTAGTGAGTTAAATTTGGTTGAGAGAGAGAGTCCATACCTAGAAATAAAGAAATAATGTCACAATTTAAGATCTTCTTCTGAATAGCTTTCTACATTCTAAAGACTGTTTATTAGTTCTATGTCTGATGTACTCTCTCCTGCTCTTTTCAGGTACTCAGAACTCCTTCACCAGATTCCTACTCTGCTGCCTCAAGTGCTGTTTCTGGTGTTTGGAAAGATTCTTAAAATTTATAAACAGAAATGCCTACATCATGGTATGTGCTGTGTCTGCATGTGGTCTCCCCTATCTAAGACACCAAAATATTCTAGACACTACTAGTTGGTCAGAAGCCAGCAGTACTTGAATTTACTGAATAAATGATGGGATTTATGGGAGTTTTCAGTACATGCATGTGGTTCTACCATGAAAACATAAGACTTTTTTCCTTCTAATTTCAACCTCTTTTTTTTCCTGTTTTGTTCATCACCCTCACCCCCAAAATAAGTGGGAAGGGATGGAATAACTGTTTAACTCTTCCGTAATTCAATAATTTCAACAGGAATATTAGCTTGTTTCATATTGCACGTTGATGGCAATTCTGTTTGGAGGCAATATTTGAATAAGAAGGTCAGAAGACATGTGATAATTGTATTTCCACCTGGAAGTCAAAAGTACAAATTCTGCTAGCAGCAGCAGTGATATTTCTCTCAAATAAGCCTTTTTAGCTTCCAGATAGGAAAAGTTTGAAATCTTCACTAATAAATTAACATACACAGATTTCAGCCTAGGGTGTTCTGGCTTGCAGCAATTTCAGTAATTGAATGGCACAGTCACAGACTTCTTGTCTCAAAGGAGGTGGCTCTAGTGGGTCCATTACAACCTATGTTGATGCAATTGATGCGGCAAATTATTGCTACCTTGAAGAGGAAGTGTTGTTTTTGACAATCTTCTTTACAGGTCATAAACTGTCTGAGCTGAGAGCTGTTATATCTTACCCTGGTGGACACTATTCCAGGAAGAAGTGGTTGTGTTCCTGAATAACTTTAGCTGCTTTACTTTATGCTGATTTCTTCTTCAGGGAAAGCAGCATCAGGTCCTAGGAGACAGCTACATGGATCAACTCACTTCAGCTCTACAAGTGCCTATTCTTTTCCACTGACTATATATCTAGAGTAGGTAACTAGCAAAGGGAGAAGAATCCCTCAACAAGTACCTTTTTTACCTTGCTTGGCAAATTAAATACTGAATCTGCTACCTGTGAAATCACAAGGGGTGGCATGCTCATCATCAGGTGGTTTGAAGGGAAAAGATGGATAGTATTCTGTCCCAGCCTGATGGGAAGCATTGAGAAGTAGCAGGTGACTGAGGAAAGTGGTTTGTGTTCATCTGAGTTTCAAGGCCACATATTAGGGAGAACTATGCATTACATGCAGATAGATCCTGGCATACGAGAATGTATCCTAATTATTTAAAATACTTAACAGCTACTATTATTTTGCAGATTGCCATATATGGTAAGAACTTCTGCACCTCAGCAAAGGAAGCATTCTTTTTGCTCATGCGGAATGTGGTGAGGTAAGGAACTGTCTCCTAGTCCTTGGAAATGTCAGGAATTCCTGCACTCTGTGGGCACACTTCTTTCCTCTCCCATATCTCTTCCAAATACTGAGTGTTGCTTCTGTCCTCAGACGTGGCCCTCACTTCTTACACTCAGTGTGTAACAGCAGGCTGTCCAGTACAGTAACCTGTGCAGAGTTGATGTAATCTCATGGTTTTGTTGTGATTGGTCCTTTAAATTCCTAAGTATCCAGTACATTGTAATAATGCCTCCAAGAAACAAGTGGAGTCCCTGAGAGGAGATCTGCAGGTACTTGGGAATGGGATGCTCGTGATCTGCCATATATTTGGTTTTTGAGCTTTGGTCCACTTGATCTGAGAAAGGGAAACCAGAAAAACCTAAGTGTTCAAATTAATTCAGAAATCTTATGAGGTGTTGGAGAGTAGAAGTAAGGAAGAGAAAATACTTTCCTTTCAAAAAGATTGTCTTTAATAACCAGATCTCCTCTGATGCTTGGAAATTTTGTGGCCCTTTTCTCCACTACCAAGTGTGTTGCAAACTCCCTGTTCTCATCAGTACTTTCCTTCATTCCTCCTAGCTCCTCCTTTGCTACCGTAAGATCAAAAAATAATGGGAGAATAACTTAGGAGCAGGCCATATTGATGCAATAGCACACAATCTAATTACCAAGCAAGAGATGGGGTAAAACAATTGGTTAGGTGGTTTAAACATTAAGTGAAGGACTAGGAGGAGTAGAGAAATGGAAGGGAAGGCTGAAAGAGGAAAGTGAAAATGATGTGTAAGAAAGAAAAGGGAAGAACTGGAGCTGGGAGATGGAATACCTTCAACTGTGTTACCCTGCATTAATTTCAGGACAGTGATATCCATACTGAGTAATGCCTGTGCAATAGAAAAGAGAAGCTGCCTTTATTTCCTTACAGAATATCACCTCTCTGTCTTTTATGATTTTGCTCTTAATCAGTAAGAACAATAGTTAAAAGCTAGACATATAATTCCATTGTTTCAAATAAAGATGTTTTTATCTTTTGTATTTTGCTAAAGCTGAATTCTGAGACGTTAATGCTGATTTGTGTCTTTAGTAGTTCTTAACATTTATTTTTCGCAGTAGTCAGTACTGCATATTACCATATATGTAATGGTAATATGTCCCTCAGTGCTGTCAAGAGGTTGATGATACAAGGTTCATTTTTCATCCCATTATTTATCTGCAGACAGGCTGGCAGGACATTGAGCAGAAACTCCCTGCTGTTCTTCATTGAGAGCTGCAGATTTATTGTCAGCTTTTCTGTCTACTTTTCTTTCATCTGTGATTATCTTCCTGCTTTGAGGTCTCCTGCCTTTGGTTGTACCATGATATCTTAAAATAGTAGATTTGGCATGTTATGGGGTCATGAAAGATAGCCAGATAGGAGGACCAAGTGAAAAGGAGGCCTACCAGCGATCTACATAAATACTGCTTTTTGTTTTGATGTTTACTTCCCCTATTCTGGCCTGACTTATCTGTGCCCATAGAAGTAAGGCTGAAATAAAAATATTTCGAAGTTTTAGGTTGGTTGATTTTTTTTTAAAACCAAATTGAGGAATAAACAGTCTTCATGTCAGTCCTGTAGCAGCATTGCTACATTAAGGCCTTACTCAACAAAGGCTCAGTGCTTTTTTGCCTCCTGAGATTACACTGTAGCAACATCCATCTCAGCACTGCCTGTCTGTGGTACTGTGTTGTCAGCCCATAAAACCAGCAGAAGACAGCTTCTGGTCGTGTTTTGCAATTATCCATAGATTTAAGGAGAAAGAATATAAATGTCTGGTTTGTGATGATTATGTATCATTTGTCCTTTGGTAAACAGGGTTGCAGTTCTGGACAAAGTTACAGACTTCCTTCTATTTCTGGGGAAGATCCTTGTTGCTGGTGGTGTAGGTAAGCTGGTTGAGTTTTTTTCTAAATCGTATGCTCTATTTTCTGGTACCCAGAAGCATGCCTGCCATATTCATAAATGTTTAGTTGGCACCTGGAAGTTCTCATTGGTCTGACTATTTGGAAATATCTTTTTATTTTTGTAGGATTTGCTAGATCAAACTAAAAGCATTTTTCTTTTTTCTTGCCCTTTCTCCCACCTGCTCAGCACCAGGTTTGCCTTGACAGTATCTTTTCCGCAGTTGTTTTTACAGCTCTTGCATATGTGGCTGGTGCAAGGACTTCTGCAGCCACAGCATCATAGCTGAATCAAACAAAATTCATGTCCAATAAGTTAACCACAGTCAGTTCTCCTTTTGTAAGAACTGAACAAAACTTCAAATGTGATTCACCTGGTAACAGACAACTGCCTGCAAGATGTGGTGGTATAGGTCTGCAGGAATGGACCTGAAGCTCTGCTGTATTTGAGCCCATTGTAGCTAGAAGCTATAGTAAAAGAAATAGAATATTTCTAGCATACTTATAGGATTTTCTTTGTTATCAGTAAATATCAAGTAGATTATTCATGGTTTTCTGTGATAGAAAAGTGTTTTTCTATTTTTAAAATGAAGCGCTTTCAGAAATTCAGATTGGCAGCGTTCTATTGTGGTTTTTCCGAATTGTCACAGCAGTTTCAAAGAACTATTTTACAAGTAACCATATTTTGCATTCTGTATACTTTCAGTATTAACAAATTAATTATATTTTAAGCAAAAGTAAAACTTTTACCCAGAGCTGATCTAAAATATTTTGTTATCACTGTAGAATTATATTATTTATTAATTTTGCTGTTAAATTCAATAGAATGGTGAAACAAAACAACTCACTAAAGTCTTTCTGGGCCCATCAATAACTTTATGGTAATTGATTAATTTACATATCTCTTCTGTTAGATAATTAGTATTGAAGAATGTATTGTTTACAAACTTCTATTGAGACCAGCCTTAGATCTGTTGTCTGTCTTATCCATTCTTTAGATCCTGGGAAATCAGAGCTAGCATGAGAATCACTAATGGCCTGTGCTTCTTGCAGGTGTTCTTGCATTCTTTTTCTTCACACACAGAATACCAGTCTTTGCACAGGAAGTGCCAATGCTGAATTACTACTGGGTACCATTGTTGGTAAGGCAACCATTTAATCTCCTGAATGCTTGGGGCAGTTCAAGGTGCTCAGACTACTCAGGGCATGGTTTGGTAACAGCTTCTTTGGTCAGCATCTCAGTTGCATAGTATCCACCCAAGTGGGGACTGAGCTGCTGCACTCCAGTCCTTGGAATCCTTCAGGCAGAAGTGGAACTGCAGTGGCTCTAAATCTTCAGAAAAATTAGGTTTCACATGTCCTCAGATTTCCCAGACAGCAAGATTCTGATGACAGTATGGCTTCTAATGGAAGGGACTTGCAAATGCATCTCTTTCTCCTTTTATAAGCCCCCTGCCTTAAACTTCAGAACATCTCTAGGCTGAGTGGTTCTTGAACAAGTTCAGAATATTCTTGGCATATATTCTCCTTGGAGGTGGAGAACTAGAAGCTACTATGTGTTAGAATGCAGTGTCTTGAACCTGTGATCCCTATCCACAGCAGTAGTAACCTTTGGTAGAGATACAGAGCTGACATTAAGTTCTTCTAAATTTGCTTAGCAGACTAGGCTTCTGACTTGTGTTAATACTACCACAGTGTTTCTGAAAGAAATTTGGGGGTTTATTGTGGTTTGTTTTTTGTAGACGGTCATCATTGGCTCCTACCTAGTTGCACACGGGTTCTTCAGCGTCTATGCAATGTGTGTCGACACGCTTTTCCTCTGCTTTTGTAAGTACTATGTTTTCTTCTAGTAATACCTGCAAGTCATGGAAAGAGGAGCAGAAAATCACCTTATCCATTCCTTACAGTAGTCTGGTGACATACTAGCGAACTGTATGAAAAATTAGCGGCTTCTTCTTTTCATATTGGCTCTGGGATACAGTCTTCCATGCTCTAGTACTCAAATTTAATTACTTTAAGAAGTGTAAGGTAGCTTTATGGTTTATGTAAATGTCTGACTTTTGTTTTTTAGATGTTCCCTAAATTTCATTGAGTTTGCTTCTGGGTGCTTTGTGAAGAGCCTTGTACAGTAGTGATTTGCTGTCTGCCTCTGCAGGGTTGCAGTCACAATGACTGTGCTTCAGTGACATTCCCTCACCATTGCCCATTGGTGTGTAATTGTTTGCTGGTCTGTCACTGCTGCATGGCACCAACTGGTCTGAACTCTGACTGGTGATTTAGTCATGACCTTCTGTAGGAAAAAAAGGAATGTCTGTCTTGTTGTTTTAGATTCATATTCTGTTTTGCTTCCCATGCTCCCATAAAGTAATGAACAATAGATCAGATAGAATATTATTAATTCATAACAACAGGTTTTCAAATGAACTTTATCTTAGGCAGTGAAAAATGGTCCAGTTCCAGAAAGTGCTTAACTCCATGGGTGTTTTTGTGACACATTTTCTAGCAAAAGATTTCCAAAATGCCAGTGGAGGAATTAGAGTTTCTGAAAATTTCCGCCTATACTGCCAGAACAGAGATCTGGAGAATAAAAAGGATATATTGCTATAATTAAAAAATGACAAGGTGTTTGTGTCTCTGCATCATGTAAAACCTCTTGTGGTCTAAGAAAATAGACATTTTATAATGTCTGTTATCAACTTAACAATAAAGCTAAATTACCTTGATTGAGTTTCTTTTAATGTTGGGTCTTATGCTCTCTCCTTGTTTAAATTCTGTTTGTATCTCTGTGTGTGGTTGTACTGCTGCTTCCTTTTTTGACTGGTTTTGCTGTGTAAATTCAGGTGAAGACCTGGAAAGAAATGATGGATCTACAGCAAAACCCTACTTCATGTCAGCTAGCCTCCACCGAATTCTAGGGAAGAAGAAACTAAGCTCTAAGAAGGCAGTGGGATAATGAATGCTACACCTCAACATCAAAAAGTGTCACTTTTAATCAAAACGTGTATAAAGTAGGCAAAAGTAAAAACTGTAAATGATGCTTCTGGTTAATGGGTGATTCTTTTTTCCTTTTGTTCATATTAAAAAAAAAAGAGCAACATTGATAACATTTAACTAGTTTAAATGCTTAAACTAACAGCTGTGAAAACAAGGCCACATTTTAGTTTATAGAGTGCCTATCAAAAGGAAAATGTAAATTTGAAACTTTTATAAGTGTATAATGATGTTTTAATAACTTTTGTAATACAAGTTGCTGCCTTAGATGACAGCAGTTTTGATAATATTTCTTCTTATAAGTGTATATTTGTAAAAGAAATTCAGGCAATTTTTGAAAGCACTGATGTATAACCTAATTAGCCATAAAAAGATAGTTTGAGACTCTAGTTAAGAGAAGATGGTACTAAATTTGTAAATATGGTGCTATGATTGTATTTTTTGTACAAGCTGGTTCACAGCTATTTAAACTGTGATAATACATGCATTGATGATTCCCTACACTGAAAAATGTAGTGATATTTTAATCACATCCACAACTGCATCTTTTAAGACATGATGGTACCCTGCAGGTCCTAAAGAAGGTAATCAGAAAAGACTTTAGTTGATACTGCTTAAAGTGAAGTTTTCGGGGAGTTGTACTTAAAAGATGGTATAACTGAGAGAAAGTCCCACTGCAGCTGAAGTGATTTGTGGTTCACACAAATGAGGTTCCATCTGGTACAAGATGGTGAATGTATAATTTTTAGTTGATGTCTAAGAGAGATGCACATGTGTTAATATCCCCCTATCCCTGAAAAGTCTCTGATTGTGTTCTGTGTTACAAGGAAGTTGAGCTTCACTGAAAGGAAAACTAAGCGCAGTCTTTTTTTTTTAATTGAAAGAAAATGTGTGTGCATAAGGAGTTCCATTGCCTCTGCCTAGCTTAGAAGGGCTCCTGCCAAGCCATGGAATGACTGTGTGGGTGCAGAGGGCCAGGGCTGCACTTCCTGCACATCTCTGTGCTCCCAGTGGCTCACACAGTAAGGTACTAGGACACTGAATTCAAGTCTTCTCATGGTACAGGATGAATGATTCAACTAATGAGATGCTCTGAAAGATTTAGTTTGCTTTTTGATTCTTAAATTTGCCCAGTCATTAGTACAAAGTCATTAATACACCTATTGGTAGAAAGCACATTAACACTGGGTGTTTTGTTTATGACCCTCCCAGTAGTGGAACTGTCACTGCCATTAAGTAACAGCTCTGCTGATGGAAAGTCTTAATACTGGAGAGTTTCTCAAGTCTGTTACTGCCAAGACTGAGCTAAAAAGATGATTTTAATTTATTAGTCTCCTGGAGGAGCCAAGGACCCAGCCATACTGAGGCCTGCCCCTAGTTTTCATGGATTCCAGTGTACTGAAGAAGTTATTCCAGTACTGTTCCACTTTCCAGGAGTGGCATGTGCTGTACATTTGCCAGTTCTGTGACAGGAGTTTAGCACGTAGAAATACTTTTCTAACCCTGGAAGTCCATTGGTGTAACAAAAAGAAATGCAAATTCTTTTCCAGATTATTTGAAGGCAAGTTTCTGGGGAAAATTTGCTGACCGTCCACATCCCAATGGGATTTTGCTCCCTAACTTACAGCTCTGGTTTGTGATGACTGTGATCACTCCAAAGGCGGTAGCACTGTCCTTGCTGTGGGTGTGGGGTCGCGTTGATGCACAAGTGACCACCATCCATACACTTGCAGTTGTGGGCATGGTAAGATCTTGAAATTCAGTGACCTGAGGTGCAGCTGTGAGTGTCCTTGTAAGCTTTCTCTGTGGTCCAATTGATGCTGGAGCCCTTTTCCCTGAAGCAAAAATGAGAGATTTAGTGTAGGACTCAAATAATATAAAATAAAATAATATAAAATAAATATGGTTTCAAATGTAGCTACTGATTATAGGCACCTTTAGATTTTGGTAACTGCCCATGAGATAACCTAGAGTAAACTTGACTTTCAGAAAGGACTGAGAATCCTTTAGTAAAAAAAAAGGACTCCTGAGGGATGAAGTTTGTCGTCATCATCATCATCATCATCATCATCATCATTCCTTTCTCATTATGTGCATGACATGGATTACACAACCTCTCCCATGATTCTAATATTTTCTGAGAATTAAGTCAGTAACTTCTGGGGATGTGTGTAACCATCCTGTGATTAAAGAAGTAGTTGGTCTTACTGCACTCCATGTTCTAAAGCTTTTTTTTTTTTTTTAAGTACTACTGATTAATTTTCAGCTAAAGAGCCTGCATTACATAATCTATATTTCTACTGGACTTGAGTGTCTTACTTGGAGCTCAACTGAAAAAGCATATTTCTGAATATAGCTTGCTTTTTTATCATATGAATGTAACCACAGAGTTTACCAGGAATAAAACATAATAGAAATACTATACAGTTATTTGATGAGAAAACTTTTGTAACAAACCTATGCATTTACTAAAGGATTTTCTAAAAGTGAAAGTTTTAAATTGTATTATTATTTATAGACAGTAAAAAATATATATGTATAAATTTGCTCCTCTCACTATTTTGTGAAAGTATTTAGAATGTAACTGATCATCATTTCTGAGAAGAAAATTTAAAAGCCATTTTCTTATGATGTAATTATAAGAACTGTGAAAATACAAAGCAATACCATGTAGATTTTGTAGTCAATAAATTCAGTAAGTAGTAAATATTTAATATTAAAATTGGCTTTCTAAAAATAAATTGCTAATAATTACTAAGTCAAAATTAATGCAATCATTTACTTGGGAAGGATTCACCTAAGGTCTTTCAAGGCTATCTTGTTATAATGGTTCCTAATTAATCCTGTGGGCCAGAGTCTGCAGATGTGCACCACAGAGGAGGTAGTAATAATGACATTTATGATTTTGGACTTTGTTGCTTGGTTTAGTATGAAATTCAAAATTCCATTTTTTACTTTAGAGAGTGGAACACAGTGAAATATGCTGTGTGCTTTGCTGCTGAGCCCCCTGGGCCCACAGTGCCACCAGCTGCGCTGGTTCTGTGCTTGCAGTGCTGATGGACGGAGGGCGTGGGACACCCCAGAGCCCGCAGGCTCCGCGGCTGCCGAGGGCGCGCCAGGGCCAGGGGTGTGAGCCAGGGTCATGCAGGCACCTTCTCCCTGGGAGGAGCTGTGGAAAAGCAGGTGGATCTGAAGAAAGATCTTTCACATGAGTAGAAAGAAAGAACATTCTCAAGATTACAAACAAGCCGAATGTAGAAACCAAGACAGTAGAAAACACCTGCTATCACATCCATGTAGTCATGTTTGTTTAGCTTGGTTTGAATTCATTGTATCTCCCTAGAGCATATTACTGAATGGCTTTCATTTACATGTTTTATACCAAAGTTTTAATGTCAAGCCTTCAAATTTTGTAAAAAAAACAAAAATCAACCAAAAAACAAACAAACAAACAACACCAAAAAAACCCACACACCCCACCATAGAAACAAAACACAGAAATAAGAAGATAGGATCATTTCTTCTGCTGAGGTTTTCTTTCTCCCCAAATAGTATTCAGCAGATGATCCTTGGGTGATCCAAGGATGCTGAATATTCTTTTAAATGTTAGTATTTAATGAAATATTTTACTATTGCATGTTCTGCTGTAGAACGGGAAAAGTATTTTGGTGGATGCAATGTCAGGCTGATTCTGGAATAGTCAGTAAGTGTTCTTCCACAAAATGGCTGTCAGAGAAGTGATGATGAAGAATAAATAAACTGACTGTTTTTGAGTGACCAAGAATGTCTCCCTTTGACCAGCTGCTCAGCCTGGACAGCTGTGTCTTTGCAGACAAAGTGCCTTACTGGCTGTTACTTCACCTGGCTTACACTTTGAAATTCATTTATACGGTGTACAAAACAGAAAAGTCTAGAGAGGAAAACAGACACTTTATTTTTATTTCAAAGTGACTAACAAAAAATGAACTGTAGTAAGGATGTCAGATGCGTTTGCACTGTGTGATGCAGCACCCATCATTTCCCTGTTGCTGTTGTCAGATTATGAAAGTTGATGGTATGGTCTGGAAGAAAACACGACTGTAGTGTTGCAAATAAATGAAAACAATGCAAGACTGTTCCATTTTTATACAGTAGATTTTTTAAAATAGCTTTAATTTGTGGTATAGTGGACTTCTGAGTAGAGCCTGTTCTGCTTTCTATTTACAATGATCATGCGTGTTGTTCCTGTGTAACTGTGGGTAGGACTGGGCTCTTGCTACTTACAACAGAAGGAATAAAGCTAAAAAGTACACATATATTACTGTAATACATTTATTTGCGTGTTTATAAGCATAAAGTTCCTTCTCTGTTTCAATACTGATAATTTCCTATTCTGGGACTGTTTTATAAATTGTTCTACATTTTTAAACTTTTGATACAGGCAATGATTTTTGGGGTAATATGTAATTTGTACTGCACTGTAAACAATTAGAAAATTAGTGTTTCTTCATGTTCAATAACACTAGTGCTACTAATATTAAAATTGTCTGTTACTCTATGCTACAAAATGCCCACATGTCCACATTGTCCTAAATAATGAGTTTTAAAACCATGAAAATGGCTCTTTGATGTTTAAGAAATGAAAGGTAGGTTACTGTTTCATTAATATGATGCTTTAGATTGTATTGTTTTGCCAAAACTGAACTAACACGAGCAGGATGATTTGAGCTCTAAACCGTGTTGCTTCTGCTATGCAGAAATAGAATCCTATTGTTTAAATATCTTTGATAACGGAAGTTTTTAATTTTGATGTTATTTCACCGTTTTACAGTTCTTGGGGATTGTTCTAATAAAGATTTCGCTATAAGCCGGAGTGCGTCTGCACCGCGCCGGGCGGGGCCGTGCGGGGCGGGGCTGGGCGGGGCCGTGCGGAGCGGGGCCGTGCGGGGCGGGGCGGGGCTGGGCGGGGCCGTGCGGGGCGGGGCCGTGCGGGGCGGGGCTGGGCGGGGCCGTGCGGGGCGGGGCCGTGCGGGGCTGTGCCGAGCTGTGCGGGGCGGGGCCGTGCGGGGCTGTGCGGGGCGGGGCCGTGCGGGGCGGGGCTGTGCGGGGCCGTGCGGGGCCGTGCGAGGCGGGGCTGTGCGGGGCGGGGCTGTGCGGGGCTGTGCCGAGCTGTGCGGAGCCGTGCGGGGCTGTGCGGGGCCGTGCCGAGCTGTGCGGGGCGGGGCTGTGCGGGGCCGTGCGGGGCGCGGTTTGGGGCAAGGCGGGGTTTGGTGCTGAGGGCGTGCGGGGCGACTGCTGCCGCGTCGGAGCGGAGCAGAGGAGGCGCCGGGCGGGGCCACGGCCACTGCTCTTGGTTGGAGGGGAGTTTTGGGGTTTATTGATAAACGATGGAGGATTGTTTGTTACTTTTTTTTTTCATTTGAATTTAAATTTTTTGAACCGTGTAACAATAAATCATACTGTTTTTTGTCTGAACCAGAATTGAAATATTATATAAAGCAAGGTATATGGCTGAAATCATACCACAGAACTCAGCAGAAATCTTTTTTGGAGTTTGGGAGGCTCACAGTCATATTTTTCCCTTCTCTTTGTGAGAAGTGAAACCTTTATTGTACACCATGAGTTGACAGAGCATCACAGGCAGATGACCTGTGGCAGGTGACTTGCTGTCTGGCCAGGGAGTCTGTTGCATACATTTTTCTGGAGGACAGGAATGGAAAAAGGCCACCACCAAAATCCATGAAAAAGCTTTTCAGGGATTGGAATGGATTTCGGCAGAGCAATTGCAGTGGAGCAATTATTTGGAGTCAGGACAAAGGAAGAATTTCGACATAACGTTAAGGTATGCCTTGTAAATCATTCCATATGTGGGGAGCCTTGTCTGAAGTTCCTTCTGGCATTCCCTGCAAGAGGACCTTGATTTAGCAAATCAAGTTTTTGAATTAGCAAAGCAAGCTGGTATGGCTGTGTGTTTGGGGTTCAGTGGCTGAATAGCAAAGAGATGCAGACACAGAATCTGTGTACGTATAGTTGCAGCATATATCATTTAAGGGAAAATGAGTGTGTATGAGGCTTATAACATAGGATGCTATTTGTTTAGCAAGGGTTAAATGCTATCAGTGTTGGTGGGGAGACTGGTTGGTTTGTGCTGTCCAGTCACTGGCCCTGAGTAGCAGTACTTGTTCAGCCCAGCTCCGTGCCACCGGGGGTGGTAGGCAGCTGCTGGAAAAGGGAACTTGTGACAAAGTTTGGGTTTGAGCCCTGGATGGGCTCCTCATCCAAGAGTTGGACTCGATGATCTTTGAAGAGCCCTTCCAACTCTGAATATTCTGTGACTCTATGAAAGCAAATGTTTATGGAGAGTAGAATGACACAGCCTAGGAGGTTTAGATGTGGGCCAGTTCAGTCCAAACTAGACAGTGGAAGGTGAACAAGCAAAAGTGATCTTTAGAAGAGTATTTGTGTTCCCTGAGCCCAGGTTTAGTGGCTAGGCTGACTGAGGCCATGCCACATGGGGAAGAGGTACATTACAGTTGCTTGGAAGAGATAAAAAATACTACTGTTCTATGGTAAATCTCCATGAAAGCATATTTACTTTTGCTTCTGGTTTGTTTGTTTTGTTTTTCTTTTTAACATTTAATCAGATGCAAATTTGGCAAACAAAACCTGTGTGCTTTTTGTTCTGTAAAGCATTGCTGTAAAACTCAATTTTGACCATGCCAGAAAGTAACAATAGCAGTAAAGCATTGTAGAGGTTAAAGAACATTGCTTGAGTTCAAGTGATCATGTATAGCCTTGCAGAATCTAACACAGTGTACCCAGACACTGGAAGGTACAATTGTAATATAGAAGTTATTTTAAGGGGATCCTGGAGCATAGAGGACCTTTACTATGTCTCATGTTATTTTGATTAAAATCTGGATATTTTTATTTTTTAAACTAACATCAGTATCTCCTGTTAACACATGCAGCCTGTTGGAACTGACTGCATATTAATTGTGTTATCCTCCTTCAGAAAATGTCAGGTTTACTAAGCTTGCCTCTTTTAAAATTTGTTTTCAGAGTGAAATGAGTTTTTGTCTCATGTGTTTTTCTTGCTGTTCACATTACATTTAAATCTAATATTGGCTGCATGCCATAGAAACTTTAATCCACATCCAGATTAATTCAAAGCCTACCTGGAGCTTTTTCTCAGGTACCAGCAGTCTGCTCTCCAGTCTTTTCTAGGGATCCTACTTTTGCACAGTTTGTTCTTTTTGGTTAGCCAAGAGGAATGTGCAAGTCTCCCCAGGAGTCCTGGAACGTGGACCAGTGACCCATGTCACCACTTGATGGAATGCAACATGGCCACTCATTGTCAGTCAGGAGGTTTGTTTTGGGAAGCACCTGTGTTCTGAGCACCTTGTTCAGGGAGAGGCCCTCTAGGAGAAGGAGAAGGAGAAAGAAAAGGAGAAGGGGAAGGGGAAGGGGAAGGGGAAGGGGAAGGGGAAGGGGAAGGAGAAGGAGAAGGAGAAGGAGAAGGAGAAGGAGAAGGAGAAGGAGAAGGAGAAGGAGAAGGAGAAGGAGAAGCTGTGTCACTCTGCCCTGGCACTGTGAGTTGTCATTGTGCTCCAGTTGTTCTGGGCCACAGTAACAGTGCAGCGGTGCTGTGGACTGACTGAATTTTCTGCTAAAGAAGGAAATTGTAACATAACTGACCTGTTACAGTCAAACAGACTCTGGTCATAAATATGAGACTAAAATATTTCTGGTTTTGTCTCAGCCAGCATCTGATGTGTACCAACTTTGTGGTTTGACTTTGCAGATGAATGTTGCTTTTGGTGCATTTTCTGCAAAAACCTGGCATGTTCCTTTGCAAATCCACACATCTGCAGATGGCTTGGAGAAGGAAAGCATTGTTTTATACGGAGCTTCACAATGTAGTTTCTGGTTGCCATTATTTTCAACACATCTGACCAATTCAATTTCCTGTCTTGAGAATCAACTTTCATTTCATTAAGTCCCAGGTTCTCACTTCTGTTGGATTGGCTGGGCTCTGCAGGCAATCTGTTTTAATTTTAGAGTCTGAAAGAGGCTAAGTTTGGAAAAGAATCAAAGTCCTCCCAGGAGAATGGTCTGTACTTACTTTGGTCAAAATGATAATGTCAAAAGGGTTTTGTAGTTTTTATTTTACTTTTTGTTTGTTTATTTTAGTTTACAAAGTTACACTTTCTTACAGAAATACTGCAAATTTGAACGGTTATGACATTGGTATGTTTAAACTCACAAGTGGGTTGCATTTTTGAGGACACTAACAATGGTCCAAAACAGATTAAGAAATCATTATATAACAGTCAGCTGTAGTGGTTCTGGGTCACCAGAGCTTAAAAAAATTGTTGTTAAACTCTTTGTAAGTTTTATATTAGTGGCTCTTGTATTGCAGTGGTCACTCTTTCTGAACTGGTGTGATAAACGTGGACTGGCATATTTGAATGTATCCGTGGAGTGTCTGAGCATCCCAGCCCACTACACAGTCACCTGTACGAATTCCTGCAGAGACATTGAAGATCAAAGTGCACATTGAAAGGTAACATTTGTATGCATTTAACTATGCAAAATATAGATACACACTTTTTTGATCTTAAAATCATATTTTGGCTAAATGCCTGTATCCGTATTATAGGAATTATTATCAGCTAGTATTTCTGCTGATTGTTTCTGAAAATAGTAAAAAAAAAAAAGTGGCTGCTAGTGATTCCTGCATTCAGCATATTACAGCTTACATAGTATTTAAGTGATATTTTTATGATTAACTTAATTTCTGTTCAATATAAGTTAGCAAGTCATCTAACTGATAACCTGCTAACTTACATTAAACAAAAGTCAAATGCTTCCCTGTGTGATTTTTAAAAAATTGAGTTGCTTAAAACATCTTAAAAATGCATCTTAAAAATGCCATGGCCTAATTTTAAAATAAGAAAATGTGTTATTTTTTTATATACTAGTATACTGTCACTTATCCTAAGTTTCCCCTTTTTTGGTAATAACGTTTGGTTTTGGGAGGCTTGGAGCAGGAGACATCTTTCTCCCATGAGATTAACTTGGGAAATAAGATTAGTGCAGCTGCAGCACATGGCAGCTGTTGTATCATTCAGGAAGGGGATTGGTTTCTGTTGCAGTATGGCAGCGTTTTTAAAAAGCTCTCTTGGCCTCACACCAGCTGCTGACAGCTCTGGCACTGGCAAAGCAAGACTCAAAGCCCAGATGCTCTGCTGCTGTCTCCTATTTTCAATGCAGTCTTCATTTTCCAAGCCCCACCCACAAGTATCTGCTCATGCAGTCAGCAGTAGCAAAAGATGAATGCTCCTGCTTCCTATTTTCATAGGAAAATAGGAAAACTGCTCCCCAACTCTTCCCTAACTGCTCTGACTTTGGAACTGAACAGAAAGAGGAGTTTCACAAGTAAACTTGATTTTGTTTCAGGCAACCTGAAGCTAATTCAAATAAGAGTGAATAATAACTTTTCCTTAAAGGGGCTCAGTGTAAGCCAAGTTGCATTTTAAATTACCAATTTATGTTAACATCTGAATTAACATTATTTAGCATTTAACTGGTAAAACTTCAACATGTCAGACAAATGAACAAAAACGAGTTTGTCTGCTGCTACACATGCACTTTGGTAGCATGCAGATATATGGAGCTAGCTTAGGTACTGAAAAAGGCGTCTGGAATTCAGTGTTCTATCAGAGCATTTAACTCAGAAGTTATGTATGCTCAAATAAAATGTAAGGCCAGTCAAGTTCCTCTGCAGGCCCCATCTTGAGTGTTTTGTGAAAAAAAAAAAAGAGAAAGAAAGGCAGGGTAATAAAAGCCTTGACAAACCCCTGGTGCCAGGGAAAGGAGATTGCTTTGGCTACTCAGGTTAGCTCAGATATCTATGAGCAGCACTTAAAAGCGTGCCAGAACTTTATTAAGTCAGAGCTTGCCATCAAAGTTCTGCTCACAGAAGTCATCAACAGAGAACATTACCTTTTCCAAAGTGAAATGGTTTGACCAGCACCATTAAGGAATTTCACAGAGTAGACACTAATGCATAGTTGGAAGAGAAAAAAAAAGGGATAGGGACATACACCCCCTTCCAAAGTATGGTTTCTTTCTGACACAAAGTTTAAATGAGCAAGAGGGATCTGTCTTAAATCATTGAAAGAAACTAGAGTTTGAAGACCAAAATCAGTTGAATTTATAGTAACCACCTTTATGCATCAAGTTAGTGTATCAAAACACACTCTACCAGTAAGTCTTAGCACATTAACAGCTCTAAACAAACTGTAGTGTGTTTGACTGAATTCCAGGCATTGCTCGTATGCAGTTTGATATTGGTCAGTTAAAATGCCAAATTAGATTTAACTTTTAAAAAGCAGACTGTTTAAGTATTGCCTCTTATTTATCACCCTGCTTAACAAAATCTCAAGATGAAAACATGGAAGAAAACAAAAGCTGAAGTAAGAAAGATTTAAAATGCTAACATAGATGTGACTTCATGTTCTCCACTTGCCAAGTCACAGTTTAAAATCTGTCCTGCACATTCCCCAGTTTCCCTCCCCCCAGGTGTACACCCTCAAGAACAGCACTGCTTTCCCTGTACCCACTTGTATAGCACATATTTGGAGTGTTTCAAGGTCCATCTCAGTCCATTAAATGATTTTTACTATCAATGGAAACAGATATGAGCCCTCTGGAAGGACTTCAGTGCAATGTTCCTCAGTATACCAGGGAGTTTCTCTTAAAATTGAAAATTCAAGTTAAGCACTTGACAAATGATCAGAGTTCAGTCATAGACACAGCAATATTTTTGCTTGGCATGCTGCAGCAGAAACTTTATTCAGTTCTTTTTGAAAATATTTGCAACCAAGGTTTGTTTTTGTAAACTCACAGAAATCAGATTTAACATATAGACTGTATACAACTCAAATACAGGTAATACTTTTAGCAATAACTTACAAACTAATGATAAACTACAATCTCACAAAGAATTGTAAACATTTTGCACAGTTGTCAGTTCTTTCTTGTAGGCAAAGTGCTCTTTTGATGACAAATAAATTAACACACACATAACTAGAGTGGACTATTTCCAGACAATACAGAAAGGTGTTTAATAAGGCTTGTAAACAAATAATAGTTACTTATGGAGAATCCATAAAAGTGTCTTGCAGGCTAAATAGACATACATACCTGGGCAAAAATTATCTTGAAAATGCTTTGGGTGTTAAATAAAAAGTTTACATTAGTATCTTTCCAATGATATTTTTAATACACTATGACTTAAGGTTACATCTTGAATAGTTTAGATCCCTGATGAAAAGGAATTAGGTGTGACTTAGTGGCAGTTGTGTCATTGAATGGGGTAGCAAAGGCTGAAGTCCAAGAGCTGTAGGTGAATGAGCTACAAAAACAAACATTTACCAGTCAACTTCATCGAAAGCAGCAGAAGTTTTAAGTCAGTAAATCCCACTGGGTAATGACAGTTCTCTGTCCCAACCCTGCAGCAATATTCTGTTTTTCCTAACCCAGCATCTGCACTCTTCCACCCACAGCCAACCTTAACACCACTACTCTGGAGGAAAACAAGCTCAGGCCACACATGCAGCTCAGCTTGATTCTCCCAAAATCTTCACAGTCCATCCTAATAACAAATAGGAGCCAAAGTTGTTGAGTTACTGGGTCATAAGAAAAACAATGACTGAAGCACCAGGCTCTCCCTCTCCCTCCCCCCATTGTGTGTTACTGGGAGGGAAGCTGAAGCTTTCAGAGAATTTGCTGCATTGTGCATACTCACAGTGCATGGGACAAAAACCAGGAAGAAGGTGGCAAACCATTTTCACTAAAATGATGTATTATTAAAATATGTGAAGTAGATGTTTAAAGAAGTATTTAATTTCTTTTTCTTGTTTTAATGGTCTAGAAGAAGCACATCTTCACCCATGCTACCGCAGTGAAGGGCTACTGCTTTCTTAATGAGGTGTAGACAGTAAGTACAGTATTGATATATCCATTAGGTTTCTTTAATCAGAATTCTGTAAACTGTTCTTGCTGTAGTGGATAATGTTTTTATGAGGATAAAACCAGCAAAGGGGTTATACCTACCATCCATGTAGCTGTGCAGAGCAGTGAGCATAGTCCCATCCTGGGGTACATATGCAGAGTATGCCATTTCTTCTAACATGGGTGGAGACAACCTGGAGGGCTGAACTGCTGTGACAGGAGCAGTAGAGGAATGATTAGGACTAACATGTTTCTTATGGCGTGCTCTGCAATTCTGAAACCACACCTGAAAAGGAGGGAAACACACATCTCATCAATAGATTGCATTCAATACTTGCACAACAACAACCTTGGAGCTTATCTTAAGCTGAGTCTGCATGGTTAATTGGGCCTTTGACACAATGCTGACAGTCCAAATGGAGAAATACCCGTTCTAAGCTTACAAGTGTGGTCAAGTCAGGAATGCATCTTCAGTACCCAGCAGCCCACCAAGGACAGGGACAGGCACAGTGGGGGCTGGGCATCTCCCGGGGCCGGTGTCCCCCCAGGCCAACCAACATCACCTGCAGCCCTGCTCTGCCTCGACCACAGCACCCAGCATGTCCCAGACACAGTCTTCTCCCTGCCTGGAACTACTGGCAGCATATACTGAAAGCGTATTTGTCATATGATACCCACTTGTCTTTTCACATGGAAAAGCACTCAAGACTTTTTTTTTTTTTTTAATTGATTGCAGCAGCCAGATACCTCATTTTTATCAAAACACTGTCAATCTTCCAGGCTAGAATGAGCCAAGGTAACTCAGGAATTATTTTTATTTATATTAAAACAAATATACGATTTGTATTATCTTTTTAAAATCTCATTTACATATAAAAATGCATCCATATGTTTGCTGAGAGGCATCTTCAAGCAAAGATTCCAAGTTTGTGTTTCAATTTTGGTTGGCATAGGTATATATTTGAACTCTGCTCTGCAGAACAAATTACTCGACACTTGCTCCTAATGTCTTACCACAAGACGCTTTCAGAAAGAGTGCAGATCTTAAGAACAGAATAATACAGTCAGAAATATGTATTCAGAATAACTTAATACAAATTTCTATGCTATTTAGGCTGAGAAGCTTCTTCCTAGAATACTTAATCCTCCACACAAAATGCAAGAGAAACACCACAAGTTTTCCAAATTACAATGCTTGTTCTAAACCTATTCCTGACTAAGGATGTTGTCTGAAGTTAAAACAGATTAGGATCTTTTTCCATGTTAGAATAACCTCAGAGGAAATTGTGACAGAGCATTTCCAGTGGGTGAGTACCAGACTGCGAGTCAAGTAACTTCACACTGTTACCTGTATAACACGCCTGCTCAAGCCTGTTCTTTCTGCCAATTTCTGAAGTGTTTGTGCGTCTGGATTGTTGTCCTGAGCAAACTGTGCTTGCATAACCTGAAAAGGCAAGAGATGAGATTGCAGGAGCATTTGTGTTAAAAGCTACATTAGACAGTCTTCTCAGACTATCGTGCTACTCCTTGCCTGTCTTCAGGAAACTGGGTTTTTTTGTCACAAGCCTCTAGAGAGTACCCAACACATTAAAAAAAAAAAAAAATCCTCTGAAGTACAACTCCTTGCTATGCTTGACTGAGCTGTGACATTTATCAGAAATTAAAGAAACAGATTCTGCTTGGCAGTAGTAAAAACTGGAAGAGGTCCTCTGTAAGTTTGCATTTAAAGAACTGTAGGAGAAAATTCACTGCAAAGCAACTCAAATATGCTCAATGAACACATACAGCAGCAGACCACAGCATAAAAAAAGGCATGAGCCATGATCCACCATGCTGAACTTGTCAATCACTATCTATGTTATATGGATTAATTCATCTTCTTTTCCTCTCCATGGAGGATGCAGGAACACTGTGTTTCCTTTGCCTGTCACCAGGCCAAGAAACAGAGGCTCCACCTTGGCTGACTTGACCTTTTTAATGATTTGGTTACTCATCTCTTGATAGAAAATTGAAGTCAGAACTTGTCTTAAGGATAAAAATTACACCTTTTTTTTGAGGAAGTAAATGTCAATTTACTTCTTCCTGAAGACTTTCACAGGCTTTAAGGATTCGCCCTGTTTATGGTAGTGGGGCTTCATGGATTTCTGCAGGGTATCTTCAGCAATTTCAAAGCATTATTTTCTCTTTTTTGGATTTTTGATCCATCATACTTCACCTGGCTTCATCTTTGAAGATTCAGACTACTACTTTCCACATTCAGAAACTATTTAATTTTGTAATTTTTCATAGAATCACAGACCATAGAACCACAGACCTTGGTTTGGAAGGGACCTTAAAAGCTCACCTTGTTCCAACCCTATGCCATGGCAGGGGCAACTTTCTCTATTCCCAGGCTGCTCCAAGCCCTGTCCAGCCTGGCCTTGGGCACTGCCAGGGATTCAGAGGCAGCCACAGCTGCTCTTGGCCGGTGCCAAGGCCTCACCACCCTCAAAGGGAAGAATTTCTTCCCAGTATCCCATCTGTCCCTGCCCTCTGGCAGTGGGATCCATTCCCCCTCATTCTATCACTCCAGGTCCTTGTCCAAACTGCCTCTCCAGCTCTTCTGGAGCCCCTTTAGTTCCTGGAAGGTGCTACAGAACAAAAACATCAAAAAGCGTGTACATTCTTTTGTATAAGTACTTTGTGAGGTTAGTGATTACACGCTGCCGCTCTGACAGTGCCCTTGTCCCTGCAATGTTTCTCTTGTCAGCAGTCAAGTCTTACAGCAGCCTCCAGGAGAGGTACAGAGGTGCAATGAGCAGATAGAAAGTATCAGTAAATATCCAGATGTCATAACACCTCAAACACAGTAGATTGTAACATTTTAAAGTAGACTGTAACATACTTTACAATCTACCTTAAAATGTTACAATCTACTTTAAACAGGAAAAGAATGGAACATGGAAGTTTCAATGACAGCAGCTGGGAAGCCCTGAAAACAGTTCCCATCCTAACAGCTGGTCCTAGCTCCCTTTCAGCTTCTGCTGGGGGAAAAAGTTCCCTTTTGCTGAAGTTCAAGCTCAATGTCCACAGCCCTTGCCCTGTGCCCCTGGTTGGATTATTGCTTATGTGCTTGTTTTGTGTTAACACCACCTCCTGTCTCCAGTCATGACCATCATAGCAACCCAAGCTTTAACAACCCCATGCCCTTTCATGTAGCACTACTTAAACACCTCACGTGTTATTACACCTCAAGATGAGTTTCTCAACTGCTTTCACTATGAATAAGAGGACAGACCAACAAAACAGAACTCGCACTACGACCAGAAATTCAAACATCTGTTAAACCAAAGGTAAGAATGTACAGCCACGATTAGGCAGAAAGTCACAGCTCCCTTCTCACTACAGAATAAAATCTCTAAATCTTGTCTCACCGTCCCCTCTTACTGGACTCATCTTAGTGTTTCTTTCTAGAAAGCTAATTAAGTCAAGAGTCTAGAGCTGTCTAGAGTTTGAAATAGCTCTGGACTGTCTCAATAGGAGTTAACTCTTGTCAAGGCAACAAAAAGACAAGAAGCCTGGAAAGCAGAGGAGATGCAGGCATTACAACAATTCCAACTTCCATCCTATTACTGTCTTGAAGTCATAGACAGTACCCATCTTTAGTACAACTTTTCACATTACGTAACCTAAAAAAAATTTTCTCTATTATGTTTAGTGATGTAAATGGCTGATTAAATAGATTTGATCAAGCAATCAAAATAGAACCACCTTTTTGTTCCTACTCTTCAGGATTATGATCTGCCTCCAGGGAAATAAACAGCTTGAAGAGTACTATTTCATGTTAAACTTCCAGAAACATGCTGTGTCTTGATAGTTTATGAAACAGTTTAAAGTCTTCAAGCTTTTCTTTCTCCTGTATGCATAAAACTTTCTCTTGGTTCAGCATCCATGTCCTGCATAAACCTGAGCTACACAAGTTTTTAGCACTGTCACTACCTGGAGTTGATCTGCTGTGAAGCTGGTCCGAGCTCTTTTTGCTGGTTTTGGATGATTAATATCTTGTTCTGTCAGTAATGCTCCTTCCACACTAATCCCATTACCTGAAACATTAAAAAGAAAAAAACTGCCTTCTAAACGTTCACAGTGGTGTCGTAAGTCAGACTGTTCTCCAACAGTAACCAACAGCAGTTTGTGGTCAGCTGCATTTCAGCTTAAAAAAAAAAAATCCATAGTCTATTCAAAGCTAAATCAATCTAGCACCAAAACACATTATGGCCTAAACAACTCCCTTGCAAAGTGAGGGAAGAAATAAATCTAACATGATATTTTATCAACAGGATATGCCATTGCTTTCTTTTCCTTAGGATACAAAACAAGTCCCACACACTAAAAAAAACCAAAACAAACAAACAAAATCCCCCCCAAAGTGAAATAATTTACCATTATTTTGATTCAAGAACCTGTGCTTCCAGTCTTAGTAAAATGAGTCAATTATCTCTCGGTATGGAAAACGAAGTAAACCCCAACAATTTAACTAAATCTGAACCACAAACACAGTTCTTTACAGAAGCAGTATGTTACCATTCTCAACTTCTCTTTTCAGATTGTCCAACATGCAGTCGTAGTGTACTCTGCAAAGGACTTTTTCCTCGACCAAAGCGAACTCCTCTCCGGTGGAAAGCTGCCTCTTGCAGGAGAAGCAGGCGAAGCACGCCAGGTGGTAGACGTTCCCTTTGGCCCGCCGCACCCAGTCCGTGGAGTGGATGTGGCGCCCGCAGCGGGAGCAGCGGGTGCCGAACCGCCTGCAACGAGAAGGGCAGCGGGGCAGCCCCGACCGGCCGGGCGGAGCCAGCGCCCGCAGCGCCAGCGCCGAGCGGGCGCGGCAGCGCCGCGGGAGCCACGGCACGACTGCGCTGCCATCGCAAGGAGAAAGAAATCAGCGAGTTTCTATATGATAGCTTAAGGCAAGGCACCACTGAAATACAGAGGTTAGTGGTATTTTCAGAAGGCGAAGAGCAAAGCTGAGGCATTTTAACTGCTACATGAATGTATAGCTCCTCATCGTTCCTTTTGTAAAGATAGTAACTCTTAAAAGCTGAAAGATGGAAACAGTAGACCATTCAAAATTCTTTCAATTTTCCGAATGTATTTCATACTACTCTACTGGTAGGCTGAACTAATATTTAGCTACATTACCCCTTTACTAATCTTTCAGCATCTTCAGCAGAAGGAGGGAAACCTGAATCTTCATAGTTATTTCCTCAGTTTTCATGACATTATGATTTTTAAATAAACTAAAACATCTGCATTTATATTATTACTAGAAAATTTCTCTTTGAAGAGGAAAATAGCCACCAAAATACATTTATTATTTAGATAAGAATTTGTCCTCAAGATCTTTGCAGACCCAAATTTTTTTCAAGTCCCACAAAATTTAGTTTTTTCAGAAGTTTACAGCACTCAACTTGCCCCCTCCCACTCTGTGTCAAACTTGACTAGCTGCCTGCAATCCATTCACTGCACAGATGAAAACCCCAGAAACAGTTTGGCCCAGCAATCACACCAGAGAAGTACCAGCAATCACATCAAAATTAACAGCAACAATTTTTGCTGCTTTCTGGATCAAAGGCTTTGCATTTTGAATACTACATTGCCAACACAAATAATATTCTTCCTTGCAAGATTAGCCTGTAATTTTGAAAGAATCACATTCTAAATCCAACCAGATATTGGATTGGATCACAGAAAGGTATAACTCCTGAAAGCTTCTTTTAAATATCATGGGATTTATTCTGGATTGATTTTGCAGCTCCTTGTGATGCCTCAAGCCCCACACCAGTGAAGCACTACTCCAAACAGGTCACTTCAATTTTACCTTGCATTCTCAGCCAACTTTACCCAGGCACAATTCTTTACACATACAATAGCAGGGACTATCATAGTACCTACAACCATACTGTGGCAGGGACTCTGACTTTTTTTTTTCCCCCCTCGGTGCATGCACAAGTAAGTGATGGTACAAGTACAGCAGCTATGCACAACAGGGTAAGGGCAGATGGGAGATTTAGCAGGCAGTCACATTACAACGTCTTAGGGTTCCCCAAGTCCTTCCTTAAGAAAAGCCAGAGTTCAAACTGCTGAAAACAAACCTAGCAAGTGATAAAGAAAGAGCCTCAAGTGAATTTAAGTTGTGGCTGAAGAGAAAAGTAACAAGCAAGTATAACAAGTTATCTGATAAATTATATTCCTGGATGACATACCTGAAATAATCAAGTTTGCAGAAGATATCTTTATCTTTGATGTAGCAGCTGGTGTGTCTTCCCAGGGATGTTCTGCAAACACTGCATGAGAGGCAGCGCACATGCCAGCAGAGGTCATTTACCTGCAAAAACCCAACAGAAAAATACCCCTCAATACTTGCACTACCAGTATTGCATTTTGTATTTACAAACCCTGCTTTTTTCTAGAGATGGTCAGAAGTTTTATGCTCCATGATCCACAGAAAAATTATTTTGAATGCAAAACATTTTCTCTATAGAACTGCATGCATGTTCAAGGTTAACTAATTTGATTCAGGTCTTCAGAATAAACTTCCATGGATTTGTAATTAAAAGCAGTAGAAGAGGAAGCAGGAGATACAAGTTCCATGCAGGTATTTTGTGCCCAGTTCTGTTCTCACAGCATTAGAGTAAGAGAGTAAGTTTTGGCCTTATGTGACCTTTGGAAGGCAACTAACTTACACACTTGTAATTCCTAGTCTGCATAAATTACTGCCTAACAACAAACAAACAAACACCCCATCCCAAAACCAACAAACCAGACAACCGGAAAAAAACCCCAAAACCAAAAAAACCCAACTACAACCCCCCCAAAAAACCACAAACCAAAAAACAAAACAAAACAAAAAAAACCAAAAAACAAACAAAAAAAAATTAAACAAAACCCCAAACAAAAGAAAAAACCAAACAAAAAACCCCCCCAAAAAAACAAAACACAAAACCAAAAAAACTCCTTTGCAAAGTTATTTAAAATTTTAAAATATGAGTATTGTTTTAAAATTGAGTGGAAAACAAAGTCTGTCAAATAGAAACACATCATGAACCACTTCTCAATTTGCTGCATTTCTGTTAAAGCAAAAGTGGTGAATGACATCTGAGTTTCAAAACAGTAGCAGGTGTTTTAAAAGTAAATTTGATATTTCTTTAATATGTCCATAGCAAAATTAAGGTAATAATGGAATGCAGTAGAAGCCAGAATTTTTGAAAACATACATAATTTTTGGGCATATAAAATAAAATAAATAAAATGAGAGCAATTATTTTAATTTCTGCTTTCATATAAAAGGAACTCTGAATTGTGCAGACATTGCGCATTACCTAAATAAATCATTTGACAAACCGAGACTCTCAGTGACCACAAAAATTAAGTAATAACCCTCTGAATAATACCATACTGTATTGGAGGACATCTGAAAATCAAACAATGACTAAGTTTAGATTTTTTCCCCCCACTGAGCATATTTCTCATCTCACACCAAACACCTCATATATTACCCTATGAGAAAGCAGATTTGAGGTAATCCAGGATATGCCTTTCCTCAGAGCGTGGCCAGACAAACCACAGAAAAGGCAAGGTATAGACTCCAATACTCATGCTGGGATCACCGGTTTCAGTCATTCTTCAAGTTATAATAGTGCAGTTTGCACAATGCTTTCCTAACCCTTATCCTTGTTGGCAGACACCTTCCCATACGCTGACAAGTAACACCACAATATATGAAGCTGTTGATAGCAGTTGATAGCTGTCACCAAACTCAGCCTCCCAACCTCCTCTTAGAAAAGCCGCAGAGCAGAGGGGCAGCGCTGAGCCAGACTGAGCCTGCCTCACAACCAGTCCTGCCGCGCCAAGGCTCCCTGGGCTTCCCCAGGTCAGCACCGAGCCCTGGCATGCAGCTCTACACAAGGTGAGCTGACATCGCAGCCACTCAGATCCCACCGCCGCCTCTTCAGAGATCAATGCTCTCCGAAGAGCAGGACACCGGCAGCTTCCGCAGTTATCCCATTTGATGTCATTTGTCTGTGTTGCTACTTGTCAGTTGACAGGGCTGAAGTTGGAAGGTGTGCTGCTGCTGAACAGCAGCATACCAGCATCGATTCCTCTGCCTTCACGAGAGGCTGTAACAGCTCATTTAAACCCAAGGCTAAATAACTTAAGGTCTTTTGCTCCAAGTCCCGTTACTCTGGTTGTTTAGATAGAGGACAGCAGTGGTCAGTAAACTATAAATGAGCTGCCAAAACGTCACGGGAGTTAACTGAAATTGAGTTCAAGTCAGTTCTCTTCCTTGTCCACCCCCTTGTCCTTGCTCTGTGCCAGCCCAGGCTACTGCAAGGGAGACGGGGTGAACTGAACCAGGGATGCGTGGCAGCTCCTGCACCGACCCCGTTCTAACTGAACACTAACCCCGCAGATATCTTCCTTGGACCTCCACACCTCAATCAAGAGATGGTTTAATAACAGCACAGATATATGCTCCCGGAGTGTCACCCACTATCACTTTGCAAGTATACAACAACTTTGTTTAAGGCTGATGGAATCAACCGACTTTGCCACAGGATCATTACTTCTGAAAGGAAAGACGGCAAAAATCCAACCCAGAATAATTTTAACGACTATAATAGAAAAGGCAAATAAACTCCCCTGTCGTCTCCCCCCCGCCCCCGCAGTAACACTTCATGTTTAAAGCCACTTGGTTTTGTTTGTTAATTTTAAAATTATCTTACTCGGTCCTGTTTGCTAGGACAAGAGAACTACTCCGCACTTAAGCTCATTTCCTTCAAATACGTTTGTTGACAACCTTTTGCAGGAATAACATATTTCCACATTTCTCAAGAGGCACTTTTGGCTTTGAGACTCACGACCCAGACCTACTTCAGTACAACGCAGATTGCGCCGCCGCCGTCTGAGCGAGAGCGCGTGGGAGTCACCGCAGTCGGGACCGCCCGTGCCCATTCCCATTCCCTTCCCCGCTTCTCCCGGCGCGTCAGGAACACGCAGCCCAGAGCAAGTAGCGTCACCCAAAACACCGACAGCAGTTAGGGTTCCTTCTCTGACCCGAACACCGCGAACAAACGCGCTGGGACTCTGCACTCCCGTGTCCGCGGCGGCTCCGCGCCGTAGCGAAGAGGCGACCCGGAGGCCTGGACCCTCAGATCCCACCGGGCCCAGTTCCCCGAGGCTCTCCGGGCACTGCCGGCGGCCCGGGTAGGCTCTCCCTGAGAGGGCAACCCTCCGGCCTCAGCGGTGGGGGAAGTCAGACGAAGGGGGCTCCAGGTCGGACACCTTTACCTTGAGCAGGTACTTGTCCACAATCTCCAGGCCGCAGCTGCTGCACACGCACTTGCCGGGGGCGCAGCCCGAGCCTGAGGCCATGGACTGCGGCGATGAGGGCGACAGGGCAGCGGAGGAAGAGCAGGAGTCCTCGTCGGCTGCTGCGGGGCTGGCCTGAGGGAGCGCGAGGAGACCACGGTCAGTTCCCGGCCACGCCCAGGAGCCCCGCGCCGGCCCGGTCTGGCCCACAGACACCTGCGGGTCCTGCCAGGACCCTGGCGGCGGCCGCGGGACCGCCACGGCCGGGGCCCCCAGACCCGCCGAGCCGCGCTGCCCCCCGCCCGCGCACCTTCTCCTCCGGGCCGCCGAGCGCGGGCAGGTCCTTGTCCTCCAGCCTGCAGACGAACATCGGGTCACTCTTCCAGTACATGGCCCAAACCTACCACATACCAGCCCCCGGCTGGCGGCGAGCCGGCTCCGGGGACCCCGCGCCGGTCTCTGCTCTCAGCGACTGCAGGAAAAAAGTTTTGTTTTCAAGTGGGTGGACCTGCCCCTCTGGCCTCACCTCCTGCACAGAACCCGCCTTCCAGCGCGGCGGGGCCGTTATCTCCACTAGCGAGCCCGTGCGAGCCTAATGAGGGGAGGAGGCACCGAACCCCCGACATCAACAACAACAAAAAAACCAGCAACTTCCCCCCGCCCCCCAGAACCCCCTCGCTTGTCTTTATCTTTTGCTACAGCTTCCCCTCACCACCCCGGTCTAAGTACACGTTCCAGTTGCATCTCCCTGTGAGCGAAGAAAACAAACACAGAGGAAAGCGAGAGCCCGTGTGACGGGAGCGATTTCCCCACACTCGTGAATCCCCAAGCGAATCCTGCAGCTCAAACTCACAGCTCCTACACCTACCTCACCTCCTGCTTGCGCCTCCGAAATCCCGTAATAAAACCTTTCTCATTTAGCTAAAATAGAAGCACCTGAGCTGCGCAAGCGTTCCTCCGGCTCTGAGCTCCCACAGGTGCTGCTGATTAACACCGCGATGGGGCCGTGGCCACCGCCAACAGAGGGTGCGGAGGCTGGCTGCCCCTCACTACCCGCAGAACCAGCCGGCGTCTCTCCGCGGAGAGGTGCTGGGTTGCAGACCCTTACCCTTTCTCCACGAGCACAAATTTTGTCTGCAGACTTCCCTCACACCAAACACTGATGGTGCTCTCGGGACACTAGAGGAGAATAAAGGAGTAGCTTGTCCTTCGCAGGTGAGGTAAATAACCGGGTATCTGAATCTAGGCAGGTGTTTCACCAGCCAGCTGCTTTTAATTAAGCTTGTCCTTTAGTTTAGTTGTCCTCTTTCCCCTCACCTCTGTGGTTCAGCCTCACCTCGGATGCAGGACGTGCTGATGAGCCTCGGTAAAGCTATCTGAGAGAATTGCCCCTACGTTTAAAAACACAATGGGTTTGATACAAGGGAATTCTGCGTTTGAGGAGCTGTGTGAAAGGAGAAGTCCCCTATTGTTCTCCCTCTAAAAAAGATAATCGTTGTTTCAAATCCTGGGACCCGATCTTGCGGAACCGTAACTCGACTGTGCCGAATCCCGGTAAAGCCGGAATATCCCTACAATTACTCGTTTGTAGAGCGGTTTTAACCGATCTAACCGTGGGCAGGATCTCGCTGACATCCAGTCTCGGTGTCCCTGACACCTCAGCGAGGCAAGCAGGATTTGGGGGTTGCGATAGCCGTGACGCGGCTCGGGCGCAGGGCGACAGACGCCCGGCCCGGCGTCCAGAGCTCCGAGGGGCGGCACGGAACACGGACAAGGCCGGCCCCTGGGAGTCCCAGCCCAGCCCCGGCAAACACCTATGTTGGGTCGGAGCCGGCTTTCTGGAGTCTCCCCAGAGGGCCCGGCGTGTGCTTGCGCAAACTCCCACCCCAGTGCGGGCCTCGATCCGGCCCGAGCAGCCGCCCCGCAGGCGACGGGCTGCGGCCCCACAGAGCCTCCAGTAACCGGACCGCGCCGCCGCGCTCCAAGGCCGCTCCCGCAACAGGGTTCCCCCTCGGCCTCTGCTCGCTCTCCGCAGCGCTGCAGGTCGGGGCGCCAGGGGCCGAGTGCTCGGGCGGCCCCGCGGGCCGCGGCGCAGCGGCGCGGAGCGTTCGGCTCGGAGCAGGACCAGCGCGGAGCCCGCCGAGCCCCATCCTGCCCCCCACGCGGATCTCCCCATCCGTGACTGACAGAGGCGCGACAGCACTATTGTCATCTGTCGCAGGTAGCACGACAGAAAATGAGCACCTGGCCCTGGGCTCCGAGGGATGCGTTGCGGCGGAGCCGGGCCACCGTGATGAGAGCCTGTGGTGAGCCCGGGCGCATCGGATCGGGCACGGCCGACAGCAGCGTCGAGGCTGTGGATGCTCGATGCTTTTGCTGCGCCTTCAACGAGATAATTAATGAGGCTGACGTGCGCTCCGAGGAGAGCTGCGGGTTAGATTTCTGTGAAATAACCTCCTTTCTATGCGCCTTTTCTCTCTGGAAAACAGCGGTAGGAGTCAACAGAGTCAATCTGCGCGTTATTTCCGCGGCGATCGTGAGGTTACGAGCAGCGGTAATTCATACTGCGGTGGTGGAGGAAAACCAGCGTGCTGGCGATGTCCGTGTTTCGTACCGTGTCCAGAGCCGGCTCCGCCAGGTGACGAGCGGGCCTGGCTGCACCGGCCGTCCCGGTTTTCTGTCCGCCCAGAGGCTCCGGAGCAGCCCCGCGCAGTGCGAAGGTCTCAGCGGAGGCGGGGCAGGGGCCGCGCCGCGGGGTGCGGTGCTCGGCGGGGCTCAGCCAGGGCCTCTCCGATGGCTGCGCGGAGCCGCAGGCTGGGTCGGCTGCCCCGGGGCGCAGGAGATTCCGGGAGTCAGGAGGAAAACGTGTCCAGAGAGCAGTCCGTCAGCAGATCCAGGTTATTGTTATGGCCGAAGCGGCTTCGCAAGAGGTGAGCGGTTTTGCAGAGCTAATTGGAGAGAGGCGTTATTTTTGAGAAGCGGTCAGAAACGCCATAACGTGTGCATGGTGGACGTGGGGAGTATGGGGGCTTGGTTATCCGGCATACACCTTGGCCCGTGCACCTTTATCGCCCATCTCTCCGAAGTCCAGTCTAAACTTCATCGCTTAAATTTCACGCCCTCGATATTTTACTGAATATTCTCTGCATCGTTTTCTGAAGAGATGGAAACGGGTAGATACGAAGGCTCTACAGCATTCCCGACTCTTGTGCACCCTGATCTCCCACTGCCGTCTCTGTCCACATTAGAAGGATGTGTGCCCTTTTGGGGCGCTGGGTAGGGCCCCGTGGCGGGTCGTCGCGGTCTCGGCAGAGACGAGAGGGAAGGGGAACCTGCCGTGGGGCTGGCAGGGTGGTCCTAGCCTGATCCTGCTGAGGCTGAGAGCGGAGAAGAGCAGGGGACTCCGGCGGGACCCTCCGACGGGGACTGTGTCTGGTTCTGATTCCTTTCTCTCAAGAGTTATACCAGGATGTGTGTAGGTGGGAGCGCTGACCAGTCGCACATAGGAGAGATCTCTTAAATATTTGACGAATACGATACAGCACGAAGAAAATACTGAACGCGGAGAATTAGGGCTGTTTTAACGAGAGGGTGTTGGCATGCGGACTCCTTCATCTGAGACTGCACCGTGCTGCAGCGGCATGCGGCTGGGTGCTTCTCTCTGGAGTCTTCTTCAGGGACACCAGTTCTGCCGTTAAAACAACTTCTGTAAGAAATTGATAGCGCCACTGTGGTCAGCTTACGAAAAACGGGCACCGAGACCAGGTGAACAGGGTGCCCACCCCAGACTGGTCCCGCTGGGCAAGGCGCTGCCGGTGCCTGAACGGCGCATCCCAGCGCCCGCCCGGCGGTCCCTCCGCGCTGCCGGCCGGACGGGCGCGTCGCAGGGCTGGGGAGACGGCGGGGACACGCCGTGCCCTCAGCGGAGCGCCACCCCATCTCCCCCCAGCAGCTGCTGCCTCTCCTCCCGGAGAGGCGGGACGGCTCAGAGACACCCGTGAGGGACAAGGTTCACTTCCTTGGAAGCTTCCCTCTCTTGTCTCAACCATCTCTTTGCAACACTCGGGTGTTTGTACACCTGCAAGTATCCAGAGGTCTTTTTCATCTGTATATTGCCGTGTCTTGGTCTGTGGAGCCTCTGTGGGCTGTGGAAGAAGGAACCGAGCCAGCGCCCTCAGGCTTGATCTCTGTGAGTTTGCACACCCACTGATCCCAGGCAGTGGTAAAAGATGCACGGTTTGGACTAGCCCTGAATAATCGACCCTGGGCTGGTTTAACGGGAAGGAAACGAACTGGTTTTCCAAATCAATGCACTTTCTCGGGTCAGGCTGTCTGTCTCTGGTTTGCGGGTCTAAGATCTTTCAGGGCTGCAGACGTGTAGCTTTTGTTCACGGCTCTTCCGGTGTAGAGCTCTGAGTTGCTTAGTTGTGAGTGGCAAGATCAGTCAAAGGGAAAATTTCCTATTTCCTATTTTTTAAACTGGATTCCTGAGTCTGTGGTTCCCCTACCAAGACCAAGAATTTTATGCAATTTGCCTTAAAAAAAAATTTAAAGAATTTTAGCTTTTTTCCCTCCTTCCCTTCAAGAGGGCGTTGGGGCGCGGAGGCAGATGGCAAGAAGGGAATCGGTGAGATGCAGCCCTGCATGTTTTCAGAGCGCTGGCCCTTGCACTACAACCAGAAGTGCAGGGAGTAATTTCGATATCCCCGTGTGAAACTTCAGTTGTTTCAACTCTTGGTCACTGCACTCTGAACATACTCTCTCGATGAAAGCCGTGCCTGTTCAAATCAAGTGTTGCATCTCTGCGTTCCTGAAACAGCGGTGAACACTTGATGTAGAAGTTGACTTTTCAAGCATCTATGCTAATTGTGTCACTCTGTCACTCAATTAGGGAAAGTGCTGGGGACACAGGAAATTAGAGTAGCGATCAGATTATGTAAAAGAGCATTTTGCCCCTGACGTGATAGAAGGCAAAGCCAAACTGGAAACCATGGCGCCGTTGTTGATAAATACACAGGCACAACATTGTAAGGATGTCCTGGTTTCGGTGAGCAAGGTAACTCCGTGCTGGAGGGCCCGAAAGATATCGGGTCTGCCTGCCTGATTCCTTTCGATTCTGTTCATGCGGTGAATAACCACTGTCTGGCAGGAGACCCGGGCCGTCAGGCGGGATAGCCTGTGCGGGGGAGGCGGGGTCCCGGGGGCCGCAGTGGGCTCGGGAAGTTTTCGGCTCCTTCGGCCGCCGTCCGTGTGGACAGGGCACGGCCGGAAGCCCCTCCCTGGACGGGCTTTGGGAAACACCCGAGGGGTGCGGCAGTAGGAGAGCTTCCCTAGGAGTTATCTCTGCCCACCGCCGGCTGCCCAGCTGCTCCGAAGCCCCCACCACTGCAGCCGCGCCCGGCTGGGCTCGGTGCCACCGACAGCCGTGCGCACCGGCTGGTCCCGCAGCTTGCTCTGCAGGGCACAGCGAGCCGGGGGAAGGGGGGAGGCTGCCCCGGGCCCCGCGCAGGTGTTGTGGAAACCCTGCACCCTCCCAGCTCCCCCGCTGAACCCTTTCCCGATGGGTCCGGGGTCGCGCCCTACGGTGGCGCGGTCAGCGTGTCCAGCTGAGCCCGATCTCCGCGGCGTGCGCTGCTCGGCACCGCCGGAGCCCGCCCGCCTCGGGTCCGCAGGGCCTCGGCCCGCGCCGCCCATGCCCCGCGTTCCGCACAAGCCCTCTCCGGCCCGTGGGCCGCCATCGCTCCCGGGGCTGCGGCGGTGGAAGGACAGAGGTGACAGGGAAGGACGTGTGGAGAGGGGGCGGCTGAGGCGAGAGTCGAGAGCCGGCAACAGAGAACGCCCGGAGAGCAGCGCCGGACGGGGGGGCCGGGTCCGGCCGGGGCGAGCCGCGGTTGCGAGAGCGGCTCGACGGCACCTGGGGTGTCCCGGGCAGAGCAGGCGGGCAGCGGCGGGGCCCGTGGGCCGAACTGTGCCGCAGCCTGCTCCTGGCCGCACTGGCGATTGTCCCCGAGAGGAAGGCCTCGAGCCGGCCCGGGATTTAGCAAAGACGAGAGGTAGCCGGGCAGCGCCGCCGCCTGCAAGTCCCCTCGGAGGAGGCTGGCGTGGGCTCCGAGGCATCCTGCCGGGTGTCAGCCCCCGCCGGGGAGGCACAGGCAGCCTCCGTTGTGAGGAACGACGGCTCCCTTCCCCACAGAACCGCAACTGCTTTTCAGAGAAAAATCAGAGTTTCAGTGCAGATTCATCTTTCAAATTCTTCCCCAGCCAATATATGACTGAGTGTTTATACAGTGTTAAGTGTGCGTATTAAAGTGAAAATATCTGTTAAAGATCGAGCACATTTGGGATTAGCGAGCTAGAGATGTTTTGTTTAGTAAGTGGGCAAATTGGGAAGGGACCTCATGAAAGAAAAGTAATTCATTCATACTAGGTCTGAAAAACACAGAGAGCCTCCAGAAAGGAGATCGGGGTTTGCTATCCCCAGGTTACAATTAACGAAATGTTTGCACGTGTCTACAAGTAAATCAAGATTTACAGTTTTGTAACTGGTGTTTACAAAGTGTAATGCTCCGAAATAAAATACATTTGTTTGGAAAGTGCAGAGGCTGCAGGTTTTAAGTAGCAAAAGTGCATTGTTCTAAGTAGAAATGAGAAATCTTATTCTTCTGGGTGCTTATAATTTTTAAACCGATATGGCAATATTAACTCTTGACTGACACAGAACTGAGTGGGGAAATTTTAGCTGGTGCCAAAGTGATGTTGATCTTGAGGAGAATGAAGTGCCTGAACAGTGTATGTTTTTGCTCAGACATCTTTTATTGAGTTTAGCGCCTGAAAGCAGTCCAGTGCCTCTAGGCAGGCAACAAAATGGGGGAAATGTCGTATTAAGTTTTAACACAACTCCCTTTGTCAATCTGCTTGTTTTGAGCTGTTTTCTGAGTTTAACTGACCTGTTCACACAACAAAAGGCTGGTCAGGATTTATAATATATCTTTGATCTGTGAGCACACAGTGGCTGTAGGAAAAATCATTGTTCTGTGGTACCTTGGTTATAATTATGGAAATCCGGATCCAGTCCTAGTCCTGCTGCAGTCAGCAGTGCCCCAGCTATCGTGTCTTTCCTGTTGAAGGACAGCAAGGATAGGTTTCACTGAGCATATGTAAAAAAAAAATAAGTAACTGAAGAGGCTGATTACTTCAGCAGCATATTAACAATACAGTCTTGTTCACCCCACTGCTCTACACAAAACTACTCATCCCATTTTTGGGGCCAGGAGATGCTGTGCTCTCATTATGCACTCTCAGTACTCTTCATACTCCACAATGCAAGTCAACAGAAAATGAACTTCTTTACTAGTCATTTAAGATAAGCTTCTGTTTGTTGCTTCATCTTGAGATTGCAGAAGGATGAGAGAGTGACAGAAGGAATGATTACTTTAAAAACAACTGTTTGTTTTAATGTATATAAGGAAACACTCAAAGATGAGTCAGCTCTGGCTGGTTACCTGAAAAAATATTTTCATACAACAGCACTTGTTCAGTGTTTTGCTGTTCCTTGGTACCAATCTGAATGTTGGTGCTTGAGCAGGAGAAAAATTATTTCTCCAGCTCTCTGGGAAAGACTTTGATGGATGAAATAAAACCTAGAATTCAGTGAAACACTGACTTATCATCAGGGTTATGCAGACTATAATATTATTGCGATTCTACTGCTCTATTATAAATATCCAAACACTTACATCCCCTTCAATCAGCCCCTGGTGACACTGAGAAGCAGATTTACAAAACAAAGAATGCAATGGGCCCATGCTCAGTGTTCTGTGGCTCAGAGTGTCACAAAATTAAAGCCCTTGCATTGCCATGCTCCTGCTCACGAAAGTCTTCCAGTGTGTGCAGCCCAGTCGGGCTGGAGCAGAGGATTTTGGCAAAGTGGAAAGACAACTTTGTGAATGCTTGCTGGCTTTGTGCCTGTCACAGCAGCAGATGTGAGGTCATCTGGATGTCTGGTTTTGCCTCCTAGGTAGCTGCAGAGAGTGGGAGACATGGCCCCTCTCTGTCTTGTTTACTGGTTATATTCTGCAATGTTTTTGCTGTATTTCTACTGTTACTGTGGAAATCTGCACTTTTCACAGAGAGTTCAGGAAGGGAAACTGCATTTATCCTATCTTCATGAACGGCAGCTCATGCCAGTGTTTTGGGAGCTTTCGATATGATGTTTGATTGTTCCCCGTGTTCTCATGAGACTGCTTTATGTCTGAATGTTGGTGTTAAATAAGATATGCATGATACCATAGCAAGTATTTCAGGCAGCTAAATCTCTGCAGGGGTACAAGAGGAGAACATATGGATTCTATCCAGTGCTAGAGGCTATGAAGTGCCATTCAGCTATGATATGTGTGACTAGATGATATATACAAAAAGAATGGAGTCTGACCAGACAGCTATTACATCTAAAGACCAGAGAAGGTGTTGGTATAGTGAGGGACTCCTTCCCATATTGAATGAGTAGTGAATGGAGATTAAGAATGTTGATTGGTACAGCAGCAAAATGAAAATGTCAAATGTGCAGTGCCTGTCTAACCACAAATACATCTTCTGGAGCAGACAGAGGCACCAGTTAGGACTTATCCCTGCAGTAAGAGGGTAACTGGTGTGGTCTATGATGACACTGCTTGAGAGGACTTATTTTTGCAAGTGTATCTGTTCACTGATATGCTTGCCAAAACTGACAGACAAGGTACCTTCCTCATTGTTTGCTGCCCTGGGAATAGTTAAGAGCTCTCTCTGCAATGTTTAATTTATGCAGTTTTTTTGCCACGTGGAGATTTTGTGGTTACCATTGGTTGTGTCTTTGTACATTTTAGGGGAACAACACTTTCTCTCTGGTGCTCAGGCTGCCTGAAATTCAACAGCTATGTTGATTCCCTTTCTTGAACTTCTTATTTATGCTGTACAAATGAGAAGCTCTGGCTCTCATCAGGCACTAGGAGCAGCAACAGTGCAGGGTCACCTTTGCCATCTTCAGGGGAGAGGTTTGTCCACCCATGCAGGGGAGAAGTCTGGGGACCTCTTGGAGAAATGAGAAGGGGCATCCACAAACTGCATCAAGGTGGTGGGAGAGCAACTGGCCCATCCAACAAAAGTCATCTGCTTCATGTTGTATTTCTTTTCTGCTTTGCAGCAGGATTACCAACTTCTATGCCAGGAGTTACCCCATGAGTGTCAATGGGCATTGATGGGACATGTGTACTGTGGGCAGGTAGCTGGTGTCTGTGTGTGCACAGGTGGGCTAATTTAGAACACCCAAAAAGGGTCAATAACTCTCAGACCTCTACTTGTCACATGCGCATGATATGGTATGTGGGGTGGGAAGAAATGCGAGGCTCTGTCCTCCAGTGCTGTCACACAGCCAGCAGCTCAGGTGTCCCCACTGCACTGGGGACGTGCACACCTTTCCTGTGTCTCTGCTGCTGCTGCTGCAGCCCCGGCCCTCCCACACAGGCAGAGCCTGTGCCAGCACAGCCAGCATCCCTGGCTGTGGCAGTGCTGGGCACTGTGCCCCAGCCCCAGAGCACAGCCCCTGCTCTGCTCACGTCTCTCTGTGCCTGGTGTCGGCTGAGTGGGTGCTTTGACCCTCAAAAGAGGTCTGTGTGCCATGTGGGTGTGTAATGCCTTAGCTAGAGACATAAGTCTGGGTTCTGTCTGGGTGCTTAAAAAAGAACAAGGCAGGCTGCCTGGGGTGAGGTGCATGCAGAAATGTCAGTACACATCATGAGGGAGGTATCAGTGCCATTCAACAAGTCATTTTTCTCTATTTTAGCAAGTGTCAGACCTTCCCCATTCCCAGGTTAATGTCTGTCTGTGTATTGTACACTGTAGTTAAAGCTTCCTTGCACTAATTATTCCAAGCAGATTCTGTGTAATCATCTTTGCACAGCCTTGAAATTTTTGAGCAACTTTTTAGCCAGAAATCCTAAGAGGCAGTGGAAGTATTTATCTTGGAGTAAGTGGGGACCTTGCACTTTACACACGTCTCAGCTCATAACAAATGAAAAGCTTTGTTTTGGTTTGGCTTTATCTGGATGTGGCAATTTCTGATTAGGATTTAAAGAGAGGGCTTAAAATTACTTAATTGTGTTTTGTGTATCTCTTATTTGACACTGCAAGCAAAATAAATCAGAATGGATTGATTCATTTTAATTTGTTGTTGTTAGTAATTATATAATTAAGACCTCAAATACAGAAACACTTTTATTTGAGTAGGAAAAAAATGTTTTAAAATAGGTATGTAAGAGAAATAGAATTTATTTTCAGGGTCAGTCTTAATAAATCACATTATGTATATTCCTGGATCCTGCTTTTTCTGAAGTTCATATCTCTAAAGAGTTCTGCTTGGTACAGCTGAAGCAACCCATCTTTCTAGCTGTGCTGTCTTTCAGGGTTTGAAGAAACTCTGTTTTTACTATAAGAGAAAATTAAGAACCAAGTATGTTTTCACCAGTTTGATTTGGCAAATGAACTTCCTTTTACCCACTATGTGTAAGCACCTGTTGCATTTTGATACCAAGGGTAGTTAAGATAGCTCTCCAAGCGCTCTCTTTGTGATTTCATTGGCCACATCATCTCCCATTTTCTCACAGGGGATGAGGCAAGAGATTCCTTCAGCCTCACTTTCAGAGAACAGTTAAACACCATCTGGCAATGAAAAGCTCAGAATTTTGAAGCTCGGTTGAGATCATCTGCTCCCACAAAATGTGTTCTTCAGTGTTTGTGTCAGTTTTTAGCCATGTGCACATCACGGTGTGCCAGGAGGCTCCTTCTGCCTTGGTCCAGCAGAGAGAACAGCCCTCACCTCTTTCAGGGCCACCTGAAGAACTGCTCTCCTATGCTCAGTGCCCATGGGTCACGTTGGTGCAGGATTTGCCTGTTTACAACCCTCTTTCTCACATTTTGGGTGTGAGGTAATATCTGGGCGAAAGCATAAGCTCAAGGATCTGATGCAAAAGGCTTTAAAGTCCATGGTCAGGAATGAAAAAGGAAACAGAATTAGACCATCTCAGTGCATAGAAGTGATGGTTTAAACATATTCTGCACTACAAATATATGCCTCCTTCCATTTAAGTTCCCAGATAAACAGTTATTTTAAAAAAGCATTGGAAGAATGATGGATGCAGTTAATGGTGTAATATCTTCTTCTGCAAATGGGATACTGGAGGAAGCTTAAAATTCTCTAAAAGTGATATATTGTTTCCCTAAATTGTTTCACTTGTGACAAGCTGATTTCTAAAGTACTTGTCCATCAGAAATTTTCTGATTGTTGCTGGTGTAAAGTCACAATTGTTTTTTGTGTTGAGATGAAGCCAAAGTTCTCTAACCAGTTAACTGAATTTTGCCTGTGTCAAGTCCCCTGTTTCTCAAGGGGTGTGGAAACCAGCTCTGCTGTGGAGGAAGGGGTGGGACGGGTGTGCTGATCCAGGGAGGACTGTGACCTGGACGCTGTCCCCAGGCACTGCTGCCTCAGCAGATGGCCAGGTCAGAGCTGCACACCAGCTGGGCTGTGCCTGCACTGCCACAATGGAGACGCACACTGAACACGTTTTATCAGGTATTTTCAAGGTAATTGCTTCTAGAAGGACTATCAGATTAAGTGCCAGTCATCCTAGCTTCAGCTAATTTCATCTGTTACACTGTCAAAATATTTTCCTGTAAAAGATTAGGGATCAGGCTGCCTTGCTTCTGAAATCGAGGGCATTTTTCTCTTGAGCTGAGTAGATCAGCTGACCCACTGTACTTCTCAGAAATGGAGGTTCACATTTTCTCAAATCTGTTGCCAATGTGCAGGGCAATCCCTCAAGGTCAGAGGGCAAGTGTTGGAGCCACAGTGTTGAACACCCAGTGTGTGCAGTTTATTTGGGGTCAAAACAGCTGGTGGTTGCAGGGCTGGCAGAGCTGCCCACACGATGGGTGCCCCGTGGGCACTGGCTGCTCATCCCATGGACAGCCCCGTGTTGTGGTGCCCCCTCCTTCATGTGCCACAAGGGACTTGCTCTAGACCTGAGGATGCACACAGGAGGGGAGAGCCAGGTGCTAAATCCTGTGTGTACCTCAGGTGCCTTGCAAGGGTAACAGTGCTGGTTTTGGCAGATGATGCTGCCCTTCAGCAACTCAAGGCATTATCAGTCTTGGTTCAAAGCCTTAACGGCCTCTGGAACAAGCACTTACAGCCACACAGTGTCTTGCTCATTTGCTTGCATGATAGAACAGTACAAACGGATGACAGTTGTTCAAATGCATCTAAATTACAGGCTCTTGAGCATCAATCTACCATCTCCCTTTGGTATCTTTGTCTTCCCTTGGGGGGCTGCATTTTGGAAGGAGGCATGAGTTTTGACTTCAAAGTGAGAACTTGGATTTTAAGGCTGACATGCGGCGAAGAAGGGTATTTGAAATCCCTGAGAACTACCCAACCATAGGCCACAAGAGATGCTCTCCCACTCAGACAAACCCAGCCTACAGTCCTTCTTCTTGCAGCAAGAGCCCCTCACAGTGCTCCCCTCAGACCTTAATGAGTTTAGTCTGCAGGATTTCCTCTTCCGGTGACATTATCAGGAGAAATTACCCTATACCATTACCTGTGGCCAATGAAGGCTGACAGGCCTCTCCCAGACTGTGTCGGAGGCCCCCAGGACAGGAAAGTATTGTCTGGACTTAACCCTTTGAGGCTGCTCTCACCTCCACCTCCCAGCCTGCTGCAGTGGCAGCGCTGGGGTTCCCTGCCCCGCGCTCCTGGGGGCTGTGAGTGCTGCCGTGGCTTTTACAGTCGGGTGCCCCATGGAGCCAGGGGAGAGGCTGTAGGGAATTTGTGTTGTCGTGTGACATCCAGGTACACAGGATTATAGCCAAACACCACTTTTTAATTGAGTCTTTTCCTTCCCCTCTGATGTTATTTTGCAACATTCACTGCATGGATATATCATCCATTATGACAATCTGGGAAATGTTCAGGACTCTGATGGCTGCACTTTACATCTTTTGGCTATGTCCACAGCCAGGTGCTGTCCAGCCTATGTTATGTGACTCAGAACAGTGTTGGTGTACATCCACTGTATCACTCTACATCTACTACAAAATTACTACACACAGAAATTCAGGCCTCTCTGTGTACACTACTAGATAAGCAGTGATCCTCTCTACATGACCTGCAAGGGTACTGTGAGTGCTAAACCCTTGACTAAAAACATCTTCCTAGCAAAAGATAGGGAAACATTTTTGCAAGGCAGCTTTCCTCAGTTCTTGTCTGATAATTCAGGGTAACAAAAAGTGGTGTCCCGCGGCGTCAGCCTGGGAAAGATGAAACAAGGTTCAGGAAAGCATCCACATTCTGTGCCTTGTGGCTTCAGTGCTGGGTTTACAAGACTCTGCAGAGAGGATTCCTGGGAAAAAGGCAGTGTTGGCCTGCTTGGAGGGTACCCAGGAGAAACATCCTTCTTCCCAGTCCTAGCTTCACCTCATGTTGCTGACCCTCTGAGGGGATACAGTCTGCAGGGAAGGATTTATCCCCAGTATTGGCAGCAGTAATTCTAGTCTGGTGTTGCCTTCCTCTCTGGCCCAAATGCTGGATTGCTGGGGAGCTTTCTGTGCTCATGTCAGCTCAGTGCTGAGCTCCTCTGCAGGGAGGTAACCTGGCACAGCTCCAGAGCTGTAACTTGGACATGGTAGGAGGGAAGGGGGATTAGTGCTTCTTTGGATCATTTTGGTTTGTGACTGCCTTCTTTCCTGGGGAACAAAGGGCCTTTCCTGCTCCTATGAGGCAGCAAGTGTTAAACCCTGCCTGGGTAGCCCTGCTAAGGATTTGCATTTCTATCTCTGCTTCTGAATCTTCAGATTTTCAGAGGTTTCATTAGCCCAATCAATAATTTCACAGCTTGGAGAATTATTCTGGTTTTTTGTTAATGTCAGGCTTTCATGTAAAGCTTGAATTTGGCTTCTCAGTCAGTTTGGTAATTTTTATTTGGCCTCAAAAGTATTGTCCTCCATGGCTGGAGGACATGCTCTTTGTAAAACTCACTGCTTTGTCTGGTAGTGATTTGTCATTTACCTGGCTTTGGGCTTGCTGCCAGCTCAGCTGTTGCCAAACAAAATGAAGACAAGGAATAAAATGATTATCAGAAATGGGCTTAGCAATGTTGCAAATGAAACTAAGAATAGCTCAAAACTAAGGTGAAGATATATATATAAACAATCACAAAAATTACAGGGACAGGCAGCAAGGGAGTTCAGGTTTCCCCTAGACTAGAGTCCTCTTCATACTGAAAACGTTTTGGTATTGTCCCTCAAGATATGAGATTTAGTGGACCACCAAGACAAAATTTCCTGTGAGCCTGGAAAAATTGACTTGTTTCTGTTTTTTGTCCTTTGACTACAGAACAGTTGGAAGTCCATTTTCAAATGGACTGCCTGAATTCACAGAAGCTTGGAAAAAGTTTCAGTTTATGGAATTTTTGTGTTGAAGGACAGAGGACAACAGGTGAAAAATTTTGTGTTACATACATCATCTTCAAATTATCATGTTTAATTTGAATAAGGCTTTGTTGTTCCTTTACCCAAAAACTACTGGGTTTTTGTTTAATATGCACACTTAGGGAGAAGATGTAACTTGATGTTACAAATTAGAGGTCAAAAGATAATGCTCATTCAACAAATACTTTATTCAAATAATAGGCATTTACAGGGTTTATAAATTGTTTAGGATACAGTTCCACAGCTCTGGCAGCAGACAGCAGTGAAAGGAATTCTCCATAATTTTTAATATGTTAATTCAATAATTTTTCTTCTCAGCTGTGTAAAGTAAGTCACCAAAATTTAATGGAGGCAGAAGCAGAGATGTAGGGAGATTATTGACTTGCCTGGGGTCTTAAAGGATTGGGGTCTGCTAGCACAGTGCAGCATGTGGTGCTGTGGGTGCACACAGGTGCTGTGGTGTGAGCATACTCTCTTTAGCTGGACACCATCACGCAGAGCTCTGCCTAGGCAAGAAAGAGGTGGCCCTGTGTGGAAGCAGTCGTGCCAAACATGGGTCAGAAGGGTGGAGGGACAACCAGGGAGACAGCCTCATCTGGGCTGGGTTTGGGGACAAATATGCTGGGCCAGAAGCAGCTCCTCTTTATTCACCCTAGCATTCACAGCTAAGTGATGAAGTCAGTGCTCAGTGAGAGGCATGGCTCTGCACTTCTGCTGCAAGATACCTGACATGTATTTTTTACCTTTTGGTAGAAAGCAGCTGAACAAAGAAACAGCTGTTCTTGTAAACCTACACTTGTCTGGGCTCCAACCCTGCTTGTGATGTCCCAGTTTTCTCAGTTCAGGTATCCTATACACTAACAAACTGCAAGAACTAAACGTTCTCCACTTTATCCACTGTCCTTGTCATGGTTATCCTTCCCACAGTTACTGCTACTGCTTTCATCCCTCACTCTCCCTTCCAAAGCCACTCTTCCTCTTCCTGCCTTTAATTTTTCTCCTACTTTGAGATGCATATTGCCTGAGCTACTTTTCTCCTGCTGTGCTAAATTGGCCCTTGAGGAAGGCAATGCCCTCCATCATCACGTATCATTGCTGATTTTCCCTTACAGACAGGAATGACTGCTGTCGAGGGTGTCTTGGCCTTGATGGTAGGTGGCTTTGATGTCTGTTATGGTTGCAGTCTTCAAATACACGAGCAGCAAAAATTTCCTTCTCTTATGGCCTTTTCATTCTTTCTTGAATGTGCACTGAGAACAAGGAACTCAAACTGAGCTGACAGTGGCTGAGTAGCAGCACTGTGGAATGCATTGCTGCCTGGTGCAGAGGAGGCAGAGTGCTGCTGCTCTCGATGTGAGATGTGCTCCTGCCTCCCATGTGCCCCCACCCAGAGCCTCCACTGCTGTTCAGTACTTGTATGATCTTAACGGTGGTGAAAAAATGAGGGTCTATCTCCTTGATATAGTTAATGAAGCTATTAAATAGTGAGCTGAAAGGAGAACTAAGATCAAAGAAATGTTTTATTTCAACCTTTAAGAATGATTTCCTTGGTAGTGCTGTAAGCTGTTCTATGTACAAACCTAACTTCAGAAGTATTAATGTGAACTGATATCTGTAAGGACAACACACTCAAACAAATGTCTATTTATTGTGCCTGAACCATTGCTTAGTGAAAGACAGGATCCATTTAGAGAAGAAGATAGGTAAAGGAAGGATAAAGGAAGGTAAAGGAAGACAGCTGAGATGCTAAATAGACATAGGAAGGCAATGATAATTTAGAAATTGATTTATATTATGTATCTGTAGAACAGGGACATATATACTTTTTGATATTTGGGAAATGTAAATTTCTTTTCCATGCTGTGTTCTAACAAAAGCATGGATCTAGTTTTCCTAACCATAAAAATATAGGTGGTTAACACACCACACTGAAAACCCTTCTTCTATGTGCTTTGGTCACGTTTTATCCTATTTCCTATTATTTGGGGTCATTTGAATTAAACAAAGTCTGTAAATGTGATACACTTATTTGAGCAATTTGGAAGATAGGTTGATTCTGAGCTCTGAAAAGATTTTTGGTATGCTTTGATGGTTTGTTTGAGAGTGTATAAGAAATAAAAAAGGTAATATGGCTCCTCCTGGTTTGTTCTACACTGGGGTCCTTCATGATAGCTGTGGTTTAATCCGAGGTGTTCTCAGTGTGCCCCACCGGTTCCCTCCCACAGGGGCTGTCTGGTCAGCACTTATGGCAGTTGCTAAGCAGTCTGTGTGTTTATTTGTTAAGGAGTCTGTGTGTTTATTTGTTAAGGAGTATGTGTGTTTATTTGTTAAGGAGTGTGTGTGTTTACCTCTTGTTTGGTTTGTTGCTGACATTTTGTGTAACTGGGTCACAGAGGTTGGCACAGCTGCTTTGTTGGAAAGATTGAGCAGTGAAGGTGAGTAATGTGGTGACTGCTGCCATCTTTGGAGACATTCAAACCTGATCTGCTTTCAGAGTGTCCCTGCTTTGAGTACAGGTCCCTAGATCATCTTCTAAGGTTCCTTCCAATCGAGATTATTTAATGATTTGTGATAAGAGGAATTTACAAAAAAAAAAAAAAAAAAAAGACTCATTTATCATGTCTGATTATTTCTTCAGCATATCCTTTTATTTCCTACTGCACTTCTCTGAGAATACCCCATTTTGATTAATTCTCTGGACATATTTTTGATCATTTAATGACGTGTTTATTACTTATTCATGTTCCTCCCAGATGAGAGAGTCAAAATCCAGGCTAGGTGGCTGGCCATGAGTTACAAAACCAATCTGAAAATTGATATCCAATAATTTTCTTAATCTGGGATCATGGGATCTATCTAATATTTTGTCCTCTTAAAACAAATGACAATGCCATTTCTAAGCCTCTCTTAGTAGAATAGAGGTAATGTGCACTGGAAACAGGAAAGACAAAAAGAAAATATTTACATTTCTGAACAAAATACCCATTCAAGCAGGTAATTTTCCTGAGAAGGATGGAGGGAATGCCCACGAGACCACACCAGATAAGAACATCAGGGAAGGGTGACAACTGTACGTCTTTATCCACACTGAGAAAGCATTGTGTATTGTTCTTCACTGCCTGTAAGTAGTTAATAGAATAAGCACAAATTAAATGTGAATCCAGGCAGACTTTGAAAGCACAACAGGTTTTTAATGCTAACAAACAGCCTTGCTGCTATTTTCACAGAGTCAGAGAGGATGGCTGTGGTTGGAGGGACACTGAGAGTGCCTGCTCTCTTTGAGAAAATGTTCACTCTCACACAGAGTTAGCTGCACCAGGCTGAGGTCTGAGTATCTCCACAGCCTCTCTGGGCAGCCTACCCCAATGCCAAACATTCAACAAACTTTCTCCCTTAAGATGACTTCCAACTTTGCCTCAGATGTGCTGACCTCACTAAAACTGGGTTTGTGAGACCCCAGGAAGTTTTGGAGAGCCCAGTGTGTCCAGCTGGCCATGTTCACTGCCAGCAGCTCCCCTGGCAACCTGAGCTCTGGACCACAGAGCAGAGGGTGAGGGCTCTGCCACAGCCCTGGCAGGGCTGAGTGGCTGTGGGGGTCTCCACTTTGGGGGTGTTTCTGGACACACCTCTGTGCCAACCTCCCTCCTGGGCTGGTGTCTCCTCTGCTGCCAGCCAGCAGGATTGCCCAGTTCGACTGTCTTGGACATGTTTAGGACATGGGAGGTTTGAAACCTCAGATTCCTAAGTCTTACTTGAAATTTTGACAATCAGAGGGAAGCTGAGGTAGACTGCAGCGGAGGATATGATCCAGCTGGTTTTGTAGTGTAGTGAGCTGAGATGAATCAGCACATGAAGCATCTGTGGGCATATGGGTGATCTCTTTATGGATAAAACCAACTGTGAATTAAAACTGATTAGCAAAAAGGACAGCCACAAAATGAGTCTGATGACAGGATCAGCTTCTATTAAGCTATCTGCAGTTTAGGGTTCACTGACTTAAGATACAAAAGGCAATCTTGATTTAGAAAAACAAATAAATCTCCATTTTTTTCTGGTTTTCTCATGCTGTTATTTCCAATGTGTAATCTGAGCATAAAGGAAAGACTGCTGCTGAACTTTTTGAAGCCTTCATTTAGCATCTGTATCAGGAACATTAAAAGAAATAATACAAACATGTTGAATGTATATGAGGAGTCTTAGTAGATGATAACACAGATAAGGAAAATGCTTAGAATTTTCTTTTTGTATGTGTAATGCCTTTGCAACCTACTCCCAACATTGTTCCCTGCATGAGGGCCCCCTAATTATTTCATCATGCAGCAGGAAATTCTGGTAGGTTATATATAAACAGCCCGAGGCAGAGACCTCTTCATCAGATAGAGCGTGACATCTGACATCTGTGCGGCATGACACGATCACCAGGCACCGAGCCCCAGGAGCGCGGGAGCAGCTGGGAGCACGGGGCTAACTGGAGGTGGCAAAGGGCTCCTCTAACCCAAAACTTCATCCCTTCCCTTTCTGGTGGCCACGTCCCATCTCTCTGCAGCAGGCGCGGCCTCGGTGCGGTGCCGGCAGGGCCAAGGGAGGGTTCCTGGCGCTGCTCTCCGCAGTTCCCCCTGAGCACGGAGTGAGGCAGCTGCCCCCGTCCCCTGTGCCCTGCAGTGGCAGGGCCACCAAGAGGCTGCACATCCCCGCTGGGGCCCCGTCCAGCCCTCGCTCGGAGCTCCTCCTGGCACGGGGGCACTGCCCGGGCGCCTCCTGCCATCCGCGCCCGCTGCAGAGGCGCCGGCTCCCCGTGCTGCCTGCGGGAGCCTGAGGTGCCGTGGCGAGGACTGGCTGCAGGTGGGAGACAGCCAAAGCCCAAGTGATTGTGATGGATTAGGGCTTTGTGTCAGGTCTTTGTGTCAGATTAGGGCTTTGTGTGACTGCTTTATTTTATCTCGTTGCGCTTGTTTTTATGGTTCCCAACAAAAAGGCAGATTATTTTCTGTTAAGTGGGCAAGTGGTGTTTCTGCTTGGTCAGTAGTGTTTCCTTGGTACTTCGCTTGGAAGAAAGCGGCTTCTCAGGGAAGCTGTTGGGAGTAGCAGGCTCGGAGGAGTCTGAGCAGCGTAGGGAAAGCACGTGCCAGCAGCCCCCACTCTGCCCCCCAGCATTTCCAACCTGGAATTCCATGCACCCGCCCTCCCTTCCTGCCATGGATTACCCAGGCCGTGCCGTGTGTCCAGAACAGCACTGCTCGCTCTGACGCTCGTTGAGCTTTTCTCTTTCTTGCATGAAAGAAACAGATTGCCTAAAAAGCAAGGGAAATTCTCTGAAGGAGTGTTTTAGGGAAGCAGCAGCTCCTTGTTGTGACATTTATTTTTCCCTCTAGTGTATATTTCCACTGTCTTCAAATACACAATTCTGTTTCATTAATGTTACTGTTTGGACTACTGCTTTCTGCTCTCACGTGTCGTGGCTGTTTTGAATCAAACAAGGAAGTTTTTTATATATTTTTTTACTTTGGCTTTAACCTTAAGCCCAGTCCCAGAAAAACCCGTGTTCAGCAGTTTTCTGAACTCTGTCCAAATCTGTTTACACAAGAAAATATTCTTTCCATTGCTGCATCTAAGGCTACGATAAATTCCACAAGTTTTAAGAAACTGAGGATAGTAACAGTATTTGGAGGCAGACTTTTGATCTTAACACTAGACTACTGAGGCTTGAACTCTGCTGAATCTCCCACTGCAAAATCTTCTTCAAATGTTTCATTACCAGTCCCTTGTCAAATTTCAGCAAATCAGTAATGTTCACGATTTCCTGAAAAGTTAGCTTATTTTTTTTCCCTTTGGTAAGGGAATGAAGCAGGCTGAGTTTGTTTGCTGGAACCAGCTGTTTTTAAATCAAAATATGTCACAGACTGAAATAGTTTCCTATTTTCTTCCGATATATTCTTTACATTAGTTACATTTGTAATCAGGTAATTCCTTATTAATCCTTTTCTCTAATCTACTATTCCTTTATTGCATCTTCATAAATGTCAATATGTACCCATTCACTTCAAATCTGAAGACTAACATATAACATTTTTTTGTACTTAGTAGAAGTTTGAAATGTAGTCTCTGAAGTGGACTGTCTCCAAGCTCTATCTACATTATTAAGATTCTCAGGTGATCCTCACCTTGTGTACTTGTGTTTATTCCTGACTTGGGTGATACTTCTTATCATCCCTTTGTTTCAGGATGAATAAAATGAAATGTCTAACCTTAAGGATAGACTTCAGGCTTTAAGTATTTCTGACAAATGTAAGTGCTGTTTCAATTTTCTGTGTCCTTACAGGGAATTTGAATTTCCCAGATGTTTTGCCTGATTTGTTAAAAAACAGAACTGAAATCTGGATCCATTTTTTTCAGAGTAACTTTGCAGAGTGAACATTTTCCTTTTCTTGTGTGGGTCGAATTCAGGAGATGGCCAGTGCTAAAAACACTTTTCTTTGCCTGCTGTTTCAGGTTCTACCACGTGCTTTTTGAAAAACATACATTTGGTCATAGATTTGTACCTGCTTGGTACCTGAGAGACTTTCCTGCAAAATGGAACAGGCTCTTGGGGATCTTGAGGAGCAATCAGGGCTCTGGCTATAGCTAAGCAAAACCACACAACTTCAGGTAAGGGAAATGCAGACCCAGGCTAGATGTGAAGACAGCAGACTTTTTTTCCAGAAAGAGGGTGAGGCTGTTGCTGATGCGTGGTGTCTCACTTTCTGATTCAGTCTGGAAAGCTTCTATGGAAAGGTTCTTGGATGTGTACCTGGTAACACTGAGCCCCTTGAATCCAAACACCCAGTAAATCTTGGCTTGATTACTGCTGGAGTTCATAGCATGCTGGGGGGATTTCAGGGATGGAAGTCTGGCCACAGATTTTACACATGGGTATTTATTAAAACATGCTCTACTCTGAGGCTCTGCCTGTACTAGGTTCAGAGGACTTTTCTTCTCCACAAGGCAGCATGAAATTTTAATTAAATTTTGCTAGTTCTTTAAAATATATAGGCAATTAGCTGTCTGAGGCCAATCTCTGAGTAAACTGTCCTGGGTTTCTGGAAAATAAAAAAGGTATTCCTCTTGGATATTTGACTAGCAGGTCTTGCTACAGATTTGTGACTCTTGCAGTCAGCAGTTGAGTGGTGTTTTCTAAATCAGAACCTTTTCTGTAGTTTTTTGTCTTCTTTTACATTCCTTGATCAGCTTGGTGTCTGAAATCTGCTGTATAAGTCTCTTGTATCAATGTCCTGTAAATGTAGATGTGCCAGGCTTAGGTGGCTTGGTCTCCTTGACACTCTCTTAGTAACATGTGGTTCTGCTTGTGAAAAAAGAGAGAAACACATGGCTTAAATGAAGCCTTGGTTGATGCAGCTCACACGGGTGGTACATTTTTGGGCAAGTATGTGATGGAGTAGAAGGATGACTATTTATCACTGTCTCTGATCTTTAGGAACCTCTCAAATCCAGCAGCCTATGAAATTTATGACACACAGTGTCAAAGCAGTGGAGTGGGTGGAAGTGAAATTTGGTGTCATGGCATCTGGGCAGTCAAGGTGATGATCTCACTCTGGGCTTGATGCTGCTAACCTGTGCCTTTAAAAATCCTTCACTAATAAATGTTAAAATTTAATCACTAGTAATTATGTCATCAGCTCCATCTATTGGAAATAGCTTAGACTTAAAATGTTGAAGATTTTTAAGTAATTTTGCCCTTCTGCACCGGAAAGTACATGCAAGTAATACTTCCGGTTGTCTAAAAGATCTTTATGTTCTCTTAATATTTCTTCTCCATGTCTGCATTGAAGTCCTATTTTTACTGCTACAGAGGAAAGAGATTTCTCTGTTCTTTAACAGACATTACATGACATTACATGAAACAGAATGGTAGAGGAAGAAACCATATTCCTGTTTAAAAGGTCTAAAGATACATAAGTTGGAAGTAAATCCTAAAAAAGAAGCCTTTGATATGGATGGAAATTTCATGAATGAATTTCTTTTCCTTTTCCCCTACTCTTAATGAAGAACACAAGTAAAATTGCAGATTCAAACACTTGAGTACTGAGGCAGGCAGGGGGTTGATTAGAGTTCTCTAATTATAACTAATGACAGAAATAACATGGGCTCCTGTTCTGCCTGGATGGCATAGGAATTGAGCCACTCATAGAAATACAGCATGGCTCCCCTTATTTTCCTTAAGGCAGGTGGTACCAAACTGACTTAATAAACCAAACTGCTGCTTGAGGTTCTCAAGAACAGGACCCTCAGTCTTCTCCCAGCTCTGATCACTGGGTTCCCAGCGAATGCAGAATGGCCCTGACGGAAATGGAGCAGCAGGTACTGGAGATCACAGCAGTCCTGCTGTACTTGCTCTCGTTTTGGCTGCAGCCAATTAATGGGGCCAAGATGGACATCTTGCTTAGGGCTCCAGTTACTCTGCCTTGGGCACCGTGGCTCTTCTGCAGGTTGTACTGTACTCTGACTGGATTGGGAATGATGCTGTTCTGGTGCTATGCTGAGAATCCCAGTGTGCACTTCAATATTTACTCATACTCTAGTCTGTGTGGAATCTCTTAGGAAGGACATGCCAGGAAAAAGGGCTTTTTTCTTAAATATAGTCAGAATAGGATACTTAGGAATGCTTTTATTGCACTGCACCTGCCCCAATAAGCTCCCGCAGTTCAATGAGCAGCGCTGACAGCTCCTCTCAGCAGTGCTGCCCAGAGCAGGGGGCCGGGCACTGCCTGCTCCCCAGGGCAGGGACTGTGTTCTAAGGGACTCCTTGGGCCTTGGTGTCAGCAGGACAGCTTCCAAATCACGGCATGCATCACTGATCTTGTTTAAAAAAAGATCTTCTAATCCTGTTTGTTTTGTCTGCTAATAAGCAGATTCACTGAAAGAGGCACCTCATCTCCTGAAGCAAAATTTCAGTGCCGCGGGAAACAGAAATGATAAATATTTTTGTTACGTTTGTTTCTCTGTCAATATTTACACAACCCGATTCCCCGGGTAACCGTGGGTGAAATTACAGGGGGGGAAAAAGAATCCTCGAGCTTCTACCGGAGTCCAAGGGAACCAGCCTTGTGCACCGGTATCAAAGGGAAGCGCAAGATGAAGCCGAACAGCGAGCGCGGGCGGGAGGAGCCGGGAGCGTGCAGGGCTCCGGCACCCGGCGGCGGCAGCGGCTCCTGCTCTTTGCCAAGCCCTGCCGGGCGAGCAGAGGCTGCAGGGGCAGAGCCCACCCGGCTCCCAGCCCTGCCCCAGCACCCTGCTGAGCCAGGCAGGGGCGCCTGGCGCTGGCAGTGCCGCGGCAGGGCTGGGACCCTCGCTCCTCGGTGTGCCGCTGGCTGCGCTGGCCGGGTGCGGCACCCCGCGGGCTGTGTCCCTGCCAAGCAGCGCCTGGTGTTCTCTCGGTGGCTGCTGCCCTGTGGAGCTGCTGAAGCCAGCGGGAGACACGGCATTCAGCTGCAGAGAGGTGCGGAAGAGCTGCCCATTTATTCCAGCAAACACTGTGGGAACGGTGAGATGGAGTAACAGGGCAGAAGCACAGAAACAATCTGGCAGGCAGACCACAGTGACTCCTCTCTTTTTAATTTTTTTATTTCCCCAGGGAGTCACATGTTTATTAAAGTGGTAAAATTTATTGTCTCACACTTCCTTTAGGCTAATCCCAGAATTTGCTAGAAAAAACCCTTCTTGTAGAGATGCATTGTGAATCTGTTTTGTTTAAATAGGGTTCACAGCAGAACTTTGTGAATGTCAGCATTCACATAAGTTTAGCATTTGTGGGCCTGTATGAATAACATGGCTTTGCTCAAAATGAGAGTATCCACGCACACATGTTGTGTACTTCTTTAAGGCTCAGGAGAAAATGAGTATATGCAATACAAGTGGTTAAGTGTGATTGTGGAAGTGTGGCCTGAAAGCTGGCTAAAGGTGACATCCTCTAATAAACTGCAATTACCTGAGCGATCTCTTTTACTGAGATTAGACAGTAGATTCAATACATTAAAGCAAATATTGAGGCAGTCCAGGTAGAGGAGAGACTGACAAAGGACAGAGCTACTGAATTTTGGAAGAGTCTGATACTTGCAAGAAGCTTAGAACATGAAATGTGCCTTTAATTTAATTCTTCAGTCTCTTTCACACTAAGAAAATACAGAATCAGCTCGCCCACTATAGTCAAAGTGTTTGACTCCATACTCTTCCTGGGTCCCTTGCTTATGTTGTAAATCCATATGATTCAGATAATAAGGGCTGTGAAATGACTATTTATTCAGTGAAATAGTTGTTTTTTAAAAGGCTCCTGATTAGACTATCGAGATGGGATAAATAGTATTTCTGCTTCAGTGGTCAGAGGAATTTCAGAGGCATGCATCTTCATTAAAAATATGCATTTATCACCTTTCTATCAAAGAGATATCTTTAGTTACAATTTATATTTATATTTTTTATTTACTTCTATTATCTTTATAACTTTTTAATAATAGACCAGTCCATCAAATAAACTAGTGTGCTTTTGGATCTTCTTGCAGTATAAAATATCACATCTATGACTCTGGGGATGTGATACATTTCACTATTGATGCAACCCCTATAATTTAAATGAATGATGCATTGGATATCTCTGCTCCAAAATATTTCTGTTTGCTGCCAACGAAGCAATGCATATCTCCAGAGCTCTCACCAGCAGCACCTTCTTCCATTTCCATATTATGATTTCAGGGCTCCTGTCTGCAACAAACCAGAATATTTCCATAATAAGGCAACTCTGTAAGTAGAGACAAGACAGGTAGAAAACCTCTGCTAAACACTGAAGAGATCCCAGCCCTACTCACAGGCCCCATAAATAGGGACCTTGAGTGTTTTGCACAGGTGTGACTTGGCCAGCACAGGTGTTCCAATGCCAGCTGATGGGAAGTATCATCTCAGGTAGGGGACCTCTCCTTTCCTGGGGTCTGGTCTTGAAGTCAGTGGTTTCCAATGGTCAGGAGAGCAGAGGATGGCTGCAGAAGCTGGGAGCAGCACGCAGGGGCCGTGGGATCATGGGCAGCAGGTTCCCTTCCCCTGGGAGTGTGTGTGCATGTCCTTAAGGGGTCAGGCTGCACACAAGTGGCCTGGCCACAAGGGCTCATGCACAGGGCTAGTCTGAGCCAAAATAATTTTGAGAAAGGATGGTACAAGGGGCTTTAGTAGGATAGTGCCAAGTATCCACTGTAGTCACTCAGGATTTGGAAGTGAAGAGAGATCAAAATTTTTGGGGGAGGGAAATTTCTTTCTTCCATATTTTTCTCTGTTGAAGTGTAAGTTTGCACAGGGACAGTCACTTACAATTAAGTTATGGAGATGTTACCACTGAGTGGAAAATGATTTCTCAAATGATTGAAAGATGCAATGCCTTCTCCTTGCATATTTCAAAGAGAAAACAAAACTGTTGAAGAAAAATGCTCAAAAACATTGTGACTTTTGTCATTTCCCCCTCCCTAGGAACTGCAAACAGCATCTGGGTAGCTATGGGTCCCTGCTCTGGCTGCCAGCTCATCTCAGGAGCATAGCCTTGAGCAGCACAGCTACAGAATTGTCCAAAACCAGATGGTGACATTGGAGCTGAAATTACTCACAACTGAAATGCTTTAGTCCTAAATTCCTCCCTGATGTTGCTCCATCAAAGCCAATTACTTTGGCCTCCTCAGCCAGCATCCTTCTGAACTTTGCCAAACCTTTTTGGCTTGCTCCTGTTGCTTGCAAATGGTTTTAGAACAAGTCCTCTTCCCATCTCACAGTCAGAGAGGAGCATGGTCAGTGGGCAAAAGCGTGTTACTAGGAAAAGAGCTGTCCCCTGCCTATGGATTTGCACTTGACCTGAAGAGATTATGTATGATGTATTAACAATGGGTCTAATAAAGCTGGAAGGTTTTTAGAATTTGTTATTTATTGCTTGCATTCAAATTCTGCCAGGTGATATAAATGCTCTCTTCTCCAGAGAATGTAAAATAATACAAGGTAAAAACTAATAATCTCACTCACTGGAGTCCACAAACACTTGGCAGCTAAGCTATTGCTCAGCCTAAGAAATACTGGGTTGGGTCAGCAGACAAAAGCTTGGCAAGGCCCCTTCTTTCCTGGTCACTAGTGCAGATCCAGAGCAGGTTTATAACCCCCAGCTGCTCTCCCTGGGGGATGTGATGGAGCTGCCCAATGTAAGCCAAGGCTGCTGGAGTCCTTCCTCCTCCAGTGTCCTCTGCAGCTACGCTGGTCTTCAGACACAAAGGTGAGGTCGTGGGTTGGAAAGCAAGTGGGCTAAGAGAAATGTGGGGGTAGCGAGACACATCAGAGTAGGGCTGAAAGCTCTCCCTGCCAGTGTCACACTTTGAGTTTATTATTTCCTTGCAGATGCTTTAGTATGTGCCAGTTTTCCATGGACAGTGTGCTGTGCAGTGTTGTCTTACAGGCAGAGGCAGGAACACAGAAACTGTTTTTCCCCCCTTTCTTGCTTCTGACCCAAACATAACTAGAGTGAATTTCCTGGAGTTACTCCAGTTAAAAAATGGAGAAATGGTGGAGTGTTTGCTTAATGCAGCTCTTCAGAAATGACATTTCCTGTGGCTTATGTCATTTCTCAGTGCCACATCGATCATGGCACGATGCTGTAGTACTCCACTGGTTGGGAATGTTTCCAACTCTGCAGAGCTAAAGTCGTGGTGAAGGGGAAGAGAACACAAATGTCTGGACTCTCCGTTTGTCTTTGGCCAGGCATTTTGGAATGGGACTGTTTGTCTTTGAGCCAAATGCTTCTTTCCACAGGCTTCAGTTTGATTGCATTTATGATTTCAGGGCCTTCAATTCCCTGCCAGGCATTTCAGGTGCTTTCCCCCTGTATTCCAGGAAGAAATATAAACTCACAGCATTGAAGATGAAATAAACAGTGGACCAAAATGTTTTGTCAAGGAGTCATCCTTCTGTTGGGGGAGCCAGGGTTCATGGTGGGGGGTCAGGTCTCTGCTGACCATGGTGCTCCTCATGCTGATCTGTAATGCAATGCTGCATTTTCCTTGCAGAGAGGAGAACGCCGCTACATCTGGTAATGATGTTATTCTTATTGCATTCATATGTTGCACTGCTGTATGGGCCTTGGAAACACACAGCCAGCCATCTGATCCAGCTTTTTCTTGACTCTACACATTCACTCACTCATCAGCTCTGAGGCATATTGACTTAATTCCCTCTGTTTTCTAATGCTGTGTGTGGTTTAATCACATCCCCAGGAAGAGGTGTAATTATTAACCCACAGGAAAGTTAATGACTGGTATTTGCTCTTCAGCATAACCTATTTCGGTGTCTGGGGTTTGGCATGTTATCCAATGGGAAAACCAGCTCCGAGACATAATCCTCAAAGCACACATGATTTTCCAGTGATTTATGCATCTTTTTTTTCACATCTCAGTTTTAACAATAGCTTTGCTGGTTATTTTAGAAAACTGTGTTTTCTTGATCAAGCTTACTGTGCTGAAAATTCTTCCTTGAAATTATACCACATTTTATTTGGAGGATTCGTATTACACTACATGCAAACTATATTTTGCATAAAATTTGCATACTTGTGAAATATTTCCTACCATACTTGTCTCTACACAAATGCATAATTCAAGGTTTTTTGTTAAATCAAGAGCTCCTAATGTACTTTGCTTATTATGTATAAAACCCCTAGGAAACTGGCTAACAAATGCTCAACACTTTCTTTACTGAAGGGATTTCCTGATAGTCTCTCCATAGCAGTTGTATATAAGTAGCACTTTGTATGTCTTATGAATTCTGTTTGACTTATGATCCACTAAACTATAGCAATTTTTATATTGATCAGAAGGAAGGAAATAGAACCCATCAGAAAACAGCTTTTCTACACTTGGTTGGTACTTTATTTAGGAAATTACGACCTAAAAGCAAATTTCTGCTTCTTTTTGTCAATGAGGTTCATCAAAAGATGATAATAGCAATAAAAGCTTAGAAACAGGGCTGGTTTAATCATCTTTGTTAGTCTCCAGACAAAGTTTGCAAACCAAACAAGAAATTTGTCAGCCACGAGAAGTTGAGGAGTCCCCATTCTCAGAGGAATTTAAAAGCCACGTGGATGTGGCATTTGGGGACATGGGTTAGTGGCCTTGGCAGTGCTGGGGAATGCTTGGACTCAGAGGTCTTGGAGGGCTTTTCCAACCCAAATGATTCTGTGATTGCTGGCAGAGCTGCTGCCTGCATCCCTTGCGTTTTTCACGTGCCTGCTCCTGCCTTTGCTCTCTTACCCAGACATCCCTGAGTCAGACACCAGAGAGATTTATTATGGACTTTATTAGGGAATAGTTAGTTTGGTCTAGGGGTGAAGGAGACTGGTGCAGGGACTATACTTTGTTTATTATGTTTAAAGTCCTAAGGTAGAGTAGGATAGTTCAGGAAATAATTGTGTGATATCAGGGAAAACACCCATGAAATAGGGTGCTACTTTTCGTAAGTGAAGGTATCAGAACTGCAATGAATAAACTTGAAATAACCATGTCTATTTAAATAAACTGGTTAATAGTGCTGGAAAGGGAGGGCTAGCAATATTTTCTGGAGTGCAGATGACCATGGTTTGCTTTGGGTTTCACAGAGATGAATAAATCAGAATTGAGTATTGCTCAATTGCACTTTGATAGTTTTGCTTCCCAAACATTTGTTAGACTTCTAGTCTTACCATGCAGGAAATTTACTTTCCCTCTTTTCAGAGGTTTAGACTGAGCTTTATTTGGGGCTACTCTTAAAAACTACATAAACCAAAAAAGGTTAGTTCTAGTTTTATCTACAAACTCAACACTAGTGGTGTTTTACTACATTTGTTTTAAAGACTGTTTCTGATTCTATATATTTCAGTTCAAGAATGTCAGGATTCCTAATTTAAACTGGCCTTGAGGTCAAAAACAGACTTTAATCTTTTGTTTAGGAAATTTGGGCCATTTGCACATCAGAGTGGATATAAAGGCCTTCTACAGCACTGCAGCCCACTCTGTCTGGGTCTAAGGACTGTACGTGGTCTAGACCTGGGGAATCAGGCTTTGGGATAGAAATTAATCATCCCTCAACCCAAATGCCTTGGCTACCTCCTCAGCCTGGCAGCTTAGCAAAGACAGGAAAAGTGTCCCCATCACCAACAAAATTTCCCTGCTCTGCAGGTACAGGTGAGTGGCACCAGTGAAGGTCCTTTCTGCACGTCCCTTTTGGCACTGGCGGGCTGCAAGGGGTGGCACAGGGGGAGCTGGCTGCCTGCTGCCATAACTGTGTGGCTATGCAGAATCTTAAGTGGAGAAAATCAGATGATTTCTCAATGAAAATGTCCATGGCATGGCAATTGTTTTCATGTTTCAAGAAAGATGAAATCCAGGAAAGAGCTTTTGTTTTTGTACAAGTGTGGGTCAAAAAGAAGAATGTCACTATGGAGAAGGGAGGCAGTTGTTCACTTAGAAAGTCTGAAACTTGCTTTTGAAGCAAGAGAACATATTGCTATTTTTTCCCCTACTCTATAAATAACTCTTGGCAGGCAGAAACAACCTTGATTGCATGAGATGAAGTAGAGCAACCAGCAGGCTCTACAGCAGAATAAATGGCACAGTGCCAAGAGCTTCATCAAATGAATAATAGCTTCCACTTGACAATCAGTAAAGTGCCTCTTCTCCTGTGGATTTAGTTTTTAATGATGATTAGAGAGGATGGGCCCCTAAAATTTCTCTGGTAGAAATGACCTTCTATTAATTTCTGTTACTTGAAATGCTGAATTCAAAGCTATTTTACAGCTGCAAAACCAAAGGCACTGACATAAAGGAACTATTATTTTTGTAATTGTAGCAACAAGTACTAAATTCGTCATTGATTAAGAGAGACTTTTAAACTTTATGATTCTTCTGTTGTCGATTTCCCCTACATAATGTTCTGGGCTGCCCAGATTGCTGTCCTTTGGAAATAAAATGTTTGTTAAAGCATGAAAGCTTATCTTATGTATTAGGAACCCTTCCTATAGTACTGCCTTTGTTTAATTTAATTCCTTCATGTGTTTTTTTCTGACATTTGGTGCTGAGGGTGGTGGGAAGCCAAGGGCATGTTTCAGTTCGTGGAGCATGGGAGAGCCTTTCCCAGGTGCGTGGTCAGGGTGGGAGGAGTGCTTTAGCAGTGGGGAGCCTCACAACGAGAACAAATAAGTAAATCCCAGTCGTCGCTTTCCCCGTGAGCAGAGAGATTTTCTCTGCTCTGCTTAGTAAAAAAACCTGGGGATTTTAAAGCAGAAGGATTTAATTGCCTAGAAAACCAAGACCTGCAATACATATTCCATGCAACTTTCACTTTTTGTTTTGTTTTGTTTAAAATAAAATTGTAGAAAGAAACGTTGGAGAATTCTGTTAGACCCTCCATGGTATTGTTTTAGTGGGGAGTTACAGGAAAGTTTGATTAGGAGTTAGTTCATGATTAAAATGGAGAAGCAAACTGTGGTTTAGTTGAGGCTTCTGTCCGTGGGTTGCTGCTGCTGCTGGCTCAGGACAACCCGCACCACACAGTGTTCAATAACTCGGTGTAATTTTATGGAGCTATAAATTATTTTGTGTGATCAGCTCTGCGATGAGGGTCCCGGAGGTGCCTGTCTCCCTGCCAGCGAGCCCCGAAGGACCGCAGAGGGCTGTGCTGACGGGGCAGCTCTCGGGGCTGGCAGCCCACGGCCCGCAGCCCGCGGAGCGCCGCGGTGAGAGGGCTCTGCCAGCCCTCAGCCGGCTCCTGGCGGCCTCTGCGGGGCCACCCCGGGGCACAGGGACTTCCCCCGAGCCCTGCTGGCCCTCCGCGCTTCCCCCGAGCCCTGCTGGCCCTCCAGGCTTCCCCCGGGCCCGGCCGGCTCTCGGCGCTCCCTGCGGGAAGGAGAGGAACGATAGAGGAAAGCAGGAAAGCAGGAAAGCAGGAAAGCAGGAAAGCAGGAAAGCAGGAAAGCAGACTGTGCTCACTAATGATCGTTGGCTTGCGGCCGTTCCTAAGCGAGCAAAATGAATACTTGGGCTAAGTGAAATAAGCTCCTAAATGAATTTTAGAGCCAAGGGTGGTTTCAGAGGGCTGCCGCACATCCCCACGCTGTGATGGAGCATTAGCGGAGGGCGCGGAGCGCTGTAACGAGAGACGCTCGTCAGGGCAGGTCCTCGGACCGGTGACTCGGGGGATGCCTCAGTGTGCTGGACTCGACTCCCTGCAAAGTGAGCCCTCCGTGTCGGTCTGAATCACGCTGATAGGAAGCTCCGGCATCTATGGAAAGTACTTAGAGGGATGCTGCAGGGAAAAATAATGAGAAAAGACTTAAGACCATTATCCATATTACTGCATGTACCATTAAGATGTGAGGAAGAACTGAAAGTACAAAAATTAAGGGAGTCACTTGTAACTGCTTGCTTAGAATATTTTAAAATATTTTGTTCTGAATTTCTTTTTGTTTCATATTTTTGAAATTTGTGAAAAAATGTTCAGTTTTGATACTAAAAGACTGACTTTGAATAAAAACTTGGAACTATTAATTTAGACTTTTGAAATTGGATTTTGGATTCGATATTGAAACTGTCAGTTTTTCATAACTGACCTTTTCCCCTACATACAGAATTACTGTTGATGAATCAGCACATTTTTTTATATAAACGTTTCCCTAAAAACTCTTGGCAGGCAATATAAGTATAAAGAGCATGTGCGCAGAGATAGAAATTTATTTCTGGACCTGGTATGTGTACTGTGGGAGTTGGATTTTCTTCAGTCTTGCCACGAGTCAAAATTATCTTGCAAATCTTTTCTATAGATACTTCTTTTGGCTTCCTTAGCGTGTTGTGTTATATTGTGGTTTTTTTGCCATGTCAACGCAAACTGAGATGAGCATTTTGGAGCGAGATTTTGTGTGTGCAGGTTCGGATGCTGGGTGCTGCGGCCCTGGCTTAACGCTGGCACAGGAGGTGCTCTGTGTGTGCTCCCTGTGGAATTGCACACTGGATTGGTGGAACGCTGGCTGGAGAGCAGAGCTGGAGGAGCGTGAGGTGCTGGTGCCCCTGCAAGGGGAGTCTGGGGGCGATTCTGGCTCTTGCTGGTTTTTCTCCTTTTAGCTACTGTGATCTGCACTAAACTCTTGCACAATAATACTTATGGTTATTGGGAGAAGTTGGCTTTTATTTAGCAAGGAGTGCCCTGTCACTTAATCTAGAATTCTCACAAATGATGTGTGATCAGTTAACAGTGTTTAAACCACATTTCTCTGCCATCAGACATGTACTTCAGGGAATTTTCACTGACACTATTGGAGATCTTTTCAAGGCTTGGAGAATACAATACAATATCCAATGCTGACAACAATTAATTGTTTTTGTGAGATGCCACAACCCTTCAAAAATCATCTCCTGCTTTAAATTCAGGAGAGTGAGGGACTGTTTTGGACACTGCTGTTGGTGAGCACTTCTATGACAGTGATCAGTGTGTGACCAAGGCAACACTGAGCCAGGAATGTAATCCTGGCTTGTGGTTTAGGGATTGAAGAGGCAGAGGGGTATCCAGAACGTCAGGTTACACTGTGAGGATTCATTTTGTCCCCTGGCAGAGGCTGTGCACCATACCCTGTAGACCCTCAAAGTTCATACTCAAACTGCATGGTGGTAAGAAGGGTGTTTTTGCAAAGTCCCTCCTACTGACAGATGGCATTTGCACAGTCATGCATCTTCAAAAAATCCAGCATCTTATTTAGTAATTGATGACCCATTTGTCCTTTCTTTTTGCACCTTCCTTCATCACAGCAGAACATCCCAATGTTTACTCCAGGGTTTCAGTGTAGATACTGGCTATATAGGCACCCTTTGTAAAGCTGTGGCAGCCTAATATTTGTGTTTTAATGTAAATTTTAAATATATCTGGACTATTTCAGAGGCACCAGCATTGTCTATGAAGCTCTAAGTTATTGTATATCTGTGAAAGCAAAATAAGGTACTGGGTAACACCTTACTAGGGATGCTGCCAGGATATCGAGTCAAATTCAACTCACATATGTTAAAAGTTTGAGTGTATTGTTTCAAGTTAATGAGTACAGCTTTAACTCAAGACAAAAACAAAAGCTGAAACCAGGTGAATATGGCTTTGAACCACACAAGAATTTCCCTTGTGTGGTTTTTTGTTTTTTTTTTTTTAAATCTTTAAGTTCAATCGAATAACATAATCAAAATACTACATAAGAATTGTAAGCTTTAAAGTGTTTTATTCCAGTAGTGTGGCTTGATTATTTTGTGGCAACCTGTAATCCAAAAAGTGGTAAAAATAATTTATTGCAGATATTAGGAACAAAAATGGTTTAGAAACCAATCCCTTGAGAAATTCTTGGGATTTTATCTTGTACAAACTAATTGGACTCATTTGGAAAGCTTTGTCACAGAGATATATTTTGTTTAGGTAATCAATTTTTAGACAGAATTAATAACTTTCCATGCAAAATCTAACTCTTATATATATATTCATATTTTTAAAATCATTAAGAAAAACTATAATTGTTTTTTCTGGAAGATTCTTCCCCATTTTAGTCTCCATTTTCTAACTACATGAAAGAAAAAATAAAGCAATTGGCCAAGTGTTTCAAGGACTAGTTAAGCCCTGAAGCCTTCTGAAATTGAAACATGCAAGACAAAGGAACTAAGACTGGAGCTTCCCACAGCGATGCTGTGACAGCTGCCTCAGCTGGGAACAGGGATGCTCACAGGTCTCGCACTGCTGTGAGCTGTGAGCTGTTACCTGTACTGCAAAACAGAACAACGGTCCTGGGCTTCATTCCTGTCTTAGACACAGCTGATTTTCCCATCGTGGAGTAGACTCCTCTCACATAGATGGTCATGGTCCTCTTTTATCAGCTGGAGATCAGACCACAGAAATTTCAGAAAATCTGTATGGAAGAGGAATCAAATCTATTACTTTATTATTTTGGATTTAGTGTATTTTCAACTTTTTTTTTTTAATAGGTTTTATAGGCCTGAGCTATATTTAGTAACCAAAGCGAGAGTCTTTTTTCACAGGGAATGAAACATTTATTAACAGATCACAAGAAAATGCCTCAGCAGAGCCTCCGAGGCTCTGAAAGACTGCCTGATAATTTCTGATGCCTAACACTTTTTTATTCTTAATAGGCAGATTTTTACATTTGCAATAGGCACAAGACCTTGAAGTTAATAGAAATTACACCAAGTAAAAATTGACTTTTGGGCAGCTCTTGAGGGGAGGAGGTGGACTCTAGTGTGCCTACCGTCCAGTGCCCCCTTTTGCCTGGGAATTAGCCTGCAATCATAACAGAAAAGAAAGCCAAGTAATTTATGCAACAGCATTGGCATAACACCTCTACATCACTATGCCAGGAGCATTTCTGACGTGAGCTAGGACCCTGGAGCACTGCCTTTGTGTATGAGGTGGATGAGCCCTAAATTCACAGTGTCTGCTCCCCCTGAGTGGCCAGAGGCAAATCTTGCCCCCACTACTGCACAAGTGACAAAGATTTGGCTCCTTTGACTAAATGGCAGCAAAGTCTTGGTTCAATTCCAAAGGCTTTTACTGGTGATGTAAAATCTTTTACTTGACTGACTATGAATCTTGGCTTCTCCAATGTGGTGTTTCTGAAAAAGTGCTTAAAAAACCGCTTAGACCCCATTGAAGATGGAGTTTAATCCTTTCTATTCCCGAGTGATTACTTCTTGCTAGAGGAAAATTGGCTGAAATATTCTAATAGTTTCCTGCAGTCAGTATGAATTTGGCTTGAGCTGGTAAACTGCAGAGCTGAGATATCTCAGAACTGGGGTGGAACAATAGCTATTCCAATATTCCCAAGGAGCACGGGTAAAAAATGAACGTGTTCAGAGGTCTGCTTTGTTAATATGGGAGTAGTAATAGATGTGCATTGTGTAGTTTAAGATCAGAACTTGTTGCCCTTGCTCTTGCTGTGGTAATCAAAATTACTATATTTTCCCAGTATCATCATACTGTTCATCCAAAATGCAAAGGCAGAACATGATGCAGTTTAGTGACTCACACTAAAGAAAACAATGTTTAATTATCTTCAATAAAAGCTGCATTTTTCAAGAAACTTAAGTCCCAGAACAGCCATGTTGAGGCAATCTGGTATTTATCAATGAACACAGCCCCTTAGTGGGACATGTAAGTTCTTGCCACAACATATGGGGAAGAACTGACAGATCCCTGAGTGTCCACAGCAGTGTGGGAGTTTATCTCTGGAGGGTGCTCAGCCCTGGCCCACCCCAGTGCTGTGGGTCCCTGGCTTATTCCCTTTCTTGGCCCATGTTTCATTATAAATGTCAGTGAGAGGACAGGAATGAGCTGTTAGAAACCCTCACTCACCCCCATAAGCTACAACCACTCAAAGACCAAATTTAGGCTAGTTATTTAATAAGCAATTGGATGGCAGAGGTGCATTTCAGGAAAAAAAATGCATATCCAGAATCAGCAGGGCTGTAAGGAGCTGAATTCTGCTGGTTATGTCTGTGATGTGCAGGCACCTCTGTGAAAGGCTGACTGTTACTGTAGCCAGTTCTATGGCTGCTGCTCTGTCACGTGTGATTTTTTTGGTAGCAGCAATACTTTACTTCCTTCTGCTAGAGCTGAAGCTGATTGTCTCCTTCTCACCAGGCACAGCCAGCCCTCTTGCTCCTGGAACAGCCTTTTGCCCCCTCCCTGTGTGACATCATCCTGACGGTCTGTAATGGGCTGTCTGAATGAAAAATGTAGTAAAAACATGGATTTTCGAAATAACAGAGGGGAAACTCCAATCACAGAATTATAGAATTGTTAAGGCTGGAAAAAAACTCTAAGATCATCAAGTTCGACCATCATCAACCCAGCATCAACCTCACACTTGCCACCAAACCATGTCCTTAAGTAATACAGCCACATGCTTTTTGAACACTTCCAGGAATGGTGACTCCACCACTGCCCTGGGCAGCTGTGCCAGGGCTTTACAGCCCTTTTCATGAAGAATTTTTTCCTAATATCTAATCTAAACTGCCCATGGTGCTACCTGATGTCATATCCTCTCATCATGTTGATGGTTCTTGCAAGTTAGGTTCACTGGGAATATGTTACCAATCTTCAAGCAGTATGTGGTCCTTGCCACTGAGTGCTTTCGAGCTCCACTCAAGGCTTCCTGGGCTGATGTAGTTTGTGATAAAATCACAGTGAACACTGAAGTGACACCTGTGGTGCTGCTGTGGAGGATGTGAGGTGGGTTTTGGTGCTTTGGTGTTCTGGCAGTGGCACACAGCCTTGCTAGCCCAGGGGGTGGCCAGGTGCTGGGATGACAGCAGACAGCTCAGAGCACAGGAGGGACGAGCAAAACTACAACACTGTTTCTCAAATCACTGAAATAATTGTCCTTGCTTTGGCACTGATTCCTAGGCTTCTCTCTGCTTCTATGGGAATTCAGTGTGTGTTGAAGCAGGTTTGATTCCTCTCCTGGATTATGAGCCACTGGAAACAGATAAAGTGTCTTGTATAAGGGTATGCAAGCCAAAAGGATGGTTGGCACAGCAGCAGCTGAAAAATTTTCCTTGTGCAAGAAGCTGGAGTACCTGAGCAGAGGATTTCTTGTCCCCCGCCGTCCGTCTGACGACTGGTGGGAAGCCCAGCCAGTGTCTGCATCTTCCAAGCCACTCAGCAGGGGTCAGCCTTCACTCAGAGCTGGGTGACTGGGTACAGACATCTCATTTTTTGGTCACTTTGCTCATCACTACATTGTATTAATGAAATCTCCAGGTGGACCAAATTTAACCCTCACTCAGGAATTTTTTGTGGAATTGTTCCTGCCTCTTAAGTTTAATGTATGTGTTTGATCATGTATTTTTCTCCAGCCACAGACAAATCCAGTGCAGCCCACAGAGGTTCTCAAGAAGACCTCTGTAAACTGACACATTTGCATCACTTTTGAATACATTGTCATAGGTACTTTGGTCTTGGCCCAGCAATATGCATAAAATCATGGAATATCCTGAGCTGAAACAGACCCATGGGAACCCTTGAGTCCAGCTCCTGACTCCACACAGAGAAACTGGAAAGTTAAACCATATATCTGAGGGCTTTGTCCAAAGAGTTCTTAAGCACTGGCAGGCTTGGGACTAACTAATAAAGTTATTGTTTTTTGTTACTATAAGTAGCAAGTATGCAATGTTCCATGTTGATACCTAGGCAACTGTACTATAGGTAGGGCTCCAGCAGTCAGGAGTGTATAGCCTAATTCCTGAGTTTGAGAACCTTTAGAAACAATTTGTAGTGATGAAGATGACTCTTTTGTTCAGCTGTTAACTTTTAACTGAAGAGCAAACAGGGTCTTGACAGTCAAAAATGCTGAGTAAGTTGAATTTTACAGGAGATGCCATGATGAACAATGCTACTGTGACCTTGCCGTTTATTGGGTTGGGTTTGTAATGCCCCAGAGTTTGGAAAAAATCATTTCCATATGAGCACTGGTGTGAGATTTTCCTTTCTGAACGCACCTTCCTCAGCTTGTCATGGTTTTCACTGTCGTGGCGCTGTGAGCAGGAACCTATCTGTTTTCAGTTGGTTGCCAGAACACTCACATTCTTAGACTGTGCAGTTAAAACTGATTTATATTGTGGTTACGAAGCTGCAGTTACAAACTTTTATTGAATAATCATCATTGGTAAAGAAAAAGCTGAGACATGCTGCAGAGAGATGAAATACCTCTGAACCCATGGGCTTTCATCTGAGTGGTGAAGTACAGAGCCATCTGCTATCATCCCTAGGGCAGAGAAGGGCCTGGAATGTTCCATCATCAGTCTGCTAGGAGATCTCATTTTGATACTGAGTGTTATGGTGTATGTGGTAATGGATGTTGGAAGAAAAATCCTTAAGGTCAAACCTCCCTTTGTTTCTCTTGCCATAGTCCTGCTTCAGAGGGAGCTCTGTTCACTGACCACGATACCATGAGGGCACTCCATGCAGAACCATGCGTGGTTACAGCTAGGAGGTGACACTGAACACCCCATGCCTCTGCTGTTCTGTTGGTTCTTGCTGGATGGCACATGCCTTTGGGCATGGATTTGGTGTGGAGAGTGCCCTTGTGTTTGGCAAAGAAGGCAAAGAACTCTGGGCATGAAAATTCAGTCCCCTGCAGTGGCACGACATCTGTGTGTCCTTGGGTAAATTGCTCAGTTTCTTGGTATGCCTCCATTCATTTTCTGAAAATGGCTCACAAGTGCATTTTTTAGGGGTTTTACAAATAAAAATATACTGGAGATGGGGAGTTGTGCAGTTTCTACCTGAGCCTTGCAACCACACCAGTCCTCCCTGAGGTCCATGAGTGTTTTGCTCCTGCCAGTTGTGGTGGGAGTCCGTGGTCCCCCAGCGCAGAGGAAAGGTTTGGATTAACAACTGTGTATTCCTGATACTCACATTCACCTGTCAGCTTTGCTCAGTCTCCTAGCATGATTAAGTCATCCAGGAATGAGTTGAAAGGGTTTGATTTGTAATTAAAACAGGAACACATGTCTTAGTTTCCTTTTACCTGTTGCAGAATGTGGAGTGCGGGGCACGTAAGACATGAAGCTGGATGTAAACTTCCAAGAGGAACTGAGTAATCATCCTGGCAATACTGCCCGGGGCTCACTGGCTGCTTTTGATGCAGCTATAGGGTTACCAGAGGATTGCTCACATCCCTGTGACTGTTGGAACCCTGGGATTTTGATGACATTTCCTTTCACTCTCTGTATCTTTCCTATTCATTTGTAAGAGGGCATAAGTTTTTAATTAGGTTTAAGGAGTCCTAGTCATGTTGTTCCCTCAGATTCTTTCTCAAGGAATCACAACTGAAAAGAACAGAATCTTGACAGAATTTTGGCTCTGGTCTTTGGCTGGTATTGAGTCAAAATGTGGTGTGAAAAGTGTAAGCTTACACTGTTTCCATCTGCAGTGAGTAATACTGGATTGCAGTGGGTAATAATGGATTGCAGTGTTTAGTTTGAGTATCAGCTGCCTCTGCAGCTCAAACCTAGCATTTGTGTGTCTGTCTGGGGGTTTCTCTGGGTTGGTTCTGCACACAGATGCACAGGTCTGTGTGCAGTGGCACAGCTGGCACCCACAGGGCTCCATCACACTGCTGGCACCAGGGACCCACAGCACAGGCTGAGCCACCTTCGAACAAGACTGCAGTGTGGGCAGGCTTTGTATCAGCTCAGCCTGCCTCAAAGACCCCCTTGACGAGTTTCAGTGGCTGATGCTTGCTCAGAGCTGCCTGAGGCTCTGCTCTGGATGCACCTTCACAGACAGCTGGGCAGTGCAAGGGAAATGTTGAGGCAAAGGTGGTTGGTACTGCGAGTTGTCAGCAGGTGCTTTACCTGCTGCTTTGGGCATTCTACAGTCACTGTCTGAGGCTAAAGCTCATGTTACAAAGGCAACTGTCACTTGCTTGTGGAAAGATGGGCAAAATGGGACATGTATTCAAGTCACACAGAGAATCTACTGGAAAGCAAAAGACAGAGATCAATTCTCTTAAGTCTGGGGTCTCAACTACAATTACAAACCTGCTTTACTCTCTTTTACTTGCACTTTCATCAGGAGCATGTTTTGTTAAATCCCTAGGAGTCTCAGTGCTCCCTATGGCAGGAATGAGGCAGTGCAATGGCTCATTGCCTGCCGTGCTTGACATGCCATGCCATGATAAAACTGCTTGTGTTAGTATGTATGTTTATTTATACACCCAGGAAACTCTTCCTGCCGTCTACTTTTGGTTTCTCCAATTGTACATTCTCCACCAAATTACTAAACCTTAGTATCCCACTGGAAACCACTGTCTCTTCTCAAATTGCTCCAAGACTGACCTAAGCAGAAGTGTTTTGACATCCATGCCAGACTCTGGCTCATCGGAAGCGTATCTCACTCCAAATTTAAGACTGTGACTTGGTAACTTGGACAGGTGTGTCATGTTTGTGTGTTGATTGTTTGTGGCACACGTATTTAAGCTGCTAATACAGCAAAAGAATTCAGAACTGTCCTTGTTACTACCAGACAAAAGATCACTAAGGTTTGGAAAAGAAAGAAATATTTGTTTGTGAAATTTTCTCCTTTTGTTTTGCCCTTAATCCTTTTTCTGATCTAGGTCCAGGGTTGGTACCAGCTGGCACTGGGAGATCCTAGATCCCCAGCTGTGCTGCAGTAGTGGGTTCTCTGGCTGTGTTGCAGCTGGAGAAGGATGTAAAACTCCCCGGGACACCCTGGGCCCTCACTGGGTGACACCATTGTCACCTTGTCTGTGGCTGACACTGAGGTAGCAGGAAGGGAACAGAAGGGCTTGTGCTCTGAAACAGATAGAACTGAAATGATTTGGCTGAGCACTTTTCACCCAGCTCTAATTTTAATATTTTAAGCATTAAAATGCAAACTGATGAACAATCTTCTGGAGTGCCTCATCCATAGCTGTGAAGAAGACCCACATCTTTTCCACAGAGAGGTAGTGGCGTTGTGCCTGTCACTTTGGATTTGAATTCTGGTCTTTTAAAATGCATTTTCCTATTCGATTTGTGTGCTACTTTAATTTTCTATTCTCTGCATACATAATAGTAATGATAATTCCAAACAATTATTATGATAATATTATGAAGAACTGATGGGTACTATCAGCTGCAAGAAGAATCTGAGGCACGTTTGATATGAAACTCACTGACAACGTGACTTTATGTGACAACCAAATAAAATAGTGGACTTGGGATTCAGCTATATAAACAGGAACCTGTGTTCAATTTCTTGTAATTTTAAATTTTCATACATCTCATTTTACACTTGCTTTGTGAAAAATTATTTCATAACTTTATTTTCACCCTTGCTACTTGTTTTTTGCTATTTCACTCTACAGGAGATCAGTTTGTCACTTGGGTGTTCCTCCAGGCCCCAGCCTGTGCTGCCAGTGGAGGGAAGAGTCCCGGGAGGGGTCTGAATAAGCCTGGGGACTGCTCAGGGTCTATTTTTAACTCATTTCGAGCCTCAAGGGCAGTGGAGTTTTGTTTTTTTATTATCGTTTTATCCCCACAAGGGCTGAGCATCTGTTCATCCCTGTGTCTTGGGCTGCTGCTCCCAGCACAGCAGGAATGGTGTGGATTGGGAGTGATGCTTCCAGCCCTGGGGAGCTCTCAGGCTTTCCCTCTCCCTTCTTTTTTTTTTTTTTTTTCCCGAATGTGGAATAGTTACTCTTCCCAGCGTCACAGCACTGTGCCACTGACTTCCTCGACATAATTTCTACACATGGTTAATAATATTGCACCTTTTTTGTTGAAAACTACTAAGAGCATTCTCAGAGTAGACAGGGACTTGAATATCTGAATTACAATGTCAACAGCCTTGGCTGTTCCACTTCTGTGGAGTGAGCTGCCATTACCAGAACCCAAATTACTCCTGCCTCTGCTTCTGCTCGGATCTCTCTTGTGCTACCTTCTGTGAAAACAAATTTTCTTGTCTTTTCCATGTTTCCCTAGAGCATGTTTCTGATGCTACTGTGGACAAAACGGTGGACAAAATAGAGGGATGCTCACACAACAGCTTCAGTTATTAATTAAAGTCCAATAAGTCAACTGCAGAGAGTGAAGACAGAATTACAGTCATCAAGATGGTTTCCTTTCTTTCCAACCATTAATTTCTGTCAATACTGAGAATTTGTGTCTTGGCACTGAGACCCCTTTACTGTGCAGTGGTAGAGCTGTCTGGCATGATTTGGGCATAGCCAGGGTGTTCACTCCTCTTTAGCTCAGTTTTGGAGACAGGTTTCATATCTCCGTGTGCCACTTTGATTGATTCAGCTTGACTCTCTGTTCTTGATTTTTAGAAAAGTTTTCACCTTATCACTTCTGACCACAGAAAACACATGTTAGAAATTGTGCATGACTGAAAGGTCAAGTTCAGTCCAAGGATTTCTTCTTGTGAAGGGGCTGAGGATGCAGGGTTTACCCTGTGCTCTGATCACCCTGGGTCCTCATCAGTCAGTGGTAGATGATAACTCCAGAGTCAGGGGGATGAAACCTTCTTCTTCCCCAGAATAAATTCAATGGCAATGAACAACTGGATAATGTGAACTCCCAGGATCTCTCAATGCCTGCACTACAAAAGCCTCTAATTAGATTAAAATTGCAGGAGGGATGAGGGAAGATGTGCAGGGAATCAGGTTGCCATAAGTGTTATTGACAGACTTACTGGAAAGACCCGTGTTGTTTGGCTTCAGTGAATTACAGCCTCAGCTGAGAGATTTATAGAGATATATACAAACATGTCTGGCACTTTAGGCTGTTTGAAATTTCTACCCTGATTTTTTTATTAGTTCCAGTTCTAAAACAGTGCAAGCCATTTCTCTAACCCTCTGAACACTCTTGATATGGGGTAGTTATACATCCTGTTCCTAAACAACTCTCAATGAATACTGTTTTCTTTTTGATTTGGTGGAGGTTGGAGAACTCCACAATAATAACCCTTGCAGAGCCTTGAAAATCGACAAAAGTGGGAAAAGATTGGTGTCTGCTTATGTTTTAACTTCCTGTGGACCAGTCAGTTTGCTGGGATCAGTAATTGCTGTTCATCTGATACCCTGAACTGTCCTGTTGAGTCACTTTTCCTCTCTGATTTTGAGTTGCTAGTTCTTTTATTAAGCTCAAGTTAGCTCCAGTTGGCATTGTATGCCACTACTTGTCATGTTAGAAATTTGTTTGACTCCCCACAGAAATATGCTGTGACAGACTGATCATCAAAGAGCCCATTGCTTTCACCTATTCTCTGTCTCAACACTTTGCTGGCTATTTGGAGACCTGTTTTTCAACTGAGATTGTGGATGCTGCCAGAAGAGTTGGGGTATTTGAAGTGGAGTGCCAACAGTCTCATGCTTTGCCAGCTCTGGGCAGTGCCAAAGTCAAGCTTTCACATAAATGGGAAATGTGCTTGGTTTCACACATTACTTATTAGCTGTTTTCAGATATTGTTTATTGAAACTAGAAATGATCAATACATTCAATGGTACAAAATATGTGACTAAACTCTATTCTTGTTTAAGACTGGTTGAAAACAGTTCAAGGACAGACCAAGAGAGGACCACTACCCTGACAGTGTGGTGGGCTGGAGGTGGTGCTCTGGTTCATGTTGCAGGCAGGACTTTAAATCCTGCAACTTCACTCACTGGTTTAAACCATGAAAAACTGATAAAAATAAGATTAGGTATATATAATACCTTTCATAGAGAGGTTTTGGGGTGACACTTTTTTTTCCTCCTTCCTCTGGGCTGGATTGATGCAAATGGAGTCCTCTCTGAGGGCACCTTTCTGGGCATCTCCTTTGGGAGCAGAAAGCTCTCTAGGGGTCTGCTCTCAGGGCTATCCCACACTGCTCCCTTATGTTGCCTCATGCAGAATATGAAAGTTTTCTTGCAGCCAGACCCATGAAACAAAGATGTGAGGGTTTCCCTGAAGTTGGAGTTCCCAGGACCTGCCTTGTCCTCACCTGGGGCCGTGTCCACTGCAGCATGCCTGCAGTGAGGTTTGTTCTCTGTGCAAGACACCCACCTGTGGGATGTGAGGTATCCCAGCAAAAGCAGACCCCAAATGACCAACAGCTCATTGCATTGTGTCAGGAATAAAGTTTGGGCAGGAAACAGGATGTTTTGGCTTCAGCAGACAAAGTGAATCCCTTGTGAAAAGAATTTGAAATATCAAGTGGAAATGTGTGGAAGGGGGGAAGAATGTACAAATAATGCCACAAAACAGACTCACTTCTCTGGCACAAAATATGAAGAAGCCTTTCTAGCTGGTGGTGGAGGACCCAAAAGCAATGTGGTGAACAGAAGTGAATAAACTGAGTTGTCTTTTTATTCCTGTTAGGATAAGTAATTTTCAAGTAAATTGATAATATACAATATGTTGTGAAATCCCTTTTGGATGACAAGAGCAAGAACAAAAAGCAGATTCTGTGTTTTTTGGAGACATGCATCTATGTTTCACTGGTGAAAACAAACAGAGCAGGCAGTGCATTTGAGTGGGGCTGTAGTTGTATACAATGAGCTCATCTGGGTCCAGGTGCAGACATCAAGGAAATATTTGATACTGTGAAGTTCCTTAAACTTCAAATGCTGGTATTTCTAGAAAGTGAGTTATTTAATGTAAATACCAGGCAAGAAAGGGAGCTGCTTTTCATAGCTTAGGAAGACATGTGCATTCTCAATATAAATACAATTAACCATTTCATACCTTTGCACACCAGGAAAGGATTTGATGATGTAAAAACTGTGGCACTCTATACTCTGTTGGTACTTGAAACGGTGACAGCATTGCCTATATGTTTGCCAAAAACTAGATGTGAGCTGTCTTCTGCTTATGAAACAGCTCTCACACCTCCTGCCCAAAACTGGGGCTGTTCCCAGCTGCTCTTTGCAGACTCAGCTTGGTGATTTTCCTGCCTTCACACCCCTAGGCTCTTCCCTAGAACCAGCCTAGAAGGATGTCCAGCCCATGGCACGTCAGAGGGAACTGTGGCTACAATCCTGCCCAGGATGGAGGGTCCTGGCCGGGACCCAAGGGGCTGTGCCTGGGCAGGACTGGCCACTGCAGGGGCTGCAAGCAGCAGATTCCCATCAGCTGTTGGGTGTCTGTGTGTGTACCCAGTGTAAGAAAAGCTTACAAAAAGGTTTGTGTTCATGGATGTGCTGAGAACTGGACTTGGGTAAGGAAATTGCTTTAGGCTAAGCAGAACATTAATTTAATATTAGTAAGAAAGACAGGCCTCCGACTGCATTCCAAATTTTTTTCTACATTGGAGAGCAGGAATTTGTAATTTTTCACCTTTGCCTCCTTTTAACCTTTTTAAAAAAGATTTTTAAGCAGTCTTTTAAGTTGATAAAGAAAAAAGACAGTAAATGGTCCCCTTTGTGATGTTGTTAAGTGGAAGGACATCGATGTAGTTTAACACATTAGGTAGGAAATTAAATAAGAGTTGGTTAGCAAAACTTTGAGCCTCTACTGCCTCTCAGAAGTCTACTGTTTGCAGATGTTTATTCTCCTAAACACAGATACCAAATCTCTTCAGATTCTAAAGGCTGTTCTACACTCGTTTCTTGGTTTCTAGTACTACAGAAAACTCTTTACAAGTATTGTCTAAATTTGTTACATTTTGGCCTTCACTGACATATTTAGATCCCGAAATGTATTGATCATACCTTTGTGGGGGACTAGAAATAAATTGCCCTGGGTCAAGTTCTGTTTATACAGTGGACTGCTCTTGCAGAATTACCTCCTTGACTTAATAACTTCCCTTTGGATGACATTTCTGCCAGAAGGAAGGCAGATTGGCTGGGGTCAGTGTGGGATCAGCTCAGCGTGCGGGAGGAAATTGCGGCGGGAGCTAAATTGCGATGGGTCGGGCTGAGCGCTGCGGGCAGCGCCCGGGGCACGGCCCCGCAGCCCGGCCCCTCTGCAGCAGGGTGGTGCTGCTTTCGGCCAGTCCCAGCCTTTCTGGAGTGGAAGGAATTCAGCTGGAGCCGTGACTGTGGATTAGACCGGCACAGGGATTCTTTTGGAGCGACAGAGTCTGCCCACAGTGCTCGTGGGTCTCTGCAGATGTCACACAGTGCCATCCTCCCGCATGTTCCTCTCACCCATTCCTGCAACCTGCTTTGAAATCGCTGTCTTACAAGTAGCTGGGAGCGGAAAGCTTGCAGCTGAGCCTGCTCTCATCATCCACAGCGGCAGGGGGGAGGATGCTGAATGCTTCCTGATGAGTGACATGGAGGCACGGGACTGAAGGATTGGATGCAGATCCCATAATCCCACTCTTGATGAGTACCGTGGTGCTGCTCTCTGTAGATCTGTATGTTATAATAGAACACATTATGTTAAATAGAACACATTATGTTATACAGAACATATTATGTATTTGTTATATATTTAACGTTATTTATTTTACTTATACATGTGAAGCAAAACAAATCTGTGTTGGTGAGGAACAGTTCTGCTGAAGTCAGTGGCTTTATATTGTATGGAATTGATGGCAAGAGAGCAGTGGAAGCTGCAGACACTAGCCAGTGGCACCAAAACCTTTGCAGAGATGTTTGAGAAGTTGAGCTGCCCCTGGGCCATGTGCCAGTCCCACAACATGCCCTGTTCCCTGGGGCAGGGGCTGTGGGGGCCGCTCTTGCAGTGCTGTTACTGCACCTCAGCCTCCTCCAAAGTGCAGCCCCAAAGCCCCTGCACAGAGGGGAAAAGCCAACAGCTGAACTGCAGAACATTTAAAATAGTGGTGTTACATTTTCCCTTTGCAAATTCTTCTACTTCTGTGTTCTACAACAGATGAAATGTAAAAGCCTCCTTTTAATTAAGCTCTTTATCCTTTGAAGTTATTTTGGATTTTTTTTCACATTGGTGATGTAATTTATGTAAATAATCATCTATCTATGAAAGGAGTGTGTCTGTCAAAAGCTGAAATAAAAAACATCCGTCATTTTGAAGTGATTAACATTCTCCAGATGTTTAAATCATCAGATTTCAGGAGTTTCCCTTTGTTGTGATAATGATATAGTATCCAGAACAAGAATGTTTACTTTTTTGTAGGGGTCAAACATAGATTTTTCACAATCCTATTAAAGCAAGCAGTTTATTGTAATTGTATGTGCAGATGAAAGCATATGTAGTTATTATTATTTCCCTTAATTGTAAACTGCTGCTGGTAATTTTACTGTAAAGCTGAAACAAAAGGAGCATACTTGAAAGGACCACCACTGCCCACTTATGTAATCAATTTATAGATGTCAAGTTTGTACCAAGATGGTTATCCCTCTCCCTGGAAGCCCCGGTGACAGGCTACCACCCTGCAGTGCAGCCTCTGCTCTGGGGGCTGCCGGGACTACAGGAGATGGAGCTGATAATGTTGAGTGACAGCTCTGAACCACTGCACTCCTGACGTGCTCAGCTTCAGGCTGCAGGGAGGGAGACACACATTCCCTCCTGCTGCTGGACCCTGTGGCTGGCCAAGAGAATCGTGCCTGTCCTGTGCTGTGCTGCTGTGGTGACTGGAACCACAGCAGCTTGATGCATGGAAAAAGAGGGGCATAACCTTGGAAAAGGGGTACACGTGAAAAATGGACCATTTCCTTTTGCTCCCATAGTTCTTGCAGAGCAACGTGCTTCAATTCGTAAAAGTGGCCAACACACAAGAGGTGTGGATCTGTCCCGCCTCCCCACCAGCAAACTCCTCAGAGCTGACAAAGTCTGGAGAGATCTCTGAGTGGGCTGATGGGTAACAGCAACTGGCCAACCCTTTTTAGTGCTTCTTTTTAACAGAACCTCTCCTGAAATATAAATATAGAACCCACCCCCCCGAAAAATACTAGATAATTGTTCCACACAAATAACCACAGCATGTACCCCAAGATTTCAATTGGGCTCAAACTTTAACTAAGGATTGTTCAAACTATAACTTTTTTTCAGTTGATGGAAGGTTCTTGTCAGATGAGCAGATGCACCCTGGGGGAATGTTGCAAAAACAGGGGCAGGTTGGCCCCGTGACCATTGCTGCTCTCTGCCCCCAGTTTCCCCTCAGGGATGGTTTTGGCACCTGTTCCCTCTCTGGCTCCAAACGGGCTGTTCTTAGAAAGAGACACAACCTGTTGGAGCAGTTCCTGCTGTGTTCCACCCAGATGAACGGGTCCAGTGGCTGATATTAGTGATGCACTCACCCCTCCAAATGGACAAACAAAAAAATTGAAAACATTTTTTTTTAAAAACATGTCTGAGGAACAGGTGAGTTACAGACATGCACTAAGTACCTGTTCTGCATTGGCAGTTTCCAGCACCAGGAAACATTAGTTTTGTTATTTTTTCACTGCCTGTTTCTGCACACAGCCAACAGCACTGGCCTTCTGATGCAGCCTCACATCACACTACATCACATCACTTTACATGGTGTATGTTACATCAATTTACAAGGCATAACATGGCACAGCCTGGTCCCTGTGCTCCCAGGGCCCATCACACCTCTGTAGCTGGGGGTTTGGTGCATTTCCATTCACCATGGTTGTAGTGATGTGCCAGTGGCCCATGGAAGTGTGTTTTACTGAGTTAGCTGACATAGAGTTCCTGCCTGCCAATGGACTATGAGGAAAAACTCAGCTATTTCTGAGCAGTAGCAATTAAAACAACGAGGTTGGTGCCTGTGGCTTCCTGCAAATGTGCTGGTGTGCTCCTGAGCCCGAAGTGCTGGTGGGTTCTGTGCTGGACTGGAGCAGGGTGGCCCTGGTGTGGCTCTGTTGCCTTTTCTGCACAGGCTTCAGTGGCTGCCACCAGGTAAGGGCTGGGGTCCAGGGTGAGCTCTGGGGTCTGCCAGGCACCAGCCCTCTCAGCTGTGCTTCACACCTCTAGAGACAGCGTGGGAGGAGCTCTAAAATACAATATGCTAGCAAAACAGATAATTTCTGGAAACAAATGGTATAAATACAAATTCTTGGCTGAACTCCGAGTTTCAGGCAAACTAAACTCAACTTCAGCACCCAAACACCCATCAGTGCTTCTGGCTTACTTCAGTCCTTGAGAAAATTACTTTAGCCCTATTTTTCATTTAACTGCAAATCTGATATGTACATGGAGCCAGATGACAACCAGCCAGCTTCAGCTGCCTTCTTTCAACTTCATTCTTGGAAGTAAAGTTCACACAATATTTTCACATACATGTATCCCTCCCCACCCCACTCCCCCCCCCCCCCAAAAAAAAAGAAACCAACCAAAACCAAAAAACCAAAGAACGAAAAAAAGAAAAAAAGAAAAAAAGAAAAAAAGAAAAAAAAGAAAAAAGAAAAAAAAGCATGAGGAAGGCAATGGGAGGATAAACGACAAACACAAAATGCAGTTCACTTATAAATATCTCTGCTTGATGGAGGCTAAAAGGTGGCAGCTGTGCCAAAGTAGTGGACCCTAAATCACTGAGCAAAAAAGAGCAGGGAAGACTGATTGCTCCCAGTACTGTGGTGAATGTGTGCTCTCAGCCACAAATCAAGCAAGCTTAAAAAAAAAAAAAACAACCCAGAAAAAAAAGACTCAATCAAGGCAATAATGGCCTCCACTTCACAATCAGACAAGTGCTTCTACTTCAGAAATCCTACCATTTATGGCTGATTGCTAACCCTGGCCTCATTTCTAATCTAAAGGGCGAGTAATAATTTGGAAAAGGAATTATAACAACTTCCCAACCATTTGGTAAATTGTCATTACTTTAAAGGGGCGTTGGGGAGCTGTTACTGTTTGTCAGATATTTTTTTCCTGCTACTGCTCTCCTACTTCCACCGTTACTTTTCTCCTTGATCTCATACTAGAAGTGATGTACAGTGGAAATATGTAAGAAAGAAAAGTCTGGAGGATCCTTTGACTGTGGGACTCTGACACGTAGAAGCTCACATGAAGCACAGAGAGGTGAAACGGCTCCTCTCTTTGCTACTCTGTGGTGCCTGGAGATTCATGCAGGGATCAGTGGTGCACTGAGCATTGTTCCCAGCCCAGGGGCTCCTTCGTGAGTTTCCTGGAGTGGGAAACCTTCAGCATTGGGAACTTCCCAAAGGAAATGAGGAGGATCACCCATGCAGCTGAGTGGGTGATGCTGGGGTCACCCCAGCCTGCTGCCCACCCCTGGTCAGGGCCACCCAGCTGGGTGGAGCTGGTGCTCTGCTGTCCCAATCCTGCCTGGACTGTCTGGAGTAGGCAGAGAGACATTAACCATTTAACCCATGGGCTATCCTGACAGGAAGTACCAGGAACCTTGATAGGAAGTCTGGAACCCTGGTACCTGAGCTACATATATTACATTTCTTTCCTGGTTCAAGCAGGGAGAACTGCATCTGTAAATATTTTGGTATTTATGTGAATATTTTTTCCAACATCTTCTGCAAGTCTGTTGTGATTTTCACATGCACATCAGAGTTGATCTTAGAGGTTATTCCAACCAAAGCAATTGTGTGATTCTAGGGTTCTGTAGGGAGAAAACATCAAAACAGAGGACTTGGACAATGTTCCTTCTGGCCATCACCTGTGAGGGCCACAGCTGCCCTGGACAGAACTAAGGACTTTGCCTGGTGTTCTCAATAACAGAGTGTTTAGAAACAGATAAAACTTAATGCAGAAAAAAAGAACCAGGGGGACCTGTGCTGGGGGAGACCTGTGCACAGCTTCACCTGGGTTATCTATTCTAATCCTGTCGAAATCATGATGATGTTTTGATAACAGCAGACATTTGTGATCAAAATACCTCTTATTTCAATGATTCAAGGACAAAATGGGATGCCATTGTCTCCCTGGATGAATGTGAGATGTTTTATGAAAGGTACGATCAGTGTGTTTGGAGAATGACAAAATTTCCTCCTATCTTGGGAGGTAACTGCAGCACCAGCTGTGAAGCACTGAGCCCCTTACTCCTGGTTTGTGCTGTGAAGGGATTTGTGTCACAGCTATTTATGTCTGTATTTTAAATATGATTTGAAAAGAGACTGATTCAAAAATTTTCAATGACCCAGTGAAATCTGAACTACTTATAGCAAGACAAGAAGTATAATGCTTCAATCAAAATAGCAACTTGGAATGTGTTTTATAAAACAGAGTTCATTTAATATTACCCCAGAGTGCTGTGGATGTGAAAACACATTCTTGAATTGGAACTTTCATATCTAGGTAATAGGAATGAAGGGAAAATGGTCATTTTTAATATTGCACATTTTGGGGCAAATTCTGATCCCAAATGGAACTAACCACAGCATTCCTGTGTGTCTTCCAAAACTGGTGAGTCCCTGGACCCTGTATGTCACTACAAGGTGAATATGTTGCAGGAAAAATAAGTAGACCCTGCACAGAACTCTAAGGAAAATCCTAGTAGATTTAACTTTCCCATCATTCTCTCTGCAATATTTTCAAGGTGTTTCCAGTGCGAGAAAACAAAACAGGGCTCAGGGTAAGTGCAATTTAAGAAAACTCTCAAATAAGGCATCAAGGGATGCAAAACAACAGAAAAAAAAAAAAAGCGGATTATATGCATAAACTCTGGGTGCATTTCCCTTGTAAATATTCCTTGATTTTTGCTAGCAATGTTATGCAAAAATATTTAAATGAGCAGATTATAAAGAGCAGCGCTGCCCGTGTAATATGGATGCCGAATCTATTGGGGACGAGCACTTGGGAAGCGATGGGACCATTTATATCTCCATTAGCAGAGAATTGCTGATCATCCCAAGGAAAACCAATTTTTCTTTGCCAGCTGTTCGGTATTTCGGGAGTTTAAATTTCTCCTGCTATCAGCGTGAGCGTGAGCGGGGAGAGGCACAAGTGCTGATTTCTCCCCGCACGGACGCCGGGCGAGCTCCCCGGCCCGAGCTCCCGGCGCGGGGAGCGGCACCGGCGGCTGCGGGGGCTCCTCCGGGGCGCTCCTCCGGTTCCGGCGCTCGGTGCCCCCGCTGGGCCTCGACCCCCACGCCGGTCCCGATCCTCCTCGGTCCCGCCGCCGCCAGGCACCCACCGGGGCATGAAGTCAAGGGCAGGCGCGGAGAGCTACGCTCCCTGTGCAGGGTTAAAATACGATAATACAGAACTTATTAGATCCCTATTTAGAGAAACGGAAAATCGTGTTCTGTTACACACGGAGGGAACTCGGGTGCCTGTAGGAATTCTCACCCGCCTTTAGCGCGGGTCGTGCCGGCACCTTCCACCTCTGCCCGAATCCCCGAGACCCGGAGGGTGTCACCTGCTCACCGAGGGGTGTGCCGGGCATCGGGTTCTGCCCGCGCAGCATCGCGCTCACGGCCCGGTTCGGGCTGGGGCAGGGCAGGGCGGTTCGGGCTGGGGCAGGGCAGGGCGGGATGGGGCAGAGCCGGGCGGTTCGGGCTGGGGCAGAGCAGGGCGGTTCGGGATGGGGCAGAGCCGGGCGGTTCGGGCTGGGGCAGAGCCGGGCGGTTCGGGATGAGGCAGAGCCGGGCGGTTCGGGCTGGGGCAGAGCAGGGCGGTTCGGGCTGGGGCAGAGCCGGGCGGTTCGGGATGAGGCAGAGCCGGGCGGTTCGGGCTGGGGCAGAGCAGGGCAGGATGGGGCAGAGCCGGGCGGTTCGGGATGAGGCAGGGCTGGGCGGTTCGGGATGGGGCAGAGCCGGGCGGTTCGGGATGAGGCAGGGCTGGGCGGTTCGGGATGGGGCAGAGCCGGGCGGTTCGGGATGAGGCAGGGCAGGGCGGTTCGGGCTGGGGCAGCAGCGGGCGGGATGGGGCAGAGCAGGGCGGTTCGGGATGAGGCAGAGCAGGTGTCCTCTGCCAGTTGGCCCAAGCACCCAACAACCGGGCGCTGAGCTGTCAGAATTACTCTGCAAAAATCGCAATCACACCTATGAAACCTGATTTTAAGAAAAATATTTCTCTTTTCTTGGGATTCTGCAGAAAATGAAAATAAATGTTTTCCTTCCAGTATAAAATTGACAAAAACAGTATATCTGCTCAGGTACCATAAATAAACGGCATCTGGAAAGCAGAATAAGATCCTTCATATAATCTCTGTATTAAATTTGGGTGTCATTCTCTGATAAAAAGAAAAAAAAAGAAAAAAGAATAAAAAGAAAAAAAGAAAAAAAAGAAGCTGAGGATTCTCTGACTTTGATCCCAGGTAGCTGTCTGCTGTCACACCACTGCCAGCATGACACATTTAACAGCAATTCCTACAGGCTTTATCTTCTCCTGGTATGAAGATATGGAGTGAGCAGCTCAGGAAATTTAGGCATCCATGTAATTTTTTAGACAGAAATTACTTTTCAAAGGTTCTCTCACAAACACCCAGCATATTCCCCTGGGGCAGTTCCAACTATGGGTAGATCAGAAGTGAAACACTTCCCATAATATCCCACTATGTAAAATCAAATTGAAAGATATTGCAAAATGATGGTGTATTTTCAGTAATCAAAAGTACTGAAGGGTTGCTAAGCCTTCAGTGTGTGATACATTTAATATGATAAATTAAAAAGAACTTGAGATTGATTAAAGTTAAATTGAGACTTGGTTAAATTCTAGTGAAGCCCTGGCAGGAGCAGAGGCTGAGAGCTGCAAAGCTGCTCTGGTCCAGAGAGGTTTAATCTGATGTGAAAACACAGATTTCACTGCACCCTGCAGCTGTTACTACCACGCTCTTGTAAACCAATTTATGTACCTGAGTTTCAGAGGAAGAAGCTGTTTCAAGCGAACATCTGTGCTGCTGACATCTGTGATTTGCATGTACAGAATTATCCCAGTGAATTGGCCAAGTGAGTTTGTGCCCAAGAGCATGGATGTGCTGGGAAGCACAGCTGGCTCAGAACCTGTGGCACAACCAGCTGGGAATGCTGTGGTGCTGACTTGAGTACTGGTGTGGATGTGAAATGCTATGGGGTGAGAAATGACAATCAGTTCCTGGAGTGAATGAACCCATCTGCCTCCCCTGAAACAACTGAGTGCACAGGGAGTGCAATTGTAATTTTAAAAAATTAAGCAAAGTGAGAGCAAGTATAAAAATATCTTTTAGATTAAGTGGCTAAGCACACTTACAAATGGTAAAGATTTGAGTTTTAGGAGTCTTGTTGCTTATTGATGAATTTCCCTTCAGTCACAACCCCCAGAATCCCCTTTTCAGGGGTGCTCCCTCCAGCTGCCTCTGGATGCTCTTCCCAATGGCTCTGCACATTTACAGCCCAATAGAATCCCATACAGCAGCTGGAAATAAAATACAGCTTGAAAAAATTAACCTCAAAATGTGCAGGTGGAGCTTGGGTGAGGTGGGGCAAGGTGTGGTAATCCCTGTGCAAGGGCAGAGGTGCATGAAGGCATTGCTGGCCCCAGAATAGTGTCAGGGTGGTGGAACCACCTCACCATCACCCTCTGCAACCTTGGATGAGGTGTAAAAAAAATTATCAGAAAAACCTTGTAAAAACAGTTCCATATACTGAAGTAACATGTTTCCCTGATCTTTATTTTCCTTGTTGTAAGGTCTTGTTTTAGTATGAGGTCTCCAAATGTCTTCAACCATTGGAGACTATTAACTTTATTGAAATAAAGTAACAAGATGCCAACAGTTAGGGTAACCTTTTTGTGTTAAGATGCCAAAAAGTCTTCCTGAATTTTTTATCATTTTTCAGGAGAATATGGGATCACGCCACACATCAGTTTCCGACAAACTATTTCTCAGAATGTGAACACTGTAGTGCTGTTACACAGGGTGAGGGTTTGGGCTGTTACAGTGTCTGTGGGCACCGCTTGTGCTGGTGCTGTCAGTCCCTTGAGCTATGTCCAACAGACCAGCACCAGACACTTTAAGAAATGTCAGGTGCAGAGGAGGGTTCAGACTATTCTGAACAAACTCTCTGACATCCACAAGCAACAACTACCTCCTCTGTGTGCAGGATGTGCCCCCCGGGTGGAGAACAGTGGGACTGCCAGCAGTGGGGATGGCAACAGAGGCTCTCCAGGGCTTTGCTAAGGCAGCAGGGCAGGGAAGACCCTCTGCATGAAGGCAGATGTTGCTTTTTGCTGATGAAGCCCTGTGGTTTCACTTCAGTGCAGACAGGCAGTTGAGCCTCAGAGTGAAAGGAAGGTCTATGGTAAAGTGACTGCAAAGTGACACAAGGCTGTATCCTGACAAAGCTCCAGTAACGCCTGTGGCAGAAGCCGCGTCTCCACCCCTGAGGAGCTGCTGTGCCTTGCCCCGCCGTGGGGCCCTTGGCTGCTCCCACCACCTGCCTGCTGCCCCACGGGCTGTGGGGCTCCCGTTCTGCTCACACAGCTCCTGGCCAGCAGCTCTGACTTGTCAGAAGTTGTGCCCCTGGGCTGAATCACACTTCAACCAGTCTGCCCAAACGCACATGAGGTCTGAGACTGGTGTACACAGTGCTACTTTGGAAGGTTTCTGTGAATTTCCACCTCATGTATTGGCTGTCCCATGAGTGGATGATTGTCAGTCTTCAGTGCTTGTCCCCAGCACCTCTTCCCCTCCCTGAAGGAGAAACCTTCAGAGCCAGCTGGCTCTGCAAAACCCAGGAAGTTGGAAGTGAAATGCTGCCACAGAGAACATGGCAAAAGGCTGCAGCAAACCCGTTATTTCTGGGATAACTGATGGAGTACCACATTGTTAATTCAACAGTACACTTAAAAAACTCACAAAACACTCTACGGCTTTGTTCTCTGTGTCCTGTAGCTATACCTGCTCACTATTCTGTTAATTACCTTTTTTTCTGGTCAATGTCTGAGAGTATTACTACCTGGAGCACAGGAGTATATAAATCTCTTAGAAAGAGCTTTACAATCATTTTTCAGTTTGCCATTTGCTTTCAAATGTCTTAGTCTATATCATGATTTCAGCAAACAAATCAAGACTGCTCTCAGGATCATCCTGGGGTTCCAGCCCTCTGCTGGGATCAGCCTGCTCCTGAGCAGTCCGTCTCTTCCTTCTGTGCACGTACACGGAGCGGCTCTTCTCCGGCCCCTCGGGGAACAAGGCGTCTGCAGGGACAGCAGCTCCCAGAGCCAGCTCCAAGCCTTTGTGGAATCTAGACAGAAACAATTCTGTAGTTACTCTTGTTACTGATTTGCTCAGGATCTGCAAATTACTCTGAGAAACTAATGCTTTTAGAATGTAATCAAAACATGCAAGGGGAGAAAAGTGGTTACTAATGTTTTATTTAGTATTGAAGAAAAATTAGATGTCATGAACAGAACTGGTGTATTCTTACAAACCTGTCAATCCTCCTTATGTTTTCTTCCATTTTCTGATTGGCTACATGTACCAGAAATTCAATATATTCTTCGGAGACCATCAATCTCCCTTTGTGGCTCAATGGAACTTCTAAGCAGTGAGTGCTCCGCACAGCCTGAAAACACACACGTTATTTACTTGGAATAAAGTTTTTTAGTTTATGAAGGTTATTTAAATAATGTAGGAAGTCCATTATAGTAAAAAACCTGCTTATCCATATGATTATTTAGGTTGCTGTCATCTAAAGCAGCAAGCTATTTCCTTGCTATAGCATGCCCTGTGACAGCTCTCAAGCACCAGTCAGGGCTTGGCTCATACAAAAATCAAGGCTAACTTAACAATCTAACTTTGTTACATCCCTTCCAGTAGTGGAGTCCTTACCATTGTGATTTTTCCTCCTCTGCCAACTGTAATACCAGAGTTTCTGAACCCAGAGTCAACAGCCACTGAATGCTGCAGAAAGAATAAATGCATAAACAGGTCTTGTACACTTTCACAGCAAAAAAATACTTACGGATGGATTGCAATGCAACGTACAATCTCAGTTTTGCAAAGAAACTTATTCAAATCATCTACCCAGACTTATTCAAAAAAAGTTACATTAAAATACTTTTTAAGATCAACCCCACAAATCGTGGGTGGTTTTCAGAGGCCCATGGTGGATCCTGATTGTCTGAATCCACCAGTGCCGCAGGGATGTCATGTCTCTCTAGGAAATGAACTATTTTATCCCAATGAGCTGGAACTTCACAGGCAGTCGTGCCACTTGTTTACAGCTACAGGTGCAGCTGCACTCCGCAGGAGCTCCTCAGCTCTTCTGCACTAAGGACAACACAAGCACAGCACACACTGCTCTCTGCAGTCATACTGCAACAGCAGAAGGCAAAGGCATCACTCCATGCATTGGGAATGGAGCCAAACGGCCTGGCTGGTAGCAAAGCACCATCTAAAATCCACCCCTTCCAGCCAAATGGCCTGGCTGGTAGCAAAGCACCATCTAAAATCCATCCCTTCCAGGCAGGGAGAGCAGCCCAGGCCCCTCAGGTAGTGTTTCAAGTGGCAGTCTGCTTCAGCTCTGAAGGCTGAATTGCAGGTGAGTAATGTTCCTTTCCAAACACAGAAAAACCCTCACTAAGTTTAAAGCTGAGTTTTTTCATCAGCTTACTTTGCTACCCTGATTATTAAACACGCAGAACACCTGGGATTGTTTCTAAGTGCAACTGCTTACCCAGGAGCCAATACTTTTGTTTTTACAGGCAGGAATGTAACATCAACAATGCCACATTGTGTTTGATGTGGTTTTACCAGCAGCTGTGCATCCTGCAGCTCCCGACACAGCACGTGAAGAACAAATGGTTCAAACTTGAACACAACATCACCAGTAGCTTTCTCTAGTGCTGTCATCTGGAAAATACACCAAAATATTTATATAAAAATCAGAGTATTTCCTCACAAAAGAATTAATAACACCCCACTATTTCCTCTTTGCCCTGAAATTTTCTGATAGAAATTTTAGCAAGCTTTGCTTTGCTGGAACAAATACTAATGAAAACAAATATGCTGGAGGAGACTTTTGTGTGTGTGTGAGAATGTACAACTATGGTAAAGTGAACTATGAATTGAGTGAGAAAATGTTGACCTTGCAACTGCTTCTTCTGTGTGCCAAAGCAATATATGCAAAGCGTAGATGATTTTGAAACCATACTAAAAATGAAAAACCCTGCACTACTGACTTTTTTAATTTCAGAGGATTTATTGATACTAAATTAGCAATGCAGTATAAGAGATTCCCTGTTATACCACTGTCAGATGTCTGTCTGCAAGCTCAGCAAGCTGGGCTCAAGAGTTTTTTTAACTCAAGAGTTTTAACTATGACTCCAGACAGTAAGAAATTATGTAAGTTTCTGGAATATCAGCTGCATTTATAACTATGCAGAGAATTCGATATTGAGCTTAAAAGCATTCGCTTAAAAAGGGTCTGAAGAATTTATTACGCAACACAGCTAGGGAGAAGTTAATTTTGAGAGCAGACTATCAGTTCATCTCAGTAGCAGGAATAAAAACCCTCTGACACGAAGTGTTTTCCAGGACACCAGGAGCATGTCCGTGAATACATCCAAAGGCTGTACCACGCTGTGCCCTTACCACATCGCCCTTGACACACGGGTCGTGCGTTACCAGGAGCCACGTGCAGTTCTTCTTCTGGATCCCCGCGCCGGCCGTGTCCTAGTGTGGACAGAAACCACTGAAATGGCTCCGCAGTGGGGTTTAATCGGGTGCTGTTACAGAAACGGTGCTTAGAAATAAAGAGCGTGCCTCTTGAAGCAACAGCCCACTCGCACCGCGACCGCCCTGTGCCCGTCCGTGTGCTCAGCCCCGCCGAGCTCCGGCAGCAGTGGGTCGGGGCCCCGCAACCGCCCGAAGAACGGGGCACGGGCGAGGAGGCACCGGGAACAGCGGGAGCTCCAGCAGCTCAGCCCCGCGCCAGCAAAATCCGCGGGAGGGGCGGAACCCCCATCCCGGCATCCCAGCGACCATCCACCAGGATGCCCCTCCCGGTCCCGGACCCACCGTCACGGTGACCCCCCCGGTCCCGGTCCCGGACCCACCGTCACAGTGCCCCTCCCGGTCCCGGTCCCGGACCCACCGTCACGGTGCCCCCCCCGGTCCCGGTCCCGGACCCACCGTCACGGTGCCCCCCCCGGTCCCGGTCCCGGACCCACCGTCACGGTGCCCCTCCCGGTCCCGGTCCCGGACCCACCGTCACGGTGCCCCTCCCGGTCCCGGTCCCGGACCCACCGTCACGGTGCCCCTCCCGGTCCCGGTGCCCCTCCCGGTCCCGGACCCACCGTCACGGTGCCCCTCCCGGTCCCGGTGCCCCTCCCGGTCCCGGACCCACCGTCACGGTGCCCCTCCCGGTCCCGGTGCCCCTCCCGGTCCCGGACCCACCGTCACGGTGCCCCTCCCGGTCCCGGTGCCCCTCCCGGTCCCGGACCCACCGTCACGGTGCCCCTCCCGGTCCCGGTGCCCCTCCCGGTCCCGGACCCACCGTCACGGTGCCCCTCCCGGTCTCGGTGCCCCCCCCGGTCCCGGTCCCGGTCCCGGACCCACCGTCACGGTGCCCCTCCCGGTCCCGGTGCCCCCCCCGGTCCCGGACCCACCGTCACGGTGACCCTCCCGGTCCCGGTCCCGGACCCACCGTCACGGTGACCCTCCCGGTCCCGGTCCCGGACCCACCGTCACGGTGCCCCCCCCGGTCCCGGTCCCGGTCCCGGACCCACCGTCACGGTGCCCCCCCCGGTCCCGGTCCCGGTCCCGGTCCCGGACCCACCGTCACGGTGACCCTCCCGTCGCACGAGCTCGTGGTGCAGAAGCGCTCGCGCGCGTTCAGGAGCCGCACGAGCTCCGCGGCTCGCGCGTCCAGCACGCGCTTCCGGCTGGGGTCGGGCCGCGCGAGCCGCTGCGCCTTGCGCCGCGCGAACGCCGCCATGGCGGGGGGACGGCGGCTCACGACGGACAAATCTCTGCGCGGCCGAGCGGCGCGGCGGGGCGAGCGGTGGCACGGCCCCGCCCCGCCCCGCCCCGCCCGGGTCCTGCCCCGCCCTCTTCCGCGCTCCGCCGCGGGGGCAGCGCCGTTCCGCAGGTAGGCGGTGGGCGCGGGGCTCCCCGGCGCTCGTCCGGGGGGACGGGACGGGAAGGAGGCGGCTCTGCGCTATCCGCACCGGACTCCACAGCCACGGCGGACACGGCCGGGCCTCAGGCGGTGACGGCTACGGGAGTGGCTGGAAGGGGCGGGGCCTGATCGCATAGAGCGCTTCCGGGGCACGGCCTGACCACGAGGCGTCTCAAGGGGCGGGGCCCGGCGGCGCGGGTGTGTTTGTGGGCGGGGCCCGGCGGCGCGGGTGTGTTTGTGGGCGGGGCTGGCGGCGCAGGTGTGTTTGTGGGCGGGGCCCGGCGGCGCAGGTGTGTTTGTGGGCGGGGCCCGGCGGCGCAGGTGTGTTTGTGGGCGGGGCTGGCGGTGAAAGGGTCGAGGCCCGTCGTGTCGGGGCTGCACCGTGCCGGGCACAACCCCGAGCCCTCTTACCGGCGCTGGCCGCGGGGCCCAGGCTGTGTTTCCTGTTCTCCTCGTGCCCGGGATCCCGGAAGGTGCCCCGAGCGGGAGCCCCGGGGCAGCTCGGGGCGTTCCCTCGCCCCGCTCCCTCCCCTCCCTCTGGTTCGGTTCATTATCGCAGGATCGATCCGCACTTCGGCCCCGCGGTGTGTGCCGTGCTCCGGCGGTGTCCGCAGGGCATCTCCTGCTGGCTCGGGCCCTCGTGACCTGAACAGGTAGCAGGGATCTCGTTGTTTCTTTTACCAGATCCTCTGGTCGTCATGGCAGCCACCAGGAGCGTGATGAGAGCGGTCCGAGTGTTTGAATTTGGTGGCCCTGAAGTGCTTAAACTCCAGTCAGATGTGTTAGTTCCTCTTCCAAAAGAAAACCAGGTATATGTGAACTCTGTGAAGGTAAACAGTGATAATGAATGCTAACAAGTGCCTGCAAGACAGAATGAGGGCTACAACCCAGAACCCTACACCTAGAGTATGTGAGTTTTGATAAGTGTTTTCATACTACTTGAGATACCATGCTTAACAAATGTCTGCTCTTTACTCTGTGGTGGGCTATGTATTGCACATCAAGATTTTCCTGCAATTAGCTTCAGTTTGACACTGGGTTGTAACAGAGGCTGTTTGAGAATTCAGTAAAAATGCTACAAGGCCGTGCTGTGAATTCAAGGGCTAAATCTTTTTAGTTATTGCTTAAGAAGTGTCTTTTTTTTAGGTATTAATTAAAGTCCATGCCTGTGGGGTGAATCCTGTTGAGACATATATTCGTTCTGGGACTTATGCCAGGAAACCAGCTTTACCCTACACTCCTGGCTCGGATGTGGCTGGGGTGGTTGAAAGTGTTGGGGAGCACGTGACTGCATTCAAGGTATTCACACGCTGGGGTATAATTCACTATTGTTTAATGGGTCCTCTTTGGCTGATTGCTGTGCTGCTGTACCTGGTTTTGTTCCTTATAATCATGTAAGGGGGGGATCCCCTCCACAGACTCATAAAATCCCACTGTGTGGGATCCCATTGTGAGGAGTGCTGTGCCCTCCTGAAGTTCAGAGGTCTCACAGGAGGCACGGCAGTCTGTCTGCTTAAAGCAGTGATACCTGGTGTACCAAAGCTGGGGATTGGAGCTGTTTTTCTGGCACTGCAGAAAAAGTTGAGATTGGATGTTTCTTGCTGGGGATTGTAATTTCAGGCAGAACTGAAAACTCTTCTGTAAAGTATTTGAGAAATGGAAATTGCTTCCTTATAAAGCTCCACAAATTCTGTTTTTTGTTGCTAAAACTATTCAAATACTGTATTACTCCTGTCTAGTAATTTTACTTGGATTTCTCAGTGGGAAAGGAGAAGGCAAATATCAATTGGCTAAAAGATATCTATGATATCAATTTAGTTTTAAAATTGGTTCTCCCATTTAAGTCATTAGACATTTGGTCCCAAACAAACATAAAAATTGTAGGTAAAATTGGGCTGGAATTTCCTAGTTTGGAATTTATGTAACAATTTTGGGAGACCTGAGAGACTGTGTTATCAAGAGAGAAGAATCATCTTTGTTCATATTTTCTCAGCAGTTTGCTGTATCTGCTGTGTGTGACTTTTTGCTTCCTTTGACAATTGTGATGCTCTTGGCTCGAATGAGAGAGAGATGTCTTAGGGTATATTAAGAGGATACATATTTCCACATTTAAATAGTTTAGAAATGTTTCTTTTGTGTTTGTAAAAGCTTTTGGGATTTTGCGTTTGGAATCTGTGGATGGAATTCCTGACTTCAGTCCAAGTTCATTAAGGTTCATGTTAATGAGGTTTGTGTGTTACACTGTGGGGTGGGGTTATAATTATGATACTTAGATTTAGGTATAAGGAATTATATGGTTTGTGTTGCATAGTTGGTATGTATCAGTATTTATAAAAATGTCTTTAACAAATATAACTGGTTATTTTTGACAGGAGATTTTTTAACATATTGTTATTATGTTAACAATAGCCTAAACCTCTGTGAATTTCTTCTTAATGTTTATTAAGGAAAAAGTCAGGGAAATTAGTGATTTCTCTGTGTTCCCTCCCTCCATTCTAGAAAGGTGACAAAGTTTTCACCCTTGAAACACTTTCTGGAGGATATGCAGAGTATGCAGTTGCTGCAGCCAACAGAGTCTTTCCTTTGCCAGACAAACTGGACTTTAGGCAGGGAGCAGCGATTGGAGTGCCCTACTTCACTGCCTACCGGGCCCTTTTCCAGAAGTAAGGCACCAAATCCATGTTTGTGCACTTTAATCTTTGATATTTACAATGCCAAAGTTCACATTTTCACTGTCCTGTAAAACGTGGAGGTTGACGAGTGAGAAATGTTTAAAAATGTTACGCTGATGGAATTGTCAGATAATTATTACTTAGGAGTTTGTGACTGTGTTTTCCTGTGAAGTCTTTTTTCTTGAGAGAGCCTACCTGGAAAGGTTTCATGGACTAAAACATGTGACTCCCTTTCCGTACTCACCAGCATTTTGGCTGGGGAGGAAAAAGAACAATAGTTACAATTTCCTCAGCTAGCAGACAGGTGCTGTGGAACAGAACCACTGCTTTCCTGTGGCAGGCCAAAGTCCTGGCTCTCACTGGCTGTTGGCTGCATGTTGCTTCAAGTCATCAATCACAAGGTTTATTTTGCCTCCTTGTTCCCCCAAAAAAGCTTATATCTGTTTAGCCATAGATTGGAACATAATTGGAACATGAATTGGAAACAATGCTGTGTGAGCAATGAGACTTGATGTCAGTATGTGCAAGCCCAGACTCAGTATGTGCTGCAATCACAGTGTCAATATTTCTTGTGTTCTTCACTTAGAGGCTGTGCCAAAGCAGGGGAAAGCGTGCTGGTGCATGGTGCTAGTGGGGGGGTAAGTATTCAAGGAGGAAAGTGGTGGAGAACTGCTCTCTGTCCTTCCATCTGCCTCTTCCTGGGATGTGAGTTATGGTCATATTTGTATCAATAGATTAGCAGATGAAGTTTTTGTTTCAGATATTCCAGGATACACTTCCTTAGAACAAACCCTGTTATTCCCAAGAACTGTGAGACTGATCCCCAGTCAGAGGATCGCACACGGAGCAGGTGTTTGCTGCAGGGGTAGTTGGTCTGGAAGTTTCATCACTGATAGCAGAAAGCTCTCATTTTCCAATATGTACAAGTTGTTCTCAGTCCTCTGAGAATAAGTCACTGGTTCAGGATGACTGCATTTCAGGGATGTTTTTACCTGAGAGCAAACAGCTGGCTGCACAAGGAAAGTACTGGAATATAGAATATAGAATATAGAATATAGAATATAGAATATAGAATATAGAATATAGAATATAGAAATTTTTTTTCTCCCCTCAGGTGGGACTAGCAGCATGTCAGATTGCCAGAGCTTGTGGTTTGAAGGTTTTGGGCACAGCAGGAACTGAGGAGGGCATGAATATGATCCTGAGAAATGGTGCTCACCACGCCTTTAATCACAGAGACCCGAATTACACCGAGAAAATTAAGGTAGGCATGTGCCTGGAGTCAAGAATGCAGGTTGTGTTGTTCTTGATGAATTGTGAACAGTTGTTTGCAGAAGAGTTTAAAGGAGATTTATGCAGGAGCAATAGTTTACTGCCTTTTTCAGTTCTACACAAGGAAAAACTTTCTCAGGCTGGAAAAGCCGAGCTTTCCTCGCAGGCAGTGGCATTTAGAACTTCTTACATTCAGCAAATTCCAGTGTGGGATCACATCACAAGTTAGCACAGCAAAATGTGCTACGGTTCAGCTTGTCAGCTGTCAGCTGCGGTGCAAAGGCTGTGTTGAAAATTTAAACAATAAGCTGTAGGATGGATACTTTCTGTAGTATTTAAAACAAATGGTGGTACCCAAGCACTAAAATAACATCCTGTGTCCTGTACAGGCGTGCACAGGGCCGGGGGGAGTCGATATCATCATAGAAATGCTCTCTAATGTCAACCTGGATGCTGACTTGCAGCTGCTGTCCCGCGCAGGGAGGGTGATGGTGAGTGTTTGTGCCCTGGGCCAGGAGGGTGGCAGTGACTGTTCGTGTCCCTGACAGGGAGGTGATGGCAGGTGCTTGTGTCACTGATTTTGTGCATTCAGCCTCACTGAACAGCTCTGACCCGATGCTTTGGACTCCTTTGGGCAGGTCGTGGGCTGCAGAGGACGCATCGAGATCAACCCAAGAGACACAATGAGCAAAGAGTCCAGCATAATCGGAGTGAGTCTGTTTCTTGCAACTGAGGTAAGAAACATTTCTATGTTAAACTATGCTTTATGGGCTTGTTCCAGCATCCCTCTATTTACAGTTAAAATTATTTGTAGGAATGAAAGGATAAATTCACTGTAACAAACTTGTTAGTTCATTCCTTTATGTTTGGGTTCAATCTCAGAACATCATAAAATATTTTCCTGTTGTGGAATTTGCTGTAATTCTTGCATAAATTGTCAATACTATTCTAAAATGCAAAGACCTTGTCATAAACACTATGTTTGTTACATGCAGGAGGAAAGGCAGGAATGTGCCACAGCACTCCTTGATGGTGTAGAAGCTGGCTGGCTGAAACCTGTTGTGGGCTTGGAATATCCCCTGGAGAAAGTAGCCAAGGCTCATGAAGACATTATTTGTAGCAGTGGTGCCCGAGGGAAGATGGTGCTACTTCTATAAAGGAACACCTTTTTCTGTTTATTTTGTAGCTGTTATAACTGCACCTTTGCTTACATGGTTCACTGAAATGTATAAATATACCTTTGATCATGTTTGACAGTAGCAGAAAATGCTCACTTAGATGAATTAGTTAACATTTTCTTTTTGTAATGAGCAGAGTTGCATTTACTGTAAAGTAATTTTGGTAGCTTTTTTGATTGATGTGGAAATAATAAATTTTCTCTGCTAGTGTGCTTTGTTCTGCAGGGGATGGTAAGGATTGGTATCATGGGCCAGGTGAAGGCAAAATGAGGCCACTGTAGGTAACAGAATGAAGCTGCTTTTTACAGATACACAAAATTAAATAACTCACTATGTGTGTTAATTAGAATTGTAAATTAGCCACAAAATTTATACTCAAATTTTGTCACATAATTTACTTGAAATAAAAGCTTTTACTGACAAAATAGTTCACTTTCCAGCTCAAAAGGTGGGCAGAATCTCTCAAGCATGAACTGTTTGGAGGAGAGGCAGTTCTGCTTGTCTGTGCCTCTAAGGCTGAGGTGACGGTGTCCTGGCTCATCCGTAGGGACTGTCACTCTGGAGCTGCAGGCTGGGATTTGCCTTTTTGGAACTGATGGTCGTGGCTGAAGCAGCTGGTTCCTAGATGGTAAATGGCTGGTTATGAAGATTTCAGTTCTTTCTATGACTTTTATTAGAGTCTCATGGACCCCTGGCTGCATGGGGCAGAGGCTGCATGGCTTTTGTGGCACGGAGAGTTCCTGTGAAATTCCTGAGCTCCATCCACTGAAATGGGCAGGGCACAGCCTCAGCACTGGGGCTTGTGTGCAGGAGTCTGTGTGGGGTCACTGTGCCATAGCCCCAGGTCATTTCATTGTGTCTTGTTCTCATAAACTTCAAATCCATCACACCACAGATGGTGTTGCCAGGAAAGATGATGGAATGTTTCTAGAGTTAATGATTTCAATTTAGTGTTTCAGTGTGTGGTTTCAGAAAGCTGCTTGGGGAGAGAAGGATGAGGCCAGCTCAGCTGTGGAAGGCAGGAGCCCTGTCTGCCAAGGTGCAGTGGAGTCCCTCCCTCCAGGCTGCCCTAGGGGAAAGAAGCTGTTTTGCTTGTCTGTAACACTTCCCACAGGAGTAGGGAGCTGTGTTTTTTATGTGAAGATTTAAGTGGTGTAAGTGATGAGTGTAGGCAGTGTTTCAGCTGATTATCCAGGTGAAAGGTGCTGACTGTTCCTGTTGTCTCAAGCAGAATATGGCCTGGGAAGCAGTGCCATGTTGGGAACCTGCTATTCCTCTTGACAAGGCTGTTAGAGAAAGTCAAACATCTCTTAATATCAAAGTACTAAATGGAGGTTAAAAGTAATGGGTAATGATGGATATGGTGGTGGAGATGAATGTGCATATAAAAATATATACCTTTTCTCTATATTCTGTGTTCAAATACTAAATTATTTTTAATTCAGTATTAATTTAGTAGGGATCTATGACATGAATGAGAGGCTGATGGTTTGGCGTGGCTCCTTCCTTGCTTAGTGCTGCCACTGCATTGTGGATGGTGTTTAGAGGAGAAATCCAGAGCAAGGCTCTGGTCTGTCCTCATCGCTGCTCTCAAGGGCCGTGTTTGTAATGGAGTTTGTCACCAGAAGGTGTCAGAGCAGTTCTGTGGTACCACATTGTCGCTGCTCTCTGCCAGCTGACCTGGCAGAATGGCACGGCAGGACTGGGACTGGCTCCTGGGGAATATCATACAACGTGTATTCTTCTGTCAATTTCAATGCATTGTATAAATTGAAGGAATTCTTTAATTTTGGAAGAAGTAGTGTGAATAGAACTAATGAGGAAGGACTGAGGTGTGTCTGATTTGTGCAAGCCACCCATCCAGAGAATGTGTCATCCTGGAGAGTCCTTGGTTCAGCTCTCTTTTTGGGACATGCTGCCCCTTGGCAGTGCAGAAAAGGATGGAGGAAGAGATGGGGGCCACAGACCATTGAATCTGGCAGAATAATTCTCTCCCTTTGTTAAGAGTCTTCTCCTGATTTGACTGGATGGGATTTTGAAGGCAGTGGTTCCCAGTTACAGCCTGCTTGGTGCTGCCGTGGGTGGTTGGAAGGGTTGAACAGGCTCTTGCATTTGTGCTGACTTTGGCATCTGCAGAAGAGGTTTGGGGGTTCAAAGTGAGGGGTTTTGTACAGTGCAAGGGTCTGGAAACTGCTGTTCTATGTGTTTCTAAAACAAAAAAGAGTGGATTGCTCTGAAAAGCAGCTGCTCTTGGTTATTTGTGCCCCAAATAAATGCTGCTCACATTTTCTAGTCATTAGAAGTGTAATTGCCTCTATTGTAATTGTCCTGTGTCTGTTCCTGACTTCTTCCTGCAGGATGATACAATCAGTTAGTTTGAGACTTTATTACAGAGTTGGGAAGATAAAATATCAAGAGAATATTGATGTCCTCAATAACTGCTGCCTTTACAGAAGGCAGATAAATATTGAATGTGGGTGGATAATGCCACAGAAAACTTGAGGATGGTGAAGTCTAACATTTTGGAACAGAGGCATCAGGAGGGAAGGTTGGCCCTGCTCTTCCTCACTGCAGGGATCTCTGCTCAGATCAGTCACTCTGTGGCCCCTGGAGGCATTACCCTGTGAGTCTGTACTTCAGCTGGGACTCACAAAAACTGCAGGAAGAAGGGAAAAACAATCTTGGAAGGGTGGTTGTAGCTCCTTTATTTCAGTAAATCAGGTGTCCATTGCCAATGCACATTTTGGTGCTTCCTGTCATCTGGGCTGAGAGATGGAAATCAGGATTGATATTGGAAGTGCTTCCTGTCACCTCATGATATATTTTTAAGTTCCTGGGTCTGTGTTGTATGAAAACGCCTTTTCCATGCTTCTATTTTTAACTTTTTATTATTTTTTCCCCTTCATATATTTGCCCTCCACCTCCCCTTTTTCCTTTTTCTTTATTCTTTTCCTTTTTCCGTCTTTCTTTTTTTCCTTCCCCTCCCCTCGCAGTTCGGCGTTGCTGCAGCACCAGTGCCCGCAGCCCCACGCCAGCCCCACCCAGCTGGAGGCTTGTGGAGTTCTGCACTCCTCAGCACAAGGAGGACAAGCAGCTGCAGGAGAAGATGGTGAATTGTTCTGCATCTGAAGCATCTCCAGCGCCGAGAGACTGCCCGAGGAGGGCGCGGTTAGTGCGGGAAGGAGACAACTGAGAGGGGATCTCAGCAATCGACCCAGGATTGCCAAGGGCTGTCACGGAATGGTGCCAGGCGCTGTTCAGTGGTGCCCGGCCACAGGATGAGGAGCAGTGGCCATGAACTAAAGCACAAGAAGTTCTACCGCACCATGAGGAAGAACTTCTGTCCGTGGCGGGTGGCAGAGCTCCGAAAGAGCTGCCTGGGGAGGGTGTGGAGTTTCCCTCTCTGGAGACATTCCAGACCCACCTGTATGCGTTCCTGTGTCACCTGTTCTAGGTGACCCTGCCTTGGCAGAGGCTTGGACACTTGGACTGTGCAGAGGTCCCTTCCAGCCCCAAGAATTCTGAGGTTCTGTGATTCTGTGTCGCCGCGGAGGCGGCGGGTGGAGCACCGGCCCCCTTCCGTCTCTCGTTTCCCCCTCCCTCTCATGTCTCTCCCTTCCTCCCGTCCGTCCCTCCCTCCGTCCTTCCCTCCCTCCCGCCGTCTCCTGGCGACGCCCGGGACGCGGCGGCAGCGCCGGTGCCGCGGGCTTTGCTGTACGGCTGGTATTGCCGGTGCCGCGGGCATTGCCGTGCCGGTGCCCGGGCTTTGCCGTGCCGGGGCTTTGCCGTGCCGGGGCTTTGCCGAGCCGGTGCCCGGGCATTGCCGAGCCGGTGCCCGGGGTTTGCCGTGCCGGTGCCCGGGCTTTGCCGTGCCGGGGCATTGCCGTGCCGGTGCCCGGGCATTGCCGTGCCGGGGCTTTGCCGTGCCGGTGCCCGGGCATTGCCGTGCCGGTGCCCGGGCATTGCCGAGCCGGTGCCCGGCCTTTGCCGTGCCGCGGGCATTGCCGGTGTCCGGGCATTGCCGAGCCGCCGCCGCCGCCGCCATGAGCGCCCCGCAGCCCCGGTGAGTGGGGCGGGGCGGGGGGTCCGCTCCGTGTCGGTCTTTCAGCTCCGCGGGAACGGTGACAGGGTCGGGGCCAGCAGCGGCGCCTCCCTGCAGCCCGCGCCGGGGCTGGGGAGGACAGGGGGCCTGCGGGGGACAGGGGCGCTGGGGGTGCCCCGTGAGACACCCCGGGGAACCTGCCCGGCTGCGGGGAGCGCCGGGACCGCCGGGTCTCCCGGTGGGTTCCTCCGCGCAGGGCTGGCGGAGCCGCGGGGCTGCGGCTGCGGGTGGCTCCCTAGTGACCGGCAGGTTTTGGGTGCAGAGACTCCGCACCTCCCCGAGCTGATGTCACAGACAAGCGGTGAGGAACAGGGAATCTCTGCAGGTCTCTATGATAAAATCTGGCACATCCTGGTACAGTGGGCAATGATCTGAGTAAGGAAGCCGTGGTAGAACTCGCTCCTGGGCCACACAAGAAATCAGTGGCAGAACTCCTTTGGCTCCCAGTTCCGTGTCTGGCTGTGAGGCTTAAGACTTCCTGGGGGGGCGGGAGTGGCAGACAGGTGCCAGGTAGAGCACAGGCACCATGATCCCCTGTGACTCTGCCAATTAATAACTGAAGCCTTGGTGCTCTCTCACACATCATTTATTTGGTTATTACTGATTTAATTGCACTGTGAAATATTAGCTGTGAAGATTTGCTTTACAAAACACATAGGATGCCTGCTGTGGCTTTGTCTTGGTATCCTTCCAAATGAGTGAGAGTGGTCTTAAAATTTACCATGGTGCACAGCTCTGGGTCTGAATGTAGTGCTTTGGGTAAGCTTCCAGCTGAGAACAAATATACTGTTAATAAATAATACTGTCAATGATCACAAAAACCTAAATAACCTCAAATATAAAATTACTGCCCTAAGAGTGACATGTTGTCACTGGCTGCAATGCCAGAGAAACAAACATGACACTCATCTTGAGAAGAGCTTCAGACGTACTCCAGGAATCTATAGATCAGTCAGTTTAGGTTCTGTGCCAGGAAAATGGTTTGCTGTCCTAATAAAACCCCAGCATTTCAGAGAGAAGAATGAACAGGATAAATGGGCAGAGGAAAAGGAGTTCCAGGAATGCCCAGAAAAGGGATGTGATTACTGTGACACTGTAATGTGTTTTTCACAGTTTGCTGTGTTTTTTCCTAACATAGTTTTTGCCAATTCTGCACTCCTACCTGTTGCAGAGGTTTTGATGTTTGTGTATGGTTCTTAAATACTGGAATCTTGAACAAAACAGCTCAGATAAGAACTTCTCTTGCCCTTTTGTTGATGCCCTGAGCAGACTAAAGGGGATGGGTGGTTGCCTTGCTGGGCTGTTCCTGTCCATCCCCGAGGCAGCATTGGTGGCTGCAGGGCTGGAGTGTGGCTGCTCCAGGCAGCACGGTGCAGCCAGACCCCAGAGAATTGCATTCTTTCCAATGATTTAACGGGTTTTGATTCAGGCCCAACACATTTCCTTATTTCCTCCAATACCCTTTTGAACTTTGAATTTAATTCAACATTTTTGAGGGCCAGCTGGTTCCTAATTTAAGTGACAAAATACATGTTTTGAGACTTTGGTGAAACAGAAATTGCCACACCGCTGTGTTCAGGTGGGAGCTGCATTTTCACTAGTTACAGGATACCTTTACCTAACTAGTTTTGACTAGTCCAGGATATCTTAGATGGAAGGAAGTGAATGAAAAGGAACTGGATTGAGTTTCTTCTCTGCCTCAACATGCAGTTGCCAAGTGACACCATAAATGAGTACTTGTCAAAATTGTGGAATCTAGTGGTTTCAAATGCAAACTCTGGATAAAAAAGTAACATAGAACAGTTGCTATCATACCAGTGTTTAACCAACAGGTATAAAAGAGTAACCTACATTGTTTGTTTAAAGTTTAATTTATTGTTGGAAGCTACCTTTGAGGTTATTGTGAAACCCCACATAAAATTCCTGTAAATCTGTGATCTCTTTACTGTAAAAATTTTGTCCTTTTTTGCCTTGAACATGCTTTTGGGTGTGGCAGATCAGCACAGTAATAGACATATCACTGAATTATCCAGCTGAAGGGGATGTAATAGAGGCACAGTGCATTTAAATCTACAGCCAAAGAAAACAAAAGGGATCAGTCTCCTGTGTAACTGAAGCACGTCCTGCCCAGACAGCTCAGAAGTCAGGGTGAATATATTATGCAACATGTACCTGAGTGTGTAAACTGTACAAATGTGAAAGGATTTAGGGTATTACAAACTGCATCCTAGTGTCACTGACTTCTCTATTTGTCCTGATCTCCAGAGGGTGAAGTAAGATATGCTTGTGCTAAGATTAGTTGAAAAATATAACTGCTAATCATGGATGCTTCAGTTTTTGTGTTCAACTTTCACATCTGAGGTTCAGAATTTCAAAGCTCTGATCCCTGGTGACTGTGAGGATTGCAGTGAGGCCCTGGCACAGGTTGCCCGGAGAAGCTGTGGCTGCCCCATCCCTGGGAGTGCTCGGGGTCAGGTTGGAGGGGGCTCGGAGCAATGTGGGATAGTGGAAGGTGTCCCTGGCAGAGTGGAGGGGAGCTGTGTGTGTGCAGTGGCCTCCAGCCCCTCTGTCCTGCCCGGGGCTCATTGTCCAGGAGCTGCTGTGGAGCTGCTGGTGCCAGGGGCTGTCAGGGCTGGCCTGTCGGTCCCACGCTGCCGTGGTGGCAGCGCCATCCCACACTCAGCTCGTGGCGTTAGGGACAAGGCGTGTGTTTCTGAATTTCCAGGAGGCCATAAGATACTGCTTTTACATAACCTAATGGGCATTCATCTGACCAAATCCAGGATGATTTACTAAGGCAGCATTTTGTGTAGCAAACTATTGGGTAGCTCTGTTTAACTTAAACCGTAATAGTTTGTCAGTCAAGGCGATTACAAACATCTCCATTTTTTATTGCAGATTTCTTGAAACCTATAACAGTCTTACAGACAAACACCTGGTTGGATATTTCAACAATGCCAGGATAAGACGACATCTTCAGAAATCAGGACTGGTGAGACTGAGAAGTTTCCCTCAATTCTATGTTCAATTCAAAATGTTTTTATGCTTTTTTCCATATTTCCTTTTCCTCATTGGAGTTTCTCTCTGCAAAGTGTTTCAGTTTGCAGATATACAGCATCATATTGATTCACTCAGGTTTTTTACACTGTGAAATGTAAGCATCTTTGACTTGTTTAAATAGCTTCAGTGCTATTTTTCAAAACTGTTTAATGGAAAATGAAAGGATTTGGTAAAGGTGAATATGCTGAACATTTCATTAAAACTACAGGTGCACTCCTAGGTGTGACTCTCTTTTGCACAGGCAGGTGCAGTAGGGAGGCAAGTGTTTAATCCTGTGGGCAGTGGCCTGTGAAGGGCAAGGCTGAGCCCTATTAGAAATGTGGCTGCTGCTCCTTTCGTTTGGCTGCTGGAGCTCATGGGGTCAAAGATAATACAGTGCTGGAAGGTGAGCTCCAGCACCATGACACGGGCAGAGGTGGGAACTAACCAGGAGGAGGAAGGTCTTCTGGGAAATTGTACTGTTTCAAAACAAACTTTATTTCATTTCCTTTTCAGTAACATTATATTTGTGTGTGGCAGATCTCAAGGAGTGGAAGAATAATACCAGAGAAAGAATACCGTCTCCATGCCATGAGAAGGGACCACCAGAGACAGGCCCTGGAGTGCCTGGCTAATGCCATATCTCATAAGATCCTTGACATGGAGGTATGCCCTTGCTGAGGGTGTGTGAGCCTTCTCAGGTGTCTCCTCGCTGACAGCCAGGGGCTGCTAACTCACACTGGACTCTTCTCCATGTGTGGCCTCATGCTCCCCTGAAGGCTCTTTCCTGCTGGGAAAAGGGACAGTCTTTCTGCCTGACATTCCCCACATGGAACCTCCATGGAGCCTCTCAGTGTCAACCGTGCTATTGTGAGAGCATGCGCTGTCCTGCCTTCCTTACGGCTTTTTGACAGCTCTCAGATTATGAGGTGATATTCACAGGGCTAGTTTGCTTTAAAAAGCTCTGATAAAAACAAACCAGTTTGAACATGTTTATATATATATTATTTGAGTACAAAATTTGGGCACATTCTTGGGGGATATCAGGAATGGAGTTGGTTCCTACAACTTTACCAACTTTACCAGTGCTCAGTTGTTCCCTTGGCTGTGTGAACACACACAGGTAAAACACAAACAGATTCAAACCACAGCAGTTTCATTACAGGCCCCAGTGAGGGGAGTGGCCAGGGAGAAGGCATGGGACAGGCAGGACAGAAGCAAGAGTTCTTGCAGACACTGACATTTCATAATGCCCAGTAATGGGATTTCTCTTCCTCTTGTATTGATAGCGTCATCACCAGCGGGAGATAAAAAGGAGGGTTGAACATTCTGTGAGGAGCGACAGGATGCAGCCACTCAAGGTAAAGCTTGAGCACTGCTGGGTGCTGATGGGACCTGGCAGTTTTGCCTGTTAAGTAATAACCATAAGCCTGACCAGTGATTCACTGAGACAAATGCTCTGTCTCTGACACAGAAAAGTACAAGAAACAGGCAAGTAGAGGATGATCTTGCTCCAGTTACCTCTCCTTTGTCCAGAAGTTCAGGAGCTTCCATTTATGCATTTAATTCCTTTGAATCTAGTTATTCTTCTACTTCTGCAGTGTTCTTGGTTGGGTGATTTAATCATGAATTGCATGAAATGGTACCTCCTTGCATTTCTGTATTGTAATAAATGTATGTGCTGTCTGATATGTCTGTTTGATGCTCCTTTGTTCTCAGTATGACAAAAGTTATTAAATGTTCTCCTTTTCCAAGGCATCTGTGGTTTTACATACATTCTTCACATTCCTTCTCAGTTTTCCAAACTGAAGGTCCTCAGTCTGAGTCTAAGCTTTCTTACTGAGCCATTCCAGGCTTCTCATTACTGTTGCTATTTTTTTACCTTTTCTCGTTCTACAATTTCTGTTTTGAAATGGGGAACCATAACAGAATGAATAATTCAAGATACATTCTCCTCCTAGTAATTCTAGACCTCTCTGCTTTTGACTGCTGATGAGCACTGAGCTCATGTGTTTGGTTGTTTGCCTCTCCACAGGATTTGGGCAGAAATGGCATGTGAGTAATGAAAGAGGTTTTAGGAGTCTTCATTTTGGTGTCACGTAGGTTGAACTTGATTCTGTAGCTACAGTCATGGACATCCCATAGAAGTCAATAGTTCTTCTCCCCATGCAATCACCTGAATTCATATGGGAAAAGTCATCCTCATTTTGTCAGAAACATGCTCAGCATTTTATTTCTGTATTAGGAACCTGAATGATTGGAGAAGAGTGCCTTGAGAAGGTGTCTGCTTCATTAAGCAGCTGGTAAACAGTGTCAGATCTGTTAAATTGTAAATAATACATCTAAAAGCAAGTCATGGGGTAAAGAGAGGAGATCCCCTGAGAGACACTGGTCACTATGGAAATTGCAAAGGCGTTGTTTGCTGATGGAACTCCTGTGGCAGGAAGTCACCACATGCAAGCAGCTACTTTGGCACCCTGTCAAGGGATCCTGGGCTTGGATAATTTTGGAACGTAAACCAGAAGTGCTTCCTTCAGTAAGATGCCTGCAGATACCTGATCTGTGCTGCTGGGCTGGATGCAGGAGCCTGGCTGGAGCCAGCCATGTAATTTAATTCTCACCTCACCCATTCAGTGAATTCATCTGAAACGCTTGTCTGAGAGGAAAGGAGAAAGGCAGGTGGCTGAGCAAGGGAGGGTGAGAGACAGAGCTCTCTGTTTCCAGTGGGGCAGCCATCCCAGCATTGGTTGGTGAGAAGAGAGGGAGGGGAGAGGCTGCAGTCACAGCAGGGAAGTGACAGCTGCACTCAAATTTAAAAGAGACCTTCAAACAAACAAAGAATTGTGAGATACACAGAAACAAACATAAATTGAATGTGGCGGGTCAGCAGCTGTAGAGAGCTGCAGGAAAATGAATCAGAGGTGAGAACAAGTCTTTTTGCTTGTCTCTCACATTCTCCCATGATTTTCTTTCCTTCTTTAACCAGGTGTTCCACTGGGTCCAGGCCAGCTGATTGTCACAGCTGTCTAGTGAAAGACAGACACAATGAGACAATCCCTGTTTTTGGATTCAGTGCCTCAGAGACGTCAATTCTTTTTCTTTCAGGTGCACCATGTAAGAAATTCAGTGGAAGAAATCGTCCGTGTGCACTGCCCACACCCACCGCTTGCTCCGAGGTGCCACCACGAGCTGTGTCCTTTGGCGGCCAGAGAACGAGCTGGCCGTGCACAGTGGGTGAGCTCCATCAGCCTCTCCATGCTATCCTGGAAGCACAGGCAGCTGGAAGTGTGCACATGGACCTTGGCACAGAGCATTCACTGCCTGCATCGTTCTGGGTTAGGGCCTCAGCCTTGATCACTTGAGGCTGATTTCCCATCTGCCAAGTTCTGTTAAAGAGGAATCTCCAGAAGCTTGTGTTGCAGGAACAGCTCATCAAAACCTAGAAAAAACCCCCAAAACTTTGCTCTCTGATAAATCTGCTCAGCCTTTCCCTTTTAGCTGCCTCATGACCTCAGGGAGGCCGGTATCAGTGTGTTGAACATTGTCAGCAGACACAGGGGCTATAGACAAGGTTACACACGTTGTAAAGCCCTGAAAATGGTGGGAGTCTTTTAGAAAACAGAGTTGAAGGGATAAAATCAGACTGGAGCTCATTTCAGAGGCCTGTGGTCTAGGAGCTCTGGCTTTTGCTCTTTGTTAACAGCAAAGAAGGAATGTTGATATACTCTTGAAATATAATGGTACTAAAGCCTAAAGTCAAAGGTCAAATATTTAGCTCAGTTTCAACTGGTTCTCTGTATCAATAATGATAATTGGTGCAGATTGAAGAGAAACTTTTGAGTCCTGAATGACCTTCTCTCCACACAGAGGGCACATGGAGTTGATTGTTGTGGTGGACATTATCCTCATCAGCACCGAACCATGGAGCCTGCCCTCTCTAAGGTGGTGAGTTAACCTCAGTGAAACAGGTGTTTCATTTTAACTTGGTATTCTGAAGGGTATACAAGGAAAACATGAAATAAAACAGTCAGAAAAAAGCTGAATATTGAACAAAAGTAGGTACATTTTTGTTGTGCACTCTCTCTGGGTCCATGTGCTGAAATCCATAGCAAACTGCTACAGTTTCTGTAAGTTCATTGTGTTTGCTCCAAGGCTGTGTGGTGAAGAGACAATAGCAAACCTTGTATTTACGGCCAAGAGTTGTTTTGAGTGGTCAGTTAGAGGTGCCTGAAGGGGTTGTGTCCTATAGGTACCTGAAATTACTTGTCACTTCCAGATATCTTCATCAGTGCTATTACATTTCTGTGTGGTGCTGCTCTGCACTGGAATCTGCACTGACAAAACCTGAGATTTTGTCATTGTTTTCTTTCTCCTTTTGTAGAGTTCCTTGCGACCCAATACGGCTCCAGGAAATGTGCAGCAGCCCCCTCACCTCCAGCCCCTCCACGGCTGGGCTGCAGCCAGGTCGGTACCAAAGGCTTCCAAACAGAAGTGCCATGTACTGGAACATGATCAGCAGTGTGTCCGTGGGGTGAGGCCATACTTCTTTCTGAAAAGATCATTTCGGGGACAGTTTGATAATGTTGTTTAAGTACTGTAGTTCCCAGAACTGTATATAATGAGGAACATCCCTTTCAAATGGGAACAACTTTTATTTAAACTGTCCTTTTTCACTTCCCCTCAATTTTCAAGACACCGTCTCATTGGTCATTATAATGCCTAGTTCTTGATCACAGAGAGTAAAAATGTGGTAACTTACCTTTTATAGTACAAAATCACACTAGTGGTCTGGGAGAATGAGGCTCAAACATGATCTTGATATATTTGCAGTTACTTTCAAGTGGTATTTGGACTTATCTTCTGTTCCAGAAAAACATAATGTGATTGGTTTTGTGATATGTGTTCCGTGGGGTGAGAGGGTTTTGGAGTGGGACTGTGATCTGCTGCCACTGGCTGGGAGATTTACACCACTGTGTAAATAGCTCCCTTCTGATCTGTGTTTGCTGTGTATCAGGATGGTCACGATTCCTTCTCCAAGAATTTGCTGGTTGGTCTGCTTATGTCTATTCAAATTATAGGTGATTTAATGGTTTCTTTAGTGCTCACAACTGACGAAACAGCTACACGAGATGTCAGTTCTGAGAACATGATGCAGAACTCAGAGCCACAGCATGCAGCATCCACAGAACTCGTTCTCTAGTGATGTCTTACTCTTAAGGGCTGAGGTCCATTTCATTCTGCGAGAGGATGAAATCTCTGTTCAGAGGAGGAAGAAGCATTTTGAAGCACATCTTGTGTAACTGATGCCAAGTGATGTTTTTGTGGGCCGACTGGCTGCTCTGGGGATGTGCTTCCCAGCTGCAGGGCTGTGCAGGGTTCTGTCTGACATGAGACCTCTCTGGGGCTGGAGCCAGGGCTTGGTGTGCAGGGCTGTCTGTACCTCTGAGGGTGACATTTGCGGGCAATATGAATCTTGCCTTGCAAATTAAAAGAAAGGGGTTTAGCCCGGAAATATTGTAATGAGCAAGATTTCAGGCCCTGAGTTAAGGAGCCGTTTCAGAAGGATGCAGGTTGCTCGATGCACCTCGCAGCCGGACCTCGGCCGGTTCCATCTGCTGGGGCGGTGTTTTTGCAGAAGCTGCGCCACTCTCCTGAACTGTTTTTCCAGGGGGAGAGGCACGCCTTGCGGCTGCTGAGCTCGGCGGGGCGCACGGCGGGCGCGGCCCCGCTCCGGCTCCCCGCCTTCGGGCGCTGCTGCCCGGTCCCGGTGTCGGTGTCGGTGCCGGTGTCGGTCCCGGTGCCGGTGCCGGTGCCGGTGCCGCCGCCCCGCCTGCGCAGGAGGCGCCGCCGCGCCCGGGCGCTCCGGCCAGAGCCGTCCACGGCGCGGCGCTTCTACCCCACCACGGCCTTCAACGAGCAGGTGCTGGTCAGGGTGAGTGGTCTCTGCCCGTGCACGGGGTGCTGCGTTCCTCCTGGGGTGCTTGCCGCACGCTGAAAGATGTGCGTACCCAGTCTGCATAAAGAAAATGTATAACTATTAAAATACATAATTGCTATGCATGTCTCTGTAAACGAAAACATTTGGTGTTTTTCCTCCGCTGGGGAGAAAAAAAATGCTGAACAACAACCTACAGCAACTGTTATTCAAAGCCTTCCCCTTGAGTCAGTCTGATCCTGTCTCTAGCACTAGAATCTCAGGGGTCTGTGAAATGAACACCTCATCAGTGACAGCCTCCAGCCAGTTTTAACTCCTGTAAATAAAGCTGTAGGAATCCAGGACTGGGAGGGATGATATGGGTCATTAAATGTGGTCCCTGCAATTTAGGGCTATTCAATGCATTGGGTTTTCAGTTGGAAACATATCCCAGACCCTCTGCATGTTACAAACACTTCCCAATTTTATCAGCTCAGCACTTGTTATAAAAGCCTGGAAGTCTCAAGTGCTGCACAGACGTGAGCTTTGTTTTCACCCCTTGTTGGAAGCTGAAGGCATTTCTGTGCATTTTCTGCTGCAGAATACTAGAGGGTACCCCAAGTCCCCGTTGTGCAGCAACGCCTTTGTCACCATGGTCTACCGAGGAAAGAGTAAGCACGTGTCTCTCCGTGAGTTCAAGGATGAAATCAGAGTCGATCAGCAACACTGTGGAACAGAAAACATTTGTGTCTATAGAGGCCAGCTGTTGGAAGGAGGTAAGGATGCAGTCATAGTTTATATTGGCTCTGGCAACATCGTTTTTTGCTAAAACTTTGCCCTGACATCAGAATGATTTCAGCTCAGCTTGGTCAAGATATATGCATCCAGGGATGTTTATACCATCTGCCTCCACATTAAATCTGGATCTACTATCCCATGGTTTAAAGTGAGGTTACAATCACTTCTACAATGACGGCAGAAGAATTTAGAGAATTGATTTAACAAAATACTTGTGGCTTAGGTTAATTTTCTGTAGAGATATATAGTTAATAGAACAGTTGTAGGAATAAATTGTCCTTAAAAGAGGGTCATCTGCATTGCTAAAATACATCAGTGAATGTTATTCCAGAAGGAAAAGTATACAGTGGGAGCCCAGTTCCCATCTCTTTTTGTATGAGTGCAGTTCCATCACACCAGTAAAAGATGAATTTTGTTCTGGGAAACTGGACACAGGAAATGTCTGGGAGGCTCTGGTCTTTGTCCTGCTGTAGCAGTGGGTGGCCAAACTGACAGTGTGACACTTGTCCTAGCTGTCCCACCTTAGGATTCCGGGGCTGGCGAGAGCCAGGGCTGTGTGTGGAGGGGTTTAACCATTACCATTAACCATTTGTGGAGTTTAACCATTTGAACAGCCCTGAGAGCCCCAGTGCCTGTCCACAGAGGGCTGGGTGCTCTGCTGATGCAGCTGAGCTACAGCACTTGCAACAGGCTGACAGTGAAGTGTGATATTTTTCTTTGAACCCTTTCTTTCTGTGATTGCAGATACCTTCCAGTTCACCTCCAAGAGGCACCTGGGTTTCCCATTCAGCCTCACCTTTTATCTCAACGGGCTGCAGGTTGAGAGGCTGAGCTCTTGCTGTGAGTACAGATATCAGAGGTGTTCCCAGCTGCGAGGCACAAACAGCTACTTCAGGGTTCTGCATGTGACCGGAGCCCCTCCCTGCTACAGGTGTGGAGAAAGTACACTTTGCTCACTGGGACCTCCTTTTGAGAGAGTTTCTAGCTTGTTTCTCTTCTCTTATCTCTCTGCCTGCTCTGTTTCTCAGTGCCCATGGAAGGTGCAGGAGGCAGTAATGCTGCCTGCAAGCATAAGCAGCATTACTGTCCTTCAGGAAGAACTGCATCTGTGTTGGGGGAGCTCTCCAGTATTTCAGGGTGCTTCTCACTGTGGGTCACTGAGGCAGTGCAGAGGCAGATGGGAGCTTGTTTTCACTGCTAATAACAAGCTGAACTCACTCTGTCTGCTGCCCTCCATTGTTCAAAGGAAGAAATATGCAATACATGCCAATTTGTTTTATTTTATAGGTGCATTACTGCGATGGGTCTGGACAAAAAGCTATTCCCCCCCAAGAAGAGGAAGACTAGGTGCTGTCAGAGGCACGTGTGTTGCTGGCATCATGCTATGCACTGTCACCCATGTGACTGCAGCCTTGAGCGTGGATCAGGGGAAGATTCAGCATCAGTGATCATACGTGCTCTTGAAGCGAATGGGGAGACTGTTGCGGACACTCTGGATACTGCAGAGGAGTCCAGCGATGAGGAAACAGAAAACCAGTCCAGTCAGGAGAGCGAAGACAGCCAGCCAGACATCAGTAACAGTGGTACAGTATTCCCAAACAGGGGATGGGAAATGGGAGAGGATGTGGTGATGTCTGTATCACATCACATTTACAGAGAGATTTTAATTCCTACTTCCTATTCCTATTTTTGCTTTCACAGTTCTGCATTGTTGCTGCTCATCTGCCACTTATTAGTCCCTCCAGATGTGTGTTTGGGATTAATGAAGCGTTTTTCCTTCAGGAGGAGCTGCCCTTCTGAGAGTTACCTAAAGAGACCTCACTGCTAACACTGCAATTGATTTTTCATACAGAAAAATAAATCTCCTTATTCCCTTAGTTCTCATTGTCTTGGTAATTGTTTGTCTAACTGGTTCTGCATCAGGAACTCTTCATTTTTGTCCTTGGTGGTCTGTCACTTCAGGATGTTAAAAGCCCTGATGCAAGGAAAGGAGGGCAGCAATAAAACCTGCGAAGTGAGGAACGATGGGCACAAGGGACAGCGGGTGTGGCAGCAGTGGCAGCTCACCTGCACGGTGCAGGTGAGCTCCCTGCATGCACAGGGAGCCCGCAGCAGCAGTGCATTCTGCATTTTGGGTGGGGATCGCCAGCATCCCTGCGCTGGTGCCTGGGATCTGCACAGCACAGCTTTGGGGAAGGGGAGTCTGCCCTGATGCAGCCGCAGGGGGAGGGTCTTCACCCAGAGAGCCAGGCAGGGTGCTGTGAAGGGCTGGGAACTGGACTCGAGCATCCCTGTGGGTCCCTTCCAGCTCAGCTTTCCCTGTGACCTGTCAGAGGTCACGGCTTGTCAGGCTGGGGCCAGGCTGGAGCCCAGAATGGGGATGGAAGAGGTGATTCTTTGTTTGTGCTGGGTTTTCCCCTGGCCCTGGAGGAGCACGTCAGAGCAGTGTGATAACAGAGTGCCTTTGGCTGGAGTTCATGAAATTCACTGAGCTTGTGAGACACTTTGCTATTTGGCCATGTCAATACACATCTATCATACTTAACACTACAATATATCACCTTTCTCCACTTTTCTCAACTGTTTGTAAATTTTTTTCCATCACAACCAGTTTTTCTCCTGTAATGAGAGATTCTTACATTTAATTCTGAGTTTTCCCAGCTCTAAATTTTTCTAGTACTTTCCATGGCTGGTAATTTTGTTGATTTTTGTTTTAATGTATTAATCATACTTGTAGTTTTGCTGCATTTTGGCTACTCTATGAAGAACACAATCCTTTTTATGACAGTATGCTATTACAATTCCTATCTGTGGTCTTAGATTCTCTCATGGCTTTAAAAAGAATGAACACATTCAAGGGCAAAAGGAGATTAAAGACTTCTATCTGGTTAAAAAGAACTTTATTAATTGTGAATTCTGTTTCCTGCCTCACACTATGATTCTTCTTTTTTAGAATATGATGAAGATTTTGAACCAGATGAAGAAGTTAATGAAGAAGGAAAGACTGGTGATCAAATGAATAGAATGCCAGAGTCATCCTCAGATGATAAAAACCATAATTTAGACTATGGAAAGGAGAGTGAAACCTTATCCCAGAAGGGACTGCAGGCTTCTGACAGTGAGAAAGATGAAAGTGATGGATATTCTGATGACGAGGGCTCTGAAGATGAGCAACAAGGTTAGTTTTGTTCATAACAAGGCTTGGAAAAGCTGACCTGGTGCATGATTTTCCTGTGATGGAGGAATAGTACTCTGAGTGGGAATCTAAACTGGGGCTGTAAGGTTTCTTGGTGCAACATGCTTTTCAGAACATGCACTTCTGCATGGTTTATAGTTCTGACACTTTACTCAGCCTGACTGGATTTTTCTGCCTTGAGTTAGACCAATCTCTTCTTGAACCCATGTAGATTGTGCACAGCAGCAAGGCTGTGCAGCAGTCAGCTCTGCTGTTAGATGAAGGATTACTCCTTTTTTCCCCTCAAATTTTCCATTTATGAATTTAATATGATGATGTCCATATGTTTTCTTAGAAGAGACAGTGAACTTCATCTCCAGTTCAACCCAAAGGGTTTACACATGGTTTTGGAGATCTTTCTAATATTCAGTGAGTTAACAGAAGGGCACTGAGGGATTGTTGCTGTGGTTGAAGTCCTTTATCAAAATGACATATCAAAAATGAAGCTGTTGGTCTGTGCTAAGCCCTGTCTGAGCTATATTTAGAGGGGCATTTGGAGGTGTATTTCTGCGTGATTGATAGAACTACTCTGGTTTATTGCCATTATCAGAAAATCTCTCCACGTTAAATGGCTTTAATTTTAATACTTCATACACCTGGGCAATGTTCTTGTAGTTACACTTTCTGGAATGTTGTCACAATATCCTCAGATGGTGTAATTCAGAGAATGCTATTGGATGGGCTTGTGCCCCTCTGTGAGTGCCGGGCGAATGCAGAAGTTTAGTGACAAATACTAAATTAAAGTTTGCTGTTTTCAGAGAGGAGGCCTGCAGACTCTCTCTCATCCATGAGCACTCAGTGCAGCACTGAGACTGACTCTCATTCTGACACAAGGACAGACAATGTGAATGGCAAAGAGGACTGCAATATCAGAGGTACCTCTGATAGCCCAGAACATGCACACTATGGAAATGAGAATGGGGAGAAGAAACTGCTCAGAATGGAGGGAAATCAGGAGACTTCTGCACTGGAAAAGAAAGGAATAGATGAAGCAGAACAGGCAAAACCAGAAGCTCTAACAGCAAGGGAAGATACTCGAATTTTTCATGAAAACATAATGGCAGTGCAGCATCACGATCCTGAGGTTAATGGGAAATTCAAACAGACTGAACTGGGAGACAGTAACACGAATGAGGAGGAGAGGTGTCCTCCAGTGCCTTGGGACAGCAGGGAATTGAACATGGAGGATGGCAACGAAGAGTCTCCTTGGTGTGCGGAGGGTGGGGGTGAGTACAGTCCCTCTGCACAGCTCTGCACGGCTCTGCACAGCTCTGCACGGCTCTGCACGGCTCTGCACGGCTCTGCACGGCTGTGGACAGCTCTGCACGGCTCTGCACGGCTCTGCATGGCTGTGCATGGCTCTGCACGGCTCTGCACAGCTCTGCACGGCTCTGCACGGCTCTGTACGGCTCTGCACAGCTCTGCACGGCTCTGTACGGCTCTGCACAGCTCTGCACGGCTCTGCACAGCTCTGCACGGCTCTGCACGGCTCTGCACGGCTCTGCACGGCTGTGCATGGCTCTGCACGGCTCTGCACGGCTCTGCACAGCTCTGCACGGCTCTGCATGGCTGTGCATGGCTCTGCACGGCTGTGCACAGCTCTGCACGGCTCTGCACGGCTCTGCACGGCTCTGCACGGCTCTGCATGGCTGTGCATGGCTCTGCACGGCTGTGCACGGCTCTGCACGGCTCTGCACGGCTGTGCACGGCTCTGTACGGCTGTGCACGGCTGTGCACGGCTGTGCACGGCTCTGCACGGCTCTGCACGGCTCTGTATGGCTGTGCACGGCTCTGCACGGCTCTGCACGGCTCTGCACGGCTCTGCACGGCTGTGCACGGCTCTGCACGGCTCTGCACGGCTCTGCACGGCTGTGCACGGCTCTGCACGGCTCTGCATGGCTCTGCACGGCTCTGCACGGCTCTGCACGGCTCTGCACGGCTCTGCACGGCTCTGTATGGCTCTGCACAGCTGTGCACGGCTCTGTACGGCTCTGCACGGCTCTGCACGGCTCTGCACGGCTCTGCACGGCTCTGTATGGCTGTGCACGGCTCTGCACGGCTCTGCACGGCTGTGCACGGCTCTGTACGGCTCTGTACGGCTGTGCACGGCTGTGCACGGCTGTGCACGGCTCTGCACGGCTCTGCACGGCCGTGCACGGCCGTGCACGGCTCTGCATGGCTCTGCATGGCTCTGCACGGCTCTGCACGGCTCCGCACGGCTCTGCACGGCTCTGCATGCCTGTGCTGCTGTGTTTGCCTTTGTGCTCCTTCATGGTGCAGCTGGGGACCTGCTGGAGCTCAGGATCCACTCAGAATGTAACACTGGCTCTGACACTGGAATGTTTCTCTGCTGGTGTTTTAAGTGTGAGGATTTGTCGAAAAATGAATTTTAAACCATTTTAAAGCTGAGATGGCTGGATGGCTGCTACTCCCCTTTTGCTCTTTTGCTCTTTAATGGTTTCTCTTCTTTGCTTCCTGTTTTCTTTGTGATAGTTTTTGAAGACTGCAAACCAGTCCAGGAGGAAATAGCGAAAGCAACTGGAAATGATCATCCTGTGAATTCTGACCCTGAACCTGGTGATTTGTGTGCCAGTGAGGAAGAAAAGAATGCAGCAAATACAGAGCATGATGCCAGTGGAGGTAAGATTGGCTGTCAGTCAGGGACGAGGATTAAATTGCTCACCTGGAGTATTTTAACAGAAGTGTTCGTCCTTTCCCTTTCCTTTGCCTATCAAAGTCTTCTTGTGCTTTTTTCTTTCCTAACTTTTAAAAAATAGGTGATGACTAGCTGGCATCTATAGTCATGTATAATCAATGCTTTTTTGGCAGTTAAAGGGTTCTAGGAGAAGAATTCAGGCCATAAAAACCCTGTGAGTCAGGAAAATAGCTGTGGAAAGCAGTAATGTAGTGAGGTCCCATGTGCTTCCAGGTAGTGTGCAGCCTCCTTGGGAATTGGTTTGGTTCCCAGGGGCAGGAATCAACCCTGTTTTATTCCCTGTTTTAATTACAGAACCCACAGGAAGCTGAATGTTCTTCCTCCTTTGTGTGCATATTTCACACGAGCAATTTGCCAGCTGTTTGTGACTTTCTGAGTGTCACTGTCAAGCTTATAGGGGTTGCACACACACACACACACACACGAGCTCCCTGCAGGCAGGGAGGGAGGCAGAGCAGGCATGACTGGCCTTGCATCAACATTTCCCATACATTTTTTATGCCAGATGCCAGAACAGCAGCACTAAAGACACAGTAGCACAGCAATTTCTGTTTGGGTGCCCAGGCTGCTGTCCCTCATTGCTGGGCAGAAATGGCACCTTTAGCACTACCCCTGTAAAGCATGTCACACTGAGGTGGGGCTGAGTAAACCAATGTTCGATTATTTCCTAATAGCACCAGATGGAAGCTCCTTGGCGGAAGGGAAGAGAAGCCTTGATGAGCAGGAGGCAGCAGCACGAGCAGTGCGAGAGGAGCAGGGGACAGGGCAGGGACGAGCCCTGGAGCAGGACGGAGCTGCTGAGGGAGGGCTTGGCAGCAGAGAGGGCGGAGGAGAAGCCGCACGGGCAGGGGATTCCCTGCCCCAGGCAGGCATGGGGACTGCGCTGGAGGAATCCGCACCCGAGGAGGGCGCCGTGGCAGAGGAACATCCCAAAGGAAAGGGAGCAGCGGAGGCAGCAGTGGAGCTGGGCACGGAGGTGTCACCCGGGGAGCAGGAGGTGCTGGTGCAGGGGACGGAGAGAGAGGTGGCACTGGGACAGCCGGCAGCTGGGGCAGAGGGGCCAGCTGGGGCGCTGCCAGGGTGGGAGGCAGACGGAGCCATGCCCCGGGGGCAGGAGGGGGCTGGGGGCATCACTGAGGAGGAGGAGGAGGCTGCAGGGGAAGGCCTCCAAGGAGCAGTAGGGCCGGCAGCAGAGGAGGAGGTGAGTGAGCCAGTGTCTGAGGCAGGGGAGTCCCCAGGGCAGGGAGGGTCTGCAGGGGAGGACGCTACGGTGGGTGCTGTGTCAGAGGGAGAGGAGGCTGTGGAGGGTGCTGACGTGGCAGCAGGTGGGATTGCCAGAGCTGACGGCCCTGAAGGAGAAGAGGCTGTTGAAGAAGACGTTTCTGAAGGGCAAGAGGCTATGAGAAAGCCTGGGGCTCTCTGGGAACCACCGGGGGATAAGGAAACAGGAGAAGCAGTGCCTGGAGGGGAGGGGTTTGTAAAGCCAAGTGAGTTTTCCCAGCTGCAGGCGTCAGGGGAAGAGTGGATGGAGACGGGGAAAGGTGTCCCAAGAGCAGCAGCGCTTGAGAGTGCTCAGGCGTGGGAGGTGGGAGGGAATGCTCTCCGGAGAGCGGAGGACACGATGGAAGAGTCTGTGGAGCCTGACAAGGGTCCTGTACTGGAAGTGACACCTGGGTTAGGGGCACTGGGGGGTGCTCGGGGGGATCCTGTCACTGAAGGGTCAGTACAGGAGGAGGAGGAGGAGGAGAGTGCAGCACTTAGGAGTGGAAACCCGTCCGAGGGCAGCAAAGCAGAGACAGAGAGGGCAGTGAGAGGAACAGCCGAAGGAGAGGTGGTGGGAGGGTCTGCAGGGGCGGCCGGAGCGGGCTCGGGAGGTGAAAAGGAGGCCACAGAGGGAGCAGCAGGTTCAGAGGAGCCGGCAGCTGGGACGGAGGGGTGGCTGAGCTGTGTTGAAGTGAGAGGGAAGGGGAGGTCTCCCGGGGAGGGGGTGGTGGGCGAGGCGGCGCTGCCGGCCCCGGGGCTGGGCGGGCCCCGGGCAGGGCAGCCCGGGCTGGTGGCCATCGCCGTGCTGGGCGGCCGGGCCGCGCCGGGAGCCCTGGCCGGGGACCCGACCGTGGCTGGGCTGGGCACACGGGCGGTGGCACAGGAGGGGGTGACAGGAGCGGTGCTGGGGGCACAGGAGGTGCCAGCCAAGGGAAGGGCGGCGGTCGGGGAGCCTGGGAGCGGCGGGGAAGGGGTGGCCGATGGAGCTGTGGCTGGTGGGCGAGCGGTGAGCCAGGAGGCAGCAGGAGGGTGCGAGGGAAGGGCAGAGACACCGGCGGGAGCCGAGCGCCGGGACGAGGCGGGGCGGGAGTCGGGCGCAGGGCGGCTCGGGTCCCCACGGCACGGGGAAGTGCTCGGAACAGGGGCCCTGGGGGAACAGGCGGCTGCAGAAACCTCCCCGAGCACCCCTGCCCGCGGCGATGGGCGGCTGGAAGCGAGGGGCAGAGGGTCCACAGGAGGCGAGGGGCTGTGCCTGGGCACCCAGCCGCAGCTGGCAGAGACAGGGACAGCGCGGGGCGAGGACGGGCGGCAGGAGCAGGGCATGGAGCGGGCAGCAGTGAAAGGCGAGGGGGAACAGCCCTGTGAAAACACGAGAGAGAGCGAGGTGGCGGATGTGCCGGAGGGTGCCGGGGGCGCTGCTGGAGCCGGGGAGCAGAGGAAGGACAGTCCCGCCGGAGCGAGCCCGCGGGTCCTGGCAGCCGCTGCGGTGGGCGAGAGGAGCCGCAGGCCCTGGCAGGTGAGTCCCGTGTGGGTCAACCACTGCCCCCCGCAGTGCCCAGGCTGGGTCCTGTGAGAGACAGAGGATGCACCGCCCCGTCCCGTTCCTTATCCCTTCCTTAAATGCTGCTGATGGTATCCGGGTCAAGGGATGGTAAATCCTTTTGGGTGGCGTCTTCTGCATTGTTTCCTGCTCCCAAAATCCCGTGCAAATACATCTCTTTGCTGTGGCACTGATTCTCACAGCCCTCCGCCCTCCCTCCCCTGCGGCCGTGCGGAGCAGCTCGCCCTACCCAGCGTGTCACAGTTCTGGGGGCACTGGGTGAGCCCTGGGGGCACTGGGTGAGCCCTGGGGACACTCGGCTTCCCTGTCACTCTGGCCTGTCCTTGCAGGAGATGTCACAGCAGTACCTCAGTAGCTCAGCCCGTTTTCTGTGGTGTTTGGTCACTGTTTTGCAGGACGGTGCAGACCCAGACCCACCCATCATGTCCTCAGAACAGCCTCAGGATGGGGAAGAAACTCTGCTCTGAGCTTTTTCTGCACTGCTCAGTGTTGTGTCGTGCAGCGCGCACTCAGCTGGCTGTGGGTGTGTGCCGGCTGGGCTGTCACTCCTCTCCTTACTCTGAGCACCACAAGCTCCTGTCACGTTTCACTGGAGCAGCTCCTCAGCGTGCAGCAGACGACTGAGACCAGCTTGTGTTTGCCAGCCCGGGAGCAGCACTCCTTTGGAAGGGTGAAGACAGTAATCACAAGGATTGTTCCACAGCTCTCTGGCTTGTTTTTCTTGAAAACTGGAGAAATACTGGACTGACTGAACTTCCCCTCCTCCCCTAGGCACGGCTTTTATCCTGGATCTTCTCCATGCCAGGGGAGGGGTGCCCTCCTGCATGGCCCCTGTGCCAGGAGCCCTGGGGGCGCTTCCCTCTCCTTGGAGATCCAGGCTTGGTGCTGGCCACGCTTCAGGGCATTATCAGCACGCGGAAATGTTGCTGAAAGTTGTCAAATCAGAACAATTCTAACGAGTATCTGTAAATGCATAAGGCCTGGCCGCCTGCTTTTGCTGGAGTCACTCAGGAGAGGTCCATGGACCCTCAGCTGAGGCTGCCAGGAGGGAGATCAGTTTAGAGTTGTCTCAGCCTGGTGCTGGCTGCCCATCTCTGCTGCCCAAGGCTCTTCCCAGCTCTGCTGCACCTCTGGCAGCACTGGGACCCCTGGACCCCTTTGGGCCAGGCACCTGGGGCCAGGTGTGCAGCAGCCTCTGGGCACTCTAAGCTTGGTGGGTACAGCAGACTCAGCCCCACAGAGTGGGGGACTGTAACTGCATTTTCAAGTAGGGAAAAGACACTGGAATGAGCATGATTTTGAGTGGATTGGTGCTGTGGGTCTCTTCAGATCAATTACATGGAACTGGAAGCTCAAATGTGATCAAGTGGCTGCAGTGTGTTTGCTCCTAGGGACATTCCTATACTAGAGATGCTTGCATTTGTACGTTCAGTCTGCACATGTTTGTGCTGAGGACTGTCTCAGAGGTTTGTGTGTTCTGTGTCCATACCCTACATTCACTCAGGTCTATTAAACACCTGTACCAGTCTGTGCAGTTCCTTCAGTTTGTGCCAGTGGTTTCACTGTAGGAATAATCGCTGCCAGTGCAGCAGGGCCTGAGCTTCAGTGTCTGTCTCTGCTTTCCAATGGGCTGAGTGATGTTGGGCTGAGTGTTTGTGCCACTAAAGTTCCTTGTGCAGGTACCTCTCTAAAGCTCATGCTGCAGGCGTGGCCACACCTGGGCGTTCAGACACATGGGTGGCAATTCCAGGGTTACAGGTGAGCAAAGACAGAGAGGGATGCAGGGATTTGCCTTTGCAGAGATTCCCTGGGAGCCCCTCTGGGGCTGCAGGAGACCCAGGACATCAGAGAAGGCTTTGATGAACAGAGCAGTGTGACTGTAAGGAACTAGACTGCTGACAGTTCATTATTTAACATTCTTGAAATATTTATAGGTGACACTTAGGGCATGGTTGTAACAGTTGGGGGAAAGAACGCTGTGGTTAGGGACACATATGTGGACTTCCAAAACATTAGTGTCCCTGTCATTTGAGCAGGCAGAAGTTTGGTAATAAGCAAAATCATGGAAATGGATAATTGTGTAGGTTTGAAAAAGCTTCCCATGGTCCTTTCTGCTCTCCTATATGGTGCTAATTAGTAATTAACTTCAAAGTGAAAAGTAGGTTGCACTTAGGGAAAAACAAGATGTGCAGCAAAAAGAAAAAAAAGACTAATTATTAAAGTGAGCATATGTGAGCAAAGCAAACTATCCAACAGTGTTGCCACTGGCAAAAATCATTCTTGGCTCATCAGGAAGGCTTTTTCAACTCCCTGAAGTGTCAGGTATTTTCAATTGCCTGTCACTGGCTCCTGATGGTTGTGCCTCAGATGTGTGTCACACAGCTGGAACCTGGTGACATTCCACAGCTGAAGAGATGCATTTCATCAGTTCAAAACCATGCCAGCTGTGCACTGCAGACACGATGGGAAACATTTAAAGTCCAGCTCCTGGAACTGGGCACCAAGCCCTGGCATTGCTGGCAGAGATGTGGAATGGTGACTCACAGACAGCACCAAGGATGCTGGGTGTGGACAGCATGGGCAGCTCATCCCTCTGTCTGAAACGAGGGCTGCAAGGTGGGTTTCCTGGCTGGGAATTACCTGAGTGGTTTTGGGCCTCAGCTGTACAAACCAGACATGACCGACCCCTCTGCCTGCCTATTGGGGCTGAGCCTGTGAGGCAGCTCTTCTGTGCTGTCCCAGCTGTGCTGGCCTGTGTTCTCCTGGCTGTTCCTGTGCTATCCTGTGCTGTCCCGTGCTGTCCCGTGTTCTCCTGGCTGTCCTGTGCCATCCTGGCTGTTCTGGTTGTCCTGTGCTGACCTGTGCCATGCTGTGCCAGCACTCTGTGCCATACTGTAGCAGCACTCCTGTGCAGTGCCATGCTGGGGAATGTTGGGACCTACTGCAGGGATGCTGGGCTCACTTCTGGCTGTTGTCCAAACCCTTGTCTGGTTGGACACCAGATTGTTTTAAACTAGACCACCTATTGCTGATATGTTAAACAATTTAAAATATCACTACAGCTGCCAGGCACTGGCAGGTCTCCAAAGCAGGGTAGGAACCCTCTTAGCATCTCATTCTTGGTAAATATTTCAGTGTGTTGGGGCTTCTCTGGGAACAGCACAGGCTATTTGCACTCCCACAAACTGCTTTGGAACATGTTCTTCTCATTTACATTTTTCAGAGTTTTTGTTTGTTTTACTAACTCATCACTCTTATGAAACATGTTTTCCCCCTGAGCCTGATTTTCTTCTATAGAGAGCAATTAACTAAGATATTGTTTCCTTCAAGGAACCAGTAATTTTAATTAGTATTAAAATTATTTGCAGGCACTTGTCTTTGTAGAGAGCTTTTAAACTAAAAAGGTTTGCATTCTGGTATTTTTGTTGCTGTTTCCATATGTTCCCCTCTGACATACTCTTATATATGACAAGGTGCTCAGGGATGACACCAGCAGCTCAGGCATCAGTAAGGACACAGAGGTATTAATGCACATGAAGTCTGCTTCCTTGCTCCATGTTTGTTTAATCCAGTTTAGTTTCTTGTTTTCAGGCCCAGTCATTAAATGCAGAGTCACTGCATGATTACTTTAAGCAAGGGAAAAAGAATGCAGAGATGTTTGTAAAAAGAAAATTCCTGTTGAAAAAGAATCAGTGCTGGAACAGAATTTTTAGATATGACAATGGATCCTTTCTGCACCATTGGTGTTTCTGGCCAATGCAAAGAGCCAGCAATGAGACCTAATCTCTGCCCACAGAAAATCGTCAGCCCTGTTCCCTGCTGGTGCTTCTGCAGCTTGGCCATGTGGAGCAGATCATCATCTGGCCAATTAGAGTCAGGTAGGCAATTTGCATCAGCATCCCTGGTGCAGCTTGTGCCTTCTGCTCTGCCCCTCTTCCCTCACAGCATGCAAACTGCCAACCACGCTTGTACTTCTAGAAAGAACACAACAGATCTCCTCCAGTTGTGGGCAAATCTGGATGTTGTTTTGTTGTGGTTTGCTGGAGCTTTATAGTTCCTCTTGTTCAGCCCCTTCCATGGAAATCTGGCAACTTCTTGGGCCAGGAGATTGCAGGCAGGGTCCAGCAGGTCTCCTTGTGAGCCCCATCCCAGGCTTTCCTGTGTATTTATTCTGACATTTCTATTGTCCCAGCAGCTGCTGGTGTAAATGGAACTGCACCTGAGGCATGAGCCCAGTGGAGCAGTGGTAACCACTGACTGGTACCCAGGCGGTGCTGGGAGAGCTGGAACAGAGCTGTAACAGCTTCTCCCCACTCAACTTTTTAGCAAGTGAAACAGAACAAATGGAAAATGACCTCTAAGCTTTGCTTATTGAAATCTTCCCCGTTTTTATTGCTTCAGCACTACTGAAGTAATGGCAGGCGTGTCAGAAGCATTGTCAGAGCCCACCGTGCAGCCACAGGTCATGCCTGTCACACTGCTCGAGGCCTCACTGCAGACCTGCTTCAGGGATCATGGCTGCAGGAAAACAGCATCCTCAAAAACAGCACAGAGCCCTGCCATCAGTGGGAAATACTGATTCCTGCCCAGCCAGGAAGGCAGGCTGCCTTGGCCACACATGCAGTATCACAGACAAATTTTGTTAGTTTGAAAAAAGACCCCAGAAAATAACAGTGTGATTAATTCTGTAATTGCTTCTAGAGGAAGAGTTCAATTTTTGCTGCCCTGCCTCTATTCTCTTTTTTAATGCCCCATGGTCAGAGCTGCTGCTGCAGAGCACGAGGGGGTCAGCTGAGGGAGATGCAAAGCAGAATGCAGGGCAGGGACATTTGTGATCCACACTGAAGCTGTTCATTCCAGGGGTGTCAGAGGCACTCAGGGTCCCTGGGGAGGTCGGTGGCCGGGCTGGGGCAGGAGGCTGCTCCTCCCTCAGCTGCTGTCCTCGAAGCTGCCGCCGCCGCCACAGGAGTGGAACCTCATGGTGCTCAGGGGGTCTGACACGTACCCTGCAGGAGCAGAGAGAGGTCGGAGCAGCTGGCACAGAGGGCTCCCTGCCCTGCAGTGCCAGCTCAACCCCCTGCCCAGCGCTCCCTGAGCTCGGGGAGCTCCGCAGTGGCTCACCGTTCTTGTCCACGGGTGGGTACTGGAAGGTTCTTCTCATGTCATCCAGAGACAGGCCCTGAGAGTGGGGCTGTCCAGTGCTGCAATTTGAACAGGAGGTGTCAGTTTAGGCAAGACTGATGATCTCCAGACCATGGGAACTTTCTTTCCAGAGTGGAAGGAAAGAACAGTACCGTGAGACATCAGCCTGGGGCCCGACCACAGCAGTTGAGTAAAGAAAAAGAAAGAATAAGTCATGAAGGGAGACCATGACCCCCAGGCATGCTGCACTCAGTTACCCTTCTCAGAGTAACTGCCCTCAAATACCCCATTTGGGGCTTCACAGCCGTCTCTGGATTACCATCTTGGAAACAACTCCAGGCCTCCACCCAGGGTCATTGACATGAATTTATGTGTCACTGCTAAAAGGTTCTTGCAAATACATTTCTCAGGCAAGGAAGATTGTGGAATTATCTTCCAGTCATGGACCAAACCCACTGTCCTGCCAAGCTGTGGTTCATCCCTGATCCTAGAAGCGAGAGCTGCTGTCTCTTGAAATCAGTTCTCTCAGTGGTAGGGTATAACACTTCAGGTATTTACTTAATGGTACAATAATACAGAGCCCATGTGTGTCCCTGCCTTGAAAAACATCGGGAGTCCTCCTTACTGCTCTGTAGCTGTGAAATGAGTGATACCCAGCTTTTAGGATGTGCCCTGGCAGGAACAGTCCCACCAATGCTGATTCCCACAAACCTCTGTGAGGCTCTTCCTTACATAGAGGTCTCCTGCCTCTGTACTGCTGGGAGGCTCTGGATTCTGTCTTTCTGTCTGTCTATCTGTCCCTTCCCTTCCCAGCAAGGACACTTTCACCTCCCCCTGCTGCCCTCCCAAAGGCAGCCTGGGCTCTGTAATGGCCACAGGCGGTGGCACAGGTCCAGTGCTCTCTGCTGGCCCTGCCACAGCCCAGCTCTCTCCTTCAGCCACCCCAGGGCGCCCCGCAGAGCCCCGGTGCTCCCTACCCATCCTTGGGCATGGCAGTGCCCCATACCCACCCCTGACACCATCCAGGTTCTCTGTACCCACCCCTGACACCATCCAGGTTCTCTGTACCCACCCCTGACACCATCCAGGTTCTCTGTACCCACCCCTGGGCCCGGCAGGGTCTCTGTACCCACCCCTGGGCCCGGCAGGGTCTCTGTACCCACCCCTGGGCCCGGCAGGGTCTCTGTACCCACCCCTGGGCCCAGGCCGTGTAGGCTCTCGCGTTCAGGGCGTACTCCAGCTCGAAGCGGCTGCGCAGCGCGGCCACGTGGCTGCGCCCAGGGCCACCGCGGGCCACCAGGCAGTCCGAGGACGAGGAGGGGGACAGGGACCCGCTGCTGTTGCTGGAGGCTGGAGACATTAACTGGATTTAAAAAAAATAAAGGTATCATTACAGCATGTTTACAAGTCCTTTCGCATCTCATAAGTTGTATCCCACTTTTCCTCGGACTTTTCCAGCAGCCCTAAGGCCACCGCTGTCCTCAGCTGCTGCCACTGTCCCTGTCCCCACCTGCACTCCCAGCTGCTTGCACACACACAGATCTCCTCCGCTGGGAGCCAGGTCCTCACCTCAATATTGCACAGACACTCCTCTAACTTTGTGACAACTTCTGAAAACTCTGGTCTCCCCTGTGAACACAACAGGAAAAGCAGAGCTGGGTGAAAAATGGAAGGGGTCACATCTGATGTGATCAGACTGACACACAGGGAAGGGATGAGCCTCAGTCCCCACCATTTCCCCTCTCTGAATTTCAAGGCATAGCTGTCAGTGTCAGTCTGTTTGGGAATCTGATGAAATCTGCAAGTTCAGTGCTGAGCTACAACATGAAGACGTGTGCATATGAGCTTTAACTGCAATTCATCCCTTTTTCTGTAACAATTAGATTTGAGCTAGTGATGGCTAGATCACAAAAATACTATCAATAAATTATTGGCTCTGCTCTTTAGGTTGACTTTCTCTCTGCCCATGAGCAGGACTTCAGATGCAGCAGCAGCAATGAGCAGAGGACAAGCTCCGGGCCAACCTGCCTGTATGGCCATCCTCCTCCTCCCCCCTTGTCCATGAGAGTTGCACTTAATAAAACTAAATGTTTACTTCTTTACAGACCTCAGCCCTAGGCCTTATGGCAAATTCTCTGGCTCTAATTAAAGCTCACAAATCCAATTAGCCAATGGAAAAGGCTTCTCAGGAGATGCTGCTAATCTTCTAATCACCAGTCTGCCTTTAGAAACAGCTGCTGTCAAAAGTTTCTGGGAAACAGATGTTCAAGTACCTGATAAACAGAAACAGGGACATGGCACATGGGAACTAGTTTTCAGCTGGGATGAGCCTTGAATGAAATTAAAGACAAATAAAAGGACATGTTTTCTAATTTGGAGGCATTTCATGGCCATCAGCAAACCCCCTACAGGTATACTCCATTTTCTGCCTTTTTTTTCTTTAAACGGAGCAGACCTTGTGGAGAATTTTGACCTGTGAACACTCATTGAGCCCCAAAACTCACCGTTTTTCCACAACAAATAGTAGCAAAACACTTTTAGAAAAGCAAAATAGAGCCTAATAAAGAACAGTAGCAAAAATATTTTAATAAAAATAGTTCTGACAAGTTTTTGCTCACATCTTGTGCAAAGTTCTGGCCATTCATGGGCTGATTGAGCCATCAATTGTTTTATAGTTCTGTCCTGAAACTGTAAAACACTGACAAGATGAAGTGACATTGGAATTGCACTGATGGGTAACAAACTGCTCTGGGACTCTGGAAAAATGGTTTCTCCTTATAGGGGCTGAGAGGCCGTGGGAATGCTGACAAGACACAGGGACTGCACCCATCTCAGTGCTTGCTTAGGTAAGCCAGCACTTTAATATGACTCCTGATTAATAAATTTAAAATGAAGGTGTGTTACATTCTGTCATTAGCTATTCCTAAAATCTGAGAGCAGCAAGGAATTTTCTGCTCATTCTGTTACAGCTCAGGTCATAATCAGCATTATGTGAATAATTAAGTTTTGTTGAAAGGCTAAATATTAATTTACTTTCCTCTTCGATTCAGCAACTCTCCTGTATTTCCTGACACACCCCATTGTCTGCCTGGGGGCGTTCTGCAGTGACCCTACAGAAACTGTGATTTGGGGGTGTCAGGCAGAGCAATGTGCCCCTTTCCCTCTGCCAGGGCCACTCACCTCAGGACAGGCGTTCCAGCCCCTCATCAGCAAGGCAGAGATGGGCTTGGGGATGGAGTAGCCGATGGGCGGGCGGATGTGGTGATACGCCATGTCAGCCGCGGCCGCCGCTGTGCGGGACAGGAGAGGCACCCGTGGGCACCCAGGAACAGCCCTGGGCACAGCTGAGACACCCACGGGCACCCAGGAACAGCCCTGTGCACAGCTGAGACACCCACGGGCACCCAGGAACAGCCCTGCCCACTGTGAGACACCCACGGGCACCCAGGAACAGCCCTGGGCACAGCTGAGACACCCACGGGCACCCAGGAACAGCCCCACCCACTGTGAGACACCCACGGGCACCCAGGAACAGCCCTGGGCACAGCTGAGACACCCACGGGCACCCAGGAACAGCCCTGTGCACAGCTGAGACACCCACAGGCACCCAGGAACAGCCCCACCCACTGTGAGACACCCACGGGCACCCAGGAACAGCCCTGTGCACAGCTGAGACACCCATGGGCACCCAGGAACAGCCCTGCCCACTGTGAGACACCCATGGGCACCCAGGAACAGCCCTGCCCACTGTGAGACACCCACGGGCACCCAGGAACAGCCCTGCCCACTGTGAGACACCCATGGGCACCCAGGAACAGCCCTACACACAGCTGAGACACCCAGCAGGTATGGAAAACCACTGCTGAGCCATCCAGCCGATGAATAAAGGTGGTTGGCTGGAGGCTGAAGGCTAAAGGAGACTTTTCCTGTCAGACCAAGAGCAGACTGAGATGCCACCACCATGGCCACAGGCCCACCTCTGCTCACAGCTCAGACAGCAGTGAAGGTCTCATTGGCAGAGGGGGCTGAATCCCCCCCTCCTTACCTGTGCTGGCTCTGACCACGTCCTGCAGCACCCATGACCTCTAAGAACTCGTGTCAGACATCCTGGGGTCAGAATCTCAGGAGTGGAATCTCAGCCCTGGAAATGCTGCTCTGCTGTTGTACACCCCCCTTCCTCCCCCCGTTTGTGGCTGCTGTCCTGAGGCACACCGAGGAGATGTGCCAAGGAAGGGCTTTGCAATCCCAACAATCATGTGAGAGACAGACACCCTGTAGTCAGAGTGTCTTGTTCCTAGTCCTAGACAGGATAGTTCCGTGCTTTCCACTAAATGCAGTATCCTAGCACTTAATAACACACTTCAGTAAGATATTGGTTAAAATTACACAGTGTAGCTACTTCCCAAGTTCAGAGAAATTTAAAATATTAATTCACTGAGCATGTTACCTGGTTTCAGGTGAGCAAACGGAATTTCCCCTGTCAGCAGCTCCCAGAGGCACAGGGCGTAGCTGAAGACGTCGGCTTTGATGGTGTACCTTGTGCACTGGGTGAACACCTCCGGGGCCATCCAGCGCAGGTTCTGCACACCAGGAAACAGCAACCACACATTGGCACTGCCTGCTTCCTCACACAAGCACCTATTCCTGCACCTGTACGTCTGCTTTCCTTTGTTTCCTTATTTCCTGCCTCCATCACTCCATAGAATAATGGGTACTCTGCCAGGAAAAGCCTTCACCTGGCGTGCAAGGTCAGGTCAGTGTTACTGTGCACGAGATGTAACTGCATTGGCTTGTGCTGTCTCAGCTCCACAGAGCCAGGCTGAGCTGCCTTTAAACATCACAGTAGGGTGAGAATAAAAATAGAACCCCCGGCTCAAGGTCTGGAGACCACTTCATGGTGTGAGAGATAAATGCACATATGCCATGTAATAGGCATTAACTACTGCTCCAGCTGGCAGAAGTAACAGCTGACAATAGCTGCACTGGGCTGGGGCCTGCTCTCCTGGGGTCTTGCTGCTCCCTGCAGACCCCCAGTTCTGAGGCTGCTTCACAAGTGACCCCTCTGTGCCTGGGGTGACAGGTTCAGGGTGGATTTTTAGGGTCCTTGTGCTCCTGACTCTCCACCCACACGGTGAGTGCCACTACAGAGTGTTAAAGAGCTGCTTGCCAGGCCTGGGGTAGCACCACCCATCCCTGGCACTGCCCACTCCATCACATCACATCACCCATCCCACCCCACATTAACAGTTGGGAGGATGTGAACATTCCTGGCCATGGAGGGACACACAGGACACTGGGCTCAAACCCTTGAAGACAACAACCATCTTGTAAATCTGACTGTGAGCAACAGGCTGTTGTGAAGAAAAGAACTTGAAACAAGGGAACCAGTGCTGAGTAACTAATTCCCTGTTAGAAAAAGGAACCACCTGCCAACAGCATGTGAGTGGGGAAGAAGGGATTGAAAATAACCCTTGAGTAAGGAACTGGAGCAATAGAGCTCCAAAGACAGCCTTATAAAGCATTGCTTTCTGCTGCAGATGTTATATATTCCCTCATCTCTGCTATTAAAGACAGAGGAAAAAAAAAAAAACCAAGACAGGGGAACATTGAGAGAGATTAAATACTACACCAGTCCATCTTTTCCAACAAACATATTTCCAATGTCTTCTTCTCCTAAACTGTGTTTGCCTGTATGTTTGATATTAATTACGTGGAACAAAACAAGAAACAAACCCCAGGTTGTTTTGTCATATTGTCTTCATCCAGGGATTGCAAAAATCGAGATTCTGGAACAGAGCAAGAGAAAGAATTACTCTCAGGCCAATACAGACCTTATCATACAGAAGTCCTGCCTTAGGTACAATTCCACAGGACCCTCTCAGTAAGCACATGCTTAGTTTTAGAGAATTTGGGGTTAATATATAAGTGTTTCATAAAAACTCCTTACCTCCAAAATCAGCAACTACTGCATGACCATCCTCATACAGGAGAATATTGTGACTGGGGAAAAAAAAACCCTATAGGTAATTTGATAGTATCTTAAAGATGGTGAAAATGTTATAGTTTTTGAGTCATAGCTAAACATTTGAGTTCAAATCACCTCCTTGGGTAGCTAAATGTCTATAGGTACGTCTCATATTTATTGTTAGAAAGTACAAATTACCCAGGAGGGCAAACCAACCTTTGACTGACTGGCCTGCAACAAATCCAGGGAGAGACTTTTAGAAACTGGCAACAAACACACATTTCCAACAAAATGTGACTTGGGGAAAGGCCCACAAGCTGCCTTAGCTAGGTCACAAGCTTCCAGTACCTCTGGAGATAAAGGTTTGCCTGCCCCAGTCACTACAGCTTCACAGCACAGGGCTGTGCAAGGGCTGAGCAAATCACAGCACAAAGGGCAGGAATGTGGACACAACAAAGCTCTTGGGATATTTATCAAATGCTGACTGAGCCAAGAAAATTCAGAAGAGTGGAAAGTGTATGAAAAGCTGAAATGAAAAAGTTGGCAAGAGTTTACATGAGGAGGGAAAATGGAAGTAATATTGATGGTCTCAGCAAAAATCACAACTTGCTTATGTTAGAGCTGCAGATACAAACAAGAAGAGTCAAGTGAGAAACACAAATTTTACCAGATAACAGTTCTAGGACAGAAAAAATTTAAGCTCTGCCAAGCAGGACTCCTACAAATCACTGTCTTCAAGATTTTCACCTTCACCTAAACCCAACCCTTGGGATGATAAATTTAATCATAAAAATGTAACCATGACTCTCTTGATTTATATTCGATCTGACTTTAGCTCTCATATGTACTTTCCATCAAAATACTGACATGACTTTAGTATGTCATGTGGAATGGTTTTGAGACCCACCCCAGATGCCAAATGAAAATATGAATCAAACACAAGGCTGAACTGGAGAGACTCCTGGAGGCTGTGCCCCAGGCTGGGTGTGGGTACACAAGCCAGACAAAGCTACAGATTTGAGCCTTTGCTCAAATTTGGCCTCTGCCAATACGAACAAAAATTATCACCATGAATAAACTGCACTGAGCCCCAGCTTCAACTTCCATCTATTCCAGGATTGTGTAGACTTGAATAAGTCCAACTTGACAACTCAAGACATAATCAAGACCTAGGCTGACAGCTTTTGTGGAGAAGCAGAAGAATCAATTGAAATTCCCTTTCTCCTCATGGCATGCACCAGCCTTTCACAGATCCACAGAATCTCTGAGATTGGAAAAGAAGTCTCCAAGATCTCCAAGATCACGGAGTCCAACCTGTGACCAACCCCCCCGTTGTCCCCAGCCCAGAGCACTGAGTGCCACTCCAGTTGTCCCGTGGACAACCCCACCTCTGCCCTGGGCAGCCTCTTCCAATGTCTGACCACCCTTTCAGCCATGAAATTCTCCCTGAGCCCAGCTTAAACCCCCCTTGGCCCAGGATCTGACAAACAGGGCTGAAATGTTTATCTTGGTGCTGAGTGCATTGATGGACAAATCTGAGAGCAGGAAACAGGCTCTGGGAGGGTTTGGCCAGTCTGGTACCTCCAGGGAACACTACAATTTCTGATTTTTCAAGTAAAAAATACACCCCACAGAAATAAGGCTTGGAAGGTACACATCCTAAAAATGCTGTTATTGCCTCAGTGGCACTTGAAAATTTGAAAACATCAGATGAAACAGGTACTCTTCAGCTTGTGTTTTAAGAAATACAGCAAGAAAAATCCAAGCTGAACTGAGCTGGCAGAAGACTGAGTCCAGCAGAACAGAAATTAATTGTCTTCTGTTAAGGTCACACAGGGATTGCAGTAGTGAGAGCAGGCATTGTTCTCTTCATGAAACCACGGAAGGAAGAAGCCCAGATAAGAACGAGGAGTGTGCAATCGTCCTGGCTTTGTGGAAGGACACGGTTCTGGGGTCTGCCAGGCACGGAGGCTTCTCTCTCCCATGGCAAATGACAGGCTCAGCATGTCCCTTTCCCAGGGATTCAGGCCATTAAAAGATCCTTCTGCCTTTCACACACCGTGAGTGTAATGAAAAGCAATGGATATTTTAAGATTTCACAAGGGATGTTTCAACAAAGAGAAGTTGCAGACTCCATCCCCATTACCACCAGGCTGCCATCCTCTCTTTCATCTCCCTTACCAAGCAGCTCTCAGAAGTGTTCACAGATAGTTAGAGTCATCAAAAGCAGGTCAGTCACTCAAAGGCTTCCTCCAGCCATGTTCAGCTGCTATGGCTCAAATTAAATGGATACTAAAATGGTCTCTCTTTTATTAAAGTGCTGTAATCATCGTGGCTGCCATCCCTCCCCACGGTGTAAGTAGCAATAAGTTGATGCATGTCACCATTTCTGACGGCTGTCAGAAGTGAAAAGCAAAATAAAACTCCCAATTATTCTTCAAATGGAAGGGTAACCCCTTTTCCAGGGTAGGGACAGGAAAGATTAATTTTCTTCTCAATTCTGTCAAGCCATATTGCAGGTTTATTTAATGCATTATGTGCAGTGCATTAGATTTCAGAACTCACAAAGGTGGTTATGAGTTATGTGAAAATTTAAGGTAAAAAATATCATGCTCCTGTGAAGCCACTGGCAAAACTTAACATGGAATTTTACTCTTAGTCTTTCTCTTAAGCTGTTGCAAAGATTTTCATCTGGTAATTGTGCCTGTGGGTTGGCTGGGACTCGTGCTGCAAATGGTTCCTGCTCCTGCACTAAGCTCTCAGAAGCGGAGCTCTCTCAGCAGCACACATCAATGGCACCAACAAGCCTGGAGCACATTATCTCCTGACCCTCACAAACACCATCTGTATGAGCTCTGTGGGGCTTTCCGGCCCTCTAGGAAGATGCTGGTTTGAGTTTTCTTTTGTGGAAATCATTATTTAAAATCCGTCAGAGCAGAACTGTCCTAATAGCCACCAGGGCATGGAGCTGCACTGGGAGGTCTGAGCTGGCCTGGAGCAGTTCACAGGCTGCAGAGGCAGGCACGGGGCTCTTGGCTGGTGCCACTGCCCCAAGCAAGGCTCTCCCTTGGAGCAGCCCGGGTGTGTGGCCTGGGAGGGCTGGGCAGGGCTGCAGGGGTGTGAAGGGGGCTCAGAGGATAGTGGAGGATGCATTCCCGTGTGCCTGCTGCTCCCAAGGGCTGGCAGAGCTAAGGACCGTGCTCTGGCTTCTGCAAAAGGATCATTTTCATCTCCAATCCTGCCACCAGTGCAGCTCAGGAATTTCATCCCCATTGCTGAAACATGCCCAAGGCAGTTTCCATGGCTAGAACAGAAGAAGAGGCTTTTCCCTGTAGACACCAAGGGCCCAGTGCTCCCACTGGGACACCACCAAAGACATGGATGAGTGCCCAGCCCCGTGCAAGATCTCAGCTCCCAGAGGAGCAATCAGAGCTGCTGTCAGCAGTAACAAAGGAGCCAAGCAACCCCAGAAACACCGAGCTCAGTGACCGTGGGGAAATATTGACAGTAAAAGAGACAAAGCAAAGGGACAGAGATGAAGTGAGGAGGGAATGTGACCAAGTGCTCTTTGACAGCAGGTGTTGGGCTGAAACTGAGCATTGCAAAACAGAGATTCAGGAAAACAGATGCAGGTAAACACTGTCAGCATCTGCAGCCTTCGAGGACAATCACAGTTCAGCAATTGTGACTTGTAGGAGTTTGTACAAACCTCTGAGATTATTCCCAGTTGAGTGCTAATGAGACACTGGGGTTGCAGGAGACTGCAGGTTGTCCGTGGCTTTGAGCTTTCATGTTGCCTAAATTTTTACGTTAAATACAGAAACTGACCTGTTCAAATCCCGATGTATGATGGGCTGTGTGAGATTGTGGAGGTACTCCATGCCTTTGGCCACATCTACAGCAATGATTAATTTAGACTGCAGATCAAGAATTCTGTATTTTGAAAAAAAAAAAAAAGATTACTTGAAGTTAATGGATAGTTAAAAATTATTCTTATCTGTGAATCATGGAACATTTAAAATTGTTTTACACACAAAATGTTACATAATCTATGTAAAGTAAATCTATATACCGTAAAATAATGCCAATAACAACTTTGCGATCACTTATTAATTTACCTCGCACACCCAATAAACCAAACCAAAGCTCACTATTTTCTAGTGTGTTCCTTTCTCTGCTGTCCTATGCTGAAATGAGTATTTACACCAGCCCAGACTCCCTGCTCTCCCAAGCCCTGTCAGCCGGGATGGATGAGGGCAATACCTCTTCTGCTCGTGGAGCAGGGAGAAGAGCGATCCCCCGGAGATGTACTGGGTGACAATGGCAAACTGGCTGGGGTCGTCCAGGCAGGCTCCCACGAACTGGATGACGCAGGGATGGTTCAGCCGGCAGAGGATGGAAACCTCGCGGCAGAACATGTCCACGTCCGACTTGGAGCAGTAGGTGTTGGCTCGGTAACTTAGGATTCACACGGGGGGAAGCAGAAGATATCACAAACACCTTATGAGAGGTATCATAAAACACAGGCTTTTGAAAGGCTTCAGACTGGGCCATTGACCATGATGTAAAAGCCTGACAAACTTACCGTTTGATGGCAACAATTTTATTTCTACATCGCCCCTTATAGACTTTTCCAAAAGACCCTGCAATGGTTTAAAACAAATAAGCTCAGATATGTTTGTTATGAACATCAAACATTTAAAGTGAAAGCACTTTCACTTCTGGTACCTGAGCCGATAATCTCGTGGAACTCTATGTCAGAGAGCTGGAGGTGGAAGTGTGATGGCAAACCAGCACGGAGGAGGAGGACATCAGCCTTCTCTGCAAGAGAAACACCCACCCCGTCTGTAAAACGTGGGCAAGGAGAGGGCCAAGCATAAAAGCACCGAGCTGCAGAACTCCTGCACAGGGAAAGCTGATTTCTCCCTGAGAATGGACTGCTAATCCTGCCCCAGCAAAGCCCAGTGACAGACACATCCCTGCAGTGCCTGGGTCACCTTGGGCACTCCTGGCTTTGGCATCTCTCAGCCATGGGCACCGTCCCACAGTCCCAAACTCTGCCTGTACCACGGGATGGTACCACAGAATTCCATACAGGAATAATGAATTCCTTTCTCCTGTGTAGCCAGTGCTCATTGCTGCTGCTGGGGATGCTGTGCCAGAGCCAGCTGCCTCTTGGTGACATGTGGAACCTAAACTTTGCAACTAAATCTAGTTGTCAAATGTCTTCCACCCTGTTGATCTTTTTAGTTTATGACTATAAGGTTTATCAGAATATTTCTAAACAGAGCATTTTGATGCTGCTATGTCAAGGATGCAAGGATTTGATTATATCCAGAGTGAACATTTAAAGTGGAAAATTGAAAGTACCACCAAAAAACAAAGAGGAAATATCTTAAGATACCTTCAAATATTTATCTGAATGTTTCAGCTGTATTTGTTTCAGAGTAACACAAATTATTTTTGGACAGATTTTTTCTTATAAGGATAATTAAGGCATTTCACAGTTTGATTTAAGTGATATTTATTTGCATTTATGGAGAAGTAGGTATTTCATTAGTGCTATTTCACATCACAGCCTTTTCTCAAAGAAAAAAAAACCCATATATTTTTAAAAGTGAATGAAAACAGGCAAATACAGGAATTGTCATTACACTGAGTAACAAAATTAAGTATATTGTTTGTTAAAATTAGCTGAGGGAAATGGAACAATGTGCCATAAAAAGTCCAGGAATAATGAATCCTGTGTAGGACATTCAGGCTGACAAACACATTGGATAAAAGGACCATGAAAGTTCACATTTTCCCTTGCCATTGCAAATACCTTTTGTCATGCTTTTAATCTTCCCTAGAGGGGATGGCACTGACACGTAGGAACCGTCTGAAATAAAGAACAGAGTGAAATGATGGAGCTCAACGACAGAAGAAGCGATGGTCCTGATAAATTAATGAGTCAATGATGCCAGAAAGAATTAATAACGAAGGGTGAGAATTCAGATAAACACCACATCTGATGGGAGCTGGCCTGGGCTGGGCCACAGTTAATTTTCCTCACTGTACCAGGCACAGCAGACTGGGGTGTGGTATGGCTGCAGCCTCAAAAGGAATCTGTATGGCCAGAAAAGGCTGAGTCCCATGGCAATGATTTTATTTGGGTCAGACAGGACTGACCCAAAGCTCTCTAGCACGGGTGGAGCACTTGCAGAGATTCCAGGAGTCTTTGGATCATTTGAATAAAATGACTGCCAGCCCATACCTCCTCCAGGCTGGGAGTATTCATTGCAGGGGGATTCATCCTGAGGTCTCTTGTAATGCTTCAGGAGGGTCACAATTGCATCATGACCTAGGAAAGAAAGAGGAAATACAAGGATTTGCAGGTAACTAAAAATACTTTTTTTTTTAATAATTTATACAAAATCAGGGATTTTTTAAAAAAATGTAAAACAGGCCTATGAAATATGCAAAGACCTGGTGATGCTAATCTAAACCTACTGGGATTCTTAATTGGAGAAATATGGGAAATTTCAGACAGTAAAAACAAGCATATTATTTTCATGAGTCCACCTACTCCTAAAATGCAAGAAATGGCAAGGGAAAATAGTCCTCAGTGGGCCTGACAAGGAAAACCAGTGCCTGTAAACATTCTTTTTGTAGTTCTAACCCAGAGAAATTTGTACACCTACTGCTCCAGATGGAATCTACACTTGCCCCTGCCCCCTGCGAGGCACCAGCTGGCAGTGGGGTCACCTGCTCAGGTGTTGGGTGCACAAAGCTCTGCCTGGCAGCATTTAAAATTCTTTCTAAACCTTTCCAAGAAGAGTTTTCCTTCAGTAATTTCATACATATTATTTTGCCAATAGTCAGGTTTTGAAAAGCCTTGCAGACTCATAGTTTTAATGCATTACAGTCACTCTCCCAATAAAAGGCACTGCAGGGGAATGTCCCAGAAGCTGCAGACTCAGAAACAAGAAGGGAGCTGCTACCTGGCTGTACCTGCAGGACAGTGTAACAGGAACTGTGGAAGATGCCTCACTTTGATCCATATTTGCAGGAATTCAGGATTACTGACTGATGCATGGTTCCTCACAATGTTCAGCAATAAAATGAGAACTCCTGTGCATGCCAGAGGAGAACAGCCCTTGCTGCACAGGCTGTGTGTCTGCTGTTTTAGCAGCACAGAAACTCTCCTCTTCTTGAGTTTGTGCTGGATCAAACTGATGTTTAGCAGAGATCTGAGATGACACACTGAAGGGCAGGGGTTTCTAACCCTTTGTGCCGTTCCCTGGGGAGCAGAGGGGGGGAGCTCTGTCTGCAGGCATTGCCAGGTTATTTACAGCGTTATCTCCTTCCCGTGGAGCTCTCTCCCTCCTGCAGAGCTTCTGTGGGTTTTGTGGCAGAAACTAGAAAATTGAAATACCTTTCTCATAAGCCCACATCAGGCAGGTCTGCTCATCCTTTTCTCCACTGGACCTACTGGGATCACAGGCTACAAGATTCATATCAGCGCCGTTATCCAGCAGGAACTGCACAAGGCGAATGTGGCCGTGGTAGCAGGCACAGTGCAACCCTGGAACACCAGAGGGGTGTGGGGAGCACAGCTGTCAGAACAGGGCATGGACTGCAGCAACAACTGTAGAGGGCAGATTGATCTCCTCGATAAATAAATACGTTGTCAAAAAATTACCTGAGGCAAGAAGTGAAAATTAAACATTAAGGCTGCAAGAGCCAATCTGTTGCCTCTGCACAATGTGCCACCACTCACTCTGCCACCTTAACAACAAACAAACCACACTTAGCCACTCTGTATGGGAGAAAAAGCAAGTGGAAACAAAGGCAGCTCTGTGTAGTGGGGACAGAAAGGTGTGCAGCCCTTCAGACACTACACTCCAGAAACTTATCTCTTTGCAGAATAATTTCTAACACTACTTAGAAGCCTCAATATGGGAAGAACAGTTTACACCAGGTTTTGTTACACCTATACACCTGATGAGCCTGATACATTCTCACTGAAGCCTTATCACTTCTATGCATCCTGTAAAAATATTTTGAGAAAGCTGTGCTCTGTCTGAAAGCTGTGCTCTGTCTGAAGGGTACTTGTGTGCTGGAATTATCCTGGAAATCCTGATGGTGTGTGGCTTCCCAATATTTTCGTGCTGGTCTACACCCTCATACACAATGAGTATGATGATGTTACCTGTGTGCCCATCTCTCCCCTGATGATTGATGCTTACAACGTTCTGGTCAAGAAGAAACTTGACAAGTTCTATGTTCTTTCCATAGGTGCAAGCACTGCAGATGTAAAGGGAGTGGGGAGTGTTATAGTCCATAAAAGAAGTACTTTGGGTAGCCAAAAATTTACAAAGAATTACACAGAGATAAAAATGCAGTAAGAAAGGATCATTAGAAATGTGGAAATGCGTGTTTAATCCACCAGAGCATATTCATTTTTATTGTTTCAGTAACCTTCTAATTATTCCTGAATCACCTAATTTTGCACCGTTGTGCAAACAGTCTGTGTTGCAAAGTGCCTCTTAAACAGCCCTTTACAAAATTCCAGCATGCCAAGCAAACCATGTTCTGCCATCTGGTTTCTCTTTCAGAGTACCTGGCTCCAGCAGACACCCAGGTGGAACAAGCTCTGATCTCAGCTCCAAACTGGACAAGGAGAGGAACCAGGTGTGGGTGAACCTGATTTTCACTGCCTGGTTCTGCCACTGCCTGCATGTCCTGTCATGTACCTCATGACACAAACTCACCCTCCCTGTGCAGCTCCCTGCTGGCTCTGTCCCTCACCTGGCTGCTGGTGAGACATTTGTAATTTTGGGTGTTGTGCTGCACGCATGTGTAAGGGGGGCCCTACTGGTAATGGCATTTGAACACCTCACCTGTGGAAAGCTGTTTCACTGAATATATTTTCTTTAGTGAGACTTTCTGTTCCTGAGAGCTGAATGATTTCCTTGACAACTTCAAACTTCCCATTGTAGCAGGCCCTGCAGGGGAAGCCAGGACAGAGGCGTTAGCAAAACCAGCCCTAAAACCCAGAGCCTTCCCAGGAGCCCAGGCCTGGCAGCAGCTGCCCCAGCACTCACAGGTGCAGAGGGGTGTCTCCATAGATGTTCACCACGTGGGGCTGCACCTCGAAGCTGCTCTGCAGTAAGAACTTCACAATGTCATGGTGCCCAAATCGAGAGCAGAAGTGCAGAGGCACGTGATCCTCGTTGTCCTGAGCATTCACTGCAGGTTGACCCAGAAAAAGACCACAGAAAGGATTTTATCCTTAACATAGTGTGTCTGGGATTGTTTTGGATATTTAGTAGAATTTTACATGTTGTGTCTATGCATTTTGAAACCTCCTGGAAAAAATATTTGTGGATGTATTTGTTTACAGCTGAGATTTCTGTGATCTTCTGTATATCAAACCCACAGTGCTCTGTGCCATCTGCAGTGCACTGTCAAGGTGATTTTCTGAACTTGGGCCATGACTGCTTTCTTCCACTGCAAACTTATTGAGTCTTTTGATGAAGCTTTCCATGAAGGAATTGTGAGTTATAAATGACCCTTTGAAAGAGCAACTTTGAAGCAAAAGTAAGATAATAACAACTTCAACAGGACTGGGAACGTCCAGGCAGCACAGAACTGCTGGCATCTACCAGTAATAGCAAAATATTCCCAGGGCAGTTGCACAGAGTGTCCCTGGGGATCCTGGATCTGCAGATGGGAATGTTGGAGCCTGGCAGCTGTGGTGGAGCAGGTCCATGGCAGGGAGCCTGCAGGCTGCTCACAGGACAGGCAATTGCTGCACCCTCGGGCTGACGAGTGACTCACGTTATCTTAAAAGAAACAGTTCAAGTTTGTGACCCCAATTACTGGTCTGCACTGAACAGTGCTGGATTTATTCAGGTTCTTTCCCCAATTCCTTTCATTCCTGGGCACTAAAGACTTTTCCTCTGCTGCTGCATTTACAGCAAATTTCAAAGTGTGCTACTTTAAGAGCAAAAGGCTTCCTGCTTCCAGGCTCCCTTTTCTTTTTTTCTGTGCTGAAGATTCTGAGTTTAAAGAAAAGGACCTGAAATGGTGTCCCAGATTCTTTCCTTTTGGAATAAACTCTCTAACAGAGAGCAAACCTCCCACTGCCTTGTCATGATGAGAGAAGGTCTCCTTTTCCCCCCTTTATTACAGTTATATCAGCTCAGTGCACACACACGAGGCTGAGACACCCTGAGCCCCCCACTGAAAACAGCAGGCACAGACCTGACCATGCTGCTTCCCTGCATGCCTTTTTTCTGCAGGAGGAGGATGTGTGATTGCAGGCAGGACTCACAGAGAACATGGCAAATTGATGTATTAAAGAGCAGTACGTTTCCAAGCAATGTACTGTTACTTCCCAAAAAACATTTCTGTCTCTTACTCTAAGGACAAGAAATTAAATTTTAAATAATTTGAAATTTGCTCAGTATTTCACAGAATCAGAGAATGGCCTGGGTTGGAAGGGACCCTGATCTTTAAGGTCCCTCCCTGTGGGCAGGGACATCTCCCACTGTCCCAGGCTGTTCCAAACCCCATCCAGGCTTGGGCACTGCCAGGGATCCAGGGGCAGCCACAGCTGCTCTGGGCACCCTGTGCCAGGGCCTGCCCACCCTCCCAGGGAAGATTTTTTTTCCTGGTGTTTGATCTAACCCTGTGCTCTGTCAGTGTAAGCCATTCCCCTTGTCCTGGCACTCCAGGCCCTTGCAAATGCTCCCTCTCTGTCCTTCTTTGAGGCTCCCTGCAGGTACAGGTAAGAATCTCTGCACTGATAATCACAACACGCCTGGAATGTGACCTCTAGGTTGTAATATTTGGGTGCCTCTGTGGGATGTGTCACCACCTGTGGCACAGGTGTCACAGCAATGCAGGAGTCAGGCTGGAGTGTGGACACTTTGTGCCTCCAGCGTTACTGAAACAGCAAAAGGAGAGGGAACAGAGCAAGGGGAAGAGCCCACCAGAGCCACCAGCTGCACACTGGCCTTAGTCACAGGAGAAAATGTTTTAAATATTATATTCATGCAGAACATAAGCAACGAAGGGCAATGTCCCAGCCCCAGTGACATCACTGTGAGGCCACCAAGACAAGGAACTCACACAATGCCCAAAGTGTGCTCAGAGACTTCTGCATCTGTCCAGCCCATCAGGTTTCACACAGGCAATTTCTCAGACAGAAAATGGCCCACAGTGAAGAGTGGGAAGCTTGTGGAGCATAATAAATCATGTGCTAAAAAATCCCCTTTTCTGTGGAATTTTTACTTCCATATGAATTATTTTAAATTACTTGCTGCATAATTTTGACTTAAACCCCTTCTCCTGTACCTCATTCACTAGTTCCATGTGCATTTGAGTCGCTTTGGCTACAGATCTCCACCACATGGCCACACATTCTCTGCCTGGGTCAATGTCTAAATAATGAGCCACCTCTGTATATTAATCTTAATTGTTTTCTACCCCTGTTTTCCACCTCTACCTTATTAATGAAAATAGGGTACATGTGAGATAACAAACCAGCAAACTTAACCAAGGTAAACTCGCCAGCTGCTGTTTTTGTGTTTCAGTTGTCCAAAGGTGATACACAGATATAAAGAGTATGTGTTAGGAAGCTAAGACTCTGTCTAGAAAACACAGTGTTGAAGGTGATTTTTAAATGTCTTTTCTTACCATCAGCTTTGCTTCCCTCTTCCATCAAAAGCTTTGTGATGCTGAGAAAGCCTTTGGCAGCAGCCAGGTGGAGAGGTCTGTCCCCAACCTCACCACTCGCGTTCACATCGGCTCCAAACTTCAGCAAGAGGTGGGTTACCTGAATATTTAATTAAGGTTAACCAAAGTATCACACGAAAATATGATCGCCCCGGTACCTGCTCGAGGTGTCACCACCCCGGTACCTGCTCCAGGTGTCACTGCCCCGGTACCTGCCCGAGGTGTCACTGCCCCGGTACCTGCCCGAGGTGTGACTGCCCCGGTACCTGCCCGGAGGTGTCACCGCCCCGGTACCTGCCCGAGGTGTCACCGCCCCGGTACCTGCTCCAGGTGTCACTGCCCCAGTACCTGCCCGGAGGTGTCACCGCCCCGGTACCTGCCCGGAGGTGTCACTGCCCCGGTACCTGCCTGAGGTGTGACCGCCCCGGTACCTGCTCCAGGTGTGACCACCCCGGTACCTGCCCGGAGGTGTGACTGCCCCGGTACCTGCCCGGAGGTGTCACCACCCCGGTACCTGCTCCAGGTGTGACCGCCCCGGTACCTGCCCGGAGGTGTGACTGCCCCGGTACCTGCTCCAGGTGTCACTGCCCCGGTACCTGCCCGGAGGTGTCACCGCCCCGGTACCTGCTCCAGGTGTCACCGCCCCGGTACCTGCCCGAGGTGTGACTGCCCCGGTACCTGCCCGGAGGTGTCACTGCCCCGGTACCTGCTCCAGGTGTCACTGCCCCGGTACCTGCTCCAGGTGTCACTGCCCCGGTACCTGCTCCAGGTGTGACTGCCCCGGTACCTGCTCCAGGTGTCACTGCCCCGGTACCTGCTCCAGGTGTGACTGCCCCGGTACCTGCTCCAGGTGTCACTGCCCCGGTACCTGCTCCAGGTGTCACTGCCCTGGTACCTGCCCGGAGGTGTCACCACCCCGGTACCTGCCCGGAGGTGTGACCGCCCCAGTACCTGCCCGGAGGTGTCACTGCCCCGGTACCTGCCCGGAGGTGTCACCGCCCCGGTACCTGCCCGGAGGTGTCACCACCCCGGTACCTGCCCGGAGGTGTCACTGCCCCGGTACCTGCCCGGAGGTGTCACCACCCCGGTACCTGCTCCAGGTGTCACCGCCCCGGTACCTGCTCGTGGCCGTAGTAGGCAGCGATGTGCAGCGGGGTGAAGAACACGGCGTCCTGCACGTTCACGTAGGCGCCGTGCTGCAGGAGAAGATCCACAGCCTGCGGGGGAAGCAGCACACGCCAGTCAGGAGCACTGTGTGTGTTTGTATGTGCTCAGATGGGGAAACAGGACCTGGGAACCTCATGCCTCCAGTTTAAAAAAAGTCAAACAGCCCCAAACAAATGAGTTGTAAAGGTGCAGAGCTGTGTACAGCATGTAAAAGTGATTAACTTACAGTACTTGAACTGAACACTGAATGTCACTGGTGCCTTATAAATGAGCCTGAAAATCAGTGTGCCACTAAAAAACTGATTTATGAAGTAAAAGGCACAGAAATGGCTGTCTGGATATTCTCAGAACAACCTTTAATTTTCTTTTAGCCATTATGAACAAAGAGCTGTAAACATATCAGAGTTTTTAGAACTGGAAAAGTCACACGAAATGAAAGATCCTTTTAAATTCAAATGTGCAAAGGTAAATCCTCAAACACAGAAAGATTTCTTTTTGTTTTAGAAGATAAGAGCTCTTTGGCTTCAATAAATAACCCTAAGTGCTTTCTTTCAAATTTTTACTCTTTCTGGTCCTTCAGGTGGGCCCTGTGTTTCTGGAAAGCGATGAACTCTTAAGAAATGCCTTGCTGCACAGCTGCCAAAATGAACGAAACCACTTTGGGTTCCACACTGAAGCCTGGGGGCTGCCTGGGCATGAGGGAGTCTTGGGGCACACAAAGGGCCTGGGATTACTTCAGAAGTTCTGCATATCTGTTTGATGGATGCAGTTTTGCATGCTGTGATGATGAAGGACACTGGAGTGCTCTCAGTGCTGCTCTCAGTCACTCACTGTGACCCCCTCACCCCCTTTCCTTTCGATCCAGTCAGGATTTCCCTGGCTAAATGTCACGTGGGTTGACATCCTTTTGCTGTGGATCCTTTTAGTGCCAATCTCAAAGAAGCATTTCGCTACGTAATAAAAATCTTCAGAAAGATCCCCTGAGATCTTTGGAGGAGCTGCTGGCTCTTCCCTCACCCAAAGGACAGTTCAGCAAGAGGCACTCACAGCAAGGGTGGGAATATGCTCAGGTAGTAAATGAAGAACACAGTTATTTAGTTAACACAACTGATCCCCTCCACTGTGTTTCCCATGTCTGGCCGACTTTCAGTATCTTGGTGGGCCAGAGGTGGGAACATAGAGCCAGCCAGGGATTTAATGGTTTGGTGGCTTTCAAATGATTTGTGTAAGACATTTTTCAGCAAACTACCACGATAAAACGGAAGTTGTAGCTGTTGTCTCTGAAGAGAGATGTTTGAGCCTGTAGCTTTTACACCAATATGACTGAAATGTCTTTGGATCAGCCTGATTATAATTTAGCCATGAACTTTGAGGTTGTAACACATTCAGGGACGTGACCACAACTCCAATTCTCCTTAAACTCTTTGGGAGCTAGAATTCAAAATTTAGATTCATCTAGAGGCTTTCAAGGTGGACCTTCATGATGAAAAAACTGTGTAGAGTGATGTGGATCCGTCCCTGATGATGAACATAAAACTGGATGGGCTTTGACACATTTTCCAGGCTGTAGCATTGGCAGCTGTGCTTGCTGCTTTGTGATCTCCTGATAAATAGAATTTTGTGTGCTGTACTAAGCAAACTCCACTCAAGTGTAAATGATGAGAGGGGTACAGAGACAGGCTTGATAGTCTCTAAGACAAGATATCTTTCTAGGAAAGAAGAAAGGAGTCTTAGAAAGCACTGAAAGCTGTCAGAGGCATCACGAGTTGGAGGCTATGCTGGAGGGATGTGCAAGGATAGAAATACTTCAGAAACTAAGGAGAAAAAAAGAGATTTTTATCCTCAGGAGACAGACAGTGAGCGAAGGTGAAGTTTGTAACCCAGGGGACATTCCCAAGCTGCAGAGAAAGCAGCTGGGTGGGCTGGTCAAAGGCAGCCAGCAGCGTCCCTGAGGGGTTCACACCAGCACAGCCCGGGGAACAAGGGGAGCTGATGCCTCCCTTCTCCTTGTACAACCAAATGTTCTTTCAAAACAATACTTTAAACAACTTGTGCAATAGTCTTTGCAATTTTTTCTTAAAATTCCCTTACAAAAAGCTTATTCAGAAGGTTTTTGAACACTCAAGAATGATGTTCACTTCAAGGACCATTAATTAAGCCACTCTAAGGTTAGAAGGGGCCAACAAAAAACCCTGTGAGACAGACATAAGGACTTGGCGTTTTGGAAAAGGGCAAGGGATAAAAACTCATCCTTATAAAAGGGGTTGAAAAAATTATTCCACATTTCCATAAATATTAATGAAATTGTGGACAAAACAAGCTGCTTTATCTGGCAGAGGAACTTCTGAGCTGACTGAAAATTTCACAGCTATGTAAAGAAGGAAAGCAAAAGCTTGGACTATAAATACTTGGTTCTCAGAGCAGCAGATGAACAAAATGAGTTACATGGAGTCCCACTCCATTTACAGAGATACTTCTGATACAGAGCTGATCATTCCCAAGAAGTAAGGAACTTTTCAATGCTACAAACAGTTTATTTCTTATTGAGGCCATAGACTCATCCTTGCTGGGTTGGGGGCACCCTAACTTGCCCATAACCTCAGCAGGAGCTCAGGACCTGGGAGCAATAGCAGCTCTGCCTGTGGCATTTTCAGCAAAAGGCCCAGATGTTTTAGAAATTACTTGAAACCCCAGAGTGCTCAGAGAAAACCACTTTGTCCTGTCCACAAAGGAGATATTAAATACCTGTGAATGAGACCACCCTGGAGTCAGGGCTGAGGTTAACAGCTCCACAGAACTATTAGAATCAAACAATCATCAAGGTTGGAAAAGCTCTTCAAGACCTATCAACCCCAGCCTTTGGTCTGTGTCCTTTGTGCATGTTTGTTCAGTGTCAAAATATACACACAGATGTGATTTTCCCAAAATGCAGGAAAAAACCCAAAACCAAACAACAAACAAACAAACAAACAACAACAACAAAAACCAAAAAACAAAACCAAACACCCCCCCAACAAAAACAACCCACAAAAAATCCTAAAAAACTCCCCCCAAAGCCCCCCCAAAACCCACCCAGCTGTGCTTAACCAGTTCTGAATTTTGTTCTGAAAGACATCAGTGTAGAACAGAACCCGCCAATATGAGCGCCGGCCCTTTTCAGTCCTGCACAGCCACGGACGGACAGACAGACGGACAGACGGACGGACAGAAGGACACACAGACACACCTTGTGGCGGCCGGCGATGGCGGCCACGTGCAGGGCAGTCAGGGCCCCGTAGCCCACCTGCTGGATGTCGGCCCCGCCGTGCAGCAGCGCCGTCAGCAGCTCCGCGCTGTCCTGCAACACACGGCGTTAACCCCTGCGCTCCCGGGACAGCCTGGCCCCTCGGCTCAGGGGGCCAGCAGGGGCTGCGGGAAGCTCTGTCCTGGGCACCACACCCTCTCTTTTGCTGCACTGAAGCCTGGATTTTAAAAAAGCCTCTATCCCTATTTTATGGTGGCACTGGACAAGTCCTCTATCTTGAGCTGCACTGGATGTTTCCATCAGCAATCCCCCACCCCGTGGATGACCCTACAGAAGCACGAGCTGATTCCTGTGCGTGGGCTCTTAGGGGGCATTTTCTAGGCATCACAAATGTGACATTTATATTTTCACCAGAAAGAATGACTAGAGAGCTCATGTAGACAGCTCACACCAATCAGTTGCTCAGGTCTGATTTCCTGTCACCAGTTCTATCTAAATTAATTTACCTTATAAGCTGCCAAGTGCAGAGCTGTGAATCCATTTCTCGTTAGCCTGGACGGGCGCAGCCCCTTCAGCATGAGCGTTCTGATGTGGGATTTGTTGCCTTTAGAGAGTAAAGTGGAAAAAGTCAGTTACAGTTACAGGAAAGAACACGCAGATGAGGTTAGAAGCTCCCGTGTGAGTTTGAAAGCAGAGAAATAGATATCTCGACTGCTGACCTGAGACAAGTAATAAAATACATCTTTAGAAACTTGGAAATGATGAGGTTGATGGGAACATCTCGTTGGCTGGGACAGTTGTGGGTCTGGCCACATACCAGCTCACTGTTTGTTCACACTTCAACGAGGATTTGGTAAGGGTAGACGAGCTTCTAGAAAAGCAAACTCCTCCTTTAACATCCAGAGAATGCTGCAGAGAGCTCCATGCACCAGGAGGTGCTTCTGGAACCTCTGGTTCCTCAGTCACTGAGCTCCTCTGCCACCTCAGAACTGGAGCTCTGCTCTCCCTACACAGGACATCCTTACAAGGATGGTCATTTTGGGGAGTGCTAATGTGGGTCCACTAATGTGGTCCTGGCAAGTAGCTTTGCTCTGACCTTTTTGATGCACAGTGAATAAATACTTAAATTCAATAAATTCATCTGCCTTCTGAATACTTGGACAGTAACCAAGGACGATGCCAGATCTAGTAGCTCTTTGCCCTCCTCCAGTGTTCACAGAACTAATGATTAATGTGTGTTTTCTTAGACTTCCTCTCAGCTACCCCAAGTGCTCTGATGTTCCCACGTACTGATGTCATCCTTGGATAGGATCTTGCATTTGAAAATGACAACTAAAGATCCACTCATTTTTCAGTAGTGCAGGACCAGGCTGCTCCTCATGGTGAACATCTAACTAAGGTTGATAAAATCATTTATGCATGTCATTAGTCAGTACTTCGCAGAGCTGAAACCTCAGTGTAAAAGTCTCTTTGCCTCTCTCAGCCAATTTCTGCTGAAAATTGTAAAACAAGACAAAGCAAGTGCATGAACTAATGACTTGGTGTGGATAACAGAGCAGCTGTGTGGATCCAAGTGGAAAATCCCTCCATTAGTATGTTTTTATGAGCATCCCAGAACACATCTTGCCCTCTTCCCTCGTGTATTCTGATCTGCTGTCTGGAAAAGCCCTATCAGCTGATGTTTGTCACTAAAGCATTTCAGTTATTCTTCTTTTAAAGAATGTGAAATACAATACAGATATTTTCATTACAGTAGAAAAGTTGGTGGTGTGAGTATAGCAAAGTGTTGCTCCCTGTCCTGGAGCCTGAGCCACGGGCAGAATCCAGAAGTGTGGAGCCAGAGATGCCCTGTGATGAGCTGGGGTTAACGAATGCACACAGAAGCAATTCTGGATGAGCTGAACCCCTGTAGGGAATCGTGCTGCATCATCAGCAGAACTTTGGTGGGACTGAGGAATCAGCTCCTGTGGGTTCTCTGTAACTCACCCCTCTGGCAGTGCAGCTCAGGGAGATGCTGAGAGCTGCTCCTGCCCCCGAGGAGCTCCCTGGGAGTCCTGCAGGCAGCCAGGACAGGTCAGGGCTGTCCCGGGGTCCCCCTGTTCCAGACACGTACCCCCACACACGCAGCACAGGTGCAGCAGCGAGAGCCCGCTCTCCGTGCGGTAGTTCAGGTTGACTTTGCAGAAGGCTTCATCAGAGCTGAAAAAGGCATTTACAGATGATTACTGCTTTCATCTTTCGGCAGAGCTTCTTGCATGTGGGAAACATTTAAAAGAGAAATCTCAGTGTAATTTTTTTTGAGACACGAGGCTGAATTTATACCCAGCTTACAGTCTGCAAATCTAGAAATACTCTACTCCTTGCAGGTCGAGTGGTCCAGATTTATTGTTTTCTGGGAAATACTGCCATGCAATCACAATATATACATTCTAAATTTATCTAAACTAGGAGAAATACGAAGAAAGACTCTTTGAAAATATAAACAATCCATACAAACTCAGCTTCTGTATTAATGCAATAATAACTAAGACATATTTTTAAAATGTATTGATTTTAAAATGGTGAGTAGGACATGCACAGAGCAGGGACCATCTTGCTAAATGAAAACAATAGCCAGGAAAAACTTATCAAAAAGTGAGTTTATACTCCCCAAAGGAGATCATGGTGACAGTGATCACTGTGTTTGCTTACAGGCTGTTAAATGAGACAATACTTGGACTTTTTTTGTTATCAAGCCTTGTGAGTTTCCTTCAGCATAGACTGATTTGTTACTAATCCACCAAATACTCTAATTACATTTATTGAAAATTAAATAGACCTGCAGGTAATATTTCTTTGGAGAATCTTGGTTTTGGCCTGGCCATAGAAGTTTGGGATTTTCCATTCAGTATCAACCCACCCATGACCCTGATTTTGCAGAACACTTGGATTTCTGTAACTATAAACCCACCCTGAGGGAGGAGCAACCATTAAACACATTTAACAAGGTTACAGTAAAAAAAAAAAAGTTTCAGTACTTTTCCCAACTCATTTCCAGTCTGTGAGCCGGGTGCTGGCTGCACTGGAGCCTTGCAGGTAATGAACACGTGGGTGCATTACTCAGTGGGGTGAGCCTGTGTGTGGGCACGTGCTATCCAGAGAAAACCAGTCCAACCCTAACCCTGAATGCACTGCTTTTGTGTTTGTCTGCAGAGGTACACTTCAGCAATATTCCTGGCTGCAGAAACACATCAGCAAAACTGGAAAGTGCGCAGCAAAATCAGACATACTGCAGCTAATTATTTTACAAAAGTATATAGGTGTTTGTTGTAAAATATTGGCATTAACAATTGGCAGCCACTGATTTTGGTACTCTGCTGTGGGGCTCTGCCCAGCACCGTGATGACGGATTCCCAAAAATAGACAAAAGGAATATGCATTCCATACATGAGAAGCTCTGTCCATATAAACCACCTGAAACTGAAAATACTGTTTTATAGCAAATAATCATTTGAAAGAAATCAATAAACAGATGCACAGAATGTTTTACCTGAAAACACAGAATGTTTTACCTGAAAACATGCTTTAACTCTGCCAGCTCCTTCTCCTTGATTTGCAGGTCGTCCTCCAACCGCTCCGTGACTGTGGCATAGGATTCACTGACCTTCTTCTTCCATTCATCTACAACAAAAACTCCCAATTGATAAAACACTGCAAAGCACAAAAATCATAACGTCCCAGTAACCAAAACACTTGATTTTTAAACATCCAACTGTACAATTTCATATATATTTCTATTAAAGTTTAAAATATTATAGCTATTAAATTGTTCCTGCTGCAGCCAATACAGAAACATATACAAGGATTTCAGAGACAGTGCGTATGTATGAATCCTTACCAGAAATATTTTAATATTAAATAGTATTCACGAGAAAACTTAAAGCTCAGGTTACATTTGTTAGCTCTTTTTTCCTCAACAGAGACACAGCAGAAAAAGGTTGGAGATTTAAAGGTTTTTCTTATGAAGTATGAGTTAAGTCAACACCGAATACAAGTTAATATGATCTTATATAATTGCCCAAATAAATCTAGTTTAGCAGCTTTTTTGGCTTTTTTGTCTTCTTTCACAGCCTGTATCTGGGTTAAGTCAAGAACAATACCTGAGCCTTGAACTCAAGAGTAAGCCAGGAATGAGCTATCTCCTGAAATACCATTTGCTCCTTGCCGATGGATGGATGGCACACTGCCCGTAAAAAAGCGACATTAGTTACCCGTGCAAGTCTGGGTTGGTCTAGATTTATAATTTCCCATTTGTCCAATATATCTTCTTTGTTTCAGCAAAGTTCTTGCAGTAATATGATTCCTTGTTCAGGGGCAGTGACAGTCCTGCTGAAAAATACTTGTGATAGTCTCTGGCTAAAAATAAACACTGTGCCAAGAGGAATGTCATGCAACAATAGCACGGAGCGAAACAGCCCGTGCTGTCCACTGGGCTGAAGTCACAGAAACACCCACTCAGCTTGCTTAAAAATCTCCTGCTCATTCCCACACAAACATCTTCTTGCCTTCTTCTGTTGAACACTTACCACTAGTGGGAAGTGGTAATTTGGCAGCTTGCTGCCGATTTGTAGAGAAAAGGGAATTTCAGCATCTGAATCCCAGTGTTCTGAGGACCCCTGAGGAGTGCAGGGGGTCCCAGCTCAGAGGCCAGGGGTGATTGCAGCTCACAACCCCCTGGCACAGGGTGGCACTGGGAGCATCTGGGCATGGCACTTAGGAAGGGCAACGTAATTCAAAGTGAAATGCAAATATACACACATAAATATTTACATCTATGTACTTACATATTTATGTATTTAAAGTGTGGTGATTGACCTTGGCAGCTGTTCCGTGTGTGAGCTCTCATCTCAGTGAAGGATTTCAGGCAAGCAGAAACATTAACTGAACTCCCATCTCTAAAACCTCCCACATGCTGCCTCCCACTGAAACAACCTCGCTGCCTTGACAGCTCCTGGCACCACTGGCCTGTCCCTTCACTTGCACAAATTTGCAATGAATCCAAGGATCTATTTCAGAAGACTCTGAAGTGCTGTGACAATGTATCCTGTGTTATTGGACCAACGATTTGCAGAAAGGCACCAGCCTGGCCACTGATTCCCACATCCAGTCACCAAACAACTGGAGGAGCTGAGGTTTTAAATGTCCTTCCCAGGGAGAGCTTACAGAAGTAAGTCTATTGAAATTATCTTTATTTCAAATTAATCAGAACATATCCACAGTTAGCATATATCCACAACTATCCTTTACTTGAAGAAGTTTTAAGTTGCTCCCATAAACTTCATTGCCATTCTGGTGGCATTCACGTATGTCCCCGGAAATGAAAAGGGTGCTAAAAGAACACGCGTGTTTTCAAGGAGAAAGGAGAGAACTCTGTGGCCTGGAGAGGGGTTTGCAGTGGCTCCCCCGTGGCAGCAGATGAGCAGCAGCAGCAGCACTGCGCTGTTATTTTTGCTCTCATGTTGGAGAGACCTTTGCATGGGGGCTCAAGTGCAGAGAGCAAAAAATGCAGCTCTTGCATCAGAGGTTTGGGAATGAGAAGAGGCTGAAACCTCTGAGCTCGAGCAGGAACAGCCTGACAAGGCACGAACACTGCTCTGCAGATCCAGCTGATCCTTGGAGCTCACTCTTGTCAGCTCCCAGATCCTTCTGCCACAGATTCCTCTCAGCTGCTCATTTTTATTTCAGCTGCCTTCCCTTGTGCTCTTTGTTAAGTGCCCGGTTTCTCAGATTTCAGTTTCCTGCTCAAAGGTCACTGAAATATCCCCTCTCAGGTTTCAGTAGAACACAGACAGCAGGGCTAAACCTCTGCTGATCATGGCATGTGCTCAAGGCATTCAGGGAAATCATTGCAATCATGTTCATTATGAGCCCTATTATTGTACTACACAGCAAAACTAATTAAATAAAGAAAGCTGACATGAAAAAAAATAATTAAAAGCTCATCCTGAGTTTGTTTCAGATTGTACCAGCCCGAATTGCATTTCAGGATAGATGGAGCCAGGCAATGATCTAGAGGACATTGCACCCATCTGGGAAACTGTGAGGATCAACCACAATCAAACCCCAGGTTTCAGCAGATGATTCCCATCTGCAGAGGTCCTGTGTGGCTGGCACTCTCATGACTGCATCCCTCACCATGCAGACTGCAGGAAAATCAGGATGCTGTGATGGGCTTTGGTGTAAGAACCTGGTACTGGAAACCAGCAACCCCCAAACCACTGACCTCGCTGTGAAGTTTCACTGGGCAGCCTTGCACAAGTTCCTCAGTTTCCTTGGGACACACTCATCCCAGCTGGCTGCATGAGAATATTGTTGTCATCTACATTAACATCAGACTATGGAATACAAAGACTACCTGGAGCTGTAAATGAGTACAGATGAAATACATACATGGATTGAATACATCAGCCTTGGATTACTATTGTCAGGAAGGGTCTGGTCTGCAGGATTTTTGATTTTAATAAGATGTACTCACACTGTAACATGACCCTTGCTGCAAGGACTGCAATTTGTTATAGCTAAAAATGTACACACTTCATCAATAGCTGCAATACAGAGAACAGTGGGATCAAAGAAGCATTTGGACTGAAAAAGCCCTCCCAGACCATCAAGTCCAACCATTCCCCCAGCACTGCCAAGGCCACCACCAACCTCTGTCTCCAAGTGTCACACCCATGTGGCTTTTAAATCCCTCCATATGGGAAAATAATTAATATAGCTGTCTATAAATAAAACATATATTGTAATGTTCTTCATAACATTTCACAATAAGCTTGATTGCAGCTTAAAAATGAAGAATGGTACACCACCAGATATTCCCATATCTGTGGAATAAATCCATTAAACCTGCTGATGTTATCCAGGGCTAATATTGACCAAAATCTGCCTTCTCATTTTGAGACAAAAATGTTCAGAGTAAGAGGAAAGCATTGGGTGACAGCCTGAAAGCAGTGAAATGTTTCTTACCTGGTAAATCCATGCTTATTCCATTACAATAGATTTTTTTTTCATTAAAACCTTTACCTCAAGATCTGACCTGGGGGCTAGCTGTGCTGGTCCATGGCTACCACCAGGATGACACTCCTTTTTTTGTCCTGGAATTCACACTGCTCCCTAAACCACAGCAGCTGCTGCTGGCCCAATTTACCACAACCTTTTCCACAAGTTGTTCCATCACCTCTTTTCCTCATCCTCTCTTCCCAATACTTACGTGCCAGAAACAAATCCACTTCCTGTTTTTGTCCAGTTTGCTTTCACTAATGAAATCAATACCTGGTATTCAGGGAATTCAGAACAAATGCAATTGCAAGAGTTGAAGTGGATAACCATGTTAAAAGGATGCATTTTGCTGTTACTGGACACTCGGAGAACTCGCCTGGCAGCACAGCAACCCTCAGGAAAGTCTGTGCCAAACAAAGTTTGACTCCAACTCAAGATGGTGAAGTCTTGTGTCAAGTCTGTGTCAAACATGTTTCTCCTAAAATCTTTTGTGTAGCAATAGATAAATAAATCATGGAAACAGGATGCTATACAAACAACAATTCCATGCTGTACTGACTACTTTCACTTCTTTCACTTTGTGACTTAAAGCTTTTATCTTGGACTTGAGTGTTCCTAAACCTACTGCTTCCATTGTTTAACTAATATTTCAATATTTTTAACTAATATACTGACTTTTAGACCCTCTCTTTGCTCAGAAATTCTTATTCCTTTGAAGTCAACTCCAGCAATTCCCAATCTCCATGTTTAGCTTCTCTGTATTTCTTCTTGGAAGGTTTATTAACAAAGAAGAAACCTAGTGCAGGTTAAAGAAGGGTGGGTAATGCCCAAGGGATGTTACTCTGCTGCCTCGTAGGTGGTATAGAAAAGGTGCCATTTGGGAATTCAGTCAGCAGGGAGATAAACACTGTCATCATGAAACATTAAATAAAACATGAAAACCCGCAGAGACATTCAAGAAAAAAAGATGCATCATGTTTGCAGACAAATCACGCTGATACACTGCACAGCATACTCTGAAAAACAGAAGATTCATCTATTTGGAGCTGGATCTTGGGCATCTAAACTAGAACCAGGACTTTATTGCTACCTTTATTTGCACAAGGGGGAGCAGGGGAACAGAGTTTCTCTGAAGATAGGTACTGTGGTGCCACTCACAATGAACCTCTCCAGTGTCTGCTCTGCCCTACGGGAGGATGAACCACCACGCCAAGGGCCCCAGGAGTTCAATTTAGAGAAATACAAAATGCTGCTTTGTGCATGGCACACATCAGCCAATCCACGGGTAACAAAGAGCTGGCAGCTCCTCCATCACACTGCCAGCTTCCAACAGCTACCAGTAACAAAATACATCAGTGTGTCCTGTGGCAGGTGCTGACCCCAGCACTGCGAGTCACAAGCAGAAGAAAAATCTCTCACGCCCATCTTTTCCCCTCTGACGAAAACCAGGAAAGGATAAAAAATTTACAAAACAAAAGAGAATAATTTATTAATGCCTAAGACAAGCTGTCTTGAATTAAAAGCACTTTCAACAATCTGACCTCCACCTAACTGAAAATGTATTGCAAAATGGCAGCATGAAAGGGAAAAATGTAAGTTGTATTATTCCACATTGCTGGAGCTAATATTCCACCCTTTAAAAGCTTTAAAAGCAGTTTTCAGCCAAATAGACAATTAATTTTTTCTGTATCATACCCTTACTGACAAAAACTAGAAGACATAACACCCAAACCCCCAAATGTCACCAATTAGTGTTTTCAGATCTGAAATATTTCACTACTTTAATCAAAAGAACAGTTTATCTGCATTTGCTGCTTTATTATTGTTACGCAAATTCTTTATTTCTTCTTCAATGAGATCAGAGAAGAGATCTGTGTACTTTTCCCTTAGGATTTTTACAAGCTGGGAAGTAACCAATCATCCACAATCGAAAACAGGAGATTTGTTCAAGTACTGTTCATTCTAAAATCAGAGTTCTCTTTTTGTTTTTGTAGGCAGATTTCATCATAAATTTGCTTCCTAAACTTCAGCATGTCTTCCACATCTTTGTAGGTGAGCATTTCTTCAACAGACAAAAGCTGAAAGCCACTCAGTGTGAAAGCTGACTTGTGCTGCACAGAATTCAGCATGTTCAGTGCCATCCTAACTGATTCACTCAGGGTAGAACAAACAGGGAAAATCCTTGCAGTCCACAGCCCCAAACGTGTGTCCTCACTGGAGAAGAGCTGCTCTGAAGCCTCTATGCTCCAGAGGTCAAGGCACTCTGGTAAGCTGGCTCCATAAAACTGGAGGGAGTGTAAATCCGACAGCGATTTCACGCTCTTCTTCAGGTCATCGCCTACACCGAACGCCATGGTGACATACTCCACTCGGTCAGTCATCCTCACACTCACTGAACTCAGGAAGCAGTGTGAGGGGATGTCTACACGGAAATTTATGTAGGACCCACTAACAATGCTGCCTTTCCCTACTGAGACTTGAGGCCCAACTCTGGAGTACTCAATGACAGAGCCAGGCGCGATCACACACCCGGGGTCAAGGATGCTCTGGATGATGCTCAGCTGATCCAAGGTCTTGGCTGTGTCAGGGAAGATGCTGAAAGCCACAGGCTGCAAGTCAAGCTCAAATCTCAGTTTGCTCTCAGCAGTAAAATGAAACAAATACTCCTGAGTAGTCCCGATGTGGTAGAACTGGGAGTTGTTGAGGACTATGACATTTAGGGGGGTACCTTGCAGGAGGGAGTACAGCTGCTGCCGCACTCCCACCAACCCCGAGTCCTCCCTGGAGACATTACTTGTGTTTTTGGTGTAATCTGGAGTGGCTCCAGGCCCCAGGGCCTGGAGAAAGTCACCATATGCATCTATTTCACAGCAAAGAGTGCCCATCTGCTTATAGAACCCCAGCAGCCGCCTGGCAGTGCCGTGGTCCATGTAGAATACGCTGTCCGTGTACACACACTCTGAGGCCACGCCCGCGGCTCCGCGGCTCCCAGGGCAGCTGAGCTGAGGGCAGCGCTCCCTCACACACACTGCCCCACTCTGCTGCATGGTCTCCACGTCAGGCTTGTGCAGGAAACGATAGCACGATCCATATTCCAGCCCTCCTTTTCCTGAGAAACTGCACGGGTCTAACACGAACACCCCGTGCGTGGTCCCGACCGCCACGTCGGAGGGGTGAGCCAGGGCGGTGAACCCCGGCTTATCAAAGGTGATGGTTTCTGTGGCGCTGTACAGCTCCAGGTCATCCGAGCACGTGACGAGCACTCCTGGCCTCATGTGCCGGGGGAAGTCGATGTACATGGCCAGCTTCAGCTCCAGCATCTGCAACACGGGATCGCCCAGCGGCAGCGCTGTGAAGATCTTGCCCAGGGCACTTGCATTTGGCAAGCGCTGGCTGTAACCACCTGGAAAAAGACTCTTTGAGTGGCACAGAGACACCGTAAGTGAGCAGAGAACCAACCCTGGGCAGCCATTTCACAGGTACACTAAGGCACTAAAAACCTCTCAGCCTGGTAGAACACCAAGTCCCAAAGCAGATCTGACCTCATGTCCAAAACCTGCCTTATTTAGCTCCTATTAAAACTGAGATTGATTTTGTTACCTTTTTGTTTCAGAGCTATCTGCCACTGAAATGACAAAAGCAAATAATACTCGCTTTTTGCTTGGAGGAGAACCCCCACATTCCTGATGGGAATTTTAAGCCAGAGAAGAGTCAAAAAGGCAGAGGTTTGGTCACAACACTTGTTATCACTTAGTTTCTTTCTCCTCTGCAGAACTGATGTTCTTCCACATCTGGAAGTGGCCTGACTCAGTGGATAAAAGGCAAGTATTCAGCCTGCCCACAGGTATGAGGGACCCAAGGTTCTCTGGGAGAGGGTTGTGTTCCTTAAATGGATGTTTCAAGGCAGAAACTTAAATCACACCTGTGAATCACACCTTTCACACTGACTGAGCAACTTCAGTGCTGAGAGGAAATGCTGAAGTGACAGTAACATCTTGCCAGCACCAACCCAATTTCAAACAGTGGGACACATGGGTTACTTTGCCCAAGGAACTGTATTTTGGAACTCCAGCTCCTCTGCCATTTTATTCTTTCAAGGAAGAAAAAAAAAAAGAAAAGGTATTATTTTAGAGCAAAATATATAAAACTGAATTTACCAGAATGGATTAGCAGCACAGTGAAGGAAGTCCACTGATCACCATACTGGTCCTCCAAGCACTGAAGAGCATGAAGAGTTGATCCACCATTTCCTAAAGAAAAAGTATTTTAGTACCTGTGATAAGAGCTCCAGTACTGCCTGTTCTGACAGGTGAGGTGCACTGGTGCCCAGGCAGGGAGATGGGGTAGTCGTTCTATCATATCACACTTGATAAGATCATGCACAGAAGCTGACGGACCTCTGAAATCTGTGCTCTCTGAGGGGATGGCATCCTGAGCAGACAGCTCCAGGGAAAACCCTGGGATTTCCCCTCCCAGTCACCTCTGCACAGCCCCACCATTTGAAGCATTTAGTCAATAAAATGGGCCATAATTCAGCCACAAAACCCAGCTCCTGTAAGAAACAAGTCACATAAAAGCCTACTAATGGATTCAAGGCAGTATTCAGAAGTACTTCTGACATTTACAGTACAGAAATAAGGAAGATTTGGGAACTGAGGAAATGGTTTGGATCTTTTATGTACTCCTACAGCTTAAAACTGCCAGATTCCTGAGAATTCGCCTCTGCATATTACTCTACACTGCAGATAATATTGAGATTACTTACTTTGTACATCAAAGCGAACAGGAATTAAGAATTACAAGATGGTATTACGAGCAGTGAGACCAATTTTACATCACCATTGGGTAGCGCGCTAAAACATAATCAAATTGTTTAAATAACCAGCTCAAGTATAAATGCGTAACACACGAGTCCGTGCTACCCCATACCCACAGAACACGCTCTGAGGGGCGGCACAGCTCATTCACCAGCACCGCCAGGGCCCCGTGGGCTCCCGCCGCCCCCGATGCTGTCCCCGCACCGAGCCCCGGAGCCCACGCACCGATCCTGGGCCCCGGCGGGTCGGCGCACACCAGGTACCGCACGGCCCCGGGCAGCTGCCCCCGCCGCAGCTTCTCCGCCAGCTGCTCCCGGAACGCGCCCGCCTGCGCCGCGTCCGCCGCCGTCAGCACCACCACGTCCCACAGCTCTCCGGGCCGGGCGGCCGCGCCTGTGGGGAACGGCCCCGCTCAGCCCCGGCCGGACACAGCCCGGCCACGCTCAGCCCTGGCCGGACACAGCCCGGCCCCGCTCAGCCCCGGCCGGACACAGCCCGGCCCCGCTCAGCCCCGGCCGGACACAGCCCGGCCCCGCTCAGCCCCGGCCGGACACAGCCCGGCCCCGCTCAGCCCCGGCCGGACACAGCCCGGCCCCGCTCAGCCCCGGCCGGACACAGCCCGGCCCCGCTCGGCCCCGCCCCGGCCCCGCTCAGCCCCGGCCGGACACAGCCCGGCCCCGCTCAGCCCCGGCCCCGCTCAGCCCCGGCCGGACACAGCCCGGCCCCGCTCAGCCCCGCCCCGGCTCCGCTCAGCCCCGGCCCGGCGCCGGCCCCGTTCAGCCCCGACCCGGCCCGCCCCATCCCCGAGGCCGCCCCGGCCCCGCCGCACCTCGCAGCGCCGCGAACCGCGCCAGCCGCCGGGCCGTGTCCTGCCGCCGCGCCGCGCTGCGCTTCCCCATGGCCGGCAGAGCCGGGCCCGGAAGCGCCGGCGGGGCGGGGGCGGCGCGGAGCCCTCGGGACCGCCCGGCCGGGCGGGGAGCGGGCGGGGAGCGGGCGGGGAGCGGGCGGGGAGCGGGCGGGGAGCGGGCGGGGAGCGGGCGGGGAGCGGGCGGGGAGCGGGCGGGGAGCGGGCGGGGAGCGGGCGGCCCCGCAGGGCTCGGGGCGGGCCGGGCTCGGGGCGGGCACGGCTCCGGACGGGCGCGGCTCAGGGGACACCTCCGGCCACCTACGGGCGGTGGAGGCCGGTGCCCGGTTTGTAAATCCAGTGAGGAACAGAGTCCGAGTCGCACCTGAACTCGCCCGTTCACGTCTGCCCAGCACTCCCGCCCTGCTGGGGCTGCTCCCGGCCGCAGCGGCAGCGCTGGGAGCTGGGGAGCGGAACCTACCAGCGCTCAGCGCAGGCTGCCAGCGCCTGTTTGCTCTGATAGCGACTGGCAGGCGTCACACAGCTCGAGGAAATTTTTCCAGCTGAAGGTTTTTCCCTCCGCGGTTCCTTGCCTCGGATATTGTGGGTTTTGATCTGCGCGTTCCGTTTGTATTCAGAGTCTGTTGAGATTACAGATACCAAATGCAATCAGAGGGGAATGAAAAAAAGGCTTTGCAGTGATAAGATCTCATTATACACAAATCTTACTATAAAAAGTAGCTGTAAAAGCACAATAGGAGCTACTGAGGAAAAAAAAAGAATTTATGAAGTTAAAAAAACCCCCACGATAAATCCATAGTTTTTTGTGATTGTAAACCATTGACAGAGAAGATTAGAGAAAAAAAAAGACAACTGCTTCACTGTGCTTTCTCAGTGTGAGGCTGTGATGCAGGTGATAACAGTCCTAATCAGAGCAATGCACACCACGGAGATCCCTTTGATCCTTCCTTGCTCTCTCCACTCACTGCAGTGGGGACGATGGTCTGTTCTGTTGGAGCTACACCTCTGCTCCTTTGTACTGAGTTCTCATTGCTGACAGCAATGCTGCCCAGCAGTCCTGGCTTTCCTGGGAGTCTTTTTCCTGCTCAGAGCCCAGATTCTCCAGGCCCTGCATGTTTGTGGCCCCCGGTGGGCTGTGCAGTGTCTGTGTCGTTCTCGTGCTGGAGCTGGACCCAGCATCTCCAGGATGTCCCCGCTCCGCGAGCTGGCAGTGCCTCCCAACAGAGCCCACAGCGCTGGCACCGCACTCGTCTTGTGTCTGCACAGGACACAGTCCCAACTAATTTACCACTGAACAGGCAGCCCTTCACTCGCTGCTGTACGAGAGTAATGCAGTAATAAAACAAGCACGGGCATTTGTTTCTGAGCACACTTATTCCATCAAATTCCATCACACTGTGTAAGCAAAAGGTTTCCTACACCTGTGGTGTGAGCAGCAGTGAACTGTGCTGCCAGTGGAAGAGCCTGAGTCCCTCCAACACCTCAGATGGAAAATGCTCAAGCTCTGGATATTTATGGAAGTGCTGAGATTTGATGTCAATTTTGTAATCTAAGCTCTTGCAGAGGCACAGTGAGAAACTACTTATTCTCAGCAGTGATGGACCTGTAACACCAGACCCGCTGCTCAGCTTTGCCTGGCTTAAAGAGCAACAAAAAACAACCACTAAAGCAAAGTCTCCGATTTAGCTCAGATTTCCCATAATCCCACCCAGAACAGTAAATACCTGGTATTTCAAGATGAATTAAAGGCCTTGGTAAGTGCTGTGAATCTGTGCTCTTACTGTTTCTTTTTCTTAGAATTGGATTTTAAATGCTGCATAAAAATGGGAGGAAATGCCTACATGGTTCAGATGAGAAAAATAAAGAGATTGCTGTTGGGTTGTGCCATGCAGGAAGAATTTCATCACTGAAAGGGCGCTCAGGCCTTGGCAGGGGCTGCCAGGGAGGTTTGGAGTGCCCATCCCTGGAGGTGTCCAAGGAAGGGCTGGAGGTGGCCCTGAGTGCTCTGGGTTGGGGACAAGGTGAGGATTGGGTTGGACTCGATGATCCTGGAGGTGTTTTCCAGCCTCACTGATCCTGTGACTCCGTGCCCAGGATCTGGAGCGTGGCCCTGCTCTGTTCCCATGGATGAGTTCTCCCCTCCCCTCTGTCCCCACGCCTGGCACAGCCCTTGTTCCTGGCTGCCAATGCTCATTAGTGCTGTCTCTACTTGATTAGTTTCCCTGTTCTCACACATGCAGTTACTTATGGTTTGGGTTTATTTTTGCATAAATTATCTGTGTATCCGTGTCGCAGTGGAAATGTTCCACTGCATGCCGGTGGCCAGGTCAGCTCATGGAAAAATAACTTACATGTATCATTATTTGTATACTACTGTATATTATTATATATATTGTTACATTGGTGCTATTATAAAAAAAGGGGATACAATTCAAAACATTTCCTTGTACATAACCTTTCCCTCCCTAAAATTAGTCTTTCTGGGTAGAAAAAAATTATTTTTTGGCAATACATAATTTGGTATAAAAGCTTTCATAAAAATAGAGATGAAACATTTTATACACATTCTATCAAAGTCATATGTAAGAAAAATGTTAAGTATTTTCTAGGCACATCAGCTGTGCCTATGCTGGGCTTAGTTACCTGTCAGAGGTAATATCTGCAATTTATTGGAGACAAAGCAATTGAAATGCTTAGCAGAAGATAAATGATCTTTTTAGCTGAGTATAGAGTCCATAATTACAGTGGGAAACAGATTAGGAAAAATAGCATTCCATCATTTCTCCTGTTTGACACTTGTGGAAGTTAAGGATATTTATTTAATATTTAAACAGCCCATCTCAGGAATGTTTTCAATGTTTGATGTGGTTGAGCACTTCCCTGACACCCTTCATCATTCACCCAGATTATTTTTGTAGGCATACACACAATATTTTAAGATTCTGTCTTTTTATCTGCTGTGTATTTGTACCCGGACAGTTTGTTAAACTGCTAATGAGTCCCAAGGGGCAGTATGTTTGAATTAAACAGACATTGATACCTGCTAGAAAGAAATTTTAAAAGCCCAGGAAAAAAGTCTCTCTCTCCCTATAAATAATCAGTCTGAAGCTGAGCTGTGCTGTCATATTATGGGTTGGCTGCTGGGTTGCCTCCCCCCTCCTTTGGGGTGGGCAGGCTGGCCCCTTGCTGGCCCTGCAGGGCTGCTGGAGCCTGTGCCCAGCTTTGGGGCCCCCAGCACAGGACACGGAGCTGCTGGAAATGTCCAGGAGAGGCCACGGAGCTGCTGCAGGGCTGGAGCCCCTCTGGAGCTGGGCTGGGAGAGCTGGGAGGGCTCCCCTGGAGAGGAGAAGGCTCCAGGGAGAGCTCAGAGCCCCTGGCAGGGCCTGAAGGAATTTAGGAAAAGGGGGAGAGTGACTTTTTACATGGCAGATAGTGATAGGACAAGAGGGAATGGTTTTGAACTAAAGAGGAGAGATTTGGATTGGAGATTAGGACAAATCCTTCCCTGGCAGGGTGGGCAGGCCCTGGCACAGGGTGCCCAGAGCAGCTGTGGCTGCCCCTGGATCCCTGGCAGTGCCCAAGGCCAGGCTGGACACTGGGGCTGGAGCAGCCTGGGACAGTGGAAGTGTCCCTGCCATGGCAGTAGAGGGGAGTGGATGAGCTTTGAGGTCCTTCCCAACCCAAACCTGTCTGTGATTCTGTGAACTGCAGGAAATAAAATCGATCGCCTCTCAAGGCTTTTCGAGAAACACACTTAACTCTTGGTCTAGGTTATACTGTCCAGGAGATGGCACCATACATTCAGTCTTCTTAAAAAAAACCAACCCAGCCCCAACCACAGCAAAATCTTTAAGACGTATGGAGGAAATGCTTGCAGAAGCCCAATGTATTATCCTTACAATTTTGTGCACGAGTTTCTATTTTTGATATTAACTATTACTCCTAGTGTAAATCATTCTTTGAGAAAGGTCTGTTGAGAAGGAGAGTGGAGGAGTTCAGCAGAAAGGCTCCAGTGGAGTGTTCAGTGAGTGGGAGAAAGTCTCTGCCTCTGACTCTAGTGTGTTTTTTAGGGCTTGAGACATGAAAGACCAGGACAGGGCTGTGGGGATGGTTTGTTCCTATGGGAACAGGAGGTCCTGTAACCCAGGCTTTACTCTAAAAGTTACGATACTTTTAGTAGGATTTTAGTAGGATTGATAGGATTGGATCCACGTTCCCTGATAGCAAATGTACCTGAGAAATGTTTAGTTTTTTACGTTTAGTGGGTTTTTTTCTTGCTTGTTTGTTTGTTTTTAAGTGTTTGAGGTTGTTCTTTGCTATTTAAGCCCCCTGAAGCTCTCCCCTTGTGTTGCCATAGTGAGGGGGGTGCCCTCATGCTGGGCTCAGCTGGGCAGGGGCTCAGCCCCAGGACCCACCCTGGGGGGGACCCTGAGCAGGGCTGACCCCTGGCACCCACCCAGGTCTGACCTTGTTGTACTTGCATGGAAATGAGGGGTTTGTAGCAAAAACTGGCTTTGCATTCTCCAGGTGTGCTCCCTGAACAGTGATGCTGATGCAGGAAGACAGGAATGATTATTTTGTACTGCTCCTGGCAGCAGTATCAATATTCTTATTTTCTGTTCATTCCTAGCACTTTCCTTTTTCAATGCTGCACTTTTTTCCTTTAGTACATCACTTTTGTTTCTGTTGCCCTTATTTGTTATAAATATATTATTGTCTATTGGTTACACAAATGTCTTTTGGGATTTTTTTTTCTTCAAAGGCAGAGACAGAATCAGGGAAAGAAGAGAGGTTTTCTTCTTCTTTGGGGACTGGCCAGTGCTCCTGGTCAATCAGGGAGGCAGCTCTGCTGCAGCCTGTGTGCCGTGTCCTGTGTGGGACAGACAAGCTGGGGCTCACTGAGCTCTTCTGGAGCAATTCCTCTAATGCATTAGGCACAAACTCTTTCTTTCAGAGTCAGGCACATGTGTCTCACCCTAATTATGTTTTTTTCTCCTCTAACCCATTTTTGTTCAAGTTGTTGACATGGGCAGTTGTGACAATATTCTCCTTCCATTACTATATAGAGGAGATCTGCTATAATTATTGCTTAAGCTGAGCCTTCATAATTGAAGATGTTAGAACATATATTGCCCGAATGTGCTGGCTTTGGGTCAGGCTGCAATGTGCCTCTGTCTCCTGGTCATCCTGCTGTCAGGGGTGTGCAGGGCAGGCTCCAGGGGTGCAGGCAGGAGGGCAGGAACAAGGCAAAGTGCCGTGCAGTTCAAACTTTTTGCTGTATTTCCCATTTATTTGAAAAACAATTAATCTTGACTCTTGTGTGACCAACAGAGGAGATGAGTCAGGTCTGTGTCAGTGGGCAGACGTGGGAACACTTCCACAGCATCTACTTTTCCCTTTAAAAGTAGAAAAATGTAGAGAGAATTACAAATAATTCTCTCTTTTTCCATCCCTGTCTTTAATACAAGTCTAACAAAGCTGTGTCAAAATGGGTAAGTAACTGTCAGATGTATAATTAAACCTCCCTGTGTAATCTGGGGCACTGCAAGATCGAATGAACCATGAGTTTCCCTTCCAGATATATGACCTTACTGAGAGCTCAATATTCTTTACCAGGAAAGACTGAAAGATGTGGGTTTTTGAAGAATGGGGAAGTTACAGACTACAAAGCTGCCTAATATTGGCTCTGAAAGGAGAAAAGCAAAATCTACAAAGAGCTGTTGGTGGTCGTATGGACATGCAGGAGCCAGTGGTGCTGGGAGCTGACGGGTGTGGAACAACTTCAGTGCTGTGTGGCTGGCTGAGACCCTTGTTTGCAAATTAATCACCAAGATTTAGTCCTCTAATGGATTCTGGTAAATAAAACGATGAAGAATGTTATCAATTACATTTTAGATGCAAAAAGTGTGTGCTCGATTTTGCTTTTTGTCTTTATCACATCCTTAAAGGGAGAAGAAAAAGACATGAGGAGCCTTTGGCAGCCAGGGAAGGAAGTGAGGCTCCCAGCAGACTTTTTAATGTGACTCTAAAGAGATTCCAGACACTGCAAAAGAGCAAAGCACTTTCTAAAGTGCAGAGAAAAATAAATATTTTTAAAGGATTTCAGTATATTTAACACAAAACTTGTTGATTTATAAGAGCCTAATTATTACAATTATTAAAAGATCATGATTATCATTAAAAGGCTATTATCAGAAATGAAATGCTCAAAACAAATGATATATATTCAATAGGATCATACATATTTCATAGAACATATTATACTGCAAAATAAGTTGTCATGTAGCCATGGCAATGACTTTTATGTTACCCTTTTTGATGCCTTAATGCACTGCTCTGCATGTTTTAGTGTCAAGCCTCTGAACATGCCCAGCACTCAAAAGCTCCAGCTGAGAGTGAATATAAAGTGGTAATTATGTACCTAACTGGTCACAAGCGTGGATAAATGGTGTTTGTGGCACAGGCCACGGCCCTGGGAGTGGATGTGTTGGACAGGGGCTGGAGGGGTTGGGAAGGGGCTGGAGGTGTTGGAGGGGAGCTGGGGGTGTTGGAGGGGAGCTGGGGGTGTTGGACAGGAGCTGGGGGTGTTGGAGGGGAGCTGGAGGTGTTGGAGGGGAGCTGGAGGGGTTGGACAGGGGCTGGAAGTGTTGGAGGGGAGCTGGAGTGGTTGGACAGGGGCTGGAGATGTTGGAGGGGAGCTGGAGGGGTTGGGAAGGGGCTGGAGGTGTTGGAGGGGAGCTGGAGGGGTTGGAGGGGAGCTGGAGGTGTTGGGGGGAACTGGAGGTGTTGGAAAGGGGCTGGAGGTGTTGGACGGGAGCTGGGGGTGATGCACATGCCCAGATCTCACACATTTCAGAGTATAATTAAAACACCAAGGCCAATATTGACTCCCCAATTAAATTCAAGGTCAGGGGGGAGATATGAATGGATTTGTTACAGGCCATGGGGCTCCTCCTGATGACCTTTTTTCTGAACAGGACATCTGTCTGTAAGAACTTTTCATTTCAAAAAATAAAAAGAATTAAAAAAGGGATTCTGGATATATTTGTGCATATAAAGTTCATAATATTTTACAGATAACCCCTTCCTCTCTCATATTATGTCTGTCTACTTTTATTTTGAGTGTTTTCTTTGATTTCTGTGTGGAAGAGGTGATGGGTACATCACGGCTGATAAGATCCAGCTGAGATTAAAATGACTTCAGGTCTGTGCTAGAGAAGAGAACAGTTTCTACATAGCAGACCTCATAAAAGCAGAAGGTATGGATGCATGGTGGTGCTGAACTCTCATTTAGCCTCTCATTAGATCACACGGGACGGGAGCTGGTCTTGGTCCAGATGCTGCAAAGGCCGTTGAAATCTTTTATTGCAGCCTTTTACTGCAGCTGCTTCACTGAGGAGTCAGAGACAGAATCATCCACGTGGAGTCCTTGCTGGCAGTGTGGAATTCCTTGTGAATGGCCTCCCCTGGTCACACCGGGTGTTTGGTGCTGTCTGGGGCTGGTGCTGGGGAGGCCTGCAGGTGTGAGGAGATGGGGCAGCCCAGAGGCAGCTGCCACCCAAATCCACCCTGGAAAAAAATCAGGTGTCTGGCCTGGGAGACAGCTCAGAAAGCCCAGGTTCCAAGAAAAACTGTGCCTGCCCCTGGATCCCTGGCAGTGCCCAAGGCCAGGCTGGGGCTTGGAGCAGCCTGGGACGGTGGAAGGTGTCCCTGCCAGGGCAGGGGGTGAAACTGGATGAACTTCAAGGCCCCTTTCAACCCAAACCAGGGATTCTGTAATTCTGTGTGTGCTTGGCATTTAAATAGGCAGTGTAGAAGAATACCTCAGGCTGTGCCCTCATTCTTCAGGGGGACATTAATTAACACGTTTGAGGCCAGAATTTGGCTGCAGGTTTGTGCTGTGTAGGTGAGGCAGTGCTCCACCCCTGCAGGGATCGTGGTGCCTGCTCACCCCTGGGCAGCCCGCCCTGCAGGGGCACCCCTGCAGTAATGTCACCAGGGGCCTTACACAGCCTCCGAGGTGACACTGCAGTCACTCAGAAATTGCTCGGATGAGGTAGAGGGTGACACTCTTGACACGATGGTGACATTAGCATCTAATTACCTTGTAGTCAATTTAACAGCACCAGTCACATCCTGTAGATCACAATATTGCACCACCTTGATGAACTGAATCTCCTGGGGACACTCAACGAGTTTGGATCACCAACAGTGCAGGTGATCAAGGGCGCACTGGATGGATTCAATGAGCGTGGCAGTGCCCGGCTGTCTCTGCAGTGGTGGTTTGCTGCTGTGAGGCCTGGCTGTACAGAGATGAAAATGAGTGCAAAGGGAAGAGCTTGGGCTGGAAAACCAGACAGGAATAGTGTTACACCAAGATCCTGCCTGCAGGATGTGGCAGCAGCCTGAGAACCAGGCACGTGGGGCAGCAGGACAGAACCCGGCTTTGCTGGGGGACAAGCCTGGTCACTCACACAGCGCAATTACAGCTGACCTGACTGAACTGGGTCAGCTCCTTCCCATTGCTGGGGCCTGCCTAATTCCTCGTTAGCCCGGGCTGCAGTCAGGGCTCTCCCAGCGTTTGTGGAGTTGGTGAAACAGCCCGGTGAAGCTGGACACAGGGTGATCACTGCTGAGTTGGTGAAACACAGCCTGGTGAAGCTGGACACAGGGTGATCACTGCTGAGTGTGTGAAACACAGCCCGGTGAAGCTGGACACAGGGTGATCACTGCTGAGTTGGTGAAACAGCCCGGTGAAGCTGGACACAGGGTGATCCCTGCTGAGTTGGTGAAACACAGCCCGGTGAAGCCGGGCACAGGGTGATCACTGCTGAGTTGGTGAAACAGCCCGGTGAAGCTGGACACAGGGTGATCCCTGCTGAGTTGGTGAAACACAGCCTGGTGAAGCCGGGCACAGGGTGATCACTGCTGAGTTGGTGAAACAGCCCGGTGAAGCCGGGCACAGGGTGATCACTGCTGAGTGTGTGAAACACAGCCCGGTGAAGCCGGGCACAGGGCGATCACTGCTGAGTGTGTGAAACACAGCCCGGTGAAGCTGGACACAGGGTGATCACTGCTGAGTTGGTGAAACAGCCCGGTGAAGCTGGACACAGGGTGATCACTGCTGAGTGTGTGAAACACAGCCCGGTGAAGCCGGGCACAGGGTGATCACTGCTGAGTTGGTGAAACACAGCCCGGTGAAGCTGGACACAGGGTGATCACTGCTGCCATCCCCGGTGCTGATGGTTTCACCCACACCCACACAGGCAGCTCTGAGGCTGGGCAGGGAACCACAGACAGCAGTGAGGGATGTGCTCCACACATCCTGACCTGTGCTGAATGGCCTGCTTAGGGATGCAGCCCTGACACCGGGAAATTCTGCTCCTCCAGAGGCGCCCGTTGTGTCCCGAGGGTGAATTCCTCAGTTCCCGAGGCCCTGAGCTCCTCTGGAGCTCCTCTGCTCCAGCAGCCACAGCTCCTCCGGCTAACGAGCACTTCTGAACAATGCGAGGCCGGGTTCTGGGAGTTCAGCCACAGGGATGTTTTCCTCTATTTAATTAGATAACAGTCAACATATTTCAGAAATAATGTCTCTCTCTCAAGAGCCATTTGCCGTAGGTGTCTAGTTTTCTGTTTCTCAATTACCCCTTTTTCAGAAAGCATTTCTGGTTTTGATTGATCCTCCGTTGTTATTAATGTGTTCCTGGCTGTATTATCCAGCAGTGAGAACTGTAAATTCATATCTCTGGATGTAATCACACCTTTATTACCGTCCGTCACAGAACACACAACAAAAAATGAATGCAGCTTTACATTGCAGTATTATTCAAATGAATCCTGATTTTTCTTTTTTTTTTTTTTCTTTTTTTTTTTCTTTTTTTTTTAAATGAGTTACCTGGTTTAGTGATAGTTCTATGCATGTTTATTGTAATCACACCTAAACATTACCTTCTTGTTTAGCATTTTAGGTCACTTAAGGTAATTGCAAAATTTAGTTTTAATGATGTGCATGGTTACTAATGAATTGCATTGGCCACCCAGAGCAGTTGTCCTCATGTTATCAGTCACTGCTTAGATATTCACAAGGGAAATCTTATCGTCTTGCACAGAGACAGAGAAACAAACATTAAATTTAATTGTGTGACCAATCACCAGAGTAATAATCTTTATATGACAGTTAATGCTTTCACTATTTATCAATCCACTTATTATGTTACTCTTTGAACAGTGGAGTGTTGAACAAATACGTAGATCTTTCTCTTCTACATATGTAAACAGATTGTGATTAAGTCTACTGAAAATTTTGATTTTATATGAATTGTTCTACTAAATCATGATGGCATTTCTGTGTCTCATTAAATGGATGTCCCTTTCAAATTTAGGAAAAGTTTTAATGTATTTTGTGGGGGTTGTGTTTCAGCTGAGCCCACGTTACCTTGTTAGGCTGAGGCAGCTCCTGGAGCAGGTTCCTGCTCAGAGCATCCTCGGGAGCAGGCCTGATCCCCGGGCTGGGGCTGGCTCTGGCCTGGCAGGGCTCTGCTCCCGTGGTTGACACGACACAGCCGAGCCACGCCGTGTGTGCCAGCTGCGTTTCACATGTCCAAAATTAGCTCAGGTCCCTCCTGACTGCTCCCCTTGAGGGCACCTTATTAAACACCTGTTTAAACCTTTGGAAGAATGAGGTCTAAAAGAGAATCAAGGAACAGCAGGAAAGTCACAGATTGAAATTTTGGTGCTACTTTGATGAGTTTCCTAAAGGTTTCTCATGCACTGGTTTTATGTGTGACCAAGCTGTAGTGGCCATTCCAAAACAGTGTGGTCAGAGAGCTGCTCAGGTGTGAGGTGTTTCATTTTTCATTTCTCCACCTGCTGAGGAAGCCAGCCCGGGCTGACCTGTCAGAGGAAGCCAGCCCGGGCTGACCTGTCAGAGGAAGCCAGCCCGGGCTGACCTGTCACCCCCAGCGAGGCGGGCAGGGGCTGCCTGCTGGGCCTGGTGCCCAGAGGTGTTTGTCAGCCGTGCTGTGGCTGCAGGGCTGGGGCCGTGGGTGCCTCCAGTGCAGCCTTGCTTCTTGCTGAGGAAACAGCACAGAGCGCCTGAGAGCTTCTGTGTGACTCCTGGGAAGAAATGAGATGTGGCTGTGCTTTCTAGCAGCCATTCAGATATGTGTGACTGACAGAGGCAAATACAAACAAACACAGACTCTCTCACCAAGCTGTCTGTGCGTGCTGGGGGCAGGGCCACGCCAAGCCCCACTGTGCCCCACTGTGTCACACTGGCATCAGGAGGGCTAAACGAAATGTTCACCTCTTCCTAAACCCAGGAGTAGATTTGTGCCCTGCAATGGCGTTGGAGATGATTCCACCCACAGCATGGTGCACACAGGCTTCCCTCCCACCCGGTGACTCTTGCTGTGCTCCTCCACTGCAGCCTGCAACCAAAACTCTTCAGCAGTCTCAGGCTTTAGCTTACGTGATTGCAGTGCTGGCAGTAAAGCTGTCATGTGGAGCAAGGAGATGAACATTAAAACAGGTTAAGTGGCCCGGTAATTGAACCTGCTACCAAATGGGGGAAGCCCTCTGCAGTAATTTCTTTGCTTTGCATAGTGTGTGAGCCTAAAGCAAACAGGGTTTCCGTGGGCTGTTGATGTGTGTGTACTCGATGTGCCACGCTAACAGTGCACATGGAAATTGAGTAATCGGCAGGTTGTCCTCTCAGCACACCGATTGCCACTGCCCAGAGTGCAAATGAGGAGCTCAGTACCACACACAGGGCTGTGTGCTGGGCAGAACAGAGGGAGGGAGGGAGGGAAATCCTGCCTCAGAGTGGGACCACCCCAATAAAGCCCTCTAGGAAGTTCAAAGCCTCATAAACAAGCAGTGTCTGAGCTGCTGCTCTGTGTGTTTCAGACAGCACTTGAGTTATTGCTGTCCAGGCTCATTGGGTTGTTCTGGCTGCATTGCTCTGCAGTCCCAGCATCACTCTGACCGGTCAGGATTTTGTGCCTGTGTTCCCTTTTGCTGTGCTTGGGCTGCCCTTGGCACCCTCTGGGTGCTCTGCTCTCCGGGTGCTGCACAGGTGCTGGCTCTGACTCACTCTGGCTGTTTGTGGGCTCCTTGTGCCCTCGGGCCAGGGTGACAGAGGGCATTCAGAGAGGTGATGCACCCGCTTGAGGGTGGCTCAAAACTGCTCCTGCAGGAGCAGCAGGGAGCTCAGGAGGGATCCCCGTGGGGATGTGGCTTTCTCAGGATGCCCACTGCCCACACCCTCTGCTGTCTGCCCACTGCCTGGGGACCTGGCACTTCACCTCGTCTTGCTGCCTTGCTGCCACTGTCAGGACCCTGCTCCAACACACACTGCACCCACATCACCATTGCCCCTCTGATTTCTGTTCTTGTGCATTATTAAGCAGCATCGTGGCCTCTCAGTGTTTCTGTGTTGCTGTTTCCCCCTATGCTGTTGCTGTGTGCAAATGCTGAGATGCAGAAACACCTCAGTGAAATCCTCTTCTCTGTGCAGAACTCACAGTGATTCTGTCATTTTTAATACAGCACCTAATTTACAACCCTCAGCATGCTGCTGGAGCAGCAGAACGATAACAAATTACCAACCTCATTTATTTTGTAGCATAGTTTGTTTTGTAATTACAGGAGGAGGGTGGTGGTGGTTGGTGGGGCTGCTCTGGTGGGTGTCTGACTCAGGACACAGGGCTGGCCCCAGGACACAGGGCTGGACACAGGACACAGGGCTGGACACAGGACACAGGGCTGGACACAGGACACACTGCTGGACACAGGACTCAGGGCTGGACACAGGACACAGTGCTGGCCCCAGGACACAGGGCTGGACACAGGACACAGTGCTGGACACAGGACACAGGGCTGGACACAGGACACAGGGCTGGACACAGGACACAGGGCTGGCCCCAGGACACAGTGCTGGACACAGGACACAGGGCTGGACACAGGACACAGGGCTGGACACAGGACACACTGCTGGACACAGGACTCAGGGCTGGACACAGGACACAGGGCTGGCCCCAGGACACAGGGCTGGACACAGTGCTGACCCAGGACACAGGGCTGGACACAGGACACAGTGCTGGACACAGGACACAGGGCTGGACACAGGACACAGGGCTGGCCCCAGGACACAGTGCTGGACACAGGACACAGGGCTGGCCCCAGGACACAGGGCTGGACACAGGACACACTGCTGGACACAGGACACAGTGCTGGACACAGTGCTGACCCAGGACACAGGGCTGGACACAGGGCTGGACACAGTGCTGGACACAGGACACGGTGCTGGACACAGTGGTGGCCCCAGGACACAGTGGTGGCCCTGGGACCAGTGCTGGCCCCAGGGCTCTGTGTCAGGGGGGACAGGCGACTGAGCAGGTGAAACAGGAGCTCAGGGTGTGCTGGGCTGCCCAGGGAGCTCCCACCTCTCCAGCCAAGATGGACCACGAGGGTGCTGGAGGGGACCTGTGTCCTGCCTAAGGGAGCAGTGGGAGGTGGGAAGAAGGGGCCCAGGCTGCCAGAAAATGAAAAGTGAAAATGCAGGAGGAAAAAGGCCACGTGTCTTATTTTTAACTGTTACATTTTTTAAAATGATGGTTCATACTGGATTTTTCAGCAAAATGCCTCCCTGTGCTTAATGAAATTCCAGCCTGGCCAAGGTTTCAGTTTGGTTTGTGAGTGACGCTAAAGGCTTTGAGATCCAACAGTTGCCACATCTTGTGTATTGCCAGTGACAACTGGGGCTAAAGAAAATACCAGCAATCCCTGCATTAATCAGCAAATTAATTTGCTCTGCCTGTGCTAACATTGATTTTTTCCTCCAGTTTTGCAAATCTTGGCTAATGAACTTCGTGGCAAGAGTGCTCGCCAAAAAAGAAAACTTTGGTCAAATATTGTGGAATTTCGATGGCATTATGAAATGAGGGTATAAATCCCAGAGTATATTTGCTAGAACCCAGTTATGAAGTTCATCTTGCCAAGAAAAATACGAACTATTATCTGACTTGCTTGCAAGTAGGCAGCAGACAAATTTACTTCCAGGATGTATTCAGGGAATGGCTCAGAACTCCATAAAGGAGCGCGGTGGTCTCCGAGGCGAGGGCTGTTGAGGAGTTAGAACAGCTACCTGTGATATTTTATTTACCCAGCTCCCAGTGCATGTTGTGACTGCTAACATCTCCCTGAACACAGCTCAGGGCCTCCAGCAGCAGCGCTCAGTGCTGGGAGGCAAGCTAAAGAGCTGGTTTGGTTCAGGAGCACCCGGGCCCGTCTGCTCCGTGCTGAGCGACGGGAGGGCAGCGCAGCGTGGTCTCTGTGTGCCCAGTGGTGGCCAGCTGGGCACCTCCTCATCCCCTCTGCCCCTGGAGGGTTCTAGAACAGTCTCTGCAGCTCCTGCCTCCACAGCTGGGAGCAGCAGGAGTCCTGGTTTCCTCTGGAGCGCTGCAAGACAGCCCCATGGTGTAATTCCCCATTCCAGATGGGAGGATGAAGGAACAGGGCTTGTGTCCAGAGATGTGACCAGGGGCTGAAAAAGCCTCTTGCCCTTGGTGCCATCTGAGCCACTTTAATTTTCAGCTGTTTTCTGTGTTGTCAGGCTCAGATGATCAGCGCCACCCCCACGCCTCCACAGCACGGCCACTGCTGCTGCCACCACCGTGGCCATGGTGTCACTGCTGATAACCTCAGCCTGATATCTGAGAGATTAATTTACCACGAAAATGACCCTCAGGAGACTTGTGCAGACGCAGGATGAATCATATTTGAAAAATTGGATGTCTCATTGTTTCAGAAGTTCTAATTAACGTTTTTTAGCCATTGGAAGTGGTGGTTACAGACACGTCATGGTGGCTCAAGGAGCAAACGCCCTCTCACCGTTCTGTGGGAGGCAGGATGATTGCTGTGTGTGCTGGGACCTGCTCAGCCAGGCTGTTTCCATCTTGTGCACTTTCATTGTGAAGGTAAAAGAATAGGTCTTGGATAAACTTGGAACTAAGACTTTTCATCTTTTTTTTTCTGGAAAACCTAACAATCAATTATTTCAGCTAATCAAACAGACACTCTGAGATCTGTGAGAGTGGAGAACATGAGAGATTAAACCAAACTTTCATTCTAAATCTGTAACTGTCTCAGTTTTATGATCAGTAATCTGCCTTTTTTTTCCTGAGGTTATTTTCATTTTCCTCACTGTTTCTCCTGTTGCCACCGTTATCTAATATTCTATAAAATATGATAACACAAAACTCTCCAGACATGGAGGCTGTAATAAGACCCAGCAGAGAGTCCAGCTGGGGAATTTCCACCATCTAAATGTTTTTGTCTTCTTATTTAGCCCCATTTGATATGCCCAAGCAGCTCCTGCTGCAGGAAATGGTGTGTCTCAGCTGTGCAGTCAAGCTGGGCTGTGGCTGAGATGTGTTTGACGCAGCAAATCATCTGCTCACACCTGGGAGGAGGAGGAGGAGGAGGAGGAGATGACAACCACAGCACGAATCCAGTCTGGCACTCTGCTGGTGGCAGAAGAAAAGAGAAGGAGAAGGTGTTTCCCTCTTTCTTGCCTGCCTGTGAGTGGTGCCTCCAGAACACCCTCCTGGCCTGTTCTCAGCCCGAGGTTTGGGTGCTCAGAGCACTTTGCAGCAGAACCCAGGGTTTGCTCTGCCTGTCCCTGCGGGAAGCCACAGCTTCGTCACCTGTGCCCTTGGTCACTGCCACCCCCAGCAGCACCCAGATATCAGTGACAGGTTCTGAGCTGCCCTGCAGAGCAGAGACAGCCCCTGTTTCCCAGGGGTCACCCTCTCTTCTCCCAGGAAAGGGCAGGGTGGGCTCAGCTCATGGTTTGAGCAGGGTGTGCTCGTGGGAGTCTGCTGGGGACGATCCTGATGTGGTTGGTGAGAGCTGAGGCTGGTTTGGGGAGCCCTCCTCTTCTGAACTGCCATGTTAAGACAATAACTTAGGCAGTACTTTCTGGTCTGAAGGTGCTGGCAGCAGTTCCTTCTGCTGGGAGGTCTCTGATGAGAAATGCCCACACTGAGCAGCAACCCTGGGATGGGGCTGGGCCAGCTGGGGTGCCCAGTGTCTCTGCTGCTGGCTCACCCAAGGATGTGCAGTTAGAGGGAGCTCTGAGGGTGCTCCCCAGCACAGCTCTCCTCACCCTGCTGCCGTTCTGCTGCACAGCTGCAGCTCAGGCTTCCCCTCCTGCCCCTGCCCACAGCCCTGCTGAGCAGGGAGGTGATGCTGTGCCACTGCTGCCAGCTGTGCCACTGCTGCCAGCTGTGCCACTGCTGCCAGCTGTGCCACAGCCTCTCCTGTCCCTGCTGGGCTGGGACAGCACCGAGATTTCTGTTCCACTTCATATGTAAAAGCTCTGTCTTGAGCATTATGGTTGAAAGCTTCCTGATAGCTTTTGCTTGGAAACTTGGCACCACCTTCATGAAGCTGGAGAACAGACAATTCATGCATTAGGTTTCCTAGAGCAGCTTTCTGGTTTGCAAAGGCAAAAAAAAAAAAAAACAACCCAAAACCCCACATCCACAAAAAAGCATTGGGTAGCATGTGTCAGAACCATCTGCACATGTAAAACATGGAAGGGAGGGGAAAACCATTGTTCAAATGTAAATGTCAGAATTCCAAAATTCGAGTTCAGGAGATTTGAATGACCTCATTTCAGCAATAACCAAGCATAAGATTCCCAACTTACCTGGTGTGGTATGCACACCTCATCTGGCAGAGGGGAGCTCTGCCTGCATCTGGGGCTCCCCCGTGCTCACACCCCACTGCTCTGGGGGGGACTGTGGGCTGGCAGCCAGGTGACCTCAGGGACCTTCCAGCCCCACTGGCTGCTGTTCACTAAAACCAGTCAGCTTTCAACGCATCTCTTCCCTCACCATCTTCTGTGGAGCTTTATCGGGGTTTTTGTACAGTGTGATAAGGAAAGGCAGTTTTTGTCACTGACAGACATGATGTAGAAGGTGATGGGCTCCTAGAGGTGCTCACTGGGATTTTCCTAAGGCTTACTCTTTCTGCAAATATGTTTAACTCTTACTAATATAAATGTTTTCATCAACTTCTGTTTAAGCTGGGCATTGATCTAGTTTGAAAATCCATCTGAGGAGTTATGGACAGTTATGGGTGAGGGTTTTACCCCAACACCCTCAAAGGCCAGGCTTGCAAACACAGATGGACAGCAGGAGTGAGCTCCCAGGGGAACGGCCCATCCCTGGCTGGGGCACAGCCACGGCCCCAAGCCCCACTGACTGCACGCTGTGTTTGGAGCTGTGTTTGGAGCTGTGTTTGGAGCTGGGAGAAAGGCAGGGCTGCCAGGAGAGGAAGGAGAGCTGCCAGGAGTCCAGGGCACAGCTCCTGACAGGAGGGGACAGCTGGAGGGATTTAGGATCTGCTCCCAGGAACAGGGACAGGAGGAGAGGAATGGCCTCACGCTGAGCCAGGGAGGCTCAGGGTGGATATTGGGAATATTCCTTCCTGGAAGGGGCTGCCCAGCCCTGGCACAGCTGCCTGGGGCAGTGCTGAGTGCCCGTCCCTGGAGGGATTTAAAAGCCCTGTGCAGGTGGCACTTGGGGACACGGGACAGTGTAGCCTTGGCAGTTCCCTGGGGGATGGTTGGACTTGGTCTGGTAGGGCTTTTCCAACCTAAATGATTTTGTGATTCCCAGATGTTGTGAGGGGATGGGAATGTGCTGCAAAGTTGTTTTGAACTGACAAGTCATGACAGCATGTTTGTAGGTACAGTTGGGAGAAAAATCAACCACAAGGGGAACTCTGTTTTATTTGTCATTAATTTTGAATTGCTTCAACAGATGTTTGCTGGGAGCTGCTTTAACCTGCTTAATTTGTCTCTGTGTAAAGCAAAACAGATAGCCTCAATTAAGAGACTGATTAGCAAGTTCTTTAATGACTTTCAATAGTTTTAGTCATTATTGCTGATACTGAATCCTGAATCCTGGGAGCTGGGATTTAGTTACTGTGTGAAAGCTAAAACACATCGCAGTTGTGTGTGTACAGGGCTTTTTTTGTTGTTTTTGGTGGGGATGGTGCCTTGGGGTGTCCATTAACAGGTTTAACTCTAATCAAGGAGTGGCATCTCTGGCTGCAGTGCCAGCAGACACATCTCCAGGGCTGGAGGGGTGACAGGTTATCATCTCAAAGCTGCATATTCCAGCCCCCACAAGCATTCCCTGCTCTCCTGTGTGCACAGGTGCCAGACTGAGCTCTCCCCTGGCAGCTTACCCTGCACAGCTGCTGGAGCTTTCCCCTGGTGCCGTCCAGCTGCCCCACACCAGCTGAGGGCTGCTCTCTGCTGGCACCAGGCTGAGGGCACTGATTCCCCTGTGTGTCACCTGGCCAGGGCTTGGAGCCATGGAGAGATTTGTCTGGGCAGGGCTGGTGCAGCCACACCCTTGGTGACACTCCTGTGGGTGCTGCGGTGCTGGGCGGGTGCTGCTGGGCACCAGCTGCTGAGGGCTGAGTGATTTAATCGGATGCAGGAGCTCACGCTGTCCTTGCTGCTGCCTGTGCTCCTGGCAGAGCTGTTCCCTGCAGCTGCAGGGTGGGTTTTGGAACCCCTGGCACAGTCCCCGGGGCAGGTGGGGAGTGGCACCAGCAGACCCACAGCGATCCCCTCCACCACCCGTGAAACGCCAGGCTGGCAAATCCTTCCCTCAGCAGTGACAACAAACAACATTTACAGCTCCTTTCTTGGTCCTCAGGTAGGAGCTGTGGGTATTTTTCCAGGTACATCAGAAGCCAAGTGTTCCTTGCCTTACTGCAATCCCTGACTTCTCCCTGGATTCTCATGGATTCTCATGATCCTCTTGGGGCTGCCACAGCAGCACTGGGGCAGGGACTGGGCACATCCATGGGGCTCTTTCTCTGAAGCCTGCGTGCTGAGGACCTGTTGTGTCTCACAGCCCTGCCACAGCTGGGACTGTCCTTTGCTTTATGTCAAACATAAACACTTCAAGTTTCCTATTTATCAGGAATGCTGCTTGCACTAAGAGGGCAGCCAATTATTTTTTTTTAATAAATAATTGTTTTGAGGGCTACCATTTAAAAGCAAACAAACAAACATACTGAGAAATTACATGCTGAAAAAGTTGCAAGCTGGCTGCACAAAACAGCCAATCATTTCTGGAAATCTTGACCAGCAATATTTTGTCCCTGTTTGGCTCTGCTCAGCGTACACGTCTTAATGCCATGTCCTGGACCCAATGTGTGCTTTGATCACTGAGAATTAAGTCAATAAATGAATGTAGAGAACTCAGCCAAGGGCAAAATTCAGTCTTTGCAGCACCATGGAAAGGTGTTATTTATTTATTTCTACTGTCACTCTGAGAATGTTGCCACAATCACACTGAAAGTAATAAACAACTTGTGGCTGAAAATTGCATTTTAGCAAGATGAGACCAATTTTTCTGCTAAATAGAGAAAAATAAGGCAAACAGAGGAAAGAAGATCTGGGAGAAAGAGCCACAGGAAAGCAGTAAATCTGCAAAACAGGAGAGCAAAGAGTGCTGTCCAGACCATCTCAGTGGAGATTGATGGTGAGCAGCAGTTTAGCCCTAACGAGAGGAGGCTCAGTCTGAGCAGGTCAGGCTGTGAGAGGAGGCCCTGGAGATCCCAGTGTGCAGTGTTCAGTTTGCTGATCTGTTCTCGAGCTTCCTTCTGCCTGGGAAGCTCGGGGGGAGGCTGTGCTGGGGCTCGGGGAGGGTTTTTGGCAGAGCCTCGTGGTGGCCCCGCTCTGGGAGCTCCAAGCTGCAGTGTCCAGTACCAAGAGCAGCCTCTGCAGGGGCAATGCCAGCAGGGAACGACAGTGACCCTTCCCATCTGCTTTTAAACTGTGCCACTGCCTTCAGAACAACATGGGAGCAGGCAAGATTAACCCAGGAAATGTTTATAGCCTTGTTTCAGTTGCATTTTAATATGTGAGGCTCTCACCTCTCTGTTGGTGAGCAAAACTCGTTGAGTTTTTGCAGATGTGCAATGTGGATACAATAATCTCTGGAAATGTGTTTTGTGTAAATGATTATTTTCAAGGATAAAAGAACAAACCTGCAGTTCTGGTTTGGATTTTGGTTTCACCAGTTGAAGCTCTTGTTCCTCTAGAACATCATAAACAATCTGTTCAACTGTGGAAGGACCTGTCAAGAGACATCTGTGAAGACGTGAGGTAACGAGTGGAACAGCACACAGGGGCTGTCCCTCAGGCTGAGCTCATCAAAAGGCACCACTGACATACATGCTACAGGTTTTTAATGGAATTTTATTTGTAGTTGTTACATCAACACCTAAGGTGGTTACAGCGGAGGAGAGACCCAGAAGGATTGATTTATTCTGCAGATTTTGAGTCTCTTTATTTTGAGCAGCTAACACCGTGAGGTTTTTTCTCTGTCTCTCAGTCAGGCCATTGCTCTGCCTGCTGAATGCTGAGTCCTCCCTAGGGCCAGCATTCGTGACAAGGGCTGTGCAGCAAGACTGTGGGCAAGGGCTCTGCTTGTCTGGAGCCACAGCTTCCCCCAGTTCTTAAAGACGGTGTTATTGGGAAGGTGAAAGTTATTTTTTTCAGCAGGGCAATGGGATAATAAGGAGTAAAAGTGGTGAAGGAGACCTGACAGAAATCATGGCATAGCATGTACTTGAATAACCTGGTCTAAACATGCCACAGGTGGTGGTTCTGAGGGAAGGCTGGAGGTCAGAAACACTTCAAAGATCTCCAGGGGTGCCGACCTGAGTCCTGGCCAGCTCTTCACACAGAGGGAGGGCACCTTCACCTGGTGATGCTGGTATGGACTGACAAACCTCTGGACTGGCATCTGGACCTAGGTGAGAGCTGCCCATCAGCACGGGTGGCTGGAGGAGTCACACAAGGCTGGACGGGACAGGTGACATCAGAAAGCAGGAAGAGACACAGGCATGTCTGGTCATCAGCTCTGGAATTATTCTAAACCCTCCATTTTTTCATTTGAGGACAGTGAAAAGGATCATTTGTAACAAGTGAATGGCAGCTGAGGGTTTTGTTTGGATTTGCTCTGGCAGGGGCCCTCATGAGGACACGTTAGGGATGGGGAGCCCTCCCACCAGGCGTGTGTGAGCACAGGCTGGTGCCAGAGAGCAGAGGCAGGGGCTGTGCCCCCGGGCAGGGCAGGGCAGGGCAGGGCAGGGCAGGGCAGGGCAGGGGCTGTGCCCCTGGGCAGGGCAGGGCAGGGCAGGGGCTGTGCCCCCGGGCAGGGCAGGGCAGGGCAGGGCAGGGCAGGGCAGGGGGGCATGCCAGCCCTGGGGGTCACAGCCCTTGTGCCCACCGTGCAGCCCTGGCACCTGGGAGTGGCTGGAACACGGGGCCCTGCACAGCCCCAGCCCCGGGAAGGAGCCAGGTCTGCTCCAGGCACATTTCTGCTCTTTATGTGGTCAGCACCAGTCTGGTGTGTGGGCAGGCTGTGCTTGTCTCAGGGTATTTGGAGTGGATAATCTGATCAGTGCCAGTCCGCTCTTGGCTGCTCTGTCCACCTGCTGACTCCCTTGTGTCACCCTTCTGGTGCCTCGTCCATCTGTCAAGAATTTACTTACAAAGTGCATTAAAATAAATCATTGGGATTTTATGTGCCCAGGGATCCTGTTTCCAGCATGTCCAACCCCAATAAATACCTGTGCTGCAGTAACAGAGCTGTGAAGCCCTGCACTAGGGATTCACAGGAATGCTGTGATGCCCGGGAGCAGCCTTTTCACATTCAGGTTTGGTGGTTTTCAGGGTTCATTTTGTACCTCGTTGTTTAGTAATACAGGTTTTCAGTGCAGGTGCCTGTGCTGAGCGCTGTTATCAAAGAAAAATATTCAGGTGCAGAGCACAGCAACAGCTTCCATGGAATTATTGCCTGACACAAGACGTTCATAGCTGAGACCTGGGGCTACAGAAATCCTGCAGATTCAGGCATTTGTTACTTTCTGGGCTATTGATTTTTCATGGGGAAGAACAGGGTGGCCCTGTGAGGAGTGGGTTGAGTGACCCAGGGATTAAGATCTTTGAATGTTGTGTCCAGATAGTGAGCAATGTGATACAAAAATATTCTGATGCATTCAGCACAGCCAAACAGAGCCAGACCTGAGCAAACCTCTGAGGACACCAGGACAGCCAACCTAAAATACAGGTCAATGGTTTCAAATTTGGTCTAAGTTCTTTTTGCCTAATTAATCTATATCTGCCTATATGGTAATGAGAGGAGATGCAGAAAGCTGACTGCTGCTGGAAGGTCCCTGAGGCTGAAAGAAAACACCTCCAGCTTGTGGCTAATTATTTTTTTCCTCTGGAAGATAAGCAAACAAGGAATTTATTTGACCTGTGCACCTTGTAGCAGACTCTCTTTCCAAATACTGTTCTTTAAAACAGCAATTAAAATACTAGAAGCAGGGAAGAAATGCTGCTGGAAGCAGCACAGCGAGGCCAGGGAAGGAGATGGGCATGGCTGAAATCTTCTCTGGCTGCATCCAGGTGCTCGTGGCCTGTGGCCGTGGGAGACCTGGGCTGCGTTCCCAGCCTTGCTGACTCTCCTCAGGTCTCACACATTTGCTGTTTGCACCCTGCCAGCCCAGGCCTGCCCCTGTAGCTGAAGGAGACTCATCATTCCCCACGAGGTGCCCGTGTCCCCTCTCCAGGCACGGCCACGGGCTGGTACCCAGTGCTGTCACTGCCTCTGGCTCCTTCACTGCTCCCCATCCCTCCCCAAGGTGAGCTGGAACCCTCAGGGAGCTATCAGGATATCTGATTTATGCAAGAATCTGTAATAAACTGGCAACAGTTATTTCTGTAGCTAATGGGAATGTAAATTTTCAGATAACATATGTTAGTAATGATAAGCAAAACCTCTGATAAGAGCACTCCCCACCAGAGAAGAAAAGTGCTCTGCCTGCTGCAGTGCTGCTGCCCCTGGCTCTCAGGAGCTTCCCTGAAGGATGAATTTGTTGTGCAGAAGTGGCTACTGAGACACAAAGTGTCTGTCTTGACACAGACCTTGTTCTTCCCAAGCAGGTCAGGTGGTTGTGCCTGTGTGTGGTGCCTCCGTTTAGCCTGGAATGAGGCAGAGAAGGGGCCTCTCTGATTTACCTTTCTGATCCACATTCTGATTTACCTTTCTGATCCACATGCTGCTGCATCCTTGGGCAATAAATCTGAAAATGCGGTGCCCAGGAGTGCTCCCGGCGATGACGGTGAGAGCTGTGGCACACAGCTGCTCCCACCTGAGACTGACCGGGGCCCAGGGGCTCCAGATGGGGCTTTGATTATCTCTGGAGGGCTCTGAAAGGCACAGATCTGCTCCCCCCGTCCTAAAGGCTTCATAACAAATTCATGGTCTCGCTCTGCCAGTGAGGTTAAGATGTGACTGACTGTGCTGCTGAGCAAATGGCTTTGCGTTGTGGTGTTTCTATTGGGCTGGAAAGCAAGTATCACTGCCTGGCCTAAGAGGGGGTTTATATTTCATGTAATGGAGGCCATACATCCCGATGCGCATTTGTAATGCACTGGTGGAATTTGTCACAGGAACATCCAGACCTCTTAAACACACACTAAATTTAACTTTAAAGCAATGCTAATTCATGGGGAAAAACCGGTATGCATCATCTGTCGTCAATCTGATAGTCTGTGATATGTGTAACCAATTGTTCTTATTTACATTAATTTGCATTGTGAAAAGCAATTTTACAGTTTCAGTCAGACTTAATAGGCAATTTGCAGCTCGCTGCCTAATGGCGCAGTTACTTAAGCCTGCCCCGGGGTGCTTTCGAGACCTGAGAGGAGACTAAACCTTTTAAATGTTCAATTGAACAGCTTAAAAAGTCAGGAAGTCCTCAGCCGTTAGCTCTGGCTCCTGGCTGCCTTGTCACATTTGACATTGTTGCTTCAGATGCCCTTTGATTCGGGTATGGTTTGCCCTAGCAAGGCTGTTCTGATCCTGCAGAACTCCGTGGCACGAGTGGCCCCAGGCTGCAGAGGCACCGTGCCGGAGGAAGGGCAGGGTAAGGATGTCCCCCAAACCTCGAGCTGTGCATCTCTGGGTCACTGGATCTGCTGCCTGTGTTTAATGACGGAGTTTGCACCGAGGCGTCTCCCCCCAGTGACCCCTTCTGCATTTATGGACACATGGACCGCCCTGGGCAGGTGTGATAAAAGCAAATTCTGCGAGATGATTGAATGAAAACCCTTCATTTGCAGCAATTTTTCTTCAGGTTGGATGTTTGGGGGCAATTTGTGAAATAAAGTAACTTATACCGGGGTGAGCAGCAGAGGCTGTGATTTCAGCACTCTGGAGCCCTGCCTAGGAAGGGTCTTTGTCCCAGCCAGGAGATTCTCGTTGTTCTAAGAGTTGGCTCGGCTGCTGCAGAGGCGCTTTGGGAAAGCTGCAGGCAGGTCCCGTGGGGAGGGGCTCTGGCTCTGTGCACTACAGGTGAGGGAGGAAGTAACAAACACCTTCTCAAAAGTTGGAGCACCACTTAAACCCTGACTCTGGTAACCAGTGATGGTCACAGGATGTCTGGAGTTGTGTTTTGTATGAAGATTACAATGGACATGAGACCAGTGGCCATTGGTGATGGCCATGGTTGTTTCTCTGGCCTTTGTACATGGTGGGTCATGGAAAATCACAGAATTCCAGTGTTGGAAAAGACCTTGGAGGTCCTCTAATCCAACTAACCCACCACCACCACAGCCGCCCCTAAACCAGAGGCCCGAGTGCCACCTGGCAGTTCAGACCAGAGCGAGTTTTGTAAGAGCTGCACGAAGTTGGGCTGTTTGCTCACCCTTGTTCTAGTGGCCGATGGGGTCAGAGGAGAGCTGGGGTACCCACGCACCCTTGTGACAACACTGGCACGTTTGGGGTCCCTGTGCCTCAGTGGTGTGCTCCTGCTGGGGTGTGACAGTGACCCTGTGCCACGCTCAGCACGGTTTGTTCCCAGCATGATTCCAGATGCTGAGGCGTTGGTTTTGTACCCATGCATAAAGACTGCCCCACTGAACTAATTCAGTACCCCCATCCTGCTTCTCCAGGAGCTTGATTTATTCCTGCAGGAGGGTTTTACTTCAAAAGATGTTGCAATTCACTTCACAGGAGAGAACTGGAGAGATTTCAGAGGCTGCTGCAGCTCTGTGCTCCCGGGCATATCTGGTGTTTGCAGCACTGTGTGGAGGAGCACGGAGAGATAGTCGGGGGAAGTTCCTGATCGAATCACTCCGTGTCCTCACTCACACAGCCCTTATCTACAATTAGCTCAAAGGGTTTGAGGCTGTGAATATCCCTGCCACTTCAGTGAAAAATAGCTAAAGTAGAACTATGCTTTTATAACATTTTTCAACTAGATCTGGCTAGTTTGAGGCCATCTGAGCTTTGTGATGCATGGAGGTGGTGTAGGTAGCCGAGGCAATCTGGCACTGTCTATATTTGTACTTCAGAATAGCAGAGATCCAACCAATTTTCAGTTTTAAACTTTTTTTTTAGGATGGCCTTTGCTGTTTTCTCATGGATACATAATTAAAAGCAGGAAAGTTCAGAAGCCAAAGTGTGAGAGGTTGAAACCAGCTCATTTAAATGGGAGGTTTGGGACATATTTACAGCACTAGCATGAATCTTTACTGCCTTTTGGAGGTTCACTTGTAACACAGCTGGTATTTTTAGCTTTTTGTGGGAAATAGTGACAATTGCAGCTGCACACGGTGTGACCTGTGTTCCGTGGCTGAAAGCAGTGCTGGACCTGGGGCAGGATGAAGGCTGGAACTCCTCTTCCTCCCCCAGCCTCAGCCAGCCTTGGTCAGGGTCTGCCACGCCCCAGTGATGACACTGCCGCCCACGACTCTCACAGGTGACTTTGCTCCTGTCCTTTGACACCTTTGGCAATCCTGCTGCAGTGTTTGCCACAAAGCTCACCAGGAGGAAAACTTTTCTCAACCTGCTCTGGATTGTTCCCCTGCACTGACCAAGCAGTCCCTTCCTAGAGAAAAGGGCTGTCACCTGAGACAGCCTGAGATCCAGTGCTCAGGTCTGGGCTGCTCCTCGCCTCTCTGGGGTGCTCACTCACAGTCCCAGGGCTGCTGGAAGGAGTTGCTGCTGTTGGACACGGGTTTTAGCAGCAGGGTCTGGTGAAGCTGCCACCCGTCTGTGCTCTGCTGCTCGGACCCCCCACCCTCTGCACGGCTCCCTAAGGCAGCTGGGTTTTATGGTTTGGAGTCTACAGTCTCTAAAATACTGTGTACTAAAATAAGCATGGCCTCGAGCACAGAGTCACTCAGACAAGGCTGGCTGTGGCTGGGTCACTTGTTTCTGTCCTGAGGAGGAATGCACAGAGGTGCTGCTGTGCACAGCCTCTGAGCTGTGCAGTGATAGAAAAACACTGGTGAATTTATCCTGAGTGGTTCTGGTGCACTGAGAACCCTGGTCTCACTGGCTGCCTTTGATTTACTTTTCTATGCATCCGTGGAGCTGCATCCTTCCCAGATAACTCCAGTGTCTACTCTGCCGTTCTTTGTTTTCCTGTTTCCTCCCTGCTAGACACTGAAACACAGAGGTGCCTCCCTCAGCTCCCTTGGCAGGGCTCCTCGCCTCTTCTCGAACACCCACAGCCCAGCAGCTTGTCTGTGGGTTTTCAGCGAACTGCTGGGGAAGCTGCTTTGTGACAAAAGTATGATTAATGATTGCTTTTGCATGTTTCTTATAAATGAGATGCTCTGTCACTAAATAAATACACAAATAAATGGGCTGGGTGTAAAAGAACATGTTTTTCACCAAAAATGACATCCTTAGTTGTAAATTTTAACAGATGTCATGAAACCAAAGATATTATAATCTATTACAAAAACCCTTTGAAGTTCTATTTTAATTAACTGGCAAAGCCATCAGAGCTCTTGGAGAGAAAATGATATGTGCATGTATCTCAGGAATCTCTCGAATGTGATCAGGAGGATGTGATTGGCATGGCTGGAAGATGAAGTGCCAGGGAATAGAAGTCAAGAGCAGGCGCTGCTGTCACAAAGCACAGTTGATATTTAGCAAAGGAACTCTGGCATGGAAAGCAACTGAGAAAAAAATGGGGCCCTAAAGCCCCTTCATTCTCCAGCAGGAACAGGGGAAGGTGCTGCAGCTGGGCCAGCACTGGGAGCCCCTCTGGGGCCAGGCTGGGTTAACCAGCTCGGTTAACCTGGGGTTTAGGTCAACAGGAACACCAGAAAATTAAAAGAGTGTGACCAGTGAGAAATAATTGTGAATTTGTGTCAGCATGGGTGAAAGGAAGCAAGAACCACAGCTGCGGCATCACCAAGGTTGTACCTAGGAAACGGATCCTCCCTCCTTCAGACCCGGGGCATGGGGGAAACCCCAGTGCAGGAATGCCCCCCACGCCCCAGCAGGTGTCTCCATACAGGGAGAGGTTTCAGACTCACCCTTTGCTGCTTCTTGTAAGGCAAAGGACCCAGAAACTTCTCTGCTCTCCTGGCAGTAACTGGCTCAATGCCAGGACAAAACCACTGACAGGTCTCTTGTTCCTCACAAAGGTAGCTGTTCTCTATTGGGCTGTTTGCCAAAACCCCACCCAAATCGTTCAGTACTTAAGGGAGAGCACGAGGCTGCCCAGCGCATTCTCAGGGTGTTGTAGCAGGAGCGTGGGACCTGTCCCTACACTGTGAGCAGCTTTGTTCTTTTTCTTTTTTTTTTTTTTTTTTTTTGTATTATTTTCTTCTTTTTTTAAAACCTTTTTGCTTTTTCAAGACCCACTTGACCATGCTGTCTCGCTAATTATTTAAGCCATTTTCTGTGCGATGCTAGACACCCTCAGAGGTGTTTGTGAAAAACGAGGTTCACTTTCCTGCTAAAATTTAAAAAGCTTTCATGAAAAGACCATTAGGAGACAGAAAGCAAAGGGTCAATACAATTGACCTGGTACCTTGGTCCACCGGTGACTTGGCATTGAGCCAAGTGCACACTGCTCTTTCAGAGCCATTCTCCAAATACCCTTTCCATTGCATCTGCTGCATATCCAAACTTTTCCACAAACTCGTATTCCAGGAACTGTTTAGCACGGCCCCTCCTTGGATCTGCGTGGTGTTTCCTGCCTGTGTCTTCATTATCACCTCCGGTTTGGGCTGTGCTCCACACTTTGTTCAGGTGCTGATAATTCGGGATATCAATGGCAGGGTCCTCTTCACATGTTCATGGGATGTTACCCCAAAGAGACAGCTCAATTGCAAACATAACTATTCACCATGACCAAGCAAACCCATAAAATTGATCTCTTTACAGCAGAGTTAACATTACACATATAACATTCATTTTAGCGGTTGTGAAAAGCCAATACTGTAATGCGTGTCTATAACGTGTTGTACCCTCACAGAGCTGATTACACCTGGCTCTTGGAGAAAGGCAGCGGCTCACAGTGCCCCTGGCAGTGCCAGGAGAGCCCGTGCCCTGCTGCCAGCCCCTGCTGCCCTGGGGAGGGGAGGGGAGCTGCAGGGCAGAGCCCAGGGGAGCTGGAGCTGCAGGGCAGAGGCCTGGGGAGCGGAGCTGGAGCTGGAGCTGCAGGGCAGAGCCCAGGGGAGCGGAGCTGCAGGGCAGAGCCCAGGGGAGCGGAGCTGCAGGGCAGAGCCCAGGGGAGCGGAGCTGGAGCTGCAGGGCAGAGCCCCGGGGAGCTGGAGCTGCAGGGCAGAGGCCTGGGGAGCGGAGCTGGAGCTGCAGGGCACAGCCCAGGGGAGCTGGAGCTGCAGTGCACAGCCCAGGGGAGCTGGAGCTGCAGGGGAGAGCCCAGGGGAGTGGAGCTGGAGCTGCAGGGCACAGCCCAGGGGAGCTGGAGCTGGAGCTGCAGGGCAGAGCCCAGGGGAGCTGGAGCTGCAGGGCAGAGCCCAGGGGAGCTGGAGCCACAGGGCACAGCCCAGGGGAGCGGAGCTGGAGCTGCAGGGCACAGCCCTGGGGAGTGGAGCTGGAGCTGCAGGGCAGAGCCCAGCCCCGAGCTCTCCCGGGCTCGCTCAGCCTCTGCTTCCCGGTGCAGATTCCATCTGCCGTCCCCGTGTGACTCGGATGTTCTGAATGATGTCCTCAGTACATTTTACTTCTAATGTTTCCCCCTTGTGTTAGAAAATACGCTTTTTAGAGAGGATGGCATCTTCTGAGTGACTGTGTCAGCTGCTCAGCCGGGAAGGGAAGTGCCTGGAAAAATGTGATCCTACAGCGTCCCAGGGAAATGGTGGGAAGTCCCCTCCTCCTGCATTGAGGCTGCTCTCAGAACTATGCCCAGGTTTTAGCCCTGGATTTATCTCAACAACAGTCATTCCAAAGCTCCTCAAGCTTTGAGTACTTACAATAAATATTTCTAATGCAACTTCAGATCATCCAAAGTAAACACGTCGAGCTTGGCAGGCAGCTTGGATAAACCTGCTCTGCTCAATCATAAGGTCAAACTGAACAAATTTTCTCTGTCTTCAAAGAAAAATGTGAGTGAATGTTGAGGCTGAAGTGATTTTAACTTCCTTGACAGGGAAGCTTTAGTTACATCAAGCAACAATGAGCAGTTGAAAGATGCAATTTTGGTCATAAAAGACTACAGCAAGTACGTATTCAAAGACAAAATAATTCTTGCTATTCACCACACCATAATATTTGAATACATATGGCATTTATATAGTGAGGCTTATTCCTAGAGTCAGCTGGTGGCTCTGAAACTCAGTCCCCACGCAGCCTGTCAGATCCTTGAGCTTCCCAGGAGAACCGTGCAGGAAACTCCTCTGTGGCAGAGCTGTCACCCTGCTCTGGAGCCATGAGTGGCAGGAACTGGAGCCCCGTGATGGGGAGGTCGCTGCAGGGTGTTTGGAAAGGGAAGGACGATTTTGTGTCTGTTTAGGGGCTTTTCTCTATTTATTGGTGTGTGTTTCCCAGCAGCCGGGTAATGGGCCCCAGAAAAAAGTGTTGTTTAAGGAAAGCAGCAATGGTTTGGGGGGGAATAACTGAATCAAAAGTTCTGGGAAGCCATGGCTGTTCCTTAGGCATTGAAATGTATCTGCTGCTAAGAGCAAAGCAATTTTTTCTAATTCCAAAATCCCAGTTTGTGAGATGCTAAATCATCCTCTGGCTTAACACAACAGTCTCTTGGCAACTGCAGATGCTTATCTTGAAAGATTCGCTTTAACAGCAGATTGAATTCTCAGAAAAGAGGCCAAACATAAAGATGTTAGAAATCAAAGTGAAAATCCAAAAGGATTTTGAGGCTTGATTTGGTTAGGCATCCAAATGTTTGGATATTTATTTGAAACTTATTCAAGCTGCTTAAATCTAAAACTGGGTAATGGGCTCTATCCCCGCTCAGTGATGGGAGTCTTGGCACATACAGTTCCAAATTGCATTGACCTTTTGGACTGCCAAATTCTATTGCATTTTCATGTCTAATTTACTGTCCTACCCAGCCCCAAGGTCTCCAGCTTTGCTGCTTTTCTAGGTTTCCATTTCCTGGCCAATATGTGCTTTCCCCCTTGCTTCATAGGTTTCATTCCCCCCATTAAGTCTCATCTTATTGCTTAGAAGTTTAGGGAGTGATACAGGAGATCAGACTGACAATCCACCCCTTTTGTTATTCTTTCCTCTCTAATTTCACAGGCTCAGATGCTTCAGAAGACACAGGAATACACAGAAATGGATCATCATGGAGACCTTTATCCACAGGAAAGCTCTTAGTGTGTTTCTGTGCTATTGCAGAGGGATTTACATCCTCTTCCACAAACCCCAGCGGAAATCAGTGTTTCACTTTGGCACCAATCTGCATATCCATGTTTTTCTGAATCCTGTTAAATATTTGCTCTCAGTAATATCCACTGGCAATGAGTTCTACAGGTTTATTCTGGAGGCTTTTTGGGTGTCTGTGTACACAGGGTATTTCCACTGCTGATACTGCTGTGATTTATCTTCTTTGCTGGTTTGCTAATTTCCCCAAGAGGTGTCACTGATGTGGTGTCACTTCCTTTTGAGTGCCAGGACGCTGCTGTGCCACGTGGGCTGCAATGCACATCCTCCCTCCAATTTTGAAGAGCATTTGTACAAAGTGTGTTTTAAAACACATTTTAAAGTACACTGTAAAGGATGGGGAACTTGGGGGACTCCCTACGGGGAGGAAGGTGTGGGAAGGGGGTGCCCTGTGCCGCTGACCCTTTGCCCCCAGCACGGGTGCTGTGGGTGCTGTGGGTGCTGTGGAGATCAGTTCTGGTGCCTGTGGGTGCTGTGGGTGCTGTGGGTGCCGTGGGTGCCCTGGAGGTCTGTGCTGGTGCCTGTGGGTGCCGTGGGTGCTGTGGGTGCTGTGGGTGCTGTGGAGATCAGTTCTGGTGCCTGTGGGTGCTGTGGGTGCCGTGGGTGCTGTGGGTGCCCTGGCTCCAGGTGAGTGTGGGGCCCTGCTCCAGGCTGGGGCTCTGGTGCCTGAGTCAGACCCAAGGCTGGGGTTACCTGGGACTTTGCCTCCTCCCTTTCTTTCCTTGTTCCAGCCCTTGAGCCTTGCCAGCCTCGCTGGGCTGCTGGGACCTTTGCAAATGTTCCCGCAGCACCTCCTGGCTCCCACTCACTTTCCTTCTCTGTCTTGGGTGCTTTTGATCAGTGCACGGGATTTACTGGTTTAATTAATCTAATCTCTGTGGTATCATCCTGCTAACTGAAATAATTCCTGACAATGTTTTGTTGATCCCTGTGACTGCTGACTGCCAGCGAAGTGATGTGGTAGCATATGGCAGAATTTCTTATCTGTGATGGCTCAGTTTAGCATTTTAGAGGTTTTTTTCAAGTCCTTTTCCTTTTAATCAGAGTTGTCTACTTGCTAGGAGATTAGGCTGGTTTTGTGAGTTTCTTCTTTGATAAAACTATAGGATTTAATGTTCTGTGAAATCCTGTTGTGTTCCCAGGCTTTTGCAGGAGCAAACTTCACACAGGAATCACCGGGTGTTGCTGCAGGGAGAGGCAGTGCCGGGGTGCACAGGCTTGCTTTGAAGTATCAAGAGTGGTTTGTTTTTAAATGCTCGCAGAAAGGATGGAGCTCTTTACTTCAGTGCATGTCTGGATCGGCCCAGGAGTGCTGGCAGCAGTGGCAGGGCCATGGTTTCACCCCTCACTGGTCACCCCAGCAGTGACATTCCCTCCGTGGTGTCCCATGGCCCCTGAGGTGGGAGCTGCCCTGATCCTGCCTTCCCTGGATGTGCTGAGGCATTTGGATCCCAGTGCCGGGTATTTTCAGGGTGCTGTGCTTGGAAAGGAGCTGACCCTGTACAGGTTTATGTCCAAGGGGTGCTCACAGCAGCCCCCTGGCCGTGAACCCTCCATTCCTGCTCCAGGCAGCTTTGCTGGACCCCCGGGGTCACTGCAGCTCCCCACAGCTCCAGGGGCTGCAGCTCTGCACCAAATCCACGCAGCAGCTGAAGGGGATTGGATTCTGAGAAGTCTTATGGAACCCAATAAAGATCAGTAATCATTAAAATTAACCACATGCTGATTTAATCAACATATAGCTTTGTTAATTACCAGCTCTTTCTTCATGTCCATCTGTTTTAAAGATTTTCGGGAACCTGCAGCAGATGTTCATGTAAATACAATAAGCTGGTTGCCATGTAAATATAAAATTTTCAGGAGTGTTTGTGTATCAGGCACCCAATTTATTTGTGCTGTTGTCAGGATCACGTCTTCAGGGGCTTCAGCACAGAACTGAGGGCTTTGTTATAGCCCCTGCTGGAGGCAGAGCCTGCTGCTGGGCCACCCCCTGCCTGCCCTTGCTCCACTCCCCTCTCCTGGCTGTGTGCTCCATGGCTGGGCCTGCACCTCAGCCCCCAGCCCTGCCTGGAGCTGCCACACATCTCTGATGAGATCAGACCTGACAGTTCCTGCTCCCTTCTCGAGCATGAGCAGGAATTCCAGCTCTCAAGGTGAACACGCTCCGTGGGCCTGCAGGGAGCGGCTCCAGCTGCTGAGCGTGGTGGGTGCAGACAGCATTCCAGAGTGGATCCACATCCCATCCCATTCCATTCCATTCCATTCCATTCCATTCCATTCCATTCCATTCCATTCCATTCCATTCCATTCCATTCCATTCCATTCCCTGTGCACAGCCAGGGCTCCAGAGTGGATCCCAGCCCATTCCCTGTGCACAGCCAGGGCTCCAGAGTGGATCCCAGCCCATTCCCTGTGCACAGCCAGGGCTCCAGAGTGGATCCCAGCCCATTCCCTGTGCACAGCCAGGGGAGGCGCTCCCAGCACGGCTCTGGGGAGGGTGAGGGCAGGGCCAGCCCAGCCTGGGTGTGCCCGGGGTTTGTGATTCCATCCTGATAAAGCACCTTCATCCTGGTGCTCATCTCTCTGGCAGGGATTCACCTTTCCAGGGCAGCATCCTGAGGCTGCTCCCACGAGCTGCTGGAGGAGGGTTTGGTGCTGGGAGGGTGCAGAGGGAAATCTCAGTTCTCAGTTCCCGGGGTCCTGCAGAGAGCTGAGTCTGCAGTCACCCCTCCTTTAGTCTGCACCTGGACACAGCTCTGCTCTCTGATTTCTGCTCTCTTTTTTGGCTTCTGAGGGAAGGGAGCACCAAATTCAGACTCCTGTGAGTGACTGGGGTGTCCCCAGAGCTGAGGCCGTAGCTGCAAACCAGGCATGAGGGAGGAGAGAGGAGCAGCAAGGTGGGCACAAACCTGACAGCTCAGCAGGGGTAAATCCATTCCAGCAACAAAAAAGGGATTTGAAGATGAGAGAAATTAGTCAGCAAAGCAAGTGGGAGTTCATCTAAACCAAGATCATTATTTTTTATACAAAGCCACATTTCTACATATTTGTATAATATTTGCTAATATTTGCTAATATATCCATGGTTTAATGCTAAAAATGTGCCCTTTACTGAACACAGAAAATGCTGGAGGAGATTTTAGCTCCCACCATAATTGAGTCTTACTACGTCAAATCTTTAGATTTCAGATGACAGTGTAAATTAATAGCAAGAATAAAATCTTATAATTGAAACTGAAATGAAACTAAATCTTACAGCTGGGGTAGTGGCTTGGACTTCAGCCTGAGCGCCTAAGGAATCACTGTGGGCTTTTTCATTCTTCAATTCTTTTCCATAAATGTTTTGACATGCTCAGAAATTTGTCTTCATGATTAAGGCTGCTGATGATCACAGACTGATGAGTCCGAAGTCAAAATCTTTACTTCCCATTTCCTCAGGAATAAGTTTCCAGATGAAACTGTACCCTAAGGCCTTGCTGCTGCCATTAGTCACTCACACGAGGGGATGCTTTGCCTCACACCTTGGGGCAGCCCTCGCCTGGGGCTGGGCTGTGCAGCCTGGAAGCCTTCGACTTCTATCATCAAGTAATGCACCTGATACCTCTCATATTCCTATGACACATATTCACTCCTGTAGCATGCATTCTCCTGCCTAGAAGCCCTGGTATCTGTTCATGTCTAAAGAGAATATTTGTATTTTAGACCATATTGATTTCTAATTAACAGATTCAGGACCTTCCCTTCTGCATCTGCCTCTCTTCAACCCTGTCCTTTTGGAAGTCACATTTCCCCTGTGTGCCTAATTAGAAGATGGCCTTAAACACGGAGGAAACGAGAGGCCACGGACTGGAGGCGGAGGAGGAGGAGGAGGAGGAGGAGCACCTTGAGTTTGGTGCCTTTCCCCACAGCGGTCGGTTCTGTGGGTGGATGAGGGGCTGTGGCTGGGTTCTGTGGGTGGGGAAGGGGCTGTGGCTGGGTTCTGTGGGTGGGGAAGGGGCTGTGGCTGGGTTCTGTGGGTGGGGAAGGGGCTGTCATGGTTCTGTGGGTGGGGAAGGGGCTGTGGCTGGGTTCTGTGGGTGGGGAAGGGGCTGTGGCTGGGTTCTGTGGGTGGGGAAGGGGCTGTGGTTGGGTTCTGTGGGTGGATGAGGGGCTGTGGTTGGGTTCTGTGGGTGGGGAAGGGGCTGTCACTGGGTTCTGTGGGTGGGGAAGGGGCTGTGGCTGGGTTCTGTGGATGGAGAAGGGGCTGCGGCTGGGTTCTGTGGGTGGGGAAGGGGCTGTCACGGTTCTGTGGGTGGATGAGGGGCTGTCGCTGGGTTCTGTGGGTGGATGAGGGGCTGTGGCTGGGTTCTGTGGGTGGGGAAGGGGCTGTCGCTGGCTGTGGATGTGTTTGTGGTGCCAGGTCGTGCCCGGGGCACAGGAGCCAGGCTGGTCTGTGGTGTCTGAGCTTTGCTTTGGAGCCCTGTGCAGATTCACTGGGGTCGCGCTGAGCCTGCTGCCTTCGGAGAGGGACTGAAGGCACTGCGGGACATAACAGGGGAGAGATCCATTAGCACTTCCTTTTTTATAATTCATATATCTATAATATATAGCACTTCCTTCTTTATAATTCATATATCTTTAATATACTTTAATTTCCTCTGAGCTCCTTAGGTGCCTGCGGAACGAGGGCGCTCCGATGCTGCCCACGCCGTCGACGGCCGAGGTGAGAATCGTTCCCAGGAATGGAGGGAGAATCGTTCCCAGGAATGGAACGAGAAGGAATGGAAGGAGAATCTTTCCCAGGAATGGAAGGAGAATCTTTCCCAGGAATGGAAGGAGAATCTTTCCCAGGAATGGTCCCTGGGAGTCCCCGGGGCCCCTTCTGGAGCAGCCGTGCGCTCTGGGGCAGGGCTGCTGCTGGGTCCTTGCTGAGACAGGGTACTTGTGTTTATTCATGCTGCAAATCAGCACTAATTTCCTGAAGAACCAAATTTATTGGCTTTATTCCTTCATTTGAATAATGGCTGCCAATAAATATCTCAATAAGCTGCCATTTACAAAGTCATTTTCATAAAAATTAACGTCCAGCTCCTCCGCGGTGATAAATCTCCACGCACAGTGTGTGAAGGCAGCTGCCAGACCTCCCTCTCCCTGGAAATGTTTAGTTACTTTGACTGGTCGAAGTGTTTGTTATTTTTGCTCTTGGTTGTTTTTGCATTTTACAATGTTTAGTTATTTTCTTTTTAAATGTTTGGTTATTTTTCGGTGGTTTTACTTTTGGAAGTGTTTGATCTACAGAAAGCAGCTCCAGACTCTTGTGTTAGTTTAACAAACATATCAGAGGAGGATTCCGCCTAATCGGCACCAAATCGCTTTTCAATTGCCTCATTCCTTTGTTGTGTCTGGGGGGGAAAGATCTTTATCTCCCGGAAAGGAATTTCCACATCAAGGGGCTGTTAGAGCTGCTCCTGGACTTCCAGGCCGTCCCAGAGGTCACAGAAAAGAAAAAAAGAAAAAAAGAAAAAAAGAAAAAAAAGGAAAAAAGCATTATGTAGTGTGGCACCATCACATCCCTATTTTACCGTGTTATTCGATTTAATTTTTTACAAAAAGATGGCTGTGAACTGGAGGAGAGGAGCATGGGTTTAGTGTAACCTCTGCCCAGGTTTCTGCTTTCTCCAAACTCCTCTCGGTTGAACACTCCTCTGTCTCTCCCCTCTCTGCTCCTCAGCACTTTCCTGCCCGCGGGCGTTGCCTGCTCTCCCTGTCCGTGTGTCCGTCTGTGCATCCCCGTCTGTCCGGCCCCGCAGAACAGGAGCAGCCCTGGGTTTCAATGCAGATACAGGTGTGGTTTCCGAAGGAAATCGCTGTTTCCATCAGCTGGCACAAGAGATGAATCCGGCCAGGCCAGCAGGGAACAGTTCCAGTGTCTGCTGCGGGGAGCAGCCGCTTGCCAGGCCGGGATGGGCCGGGGCACCGGGCACATCCCAGTGGTTCCAGTTCAAACAGCCGGAGGGCACAGCCAATCCCAGCCCCTGGAGTTCGGAATATGCAGAGAATTCCCAGAATGAGGCACAGGGAATCCCTGTAGCCCACACTGCAGTGACTGTGTTAAAAGAAGCTGCTGAATGGACGCAGAAATTCTGTTTGGCTGCAACTGAGATAAGAACCTATAAACACGATATAAAATTAAAATGAAACATCTTCCAGTGGTGCACATTATGAATTGGTCCAATGTCAACTCCATCCTCCCATCCTTGGGAAAACGCTGCTTTTCAGCCCTGGAAGAAGCTCCTTTGGATCCTAAGGAGTCATCAGCGCCCCTGAGAAGCCACAGTGGTGCTGGAAAACTTCCTTAACTCCCTGTGTGTGGATTTAGGCCAGGGCTGTCAGAATGTGCAGCTTTGGCAAACAGTGCAGGAACTGCATTGCAGCAGCTGAGCTCAGGTTGGAGCTGTATTAAATCTCGACATTTTAAGGGAGTAAAATAAATAAAAACTTGCTCACTGTTTCAGCACAGGCTGAGCAGAGCCGGCCCTGCTCCTGAAGCCCAGGAATCTGACTACAAGGGAAGTTGTTACTGGCAAGTCAATTGGGAAATAAACCTAAAAGTCAAGCGAAGCAGCAAAATATTGGATTTGTTTGAAAACGAGCCCACTGTGGTGATCTGTTTCTGCTAGAGGAGGTTGATTATAACTGACATCATGGGACCTCACAGCCACAAAAGCTCCAGATTCCCGGGAGTACCACCCTTGTGGCACCAAACTGTGTCAGCACTGCTGTCCCGATGTCAGCGAGCCCCAGAGCACCAGGTAAGAGCTCTCCTCATCCCCCTGCAGCTGCACCTGGGCACTGGGATGTGTTGTGATGGTCTCCTCTCCTCTCCTCTCCTCTCCTCTCCTCTCCTCTCCTCTCCTCTCCTCTCCTCTCCTCTCCTCTCCTCTCCTCTCCTCTCCTCTCCTCTCCTCTCCTCTCCTCTCCTCTCCTCTCCTCTCCTCTCCTCTCCTCTCCTCTCCTCTCCTCTCCTCTCCTCTCCTCTCCTCTCCTCTCCTCTCCTCTCCTCTCCTCTCCTCTCCTCTCCTCTCCTCTCCTCTCCTCTCCTCTCCTCTCCTCTCCTCTCCTCTCCTCTCCTCTCCTCTCCTCTCCTCTCCTCTCCTCTCCTCTCCTCTCCTCTCCTCTCCTCTCCTCTCCTCTCCTCTCCTCTCCTCTCCTCTCCTCTCCTCTCCTCTCCTCTCCTCTCCTCTCCTCTCTCTTACTCGTGTGTGTTTTAGCTCATTACAGAAATAAAGCACTATATGAAAAAGAGATTATATGCTCTGGAATCCCAGCAGAATTCCTGATAAAGTCTGTGTTTGTATTAGATTTTTTTCCCTCACATCTTTAGATTGTGACAGATGCACATAACAAAGAAAATGGAGGATCATGTACTGCATCTCTCTCTGCTTGTATTTTAATAAGGTTTTGAATGTCATTAAGCCCAAACCTCTCATATCTTGAGCTGCAGTAGCGGCTGCGATCAGCTGCTTTTGAAATCATAAATCTGCAAAGTACAGCTGGGGAAGCAGCATTTGAAACGGGAAAATATTCTGCCTGTAGGACTAATTATGCTTTTGCAAACTTTATCAAAGTGTTGCTGCTTGTTCACAGTTAGCAGCACGAGGGGGGGTAAGGAGTGGCAGCAGCCCTGGCTCTGCACACAAATTGTCCTGGAAAGGGACAATCAAGGCTTGGCATGAATCTGGGCTGTCCCGATGTCTCTGCTGGGACAGTGGAGAACTGGAGACACCGTAGGTGTGAGGGGTGCTGGAATCCTGCTCCCCGAATTCACCAGAGCCTCTCTGGCTCCTGTGGGTGGGTGAGCTTTGGCTCCTTGCACAGTTTACTGATAGCCCTGGGAACGGGATGCTGCTGACACGAGGTTATCTAAGGAGGAGAACCTACAGTTCGTATTTCCAAAGTTCCCTCTTCTTCAGCCTTTGTAGGGAAACCCCCTCCACACATGTTCCTTTGACACAAGGAAGGCTCTTCTGAGGCGTGGGAAGCGCAGTGCCTCTCTCAGCAGGTTCCTGCAGGAAGGTAAAATCCTGGAATTATTCAAACATCTGAGTCAGGGCAGAACAACACGGGGAGGATGTCACGGACCAGCACAGCAGTCCCGTGGAAGGACACCCACATTTGGAGCTATTTTTCTTGCCTAATAAAGGTGGAGATGGAAAAAAGCCCTTTTCTGTTTCCTTGTCTGTGTCTCTGATCTCAGTCAGTGCAATCAGCCAGCAGTGGGGGTCTGGGTCCTATTTGGATAGGAATAATGTGGGATTTGTTGATGTTCTCGTAATTTACTTAGGGTTTTTGTGGGTGAAACTTCTCTTCTTGCCTTCTGGATTCCCCCTTTCCCTTTTTACATTAGACACTTCTTCCCTGTGTCCGTGGATGAACACCCTGGGCTGTTCCCTGCCTGGGCTGTTCCCAGGGTCATTGCCAAATCCTGTGCCAATCCCCGCTGTGGGTCCAGCCATGGGGAGCCCTCGGGGGGCCTGGCATGGACCAGGGGCTGTGGGTGCTTGGGGACCCCCCCAGGGTGTGGGGTCACCCCTGGGCCAGGACAGGCTCATCCTCTTGGCCGGGCAGGGGTCACCATGCCAGCCCTGGTGAAATTCCAGGCCAGCAGCAGCTGCAGGGCCGCCCCCTGCCCTGCCCTGTGCCAGGGCTGCCCCAGCAAACGGGGCCCAGAACGCCGAGGCAAAGAAAAGAGGATTTTATTCACACGCTCACGAGCGCTGTGATGTGACACAACTCAGATGGAGGTCACAAGCTGTGCCCAGCTAAAGTGAGAAAACTGTGCTGGCAAATGCTTTAAAAAGCTTGGGACTATTAAGTTAGAGACAGAAGATCCTCGAGAGAGGATGGTAATATCTTTATTATTTCCTCACTTAACTGTTTTGTCACCTCTTGCACAGACATGGTTGCAAATTAACTCTCACACTTTTCAAGGCTGTGGAAGTTTTTCGAGTTAGGAACATCTTTCATCACGAGCCATTTTCATACTGGGTCACTTCAGCTGGTGTTGTCAGTCTGAGAAGGAGCCCCTCAGCCAGAGGGAGGCAGGGGGGCCTGGAGGGCTGAGGATCAGGGCTGTGCCCAGCCCAGAGCATGGGCTGCTCCTGCAGGAGACCCGGGAGGGTGTCAGGAGGCTGAGCTGGTGACAGAGCCGTGGGGTTCCGATTATTTGCCACCATGGCACTGCTCTGTCCCAGCACTGGCTCACAAGAGAAGGCTGTGCCAGGGCAGCTGAGGCAGGTCCTGGCAGGACAGGTGCCACTGACCCCTGAGCTGCACTTCCAGGGCAGAGAGGAAGGGATGCACTGTTCTGGGAGCTTTCAGAGCGCTGTAGCACTGGCAAGGGCCCTGCAGCAGGGGTTTGATGGAGGGTCAGGGCTGCTGGGTGGTCGTCCCCTGCCATCCTGTGGGGCAGGGCTCAGGCAGCACCAGCGGCTTTCACCTGCGGCTCCAGGGCCTGGAGCTGTCTGAGGAGATGACAGGGAGCAAGAGGATTCATGGGGAATGAACTGGGGCAGTTATGGGCAGAATAAATACAGCAGGACTACCCACTGAGGGTGCGGGTTTGCCTCCTCCCTGCTCTCTCTGGGAGGGGAGCAGAAACGAGCCCGGGTCTGCAGCAGTGACAGCGTGAGCCAAAGGTGGTCACAGCCACTCTCCCACTAGGAAATGTTTTGGTTGGACCTGATGATCCTGGAGGTAATTTCCAGTGATTGTGTGCCACAAGGACTCTACTGGAACTGTAATTGAGGTGTAAAAGGTAAGAGAGCACGTGGGTGTTCTGCAGGGGGATGGCACAGAGAGGAAGAGCTGTTTGCTGTGGACTGACGGGTCCAGGTTTGCCGAGGGGGCTGCAGGCAGGGCTGTGACCCAGGGCTGTGACCCAGGGATGCTGAGCTAGTGCTGATTTTTCACAGTCACACCGTGTGGAAGAGCCTCTGCTCTGAGCCCCAGAGTTAGGAAAGGATGTGCAATGCAACCTCTGCCTGTGGATGGGGATGGTACAGGAATGGAGAGGGCAGCAGACACCCATGAATGGTCTCTGGGGGAGGAAGAGGGGACAAATAAGAAAATGAAAGAGTTTGAAGAAGGAGGGAGTGGAACACAGCAATGCTCCTTCTGCTCCTTCCCCTGTGCCTGGTGTGGCCAGTAAGAGCACATCCCTGGGCAGCAGCATCCGCTCCTCCTCTTGTGGAAGCAGCTCAGGTGTTGCTCAGGCAGGTGCAAGAAATTCTCAGTGGTGTCACCAAAGAGCATCATTAAAGCAAATTCACCTGGGAGCAGTGCCTTTGGTTTCACGTGTGCATAACTTTGGGGTTCAGACAGATTCGTGTTACTGCCAGCAAGTCTGGTAGGAAAGCAGGGAGAGACAGGAGAGGAGCTCAAATTGCAGTCTGTAAAGCTGATTACACGATAGGAGCCTGCCAGTCCATCCCAGGGACAGAGTCCTGGTAGCTTTTTATCTGCACAACTGATTTCAGCTGCCAGATGCGCGTGAGCCCCCGAGGGAGCAGAGGAGCTGTGTGTGAGCACTGATGCAGCTCCTGAGCTCAGGCTGCCCCAGCCTGGCAGTGCCAGAGCTGCTGGCACACGTGCAGCTGCAGCCAGTCACGGCCGCAGACATCTCCGGGCTCAGAGCTCAGAGCATCCTCTGAGACAAGGGTGTGACAAGGGTTAGGTGGAAAGCTGTTCACCTTGGCAGGAGCTCAGAGAGGTGTCTCAATAGCTGCAGGGCCAGGTAGGACACAGGGTTTGGTCTTGTGCTTTAAATCCATATCCTGATGCTGAATCTGGGCCAGCTTCGCTTAAAGTCTTTCTTTTTAATGCCATCTCATGTTTAATTCCCCAGCTCAGCTCACAGTGGTTGGACTCTTTTTGAAGTGCAGCAGCTGGCCATGGACCCTGCCAGCAGGGCTGTGTTTGAGGATCAGGCTAAGGAAAGGGCTGGTGGAGAATGGATGAAACATCTGAAGTGTCCGTGGGCAGCCAGGGCAGTGTCTGTGACAGGGCAGTCACCCCTGCTGGCTGTGCAGGGTCACCCGTGACCCACAGCTGCAGGGGGGGCTGCAGCAGCTCGGAGGGGTGGGAACGTCACCCACCTCTGCAGCAGGGAGGGACGTGGAGCAGACCTGTGGGACCCTCAGCATTCCTGACCTCTGTCCCAGCCTGGGACAGCCCCTGTGAGTGTAACCTGGGCAGGGAGGAGCAATAAATCAGGAGCTTGTGCTGCAGGGAGGGGATGTGCTGGGCCTGACCTTCCCAGGGTGGGGAAGGAGAATTCACTTCTCTGATTACAGACACTGGGCTTTATGATTAGAGCTGCATAAAACCAATCTCTTCTGCGCTTCAGGGGCTCAGCCTGAGAACATTATTCATGAAATATCCAGTTTATAAAATCATGGCTCAATTCCTAGGCACTGATGTCTTTCAGTGACTGGCCCTGCAAGAGGCCAGGCCCCATCCAAAGTCACTGCACATAACAGAAAAACTCCTGTTTATTTCCACAGGCTTTGGGTTGGGTCCTTAGAAAGCAATTTGGGCAGTGAGGTGAGAAATTTGGGATGACCAGCATATCACAAGCATCGAGCTCCACTCTTTTCACTTCAGTTCACAGACAGAATTCCAGTCCAAGTGAGGACAGACGACCTCCTGTGCACTGCTGAGCAGGTAGCAAAAGGTGCATTTGAAAATGGATCTTTTCATTGCATTTCTCTAGTGTGTTATTTTTGTGTATTGATTCTGAATTTCGTTGCGGAGTCTGATTTTAGTTGCTGTTCTGAGATGATGCTCTGGCTGTACCAACACCTGTTAGACCCAAATTTCAATGTGATTCAGGTGGGGGGGCACCTTCTGCTCTCCTTACCCAGCCCTGTGTGTGCTGGGAGAAACCAGTGGAGCAATGGGGATTTGTCCCAGCAGCTTTATGAGAGGCCTTTGTGACAGTAGAGCCCAAGTTCCTTTTTCCCTTTCAATATTTATTTCTCCAGCCCAACATTCATGGAGAATGAGCTGGGGTCCACTGGGGACTCTGTGACCCTCCTGATGGACACGGGGGGCGAGCCTCATGCTCTTGGCACAGACCTGTGCAAAGAATCACTGGATCACAGAATCCCAGGATGGTTTCTAGGGTTGGAAGGGATCTTAAAAATGCTTTCCAATACTTTTTACTGTTGGTCAGAAATTTTGTCTTGCTCTTGTCATTGCCTTGCAGCTCAGGAGAACAGGACAAGATGATTTCCCCGGTCAGGTGTGGTCGCTGCTCTGGGAGTGCTTGGAGAGGCCAGTGGAGAAATGAGAAGAATCTGAATATCAGTTACAGAAAGGATGATACTGGACTCCTGTGGCAATTTCCTGTGGTAATAAGCAGCCAAGAGGATATTAAAAATGTCATCTAAAAGTAATAATAATTGAAATAGATTCTGGCATCTTTTATAACAAGAGAGCCAGCAATTATTACTGGGGATATTTTAAAAGAAAACAAACACATTCAATAATTAGTTAAGTGAATTGCCAATATGCTGATGCTGCTGAAATTAATCTGAAAAATATGAGGTCAGCAACGTGGTTGTGCACAATTCCATTGGAGATGAGGTTCAGAGGAGGGCTGGGGTGTGTTTTGCTGGAAAGCAGAGGCACCGTGAGCCTGGTCTGTGGCTCTGGGTCCTGCAGGACCCTGTGCCCTGGGGCATGGAGGCCTCTTCTCCAAAGGGGCTGGGGAAGGGCCCAGGGGCTCTCCCCACTGGCTGGGGGCTGTGACAGCTCCTCCACACGTGCCCTGAGCAGGGCTGGTGATGCCAGCACGGTCAGAGAGCTGAGCTCCCCCTCTGCCCCGAGCTCACCCACAGCAGGCTCTGAGCAGTGCCCCTGCTCATCACTCTTGTGAAGTTTATTTTTTCCAGAAGCAGGCTGAGCCATGGATTTATTATAATTCCTGTTTTTACACCTACAGAGGGACAAATCTAATGTACATTTTAAAAACTTTCTCCTTGTATGGGAACAGGACAAGTGTGAGTCGGGAGGCCACACTGAGCCAGGAGCCTCTGCTCTGAGCCTGCACAGTCCTGTTTGGGCTTTAACAGGGACTGCTAACTCAGAGAAAAGTCCTTTCTTTTCCCCAAACAGGCAGGAAAGCCTGTGACACATTGACCAAGCTGTGCTGTCAGGGGGTTCCTCCCACAAAGGAAAATGTCTGATGAAGGTGGATTCTGCCCCACTCTGAACTTGTCCCTAAGGACACCAAAGCCTGAGACTGTGTCCATCCTAAAGCACCAGTTGTGTGTGGTCCTCGTTTGAAAAGAAATACAAATATTTTGAAATGGGTGTTTCTTGCCTCAGCCTCGATGGCTGCTGTGTCAGCACTCTCTTCACCCTCTGCTTTCACAAAACAACAAGAGTTCTTCTCTCCCTGTGCTTCACAAACTGCAACGAGGCAAATCCCTCAGTCCTGAGATGCAGCTGGAGAGAAAAGACCATTTCTGGAGATGATGAGGTTTCACCTGGACAGCCCAGGTGAGTGCAGTCACAGGGACTTCTTAATGTTGCCACTGCTTGCTTTTCTGGGGTTATATAAAGCACTGACACGCTTGGAGCCTGGCAGCAGAGAGCTTTCCCAGGCACCTTTGTGCTCCTAATTGTGTTTTTTGTTTTTATTCACCACCAGCAAGTTGTCTGAAGAGAGTTTTATCTTTTGCTGTTTTTCCCTCACAGCCATGCCCAAGGATCAGTCCCTGACACCCAGAGCTGAGCTGAGCTGAGCTGAGCTGAGCTGAGCTGAGCTGAGCTGAGCTGAGCTGAGGGCTCTCCCCTCTCCATCTCTGCTGGGCTCAGCACGAGCTGCTGCTCTCGTCTCTTTACACCACTGATGAGACACACGAACACATTTGCTGTTGTAAGTCTGAAATCACAACCATCAGTTCTGCCTGGCACTCAGAGCAAACAAAATGTCTTTATTGCGACTTATCCAGCCACACCACTTGTCAATTTTATGAGTTTTTAAAATAACATCTAATGTTAACTTGGCAATGAATCTGTCTTAAGACACACAACCCACTCATGTTGTAGTTCCTCTATTAAAGAAAAATATGTACGAGCACCATGGGAAAGCACGAATCAAACTTTTTAGTATCCCATAGGGTACAAAGAAATGGGAGCAGGGGGAGCTAAGGGCTGCCCAGAACGCTGGGCAGGTGTTCCTCTGGGCTACAGCATCCAACAAGTATTTTATCTTGATCAGCTGCACAGGAACTGGGAGCAAACACCCCATTGTGGAGAGCCTTTCCATTTAGTTTCACCATGTTTATTACTGAGAATGGGAATTGTTTGCCTTCAAGAGCAGGTTTAGGTCAGATGGTTATGGTTTAACATTTATGGGATTTTTGGACCTTTATTGCACTGTTAGAACCTGATTCATGGACGACCATGCATGAACCCAACTTAAGGCATATAAATAGTCCTCCTGATCTGAATTTTAACACTGATTACAGAGGGGTGAGGTGCTAGTCACTGTGACTAAAAGGAATATGCAGTGTGCCCCCACTGCTCTCCAACACAAGAAAGGATTCCAATTGCCTCTTCTGGAAAAATCGTGATGTGGTAAGGATTTTATCCACTTGTGAATAAACTGAAGTTCAATGGATTTGTTTTGTTCTTACTTCAAATCCACAAAAAATACGTGTATTTCTGTGTTTCTGCAGTTGAGAATGTCACTGGTTCAACTTAATTCTCCCCCTGAAAACCAGATTTCTGGAGAGGGTCCAACACCCACTCCTGATGATTTTTCTCTCCATGGCTGCACACATTGTCATTCACACCAACGGGTGTTAACCTCTCACTTCAGAAGAGATTCTTCTGTAGCACCGACTCTGATTAGTTGTGACACAAACTATGTTATCTCTGTAATTAAGTGCCCTCGTGGGTTAGCCCGTGTTGGGAAGATGCTGTGACCCTTAATGAGGAGAACAGAGGAGCAGAGGAGCCCGGCCTCTCCCGGCTGCCTGCTCTCATCCGGCAGGAGATGCCAGCGGTGCAAAGGAATTCCCCTTTTCCAAAGGCAGAAGGTGCCAGCAGTGCAAAGGAATTCCCCTTTTCCAAAGTGCTCTCATCCGGCAGGAGATGCCAGTGGTGCAAAGGAATTCCCCTTTTCCAAAGTGCTCTGCAAACATCGATTATTCCTGCAGCCCCTGGGGAAGACATGAGCTGGGAGATGTCGTGGTGTTCCTGCCCCAGTTCACTGTGGTACCCTGGGCTAATCCTAATCCTAAACCTTAAACCTAAACCTCATCTCATTCCACCCCTTGCCATGGGCAGGGACACCTTCTACAGACCAGGCTGCTCCAAGCCCCATCCAGCCTGGCCTTGACCTTGGTCACTCCTCTGAAGTCTGAACAGTGAATTTTTGATTTGACTGGAGGGGTCAGCAGTGCTGGGACACTGCTGGGACACTGCTGTGCAGGAAACTGGGGAGGAAATCCTTGTTTTGAGCACTGCTTTAGCCTTGAGTCATATTTGTGAGGCTTTCATTGCCTGGGTGTTGGAGGATGGGAATACAAATCAGGGTAAACACAGCTGAAGCAAATTCATTAAACATGAACGCAAATATTTGCAGAGATTTTGGTTCACAGCCTTCACAGATTTCCAGAATTACAGTAATGGGAGGTGGGCACGTGTTCAGCCAGCGATGGTGAGACAAAGGAAATCAGTGTGAGCACCAAAGGGACAGACAGGGGTGGCTGCAGGGGACTGCTGAAGCCACCGTGCCCAGGCTGTCCTGCTCCTCCCTGGGGACAGCCACCAACAGCCAACATGTCCCCCCTCCTCGTGTCCACTCAAACAGGAGACCTTCCCTCGGAGCAGCCCGGGATTTGGACAAGGGCCTGGAATGGCAGCACACAGAGAATGGATCCCACTGCTGAGGGCAGGGCTGGATGGGATCTGGGGCAGGAATTGTTCCCTGGCAGGGTGGACAGGCCCTGGCACAGGGTGCCCAGAGCAGCTGTGGCTGTCCCTGTCCCCTGGCAGTGCCCAAGGCCAGGCTGGACACTTGGAGCACACTGGGAGAGTGGGAGGTGTCCCTGCCAGGGCAGGGGTGGCACTGGAGGGGCTGGAGATGCGTTTTGGTCTCTTCAGCTGCAGCCTGGATCTGTCACTGTTTGTTCAGGGTGAAGCTCTTGCCAGAGGCTGGAGCTGTGTTGGCTGCACAGCCAGGCAGGGGGACAGGAGCTGAGGAGACCCCGGGTGTGTGAGGGAGGGGTGTTCTCAGAGCCTGGGATAGGGAATTTCCCCAAGTAAACCACACCAGAACAGAATTATGTATTCTGTGGTTCCATGTTTCTAAGAGAGATGCAAATTGAGACATAAGACTTCTCTCAGTAATGTACAATAAAAATTCAATGGCTGGCAGTTGACATAAAGCTTATAAATATGTTTTCAAATAAGTACAACAGCCATGAGATCAGGAATCAGTAAGTCATAATGCATTTCAGCACAGTACTGATGAACCCATTTTTCTGGCACATATGAAATAACGAGCTCATTTTAATTCTTTGTAGATAACAGATAACAGCTTGAGAGGCATGTGCCGTGCCATTCACTTTTATGGCTCCATCTCCTCCACACTTGATGCTCCCGTGACATTGGGGTCGGAGGAGAGGGTGGGTTGTGCATTCTTGCTTGCTTCCCTCCTCCTCGCTGCTGCATAATGTGGCTATCATTAAAAACCCGACAAATTAAGCAGCCATTTAGTGCATCAGAGTAGCAGCTGACTGATGTGGCCACAGATTATGTTGTTAGTAACTTTTCTGGAATTTATTTCATTTATCTCTGCTTTATATCTCTGCTGTTGCTCTCTAATCATCCCTCCCACGAGGCATTGTGTTCCTATTGAGGCAGCAGCTAAATGAGCTGAGAATTAGATCTATATTACATCAGCAGTGGGCATTGCAGATATTACCAACATATTAAAAGAGAAATTCAAATGAAACAAACAGGAACATGTTCTTTCCTACTCCAGAAATTGATCCTGCTTCCACAGCCGAGCAGTGTTCAGGAGGAAGAGATGAGCTTTGTCACAAACAAGGCGTTAGATGAGATCATTAACTGAAATGAGATTACTGCCACTCGGTAATTTCATTTTTCTTTGTCCTTAGAAGTTTGGCTAGGCTGGGAAAGGATGGATGCTTTGCTGTGGTAGCACTTTAAAGCCCTGAGCTGTACTTGGCTGTCCAGGGATTACACGAGGCAGGCCAGCAGCCCCAGAGCTGTGGGGGAGCCCCTGCCCTTGGCACACTGGCTCTGGGCTCGTGTGCCCCTTCCCTCAGTGGGAGCAGGGCTGTCCCTCCCAAAGGCACCTCCCAGAGCAGCCAAAGCCTCTGCTGAGCCCTGCTGCTCCTTGGCCATTCTGCAAGGCAGGTCTGGGTTTGAGAAATCACCTTTATCCTGAGGGGTGGCATTAAAACCGCCCTGTGTTAATGTCCTGCAGTTTGAGTCAGGGGTTAATCACGGGGGGAGCAGGCTCTGTGCTCTGCTCCCCTCAGCTGCAGGATGTCGCTCCCTTCTGCTGGAATACACAACACACCTGAGCAGGAAGATCTGCAGAAACAGATCCGGGATGCCTTCATATAAATCATTACCATTTTATAAGGAAAATTACACTTAAAGGAAAGTTAACATTTAAAGTTTTCTGTTGCGCTTGCTCTTCAGTTCTGCCAGTGCTCACTGCACCAGCCTCAGCACTGTGATCTTTCCTTTCTGCTGAAATAACCACGCCCTGTGTGGGGAAAGGGGTGGTGTGTCCAGGCAGGCTGAGTCTCTGCTCGTTACTTTGGTTTTATACCTGAGAAATGCCCTTTTTATTTTTTTCTAAGTCAGCACGTGGTGACAGTGTGGAAATGTGCTGGGCTTTTCCCACCAGTGGGAGGTGGCTGTGGCCTTCGCAATTCCAGGGCTCTCCAGGGCTCCAGGAATGTTCCAGGCTGTACTGGCTGTCCTTCAGCTTTGGACAACCATTATTTCTAGTAGGACAAATACATGATGTTCTATCTCACCCCTGAATCTCCACTTCTGAACTACAACTAAACTGTAATTTTGTTTATATTTACTGACTTTGGCAGTCAGGAAATCCTGAGAGCAAGAGCATATCTTGATAAACTTAAATGGGAACCTCTGGGACTGCACGATTAATTCAGTTTTGGTGTGAATTCAGTAATGGTGTACAATAAATCTGACCTGAATGTAGCAGAAAGTAAGAGAATTCTATATTAATGTTTTATAATAGGTTTATAGTTAAATAAATTTTGTGAAAGCATAGGGGTCTCATTGTTACTCAGTCAGCTTTCCCCATAGCAATATTTTCCCATGATTAAGTTGGAGATCAGATAACCACCTTATGCAGTATATACCCAATAGCAATTTAAAAAATTCAATATCAGCTGTATTATTCTAAAGACTCATTCCATTTTCAATGCCATATAAGTACAAAATAAAGAGATAAACTACATATAAAATGTAAAACACGGGAAAATTTATCACTTGCAAACATAAAAGCCAAAAGGATAAAAAAGGAGAACAAAAGCAAATGGAGGCCATAAAAGAATACAGAAAAAAAAAAGATAAATCCGCAGCATTACCTTTTCTATATGCATTTGGCTGGGGTTTATTAAGGTGCATTCACTCTAGTGCAGAACATAATCACCTCTGTGATGCACTTTACTGCCACGGGCTAAATTAATTTATGCTGTGCTGGAAACGCTGGGCCCTGCTGGATCCAAAAGGGCGTGGAGCCCCTGGGGGGGGGGAGCTGGGTGTCCCTGCCTTGGAGCCTCCTGGGGGTGAGCTGTGGATCCTTGCCTCTGGAGCCCCCTTGGGAGCTGAGCTGGGAGTCCCTGCCTGTGCAGCCCCCCGGGGGTGAGCTGGGGGTCCCTGCCTGCTGGGGGACACAGCTCTGTGCCCATGGGCAGGGCTGGGGTCACTGAGCTGGGGGTCCCTGCCTGTGCATCCCCCCTGGGGGTGAGCCGGGGGTCCCTACCTGTGCAGCCCCTCGGGAGGTGAGCTGGGGTCCCTGCCTGCTGGGGGACACAGCTCTGTGCCCGTGTGCCAGGACAGGAGCAGGCTCAGGGCTGGGGTCACTCTGAGGGGCTGGGACTGACCCAGAGGATCCCACCCCGTGGACAGGCAGGTTGGACTGGGGCTGGTTCTGTCACCTTGGGAAAGCCCCGAGGGCAATCGCTGCAGTCGGGAGTCCTTGTGGGACTCAGCCCATCCCTGCCACCCTGTGGAACTGCGGGGGGTGCAGGTATTGGGGCACCTTCCCAACCCAACGGCCCCATATCCATCCTGCCCTGCAGTGTCTGCCCATGGCCCAGGGAGACAGCAGTGTCCCTTAGCCAGCCCTGTCCTTGCCCAGCAGTGTCCCTGCCCAGCAGTGTCCCTTACCCAGCAGTGTCCCTTACTCAGTCCTGTCTCTCACCCAGCAGTGTCCCTCACCCAGCACTGTCCCTTAGCCAGCCCTGTCCTTGCCCAGCAGTGTCCCTCACCCAGCACTGTCCCTTACCCAGCAATGTCCTTTACCCAGCAGTGTCCCTGCCCAGCAGTGTCCCTCACCCAGCACTGTCCCTCACCCAGCACTGTCCCTTACCCAGCAGTGTCCCTTGCCCAGCAGTGTCCCTGCCCAGCAGTGTCCCTCACCCAGCAGTGTCCCTTACCCAGCAGTGTCCCTCACCCAGCAGTGTCCCTCACCCAGCAGTGTCCCTCACCCAGCAGTGTCCCTCACCCAGCAGTGTCCCTTACCCAGCAGTGTCCCTCACCCAGCAGTGTCCCTTGCCCAGCAGTGTCCCTGCCCAGCAGTGTCCCTTACCCAGCAGTGTCCCTCACCCAGCAGTGTCCCTCACCCAGCAGTGTCCCTTACCCAGCAGTGTCCCTCACCCAGCAGTGTCCCTTGCCCAGCAGTGTCCCTGCCCAGCAGTGTCCCTGCCCAGCAGTGTCCCTCACCCAGCACTGTCCCTGCCCAGCAGTGTCCCTACCCAGCAGTGTCCCTCACCCAGCAGTGTCCCTTACCCAGCAGTGTCCCTTACCCAGCACTGTCCCTTACCCAGCAGTGTCCCTTACCCAGCAGTGTCCCTCACCCAGCAGTGTCCCTTACCCAGCAGTGTCCCTCACCCAGCAGTGTCCCTGCCCAGCAGTGTCCCTGCCCAGCAGTGCCCTCACCCAGCAGTGTCCCTCACCCAGCACTGTCCCTGCCCAGCAGTGTCCTCACCCAGCAGTGTCCCTTACCCAGCAGTGTCCCTCACCCAGCAGTGTCCCTTGCCCAGCAGTGTCCCTTACTCAGTCCTGTCCCTTACCCAGCAGTGTCCCTCACCCAGCAGTGTCCCTTGCCCAGCAGTGTCCCTTACTCAGTCCTGTCCCTTACCCAGCAGTGTCCCTCACCCAGCAGTGTCCCTCACCCAGCAGTGTCCCTCACCCAGCAGTGTCCCTGCCCAGCAGTGTCCCTTACCCAGCAGTGTCCCTCACCCAGCACTGTCCCTGCCCAGCAGTGTCCCTCACCCAGCAGTGTCCCTCACCCAGCAGTGTCCCTTACCCAGCAGTGTCCCTCACCCAGCAGTGTCCCTCACCCAGCAGTGTCCCTTACCCAGCAGTGTCCCTCACCCAGCAGTGTCCCTTGCCCAGCAATGTCCTTTACCCAGCAGTGTCCCTGCCCAGCAGTGTCCCTCACCCAGCACTGTCCCTCACCCAGCACTGTCCCTTACCCAGCAGTGTCCCTTGCCCAGCAGTGTCCCTGCCCAGCAGTGTCCCTCACCCAGCAGTGTCCCTTACCCAGCAGTGTCCCTCACCCAGCAGTGTCCCTCACCCAGCAGTGTCCCTCACCCAGCAGTGTCCCTCACCCAGCAGTGTCCCTTACCCAGCAGTGTCCCTCACCCAGCAGTGTCCCTTGCCCAGCAGTGTCCCTGCCCAGCAGTGTCCCTTACCCAGCAGTGTCCCTCACCCAGCAGTGTCCCTCACCCAGCAGTGTCCCTTGCCCAGCAGTGTCCCTGCCCAGCAGTGTCCCTCACCCAGCAGTGTCCCTTACCCAGCAGTGTCCCTCACCCAGCAGTGTCCCTCACCCAGCAGTGTCCCTCACCCAGCAGTGTCCCTCACCCAGCAGTGTCCCTTACCCAGCAGTGTCCCTCACCCAGCAGTGTCCCTTGCCCAGCAGTGTCCCTGCCCAGCAGTGTCCCTTACCCAGCAGTGTCCCTCACCCAGCAGTGTCCCTGCCCAGCAGTGCCCTCACCCAGCAGTGTCCCTCACCCAGCACTGTCCCTGCCCAGCAGTGTCCTCACCCAGCAGTGTCCCTTACCCAGCAGTGTCCCTCACCCAGCAGTGTCCCTTGCCCAGCAGTGTCCCTTACTCAGTCCTGTCCCTTACCCAGCAGTGTCCCTCACCCAGCAGTGTCCCTTGCCCAGCAGTGTCCCTTACTCAGTCCTGTCCCTTACCCAGCAGTGTCCCTCACCCAGCAGTGTCCCTCACCCAGCAGTGTCCCTCACCCAGCAGTGTCCCTGCCCAGCAGTGTCCCTTACCCAGCAGTGTCCCTCACCCAGCACTGTCCCTGCCCAGCAGTGTCCCTCACCCAGCAGTGTCCCTCACCCAGCAGTGTCCCTTACCCAGCAGTGTCCCTCACCCAGCAGTGTCCCTCACCCAGCAGTGTCCCTTACCCAGCAGTGTCCCTCACCCAGCAGTGTCCCTTGCCCAGCAGTGTCCCTTACTCAGTCCTGTCCCTTACCCAGCAGTGTCCCTCACCCAGCAGTGTCCCTCACCCAGCAGTGTCCCTCACCCAGCAGTGTCCCTGCCCAGCAGTGTCCCTTACCCAGCAGTGTCCCTTACCCAGCAGTGTCCCTCACCCAGCAGTGTCCCTTACCCAGCAGTGTCCCTCACCCAGCAGTGTCCCTCACCCAGCAGTGTCCCTTACCCAGCAGTGTCCCTCACCCAGCAGTGTCCCTTGCCCAGCAGTGTCCCTCACCCAGCACTGTCCCTTACCCAGCAGTGTCCCTCACCCAGCAGTGTCCCTCACCCAGCAGTGTCCCTTACCCAGCAGTGTCCCTGCCCAGCAGTGTCCCTTACCCAGCAGTGTCCCTTACCCAGCAGTGCCCTCACCCAGCAGTGTCCCTCACCCAGCACTGTCCCTGCCCAGCAGTGTCCTCACCCAGCAGTGTCCCTTACCCAGCAGTGTCCCTCACCCAGCAGTGTCCCTTGCCCAGCAGTGTCCCTTACTCAGTCCTGTCCCTTACCCAGCAGTGTCCCTCACCCAGCAGTGTCCCTTGCCCTGCAGTGTCCCTTACTCAGTCCTGTCCCTTACCCAGCAGTGTCCCTCACCCAGCAGTGTCCCTCACCCAGCAGTGTCCCTCACCCAGCAGTGTCCCTGCCCAGCAGTGTCCCTTACCCAGCAGTGTCCCTCACCCAGCACTGTCCCTGCCCAGCAGTGTCCCTCACCCAGCAGTGTCCCTCACCCAGCAGTGTCCCTTACCCAGCAGTGTCCCTCACCCAGCAGTGTCCCTCACCCAGCAGTGTCCCTTACCCAGCAGTGTCCCTCACCCAGCAGTGTCCCTTGCCCAGCAGTGTCCCTTACTCAGTCCTGTCCCTTACCCAGCAGTGTCCCTCACCCAGCAGTGTCCCTCACCCAGCAGTGTCCCTCACCCAGCAGTGTCCCTGCCCAGCAGTGTCCCTTACCCAGCAGTGTCCCTTACCCAGCAGTGTCCCTCACCCAGCAGTGTCCCTTACCCAGCAGTGTCCCTCACCCAGCAGTGTCCCTCACCCAGCAGTGTCCCTTACCCAGCAGTGTCCCTCACCCAGCAGTGTCCCTTGCCCAGCAGTGTCCCTCACCCAGCACTGTCCCTTACCCAGCAGTGTCCCTCACCCAGCAGTGTCCCTCACCCAGCAGTGTCCCTTACCCAGCAGTGTCCCTGCCCAGCAGTGTCCCTTACCCAGCAGTGTCCCTTACCCAGCAGTGTCCCTTACCCAGCAGTGTCCCTTACCCAGCACTGTCCTTGCCCAGCAGTGTCCCTGCCCAGCAGTGTCCCTTACCCAGCAGTGTCCCTTACCCAGCAGTGTCCCTTACCCAGCAGTGTCCCTCCCTCCCCTCTCCCTCGGGAGCTCCTGGCTGTGGGGCCGCGGTGTGGGGCGCTCCCTCCCAGGGTGGGCTCTGGGGGTCCCAGCCCAGCTGCCCACCTGGCGCGGTCCCCAGGCTGTGCCACCCCTCTGGGTGCTGGCAGGAGTGTCCTGGTCCCGGACTGGAGAGCCAGCACCGATTCTTCTGTTCCTTAAACCCATCTAGCGAACACCTAATGGCTTCTCCCTATCACTGTGGCTAAGGTCGTGCTAACGACTCCATTATGAAAGTGTTCGCAGCTATAATTACTGTCTTTTCTGTGTAAAAAGGTGCCCTGAGCTGACATGGTGCAGACGTGGTTCCACCCAGACGCAGATGGTTTGTTTCTGTCCCTTTGCTAAATTGCTATTCATGTCACAATCTCCAGCCCATGGAATAGTTCATAAACACAACAACAGATTTTCCAACGGGCACTCTGGGTTCACACAGCCCTTTTCCTCAGGAAATAAAAAAGCTATTTGTGGGAAAATAGCCCCACCAAAGCCCAGGAAACATTGGAGAGAGAAACTGGACTCCTGCATTATCCAGTGACCCTTGTTTCAAAGAGCATCATCATTTCTGTTCCAAAGTCATAAAGTTACTCACTTCTGCTCTTCAGAATCTCCTATGTCAGAAATAAAGTCATGAAACTGAGGCAGTGGAATGGAGAATTCACCCTAAACATAAATGACAGGATGTAAAATTTCTCGTGTGAGTAGCAGTCTGAAAGGGAGACTTTCCTGGAGGAATGATAACTTCCAGTGTCATGCGAAGGTTTGTATCGATGGTTACTGCTGAAGGGTCCCTCAGCTCTTGTATGAGCCCACTGGAGGTGGGAAAGGTCAGTGCAGCCCCAATGCCAACCCCAGGAGAGCAGCACGGGGCCGTGTTTGGGGGTCTTTGTTTCCTCCCTCTGGTTCCTGCAGTGCAGTTCCAGGTGAGATTTTGGATCTCGGCCTGAAGCGTTGCTGGGGGCTGCCCTGGCTGCATTAATCCAGAGCTGACTCACTCATTTTGGTTTTGGCAGGCACCGACGGGGTGGGGAGGGGCTGAGCTTGGGGACAGCCACCGAGGGGAGCCAGCCCTGTCCCATGGGAGCAGCCCACAAGTGCACAGGAACCCCCCTCCTTCCTGTGCTGCCTGCAGAACAGTGGGGCCTGGGGGACTCCCCTGCATTTTCAGTTTATTCTTCCTTTGGTATCAACTGAGGGCAGTTCTGAACTGGGGCTCGTTGTTGTGGCAGATTTCCGTGGATCAGAAAGGTGACACTGGAAGCAACATAGGAGAGCAGGACTAAGAGGAGTTTGGTTTTCCCTCGACACCATTCCCCTCCCAGCACATCGCGGGGTTTATTTCCCTCCAGGAGCATCACCTCGCCAGCCCAGCTGTGCACAGAGGAGCCCCTGTGACCCTGGGGGCTGCCTCTGACACCGAGCTGTGCTTGAGCAGAGCTGTCCTGCACGGGGCTGGGGCAGGGACAGGGACAGACACCCCCAGGAGCTGCTGGGGACACGGCAGGACACAGCGGGGACATGGGCAGGACACAGCGGGGACATGGGCAGGACACGGCTGGGACACAGCTGGGGATATGGGCAGGACACAGTGAGGACATGGGCAGGACACAGCGGGGACATGGGCAGGACACAGCTGGGGATACAGGCAGGACACAGCTGGGGATATAGGCAGGACACAGTGGGGACGTGGGCAGGACACAGCTGGGGACATGGGCAGGACACAGCTGGGACACAGCTGGGGACATGGGCAGGACACGGCTGGGACACGGCTGGGGACGTGGGCAGGACAGGCAGGACATTTGGCACCAGCCCTGCCGCGGGTGCTGCCAGCCCCGTGTGTTTCCTGCCCGGGCTCACTGGGGTGCCCCCAGTGCCCCCACTCCCCTCACTGCCCCAGGGGTGCCAGGGGGGTGCAGAGCCAGGGGTGCCCCTGCTGGGTGTGGCTGCCACCCACGCCCCGGGGCTGCCCCCTCTGCTCCTTCCTCCCAGCGAGTTCCAAACCTCACCAAACATCAGTGCACCTGATTGGGAATAGGTAATAAACTTAATATGCATGAAAATATGCATGAAGAGCTCTGCCCTCAACAGCAGCAGTCTTTTAAAGATTTCCATAATGCTAAGCAGCCTCTTGCTCACATGCCCACAGATCGTGGTGGCTTTGTTGTCATGGATACTGGTACATACCTTGTTTTCTTTCAGAGATCTATCAAATATGTGCATTTGGATGTTCCCTGGATTTGCCTGAATGTTCTAAGCACATTTTTACACTAGTAAATAATATTAAACAGCTGTGTAATTTATGCTGGAAGACTGAACACACTCCAGCTCAGTATTTTAACACCCATTTTTCACCCTTGAGATTTCCAGTCCAAGCACCCTGCCCGACGATGTTCTCATTGAGATGGAGCATGACTGGCAAGGAGCTGTGTTCTTTCAGTGGGGTTTTACTCTGAGGAGCCCCTCCATGCACTGACCACTCCCCAGCCACCCACGGGCAGGGGAAGGAGTCACCAGCCTGGTTTTCAAGCATGAGCTGATTCCTTTCAAGATAATTTGAAATGTAAACCCAGCCTAAAACCAAAATCTGGCTAATTTCTGCATTGCATCTGCTTCATCTTTTCAGTGGAGACAAGAAGGGTACTGCAGGCACTGTGGGGAAGCTTTGGAAGCAGGCTCTCCATCTCTCCTCCTGGAAAAGCTGGTGCTCCACCTGGAGTACTGTGCACCTGAAATGGAAATCTAAAGTCCCAGCAATGGAAGAAAATCCAAACTCCTGCCTTTTCCCTCATTATCTGCTCCTCAGTGCCCAGGAGCTCTGTGCTGCCTTTGGGCAGCGTGAGGCAGGAGCTGTCACTGAGTCCCAGCAGTGTCCCTGCTCTGGGGCACTGCCAGGGCTGCAGCAGTGCCACAAATAATGCCAGAGCTGAGGCCTTCACATTCTGCTGCTGGAGCTGGTAAAAAACCCGGGTGAACCCGGGCTCTGGCTGCTGAGTCAGTGACTAAGTGTAAACCCTGTTGTCTGCTTAGTGAATGCGCCGGGGAGCACAGCTCAAGTGGCTCAGGCTGGGTAATGGGCTTGTGCCTATGGTTTTCAGGATTAAATTCAATTAAGTTTCATCTATCAGCAGCAGAGAAAGAAGATGTTGAAATAATAAGACAAGGGAATGATAATGTTCTTAGAAAAGAAGGAACATTTGTCATTATTAAAGAACAGAACTGCAATAGTGTCAACTCCCTTATCTGCAGTTTGTGAAGTTGAGAGTATATCAAATAAACATGGGGTAAATATTTGAGATATGCACGCACAGACCTCTGCTTCTGAGAGAAAACAACATTTACCTCCGTACAGTGACTCATTACATGCTTCAGGTTTGCTTTTAAATCGCACCTGAGGCCAGGACACTGAGAGTGGTTCTTGTCCTGTGGCAGTAAAGCCATGGCCTAAAACATGAAACCAGAAAGTCTTAAACACCCCGGGATGACCAAAGAGACCTGGCAGGCAGGGGCTGGCTCCTGAGAAAGGCTGGGGAAGAGAGTGGCAGCACACAGACTTCTCTGGACAGTGAGATTCTATTTTCTCTTCCGAGGTGACAGAAATACCAGCCTTGCCACGAGCACGTGACTGGAAATGATGATATTTCCAAAAGCAAGAAACTGAGCCCAGGGCAGGTGTGAGCTCAGGGCAGGTGTGAGCTCAGTTCAGGTGTGAGCTCAGTTCAGGTGTGAGCCCAGGGCAGGTGTGAGCCCAGGGCAGGTGTGAGCCCAGGGCAGGTGTGAGCTCAGTTCAGGTGTGAGCCCAGGGCAGGTGTGAGCCCAGGGCAGGTGTGAGCCCAGGGCAGGTGTGAGCTCAGTTCAGGTGTGAGCCCAGGGCAGGTGTGAGCTCAGTTCAGGTGTGAGCCCAGGGCACACCTGCAGGCAGCTCTGGAGCTGCAGCTGGATCCAGTGTCTGGGTTGCAGCTCTGCAAGGTGCCAGGCTTGGACTCTGCTGCCTTAATGAGGCCCTTGATGAGAAAAATTCAAAGAAGATCAAAACCTAAGAAAGACCCTGATATTCAAAGGAGGTTGGTGCCTCATCTTCCCTCTGTTAAAAAAACCCCATATATATATATATATATATATATAAAGAGAGAAAAGGGAAAGGTATTTCTGTTTCATTTGTGTGTGCATGAACAAATTAGTTTCAGAAGCAATTTTACAGTAATTATGACCATCTCCAATGGATTAGATTTTCAGAAATGTGTCAAGATGAGACGTTTCACATCCTGATTTTTTTATTTGATGTTCTAACAATTTAAGGGTTCCAATAATTTGTGTGCATGACTAGACTAGAACAAAAAGACATTTACGACTTCTGAGTTTTGTGACACTGAAAATTTTATGGTGAAGTGAATCTGACCTTTGGAGGATATAAAAAATTCAATGGTAACATGATCTTTATCTCTCAGCTCAGCATGTTATGGTCTGTAGTTTCAGCTCCTATTCCCTGGTAAAGAGGTGTGTTTGATCTTTTATTCCCCCTAATACTTCGAGTGTATCATAATTATAAATTTATTTGGTAATCACTGTGATGGTGCTGATACAAGAATCCATTTAGCATTTCTGTGTCGGTGCTGCTTCCTTCCTCTGGGGATACACTGGGAGTCTATCAAGGTAAAGTACAAAGTTTTCTAAATTTCTTTTAAGTGGAATTTAAGGCAAATAAAACTTCAGGGGAGTTTGGTGAGTTTTGGTGACATCTGCATGACAAAGATCCAATGCCCTTTCCAATAGTTTCCTTGTCCACTCTGATGGGCCTTTGTGGCAGTGCCCAGTGCCAGCCCGTTGGAATTGCTGGAATTGTTGGAATTGTTGGGATTGCTGGAATTGCTGGAATTGCTGCTTCCTGGGATGAGGCTCCTCGACATTTGTGTGGAGAGCGGCTGAGTCAACGATTATAAACGATCCATTTGGAGTTGTGTGCAGAATCATCCATCACTGGACACTGCTAAGGGAGCCTGGAAACATTAAAACTGTGTTTAATAAAGCCCACATTTCAGTACCATCGTGACAGGGTCAGCAGCTGCCAAACACAATTAATCACTTGTTTACTGAGGGAGTGAGGAGATTGGAGAGCAAGGCAAAACAACAGGAGCAAGAGGAACAAGCACGCAAAATAAAACATAATCATTATAAAAACAAAGACCATTTACCTCTAGTTTTTCCCCTCAAATATCTCCTGAGGATTTTCAGTGCTCCCTTGCAGGGTGAAGCAGGCAGACTGAGGAGATGAACCCCAGGGGTGTGGGGAGGATATTTCCCCAGGAGAAAGAAGTGCTGTAACCTCCTGTCATCAAACCCAGAGCTGCACCCGCTGGGTCTCCCTCCCAAAATGGTGAGGGGGACAGGGACAGATGGGTGGGGTGCTCTGCTGGAGACTGAGCTGAGGCCTTTGTGAATCAGGGGATGGCACGGTGGAGTGTGCAGGAGCCTGGGTCTGTGCACATGCGTGTGCAGGTGTGTGCTGGGGGGATTCAGTGGCTGCTGTAGGGTTTCCCTCAGCCCTGCAGAATTCCTGTGCCAGGAGCACATCCACTGCCTGTTCTGGGCTGAGTAGCCAGTGATTAAAAACCAGCTTCTGGCTATTTGTGGTGTGACAGGAAGAAAAAGGCTTTTCTGCAGATTCTCCCGTGGCAGTCTGGGTGGGGGGCTGTCCCTGTCCCTGTCCCTGTCCCTGTCCCTGTCCCTGTCCCTGTCCCTGTCCCTGTCCCTGTCCCTGCCTGGCAGGGCGGAGGCCAAAGCTGCAGCCCCTTTGTGCTGCCACTGAGCCGAGCAAAGCCTTCTCCTCCCCCTGCCTCACCCCACACCCAGAGGGACGGGAGCTGTGCTGCCTGCTGGACCTGGCTCAGGAGTCAGGCTCAGGTCTGCAGGAAAGGCTTCTGGGGCAGCCAGACTGAGCTTAATCAGAGCAGAGGGTTTGTAAATTCACGGGCTGTTTAATCCAGAGCTCCCAGCCAGGAGAGCAGTTCTGCCTGGCAGGGCTGTGCTGGGCAGGGCTCAGAGAGCCCCACAGCCACCGATGGGCTCCTGCTCTCACAGGGATGAGCATTCCATTTAAATGAGAGAATCCCAGGAATGCTTTCGTTTAAATGCATCTGATAACCCAGCAAAGGGAAATGGGAATGGGCTGGCAGGTGGCCTTGCAAACGAAAGGGCACACGGTAAACTCTCTGCTTTTTGCTGTCCCACCCTGGAATACTGAAGGCATCACACTGTATGCATATTCCCTTCCCTTTCCCCACTGTTCTGTCCTTTGTATTGTTCATATTCCAAAAACTGAGCATAATTTCAAAAGGCATAGAACAGTAAGATGTGTTTGGGCTGGTTTATTGCAATTGCAGGTGTGTGTAATTTTACTTTTGTCCTGATAGTCCACAGCAAAACACAGCAAGGACTGCAGCATCGACTTCATGCCTTTGTGGAACATACAAATGAGAGTCAGTCTCTGTTCTCTAAGCAGGATGGGAAAACAAAATTAGTGCTAGGTCTTGAAGCAATTACCCCCAGGTAGTGTCTTCCTAACCACAGCAAGCTGGGCCGAATGGTGCTTCCTTCAAATTTGACCACACCTCTGATCTTAGCAGCAGCCATGCCTAGACATGAAAAAGCATCAGACATCATCATCCATGTATTATCAGTTAATTATTTAGTTACTGGCTGAAAGCAAAGCCAGCACACTGGGGCATCCTCAGGCTTGCAGCCACGTGTGTAGGTTGTGTCTTCTGGGAGAAAAAGCCACCTAAAAACGCCCCGAATTCTCACGAGTTTGCCCTGCACTGGCTCCCAGCAGGTTCGTCCTCATGGGGAAATCAGGTGCTGATCCTTGTTAATAGCCTCTAGCCAGAACTTTTCCCAGAGAAAGGCCAAAACACAGCAAAATCTTTTCTTTGAGATCCAGTTCTCCTGGATGTGCAGCCTGGAAGGAGTTGAGTTCCCACTGCCGAGCTAAACAAGGGGCTGTAGCTCCTCTCTTTGAGTTTGTTGTATTTATGACAAATGTCAGCTGTTCAGTTTCAAATTGTTGTCAGTGTCTACCTTGGACCAGACATTTTCTGTGTTTTGACAGGCACAGATTAATCTCCACAAGGAAGTGCACACGCACATACTCAACATGCAATTAGGCTAAATTAATGACTGGCTGCAGATCGCCACCGTGCTGGAAGTGAACTGGGGCAGCTCCTGGAACTGTTTGGCATTTGAGTAACATGGAAGAGATGTGAGCTGAACTTCATTCCATTTACTGTCTGGAGTATTTGTGAGCTTTCATTACTGGCTGTGACACCACGGTCAGAGGGCGGCGGCTCAGAGCTGGCAATGCAGAGCTGAGCTGTGGCAAGGAGCCCATCAGAAATGGCAGAAATGACATCACAAATGCTGGTCAGGGCTGCTCTGGCACGAACACTTGATATTCTTTTGCTAATCAGGTCTCTGGAGCCAGTGGAAGAAGACATGAGGAGCTCAGAGTGCAGCAGGTGAGGGGGCTGCACAGCTCACTGGGAACTTGGGAAAATAGAAAGTTTAGTCTGAGCAGGCACCCTGAGGGAATCACTGATTCTTGCTTTGTTGTCTGGGCTCACAGTGATCATAGAATTGCAGAATGGTTTGTGTTGGAAGGGATTTTTAAGGGTGGTCTGCTCCAAGCCCTCTGCAGTGAGCAGGACCCGCCCTGCTGGACCAGGTTGCTCAGGGTGCCTCAGTCCAGCGCCTTCTGCAGAGCAGGTTTGTGCACGGCTCTGCAGGAGGGTCAATTCTCCAATCTGAGGTGCTGGCATTTGAGAGACATCTTTATTTGTCTCTTGGCAAGAGCGGGATATATTTCCAGTTCTTGGAAGCTTTTGCTTATTAAATAATAGAAATTAGTTTCTGGAAGAATCTAAAGCAGAATCTGTTACTTTTCTCCTTGTTCTTGAGCCAGTCCCACCACCGTGCACCCAGCTGGGGTTTGAAAGGCAGGTGCTGGCCAAGGTGACCTGTCTGGGACATGCACCAGGCTGTGCTGCTGGTGGGGAGGGTGTTTGTACACGTGCTGTCTGCTGTGTAAATACATTTCAGGGTGATTTACTGCATGTAGCACTGTTGCCGTTAGACTTTTGAAGAGTAAGCCAAAGTAGCTGTGCATTTGTGGTCACCTTGAAGGCACACAGGCCCAGGAACCCTGACAGTGCGCTTAGAGAAAGCAGTGATAATCACGAGTACTTGGTAATGACCGTGGGTTTTACAGCCAGATCATTTAAACATTCCGAGCAAAAAGATGGCAGGAGAACATTGTTAGTGAGCTCATTAGTCCTCTGAAACTGCCAAGCAAAGCCATTAATGGGGAGAATCAGATTTGATAAGAATGGGATTTGCAAAGGCAATCTTTGAGGACACGGAAAATGTGTTTGCTGGGGTTGGTTTCCCAGCTGGCCCTAAAACCTGCACAGAGGAGCCCCCGGCCTCAGGAGAGCCTCTGCCCCTGGCACTGCCCCTGGCACTGCCCCTGTCCCTGCGTGGGTCTCTCTGGATGAGCTCCATGTGGTGCTGGCATTTCCCTGGATGTCTCTTTGCAGGTCATCAGCAAACAGGGCACTCAGCACAATCAATCAGTCAATCAATCAATCAATCAAACAAACAAACAAGTGCTGGTTCGTGTCTCTCTTTCCTTCCTTTCTCTTTCCTTATTGCCCATCATGTTTTTATTAACTCTATTCTCTAAGTCTCCCTGGACCCTGCTGGCTGGGTGTGATAGAATCTCTTCTGCTCCTTCTGTCACCTCCTCCTTCACCTTTCCAGACTGTCCCTGAGCTGTGCAGGGCTCCCTCCTCCTCTGCACTTCGGCCTTGTGTGGGTCCTTTGTGTGGAGATCCAGGGGCTTTCCAGGAGCCCTTTGTAAGGAGCCTGGAGAGCCCAAAGCCGTGGGCAGGGGTCTGGTGAGGAGGTTGGGGAGCCTTGTTTCAGTGAACACAGCCCTGCAGGGAGGCACCCCCATGTCTGGGCACCACCCGACCCTCCCAGCCCGCGGCCACGTCCATGGCACACAGCCCAACTCCCGGGCAGGGGGACACGTGGAGCCCCCCTTTGTGACAAACACAGCGTGACAGGATGCACACAACAAACACCAAGAAATCGGAGTTACCTTGGCAAGGAAAGAAGCATGGGAAAAACAAGCCATGCTTTATGAATAATTTTCCTTTTCCCAAGGTTGTAGTTCCTTTTATGTTCTCTAAACAAAGCACTGTGGGGTTTTGGTCTTTTAGAAAAACACAGCCTGTCAGGTAAGGAGCAATTCAGCTTGGAGGTAACATGGTCAGCCCTGAAAGCAAGAGGCTTGGATAATCTAAATATTATTAATAATAACCAGTGTTATTAATGATAGGAGGGATGATTGAGTGTGAAAGTAACTAGTAAAAGGCTTTTATGAGCAATATAGCAATAAGAGATTGCATATCCAGTGCCAGAATCAGGGCTTCAGACACAGGGGGAAATGGACACCCTCATTTATTTATAGTCACATTTATTTATTTAATCATTCATGGTAAAACTGGCTGGTTTTCCTTTATGCCACAGGAATGCTCATCCTCCTTTAGCCCAGACGCTGCTTTTCCTTCTAACACTGAACTCCTTTGTGCTTAATTTCTTGAGCAAAAAATCTGCTTGCTGCAGCCTCTCCTGCAGCCTTGGAGTGAGAGATGCTGCACCTCTGGCTGTGCCTGACGCTGCACATCTGGCTGCAGGCGATGCTGCACATCTGGCTGCAGGCGATGCTGCACATCTCCCAGCTGCAAGCCGTGGTGTGCCGGGCAGCACTGCAGTGCCAGTGGTTCGTTCTGGGTCAGACCCCGTGCCTGGGGATGGCAGGGGCTGCCCGGTACTGCTTCCACATGGATCACACCTCCCAGGTCCATGCAGACCTTCAGAGCCGTGGGTTTGTGACCGTGGGTGGGAGCAGACGCTGCCCGAGCTGCTCCCTGCTCCTGCACACGGGCACAGCAGCTGCCATCCCTGCTAGGGAAGCTCCAAAGGGTTTGGCCTCTGCTCTTGGGGCTGAGGAGCGCAGGGGTGCTGGAGGGCAGCGGGGCCGGGCTGGAGTTGGGCACCGCCTCTGGGAGGTGACGGCTGCCCTGGGGAACAGCCGGGGCTGGCTCTCTGTCCCCTCGGGGGAGTGACAGGGGTGCATGCTCTGCCTTGGCTGCTGGGGGTGTAAGACCAGGGTGAGATCAGCCCATGACTGCAGCGTGTCCCTGCCAGGACACAGCTCTGTGAGCCGCTCACGATCACAGCCGTGTTTGTGCTTTACAGAGCGCCCCTGCAGGACTCGTGTCCGTGCTTCCCCTCCACAGACCTGGGGTGGCTGTCAGGGAAGGGGGTCCTGTCCCCAGCGTCCACCAGATGTTCATATTCCCCCACCCCGGGAGGCTTTGAAACCTGCTGCAATGTTGGCTTCACATCCCACATACTAATTCAATAATAATGAAACAAGATCCTAAAATTAAACACCTGGAAACTAAAAGATAAATATGTTAATTCATGTTGGAATATGGAAGTTCTGACTTTCCATATTTCCCTTCAACCCCGGGAAAGGGAGAGGGGAGGGCAATTGGGGGTCCTGGTTTGCATCCCGCCTGTCCCTGCCCCTGCCCGTGCTCTGCCTGACGCCTCCTCCCAGGGCTCGGCGGTCGCAGCGGCCGGGAGGAGATTGGGAGCTTTGCTCCTGGAATTATCAGTGCCGGCCAGAGCTGGGGCCGTGCTGGGCTCCCTGACCTCGCGGTATCGTCACAGAACAATCTTTATGCAGGGTCCAGCAGCCTCAGCAGTTCTGGAAGATGTCATGCTCCAAGAATTTGGGGGTCTGTCCTTATTTAGAACCACTTCCGTTCAAACTCCTGAAAATTTGTGATATTCTTTTCCTTCCGGACTGAAGCCAGGTTTGGGCAGCACCTCAGCCGTGCTGACTTTTTTCCCTGGGTTTTGTTGGTGCTTCCAGAGGAGCCCGAGGGGATGGTGTCCCCGAGAGCTGCAGCCCCTCCCAGGTTACAGCAGCGGGTGCGATCCCTCCGTGCCGAGCAGCCCCGCGGTGCCAGGCTCGGGGAGCGCCTCGGGAGGGCTCCGTGCCCGGAGAGCAGAGCCCACCGACCCGGGCACCCCAGGAGAGCAGAGCCCACCGACCCGGGCACCCCAGGAGAGCAGAGCCCACCGACCCGGGCAGTGCCCGGAGAGCAGAGCCCACCGACCTGGGTACCCCGGGAGAGCAGAGCCCACCGACCCGGGCAGTGCCAGGAGAGCAGAGCCCACCGACCCGGGCACCCCCGACCCGGCAGTGCCAGGAGAGCAGAGCCCACCGACCCGGGCACCCCAGGAGAGCAGAGCCCACCGACCCGAGCAGTGCCAGGAGAGCAGAGCCCACCGACCCGGGCACCCCAGGAGAGCAGAGCCCACCGACCCGGGCAGTGCCAGGAGAGCAGAGCCCACCGACTCGGGCAGTGCCAGGAGAGCAGAGCCCACCGACCCGGGCAGTGCCAGGAGAGCAGAGCCCACCGACCCGGGCAGTGCCAGGAGAGCAGAGCCCACCGACCTGGGTACCCCAGGAGAGCAGAGCCCACCGACCCGGGCAGTGCCAGGAGAGCAGAGCCCACCGACCTGGGTACCCCAGGAGAGCAGAGCCCACCGGCCCGGGCACCGCGGGGAGGATTCTGTACCCAGGTGCCCAGAGCTTGGCAGGCAGGGCCGAGGGAGCGCTGGGCAGAGAGTGAGAGCTCTGGACAGTGGTGTTTGGGTCTTTTTTCCTTCCCCACAAGTGTTGATAAGGAGGCGTCGAGTGACAGCCAAAGCGCGACGCTGCAGCCCGGAGCGCCCCTGAGCCGCCCCTGAGCCTGCCGGGGTGGGAGCGGAGCGGGGACCCGGGAGCGGAGCCGGGACCCGGGAGAGGAACCGGGACCCGGGAGAGGAACCGGGACCCGGGAGAGGAACCGGGACCCGGGAGCGGAGCCGGGACCCGGGAGCGGAGCGGGGACCCGGGAGCGGAGCGGGGACCCGGGAGAGGAACCGGGACCCGGGAGAGGAACCGGGACCCGGGAGCGGAGCCGGGACTCGGGAGCGGAGCCCCTGCAGGGCACGGGCCGTGCCCAGCCCAGCGCATCCCGCCGGGCTCTGCTGTGCCCGCCCAGCCCGGAGCAGGGTTCACCTCCCTGCAGCGGTGCCCGTGGCTCCGGGGCACTGCAGGGCACAGCAGTGGCTGCCACAGGCTGCCCAGAGAATCTGTGGAACCGTTCAAGAGTTCCGTGGCAGTGCCCAGGGCCGGGTTGGGCAGGGCTTGCAGCAGCCTGTTCCAGTGGGAGATGTCCCTGCCATGGCAGGGGTGGGATGGGTGGGCTTTGATGTCCCTTCCAACCCAAAGCAATCTGGGATTCTGTGATTCTAAGAGATGTGCTGACCCAGGAGAGAGGAGCTGGTTCCACCTGTGGGAGGCTGGGCATGCAGAAGGAGCAGGGCAGCCCTGGGCGATGGCCTCCAGGCTGCCCCAGTGCCGCTGTGGCCGTGGGACAGAGCCCGGGGCTCAGGGAGCTGCCAAACCCCTGTGCTGGGAACGGGAGGGGGGAGGATGCTCACAGCAGCACCTTGGGAGCCCCAGCACGCCAGGGTGTCCTGGGAAAATAAATATTTATGAGGAAAAGCCACAAATTGCCAAGTTATTCTGCAAATTATCAGAGAACTGGAACATATTGTGGAAGGAAAAGGTATTTTCTGAAAAGACCTTTCAAGCACAATGCCTCATTCTCTGCAATGTTCATCTTCAAAAACCAAGAATGGGAAAGGATTAATGGTCCAGGACCCTGCGAATTCGCACTTCCCGGAACAAAGAACAAAGATGTAAAGCCTGTCTTCAAATGTCCCTGTTTTCTACAAAGGAATATAATTTTGCTTCTGTCATCATTTCAAGAAATACTTTCTCCACAATGATTTCTCTTCCAAAGTCAAAGAGTTGAAATCTTGAAAAAAAAAAAAAAAAGGAAGAAAAAACCCTTGCATTTTCTGGGAAAAAAAAAAAAAAAAAGAACCAACAAAAAACCAACCCAGCAACAGAGGCTCTTATTTTGCTGGCAGAGGCAGAAATCACTTGAAACAAGAAGAAAGAAGGAGAAGCTGAACATGTTTCAATTAAAAAAACATTATTAGCTCACAAAGGAAGAGATAAAAAAGTCTTTGCTGTTGAGGAGAGTGCTGGGGCTGCCTGCTGTCAGCAGTGCACCCCCGGGGGATGGTGCCCACTGCCTGCCAGGACAGGGCTGCCTTGGCACTGGGAGTGCCCCAGGCTGTGCCTTGGCCCTCCCCTGGCATCCTACCTGCTCAGCCAGGCTGGGAAAGGGAAAAATGAATGGTTGGCTTGGCTGCATTTGGAGTTTGACTCCAAACTCTTGGCTGGCAGAGGCTGCAGGGGAGGAGAAGGGCTGTGGTGCTCCTCAGGCAGCTGTGGAGGTGACACTGGGGGTGGCCATGGTGGCCCCACTGCCACCCTGCCCCACAGGGGGCAGAGGAGTTTCTCTGCAGAACAATCCTTGTGTGTGCACAAGGATGAACCTTGAACCCACAGGGCTTTGCACCTGGAATCTGCGTGGCTTTGGTGTGTGGGCAAAACCAGGTCGTGCTGCCAGGCAGGGCCCTGCCTGCTCACCCAGTGCATGTTCAGGAGCAGAATTATTTGGACTGAAAGGAAATTCAGATGAATCACAAAAAGTCTTGTAAGAAACGAATCCAAATTGTTCTTGCTACTCACACTAAGAGCAAACACAACATAAAGAAGATGCTCTGGCAGCATCATGTGGTTGATGGTCACCAGAGAGCTCATTTTTGTGAACATCTCTTAATTTTCAGGCACTTGTTGTGTGCTTATAAATAAGTAATAACATCTCATCTGGAAACAGACACTTAGGAAATGGCATTTCTCAGGCTGCAACTTTGCTATGCAGAGAACACGCTTTGAGGGCAACAATCTGACAAGTTAAATGCCTGGCAATGCCCACGGCTGTCCTGGCTGCCCATGAACTCCGTGGCTTTTGAACTTTATTTATTATGGATGATACAATGAGCCCAACTGTTCCTGAGCAGCGAGGTACTGCTCAACATAATGAGCACCAGCTTGTCTAAGCGGTGGTGACCTGCTCAGCCACCAAGCTGTCACTGTTTAGATGTTTTCCATACAGGAGTCACCATGTTAATCCATCATTCTGGACAGTGGCACTGGCAGGGGTGACACTGCCGCGGTGTCAGACAGCACTAATTAGCTGTCACTGTCACGTTGCTCTTGAGCTGTCTCTGGTGGAGGTGGCAGTCCAGGAGGGTGTGAGGTGCCAGCAGGCAGAGCCCCCTTGTTCCCGGCAGGGTCTGGGCTGGTGCTGTGCAGGAGCCCTTGGGAAGGCCCGGGAGGAGCGCCCTGTTTCTGCTGGCTGCACTGGAGAGGTGCAGAGCTGTTCCTTTGCTCTGCTCTCCTCCCAGAACCTCTCCTCCCGCACAGCCGAGGCTGGGGGCCCTCCCTGCTGCTCCCTGCCGTGTCCAAACGCCTTTGGTGCCCTGGGGTTGGTGTCTGGCTAAGGAGGGAGGGACAGCTGTGGGCCACAGCACAGAGGGCTCATGGCATCCCCCTCACCCGCCCTGGGATGGCTCTGGGGAAAACGAGGCAGGAGCTGTGGCTTGGGATAATAAACACAATTTAAATTCCCTCTGTAATGAGAAGTCATCTGGATTTTTTTCCCCAAACAATATTTTAGCCACAGCTCTGCATATTTCCTCTGTTCTTTCTGGATACTGCTTCAATCTGACACTGTTTTGGGATTGTAAAAGGGTCATTGTGGACTTACACCTCCAGCTACAAGATAAATAATAATTACATCTCCTACAGCTCCCTCCCTCCCTCTCTCACAGCAATGACCTGGCAGGTTCATTCCAATGCTCTTCCTGAAAAATTAGTGATGGATCTCACTCAAGTTTAGAAATAGCAACACTCTTTAAGGCAAGAAAGGTGGAACCATCTCCTGCCTAGACCATAAACAGGACATTTTGCCTGATGTCCGGGTACCTGAGCATAAATTAATCATCAGCCCGCAGTGGAGGAAATGTTCCCATTTGCTTGGCAGCAGAGGGATTCGACTCCTGCTTCATGAATTCTTTATCATTAAATCTTATATATCATGTAAATGAACTGTGAGTGCCTGCAGCTCACTAACAAGAAGGGAGCAGAATTTCATGGTCAGCTCTCACACCTCTGAGAGCTCGTGGTCAACAGCAGGCGAGGAAATTTGGACTCCCTTGTGATTTCACTTTGGATCACTGGCTCTTCCTGAAGCTCCTCTGGAATTTCACCTGGCTGTGACCTATTCAGACACTTTGCTGTGGTTGCTGCTGTGGAACAGAGGGTTCTGAGAGCTGGAATGGCTGGAGAGAGGCAGGAGGGTGCCAGGCTGGGCTGGGAGCTCAGGCAGGACCGAGGGTCCCATCCTGGGCTGGAGGGAGCTCCAAGGCCCTGGGTGGAACAGGCACGGAGGTGGCTTGGGGACATTCTGGTCTGTCTGTTGTGACCTTGGGGCCCTGAGAATTTGGGGTACAGACTGGGATGATCACAGCGTCTCAGGCTGGCTGAGGCTGGCAGGGACCTCAGCTGGGCTGGTCCCTGAGCTGCATGGAGAGCTGACTGCTGAAACAGAAGAGCTCCAACAGCATCTTATAAACCATTGCCTCCCTGAAATGTGGCACAAGATGTGATGTGTGAGGCTACAGTATCGGCTCCATAGGTAATTAGAATGTCAGGGACACCCACAAGCAAAATGTTTAAATGATGAGGCCCATGGGAGGTGGCAGCACTGCCCTCGCTGGCTCCCTTCTCGAGGAGGACGTGCAGGTACCTGCTGTGAGCACTGCAGGGCTTGAGGAAATCAGTAAATCGTGTGTTCAGGCAGGTGCCCCTCCAAGACACGGCGTCCTGAGCAGCCAGGGACGAGGCTGTTGATGGTCTGGAACAGAGCTCAGCTTCATGAAACCTTGGGGTGTTTGTTGATGAGGGAGGGAACTCTGCCTTGCTGAAAAACCTCTGCTTCCTCAGAGCCCTCCTTCCCCTCTGGTGTGATCAGATTTGGGATTAGAGGGAAATCCTTCCCTGGCAGGGTGGGCAGGCCCTGGCACAGGTGCCCAGAGCTGCTGTGGCTGCCCCTGGATCCCTGGCAGTGCCCCAGGCCAGGCTGGACACTGGGGCTGGAGCAGCCTGGGACAGTGGGAGGTGTCCCTGCCAGGGCAGGGGTGGCACTGGGTGGGTTTGAGGTCCCTCCAACCCAAGCCCATCTGTGACTCTCTGATCAGACATTTTGCATCTTCTCAAAACCCTTTGTGTTGCCACTTCCCACGTTCGGAGGCAGCTCCAGCTCCGTAGTAGGAGGACAGCTTCAAGGATGGAGGTAATAATCTCCCTCCTTTTCTCTCCTGCTCATTGTTTTTTCTAACTGCCAGCTCCATCTCGTCTGTACAGATAATTTCTGTACAATAAGCCTCGTGGAACGGCTTCGAGTGCTCAGTGTAATGACGGGAGCAGTGAGGCAGCTAGGTAGATAATTTATTTGATTTCAAAATGCTGCCACGTTTATACATGGAAAACTTTAAAGAAAATTAAACTCATTAAAAGCCCCCACATAAATTGTTTTTGCAACAAAGCAATTAAGAAATCTCGCCTCTCCAGCACGGTGGGCAACATTCTAAATAAAATAAAGCCCAAATTACCTTTTGTGGAAACAAAGTAAAAGCTATCTCTTGTGACTTCATAAGAAATGGGGGTTTTAGAATTAATACAAAGATTTAGCAGCTTTCTTCTGTATATGTTGCTAAGCATTTTTCTGAAATTGCCTCAGAAAAAAGAGCGAACAATGCAGAAGGATCACATCCGTGAGAGAGTTTGGGGTTTTTTGCCCAACTGAATTACAATGCTTTACAATACAGAAAAAGGAGTCAAGGATTTTATTTTCTTCCCCCAATACATGTGTACAGAGGTTTGACAAGGTTTTGTTTGGATTTATTTTCATTATTTTAGCTCCAGACTACTCTTTAAAGCCCCCCCACCCCTGTTTCTATGGCAACGAAGAAATAATGCTGCAGGAATGGACTGCAAAATACGGCCCTGTCCTGTAAATCCTGGAGAGCAGCTTTTACCCAGGCCAGTGTCCCACAAAGGCTGTCAGGACAGGCCCTGGCACGAGGGGTGGCACCAGGGGTGGCATGAGGGGTGGCACGAGGGGTGGCACGAGGGGTGTGCAGCAGAGGGGTGAAGCTGAGGTGGTGAAGGGGCAGGGGGGATGCTGCCAGCCAGGCAGTGACCCCTGCCCAGGGGGACGTGGGCACCTCTCTGCTCCCTCCTGGGGGAGCTGAGGGGCTCTGAGGGTGCAGCCCGGGATGGGTTCATGGAATGACAATGGTTGGGGTTGGAAAAGCCCTCCAGGGCCATCGAGTCCAGCTGCTAACCCAGCACTGCCCTGTCCCCGCTGAGCCGTGTCCCTGGGGCTGCTCTGGTCCCCTCTGGCACCCCACGGGTGCTGGGCAGGGCCACTGTCACTGGCCAGGGTGGTGGCACCATCGAAGCATCTCCCTGGGCTGTAGGAGGGAGTCAGAGGGGGATGCTGAACAGGTCATTTATAAATTGCAGCTATGCAGAGCAGATATGAACCTACTGAGATGTTCCTGCTGGATCAAGCTGTTCCTGCTCCTCTTGGAAAGACCCTGATGGAGAACCCCTCTCTTCTTGCAGGGTCGCTGATGCTCTAGAAAGAGCTGAAGAAGGGCAGGACACATTCAGCTCCTCTGGGGTGTCCCCACCATCCCTGCCAGGCCCGATGTTTGTCTCAGTGCTGGGGAAGCGCTGCTGTGGGATGGAGGCTGCTCCACACAGCACTGGGGCTCTGCAGACACAGAGCAGACACAGTCCACCCAGGAAAGCCTTCCTCTGGCCCTGTGTGTGACAGGAGAACAGCTCCACAGGACGGGGTGGCTCTGGCCCTGTGTGTGACAGGAGAACAGCTCCACAGGACGGGGTGGCTCTGGCCCTGTGTGTGACAGGAGAACAGCTCCACAGGACGGGGTGGCTCTGGCCCTGTGTGTGACAGGAGAACAGCTCCACAGGACGGGGTGGCTGGCTCTGGAGCGGGGAGCCTGCAGCCTGGGCTGCGCGAGCCTTTGGAAGACGGCCAGTCCCGTAGGGGCCCTCCCAAACCTACTTAATTGCATGAAATAAGATGAAAAGACAGGCTAATGAGAAACCCCATCTGCCAGCCAGCTAAAATTAAGGCTGCCTTCTTCAGTGAAATGTGCTCAGATATCTGTACTCCTTTAATACCTCCTCAGATGGCCGAGCAGGTTTCAGACACGTAGCGCTGCTGCTCTCAGCTCTGATTTTTTCCTTAGTTTTCCTAGTTTGCCCCTGAACAGCAGGGGAAGTGGAAAAAATTGGCTGAAGGATTCTGTTTCAGCATGAACTTATTTAAGAGACCATCAGCTCATAAAGCTGCCATCCAACCTGCTCATTATTACATTATATTACGTGATTCAATGATTCGTGATATCAAATTGGTTACGGATGGATGTAGCAGGTGGTCTCAGGGCACTTTTGAACTTGCTAGAAGAAACTGGGACAGAAATTCGAAAGAAGAGAATTTTCAGAACAACCCTGAGGGTATTTGTGTGGGGAAAGGAGATGCATAGGGAAAGGTCTTTTATTTCACCTGGGCTGCCCGATGCTTCCCTGAAGGGTCTACGCCCAAAGTAGTTGATTTGTTTCATTTACTGTCTGTGCCCAAAGTAGCCGAGTTGTTTCAAAACCGATTTGTTTCATTTACTGTCTGTGCCCAAATCAGCTGATTTGTTTCAAAGCCGATTTGTTTGGTTTACTCTCTGTGCCCAAAGAAGTCGATTTGTTTGGTTTAGTGTCTGTGCCCAAACCAGCCGATTTGTTTAGTTTAGTGTCTGTGCCCCAAGCAGCCGATTTGTTTTGAAGCTGATTTGTTTAGTTTACTGTCTGTGCCCACAGTAGCCAATTTGTTTAGTTTAGTGTCTGTGCCCCAAGCAGCCGGTTTGTTTAGTTTACCTTTCCAAGCACTCTCCCATGTTCAAGAGCAGATGTTTCCAGCTGCAAAGGGCTGACAGCCAAGCACCCGTCCCCTGAGGGCTCGGTGTGGGGGGTCTGGCTGAGGAGGGGGCTCAGGGTCCCTGGGCAAAGCGGGTCCCTCTGTGGTGTCAGGAGAGCGGCAGCACAGGCTGGGCAGGGGAGGAGGATGCTGGCACCCAGGGGTGTCCCCTGCAGGGAGGATGCAGCACCAAAGGCACCCCACTGCAGCTGGGTGTGTGCTGGAGCTGTCCCCTCCTCCTGCTGCAGCCCAGCCCGGGCGGTGGGTGCTGCATCCCTGTTTAACCATCTGCTGTGGCACCTCAGGGGCCACCGGGCAGGTCAGCGAGAGTTCAGCAGGGTGAGGCTGTGGGCAAGAAGGGAGAGTCTACTGAAACCCAGACACAAAAAATCACCAAACAACTCGTAGTGCTTGAGGACCACGCAAGGACAAGTTCTAGAAGCAAATTGTGCACATCTTTGGAAAACACATATTGATTTCGGCCATGCCAATTGAGAAATAAATGTCTAATCACTTCTTCATGGATTAAGACCGAGGGAAAATGTATTTTTTCTCTCTCCACAACCTATTGTTCAAACAAAGTAGTCTCAGTTAATCAATCTTGTGATAATAGCTTTCAGGGCAACAGCGTGATTGAAATTCATCTTTCTTTATTTTTCCATACTGCAATGCAAAAAGAGCCGGGTAGGCAGGAATACAATCACAACAACCTAAACTGAAATGGCAATTATTTTAGGGCTGGGTTTTTGGAGGTTTTGGTGGTCCTCTTTCAGAATCCAGTCTTTCTGCAGTGTGAAAAGGCATCTTTGAAAGTGATTAAGCCCAAATTACCATTTGCAGACCTGACATCAAAGGTTCTGTGGGCTCTGGTGAGTGACTGAAGTGACCAATGGGTGTGTACCAGCGGGGAGGGAATGATGCATCTGCCAAGCAGCAGAAATGGACCTTCAGTGTTTGATTTTACTTGAAGTCTTGAAGCAGGATCAGGAGCAGGGGGCACTTGAAGTCAGGACAAACTGCTGAGTTTCCAGATTTTCCTGGACTAAAGCATTTGTGTGCCTTGTTTTGCCCCAGGACAGACCTGTGCAAACAAACCCCTCTGCTCACCAAGGAATCCACTCCCTGGAGAGGGTGGGCACAGGGGGGGAGAAGACTTCGTCCTGCAGATGGAGAGAAATGCTGGGAGGAAAAAAAAACCCACTTAAAAATGAGAGCTGAGGTTGAAGTGAGGAACGGTGGTGGAGCTGAGAGAGTCTGCACGATATGATAAGAGAGTGTTTTTAAGGAGTTCTCATTTTGGTGAAAATTAGCTTTGGATCCTCATCAGTGTATTCAGGAGAAAAATATGACTGTAATGTCTATAGAAGAGAGATAAAAAGGAGATCTGCTGAAGGGGAAGTAATGAATTTACACTTCCAACATCCATTCTGAGGTGCAGAAGATACATTACTCTACATTATGCCTATATTAGACTTAAATAAATTTCATTATGAAAACAAGATTAGAGGAGAGCAGAGCAATTTGAAAACAGCCAGTAATTATATGATTGCTTAAAATAAAGAGCTTTCAGGGTCGTAATACATGTACTTTTGGATAACCATATATAAAATTCATATTAAAATGATGTAAAGGGACAGCATTAGATGCACTGCAGTGCAGGGTTTGGATCTGCCTTAAACCCCTCCTGTCCCTCTCTGCTGGGCCACAATGCAGCTGCCTGGTGGGAAGCAGTGAGGATGGATGCCATTAATCAGGGAAAGCAGTGGCACACAGGGAAAGGCTCAGCACAGAGGCAGGAGCTGTGATTGCAGCCTGGCACTGGGGGAGCACGGCAGTGCCGTGCTCAGAGCCTGGCAGTGCTCACACAGCCCCTGGCAGTGCCATGGCCAGCGCCTGGCAGTGCCATGCTCAGCACCTGGCAGTGCCATGCCCAGCCCCTGGCAGTGCCATGCCCAGTGCCTGGCAGGGCTCACACAGCCCCTGGCAGTGCCATGCCCAGTGCCTGGCAGTGCCATGCTCAGCCCCTGGCAGTGCCATGCCCAGCCCCTGGCAGTGCCATGCCCAGCGCCGGCAGTGCCATGGCCAGAGCCTGGCTGTGCCATGCTCAGCACCTGGCAGTGCCATGGCCAGAGCCTGGCTGTGCCATGCAGTGCCATGGCCAGCGCCTGGCAGTGCCATGCCCAGCGCCGGCAGTGCCATGCCCAGCCCCTGGCAGTGCCATGCCCAGCGCCGGCAGTGCCATGCTCAGCGCCTGGCAGGGCTCACACAGCACTCAGGGCTCCTGCCCTGTTCATCCCCAGCACTGCTGCCCCCAGGCTCCTCCACCCAGCCCCGGGAGGCCGCAGTCAAAGCAAGGAGCAGACCCCTCAGTTCCCACACAGGTGATCTCCTCATGCGGATCCACAGCCGCCTTCCTCTCCAAAATGTGCTGCCTTGCAGAATTAATGCACACAGTTATCGTGCAAAGCCCCTCGGTGCCGGAGGTGCACGGCGCTTTCTGCCTTTTCCTGCCTGCTGAAACAACACCTGGAACCCGTGTCAGAACCTCTGCTGAAGGAGTTGCCCTTGGCAGCAGCACACGGGAACTCTACAGCTCATTCTTGGTCAGCCTTTCCTGCAGACTGTTTGTGAGCAGGATGGAAAGTGCAGCCTGCTGATGGTCAAACTGCTGCTCCTGGAGGGTCCCAGACAGGGGAAGGGCAGGGGCCAGCCCGGGGCCTGCTGTGCCCCCAAGGATGGGGACACAGTGGAGGGGTCCCAGCGTTAGGGACGGGGACCAGGGCACCCCCTCATTGCCTCTGGAGCTGCCCTGGGGACCCAGAGCCCTGCAGGACCCCTGCCCCGAGGCTGTGGAGCTGTGGGGTGAGCCCGAGCTCATCTCCACTCTCATCACTCTGGGGTTAATGTGCTCTCACAGGGCCCCAGCACTCCCAGCACTGGGGTCTGCAGTGCGTTTCTGCCAGTGACCTAACTGAGCCTTCTTTAATTAAACGCAAATTCCTGTTTTCTCCAGGTTTATTCAGGTAAATTCTGGTTCAGATCACAATAAAATCTAGCACTTCAGAGAAACAGAAAATAATTTAGAGAGAAGAAATAAAATGTAATTGCACTTTAATTAAAAGTGAGGAACCTCCTGTCTGAGCATGTCCAGAAGGGGTGCAGGTGTAGGAGCTGAGCTGCCTCAGGACCACAGGGATTCTGTGTGAGATGGACACGCTTCAAAGGGATGCATCCTGAGTATCCTCCTTTGCATCACTTGTGCACCTGAACTGGTGTTTGAAAGGTCATAAATGCAGCTTAGCACGGGGTATTTGTGTATCTGAGCAGCTTCAAACTGGGTTTCCTCTTTGCCAATATTTTTGTTTTTCCTCCTTGGCTCCTCTTGCTTCCTTGGCCTGAAGAAGAGTAGAGGTCTAGTAACATCATACTAGAACAAAATATTGCCAGTGCAATATTATCTGATTTAGGAGCTCCAAAATGATCAAGGCCTTTTAAAATAATGTTATTGGGTGGTCTGTGATAAACTGTGCAGGATGAGATCGAGGAGAGGAGAGGAGAGGAGAGGAGAGGAGAGGAGAGGAGAGGAGAGGAGAGGAGAGGAGAGGAGAGGAGAGGAGAGGAGAGGAGAGGAGAGGAGAGGAGAGGAGAGGAGAGGAGAGGAGAGGAGAGGAGAGGAGAGGAGAGGAGAGGAGAGGAGAGGAGAGGAGAGGAGAGGAGAGGAGAGGAGAGGAGAGGAGAGGAGAGGAGAGGAGAGGAGAGGAGAGGAGAGGAGAGGAGAGGGGGATGCACCATGTGGGGCTGGGGGCTCTGCCCTGACCCACTCCCAGCTCCTGGGGAGGGCTCAGTGCTCAGCAGGTACGTGCCAGGGAGGGAGGGGTTGTGGCACAAGCAGATTGTCAGATCTCAATGAATAATTTAACTCTGAAAAAATGAAATCAACCTTCCTCCCCTGGAAATCTGTAGTGGAGAGAGAGAGCACTGGAAGGGGGAGGGAGAGAAAAACTGAGGTTTTAGAAAACCCAAGACACTATTTGAGGAACCTGAAGTACGTAGAACAGGATGTTTTTATAGCCTATTTGAATTTCCAGAATCTTTCAGTCCATTGCTGATATGCTGATGTTTTCAGAACAGGAAAATTTCAAATATGAATTGTGGCAGTTTTGGCAGTTTGGGACTAAGGTGTTTTGTTCTCCCTGCCAGCTCCCAAGAGAGGTCCAAGAGACAACAGGCACCGCTCTGAGTGCGGCACCATCACAGAGATGAATTTTGTTGTTCAGAGAGTGGAAAGCCAAAGCCAGCTCATCCTTCCCTTTCGTGCCAGATGGAATGTGTATGCCTTTATGTACAGATGGAGGTCCAATGGGAAAAGACTTCTTCAGAAGAGAGCACATCAGAGAGGCCAGGGGGATGTTCTGAGTGCTGAGCGTGCACGGTGTGGTGCAAACTGCCTTTCATCTTTAATCTTTCATCTTTAATGTTTAATCTTTAATCTGTAACCCAGCCTGGCCACCAGTGGCACGGGGGAGCCTGGGGGCTGCTCTGGACAGCCCCTGAGCCCCCCCAGACACCAGCACAGCTTGGCCTGGGGTGGGGCAGCAGCCAGGCAATAACCTGGCAATAACCTGGCAATAACCTGGCAATAACCTGGCGATAACCTGGCGATAACCTGGCAATAACCTGGCAATAACCTGGCAATAACCTGGCAATAACCTGGCAATAACCTGGCGATAACCTGGCAATAACCTGGCAATAACCTGGCAATAACCTGGCGATAACCTGGCAATAACCTGGCAATAACCTGGCAATAACCTGGCAATGACCAGGCACTCCAGGTGCCTGCAGCACAGCACGGCCCCTCTGCCAGCCTGGGCTGGGGGTATCCTCTCCCCTCCAGCAGGGCTGGGCCAGGACCCCCCAGCAGAGAGGGCAGGGCTGCACAGAGGGCGTGACCGAGCCCCAGCAGCTCCAGGGCATCCTGACACCTGAGCCTGGCCTCAAACCAGGCTTGGGCCAAAAGGGTTTTCCCAGTCTGGGTCCTCAGAGAGCCGGGACAAGTGTGGGTGACCAGCACAGAAATCTTTTTAAAAAATTCCATTTATTCCTTGGGATACAGTGATGCAAAAGGCTCGCACAAAGCCCATTTCCCCAAAAGGTGCTTATAAATCAGATTTGTGCCACGATGAACAAACACAGAAGATTGTAAAAATCACCCGAATGTGCAAAACTTATGAAAGTCCCAAAGAAATGGAAGGAAGATCTGACTGCAATAACACTTCAGTCAGCTCTGGTAAGTGCACTGCCTGCAGCAAATAGGCACTTGCCAATATTTATGTTATTGCTCTCTCTCTTATTCTTCTGGGTAAGCCTACCCATCACTCCAGACTGACACCAGCAGTAAAACCCCCGGCTCTGAGTGAAGCTGAGACTCGCTGCAGCCAGCTCTATTTATTACCTCTGGCTGTTAACAAATCACCTGCTCGATGCTTTGATTCACTGTCTTTGTAGGCACGTAATGTGGATTGACTGGTTTCCAATTCCCCTGGCCCCCCTTCTCAAAAATAAACACTCCTGTTCCTTCCCCAGCCCCTGGGACATGCGAGAGCTCTTGAAGATAATCAGGAAGGTAAGTGATTGCTTCCCTGAGTTCCCAGGTTTGCCCGGGTAAATGTCACAAGCCTTCCTGCCTTTGATTAGCACCTCACTTCATTTAAATAATTATTGATCTTTTATCTCCCTAGTTTGATGTGGATTCTGACACCCTGCTGCACAGAGCTGTGAGTGACCAGTTGTAGAGATGAGTGACCAGCAGCAGAGGTGAGTGACCAGCAGCAGATGTGAGTGACCACCAGCAGAGATGAGTGACCAGCTGCAGATGTGAGTGACCAGTTGTAGAGATGAGTGACCAGCAGCAGAGGTGAGTGACCAGCAGCAGATGTGAGTGACCAGCAGCAAAGGTGAGTGACCAGCTGCAGATGTGAGTGACCAGCAGCAGATGTGAGTGACCAGCAGCAGAGGTGTGAGTGACCAGCTGCAGATGTGAGTGACCAGCAGCAGAGATGAGTGACCAGCAGCAGATGTGAGTGACCAGCAGCAGAGATGAGTGACCAGCAGCAGATGTGAGTGACCAGCAGCAGAGATGAGTGACCAGCAGCAGAGGTGTGAGTGACCAGCAGCAGGGGTGTGAGTGACCAGCAGCAGGGGTGTGAGTGACCAGCAGCAGAGATGAGTGACCAGCAGCAGAGATGAGTGACCAGCAGCAGAGGTGTGAGTGACCAGCAGCAGATGTGAGTGACCAGCAGCCGAGATGAGTGACCAGCAGCAGGGGTGTGAGTGACCAGCAGCAGAGATGAGTGACCAGCAGCAGAGATGAGTGACCAGCAGCAGAGGTGTGAGTGACCAGCAGCAGAGATGAGTGACCAGCAGCAGAGATGAGTGACCAGCAGCAGAGATGAGTGACCAGCAGCAGGGGTGTGAGTGACCAGCAGCAGGGGTGTGAGTGACCAGCAGCAGAGGTGTGAGTGACCAGCAGCAGAGGTGTGAGTGACCAGCAGCAGAGGTGTGAGTGACCAGCAGCAGAGCAGGTGGCCAAAGCCACACAGAGCCACGTGTGCAGGAAGAAGCCTTCCAGCAGTTTGGGAATTCCCTCTCTGTACGACAAGCAGGGGCTGTGATTTTTCTGCTGAGAGATAAGGAGGCCATCAATGGCACGTCAGTTCAGCTCTATTACATTTTTAATTCCCTGATGGGACAAATGTTTGTTCTACTTTCAACAACTCCTCAATTAAACATAAAGGAAGACCTTTTGGGCAGTGCTTTCCAAACATTCAAGCGTGGCTGTGACTTCATTCCAGCTATCCCATCCACGTGTGAGGCAGAAATCATGTCCAGTAGTGTTTCCACAGGAGGTTTCCAGACCTTTTTACTCCCATTCCACACTAACTTCAGGAAGTTACTGGTGTGCAGTTGTGAATATCTTGTTTTACTTAATTTTAAGAAAGAAATGAATTTACTGGGTTTTGGTATTTATGCAAGGATTATTAACAGGAAAAGGATTTAATTTTCTGGGCAGACTCTTGGCCCTTGCCTGTTGGAGAGCTGATGGGAAGCATCCAGCAGGAAGGGCAGCCAAGGGAGGGATTGCTCTGAGGTTTTGCCTCCAGGACTTTACCCTCTTTTGGCTCAAGAAGTGCCACCAGATAAAACACAGGATCCACGGGTGTCCAGACTGAGCAGGGACACTGCACTCGTGCTCAGCAGGGCAGCGTTTGCCAGCCCAGACCTCCCTTTGAGTTCCTTCTGCTGTAGCCTGGAAGTGCTCTTGGATCTTAAGGCAGAAATAAAGAAATGTGACTCAGTCCTGATGGTTAATTGCACACCTTGGGACAGTGGATTTTCTTATGTACTGTTCGTTTCAACCTAAAGGCATTTTAATTAATAGGAATTTTTCAAAAAGGCTTTTTGTGACCTACAGGCCTATAATTTCTGATTTATGAAAATATCTGCTTGCATGTGAAGCAAGAGCAGAAATAAGAAGAGATCTTGACCTTTTGGACTTTGATTGCCAAAGTGCCATGAGATGAAAATCATCATGGAATCACGGAATGGTTTGGGTTGGAAGGGCCCTCAATGACCATCTCACTCCACCCCTCTGCATTATCCTAAGACTGAATGTGCAATTAGGACATTACACTGTGTCCTTTTGCTTCATACTCATTGATGTCTCAGTTATCAGGAATCACTAATGTGAGCTCTGCTTGAGTGAGGTCAGTGTTGTGTTCTTTGGGTGTCCAGATAATTTTTCTTAACCTTGACTTTATCCATGAGACTGTAAAAGGCCACAGCTCCAGGTCAAAGTAGTGTAAAAAGCATTTGTCTTTCCTCTCTGAAAATTAAAAACAAAAGAAAACTCAATTTTTCCCTCTGAGAGTGTGAGAACAGGCACTGCCCCTCTGTGATCCCACCTCCAGAGGGGACACCTCGAGGGCACGGCCAGGGGTCCCAGGTGACCCTGCCTGGCTCTGCACCAGGGCCAGCCCCGCTGGGGGATGCCCCTGCAGACACTTAAACCATTTTTATTTTAGCAAAATGACCCCTGCCCTCCCTTCTGAGGCTCCAAAGCAGAGCAGAACCAGGGTGTCCAGTGGGGCTGCACCAGCGCTGTCCTCGCCCATGCCCAAGGCTATTTTTAATAAAATGCCAGTGAACCCCGGGGTGTTGGGGCCTGCAGCTCCCAGGCTGTTCCTGTGCTCACCCGGGTCAAAATGTGGGATAACAATCCAAGCCAAAGCTGCCCCCAGTCCCAAGGCCCAGAACGCCCAGCTCAGACAAGGCAATTTAAAATGATGGCAGTCCTCCACCTCGACAGACTCATTTTCTAATTCAGACCAACAAAAGGCTCTTTCCTGATTTGTTTAGAGGCAGTAATTGCAGAAGTCACTGGCAAATCAAGCGTAAAAGTGCAGAGGTGTGGGGAAAAGCCTTTCTATTGGAGAAACCCCATGATAGGTGATCCACTTGCAGTGCAGCCTGGGTTTTTTTATTAGAGTATTTACCATTAACTCTATCCCTAGTGGCCAATTACTGTCCTTTTTATGTCTTTTTATTGTGAGACTCAGAGAACACTCTGCAAACAAACCCCTCTTGATATTCCTCAGCAATTATTGCTGTGATCACAGACCTTTCTCCTGTGTTTGCTGTGCCTGCAGAGCCCCATGGAGCTCTGTAGAACCCCGCTGCTCCCTGGGGCAGCCCAGCCACAGCCCCTGCTCCAGCCCCAGCACGCCCCCCGCCCCGGCAGCTGCCCTGCCACCCCAGCGTGCTCTGGAGTTACCAGGGGATTTCTGCCTTCTGGGGCACCCTGGTGTCTGCTCTGGCCAGCACCAGCCTTGTCCTGTCCCTTTCCACCAGATCAGCCCAGCCTGAGCTCAGTCCTGCTGCAGCACGCTCAGCCCAGGGCGGGTGGTTGGGTGCATCCCTGCCTCCACCCGAGAGAAGGTCCCGGATTTGGGCTATAAAAGTGTTTTTCACCTGTTTCTTTCCCCCAGTAGACTGACCCACGGGAGGAGGTTAAAACCATGTGGCACAACCTCTTCTCCAGATGAATTGCCATCAGTTTGGTGGATGGTGTTACAGGGGTAGTAATATCCAAACAAACTTTTGGATATCAGTGACAATGCACTACGGTGAAAGAAAACCCCACAGAGTCTTTTAAAGCTGGTCTGATACCTATTAAACCAAACAATAAAACCTTTCACGGGGTGCTGGCGTGGCCTTGCTGTGGCTGAGCACTGTCAGGATGTGGATTGCTGTTCTGTGAGCGGTGCTGTGACACGGGGCTGTGACACGGGTGCTGTGACACGGGGGCTGTTCTGTGAGCGGTGCTGTGACACGAGGGCCTTCCCCTGGGACAGCCCCGTGTCCCCAGCAGGAGCTGGCACGGAGAGCTGGGTGGGGGTGCTGGGGAAGGAGATGAACCCCGAGTGGGACAGGCAGAGGGGCTGCTGTCCCAGAGCCCCGCGTGTGCTGCTGGGGATGCTGTCCCCAAGCAGGGACTGTGCTGTCCCAGCAGGGGCTGTGCTGTCCCCAGCAGGGGCTGTGTTGTCCCCAGCAGGGACTGTGCTGTCCCAGCAGGGGCTGTGCTGTCCCAGCAGGGGCTGTGCTGTCCCCAGCAGGGGCTGTGCTGTCCCCAGCAGGGGCTGTGTGCTCTGCTGACTGCACAGAGCTGTCTCTGCTCCCCTGGGTGTCCCCTGGGTGTCCCCTGGGTGTCCCCTGGGTGCCACAGGCCGGGGGCGGCAGGGCAGGGCCGGGTCCTGCCCGACAGAGCGGGTCAGCTCCGCAGTGACCTCTGCACAGCTTGGAGCGGGGCAGCTCCGCAGTGACCTCTGCACAGCTTGGAGCGGGGCTCAGGCACATCACATCACGTTCGGGAGAGCATTTTAGGGGAACTCCCAGCTGTTTCCCCCCTCCGGAGCCCCGTCCCGCCCAGCTGCGCCAGGAGCCGCGATGGGCGTCGCTGGGGAGGTGATCCCTGTTATCACAGCCGTGTCTCACTGTTATCACAGCCGTGTCTCACTGTTATCACAGCCACGTCTCATTTCCAGCAGCAGCCCCAAAGGCTGCACAAGGAACGAGCCACTCAGGGCTGCAGGCTGGGGCTGCTGCAGAGCATTCACCTGAAAATTGTGTCCTTGTACAAAGCTGAACTGCAAAGTACGGGGGAGCAGCAGGGGAACACCTCGCTCTCAGGGATGGGACTTAAATATTCACGCTCGAGAGCTGCTTTGGCAGATCCACCCTGACCTCATTCTAGTCTGCATTCATGGATGTTATTTTTGGGTTCCAAATTTTGACCTTGGTGATGGCGGGTCATGCAGAAATACTTTGTAAAGACAATTGCATATACATGAAGACAAATATAAAGTGGTGGAGCTGTTTGTCAGGCTGATCTGCTTTTTTATACACAGTGTCTATAAACTGTTACCTTTATTTTTGATTTTATCTTAGCAAAAGACATTTTTATGTTATCCAGCACCCCAACATAGATATAAAAACCAGTGTCCAGCCTGCCCCCCCTGCTCCAAGCCCCCTAAAACCCCAAACCCTCAAAGGAATCCCATCCTTGCATATCACCATAGTTACCTGACAGAAACCCCACCACGTGCTCAGGGAGTCTCTGTCCCTGGTGAGGAGGTGTCGATTTACTGAGGGACCTTATGGATTTAATGTGCACTTGAGAACCATCCATGTTCAAAACAAAACACATAAAAACTGGTAAAATACACACCCCAAAGCATTTTCCATTATGAAGTGCCCAGCATTTCAGCACTCCTGTAATGTCTGGGCTCACAGATTGCAGGTCTATTATTTACGACAGCAAATGGAACTTAGAAAAACATTCCAGGAGGAAATATGCCTTTTGCAGTGTGTTGTTTTAAAATGATCAATTACTAACATTCATTTCAAGTCTATGAATTTATTTATTGTTGTCTTGAAAAGCTCTTGGAGATGGACCAAGAAAAGCAGCTCTGGTGTTTGCACCCCTGGGGAGATTTTGCCAAAGTCCAAGTAGTACCAAAACCAGCAGGGCCACAGGACCAGGGCAGTGATTGTCCCTCTGTGCTGGCACATCTGAGACCTCAACTGCTGGGGCAGTTCTGGGCTCCCTGAGCCCTGGACTCCTCTGCTGGCGCCAGCACTGCTCATGGTGGCCACAGGAGCACCTGGAATCTCCGTGCTCCTGCTTTGAGCCCCCTGGACATCCGCTGGTCCCTGTGCTCCTGCTGTGGTGTCCTGGGGCAGGGACAGGGTGCTGGTGACGCCGTGCCCCAGGGCTGTGGTGGCCAGCAGACCCCCAGGGCTGTGTCCTCAGTGCCTGGCCCCTGGTGTGCCACCTCTGACGTTTCCTTGGCCCTGCTGCAGCAGCCCTGGCTGCAGAGCCACACTGGGCACTGCCGTGTGAGGCACAGGCAGCTCTGGCACCGTCCTGTGACTCCTGCCCACCTGCCACAGGGGCTGAATTCCCCCTTGGAGCGCAGCCATGCCTCAGCACCGTGCTCTGATGTTGTATCACAGCCCTGCTGCGAGCTTGGGGCCTTATCGTGGCTTGGCAAAACTGTAAACAGCAGCAAGTCAGCACATTTCTAACAACACTGAATTCTCTGAGCTGAGCGTGGAGCAGAGTGTTCTCCAAAGTGTGTGATACATGAGGAAAAGCTTTTAAAGATGGGCAGAACCAGAATTTCACTTGAAGGTAAACTATTTTGGAGGGGTGTGACTTGTATCCCCCTGGGGATGCGTTCTGGGACCACAGGCCATCAAAGAGGATGTTCAGGGGGAAGAGACAACCATGAAGCCAATTGTCCCTGAAGAATCCTGGGTGAGAACCTGGAATGGTTGCAGTTCCCAGAACCCAGGCTGAGAAATTCCGTGTAGGGTAAAGGAATGTGATTCTGCTTGTCCTTACAGAAATAGGCACAGAAATGGTCCTGATGGAGAGCTCGTGCAGACAAAAAAGGAACCTTTCATGACTGAGGTATTTTCAGAACGGCCCCTCCTGGGCCAGGCAGGTGGCAGGAGCCACAGCTCATCCCTGCCATGTTCCCCAGGATTTGTACCATGGGCTCGCCTTCTGAAGATCACGTTCTGTTTCCTGTAAGAGAGACCCCACCCGCCACAGCGAATTTACCGACGGCGCTGCCACGACCGCCAGCACCGCTCGACATGCCTGGAATCCTGCTGGGAACCTCTCCTGTGATGTGCCAGCAGGAAAGGGCTCTGCACCCCAAATCCTGCTGGGAACCTCTCCTGTGATACACGGGCAGGAAAGGGCTCTGCACACCCCAAATCCTGCTGGGAACCTCTCCTGTGATACACGGGCAGGAAAGGGCTCTGCACCCCAAATCCTGCTGGGAACCTCTCCTGTGATGTGCCAGCAGGAAAGGGCTCTGCACACCAAATCCTGCTGGGAACCTCTCCTGTGATACACGGGCAGGAAAGGGCTCTGCACACCCCAAATCCTGCTGGGAACCTCTCCTGTGATACACGGGCAGGAAAGGGCTCTGCACCCCAAATCCTGCTGGGAACCTCTCCTGTGATGTGCCAGCAGGAAAGGGCTCTGCACCCCAAATCCTGCTGGAACCTCTCCTGTGATACACGGGCAGGAAAGGGCTCTGCACACCCCAAATCCTGCTGGAACCTCTCCTGTGATACACGGGCAGGAAAGGGCTCTGCACACCCCAAATCCTGCTGGAACCTCTCCTGTGATACACGGGCAGGAAAGGGCTCTGCACACCCCAAATCCCTCAGTGATCTTTCCTGCGGTGCCTGGCAGCAGGTCCAGGTCCTTGGCACCGCTCTGTGTGCTTTGTTCTGCCGTGGCTCCCACGCCAGGAAGGTGCTGGTGCCCCCCGTGCTCGGGTCTGAACCGGGGGAAGGCTGAGTGCCCACCCCTCACACGGTTTGCATTCCAGTCACTTGAAGTCTGAGTTGAGTCTCACAGATTTCCCTCTTGGGTCTTGCCCTGAATCTCCTGGTGTGGGCTGGGATGGAGGTGCGTTTTGACCTTTTTCTTTATTTTTTAATTTATTTTTTTTTAAATAAATTGCTGTGCCTGTGCACTATAAAAAGCAAAGCTTTTCTGAATTGCTCCTTTCCCAATTGCAGGGGTGGGCAGCATGGCTTGACCTCTTACAGTGGAAAATCCAAGTGCAAATAACCACCCAGAAGAGCTGTGTGTGCCCAGAAAGGGGAAGTGACCATGACCCTGTGTCCCCTCATCCAACCCCCTCTGTGCCCCCAGGGCTGGCTGGGTGCTGCCCTGCAGGATCCTGTGGATAAGAAACCAGCACTAGGAGGGCAGGGAGGGCATTCCTGAGCTGTGCTGAGCCCCCCTGTGCTCCCCACACGGGGACCAGCCCGGCTTGGGGCAGGAATCAGTGAACTGTGGTGGGTCTGTTCCTCTGCTGGCCTGGTGGGATGCAGCAGTGATGCTGAGGTTGCCCTCAGCTGCTGTTCACAGACTTCCATCTCCCAGAGAGGCTCCCAAGGGCTGGGATGGGGCAGAACATCCCCTCCAGGCACCATTCCCTGTGCCACGGGCCAGGCAGGGCCTGGGTGAGCAACACTGGGGCGGGACTGGATGTGTCAGGAAGGGCCAGGAGGGAGCAGGAGCTGGGAAACAGGGGGGACAGGGCTCCCCCAGGAGCATCTCAGGGCCCCCCACGCTGCCCCAGGCCCCTGCCCAGGGGTGCTGCTCCCCACATCACCCCTGGGGTCACAGCTTGCCAACGCTGCTCTCTGAGGTCACAAGGCCTCAGAATCTGTTTCACCTTTGCTGCTGCAAGAGGTAGCCAGCAGTGGGAGGCCAGTTGTAGTTACTGGAATTAAAAATAAAAGCCATCTGAAATGTCTGAATATTGACTCTGCTTTCTGCCGTGGCATCAGGAATCTTCCCTCCCACCTCCGAGCACGGACTGTGATGTCAGGTGTGGATGCAGCATAGCTCTGGTAATTAAAAATGGCATTCCTGCTAGAGCTCTTGTAACTGAGAAGTACTTAAAAGGAGCTAAAAATCAGACTGAAGCTGTTCCATTGTTTTTCTTCTCATGTTGGTGCTGAAAATCTGGCAAATCATTAAAGTAAGGAGATGTTGCAGCAAAGCCTGTATCCATTGGTAGTTGAATCTACTGAAAAATAAAGTGTACATTAAAGAGCTTTAACTTCATCCTAGGAAAAAATTACTTTTCTTGGCAACGTGGGAAAAATGTTCCTGCAGCCTTTAATCTTTTCCTGTTTTGCTTAACCAGCCCTGCAGTGACTGCTGGTGGCAGAACCACCTCGCTCTGTGCAAGAGGAACATGCAAATCCCCCACTGATCAATACTTTTACTGGAACAAAACCTCTAAAGCTTACAATCAATCTACAATATAATCCAATCCTTTTAATTTGATGGAGAGCCCTTTCCCCATCCCTCACCAGGTACCTGAGTTCCCGTAAGGGCTCAGCAGCCCCGGGTGACTCCTGGAACCTCCTGGAGCTTCCCAGCAGGGCCCCGGCGGGGAGGGTGAGGAGCCCACACCCCACAGCCTGCGGGGTTGGGACAAAGCCTCCACTGCAGCCTGTGACGGCTGCAGAGCTCTGCCCATCTCTCCCCTCTCTGGCTGCTGCTCCTCATCCTCCAGGAAAGCTCTCTGAGGGCTCTCTGGGTGTCACCTGGGAGGTGTCTGCCCTGCTCTAGGAGAGCACCTTGCCCAAGGCACAGCTACTCCTCTCCACTGTGCCTGGGAAAACATGAGAGCAAGCTGACATGAAGTGTCTCAAAAATCAATGTTGACTTTTTGTTTTCCCTTTGTTTCCTTGCAAGGACATGCAGTTGGTTCACTTGTTTATTTTGGTATTTTCCTGGAAACTGGAGTTGAGTTCCTGCAGGTTGTGGCTTTTCTGGTGACCTTTTGTGCCTGTGCAAGACTGCTTTCCCAGGGAAAGTACAAGAGGGCAATTAAATCTCAGCCAGAGTCAGGGTGTCTTAACACATCACCTTCTGCTCTTTCCCACTGATGGTCACAGAGAGCAGCAAGAAATGTTTTCTGTAATTTTCTACTTCCCACCATTCTGAGACTTAAAAGCTGATGAGGTCAAATGGCTTCTCTTGCAGAACACTGGATTAAGAATTAAGCAAGTCAGAATTACTTACTTCAGATCTGTGGAGATGTGAAAGAAATATAAGAACGATCTTGCCAAAGTTTGCCTTGTAAACTGAATCCTGCAGGAACACATTCTGCAAAACAGGCAACAAAAAATGAGTTGGAAACTGCTGCCATGTTACAGCACAGCACATGCTTGGAGCAGCTGGGAACCCAGTTCAAGGGTGGGGGAAGCATTTTAATGCAAATCCCAGAAACTCCAGGGTCAAATCCAGGTTGTTTTTTGGTTTCCATTTTTTTTTTCAGTTTGAATAAACCTAAACAGCAGAATTTCGGAAAGCTCTTTGGTCCCGCAGGCTCTGGCAGTGTGTCCCAGAGGAGCAGGAGAGCTGCTTCCCTGGGGATCACATCCTGCCTGTGCCTGCTGTGCCCACCACAGACACAAGGCCAGGGGTGCTGGAACCATGAGCAGGTGGGAGGGGACAGGTTTGAGCAGGGGACAGGGATGGCTGGAGGGCTGGGTGCCCAGTGTCCCTGACAACAGCTCTGGGGCTGGAAGAGAGCCTGGGGGGAGCCAGGACAGTCCTTCCCCAGAGAGCCCAGTGCCACCAGCCAGTCCCACAGAGCCTGGTGTCACCAGCCAGTCCCACAGAGCCCGGTGTCACCAGCCAGTCCCACAGAGCTCAGTGTCACCCCTCGTGCCCTGCTGCCCCTGCTCTGCCAAAAGTCACGCCAGTGCCTCCCTCAGTGCTCAGCCAGGCTGGTGCAAGGAGCACCCCTGGAAGGGAAGGCAGGGCTGTTCCCACTCCTGCCGAGGGCAGCAGGGCTCTGCTGGAGCTCCCTGGGGCTCGGGGTGGGGCTGGGGGCACACGGGTGCCCCCTCCCACAGCCCTGAGAGCCCCAGGGCAGCGCTGGGTGGGCTCAGTGCCTGTGACCCTGCTGGGGCACCCCTTCCCCTGGTACCTGCTGAGGAGAGCTCCTGCAGCACCCCCTCCTGCAGGGCCCTCCCTGCCCTCCTCAGGTCCCTTCTGCTTCGCAAATGGGAGAATCACACAGCCCTGAAAGCGTCACACGTAGGAAATCCATCTCATTAATCAGCCACACAAACACCGGGACACGCAGCCCCGGCTGCAGAGCGCCTTCTGTGCCTCTGTGAGTGCACAGAAATGTGTCGGGAGTGTCAAATCTGTTTCCAAACAAGCACGGGGAGAAGGAAACTTCAGCGGTTCTGGAAACGCTGGTGAGCTGTGAGTGCCAAGGCAGGCAAGGCGGGACCCGAGTGCCACGGTCTGCACCGGGGTGGGCAATGAACAGCCAGGGGCGTCCTCGGGAGCACCTGCAAGAAATGGATGTGTGACCCCACGGGCTCCCCGGATGGCTGTGTGTCTGTCCCTCCCTGTGCCCCTGTCTCTGCTCAGTGTCCCTGTCCCTGTCCCTCCCTGTGTCCCTGTCCCTGCCCCTGCCCTGTCCCTGCTCGGTGTCCCTGTCCCTCCCTGTGTCCCTGTCCCTGTCCCTGTTCCTGTCCCTGTCCCCGGTCCTGCTGGCAGTGTGCTGCTCCCTCCCGACGCTCAGGGAGATGTGCTGGGAGCGAGGTTTCCCAGGTGTGCTCCTCAGTGGCTGAATCCCGGCATTTCCTGGAGGTTTTATGAGCGAGAAAAAACCGCACTGTGGAACGCATTAGATTACAAGATTTGAGTGTTTTTATCTGTCCTGTAGCTCTTCCTCAGTCTGATAATGGCAACGTATTTAAGAACCCAAAGAGACTTAACTAAAATTGCATCTTTTGTTGATAGGCACCTAAATAGCTTGCTTTTGTTTCTTTCTTTTTTTAACAAGAATCTGTGTGGACGAATTAGACTCGAGTTGCGATCAATAGTTCCGGGGAAAACAGATATTGGCTTCTGAGGCCAGGCTTCATTAGCTGGATCCAAGAAAGAGGTTTCATCCTTGGTGTAAGGAACCCGCACAGGGAAGATGGGGGATCCCATCTCTCTGATTTGGGAATTGCTTCAAGAATGTGGGGGTGGGTTTCCCCCATGCACACAGCCCCTGTGCCTGTGTGCCAAGCTGGACACTCCAGGGCTGCAGCATCGTGCTTGCACTGGGGCAGTGAGGGGGCTCGGGATGCTGGGAATGTTCATTCCCAGGACACTTCTGGGGCAATTTCTCCACTTTTTCTGCCCCATACTTTGGCCACGGCTGCAGTGAGGTTCTGGGTGCTGCCAGGCAGGTGTTGTCAGGGTGATGTGATGTCCTACCAGCAACCCAGAGACAAATATCCAGATGTGTGTGAGTCAGAGAATCCCAGACTGCTTTGGACTGGGATGGACCTCAGAGCCCACCCGGTGCCACCCCTGCTATGGCAGGGACACCTCCCACTGTCCCAGGCTGCTCCAAGTGTCCAGCCTGGCCTTGGGCACTGCCAGGGATGCAGGGACAGACACAGCTGCTCTGGGCACCCTGTGCCAGGGCTGTCCACCCTCACAGGGAACAATTCCTGCCCCAGATCCCATCCAGCCCTGCCCTCCTGCAGCTTAAGGCTCCTGAGTATTTACTGGAAGGGTTTGGATCCTTCCTCAGTGCAGCAAACAGCCTGCTCTGGTTATTTAGGGCTCTGGCTCTGCAGCCTGGCCCTCCAGGGGGCCCTTGGCCCTCTGTGCCCACCAGAGCCCCCTGCCAGGGCTGGGAGCCCTCCTAGCACAAACACGTCTGTCTGAGCACCCAAATACATCTTCAGTGGCTTCTGGGGCGTGTGACTGGCAAATCTGCTTGCTGTTAATATTTTCACAGCAAGAGCTGACCTGTGGATCATAAGAAGAAACAAAAGGGATGGAAATATGGCCTCGCTTATTTACAAATGTGATTCATTATCTGCAAGCAAATTTTGTTGTCACAGATCTGATTTCTGCTTCTCCTCAGACATGCTGAGCCTTTTTGTGTTCACACTGGCAAACACATAAACCCTGCAGTCAGATGACATGTGTCACTTAAACCCGCCCCAGATCAGGATTTGATGTGTGTCAACACATTGGAAGTTGTTAAACGTGGAAGGAGTTTCTGTGCGGTGCCTGAGCTGCCAAGGGAGTGCAGAGGGTGTCACTGGCTTCTAAAGCCAAACCCAAACACTGCGGGTTATCCATCTGATGGCACAAACACACCAGAATATTGATCTGCTGCCTCCCAGGCTGAGCGCTGTGCTTTAGTAAATGTGCTGTGCCTGGGGGCTCTGGGGGGGAGCAGCCCCTGCCCTGCCCCTCAGGGGCTCCTCCTCACCTCCTTCGGCCTCAGCACCCCTGGGTGATTTCCCACCTCATCCCCAGCTGGGTCCCTGCCCTCCTGAGCGCCCTGGGCTGGGGTGAGCTGGCCCCACCAGGCTCCATCCCGGGGCCCTGCTGCCAGGGCACCTCTGGTGCCTTATGTTTGAGCTTTCATGTTCTTCACATTCTGTGCTGCAGTTCTGAGCCTCACATTCAGTGTTAGTAAGCTCTGCACAGAGCAGGGACACAAATCCTTCTCCTGCTGCACACCAAGGACAACTTTCAGCCCAAAGCACAAACAAGGGTGGCTGTTCCCTGTGAGGGTGGGCAGCCCTGGCACAGGGTGCCCAGAGCAGCTGTGGCTGCCCCTGCATCCCTGGCAGTGCCCAAGGCCAGGCTGGATGGATTTGGAGCAGCCTGGGACAGGGGAAGGTGTCCCTGCCTGGCAGGGACTGATGATGCTTAAGGTGCCTCCTAGCCCAAGCCAGTCTGGGATTCTGGGATTCTATACCTGATACACAATAAAGGGCACCAAACTGGGCTGCACCAAGCCATGAAAACCTTGGACAGAGGAACAGGACTGGAGCGCATCAGCTCCATTTCTTCTTTCCACTGCACCCACACCAGCCCAAGGTGTTCCCCACTGGCCGTCACTGGGGGGGGTTGAACACCTCTAAAATACACACATTTATGCCTCCCCCCGCTGTAAATTATTGTAAATGTTTCCAGGTGTTTCTCGTAAAACTGTAACTGTGCTCAGGTGTTCCTGCAGCAGCCAGCTGAGGTAGCTGCTCTTCCCAGAGGGGCCATTTGTGCCAGCTTCAGCCTCCCCTCAGCAGCTGCAGGGCTGTGGGAGCTTCATGCTTCCAGCCCTGAGCAGGATCTCCCATTTCAACTTCCAGTATTAATATTAATGAATCGGGAAATGATAATTTTTCTTCAAGTTTTTTTTTTCTCGATTTCTTCAAATATATTTAGTTTGCTGTATTTTCAATGAGTAATGAACATTTACTCATTAAGCCTGAAAGTCTCTCAGAGCCATGCCTCATTCTCCTAATTTTCACTGGGGAAAGGCAGAGCTACAGACCCAGTGGGGTTTCAGGTCCAGCAAAGACAATTTTTCTTTGAGTGCAGAAGGAAACACTGACTCATGATTTACACATGGGGGATTTCTGGCCACCTGGCCCATATTATAGCATTACATGTGCTATTTTTGCTTTTATTTCAGTGTGTATTTCCAAAAGAGAATCATGAAAGCTAAAAGAAGAAGAAGAAGACATCAGGGCCGTGTTGTGACTGAGATTTTACACACATAAAAGCCCTTAAGCACTGCTGTGTAAAACCCATTGGTTTCACTTCACAGGGGCTGTGACAAGATTTGCTCCGGCTTTTGATCCCCGTCAGGCTGTCCCCTCCCAGTGTGCTGTGAGATCCAGGACTGAACTCAGTTTCTGTCTCAAGGCCAAATTTAATCAGGTTCCATCAGTTCAGACACCTCTGTCATCAGCTGTCCCTCAGACTTCCCTTTTCAGAGGTCTTCTTCACAAAATCACATAGGTTTCTTTTATCATAACAACTCATTTCTAGAGATTTTATGGACCTAGGTTGAAAGAATTTTGAATTTCTAGCAAAAGATCAAGGACATTTGCATGGCAGCATTGCTAATGTTCCAGCTTGCTGTGAGGGCAGTTTAGTCACAGAACGTATTTGTGCTCAGCAGGGAAGGGCTGCTCTGCAGATCAGCTGATCCCAGGAACACCAAGCCTAAATAGCCATGGAAATCTCTGAATTTCCTGATTGTGGGTCTGTGGTACAATGCCCGATGTTATATTTGTACAAGGGCATTGGTTGGCAGGTTGGGCAATGGTGAACTGTCGATCCCTCATGGTTTCCCCGCCTGTTCCCCCCTCCCTGCAAGGGGAGCTGTGGTGCTGCTGGGCTGAGGGGGCTTTGGACAGGGGATGGAGGGACAGGACAGGGGAATGGCTCCCACTGCCAGAGGGCAGGGATGGGTGGGACACTGGGGAAAAATCCTTCCCTGTGAGGGTGGGCAGGCCCTGGCACAGGGTGCCCAGAGCAGCTGTGGCTGCCCCTGGATCCCTGGCAGTGCCCAAGGCCAGGCTGGAGAAGCCTGGGACAGTGGGAGGTGTCCCTGCCAGGACAGGGGTGGGATGAGTTTTAAGGTGCCTCCAAACCAAACCTGATCCTACACCTGCCACGGGAGGGGATAAATCAGTCCAGTGACCTCTTTTTCCTGTCCCATTTGCCAGCCTGGCCCAGCCCTGGCTGTTGGGCAGTGATGGGAGCCGAGGTGTGGCCCAGGCCGTGGTGCAGGGCTGTGCAGTGTGGGGCTGGCCAGGGACTGGCTCCTGTCCCACGGCTGTCCCCTCTGGAGGGTCTGGCAGAGCGGGACTGATGCAAGCCACGATTGGAGAGTGCCTGCTCTTCCCTGGCCTCTGGTCTGGCTGCCAGGAGAGGTGAGGCTGAAGAGGAGCTGCTGGAAAAGAAGAACAGAGAAGTTTTTAACTTTAAAAGATGTCAAAAGAGACAGGAGAGATTCGCAGGCAGCAGCTGGGCGCTCTCCAGCCGGGATAACCTCGCGGCACCCATCAGACAGCCCGAGAGCAGCTTTTAATGAAAAATTCATATTGTTTTCCGGAGAAAATGATCCTTCTTTCTTGTGAGTTTTTGTTTTCGTTCTGAGATGCTGTCTGTGGATGCACTCGGTCCCCTTCCAACAGAAGGCCCTGCCAGGGCGCTGCTGTCCGTGGTGCTGCCCAGCCCCGCTCCACCGGGAGCAGCGCGGAGACGCGGCGGAGACACGGCACAGCTGGGCACGGGCAGCCGGGGCTTCCACACACGGGGAAAGGGCATCAGAGGACAATTCTGGGCCTTTGGAAATCACAAGGAAGCTTCAGCAATCACACTGCTGAAAAAACATGTGAAAAAGAGAGGGGAATGGCAAGAGAGGGCAATACAGGAGGGCTCTTGGCACCACGTGCTGAACAGCCACGGGAAATGAGGAGGAAAGGGCTGGAAACGCTGCCCTTGTGCCCACCAGAAACAGCAGTGGAGGTACGGACAGCAAGATGGACACCAAGGGATACCCACAGGCCCCTGGAGAGCAGAGGAGAACGCGGGAGTTAAAGATGCTGGAGATGCCAATTGGTAAATTTAAAAACAAGGGAGGAAATTATCTGCAAGTCTCAGTGACAATCGAAGTCCTGCCTTACCTGCGCAGGGCCAGCAGTGCTCGGAAGCAGTCACAGTGATGTGATTGGATGGCTCGGACACAGGGGAATGAAATTAACTTAGTGCAATTCTCCAAGCCATTAATAATAATAAATTTTAACAAACCCTGGAACAATGGGTCGGTTCCTGAGGAGGAGAAATCACATTACTGTCTGTGCTTTAAAAGTTCTCATAATCAATGACCAGTGGTCAGGCCCAGAAATAACAATGGAAAAACTCAGGTGAGAAATCTTCAGTAACGAATTCTTCAGTTCCATGGGGCAATTAACACCAAGCAAAGCGGTTTTATGGTGCAGAAGCCTTACAGACATTTGCCATGGGAAATGATAACTCTGCTGACTGAAGGTAACTGCCACAAAACAGGTTTCCTAAAATAATTTGATTCACTGCCCCAGGAACTTTGAAAAATTGCCTTATACCCAGTAATGCCTCAGAAATTAAATGGATTAAAAACAGTTAAATGATGGAAAAATGTAATCAGACTGAGGAAGTCATCTCTCTTGGGTGTGTTCCTAGCAAGTTGCCATAGGGACCTCTCCTTAACACAATCCTGCCCTGCAGAGGACATTCATCAGTGAGTGCTAATGGGGGTCAGCCACACGGGGCGGCCACGGGGGCTCGTGGGCAGCTCTGCCCGCGGTGCAAGGGAGAAACGGTGAGAAATGTGGCAGCAGGGAGGAGACAATGTCCAGGAACACAGCGCTTCTTCCTCAAACCGAGTCGGAGGTGCCCTGTGAGGAGGGGTCTGGCCACCTCAGTACCAGAGCAGAGGGACCCGGCTGTGTGCCCAGCCCATGGGCACTGCCCTGCCCAGCCCGTGTGCACTGCCCAGTCCAGTCCGTGTGCACTGCCCAGCCCAGTCCATGGGCACTGCCCAGCCCAGCCCATGGGCACTGCCCAGCCCAGTCCGTGTGCACTGCCCAGTCCGTGTGCACTGCCCAGCCCAGTCCGTGTGCACTGCCCAGTCCGTGTGCACTGCCCAGTCCGTGTGCACTGCCCAGCCCAGTCCGTGTGCACTGCCCAGTCCGTGTGCACTGCCCAGTTTGTGTGCACTGCCCAGCCCATGGGCACTGCCCAGTCCAGTCCGTGTGCACTGCCCAGTCCAGTCTGTGTGCATTGCCCAGTCCAGTCTGTGTGCATTGCCCAGCCCATGGGCACTGCCCAGTCCAGCCCATGGGCACTGCCCAGTCCAGTCTGTGTGCATTGCCCAGTCCAGTCCGTGTGCACTGCCCAGCCCATGGGCACTGCCCAGTCCAGCCCATGGGCACTGCCCAGTCCAGCCCATGGGCACTGCCCAGTCTGTCTGCACTGCCCAGTCCAGTCCGTGTGCACTGCCCAGTCTGTGTGCACTGCCCAGTTTGTGTGCACTGCCCTGTCCATGTGCACTGCCCAGTCTGTGCGTCCAGCCCCGTCTGTGTGTCCAGCCCAGCCCCTCTGCCAGCTCCGTGGAGGTCCCTGCGAGGAGCCGGGCAGTGATGGATTGCCCGGACCTCTGTGCACACCCGTGCCACGCGTGATGAATGTCCTCTGTCTGCCAATTAGGCACCGCGGACAATGGAGGGCATTGTGAGCTCCAAATGAGAGCGCTGTCAAACAGCGAGCGGTGACAATTAGCTGGCGATTGGAGTGATTTACCCAAGAATAACCTCAGTGGTGGTGTCACAGACACGTTCCATGAATCTTTCAAGAAGGCATCTGCGATCCGGTGTGCTGAGCGCAGTTCCTGGGCGGTCCCGGGACAGGGTGGGCAGCAGGGCCGGGGGCAGGACGATGTCCCTGCTCCCTGCTCCCAGCCTCTCCCCTCTCTCAGCTTCCAGACCTCAGCTTTGGCCATGGGGATCAGTGATGCTGAGCCCTTTCTCACTCCCTCACAGCTCTCTTCTCGAGTAAATGGTTTTGCTGTCTTACCTTTTTTTTTTTTTTTTTTTTTTTTTTTTTTTTTTTTTTTTTTTTTTTTTTAATAGAATATCCTATTCAAATGGCAAAGGGAACCCAGAAGAGAAGCTGCTTTCTTCTTTTCTTTTTTTGTCACACTTTTCATCTGTAATTATTTTCTCAGCCTGGAATAAATCCACACTGGATTCATGTGAAACAATCTCCTCATCCATAAAGAAATGATAATGACTGAAATCAAAAGAGCAAAAGGTGCAACCTGGGACACGTTGGTGCTGAGAGAAGGCCATGTGCCCTCTCTCAGGAATATCAGCAATTTACCCACTTTCGGTTTTCTAAACAAGCCGAGCAGGGCCGCAGAGGAGATTTCTGCCAAAGTAAACAAATTGTCTGAAAAATACAGACAGGAGAGAGGCTTTTAACAAAGCTACCAGTGAGCATTTCTGTGCTGAAGGGTGGAGGGGTGGCTCAGGTGCCTCCCTGGCCAGTGCGATGTCCCCGAGGCAGGCAGCGGATCCTGCTGGCGCTGCTGTGCCGGTGCCAGGGAGACGGGCTGACCACGGCCTGGGGACAATCAGTGATGGGGGGCACTCGTTGAAATTCTCCTGCTGCAGGCAGCTCCTCGGACAGCTCGTCCTGCTGCTCAGCAGTGACCCAGGGCGAAGGAGCCTCGAGCAGGAGCTTTGTGTGGTCTCTTGGGAATGACCTTTGGAGGTTTGTCGTTACCACTTGTACACACTCAAATAAAGTGCATGTTGTTTGTTTAAAGTTGCAGTCATTTGAATTTTGAAAATATTATTCAAAAATTTTTTCCAAGCCAGATTTCTTTTGACAATTATATCAAGAGGACTCGGCTGGTGCCAAGTTTTGGGTTTTTGTAGCTAATTCTCAATTGTGCTTTGCAGGCATTGGTTTGCTGACAACCATCTGTTTCAACCCAACGTTCTTCCTTAAAGTCGGCCCAAAAGAAATTAAAATATCAAAAGGAAATATTTCAGAGGGAGTGAGAAGGAAGCAAAACCCAAGGATGCTGGAGCTGTGAGCAGGTTTTGAATTTCACTTTATCTCAAGTCACTTTAGCAGCCGGTTTGCCTGGAGCCAGCTCAGCCAGGAGCAGCCCTGGCCCCGGCTGGAGCAGCTCTCGGCGGGCACAAACTCTCAGCGAGTTGTGCAAACCCTGCCTGGGCTCCTCCCGAGGGCTTGGGGAGGCTCCTTCTATCTCCAGTGGCTTTTGCACCCCTCCAGGTGTCCCTGAACCCTTCTGCGAGGCTGCTCATGGAGCGCAGGGAGATCCAAGGCAGATCCCACCAGATCCCATCCCCCTCTCTTGGGAGGAGATCCTGGCATGGCTTTTTGGCTGTACCAGCTCTGGCCACTCCCTGTCTGTGATCAACTTACCCCGTGACTAAATTAACCATTTGTAATTAAAGTGGTGCTAAAAAGCAGATGGGAAATATTAATTAAATGTTACAGTTGGCCTCCTGTAGCCTTTGGGTATGGAATCATGAGCGGAATACATAAATTAGATGAAGGAAAAGGCATTTCTACAGGCTTCACCACACCCCCATCCTGAGGTGCTGGAGAACTTGAGCTGGCAGAGGGATGAGCAGTGTCCCTCTGGTGTGGGCACTCCACAAAGCTGCTCCCACTGCTCCCACCCCGTTCCAGGTGAGCTCCAAGCCCTGCTGGATCCTGCTGCTCCTGCCCCATCCCAGGTGAGCTCCAGGCCCTGCTGGATCCTGCTGCTCCTGCCCCATCCCAGGTGAGCTCCAGGCCCTGCTGGATCCCCACACAGCCCCTCACACGAGGGGAACAGCCCCACACAGCCCAGTCTAGGTTCTGCTCCAAGGGATGCTCCGTGCACAGCCAGGGCGTGTGGGAACAACCAACAGCAAACACAAACCAGTCTGGCCTTCCAATGAATGCCCAGGGTACCATCTCCCTTGCACTAAACATTGTAATTTAATATTATTTATAGCCCTAATACAGCTTTACTGCCATGGATTGGATTTTTCCTTTTTTGGTGAAGACCAACCATCAATACATAGCAATAATAAAACCGAACAGAGAACATTTTATCAATGAAGTGCAACAAAGACTCCTGTGCTCCAAGGAAGAGGAATTAATGATGGTTAGGAATTCAGAGCCACAAAAATGAGACTGTGGGAGAAAAGCTGCTCAGAGGAGGATGAAGGAAAGGGACCCAGCAGTGGCGTGTGCCCTCCTGACATAAAAAGCTGGAGCCTTTGTCAGCAGCCCCGTGACATAAAAAGCTGGAGCCTTTGTCAGCAGCCCCGTGACAAAGCTGAACCTCATTGTCAACACTGCCACTGCACTTGGAAAAACAAAAGCAGGGCAAGATGAACAACACTGCCTCTAATCAGTGTGAAACTGCATTTTAATGGAATTATAGCAAACCTCAACTCCAACAGAAAAGTCCTAATCCTGTAATGCTTTAATTTTCTTTTTAATATATTTCTAATATTCTCAAGCACTGAGTTACTTACACAGTTCAATCAATTTCATGAAGAACTTGTGGAACTTTGATAGTGTTTTGTTGTTTTTAAATGAATAAGCAGATTGCAGTTCCAAGGGAAGGCTGTGATGGCCGTGGCCAGTGCTGGCCTGCTCTGCCTGGGGGCTGGCCCTGGTCGTGGGCAGGGGACACCCCATATGCTGATGTGATGTCACATCCCCCTGCTTGATCCTCGTGTCCCTGTGCTGCCAGCACAGCCCTGGGCAGCCTGGGCACAAACAGCCATTCCTGGGGCCAGCAAGGCATTCCTGGGGCCAGCAGGAATTCCTGGGACCAGCAGGAATTCCTGGGGCCAGCAGGAATTCCTGGGGCCAGCAGGTGTTACTGGGGCCAGCAGGTGTTACTGGGGGCCAGCAGGAATTCCTGGGGCCAGCAGGAATTCCTGGGGCCAGCAGGTGTTCCTGGGGCCAGCAGGTGTTCCTGGGGCCAGCAAGGCATTCCTGGGGCCAGCAGGCGTTCCTGGGAGCTGGCCAAGCATTGCTGCAGGTCTGTTCCACCTCTCCACCCCCTGTAGATGGATGAGTTTCTGTTCCTCCTCAGTTCACTCACAAGTGGCCTCAGAGCCTGCCAAGTCATTCTAAAGCAAAGAATTCCCTGCTCCAGCAGCTGTTTCCTCTCTGCCAGCCCTTGGATGGCTGCTGTGGTGGGACACTGCTGTGGTGGGACTCTGCCGTGGTGGGACTCTGTCGTGGTGGGACACTGCTGTGGTGGGACTCTGCTGTGGTGGGACTCTGCCGTGGTGGGACTCTGCTGTGGTGGACTCTGCTGTGGTGGGACTCTGCCGTGGTGGGACTCTGCTGTGGTGGGACTCTGCTGTGGGGGTCACTGCTGTGGGGGTCACTGCTGTGGTGGGACACTGCCGTGGTGGGACTCTGCTCTGGGGGTCACAGCCAAGCTGTAGAACAGGCTCCCCTCCCCGTGCCTGCCCCACAGAGCAGCCTGGAGCCGCTGTGTCACCCCACTGCCACCACCCATGGCTCGGTGTGTCCCTGTGCTCCCTGCCAGCTGAACGCCCCCCGTGCTCCCCAGTGATGCTGGATCCTGGAACAGGAGCGGGTGCTCCTGCTGCCCCCTCTGCCTCGGGGATGCCCCTGCTGCCCCCTCTGCCTCGGGGATGCCCCTGCTGCCCCCTCTGCCTCGGGGATGCTCCCAGGGGCACAGGGGAAGAGCTGCAGCTCCCCGTTTCCCTCCCCAGCTGCTTGGCCGTGCATGACCCCAGGGAGGCTGAGCCAGCTGAGGGTCATTCCCCAGATTTCCTTTCCACTCCGTGTGCATGAGCAATGCCCTCACCCCGCAGCTGCAGAGGGCTCTGGCCACTGCAATTGTGACAATTCACCATCCAGCCAATAGCTGAACATTTTGAGATTTTTCCCAGTGCATCTGTGCACGGGATGAATACCAGGGAATGCATCTTTCCTTCCAATGGCCTCTGCAGAGTGAGATGCTAAATCTAGGGACTAAATTATTCATGATGTGATTTTCTCTTATCTTAATCTTTGACTCTCCTGTGCCAGACAGCAGAACTCTCACTGGAAAACATTTTTCAAGGCTGCTTCTCCTGCACACAAAAATGTACCTGCAGAGACGCCTGGAGTGGGAGACTCCTGCCTGGCTGAGGGAGCTGGGAAGGGGCTCAGCCTGGAGAAAAGGAGGCTCAGGGGGGGCCCTGTGGCTCTGCACAGCTCCTGACAGGAGGGGACAGCTGGGGGGGTCAGGGAACAGGGACAGGAGGAGAGGGAACAGCCCCAGATGTGCCAGGGGAGGTTCAGCTTGCAGGGGCTGCAGGTGCAGCTGAGGCTCTGTGCTGGGGCTGCTCCGTGTCCATCACGGGGTGTCCCTCAGCACCCTCCCCTGGCACAGCCCACAGCTGGAGTGCTGGGCTGTGTTTGGGCACTGGGGGCCGATTCATGGACAGCATTCCCTCATTCCAACACGAGGAGCCGCAGGCTGGCGCCCAGCAGGGATGGGAATGTTCCAGAGGGCACTCGAGCGTGTCCCGTTCGGAACGAGCCTGTGCTGGGACAGCCCAGCCTTGCTCGGGCACCGTGGTGGGCCCTGCTTCTCTGGCAGGTGGGAGTGTGCCTGAGCAGGGCTGCCTGCAGAGGGGAAAGGTTCATTCTGTGTGACACAGCGAGCAATCGGAGCGTGCGTGTGGAGCTGAGCCGACAGCTCTCACCTGGAGGCAGCTCCTGCTGTGCTGCTGCCCTGCTGCAGCCAGGCTGCTGCTCCTGTGACACCCTGCCCGGGGCACAGCCAGCTTTGTCGGGGCCTGGCTGTTTGTTTGTTTGCTTCTTTTCCTGCTAGAAGCTTTGAAAGGGCTCCGAGAAGCATCTGTGTTCTGCTGCTGCACCACTGGCTAATGATCTGGGATGTGGCACAGCCTCTCGGGTAATATGGAAATCATGTCGTGTTTGGTAAACTGAGGGTTTAGCTGTGTGAGTCAACAGATTTAATTACTTGGGTAATAAACTGTTCTGCAACGATTTCTGACTCATCCCTTTCTTGCTTTAGAAGACGTGTGAGGGCTCAGGGAGCCCGTGCTGGCAGGGGTGCACGGGGCACAGGGGGCTGTTCAAGCAGTGAGAAAACCACGGCAGACAAGGGACATTTTTAACATTGCTCTAACATCCCCAGCTTTTCTTTCTCTTCCTCTTTCTGGTTTGGGTTATTTCCTCTCCATATTCTACCTGCTTGTAACACACACCTGTATAACGTACACCTTTGTGTAACACAAACCTCAGTGTATAACACACACCTTCATGTAACACACACACGTGTGTATAACACACACACCTGTGTGTAACACACACCCGTGTGACACACACCTGTTTGTAACACACACCCGTGTATAACACACACACCTTTGTGTAACACACACCTGTTTGTAACACACACCTGTTTGTAACATACACCTTTGTGTAACACACACCTGCTGCACGAGCCCTGTACCTCCTTCCAACGATCCATCCTGGCTGTATTTACAGCAGTGACACTTTTTAATGCTTGTGCTTCTTATTCATCTTTGCTCAATTTAAAGCAGTGACAGCTTTTAATATTGCAACTTCTTTTCCTGCAGTAGGCAGTTACAGGCCTCCGTCTGACTGAGATGAAACTCTCAGGGAGTGATGAGAAAGGCTCGGCTCCTCTCAGCAGCACAGAGATCTCTGTGCAAGGAGCTTCCCGAGGCGGATAATGAAGAAATACGGGGCTGTTTGTGCATGCAGCTGCACCAGCACAGATGACTCACCCCTGCTCAGGAGCCATTTGCAGGAAGGAGCCGCCTTCCAATGAGGCAGAGTATCAATGTAATTAAAACAGGCAAAGCAGTGGGACATGCTGGTCCCAGACCTACTATTGACTCCGCGAGGAACAAGATGAGACTCATTATGTACCTAATTAACCAGGCCCAGCACCAGGAGCTGCCGCGGGGCAGAGGGAGGTGGCAGCACGCCCCGGGGTACTGGCACTGGTGACCACTGCCAGGGCACTCACTGGGGCTCCCCCGTGGCCTCTGGGGAAAGGTTGGGGCCAAACTTACCTTCATCTGTCCTCTGAGAGCAGGATTAGACTTCATCCAAGCTCTAAATGTGCAGAAAAGTAAATTCAGTGTAATTCAGTCTAATGCAATGTGTGGAGAGGCTGATGGACCACGACACGTGAAACAGGAGAGGTGAGGAGGAGGAGGGTGATGGCTGCACACTCCAGCCATCTGCTCAAGCTCCTTTTCCTGAATTCCTGAATCCTGACACCTCCTCCTTCCAGACCTGCACCTCGCACACTCCTCTGCCCAGTCACGGTCTGCCCGCCTTGACTGAGACTGTTCTGATCAAGAAACAACAATTACAGAGTTGTGCTCATTCCCAGCACAACACACAAATCTGGGAGGGCTGAGGTGACTTGCCTGTCCCCTGTGGATTTGCCATTTTGGTTTTGAGTCAGCAGCACAGAAATGCAGCTGTGAGTGTAATTTTAAGACAAGAACCCACTGAGGCCTCCTGCAAACCAGCAGCAGACCCGGGAGCACGCACTTGCCTGTGGAATGATCCCAAAAAGGGGTTTGGAGCCACAGATTAGCGCCAGCACCAAAGAGGGACTCATCTCTCACCATCATCCTCACTTGTCCACTCAGTTTTATAACTCTGCCTGATGGGCTCTGAAAATTCAGGAAGTGACAGAGTTACATAACAATGGAGGCAGCTCGTAGAAAAAGAGGTTTGAAACTCCTGGGGGGAAAAAGAGGGAACATGCTCCTTGCTGGCCTGATCTCCAGCTTCCTGAAGCTGCCGTGGATTCTTCTCCTTTCTTCAATTAGCTTTGAATTGAAAAGGAATGCTCCAGAATAAGCCCCAGTATTTGGGAATTACACTTACACAAGTCCCAGCGATAAATATCTTGTCAATTAATCTGAGATGTATGAGGGCACACAGGGAAGTGACTGATGGTTGAGTATCAAACACAGCAGTGTTATCAGCCCCCGTCTCCCACGGTGATGAATGAGGGGATGCGAACTGCTGAGATACCATCACAATTTTATTTATTGTTTGGTGCCATGTCCTGTCCTGGCAGTGGAGTTTTAAACAAATTGCAGTTTGCTCATGGGCATGGGCGATGTGGAGCAGGCCCAGGGCTCCCGTTCAGTGCCCCACAGAGGTATTCTCAAATACCCAGTTTAAGACAGAAATGCTAAAAATATTCAGGAATGTCAAATGGAAGAAACTGGGAGGTTAAAAAAGAAGTTTTAATGAATTCTGTTGTGCTAACGGAAGTATCACCAGGTAAATGCATTCTGCTCAGGCACTTGAGAGCCTCAAGGACAAGTTCAGGTTGAATTTATGGAGTTTTTGTTTTGAATTTAATCTTGCTAATTATTTTAATAATTAAAAACGTTCTGCTAAAGCAGGTTGTAATTAGCTAATTATTTGATCTGTTTATATTTCCTGCTTACTTATGCATTTTTATTATTCTCCCAAACTTGGAGAGGAGCTCTTCAGGAGTGTTGGTGTCTCCATCTCGAGGTGTCTGGAAGGAGGGGGTTGGAACACCCACGTTGGGTCTTTTGGGGACCAAGTCCTGTCCTGTCCCAGGGGACACTGCCCAGCCACAGCCCCAGAGCTCAGCAGTTCTGCCCTGGCTCCTGCCCCAGCCCGGCTCTGCTGCTGCTGTGGGACAGCTCAGCTCAGTTCTGGGGCTCCTCCTCTGCTGTGACAAAAATAAACCCTGGCACAGGTGCCCAGAGCAGCCGTGGCTGCCCCTGCACCCCTGGCAGTGCCCAAGGCCAGGCTGGGCACTGGGGCTGGAGCAGCCTGGGACAGGGGAAGGTGTCCCTGCCAGGGCAGGGGTGGGGTGAGATGATCTTTAAGGTCCCTTCCAAACCAAGCCAGGCCATTTTATGATTCTATGATTGTTTTCCACAGGACTCGTTCCCTAACCAGGGCAGGAGACATTTCCTTATGGAGCTGCTCCCTTCCAGCTCTGTGAAACTCTCCCTGGCATTGTCTGTCCCACACAGCTCCTACAGGCTTTTCTCCTCCCTCTGTGCCAGCAAACTGGACATTGCTTTGATAAAGAAGATAACAGAGAAAAAGTGATTCTCCAGCTTCCTCCTTATCTCCATCCCTGCTGCTGTTCTGCAGCCCGCCCTGTCCGTCTTTCCTGATGGATTTCTGCACAAAGCCCAGGAAATCACAGCTCCCTGTCCATGCTGCACACCCGAGGAAGGGTTGGAGGGAGCTGTGGGTTACCCTCGAGGCACTGCACAGCTCCCACTGCCCCTCTCCTAGCCAGGAACCAGAGAAGGAAGACTGAAAAAAAAAGTGTGTGGATGAATTTCTGGAGAAAACAGCACGGAATAATGAGGAGAAATGTCTCCATACACAGGAAGCTTTAGGACATTTATTGCTAATATATAACAAAGACAGTCAAACATAGATAAATGACAGCTTTGATGAGCCTTTATTGCACAATTCTTTGCACCTCATTAAATAAGAAGAATAAGAGGAGAGCAGAGGACTCCGAAGGCAAATCTGCAGCCACAGCTCATGAATGACGAGGAATCTGAAGGCAAAGGACAGGTCTGGACACATCTGAGTCACCACTGTCATAACAAGTGTTTGTGCCCGGTGGGAAGGGAGCCCGAATGTGAGGGGGGGACAAGCACAGGCAGGAGGGGAGTTCCTTTGTCGTTGCTTTGGGGAAGGGAGCCCGGTTGGCACTGAAATTCCCTACGAGGCACAGTCAGACACAGGCACAGCCAGCTGGGACATGGGGACAGACCCACGAATGGCAGAGCCAGCTGGGACATGAGGAGGGACCCCGGGGCTGGCAGAGCTGCCTGGGGCCTGTGGCACGGGCTGTGGCACGGGCTGGGCCGTGGCAGTGCCGGCTGTCCTGATCCCCCTGGGAGGAGCAGTGTGGAACTGGGACAGTGTGTTCCAGCTCCTCTGGGACAGCAGGGAATGCTCCATTCCCCTGGCAGCTGCAGGGCTGCTGTGCCAGGCAGTGCCCAGCACGGCCCTGTGCAGCAGGCCCTGAGGGACCTTGAATCCCATCTTTTTCAACCCTCCTGCCATGGGCAGAGACACCTTCCACTATCCCAGGTTGCCCTGGGCTTGGTCCAGCCTGGCCTTGGACACTTCCAGGGATGGAGCATCCTTTGAACCCTTGCCAAGGAAACAGCCCCTGTTATCACCACTGCAGGATGTTTTGCCTGCCCCAGTGCAGTGTCTGCAGCTACACCTCAAGGGTTTTATTTTTAATGCAGGATTTTTTTTCCTGCACGTGGAGTTCACCTGTTTATTTGCTTGAGGAGATTAGAAAAGTCCCAAGGGAGAGTGTGTTCCCACTCATACCCATTTCCTACCCTGAATCACATTACCAACACTCTCTGCAGCCTTCCTGGAGTTTAAAATTAAACCAGAACATGAATATTGATACCAGCACCCTTCTCACCTCACAGACAGCACAGGTCCTCACCTGTGGGGATGAGGAGGTGGAAGGCAGCACAGCTGAGACGATGGTGGCCAGCTGCACCTCACCTGCTGTGTCCCCCATGGGCTGTGCCACGGCCCAAGAGTGCTGGCAGGTGGCTCTGCCCCCAAGGAGCGGGCTGGCAGTGGTGGCTGTGCCAGGCTCTTGTGCCATGCCCATCCCGTCCCATTCCAGGGATGCCATCCCATCCCATCCCATCCTGTCCTGTCCAGTCCCATCCCAGGTGTTTTGCCCTGGCTGGTGTCTGTGCTGATGAGAGCCCAGCTGGTTCAGCTCCCTCTCGGTGGCTGTTTCTGTTCTCGTTCCCCAGGCACTGCTGCTCTCTGCAGCTCCAGCCTGCCGAGGGCACCGCAGCCCGCCCTGGGCACCAGCTCCGCACACCCCCCTGCGCTGCTTTCCGCTCCCACCGCTGCCCGTTGCCTCTTTGCTCACCAGTTCCATCCTTTCCCTTAACCCTGAGATCCCTCTGGCACTGCTTGGGCTGCACACGAGGCCAACACCTCCCTGTGGACACTGTCCTGGAGCTTCCCCGTGTCCGGCTGGAGCCCCACGTGCCCGGCCGGAGCCCCCCAGAGCCCAGCCTTGCGGGCGACCCCGACCTGCGGGGTCCCCAGCGTTTCCCGGGGCTTTCCCCTCTGCCTTCCTGCCCTCGGCATCCCACCCGCACGGAGCTAAACCTGCCGCGGGTCCTGGGCGCCGCCTTCTCCCCAAGGTACAGAATTATCTCCTGTAATTGTTTCCTCTCCCTGACGAGCTGCCGTGACAATTGCTGTAGCAGACAGACGGGCCCGGCCTGTTTCATGGCACACACCTGAACAGGTGATTCCCCCTTATCTCAGCGCTCTGCCTCCCCTCTGAGGGCTTCCACTGCTCCTCTCACACTCCTCCTCCTCCTCCTCCTCATCCCGTCAGCCGGGCTTGCTCTGCCCGGTCTGAGAACCCGCTGGAGTCCTCTCTTCCAGGGAGGGAAGAAAGAAACTCCTGATCCTGCACCGGCTGCTGCGGGCTCTGAAGCCGCTCAGGTAATTCTGCCCACTGAGGCTCTGCCTTTGTCCTCAGAGCAGCTGGGGAAGGATCAGACTCCCCAAACGCCGAGCATTTCCAGGAGGGCAGGAGACAGCACCCCCAGCATCGATGGTGAGGGGCTGGGAGCTCACTCACTGCGGCGTGAGGTCTGGAAAACAGGGAAACAGGTAAAAACAGGGAAACAGGTAAAAACAGGGAGACGGGTAAAAACAGGGAAACAGGTAAAAACAGGGAAATTCGTCGGGCACCTGGGGTATCCCGACTAATCGTCTCCCCGGATGAGATCCGTGTTAGACCTTCCAGCACCCAGCACGGCACTGTGGGAGCTGGGGATGCTCGCTCAGGCTGGAAAAGCCCGAGCACTCATTAAAGCAAAAAGAACACCAACAATACGCTTCTCCTCCAAGGGATGCCGGTCCGTGAAGGTTGGTGGGCACGGAACGCCCCTCACACACAGCACAGACCCCCAGGCCGCTGCTGTGCGTGCCCAGGTGTGACCCCGGCTGTGAGAGCACCACGGGCTCCTGCAGCATTCCCGCCCCTCCCGCCAGAGCTGCTGACCGAGCCTGCGAAACCACACCGAAATTCAATTGCTGCTGCATTAGGCTTCCTGACATTAGGACTTGCACTATAAATTCTAATTCTGTATTCTGTCAGTAAGTAACAAATGCTGAATTATCTCCTGCCTTAGCCATACACCACTGGAATCCATTTCAAGTGCTAAAGGATGTTTTAATAAAGCCTGATTTTCCAGCCGAGCCTCTGAACCCCAGCCGGCGGCGGCAGGACAAGCGCTGCCAATCAAAGGAGAGTGTCCTCGCTCCTCGGCAAGGAAAGGTTAATTGGATGTGCGGGATGAAGGCTGCGGAGCCGTGGCGGGTTTGTTCTGTCCCTCCCTCCGCCCGCGCTGCTCGGGCGCTGCCGCCCTGTTCCCCGGGAGAGCGGCGCCTCGCACAGCCGGGACCTCCGAAAACTTCACACACAAACACTGAGCAGACCCAGCACCCTCTGATTTCAGCAGCGGGCAGCATCGGGGGCACTTCTCGCCTTTGATTATTTCCCTACAAGACCGCTACGGGCAGAGCGCGGGGCACAGGGGTCAGCCCCACGGGGACGGTCCCTGCCCAGCGCTGTGCCCAGCCCGCCCCGCGCTGGGGACACAGAGCGCCCTGTGCCACCCGGAGCCGAGCCACGGCCACGGCCGCTCCCCAGGGCTGCCTCCTCTTCCTCCCGGAGCCCGGAGCCCCCCGGCCCCGGCCGTGCGCTGCGGCGGGGCAGTGCCTGCGCCAGGGCTGGGGGCGCTCCTGGGCACCAAATCACCCCACAGCCCACCGCGGGCACCATGGGCATCACATCCCACCATGGGCACCAAATCACCCCACAGCCCACCGTGCAACCCCACAGCCCAGCATGGGCACCACATCCCAACAAACCCCACCACATCCCACCAGCCAACCCCACATCCCTCCACATCCTCCACTTCCCAACATGAGCACCACGTCCTCCCACATCCTCCCATGTCCCATCACACCCTACCAGCCAGCCCCACACCCCACCACGGGCACCACATCCCCTCCAGCCCCCCAGCCAGCCCCCCAGCCCACCGCGGGCACCACGTCCCCCCAGCAGCCCCGCTCTCCGCCCCGGGGTGGGTGGGACACGGGCACACCTTGCCAAAGCCGCCCAGCCGAGGTGCCCCTGCACAGAACCTGCTGAAAACCAGCCAGGTAAGCGGGTAATGGGCACAACCCCACATTTACATAAAAAGAGGTTCGGTACAGCAGGAGCTGGAGCTTCATCCCGGTGTATCAAAGACTTTGCTGTGGAAAAAGCCCATCCTGCTCTTCAAAGACTTTAATGTATCCTCAGAGCTTTGTCTCCTTCAGAGACGTCTTCCAGACTCCTTTTGTTTAGTCTTTTGTTGCTAATTGACCCTCTTGAGCTGTTTGCTCTGCCCTGGAGGCCTGACCTTTCACTGAAGAATCTGATATTTTAAAGCTCTGATTAAAATATTTCTTTTAAGTGCTTTTTTCAATGGACAAAAGCCTTTTAACATAAACAAAAATATATTCTCTTAAATATCTATCTGGGCTTGCTATTATGTGTCAATTTGCTATAACATTTTATTAAACTGCAGAAGCAGATAAACGTCCGATTAAAAAAAAAAAAGGGATTTTACTGGTTATTTATAAGGGTTTGCTTGGCACAGCAGTCACCACCATGAGCTGCAGCTGGCCCCAGGTGCTCTGTGCCATCGATGCCCACGGAGAGGCTGCCAAGCGAAGGCAGCAGCCCCAGGCTGGGGTTAGGCCAGTGAGGGGACACACACCTGCCCAGGGAGCCCAGGGTGGAGTTTCTGGGTTTGCACAGGTCACAGGCCCCACACGGGGCACAGGCTGAGCACACACTCACCAGATTCCCGTGTGCACATAATCACTGTGGCCACTTCTGCCGTGTTTCAGAGGGTTCTCGAGTCACTTGTCACTGTTCCCTGAATATTTCAGGGCCAGTGGCGGGTGTGTTTCAGGGATGTGTGTGAAGGAGCTGGGATGTCAGCACGGCCGGGTGCTGGAGAGGCACCACCCTTTGGAGCTTGCCAGAAGCTTCCTCTTGCATCCCTGGTTCTCTCCATGTGGAACTCCCCTGTGCTCAGCCGTGCTGGCAGGCACTGCCCTGGAGTGTTGGGTGCTGCAGCACCCAGAGGTGTTGGAATTCTGGCTGCTCCTGGGGACAGCAGGAGAGCCTGCAAGTGTTGGGGGTGCAGGGCTAAAGGCTCCCTGGGGAGAAAAAGGCCTGTGCAGAGAAGGACACGGATTTCTGTCAGCTGTGGCAGACAAGAACATCTTCAGCAGTGAGGTGATGTGCAGCCCTGCACCTGCACTGCCCTGCACCTGTGCAGCCCTGCACCTGTGCTGCACCTGTGCAGCCCTGCACCTGTGCAGCACCTGTGCTGCCCTGCACCTGTGCAGCCCTGCACCTGCACCGCTCTGCACCTGTGCAGCCCTGCACCTGTGCTGCACCTGTGCAGCCCTGCACCTGTGCAGCCCTGCACCTGTGCTGCACCTGTGCTGCCCTGCACCTGTGCAGCCCTGCACCTGCACTGCCCTGCACCTGTGCAGCCCTGCACCTGTGCTGCACCTGTGCAGCCCTGCACCTGTGCAGCCCTGCACCTGTGCTGCACCTGTGCTGCCCTGCACCTGTGCAGCCCTGCACCTGTGCAGCCCTGCACCTGTGCTGCCCTGCACCTGTGCAGCCCTGCACCTGTGCAGCCCTGCACCTGTGCTGCCCTGCACCTGTGCAGCCCTGCACCTGCACCGCTCTGCACCTGTGCTGCCCTGCACCTGTGCAGCCCTGCACCTGTGCAGCCCTGCACCTGTGCTGCACCTGTGCTGCACCTGTGCTGCACCTGTGCTGCCCTGCACCGCTCTGCACCTGTGCTGCCCATTTGCAGTTCCTAAGCTACCTCTGGCTTTCCTGTTCATTTTATTACAGAAATGCTTCTGCCTGCTTCTCTGTGTGACTGCATTGTTGTTTTCTTCCTCATGGTTTAAGTATGTTTTTATTTCGAACATTGCTGAACGTGCCTTCAGGCATGAAGTTATTCCCTTTCTTTTGCAACACTTTCCCAGCCAACCAAAATGGTTTCAGCACAATCTATCACAATCTGTCCCAAACCCCTCCGCTCCACCTGGAGAGTGCCCAGTGTCCCTGCAGAGGCCATCCTCTGTCCCAGGCACGGCAGAAACCTTTTAGAAACCTCTCCTGGGAGAGATTGCATCTTACTTAACAGCAGCAAGTTGCACCAGGAGAGGTTTAGATCACATATTAACCAATATTTTTTCAAGGAACAGGTAGTAAAGCACTGGCACAGGCTGCCCAGGGCAGTGGTGGAGTCACTGTCCCTGGGAGTGTTGGAAAACCTGTGGATGTGGAGCCTGAGAAGGTGATTAGCAGTGAGCAGGGTGTGCTGCTGGGTTGTGGCCGGAGCTGATGGTCTGAGAGGGCTTCTCCAGCCTTCACAAAGCGTGACTCCATGGCTCCATGAAGTGTTTGCACAGCCCTGCCCTCCTGCTCACGGCCTCTCCAGGGCCAGGGCAGCAGCAGCACATCCCCCGTGACAGCCACAGGGGCTGTGACCCGCAGGGACCCTGCACACGGGGACTCGAGGGGACAGTCAGCACAACGAGCGAGTGCTGGCCTCCTTTCCTGGCCAGAGGGCAGCTCCTGGGTGGGAGGCACAGGCTGTGGGGCTGGAGGTGCCCCCATGCCCACAGGTGCCAGCCCTGCTGCTCCCTGCCAGCCCCAGGCAGGGCAGGAGAGGCAAAGCCTCCCGCCAGCGAGGGAGGAAAAGGAGATAACAGGAGTCAAGCAGAGTGGAGATGTTTTCCCCTACCACAGACTGTTTGGAAGCTGAAAAATTGACTTCCATTTCATCCATTTTAATGCTGAAGGGCAGGCGAGGCGCGGCCTGGCTCTGTGCTGCCGGTGCTTTGTCATCCCGGCACTGCAATTCCGGAATACAGATGGGAAAGGGCTGCCCGTGCCTGCCCTGGAGAGGCTGCACGGACGGGGCTGACCGGGCTCACAGGGCTCCAGGGCAGGCGCTGGGCTCCAGGGCAGCCCCTCCTCGCTCCCCAGCACACGAGGAAGGGCAGGGCAGCACCAGCACAGCTTAGAGAGTGCACAGTTCATTTAATGCTGGGAAGCTCTCCAGACTGGGGAACCGGCTCTTCTCGTAAATAAAGCCCAGTTCCCTCCGCTTCCCCTTCCCAGCTACACGGATGAGGGAGGAAAAGATGATCTTGGGAAGGGAAACCTGGCAGAAGTTTCCCCTGTGCTGGTTTTTCAGCTTTCCTACAAGACCCAATTCCTGTTTAGCTCAATACCACAGAGCCTAAAAATTGCAAGGTTTGGGGCAAACCTGCCCTGCAGCATCCCAGTCTGGATGGATCCTCTGCCCAGGGACACGGTGGGAGCCCCAAAGGCTCCGGGTGGGTGCTGCTCTCCTTGCACAAGGCAAGGAGGTGCTGCTGGTCTGCTGAGCACCCTTCCCTCTCTCTCAGGTGAGGGGAATCCTCAGGAGAGCACTCCAGGATGACCCTGTTCCCCCATTCCACGATTCTGCCTTTCCCCAGTACATTTATACAACATCCTCTCTCCATGCAGCTCTTTGGAGCACAAGCAACAGGTGGAAGTTGGTGAAATTCTTTCCAGTTTTCTCTATGATTAAAGCCCCGCTATTCCAGGGAACATAAAGCACAGGCACAGAATGTCAGCTACTCCTTAAACATCACTTCATGATCATAATGCTGTCATTAGGAGTGTGTTTCAAGTGTATGTCTAACAGCTCAGGGACTGTCACCTGTGACAAATTCCTACCTGGGACTTGTGTAAATCTAACAGCCTGCCTTCCTAGATCATGTTGGATCAGCCGGTGCACACCACTCCTCAGAATTAGGTTTGTGTAAGGAAGGATTAGCCTTGTATAACATAATGTTACATTTTGTTGTTCTGAGCTATGCTAAATGTAAATCATGTCCCAGGCACAGCAATAATTCAAACAGGAAATGCAAAAGGGAAGACATCAATATGAAAAAGGAAGATAGGCTGTAGAGGAACACAGTACGTCTGGAACTGGTTTTGAAAGTCAAATACACACCTTTATTTGCAATGCTCGGAGCCTGTTCAGTTACCCAATGAATTTCTGTGAAATAATGTCATATCTGCACCTTTATGAACGGCACAGCTGGAGGAGAATGGGAATGAGGCAGCAGCCACTCCGAGCTGGTGGAGGAGCACCCTCAAAAGCAGCACTGCCTCTTCCAGTTGGGCAGAAACGTGGAAATCTGGAAGTTCATAAAAGTTCCCTTTGGAGAAAGGCTTGAAGGAAGTGCTTGCTAACATCTCAGAAATAAGTAAAGCAACTCTGTGTTTTAACAGTGCTTTATGAAAATCGAATTAAAATGGAATTAAAATGCAACACGGGGACAGAACACTGCCCCATTGTCTGCAGCAGGGACGGGAAGCCTTCAAGCCCAGGACAGTTTCCCCAAGTGGAGGGCTCCCTGTGCTGGGAGGTCACAGCTCTGTGCCTGCCCGGGGGTGGGTGGGGAGCAAAGTGCCTGAAAACCACCCTGGCACCAGCAAACGTCCCCCGGGCTCTGTGGAGGGGAGGTGGCAGTGCCACGGCCAGCCAAGGACAGGCAGGGGCTCCAGACAGGGCGAGGGGCTTCTCAAGAGCAGAGCTCTGTGGGACAGCCCAGTGGGGCAGCTGTGGGGCAGCTGTGGGTCCAGCTGTGGGGCTAGCTGTGGGACCAGCTGTTGGGCCAGCTGTGGGGCCAGTGTGGGGCCAGCTGTGGGGCCAGCTGTGGGACCAGCTGTGGGGCCAGCTGTGGGGCCAGCTGTGGGACCAGCTGTGGGGCTAGCTGTGGGCCAGCTGTGGGCCAGCTGTGGGGCAGCTGTGGGGCCAGCGTGGGGCCAGCTGTGGGGCCAGCTGTGGGGCCAGCAGCTTGTGCAGGAGGCTGCAGAGGGCTGTGGGAGGAGGTGCTGGGCAGTGGGAGCTGCACGGTCATGCAGTGAACACGTGGGGCTGGGGCTCAGGTGGGTGCATGGCCTCTGTTGAGGGCCTGAGCCCCCCTGCAGCCGGGCACTCATCACTGGGGGCCCTGCTCAGCCAGGCTGGGCAGGCTGGAGCACCTCCTGCTGCTGCTCGGGCAGGCTGGGCAGGCAGGGGTGCCCAGGAACAGCCCCGGGTGTCCCGGGGATCTCGGGGGACTTGATGTGCTCGACCTGGGCCAAGCCAACAGCAGCCAAAGGAGCCAGAGGAGCCAGAGGAGCCAGAGGAGCCAGAGGAGCCAGGCTGCTCAATGTCCCCAGCCCTGCTCAGTGTCCCCAGGCTGCTCAGTGTCCCCAGGCTGCTCCGTGTCCCCAGCCCTGCTCAGTGTCCCCAGCCCTGCTCAGTGTCCCCAGGCTGTTCAGTGTCCCCAGCCCGCTCAGTGTCCCCAGGCTGTTCAGTGTCCCCAGGCTGCTCAGTGTCCCCAGGCTGCTCCGTGTCCCCAGCCCTGCTCAGTGTCCCCAGGCTGTTCAGTGTCCCCAGCCCGCTCAGTGTCCCCAGGCTGTTCAGTGTCCCCAGGCTGTTCAGTGTCCCCAGCCCGCTCAGTGTCCCCAGCCTGCTCAGTGTCCCCAGCCCTGCTCGGTGTCCCCAGGCTGCTCAGTGTCCCCAGCCTGCTCAGTGTCCCCAGCCCTGCTCGGTGTCCCCAGCCCTGCTCGGTGTCCCCAGCCCTGCTCGGTGTCCCCAGGCTGCTCAGTGTCCCCAGCCTGCTCAGTGTCCCCAGCCCTGCTCGGTGTCCCCAGCCCTGCTCGGTGTCCCCAGCCCTGCGGCCCCTCTGGGCTGTGTGGGGAGGAGATCCCGGGGTCACTCAGACCCCAGGGGCTCCCAGGCTGCCGCGGTTTTTTTTGTCTGTGTTTGTCAGAGATCTGCATCTTCTGCCTTACAGGAGTCAGGGGACAGGCACTGATGGCAGTAACGTGTCAGTGCTGGGACGACCTGGATCCTTGGCTGGAAAATCCCTTTTTCCATGGGCAGGTAAAGAGAACACCCGACACCGTGTCCCCTCCCTGGCTGGGAGTGCACTCTCACACTTGAGAGAAGCCACACTACAAACGCCTGCTGCTCCTGAGATGGTGCTCTTGTAGGGGCCCACAAAAACCTCGTGTTATCCCTTTCAGCAGGCTCGGCTAAGCTTTTCAGACCATCTTAAATTCTGTTTTATTTTGAAGGATTAAAGCAAGTCAGAATTTCTGTTCAGGATGCACGGGAATTTTAGGGGACTGTGAAATAAGATATGTGTAAGGAGGCCTTTGGTAATACACCAGAGAAAAATATTCATATTAAAAACTGAGATGAATAAATGTGAATTCAAACCCAAGTTTGTGGAGTTGTTTTGTTGTTTTTCTTTTCCAGCTTCAACTTTTGAAGGTGATCCAAGCAGACAAGCATTATCTCCTGCTGCAGAACATCTCCTCTGTGCCCACCCTCAGCTGGCTGACAGGGAAAGCAAACCAGCCCCGGGAATCCAACGCCTGCTGGCCAGGGAAAATTCCCTGTACAATTCCGGGCTGCAGCTGCAACCCAGAGCCAATGGCTGAAAGCAGGGGGCTGTGGGAGCCCGGGGCATGGGGGTGGCTGTGTCCCCCATTCCAGGGGTCCTGGGGGTGGCTGTGTCCCCCATTCCAGGGGTCCTGGGGGTGGCTGTGTCCCCATCCCAGGCTCCTGGGGGTGGCTGTGTCCCCCATTCCAGGCTCCTGGAGGTGGCTGTGTCCCCTCAGTGCTGTCCTGCCCCCAGGGAGCTCTGTCAGTGCCCATTTCCACTCTCAGGCTCTTCATGGAAACTCCAAATAGCCCCAGCCTGGGGCTCAGGGGAGCCCTGGCAGCAGCCTTGCTCTCCCTCAGTCATACTCACACCAAACGCTGCTTTTGGGATCTCATTTATGAAGATCCTCATCCAAAGCAATTTCATAATAAAATGAAGTATATGCCAGTTCTCCTGTTTTTTTTCCATCCAGACACAGAATATCAAATGTAATCAGGGCCATTTAACCTCAAAAGTGCAGCTGATCAGCTTTAAGCATATTTTTACCTTTTTAGCACTTAGAATTTAATTATGTAGCAACATTGCACACACTGTCCAAGTCTGATGCCAACTGATTTGGGTCATTTGGCTGGACCATCTGAAATGCTGGTTTGATTCTGGGGCTGTTACACCACTAACATCTGCCTGGGATTGCAAAACATAAAAATTACTCCTTTTTATGGCTTTTCTCACCAGGCCTTTGGAGGTTTGAAATTCAGCCTATGTGGATCTGGTCCTCCTTCAAAGTCTTTCCTGCCAGGGATTTTGTGGTGGTGCCTGAAGCTTTTCTTACCCATGGAAATGGGAAAACAATCAGTATCAGAAGACAACGCTGTCGTGTTCCTCCTGGCTGGAAATTTTCTTTATTGATCATGGATTTTTGGGCCTTTAATGAGCTAATTTTAAAACAATTAGTTTCTTGTACTTCCTCTCTTCAGCATAGCTCATAACTGGCTGTAACTTTGGGTGATTTTGCTTCTGGTGTTGTTGGAAGTGTCTGCAGAGGGGAGATGTGGGCCTGGGAGATTTTTAGCCTGCTGGTAGCTGCTGACTCCTTTCCCAAGGGAAAAGATTCCTAGGAAAGCTTCTTCCCAAGACAATCTTGGCAAAACAACTCTCCTTTCCCAGGTGGTGTTTGGCTTTCTGGTCCTCAGAGAGAATCAGCTTGGGTCTTCCCCATGGTAGGCAGGGACTTCAGCTGCTACACTGCTGGGGAAGGCTGGTGAGTTTTTGTTTGTTTGTTTTGTTTGTTTGTGGTTTTGGGTTTTTTTAGAATTTTTTTTTTATATAGTGTTTTTTTAGGTTTTGGTGGTTTGGGGTTTTTTTGGGGGTTTTTTTTTGGGTTTTTTTCAGAAGGCAAAAGGCTTAAAAAACCCTTGAATTGTCTGATTTTATAAGGTGTTCTGGTACAGACTGAACACGATGGGTGAACAGCACTGACACCTCCCCAGTCCCATTGGTCAAACTAGAGAAATGGCCAAAATGTTTTCCCCTGAGAACCAGAAAGGCAAACCCCACCTGGAGAAGGATTGTTTTGGTGAAGGATTGTTGTTTTGCCAAGCTTGTTTTGGTAAAGGATTGTTGTTTTGCCAAGCTTGTTTTGGGAAGGATTGTTGTTTTGCCAAGATTGTTTTGGTGAAGGATTGTTGTTTTGCCAAGCTTGTTTTGGGAAGGATTGTTGTTTTGCCAAGCTTGTTTTGGGAAGGATTGTTGTTTTGCCAAGCTTGTTTTGGGAAGAAGCTTTCCTCAGCAACTTTTCCCTTGGGAAAGGGTTCAGCAGCTGCCAGCAGGCTGCAGTCTCTCAGTCCCGTGGGGCGGAGGGGCCAGGCTGGAGGGGGCACAGGACCCCCACCCCTCCCTGGAGCGTGGGTGCCGTGGGTGAGGAGCCCCCGAGGCTCCCGTGCCTGGGGTGGGGGTCCCTGTGAGGGGACAGGGAGCTGCCCTGGCCCTGCAGGCTGGCCAGAGGGACACCTCCTCCTCCTCCTCCTGTGCAAACTCATTTCTGGATGTTACAGATGGAAACATCCGTGGATCCGCTCAGAAGAGCTCCTTGTGAGGATTTTAATCCTTAATTGAGTTGAGTTGTAAAACCTTCGTGTGACCTTTTTATGAATTAGGTGCAGACAAGTAGGAAATGTTTTCCATTATCACTTAAAAGTACCCTTCCTGCTGTACCTTACTCCCACAAATAATTAGAGAGGAAAGTGGTAATTATATGAATCAATTGATAGCAGCATTTGGCTCAGACAATGCTCGAAAAGAAACTATAATTTAAGCTTAACGTGTACTATAAAGTTGACGAAGAAAATGGAAATTTATGTAAATTCCAGGAGACAACTTATAAGGTTACAGACTACGTGGGATGCACATGTTTGTGACTGTTCTTTAGGTTCAGCTATTTAGGGTGCCTTTCCAGACTGAACCAGTGCCTTCCTTTGGAAAAGGAAATTTAAAAGCTTAAAATGTAAAAGCTTTTCGGTTTGAGGAGGGTAAGCCAGTTGTTTGAGATTAGATTGCAGCTTTCCACTCCTTCCAGTGCTCATCCCTGGGAGGGAGGCCGTGGTCCCTGGGTGCTTTGTGAGCACACAGGGCAGCACAGGGAGCTCGGGGTGCCCTGGGAGTCACCTCGCTCCAGGGGCTGGGGGTGTGCAGCAGAACACACAAAATCCCGGTCATTTGCATAATTAAACACTAGGAGGGAAGCCAGAGCAGTTTCTAACAGCCAGGGCACCGGTGTGCTCTGCCCTAAGATTGCTCATTTCTTCTCTCACGGGCCCCAGGTGGGTGACACCTGTAATTTGGGTCCAGCCTGACAGGGAGCAAGGACAAAGCCCTGGCTGAGGGCTGGGAGGGTGGTGGGGGTTTGTGGTGGGCTCAGACCCCGATGAGGCTGGGGCTGGGTGCTGCCCCGGCAGGGTGGGTGTCACTGACAACCTCTGTGCAGAAGCTGAGACCTTCTCTGGGCTTTGATTCCTGGTACTGTTCATTCTCAAACATGAGAGAGCTCTGAAAGTAAAGTGAGGAGCAGCAGGCTCCTGAATCCTCCTCCTGAATCACGTCTGCTCCTCTGCATCCCAGTTCTCCTGTCCCCAGCACACACCACCTCTGACTCCCTTTTGCTCCCTCAGGAGCAGCAGGAGCCCGGGAGCAGGGGCTGGGCTCCGTTTTGTGTGCAGCACCCCCGGCTCAGCCCTGCCCCTGCTCACACTCCCAGAAAGCTCCACTCGATGAGGGCGGGATGATCGGACCGTGAATTCCCAGGGTGGAGCTGGCTTTGCCTGCTGACACCACTGCACAGCCTGAGGCAGGATTTAGCTCTGAAAAGCCTAAAACTTGGGTTGGACAGAGTCAGGAAAACAGCACCCACGTTTTGGATACAACTTCAGTTTTAAAGTTGGTGATGAGAACACCTAAAGCTGTGTTTGAGAATTGCTGACCATTGGTAACCATCGTATGTTTTATACCTGTGTTTGGAATCAATTTATAGAAGATGATTGTGAATTCAGTGAAATCCCAGTCCAAATTAGGATTTTGGTCTGGAGAACCAGACCTTGGCCCTTTAAGGGCTGACAGGAAAACTCACTTCATGTGTTTTTAAAACAACTTCGTGAAACTCATTCTTTAATCTGCCAATTTCCATTTTCATAAAAGTCCTTTCTCCACAGCTATTAAACATCTTTAAAATATAATTTAAAAAATGTAATAACCTTTGTCATGTGTTCTACAGCTTGCCTTCAGCCAGTGCACTACTTGTGAATACAGAATTTCAAATTAAATTTACTAATCTCATGGAAAAGGGACACTAGAAAATATTGCATTCACGGTTCATACTGGCACAGCAAGCTAAGAACAACTAATTCTATCAAGTAACAAAATAAATTATACATTCCCTCTCCTGGTTGAGCTGAAATACTGCACAAAATTATTGAAAAGCTTCTCATGTAAAACCGAAGGCAAATACCAATTAAAGCCCTGTTGCTGGTGACACCCGGGGCGGTGAGAGCTCCGCTCTGGAGGTGATGGGAAGGGAGAGAGGAGCCAGGAGAGGGCCTGGCCTGGGGCAGGAGGGGCAGGGGATCTTCCACGCCTTGCTGGGTGCTGGGTGGGGATGCAGGAGGTCATTCAGGACCACAAATGACACTTCCCTCCCTCCTTGCTCTCCTCCCCATAGGCAGGGGCTCGATTTGGCTCTTCAGGGTGGTGCTCACACTCCAGGGGATGTGAGAAATCTGGAGTGCCCAGCTTGGGGTCTCCACCCCGTCCACAACCTTTCCAAACTGGGGTTTGAGGTGGTTTTCACCTATAAAACTGGGGAGGTGCTTTGAGTTCCTACCAAATAAATGAATACAGGAATACAGCACACCATTTAACAAAACTCCAGCTCAGCTGGCACATTTTGTCACTGTAACAGGAAAGAAACGGAGCTTTCCCTGAAAAAAATAAACATTTCTAGGAAGGCGGTCAGAAGGCACAACCCAGCAGCACCAGCCTCTCCTGCTGCTGTTCCAGCAGCTCCATTTGGACCTGGCTGTCTTTCTGTCTGAGCTCCCAGCAAATTGCTCAGGAACCAGTCAGAAATGAACGGGGAGGATTCACTGTGCTGAAAACAGCTTTCATTTGTGTCCCCACCCAGCTCCACCTGCCTGGCCCTGGAGCTGACCTTTCCTTAGCTGGGAGCAGGCTGAGGGGTCACTAGGAAGAGCAGGTCCGTGTGTCTGTCCCCCAGTCTGTGGGGACAGGGTGCCCCTGGCTGGAGCTGCCACCTGCGGGTGCCTGCTCCTGCCAGGGCCCTCAGCAGAGCTCCGGGAGGAGGGGGAACAAAGCTCCAGTGCCAGGGAGCTGCAGGTGCTGCTCACCAGGGGAGCAGGAATGCAGCGCTCAGGGGCTCTTCTCTGCAGGAGAAGGGGCTCAGAGGAGATTCCTGCAGGAGAAGGGGCTCAGAGGATATCCCTGCAGGAGAAGGGTGTTCAGAGGCAGTCCCTGCAGGAGAAGGGTGGTCAGAGACAATCCCTGCAGGAGAAGGGTGGTCAGAGACAATCCCTGCAGGAGAAGGCTGGTCAGGGACAATCCCTGCAGGAGAAGGGGCTCAGAGGAAATCCCTGCAGGAGAAGGGTGGTCAGAGGCGATCCCTGCAGGAGGAGGGGCTCAGAGAAAATCCCTGCAGGAGAAGGGTGGTCAGGAGCAGGTCCTGCAGGAGAAGGCTGGTCAGAGGAATCCCTGCAGGAGAAGGGTGGTCAGAGACAATTCCTACAGGAGAAGGGTGGTCAGAGGCAGTCCCTGCAGGAGAGGGGTGGTCAGAGGCAGTCCCTGCAGGAGAGGGGTGGTCAGAGGAAATCCCTGCAGGAGGAGGGTGGTCAGGGGCAGTCCCTGCAGGGGAAGGCTGGTCAGGGGCAGTTCCCTGGCCCACAGCCCTGTCCCTCCCTGCTCAGCCCTGCCTCTCCACTCTGCACTGTGCACGAGGTTTTGTTTAGGGAAGGCTGGAGGCTGCTGCACCTCGTGTGGAGCTCAGCGAGGGCTCTGCACAAAGCTCTGTGCTGTGAGCAGGCTCCGCTCTGCCTTCGTGCCTGGGTGGAGCTCTCACCTCCCCTGGGCGCCTTTTCAAAATCAGCCTCTTTTGTGCCTCCCTGCTGAGGCCGCTGCACTCACAGAAAAGATTTTTTTAGATTTTTTTTTTCCCAGAAAAGATGCTTGAAAAAAAATGTTCTTTAATGAAATGTTTTGGGGTGTGTAATCAGAATTTTTTTAATGATTCATGTCATAAGTGCAAAGAATTTTGGCTAAAGTTGAAGGTAAGGGTTTTTTTAATCAGCAACACGCTCATTATTCACTTCCCACTCTCAGCCAAGACAAGAAAAACAGCAGCTTTCTGATGAAAAGCAGAGGATCCATCAGGTCCCACTCACTTTTCATGAACTGAGAACTGATGTCAGTGACTGTCAGATTTAAGTGATTTCCCCCATAAATCTCCTCTTTACTGGCAAAAAGGAATCATTGTTCCCCAACACTGCACAAGCTTTTTGTTCGGGTTTGCAGTGTATAAAATTTAATGAGAGCAGGCACAGAACACATCAAGAGCCGAGCATGTGTCAGTTCGGGACCGTGTGTTTGGAAACCTTCTGCTGTAATTACCGCGCTGGCAGCTCCCGCCCGGGGGAGAGAAGGGGCTGGAGCTGCGGGAGCGCCTGGAGGGGGACAGGGCACGGGGACACAGGGACACAGGGACACAGGGACACAGGGACACAGGGCAGGGACCCCGGCTGCTCTAAGAGGAGGGGTCCCCGAGGCTGCTCCTCACTTTGGGGAGCCGGAGGTGCTCATGGACGGGCTGGGCTGATCGGTCTACTCCTGACAGTCCTGTCTGTCACCTGCCTGCTCTGTCAGTTTGTGCCCTGACCTTGTTCCAGGGAGGTGGTTCTGGTCCAGCCCTGTCCCAGGGAGGAGGTTCTGGTCCATTCCTGTCCCAGGGAGGAGGTTCTGGCCCATTCCTGTCCCAGGGAGGAGGTTCTGGTCCAGCCCTGTCCCAGGGAGGGATGCAGCCAGGCTGGGATGCAGGGTTTGGGTGGCAGCAGGGTTTGAGTGGCAGCAGGGTTTGGGTGGCAGCAGGGTTTGGGTGACAGGGGGGTTTGGATGGGATGCAGGGTTTGGGTGGCAGCAGGGTTTGGGTGGGATGCAGGGTTTGGATGGGATGCAGGGTTTGGGTGGCAGCAGGATTTGAGTGGCAGCAGGGTTTGGGTGGCAGCAGGGTTTGGGTGGCAGCAGGGTTTGGGTGGCAGCAGGGTTTGGGTGACAGGGTTTGGGATGCAGCCAGGCTGGAGCTGCCCTCCCCACCCTGCACCCTGTGAGAGGGGCAGAGCTGGGGGTGAGCCCCCGGTGCTGGAGAGCAGCAGCTCTGCCAGGGGAAGATCAGAGTTCGCTCCAAGGTTGTCAGAGATGCTCTCCCCTTTAGCCCCAAGGTGCAGAAAGGACCCCCTGCTTCCCAAACTCCTTCTCAGAGAGGAGAATGGGTCTGGCTGGATCTAATTCCAGTCCAGGCTTGGTCAATGGTTTATTTAAAGGGTTATACAAGTGCAATTGAACCTCTCTACAAATCTGTCCAGCAGGATTAAGGGTGGCAAACCAGATATATGCAAAATGAATTAGTTATTTCAATTGATGATTATAATGATTAGAATAAAGGACCTTAATCAGAATTATCTGCTACACAATATAGGTAGTTATAACTACAATTATAGTGCGCTACTTATTAAATCAGTAATTTCAAAGGCAGCTTGATAATTATCAAGTAGACATTGAAGTTATGCTGATGTCTGAGGGTAAATCTCTTCTGCTGTGCCTCGAGGGGTGACCTTGAGGGGCGTCCCCACTCCAGGGAGGAATGTCCAGGCACATTCGCAGGAGGGGCAGAACGCCCTGCCCTCCACCCCATCCCTGGCGGTGCCCAAGGCCAGGCTGGGGCACCCTGGGACAGAGGGGGTGTCCCTGCCAGGGCAGGGGTGGCACTGGGGGGGATTTAAGGTCCCTCCCAAGCCAAAACACTCTGATTTAAAATGTTCTTTCAATGGTTATGGGTGAGTGTTTTACAGGTATTTTACAGGTATTTACAGGTATTTCACAACTGTAAAATTCAGCTTCGGTGATTCATCATCCTAACTCTTATGACGATCCTTTTTGAAATGTCAAGATTTGTCATTTTAAAAGGCAGAAATCAATCAGAAAGTAAAACAAGCACAAGGAAGTATTGTAATTTGTAATGACTTTTGAGGCAACTAGAAATTGTCTAACTGCTTGCTTCTGCAAAACTCTTGTTCTAGAAATTTACTGGGGGAAAAAGAGAATTCCCATCGGCTTGAAAGCTTTCTCTCAAAATGCTGGAGACAGGGGCAGTGTTCCCTTGCACACAGGGTGAAAATCCATCCTTTGCAAGAGATCCATCCAGAAATATGTTGTGATTTTTGGGTGGAAATGATGGAACCACAGGATGGAAATGAAGTATTTTCTTCCCCATCTCCAACCCTAAAGCAAAGAGTAAATATTTCATTGTGTCCATGACTGCATGCACAGCCCAGCTGCGTAACAGCTGCATTGATGAATACAGGATCACGACCTGGCTGCAGTTAAACTGGACATGGAATTGGCAAGAACCAAAAGGGGCAGTGGCCCCTTGATTTCTTGGCTTTTACCTCGACCCAGCCTGGTCAGGACTGCTGCTGGAGTGACTTTGGAAGTGTTTACCAGCACTGTGCTTTAAGCTCAACATTCAATTAATAAAAAGAGAAAGAGGTCATGCCCATAATTTGTGTTTGGCATTGGGGAACTTGCAGATTGTCAATAGCATTTAAATTTTTTCTTTCCAATCTATTAAGGTGTTTAATTTCATTTTAACCTTAAAGAGTTAGGGCTGGTAGTAGCCACCAACAGTAAATTAACGTAGCTGTTTGCAGTTATTAATTGCTGTGTCTGAATGAAAAGTAAACCCAAATGACAAAACGAGCCCCTGATTTTGCCACCTCCCAGGCAGCGTATCCAGGGCCGGGTTCTGGGGCTGCAATTAGGAGTGAGTGATGTTTATTACCTGCCCTGTGCCGTGCGAGGTGCAGCCCTCCCCGATTCACTGCTTTTCGTTTATTGAGAGCTGATTTCCCCAGCGGGGCAGGTGTGAGTGCAGAGCCCGGACAGTCAATGATTGCGGCGTGGAGCTGCTTTGCACAATGACATTTTACTGATGTCCCTGCCTGGTCACTCCTCGCTGCAGACAACACAAACAATCCGGAGGTGGCGACGCCTCGGACCCATCCTGGAGAGGATCCGCGTGTTTGATTTCAGCGCCTCTGACAGCGCCAGCGCCAGGGAGTGCTGCCTCCGAGGGGAGGCACGGCAGTAAACGATGCAAATTGGCAGGATTACAGCGTGTAATGAATCCAAAGAAGATTTAAAAATATAATTGGAGAAGGTGTCAGAGAAAAAAATGGTTAGTCTGTTTTATCTGTTATTGGGGCTCCAGCTTACAAGCTATTAAGGAATTTGCCCTTGCCAAGGAAAGATGAAATGTCTCGGTGAGTCCTGGGAGCGCTGCTCCCCGTGTGCAGGGGAGGCACAGCTGCTGTCACGGGCTCTCTCACTGTTCTTCCATTCCTAGGGGAAGGGAAAATCTGTTCCTTAGAAAATTCTTCTCCACATTTTGATTTCTTCTCCATTTCCTTATGCTAATGGGGCTGGTGTGATGGGAAGGATGATTATGGGATGAGCTGTTGTGAGCAGTGAGCTCCTGCCTGGAGCAGGAACTGCAGCTGGGCACTGCTGGGGCCAGGGCTGGCCAGGCAGGACACAGAGCCTGTCCTTGGGGTGGGACAGGGACACAGAGCCTGTCCTTGGGGTGGGACAGGGACACAGGGCCTGTCCTTGGGGTGGGACAGGGCACAGAGCCTGTCCTTGGGGTGGGACAGGGACACAGGGCCTGTCCTTGGGGTGGGACAGGGGCACAGAGCCTGTCCTTGGGGTGGGACAGGGCACAGAGCCTGTCCTTGGGGTGGGACAGGGGCACAGAGCCTGTCCTTGGGGTGGGACAGGGGCACAGAGCCTGTCCTTGGGGTGGGACAGGGACACAGGGCCTGTCCTTGGGGTGGGACAGGGGCACAGAGCCTGTCCTTGGGGTGGGACAGGGACACAGGGCCTGTCCTTGGGGTGGGACAGGGGCACAGAGCCTGTCCTTGGGGTGGGACAGGGACACAGGGCCTGTCCTTGGGGTGGGATGGGGCACAGAGCCTGTCCTGGGGTGGGGTTCAGCAGTGTGGGATGGGGATGGAGCTCAGCAGTGTGGGGTGAGGATGGGGTTCAGCAGAGTGGGATGAAGCTCAGCAATTTGGTGTGGATTGCAGGCACTGAGGGTGCAGCAGCCTCAGGAATCACCACAGAAACCGATGGTTCTCTGCAGGAGCCAGCCAGGGTCTGTTTTCTGTGCCTGGCAGACCCCACAGTCCCTGTGCCATCTGGAAAAGCTCCTCTTCAACTCAGACCCTGGGAGCTGAGGATAAAACTGACTTCTGAGATCATCTCTGCTGCAGAAACAGAGCCAGCACCGAGGCCTTTGAATGGAGAGGAGAAAAATCAGTTTCTTGCAACATGGTAAAGGGTGACTAAATGGAAATGCTGAAGGTCCTTAAATAATAAAATGAAAATGAGGCTTAAAAAGGTGTCGTGGAGGTTTGTGTACTGGGTCACTCAGGTGCAGGCAGTGCACATTGCTCCTTGCAGCACAGCAGCATTTTAACTGATTAACATGCTCCAGTGACTCCTTTAACTCCTGTTCTGTCATCCTGGCACAGAGGAGGTGGTGAATGTGCAGCTTTTTCCAGCCAGGACTGTACTGAGGTGCTGGCCTTGTGCAGGAAAACTGCAAAGTGACTGAAACAGGGCTCCAGTGGTGCCCAGGGACAGCAGCAACTCCTCCAGGCACAGCCCGGGAGCCTCATTCCCTGCTCTGGCTGCTCCCACAGGGACTGTCCCCAGCTCGGTGCCTGTGACAGGGCTGGCTGTCCCCAGGGACTGTCCCCACTGAGCCTGTGACAGGGCTGCAGTGCCTGTGACAGGGCTGGCTGTCCTCAGGGACTGTCCCCAGCTCAGTGCCTGTGACAGGGCTGTCCCCAGGGACTGTCCCCACCTGCCTGGCAGCGCTATCCCTGGCACAGGTCTCAGCTCTGAAGATGTTGAAGTCAACTTCCACTGAGATCCAGGGGAGACTGAGGCTTGATTTGTTAGGAAAATGGGATGGGATCCATGGGATGGAATGGAATGGAATGGAATGGAATGGAATGGAATGGAATGGAATGGAATGGAATGGAATGGAGTGGAATGGGATGGGATGGAATGGAATGGAATGGAATGGAATGGAATGGAATGGAATGGAATGGAATGGAATGGAATGGAATGGAATGGAATGGAATGGAAATCAGGTGCATCTCTCCAGTGTCTGAGCAGTGTCTGAGACATCTGGGGATGACTCTGTCGCTGTGCTGGGCTCTGCTCTCCCCTCTGGGCTCTCTGCTCTGCTCACCAGCATGAGCAGTGGAATTGGGTTTTTAGCCTGCAGAAATGAACTGTATCTTAGAAAATGTGTGTCCACGGAGCCATGGAATCATGGAATTGCTGAGATTGGGAAAGCCCTCAGAGGCCATCGGTCCCAACCCTTCCCCCAGCACTGCCAAGGCTGACCCTGTCCCCAGGGGTCTCTGTGTCCTCAGCACAGCCAGCCAGAACAGGGACACGGCACAAAACTAAAACTCCCTCCCTTCAAAGTGGGAAAGGCACCAGCAAACCTGGTTGCTCTTTTTCAAGCAGCTCTGGTAAAAACTACCAGTGGTTTGGTACAGCCATGTGTACCAAATGTACAGCGTGTTTCTTTGGTACAGAAACAGCCTGGGGCTGACAGGCCACGCCTCAGAATGTGGACAGCACTCCTGGAATCAGCCTTGGATTGATAATCCAGGTGATCTTTATGGTCTTTTGATAATTAAAATAATCTTTAAGGTCCCTTTCAACCTTAATTATTGTACAATTTTATATTTTAGTTTTAAATCCCTGAGAGCAGAACAGCAACAGCCCTGATAATAGCCATTAAATAATGACAAATAAAGCAACTGAAAACAACCATCCAAAAAAGATATTTGATCATGAGAGGAAGAAATGTGCCAAGTACAGTTCCAAAATGACATTTCAGGTAATGCTTTCAGAGTCTCCGCTGGTCCCAGCCTTGCCTCTCCTCTCCTGCTCAGAGCAGGCCTGAGAGTGCCAGCCTGGCCCTTAATGGGCTGTTTACAGACGGGACAATGAGCGGCAGATTAGCGGATATCCCTAATGTGGATGCAGACATGGGGCTGAAAATGTTTCTAAAGTTGCTGAAGAAGCAGGAAAGAAATGCATGATTCTTATTTGAATGAGTTTTACCTTTTTATCGAGTTGAGGAGGGTCTGTGAATGCTGGGAGCCCGAGCAGCACCACAAATAGATCCCTGAGTCAAATGGAAATTAGGCTTTCTGCTACATTTCTGCAATAATCCATCCAAAGAGGAGCAGAAGCTACAAACCGTAATAACAATGGGAGAAATTATACAGCCCCACCGTTTTTCCAGCACTGCTGTTAGCAGAACACTAGATTGATGTTGTACCTATTTTTATTTTTGCTGCTGGAACAGCCTTTGTCACAGAGAGGAGGCAGACGAATTTCAATAGCTCCTGTGTTTTGTGAGAAATGTGGAGTGCTGCACTCAGGTGACCTTTTCAGAATTTTTCATTTCAATTGCCTGGTCACCCCAGTCCTTTGCAAGAGGTTGAGCTCCCCTCCTAATGGGAAGAGGAGGAGCGCAGTGGTCAACCATCCAAAATACTGAATATTAAAAAGGTCAACAGAGTGTGGCATGGCAATGTGAAAATGAGACAATGCAATCCCAGACGCCTCCTCGCAGCAGCAAAAAGTGTGGCAAGAGCAGAGAATGTCACACACAAATCCCCCTGCAGAAGGGCCGGGAATGGGGCATGAGGTGAGTGTGTCCTCATCAGGCTGAGGCTGTGCTCTGTGCTCTGTGCTCCTGCCCAAACCTCGGGGAATGGGGCATGAGGTGAGTGTGAGTGTGAGTGTGAGTGTGAGTGTGAGTGTGTCCTCACTCAGGCTCAGGCTGTGCTCTGTGCTCTGTGCTCCTGCCCAGGCCTCAGGGAACGGGGCATGAGGTGAGTGTGAGTGTGTGAGTGTGTCCTCACTCGGGCTCAGGCTGTGCTCTGTGCTCTGTGCTCTGTGCTCTGTGCTCTGTGCTCTGTGCTCTGTGCTCCTGCCCAAGCCTCAGGGAACGGGGCTGCAGCCACGGGGGTCTGGGGCTGCAGACCCACAGAGACACGCGATGCTCTGGGCTGGAAGGGACCCCAAAGCCCCTCTGGCCTCAGCCCCCGCCAGGGCAGGGCCAGGTTCCCCCAGAGCCCAGCCTGAGCTTTCCCCAGAGTCAGACTGTGCTTGTGCAGGGGACGCTGTTAGAGGGCCACAGGAACACGCGTGTGGCAGATTTATGAACCCCACAGTGTCCTCTGATCCCCTGGGTGTGTGCTGTGCCATCCTGGGAGCCTCCCCTCCTCAGAGCAGAGCACAGCTCGGCTTTCCCGTCCTCAGAGAGTGAAAACAAAAATGGATTAGAAGAAGAAAAACCCAAACCAGGCAATCAATGAATCAATCTAGTGTTAGGGGGAAAGAATAATTCTGAATGGTTGGAAACTGTAAATTTTTTACTGCAAATACAGGAATAAAGCGTGGGTGTTTGTGCTCTGAGCCACGGGTGCTGGGGGCTTGGCACAGCCCCAGCCTGGTCCCAGTCCAGCTCCATCCCTGGAGGAGGCAGCCAGAGCCGGGCAGGGCTCCTCACTCTCACACCTTTCTTGCTTTGCTTCCCTTTTCTCTTTGTCAGCAGCTCTTCATTTTCCTTTTAAAACATTTGAGAACCTGACTGATATTTACAAAACCTCACTGGTAACATTTGTTGGGCTGATTGTAGCTGCACAAACACCATTTCCAGAGTCATAGAGATGTGCTTCAGGAAGTATTTATTTTGCCTTGAGGAGATAAATCAGCGTGTGACAAAGGGAGATCTGAGCCCCTGGCTGAAGGTGCCCTGCTTGGCAGGCACCAGCCAAAGGCTACGAGGAATTGCTGTTTATAAAAGTTCCAAGCCCCAGAATTAACATGAATCAGCTTTGGTTGAAAGCGGGATTTGTCCCCAGCCGAGGCAGGAAGAATTAACTCCAGGAGTCCTGCCCAGCAGTGGAAGTGTTTGGGGTTCTCTGCACCCCCAGAGGAAGGAGCTGTCTCAGCCAAATGGAGTTATTGAGGGACCACAGGACCCCAGACTGCTTTGGGACTATGGGTTCCCAACAAACACCATAAACCCCCCAAATAATAAAAAATGACTGAAAGAGGAGCTTGGCTCTTCAGCCGGTGCCCCCGAGGATGCAGGGGCGCCGTGTGCCTCCCGTGCAGGGCTGGGCAGGGACACTCCTCACCTGAACCTCTTTGCTCTCTTTAGGGCTCTATGGACACAGCCAACACTTCAGGCTCCGTCTGCAAACTGATGTTCAGGGAATCCTCACCCTGTGCCAGCCGGGGAGGGCAGAGAGGGGAATGGCACAGGAGGTTCAGGGAATACAGACCAGAGGGGTTCACACCCAGCGGGAGGGGTCTCCAGGGCTGAGTGCCCCCCTGCCCGTGGTGCCTGGCACAACTGGCTCCTTCCCTCCCCTCCCCTCTGCCTGGCAGCTGGATGTGCTGAGTTATGGATCCTCAGTCATTCCTTGGAGATCCTTTCTGCTCCTGATGATTCCGAGTCCCCCTCGCTCCACACTCGAGGCTGACGTTAACCAAAACTACAATTGCACTTCTGACTCACCCTTCATTTCCTGTCACCATGATTGTAATAGTTATTTTCTCCATGATAAATATCAGGTGGTGGATTATTTTTTACTCTCCCAGGTGTTTCTAGTTGCCCTTTCATTTTTTTAACTTCAAACCCTTGTGTCATCAGGCACCACTGGGCCCCCCTGGGAGCAGGGGTCTGTTCCAGCAGCTCTGAGTGCCTGGAGGAGAACAGGAGCAGCCAGGGCTGTCCCTGGGAGTGGGGCTGGGGTCCCAGGGCACGGCTGGGGCTCACGGTGCCACACAGCCCCTGGCACCAGGGCACTGCCTGCCCCAGGGATGAGCATCTCCCTGAGCCCCTGCCAGCTCACCGTAGGGTCCCAGAGGGGTTTGGGTTGGAGGGGACCCTAAAGCCCATCTGGTTCCACCCCCTGTCTGACCCGGCATGTGACATTTCCAGGGATGGGGCAGCCACAGCCTTCCTGGGCCTCCGCAGGTGAGCCTCCCCTCAGAGGGAAGAATTTCTTCCCAGTATCCCACCTAACCCTGCCCTCGGTGCATGGGAAGCCATTCCCCCTGTCCTGTCAATGGCTCCTGGTAGAAAGTCCCTCCCCAGCTCCCTTGCAGGCTCCCTTTGGATCCAGGAACAAATCTGAATTATGGGAGATTGGTTCCAGGGTCTCAGAGCCCCTTGAGAAGACTCCAGGCCAGGCCTTTCCAAACCATTCCCCTGCCTCTCTGCTGGGTGTTAATTATTACAGCTTGCAGCTCAGGAATTCTGTTCTCACTCACATCCTGGTTTTATTCTCAATACATCTGAATGGCAAATTATTCATTTGCTCTAATCACAGTGGGGTTAGGATCTTCAGCATGCAAGTGACAATATTAATTGGCCGGTGTGTGGTCTTCTGAAGAACAGGAGTTGGAAAGAATGATTCCTTACCCCAAGTCATTAGGAGAAAAGCTCAATTCATTATCTGGGTGTTATTATTACTAATGACATAGTAATAGACTCCATACGAACAATAAATACCTTTTCACCAGCCCAGTGTTTTCTTTAATAGCCTTTTTCACTGGAGCTGCAGGTCTGTGCCCCCAGCTCAGGCTGCCCCTCCCGGGAGCCTCTCCCTGCCCGTCCCCAGGTGCAGAATCCCCCCTTCTGCAGGCTCAGGGCCTTGCTGGGGACCCCTGGGCTGTCCCAGGCCAGGACGTGCCCTCCTCATCCTCCCAAGGCCCTCAGGGCACAGGACAGGCTGCCCTGCAGTGCTGCACCTTCCTGCAGTGCTGCACCCTCCTGCAGTGCTGCACCCTCCTGCAGTGCTGCACCCTCCTGCAGTGCTGCACCCTCCTGCAGCCCTGCACCCTCCTGCAGCCCTGCACCCTCCTGCAGCCCTGCATCCTCCTGCATCCCTGCACCCTCCTGCAGCCCTGCTCCCTCCTGCAGTGCTGCATCCTCCTGCAGCCCTGCACCCTCCTGCAGCCCTGCACCCTCCTGCATCCCTGCACCCTCCTGCAGCCCTGCACCCTCCTGCAGTGCTGCACCCTCCTGCAGCCCTGCACCCTCCTGCAGTGCTGCACCCTCCTGCAGCCCTGCACCCTCCTGCAGTGCTGCACCCTCCTGCAGTGCTGCACCCTCCTGCAGTGCTGCACCCTCCTGCAGCCCTGCACCCTCCTGCAGCCCTGCACCCTCCTGCAGTGCTGCACCCTCCTGCAGCCCTGCACCCTCCTGCAGCCTGGGGCTGCTCCAAAGGGAGCTGCAGAGCAGAGCTGGGAGCAGCCCCCGACTGCTGAGAGGACAGGGACAGGGACAGGGATGGGACAGGGACAGGGACAGGGATGGGACAGGGACAGGGGCAGGAACAGGGATGGGACAGGGACAGGAACAGGGATGGGACAGGGACAGGGATGGGACAGGGACAGGGATGGGACAGGGACAGGGATGGGACAGGGACAGGAACAGGGATGGGACAGGGACAGGGATGGGACACGAGCACTGCCAGGTGGGGAATGGGCTGAGGGCTGCTGGTTTCCACTTGCCAGAGGTGAATTCCTGTCCCTCCAGGCACTCAGGAGCGTTTGAGGAGCTGAGGGCCCCTGGGGCTGCCACCTCGGGTGGGCCCTGTGCTGCTGCTGAGGGCACTGCTGCAGAGCTGCACTGCTGCAGAGCTGCACTGCTGCAGAGCTGCACCTCTGCCCCATCCCAGGGGGAATCTGCTCTTGGAAAAACAGTATTAAGAGACATTTCATCACTGTATCTTTTCATTTCCAGTCACAGGTACACCAAGAGAATTCTGGTGGTGCAGTGGAATACAAAACGATTTATTAATGACAGGAGAATCTGCACCCTTGGATATATCCCAGAGCAAGTCTGGAGTTATAAGCAGGGTCATTACCAGCTGTTCTATTAGCAAGACCAGGAAAATAGATATTTTTACTTTAATTGAATTTCATCTAAGTTGCAACCTGGCCTTTAACAAAGAGTTGTCATTTGAATTTATCACAGAGCCAGGCACTGGCTTTAGGCTCTTGGATTTTGTCTCCAGTGCTGCTGAAGACATTTTACCCCGATTGCATTCTGGCTTTGAATGCAGAAGCGTTGAGGAGAAGCCCAGCACTCCTGCTTGGGTGTTTTGTGATTCAGGCAGCCCCGTGCCCAGCAGGGACTGAAGGTGTGACCCTTTCTGCTCCAGTGCCTCCTGCAGCCGGGGCAGCCTCAGCTCTGCCAGCTGCAGCCCAGCCCTGCTGCCCACGGGGAAGGGAAAGGCCTGAGGGATTCACTCCCAGGGGAATTGAGCAGCTGACCTGGCGCTGCCAGTAACAAAATTAGGCCGTAGAAAAGCAAGTTAGTGTTCTAAAGATAGTGGAACTGTTTGTGATTTGTTTGTTTATCAAACAAATATCTACTTGGTACGGCATTACATTGTTGAATTACTTATTTACAGCTCCAAATACCTGTGTTATTAGTGCTGCCTGCTATTGCAAACACCAAATTAATGTTCGCTTATTTCTCCACTTAGGTTGTGGAGATTGTGTTATGACTTCATCAGCTGGCTGTGTTGTTCAGAGAGCCTTATTTCAGTCCAATTCCTTATGTCATGTTCCAGACAAATGAAAGCAGAGCCCCCATATTGCAGGTGAAATCTGTAACGCTGCGGCTCCGCAGCGACACCTTAAACAATCAAGCTAAATCTGTCAGGGGACTGCTAATACACTGCACTGATGAAGCACGAGGATTAAATTTATTCAACCATGAAGAAGGCTTTGATTATCCTACACCTCAGCCCTGCCAGTATGTGTTGACCATGAGTGAAAAAAACCAGGGGAAAATGAAATGTGATTAGTTCCTGATGGGCTGAAATTCCTTTAATACGCATAACGGGGAGGGAATTCACATTAACAGCTTCCATCAAGAATTTACTTTTTTCATATCTGCTCCACAACACGATGAATCAGTGTCTCCAAAGGCTGATAAGGTTCTTATCAATACCTGAATGGGAACAGGTGGGACGGCACAATTATTGCTGGTTTAGTGCCTGCATTGTGCACAGCTCCTCAGCCTGGAAATGCGCCCCCAGTTTCGCTCTGGAAACAGAAGTGGCAGCTGCTTTTGGTCATTTATTTTGTCAGTGGATTTGATTGAGCAGATTTGACAAATTGATTAAGTTACAAGGTTTTAAAAATTATTTTTGAGCTGAAGCTTAAGAAAAGCCCATTTTTAAGAACTCAATAAAAAATAAACCCGTAATGCAGTGAGTGAGACATGATTACATGCAAAAGGCATTGTCAGCAGCTGGAAAGATGACGAGGAAGTTTAAAGGCTAATTATTAATCACCTGGCTTTGGCAGCACCACAGAACTCATCTCCCTGGGTCCTAGGGGTGCTGAATTTGCAAAGCTGCAAATGGTAGTTTATCTGAATTATTTTTGAGAAAGGTTCTGGCACCCGCATGCACAGCGCCGACATTTACAACTGAATTATTACAACTCTGTGTTGTACTTCTCTGCTGCCCCCACACTTGTTTCCCACCTGTTCCTTGTCGGTGAGAGAGCACAGGAATTTCAACAGAATTCAAAAAGAAGTGAGAAACCGAGTCTCAGCATTGGTAATTTGTGTGCATCACTTGTGGAGGGAACAGTGGTGTGTTCACAGGGAAGCACGGGCCAAGAAGAGAAAATAAAATTGCATTTCTGGGCAGGTGTTGGGGCCTGCCTGCCCTGCCCACACCTGGCACTGGCACTGGGGCTCCAGGGTCACCTGGAACCACGCAGTGCCACACTGGGCTGGCTTCACAGGGCCCTCAAAGCCACCCAATGCCACCCCTGCCATGGCAGGGACACCCCCACTGTCCCAGGCTGCTCCAGCCTGGCCTTGGGCACTGCCAGGGATCCAGGGGCAGCCACAGCAATGACATACTTGGCCTTTACTATGCAGGAGACCTTTCAATCTCCCCTTTCCTTACAGAAATTGTGAGTGTGGGGCTCTAAAAACATGGCCCCACCCACAGCGAGCTCAAATGGGAGCCCACCCATTGCTGAGTATGTGAAATAAGTTTGGGGTACTGCAGAAAAACCGGGGGAAGAGCAGGCTGAGCATCAGACAGGAAAATGAACAAATGCTGCAAGTGCAGCCTTGGGGGGAGCCTCGGAGGTCTCTGTGCTCTCCGAGTCGAGTGCTGGCTGGAAGAGGGCTGGAGCTGCAAGCAAATAAATGCTCTCCTGTTATTTGGTTTCTCCTGTGTTCGTGGAAACAAAAATTTCATTAAGGAGTACCTGACTTCACTATCAATTTTTATTCCCCACAGAAGCCCAGCCAGGGCCCCTGGCTCTGGCCTCACTCTTCAGTGCTCTGTAAAACATTCCAAGCCTGTCTGCTCCCCTTCTCCTCACTCAGACTTTGGGTGAGACGGGAGTCTGGTGTCTCCACAGCTCTTCACGAGCTCCTTCCTCTTCCTCAAAGGGTTTTCAAGCAGTGGAGAGCATCCTCAGAAGGCAAAAGGGGAATGCCAAGGAAATACAAACCACGAGCATGGGAACACCCACAGGGGTTCCCAGCGAGCTCCCCTGGCCTGGGAGCTGCAGAGGAGCAGGAGAGAGCCCCAGGAGCCGTGGGGGTGTCCCTGTCAAACACAGCTCATTCCTCCCTCCAAACGCCTGAACCACTGCCGGGGTCCCAGAGCTGCTGCCCTCCCTGCCCTGCGGCTGCCCCTGGCCACGATCCCTCCCTCCTTTGCTGATATCCAAATAAAAAAGAAATATTTATATTCACGCCTCTTTTGACCGAATTCAGTTTTTTCCAACTACACTGAAGACCCAGCCTCCATCTCCAGCTTTGCTGCAAACAGGAGGGGCAGAGGTGGCTCTGAGGAGGAACTGTGGGTGTTTGTGTCTTTGGGAAAGGCTGGGGAGGACATCTGTGAGAGGACAGGGATGTAGGGGACACCTCTGAGAGGACAGGGATGTGCAGGACACCTCTGAGAGGACAGGGATGGGGACAACACCTCTGAGAGGGCAGGGATGGGGAGGACACCTCTGACAGGGCAGGGCTGAGGAGGACACCTCTGAGAGGACAGGGATGGGGACACCTCTGAAGGGCAGGGATGGGGACACCTCTGAGAGGACAGGGATGGGGACACCTCTGAGAGGGCAGGGATGGGGAGGACACCTCTGCAGAGGACAGGGATGGGGAGGGCACCTCTGCAGGGGACAGGGATGTGGGGGCACCTCTGCAGGGGACAGGGATGTGGGGGACACCTCTGCAGGGGACAGGGATGTGCAGGACACCTCTGAAGGGCAGGGATGTGGGGGACACCTCTGCAGGGGACAGGGATGTGGGGGACACCTCTGCAGGGGACAGGGATGTGGGGACACCTCTGCAGAGGCTCCCTGTGCGGGGCTGGTGGCCGCGGTGCTCAGGGGCCCCTCTCCCTGTGGAGGAGGTTCTTGCTCTGCTGTGCAGGGCCCTGGCTGCCCGGGGCTGTCCCTGGGCAGGGAGGAAGCTCTGGGGAAGGGGAGCAGCAGGGAGCAGCCCCAGCAGAGGCTCAGGGCTCAGCGTGGTGCTGCTCCCTCCAGAGCCCCTTCCACGCTGCAGGAGAGCAGCAGGAACCTCCTGATGCACCAGGGACAAACCTCAGGACATTTTCTCCCAGAGCAAGGGCATTAAGGTGGGACGAGGCCAGCAGGGCTGCCCTGGAGAACCTCCCAGTGCCAGGGAAGGGTTTGTGCAGCTGCCAGTCCCCCTGGAACAAACATCAACAGGGATGTGCTGAGCAGGCTCTGGCTCTCATGTCAGCTGCGAGGAACCCTGTTAATATTTCAGTAGGATTCAGACAAAGGCAGAGATGAAAAAGTGAGAGATTCACAGTGCCACAGAGGAATATTTGCTGATGGAGAGGCAGGCAGCTTTTTTTAAAAACTATGGGGGACATCATTTGCAACTCGCTCCTGAGAAGAGAGAAGTCCCATGACAGATTTCAAATCTTTGGCACAGCTTTATAACTTTATCAAAGAGAGGCATCAAAGCAAGAACTTTGTTCTGGGAAAAAAAAGGCAGGAAAATAATCTATAGAAACCACAACAAAATATAAGATCAGGGTAATCATGTTGTACCATCAAAAAGGTGCCATTCTTGTGCCTTTTGTGATGTTTTCTTTGTGACAGTTGGGTCTCGGTGGCACAGTGAAAATAACTTGCTTGTCTTGTGATTGACAGGAAATTTAAATTCTGGCAAGCAAATGCCAGCAGGAAAACAATCTCAGCCCACATTTTGCACACCTTAACGTGATACTGGATTGCACAGTCCTCCCTGGGACTTAATGGGTAATTGGACCCATATGGCACCCAAAAAAGTGCAAATTTGGGTTTTCAGCAGAAGAACCACCTGGGAGGCTGCCTACATTTAGTTACTTCTCAATATTCAATGCTATTGCCAAGACAAGATAAAGGCAGAGGATGGAAACTTGAGAGCTTGAGATAACACAGGCCAAGAAATGCAGCACGAGAGAATTTAACTGCAGCAGCTTCTCCTCATATTGACCCGAGCATCATAACAGAAATAACATCAACTGTTTTCTGTAATAACAGCACTGAATAGTCCAGGGATGAACACTGTTAACAGCCCTGCCTTTTATTATCTCTTTTTTCTTCTCTACGTGCTTGATTAAAAACCCTATCAGGATTTTTCTCTCTCCTCTTTTTTTTTTTTTTTCTTTCTTTCTCTGAAATCCCCTTTCCATCAATTATCTGTGCTGGATTGTCAGTGAAGGAGCAAGAGCACCCTGGGTGCTGCTGGGGGTTCAGCTGGAAAGGCTCTGTACCGTCAAGGCAGCAGACTGACAGATGGGAGCTGCTCCTGGCCCAAGGGACAGCGGCTCCCAGGAGACCCTGAGGGTGGGAAATGTCCCTGGGACAGTGAGGGTGAGGGTGGGAAATGTCCTCCTGGACAGTGGGGTGTGAGGGTGAGGAATGTCCTCCTGTCTAGTGGGGTGTGAGGGTGAGGAATGTCCTTTTGGGACAGTGAGGGTGAGGGTGGGAAATGCCCCTGGGACAGGGGGGTGTGAGGGTGGGAAATGCCCCTGGGACAGGGGGGTGTGAGGGTGGGAAATGTCCTCCTGGACAGGGAACATGAGGGTGAGGAATGTCCTCCTGTCTAGTGGGGTGTGAGGGTGAGGAATGTCCTTTTGGGACAGTGGGTGTGAGGTGAAGAATGTCCTCCTGGACAGGGAATGTGAGGATGGGAAATGTTCTCTTGGGAGGTGAGGTGTGACCCAGGGCTGTGTGGGCAGTGCTGCAGGACCCACAGGAAGCAGTGCTGGTCATCCACGGCCACCACGGGCCCTGCTGCAGGGCCAGGGCTGATCCCTGCTGGAGCACAGGAAGGCAGGGCCAGCCTTTGTCCTTTGCTTCCTTCCTTTGAGAGGAAAGGGCTGAAGCTGTGTGGCAGTAGCTCCTGGCTGGTTATCCACAGCAATGGCTCCTGAGCACCACAGGGAGAGCACAGGGCAGCAGAGACTGCCCTGATCCTCATCCCCGGAGAATCACACACCCACCAGGCTGGAGAGGCTCCTACATCGAGTCCAGCCCTTCCCTGTGCCCTGATCCTCATCCCCAGAGACTCACACACCCAGCAAGGCAGGAGAGGCTCCTGCCATCAGTCCAACCCTTCCCTGTGCCCTGATCCTCATCCCCGGAGAGTCACACACCCAGCAAGGCAGGAAAGGCTCCTGCCATCAGTCCAACCCTTCCCTGTGCCCTGATCCTCATCCCCGGAGAGTCACACACCCAGCAAGGCAGGAAAGGCTCCTACATCGAGTCCAACCCTTCCCCTGCACTGCCCAAGTGCCACACGCTACTCGAGAGCAAATCCCTCCCCTGCCAGGGAGCATCCCCTCCCTCTGATCCTCGGGTAAAGTTAATCCTTTCAAGTTAATCCTACAGAGGAAGGTGTCTCCTCCCTGCTGCTGGCAGGGCAGGGGTTTCTGCACCTCCATCTTCCCTTTGCAAAATCACATAACCTTGGCAAAAGGGCATAGAAGTAATTTATTTATTTTATTTTGCTTTGAGACAGCTTTGTCCAGGCACAGAGACCCCAATTTTAATTGATTATATGCAATTTCCCTCAACTTCTCCAGCAAATATGATGCAGTGCTGCACCTCAAGCACCCGAGCAGGAACCTGCTCCAAAGACCTTATCATTCCCATTTTTCACACATTCTCTTTGTGCCTGTGTGTTTGGCATTTCACTCTTATCTCATCTGCCGGCCTGCTGCAATAATCCAGTATTTCCTAACAAGAGCCATTGTCAGTCTCAGAGCCAATAAAAAGTCTGTTCCACACAGGGAGGCTGCTGGCCCTTCCTTTCCTCTGATGAGAGCCGGTATTGTTCTGCAGCTGAGGCAGAAGAACGCGCTTTGCCCGTCAGTGTGTCACTGCTGGGAGGCTGCAGCACACACAGGCAGCACCCCAGAGCCCTCGGGAGAAAACAGAGCTGTGCCTGTCCCAGAGCTGTGCCTGTCCCCAGAGCTGTGCCTGTCCCAGAGCTGTGCCTGTCCCCAGAGCTGTTCCTGTCCCCAGAGCTGTTCCTGTCCCAGAGCTGTGCCTGTCCCAGAGCTGTTCCTGTCCCCAGAGCTGTGCCTGTCCCAGAGCTGTGCCTGTCCCCAGAGCTGTTCCTGTCCCAGAGCTGTCCCTGTCCCAGAGCTGTTCCTGTCCCAGAGCTGTTCCTGTCCCAGAGCTGTGCCTGTCCCCAGAGCTGTGCCTGTCCCAGAGCTGTGCCCGTCCCCAGAGCTGTGCCTGTCCCAGAGCTGTTCCTGTCCCAGAGCTGTCCCTGTCCCAGAGCTGTGCCTGTCCCAGAGCTGTTCCTGTCCCAGAGCTGTTCCTGTCCCAGAGCTGTGCCTGTCCCAGAGCTGTGCCTGTCCCAGAGCTGTTCCTGTCCCCAGAGCTGTTCCTGTCCCCAAAGCTGTGCCTGTCCCAGAGCTGTTCCTGTCCCAGAGCTGTTCCTGTCCCCAAAGCTGTGCCTGTCCCAGAGCTGTTCCTGTCCCAGAGCTGTGCCTGTGCCTGTCCCAGAGCTGTGCCTGTCCCAGAGCTGCTCCTGTCCCCAGAGCTGTGCCTGTCCCAAAGCTGCTCCTGTCCCCAGAGCTGTGCCAGTGCCTGTCCCAGAATTTTGCCTGTCCCAACACAGGACTCCAGGCACACACACCGGAGGCTCAGGGCGAGGCACACCAGCCTCAGAGGTGCACTGGGCCACTCCTGCAGCTGCAAAGGAGCCTCTGCCCCACCTCCCCTGCACAGCTGGCACAGCTGGCACAGCTGGCACAGCTGCCCAGGGCTCTGCTGCAGTCCCACCCCCGGGAGGGCTCAGGGGGCAGTGGGACAGGGTGTCTGTGTAGGAACGCACTCCCACACCCGAGCAGGTGTTCCCAGATGAGGAAAAGGGGGTTCAGTTTTACCCCTGACTATTTTGGAAAAGTGCCAGAACTTTCCGTTCTTCTCTCATGGGCACTGGCCCAGTGCCAGCGCAGGGGCACTGGCTGGGCTTTGGGAATGTACCCCCAAAGCTGCTGCCAGTTTCATTGGGCAAGGGGCCAAAGAGCCCACCTGGACCGTCAGGCACTCAAAGGACTGCACAGAGCTGCTCAGTGGCTTTTTTGGAGCTTTTTTGGAGCACCTGAGCAGTGAGAGTGTTCTCTGCACTGTGTTCTACTTGTGTATTTCCTTTGTTTGATGATGTTTATTGTTTTTGTCATGATTAAACCCTTTTCTCTTACAAAGCATGTCCAGAGAAGTTGTCTCACTATCATTAAGCCACTCTGGGAGGTTGCAGGTCAAGCCTCAGACCTGATACATCTTCATGGAGTTTATTACACGCTGGCCTCGTGTGAGACTCTATCAACAGAGAGCACGGTGCTGCAGGGCTGATCCCAGGGATTTCCCAGCCTGGGTGATTCCATGGTGCTGCAGGGCTGATCCCAGGGATTTCCCAGCCTGGGTGATTCCATGGTGCTGCTGGGCTGATCCCAGGGATTTCCCAGCCTGGGTGATTCCATGGTGCTGCTGGGCTGATCCCAGGGATTTCCCAGCCTGGGTGATTCCATGGTGCTGCTGGGCTGATCCCAGGGATTTCCCAGCCTGGGTGATTCCATGGTGCTGCTGGGCTGATCCCAGGGATTTCCCAGCCTGGGTGATTCCATGGTGCTGCTGGGCTGATCCCAGGGGCTTTTCCAGCCTGGGTGATTCCATGGTGGTGCTGGGCTGATCCCAGGGGCTTTTCCAGCCTTGGTGACTCTGATTCCATGGTGGGCTGATCCCAGGAGTTCTGCTTATGTCAAGCCCCAGTTTTAGATAAAATTCTAACAAATAATGTCATTTCTCTACTCATTTATTTTGGCAAATAATTTTAGGGATGACTGAATCCCATGCAGCCTGAATCCCATGCATCCCATTACGCTGCTACAATGGAAGGGGAGTAATTAGGAGATTTCAAATCTAAAAAGTGTTCAAACACATTGCAAGACAAACTTCAGGGATGCACACAGTCTCTTGGAGCATTTTCTTCTCTCTCACAGGGCCCTGAGGACACCTCTGCAGAGCTGCCCTCCCCCAAGGCTGGGCAAAGGCCAGTCCTGGCACACTGCAGAGGGGAGGGTTGGAGCTCCTGCCCGATGGAGGACAGGAGGAAATCAGGACGTGATGCTCCCCCAGCCCTTCAGCCCAGTCCCTCGGACAGGTGTCCCTGTGCTCTGCTTGTGCCTCAGCCTCAGCTGACTCAGGCATTCGGACTCCTCAAAGCTCTCTGATGATTATTTTCTCCATGCTAGTTACATTTGAAAGTCAAATGACTTTTCAGTGCAAAATTCTATTGTCATTTAAATGAGGTTTGTTTTAAAACATCAAATAAAGTTCAATAAAATTTTGGTTTTAAAACACTGAAATCAAGGATTTCAGTCAAGCGACACATTTTGTTCCAACAGTTTCAAAGGAACGTTTTTGATCTTCCATTCCCAAAGAGCTTGTCCAAGCAAAGCCATTAGTGCTTACACTTACAAAAATAAAGACTTTTGAAGATTATCATCATGACAACATTTCAATTTCATTAACACGAAATAGTTTTACTAATTCAAAATGACTTTAAAATGTGCTACAAATTTTTATTTCTTTTCATTTCAATTTGGAGATGGAAAATTAATGCTTTGAAAAAGAAAACAGATCCTGCAGATATTATCATTTGTTAAGCCCAAACCAAATTTTGCTTTAAAGTCAGAGATGATTCAAAACATTAGCACTAATTAGAGCAAAACCTGGGGATCCAAAGCAGCTACGCTCAAATAATTTAATTTACAATATTACTAAAACCATTAGGCTGATGATAAATGGGACCCCAATGGGCATTGATAGGAGCAGGGACAGGATGTTCTTTATTTCTGGATGAATGCAGGAAGGGTCCCTCCTGCCGGGCAGGGTGTGTGCCCAGCAGGGCTGGGGTGCCAGGGGTGTGCCCAGCAGGGCTGGGGTGTGCCCAGCAGGGCTGGGGGTGCCAGGGGTGCTGCCCCCCTCCCGCCAGCCCCGAAGGGCTGTGTGTCCTGCAGGGCTGTGTCTGCAGGGCTGTGTCCCCTGCAGGGCTGTGTCTCCTGCAGGGCTGTGTGTCCTGTAGGGCTGTGTGTCTGCAGGGCTGTGTCCCCTGCAGGGCTGTGTCTCCTGCAGGCCTGTGTCCCCTGCAGGGCTGTGTCTCCTGCAGGGCTGTGTGTCCTGCAGGGCTGTGTGTCCTGCAGGGCTGTGTGTCCTGCAGGGCTGTGTGTCTGCAGGGCTGTGTCCCCTGCAGGGCTGTGTGTCCTGCAGGGCTGTGTGTCCTGCAGGGCTGTGTCTCCTGGGCTGGGCCTCGCTGCAGTTCCTGCCCAGCTCTGGGGACTCCATCCCAGTTGGCAGAAACGCTCCAGCCCAGCTGTGCTGGGAGGTTCTGCTGCCACCCCGGGGCTCAGCTGAGGGCACAGCGGGTCCTGCCTGCCCCGGGGGAGCCATAACCCCCCTGTCTCCTTCAAGCACCTGTGACTGATGCCAGGAGATAACTCTTCCCTTATCCTTTAAATCCTTCCACCTGCAGAAAGCGACAGCTTCTGATGTAGTGAGGGTGAGACCAAACCAGCGCCGGCCGGGGCTGAGCTCAGGGCTCAGGGCTTCAGCTGAGTTTGAGATGATTTTATGTGGGAAACCCGCGAGCAGTGGGGTTCTAACAGCAGCTGACAAATGTGACCACATCACTTCACATTTGCTCCCTGTTAACTGGCTCCTCACCTTTCACCTTTTACGCTGTTGGACTCGTGTTTCACTTTAGACCCTCCAGGTTCCTGGGGGAGAGATGCCCCCAGTTCTTGCCTTCTGCAGAGGAACAAGCCCAGAGAGCCTCCAGCAGATGCTGCTCCCTGCAAACAGCAGCACCCTGCAAACAGCAGCTCCCTGCAAACAGCAGCTCCCTGCAAACAGCAGCGCCCTGCAAACAGCAGCTCCCTGCAAACAGCAGCGCCCTGCCTGGGTTTGAGCTCCAGCAGGGGTGAGCACAGTCGCTGGGCAGTGTCAAACACAGCTGGAATGCAGCTGGAACTGCCAGGGGATGGAGGTGTACCATCCCCTGACCAGGCTGGTCAACGTTACCATCAATTCTGTGCTGTTTGAGTTCAGTGAAGTGGAATTCTACAATGTCCCACCCAGGTGTGCTGCTGGAAGTCAGGGAGTGCCCCTGCAGGGCTGGCCTTGGTCCTGGCACAGCAGCTCCGTGCAAGAGGGGCTCAGGGGGGTCAGCAGGACGTGGCAGCACAGAGCTCCCCTCCCCTGGGCACAGCCTGTGTCCCCCTCCCTGCCTGCAGCCTCCACTGGCTCCAGGAAAGGTGGGGAAAAGAAAGGAAGAGCCCTGAGGATGTCCCTGTCCTCAGCTGGGGACACTGTGGAAGGGTTTGGTTTCCATTGGGACTGTCTGTCTGGTCTCCTCAGTTTTGGAAGAGGAGGACTCTGCTCATACAGCAGTGTGAGCTCAGGAGCTCTGTGAGCAGCACGTGAGCCTGCACCGTTCCCTTCCCTGGGTGCCCGTCCCTTTGTGTTTCTCTCGTGCCTCCTTAGCTAACACGACGTTAATTGTGATTGGAAAATGATTGAGCCTGTGAATTGTGACACTGCTCTCACTTCCCAATGCAGCGAGCACTGCTCTGATTAGATTGCTCTCTCCTTTCATTGCTGAACAACTTGAAGCTTAAAAAGAATTTAGAAGTGAATAATATTTGTGCTGAGAGACTTTTCCCTGCACACTGGTGGATAGATGTGAGAAAGGCAAACCTGCTGTTCCTGACACCCAGAGTGAGCCCTGGCTGTGTCCAGAGAGGGGCAGTGGGGTGAATCTGGCTTGAAAAGCAATCCCAGAGGAATCCCGGGATCCCTGAGGCTGGAAAAGCCCTCCCAGCCCAGGGAGTCCCCCTGTGCCCCATCCCCACCCTGTCCCCAGCCCAGAGCTCTGAGTGCCACCTCCAGTAATTCCTTGTTCACCTCCAGGGATGGGCACTCCAAACCTCCCTGGGCAGTGCCAGTCCCTGAGCTCCCTTTCCATGGGGAAATTCCTGCTGCTGCCCACCCTGAGCCTCCCCTGGCCCAGCCTGAGGCCGTTCCCTCTCCTCCTGTCCCTGTTCCTGGAGCAGATCCCAAATCCCCCCGGCTGTCCCCTCCTGTCAGGAGCTGTGCAGAGCCACAGGGTCCCCCTGAGCCTCCTTTTCTCCAGGCTCAGCCCCTTCCCAGCTCCCTCAGCCTCTCCTGGGGCTCCAGACCCTTCCCAGCTCCATTCCCTGAGCTGGACAGGCTCCAGCAGCTCTGCACGTTGCAGAGAAGGCCATTTGCTATTTTAAAGCTAATTAATGTTAGATGAGCACAGTAATTTACTGTCCAGAGGGTGAAAAGCAATAAAGCTGCATTTCACTGCAGAGCACTGTGCTGATGCCCACCAGGTGAACAGGCAGGGCATTGCAGGGAGATGAATTTGATTTTTTAAAAGCAATTTTGTTAGTGAAAAAGTCTCAGGAGGGGAGAGGCTTCCAGAGGAGGCCTTTCCTCTGCAGAAATGTTGCATTACCCACTTGGCTCCCAGTGTGTGGTGAGGATCAGAGGGCACTTTTAGCAATAGGAGTCACAGCTGTGCCTTGTCCTGTGTCTGGGGCAGGATCTTTGTGGAGGGACAAAGCGCAGAGCCCGTGAGCTTGAGCTGAGCTGTGCCCAGAGAGCACGGGAGGAGCAGGGACCCTGCTGGCCTGGGCACAGCAGAGCTGCAGCTGCCGCAGGGGCATCCTCAGGAACTGCCCTCAGACACCTGGCAAACAAAAATTAATAACTCGCCTTTCAAGCCCTCCTTCTAGAGCCTGCACAATGCAACTGAAATGATAATTTTAAGAATTAAAATACAACAGAGAAACAGCAATGAATTAAAAGTACAGAGCACGTGCTTTCCTTCAACCTTTATAGTGAAAATTATTTTCATATTAAAAAAAAAATCAAAGAACTATTACTGTATTCCTGGGGTTTTAAAGAAGTAATGAGCAGTAAACTCCAGCAATTATTCCAATACATTATTAAATGTCACTGTTAAACAACTGCACACTCTGAAAAGGAAGAGGCATCAATTCAGGGAGGAAACTTTGGGCTGATTTCACTCCCCTTCCCTGAGATGCCTGGATAATTTTATGCACAGCATCACCAATAAAAGTAGAGTTTCCTTGATATCTATTTGACAATGAGTTTAGCTGAAAAGCTTTCATACCATCTTGTGTGTTAATTCAAGCAGTAAAACCCCTTTGGTGCTCCTAAATGATACAAAATCAGATCTATTATCACATTTCAGACGTGATATTCACTGACACGAAAGGATTTGTGTTGCTTTACCCATCCAGTGGCTCAGAGTTTGCAGCTGTCTTTATCCCCAACAACAATTACTCCAGCTTTAGTGAAATGTCACACTTTAAACCCAAGGAACAGGATCAAATATCCGAGGTGAAAGTGCCCAGATCCTTTGGGGGGTCAGGGGAAAGATACCCTTGGGGTTTTCTGTCAAGTGCTTTATTGCTTCTGGTAATCACAGTGGCAACATGTTTTATTTATTGTGTTTGTATCCAGGGGAGTGTATTGTTATTCCTACTCGCAATTTGATATGTTAAACCCTGCACTAACTGGAAACCAAAAATGCAGCAAATTGTGATCCAGTACAAAATCTTAGCAATGAACAGAAACCCTATTCTTTCCCAATAAATTGTAATTCTTATTTTACCCCCAATTCCCACTTTCCTGCTGTTTCCCACCCCCCTGTGCCGGAGGGAGCCCCCTGCCCTCGCCCTGCAGCTCCAGGGGGCTGTGGGGGCTGTGGGGTGAGCACAGCGCCTCGGGGGTCCCTCCCTGCAGGGTTTTACAGCAGGCAGGGGAAGGGGGGCTCCAGAGGGGTGCAGCTCCACCATGGACTCTGACAGGAAAAGCTCCTCTGGAATGAGGCTGGTTTTATGCAGTGATTGTCTGGGAGATCCCTGCAGGGAGGGGATGGCGAGGTTGACGTCGGGCTCCTCTCCCGGGGGACAAGGACATGACAAGGACAGACAGCTGCCAGCTGCACCAGGGAAAAAACAGGAAAATCTCTTCAGAAAAAGGGTGTTCAGGCGTTGGAGCAGAGTGCTCAGGGCGGGGGGAGTCTGTCCCGGGAGGGCTCAGAGAACACCCAGAGCTGGCACTGTGTCCCGGGGTCAGTGGGGTGGGGGGGTCAGAGGCTGCACCCAGGGGTGCTGGGGTGTCCCCAGCCTGGGTGGGGCACCCCAGGACAGCCCTCTGCCAGCACGAGGGGCTTCTCCCCTAACGCAGGGCCAGTCTGTCTCAGCATCATTTACCGGCTAAGGAGGAATCTCAAACAGCCCCAGAACCGGGTGGTGGCTGGGACTGCGGCGCTCGCAGCCTGCTGGTGATAACAGGTGTTGTTAAGATGAAGCCCAGGCTTCAGAACGTAAACAAATCATTAAAATTGTGGAAACAGTAATAATCCGTTTTATAAAAACATCCTGGAGTCCTTCAGAGGTCACTCACTGTATGGTATGAGCAGGAAAGGAAGTGATAGTGCCTGAAAAGTACCAGGCAAAGAACCTTCAATTGACCTACAGGAAAACTGCAGAGATTTAAATGGAAAAAAATGGGAGAAAGGGAAAATGAATAGCACGAGGGGTAGAAACTCAGAATAACACTAAGGCAATAAGAAAAATCAGTATCCAGCAAGAATCAGAATGGCAAAAATTAGTTTTCTAATTAATGAACGGAGGAAGTGTAATATAAATAAAGGCAGTCAGGGAGGGTGTACTGGAGATTGATCCTGTCAAGCCGAATTGACATCTCCTTTTAATGAGGTGATGAGCTTGGTTGATAAAGGTAATAGTGTTGTGGTAATGGGTGTCTGTACAGCGTCTGAATTGCACCACATCACATTTTAATTAAGCAAGCAGAACGATGCAGGGTGCAGGCAATAAACGAGCCTGGCGCTAACGAGGAGCGTGCTCGGCGCTGGCCCCGGCTCTGAGAGTCCCAAACCTCCCACTCCCGACCCTCTGCCTGCCAGGTACAGCAGCCCCACTGCTCAGGGGCCTCCCCAGCCCTCTGCTCCCCGCTCACAGCACTTGGACAGCGCTTTTAACCTCCAGAGAGCAGGAGAGAAGCTTTCCTGTGCTCTCCCCCTCTCAGATGCCCCTGTTGTACACAGCTTTTCCTTTCTTTCCTTTATTCCCAAAGCAATGTGTGCTCTCTGCTTCTGGTTGTTTGAACCACAATTCCCCAAGTCCAGAGGATTTGTGATGTTTATCCCCTGTTGATTTTAGCAGCAGAGGATTCACTCTGTTCCCTCAGTCCTTGCTCTGCAGATCATTCGTGCCACAGCCGTGCACTGCACCCCTGGAGCAGTGGTGGGGAGGAAGAGGAGGGCTGCAGGAGGGAGGGCACACCGGAGTGCCAGCTCTGTGCTCTGGGGCTGCTTTTCTGACCTGCCCCCAGCACCACCTCCCTGTGCTTTCCTCAGCCCACCCTGGCACCTGCACCGACCCTCCCTGCACTGCTGCACCGACCCTCCCTGCACTGCTGCACCGACCCTCCCTGCACTGCTGCACCGACCCTCCCTGCACTGCTGCACCGACCCTCCCTGCACTGCTGCACCGACCCTCCCTGCACTGCTGCACCGACCCTCCCTGCACTGCTGCACCAGGGGCTCAGCGTCTCAGTGCTCTCAGACACTGCAGATGCTCTCTGACAGGAGCTGCAGCTGCCTGGAGAGCCCTTGCTGGGCCACCAGTGAGGGGACACCGCTGTGCCAGTGCTGGTTTGGTGCCAGTGCTGGTTTGGTACCAGTGCTGGTTTGGTACCAGTGCTGGTTTGGTACCAGTGCTGTGGGTTTGGTACCAGTGCTGGTTTGGTACCAGTGCTGGTTTGGGTACTGGTGCTGGTTTGGGTGCCAGTGCTGGTTTGGGTGCCAGTGCTGGTTTGGGCACCAGTGCTGGTTTGGTACCAGTCTGTGGGTTTGGGTGCAGTGCTGGTTTGGTACCAGTGCTGGTTTCGGTACCAGTGCTGGTTTGGGTACCGGTGCTGATTTCAGTACCAGTGCTGTGTGTTTGGTACCAGTGCTGGTTTGGGTGCAGTGCTGGTTTGGATACTGGTGCTGGTTTGGGTACCAGTGCTGGTTTGGGTACCAGTGCTGGTTTGGATACTGGTGCTGGTTTGGGCACCAGTGCTGTGGGTTTGGTACCGGTGCTGGTTTGGTACCAGTGCTGTGGGTTTGGTACCGGTGCTGGTTTGGTACCAGTGCTGTGGGTTTGGTACCAGTGCTGGTTTGGTACCAGTGCTGTGGGTTTGGGTTCCAGTGCTGGTTTCGGTACCAGTGCTGGTTTGGTACCAGTGCTGTGTGTTTGGGTTCCAGTGCTGGTTTGGTACCAGTGCTGTGTGTTTGGCACGGGCAGCCTCCCACAGCACATCCACGGGGTCATTCCTGGGCACCAGGGCCCCCTGAAAACCCAGAGCTGTGGGGGCTGTGGCCTCAGCTGGCCCCAGCAGTGGGGTGGGAACCAGGGCAGGGCAGGGCAGGGCTGTGCTGGCTGCTCAGAGGGCAGGGAACACAGGGAGTGTTGTTTTCCTCAGGAGAGAGGCCTGGCAGTGAACGCTGAGGGGAGCAGGAGAGGAATGTGTGGGGAACACGGCGTGGATCGCTTTTCCCTCCCTGCTGTGCCTTGGTTTAGGCAGTGACCCTTATCTGCCAGCACTGCTCTGCCATGAAAGGCACTGAACGCAGACAGTGCTCACGTGGTGGTTTTGATAGTGTACAATATCCTTAATAACATATTCATTTAGTGTTTGATTGATGTGAAGTTATTTCATCTTCTGGCTGGCTGTTTTCAGATGATGAGCATGAATCAGAATCTGTGATTATGGCAATCCATTAGACATACCCCAGCCTTCTGTCTCTCCCGTTCTGAAGGCTTTCTTAACACACTCACACATAGATTTATAAATACACATCCCGCACTGTGTGTTTATTTAATTGAATATATGTATTAACTCGTATTTAATATTTGTGCATTTATGGATATATAAATGCACACAAGCACCGGTGTCAGTGCTGGGTGCCAGAGCAGCCCTGCAGAAATCCCCAGGGCACAACAAACCCTTTTGTCTCAGGCCAAGGGGGGCTCCTGATCCCTGCAGAGCTGCCCCAGCCCGGGCCAGCCCTGGAGGGAGCTGGAGCTGCTGGAGAGATCCAGAGGAGGCTCAGGGGTGAGCAGAGGATGGAGCAGCTCTGCTGGGAGGAAAGGCTGGCACTGCTGGGATTGCTCACCTGGACAGGAGAAGCTTTGGGGTGACCTCAGTGAGGTCTTGCAGGGTCTGAAGGAGCTGTGAGAAACCTGGAGAGAGACTTTGGTCAAGGGCTGGAGGGACAGGACACAGGGAATGGCTCCCACTGCCAGAGAGGGGGTTTAAATTAGATAGTAGGAAGGAATTGTTCCCTGGCAGGGTGGGCAGGCCCTGGCACAGGGTGCCCAGAGCCCCTGGATCCCTGGCAGAGCCCAAGGCCGGGGTTGGAGCAGCCTGGGACAGTGGGAGGTGTCTGGGAGGGTTGGAACTTTGGTGTCCCCTCCCGAGGCCATGCTGTGGTTCTGTGATCCAATGCAGAGCACCAGGCAGGGATGTTTGGGAAGCACAGGGAAGATGTGGGGAGGTTCCGTTCCATCCACAGCACAGAAACTCCTCAGTGACACCAAAGTGCTTCACTCTGGGGGGCTGCAGGAGCTGGGGGAGACGCTGGTGTGTGCATTGCTGTGACAGGACATGACTGCCCTTGGCAGCTTCCAGTCCTGCTACAGGGAGGATCAGCCCAGACCTGTGGGACAGGAGCAGCAATCCCACCTGGGATCCCACTGGAATGCCCCACTCCGGCTCCCTCAGCCACTGCTCTGCAGGGACACCTCTGCAAACCTGCCCCAAACCTCAGCTGAGCTGGGTAAACGCTGTCCCTCAGGACTCTGGCAAAATTAGGAACAGTGTGAAGGTCTAATTTTCTGAATGACAGAGTAAATCATAACTGGAGGCAGTTGCTTAATTAAGGCTGTGCAACTAAATGACTTCTCAATGTTCTGGCAGTTCCAAGAGAGCCAGAAGTCATTTCAGGTCAAACAGAACGGCTCATTTAACCCAGAGCAAGCTCACGATGCTTCGTGGCCACCAATATGCTTTTGTCTACCAAATCCCCAAAATTCCCCTCTCAGCTGCAGGCCTGGGGCAGGAGGAGGGGGAGGCTGGGCCAGGATAATCTGTGTTTTCTGCCCCACGCTTGCAGAAAAGGGAGACCACAGAGACTCTCCCTGGGCAAACAGAGAGGGAGATATAAGTAATGACTGATTTCTCATTAATAAATCATTATTTATGACTTTTTAGGAAGAAAAATGTGCAAGGGCTTCTACTTGAAATATTGAAGGTAATCAAAGAAATAACTGAATCCAGTTTTGGAGTCCCTTGAGGCCTCAGGGATGTGTCTGGCTCTTGCACACTCCCACCTGCCACCCCTCCGTCCTCCATCCCAGCCGGGTGACTGCAGCCAAAGGGGTTTGATCTGCTCACTGACGGCTCATTCACAGCCCCCCTCGGCAGAAACCCTGTCCTGTGGGCTGGGAGCTGTTGGCATCTCCCTGCCCCTCCTGCGGGGTGTGGGGAGGGCGGGGAGGTGCCCAGGGCTGCCCGTGCCTGGCGATGGGACCGGGACACTCGGGGCTGTGCCCAGACACCCCCGGGTCCCCCGGGGCTGGACGTGCCTTTCAGGCTCGGCTGGGCATTCCTGCGGGTGTCAGGGCTCTCCCGGGGCCCCGGAGGATGGAATGGGGACCAGGCAGGCTGTGCTGTGAGGGACAGAGGGGGAACCCACACCAGACAGACGGGGAGGGTGGGGAGAGGTTCTCGTGTGAGGAGAGGGGTGGTGGTGATTTCTGCCTGAGCAGGGCTCTTTATTCCCGGGCAAATGCCGTGGCCGGCTGGTCTCAGCTGCCTGCACCAGATAAAATCTGGGAGATAAGAGGAAAATCCTACACGTGCCAGGACAGCGATAACGCCTGCGGAGAGCGGCCGGAGCTGGCAACGCCCCCGGGTGACCCCAGAGACAGCCCTGTGGTGAAACTGCTGCCTTGGGGCCGTCCCATTTCCAGGCTCTGCTGAACGTCCCGGGCTGCACCGCTTCCCGATGGGCCGGAGGAGTTCCCAAATCCCCCATCCCCGTGTCCCTGGCGGGCAGCCGGTGCTCAGTGCTCTGTCAGTCTGCCCCCAGAGCATCCCTGCTCCCCAGTACCCCCTTATTCGTGTCTCCATGGCAGGCAGCTCCATCAGTCTCCTCCCAGGGCATCCCTGCTCCCCAGTATTCCCCATTCCCGAGTCCCTGGCGCAGTGCTCGGTGCTCCATCTCCTCCCAGCGCATCCCCGCTCCCCTGGCCGCTGTTCCTGTGTCCCTGGCATGGTGCTCAGTGCTCCATCAATCTCCTCCCAGGGCATCCCTGCTCCCCAGTATTCCCCGTCCCCGTGTCCCTGGCGCGGTGTTCAGTGCTCCATCTCCTCCCAGCGCATCCCCGCTCCCCATTCCTGTGTCCCTGGCAGGCAGCCGGTGTTCAGTGCTCCATCAGTCTCCTCCCAGCGCATCCCCGCTGCCCTGGCCGCCGTTCCTGCTCTCTCCCCCGGCTCCGGAGCAGGCCCTCGCTGTGTTCAGAGCCAGCCCCTGGCAGCACGGCCGGCACCCGCACAGCCCGGGCAGGTCTGGAGCGGAGGCTCCGCGCTGGGCGGCTCCGGGAGCCGGGCCCGGCCAGGCGGCTCCTCCGCGGGCAGGGCGGGGAGAGCCCAGAGCCGCAGCAGAGCCGCCAGCAGCGCTGCCGGGGATCCCCCCTGCTCTCCGGGCTCTGCTCACTGCCGGGGATCCCCGGGGATCCCCCCTGCTCACCGGTCCCTGCTCACTGCGGGGATCCCCCCTGCTCTCCGTCCTCTCGCTGCTCTCGTGTTTTCCCCACCAGTGACGCGTCTGCCTGACCTCAGCTCCCAGCAGCTGCTCCCTCAGAGGAGCAGACACCTTCTCATCACTTCAAATAACTCCGAACGCTGTGCAAAAATGGCATGTGCTGCTATAAATAGACCTCACACCTTTCTAACAGTCAAAGGCTCCATTTTAAAGAGCTTTGCTCCTTTCTTTTTCTCCCAAAATCAGGGATCTGAAGGTCAATTTTAATTTCCTGTGCTCGTCGAATGAACTCATCCCCTCTCAACCAGTCACTCGGGGCTGCAGGGCAGACCAGCATAATTCCATTTCCACCCTAATTCAGCAAACTTATTTTTCATGAGCTTAAGTCTCACTGACTACAGTGGACTCTGAGCATTACCTGCAATTATTGATGCAGTTAAGCCAGACCGAAATGAAGCCCTGGTCGGGATTATTGAGAGCCACTAGCATGAACCCCTCAGCTGTGGAGGAGTCAGTGCAGACCGTGGATGTCATGGAAACAGGAGGATTTTCTCAGGGTGTTTTACAGGGGTGAGGATTTTTGTTGCATTTGGAAAGAGAAGCAAAAGGGGTCTGAGGGATGAGAGCACAAGGTTAATTTTGTGAGCTTAGCCATCCCCTTTGACAAAACAAAGAACGTCCCACGAAAATTAAATGTACAGCCAGGAGATGGCCAGAAAGCTGAATTTACGGTATGTGACAAGAATGCGATTTCTCAGGATAAGGATAAATAACATTTTAGAATATTTCAGCATTTCTGAAATGTAGCTTTATGAACTCCTTGCACTGCACGTTTTTGGGAGTCACGTGTTGTGCATACGCTCCCACAGCTCACACACAAACAGCGCCTCACTCCTCTCTTTATGGACTCACATGACAGCACTGAAATAAGATTTCAAATTCACATTTCTTTACTACATCAAACTTGAAACTGCACCTAAAGGATGGCTGTGACAGATTAATGGCAGCAGCACTTGTGGTGAGGATATGAAAAGTGATATTCTCGCCTCTATCCCATGTGCATATTTATACGGAGAATGCCATAAATATCCTTTGGAGACGCTGGCTTGTCTGCACGGCTGCTCCTCCCAGGCCACACTAAATGGATTTACATCACATCCCAGCCTCTTTCTCGGCCCCAACCTGTGCAACAAAGACACCCAGGGCTTGTGTGGCTGCAGCCCACTCCCAGAAACCACTCAGAGTTTTCATCATTTTTTACCTTTTGATGAAAAAACGAACATGCTGCTCTGCACCAGGCGGGAGAGACCCTCAGACTGGGGCAAGAAGCTCCTCTGGTCATTTGTTCACCTCTCAAGCAGCAGTGTTTTGTTACAGACTCATTTTCCAAAGCAATCCCTATATATTAGTCTTAAATTTAACCTGCAGAATCTAAAACAGACTAATTTGACAAAATTAAGGTACCGAAAAGAGAAAGAGAAAGAAAAACAACTTCAAGGGATGTGTGAGTTAACCTCAGCCATTTCCCACTTTAACTTAAAACCTCATTTAGCTCCTAGGCCTGTCACATCAGTGTGACCTCAATTAAACCCACTTACTCCTCTCACACGGCCCCTCTGCGCTCGCCTCTCTGCTTCACAATGCAGGCTCAGCCAGGATAAAGGATAATTCCAATTATTCCCCTGTGCCGGGGATTAAGGATGGCATATGGCCTGGTGGAGGGTGTCTGGGGGCTGGAAAGCCTCTGCCTGTCCTGGGGCTGCCTGTGCCCGGTGCCAGAGCCTGGGCTGCTGCCCTGGCTGCGAGTGAGGGAGTGAGCAGCGAGCTGGGAGGGCAGGGTGGGCTCTGCTTCCAGGGGGTTCTGAATCCAGGGGGGCTGTATGGATCAGATCTGGGCTCTTCATCCAGGGGCTCTGGGGGCACAGTGGGCTCTTCATCCATGGGGCTCTGGGGGCACAGTGGGCTCTTCATCCAGGGGCTCTGGGGGCACAGTGGGCTCTTCATCCAGGGGCTCTGGGGGCACAGTGGGCTCTTCATCCATGGGGCTCTGGGGGCACAGTGGGCTCTTCATCCAGGGGCTCTGGGGGCACAGTGGGCTGTTCATTCATGGGGCTCTGGGGGGCACAGTGGGCTCTTCATCCATGGGGCTCTGGGGGGCACAGTGGGCTGGTCATGCAGGGGCTCTGGGGGCACAGTGGGCTCTTCATGCAGGGGCTCTGGGGGGCACAGTGGGCTGTTCATCCATGGGGCTCGGGGGGCACAGTGGGCTCTTCCTGCAGGGGCTCTGGGGGGCACAGTGGGCTCTTCATCCAGGGGGCTCTGGGGGGCACAGTGGGCTCTTCATCCATGGGGCTCTGGGGGCACAGTGGGCTCTTCCTGCAGGGGCTCTGGGGGGCACAGTGGGCTGTTCATCCATGGGGCTCTGGGGGCACAGTGGGCTGTTCATGCAGGGGCTCAGGGGGCACAGTGGGCTCTCCTCCAGGGCACACCTCTGCTGAGCCCCCTGCCAGCTGCCTGCAGGGCCAGACCTGCCCTGGGCACAGCCCAGCTGCTCCTGTCCTCTCGGGTGCCCAGGAGTATCCCACATCCATCCGCTGCCACACGCTTCCAGCAGGAGAGTTCCGGTCTCTTTGCCCTCCAAAAGAATAAATTCAGTGTCTGTCAGAGGCGCGTCACAGCACACACACTCCACAATACTTCATTTTTAAACAGGTTTTCCACATAAAAACCAGTTTACTTCTAATGCTATATTTTTACCCTGATTTCCTCATTAGGTGTGCTGAAAACCAGCAGCTCTGGCACTGCCCTGGGACAGAAGGCGTGTGCTGACACCCCAAAACAGCTTCTTTCAATACCAACCAGCAGAGAGCCACCACCAGAGTCATTGTGATTTATGCTGGCTGCAGTCCTGGCCCACACTATTTAACGGCTTTTATTAAATATTTAATTATCCTTTTGAATGCTTTCCTTGATCTCTGCCCTTTTCTCCTGGGACGGGTTCCCAGGCAGCCAGCACTGACACCACTTCTATGAGAATATTAAATGTTTATAGTGATTTTTATATGGGATGATCTCAAAGTGAAGGCATTAGTCACCTCACCTTTGAAACGCAGCACTCCCTCGCTGCTCAGAAGGAATTATTCACTGTCCCTTTTCAGGACAGAGCCGAGAACAAGGGGGAAATGTGTCCCCAGAGCCAGAGGTGAGGCACTGCAGCTGGTCAGGCTGTGCCTGCTGCAGGGAGGTGCCCTCCTCCCCTCAAATGCAGCCCTGCAGCCCTGCCTGCAGCTCAGCAGTGCAGGCAGCAGCCACAGAGGATGCTGAGTGCAGGTTCTGCACCCACAGAGCCCTGGCCCAGCTCCTGGCCCAGCTCTGGCTCACTTGTTACAGGCTGGACTCTCTCTGAGGCTGAACCATGCCAGGTCCTGAGTGGGTGCTTCTCCTCCTTTTCCAGCTGCAATTTACTGCTTGGAGTTAACTGAGGAGCTTCATCTCTTTTTTTATCAAGCCAACATCTTCCAGGAGTGCCCAGTGAGAAGAGGAGCTCTCTCTGTGGCACAGGCTGCACTGTCTGAGGCTCCCCCAGCCCTGTGCCCTGCCTGGGCAGGGGAAAGCACCCAGAGAAGGGCCTGGCTGTCCCTGGGGATGGGGCAGGCCTGCAGCTGCGGGTCAGGGGGTTGGCACGTGCTGTGCTTTGATACCCCTGAAGTGAGGGGGTTTGTTGGAATAATCATTTGTTATTGCCACGGAAGCACAGAGGGGGCTGGCCCAGCTGCTCAGAGCCTGCACTGGTAACTCCAGTGGGCTCTGCCCTCCACTGCAGGCTGGGGCTGGGTGCTCCTGGTGGGTCCCTTCCAACTCAGACCTCTCTGACTGTGGGTTGGAAGGGACCTTCAAAGGTCACCTAGTCCCACCTCCCTGCCATGGGCAGCTCTTGGCTCACCCTGGTTTTCCATAGGGTGTTCCAGAAACCCAAGGAGTCTCTTGAGGAACTGAAATGCAATTTGGCTCCTGGAATGTCCTCATATTTTATTTAAATGACAAAATGGACCTTAATTTTTGATATGCACAATACATATTGATAGGCCAGGGTGCTGAGGAGAAATTGCTCTCTGTTTTCAGCAGGAGGCTGTGGGTAGGGCTGGGGTGGGTGGGCTCATGTGGGACCCTCCAGCTGGGCACAAACCCCCTGCAGCCACAGGGACACTCATTCCTTGTGCCACAACCAGGGACACCAGGGGCCTGGGACAGAAACCCCTGTTACCCTTGTCCTCTGAGACCTCCAGGACAAGTTAAATGACACCAGAACATGAAATCATCAAGGTTTGGAAAGAACCCCAAGAACTTCAGGTCCAGTCTTTGACAAATACACCCTCAAAAACACTGTCACAGGCTTCTGTCACTCCTGGGGGGGACACTGCCACTGCCCAGGCTGTCACAAAGTGCAGTGCCTGCTGGCTGCTGTCCCCTTCCAGGGACGGTGACACTGCCCAGGCTGTCACAAAGTGCTTCTGTCCCCCCGTGCTGCCCGGGGCAGCCCCTGCAGTGCCTGCCCAGGCTCTCAGGCAGGAGCTGTGCTGGTTTGGGGGTGCTGCTGCCCAAAGGCTGCACCGTGCAGCAGCAGGGAGAGCCCCAGGCCCGCTGCAGTCCTGCAGCTCTGCTGCTCGGGTGGTTTGGGGGTGCAGCAGCAGCAGGGACAGCCCCAGGCCCGCTGCAGTCCCCCAGCTCTGCTGCTCAGGGTGCAGCCCCCCTGCCCACGGCCCCACAGGCTGAGAGCAGGACCCAGTGCTGAGGAGTGACAGCTCTGCTGAGCCTCAGGACTCAGCCCGTGCTGGGAGCCCGTGCTGGGAGCCCCGAGCCTGCCCAGACCCGAGCAGCGCTGCCTCCCTGGGAGCAGCACTCCGGAGGGAGGATGCTGCAGGAATGCCGGACAGAGCTGCACGGCAGCAGCTGAACCCGCACTCCTTTCCTTCCACACAGCCCTGAGCTTTGGCTTTGCACAGACACAAACACGCGTTTACTGCGCCGAGCAAACTCATAAATTATTCCTTAACTGCAAGGAACCATTAGGTGTGAAATCATGAGAAAGTTATTAAATGGGGCTGCCTAATGTTTACAGAGTGTGTGGAACGTTCTGTACCCTCTGATGTGGCAACACAGAACGTGCTGATGGTGAGGATTAAGAATAAAAAACCTCGACAGGAGCAGCAGCACTGAGGGAGGCTGAGAAACCTCACTGCAGCCTCCCTGAGGGGCTGACAGACCTCAGAGCACGGGGGCAGCCTGAGGAGCCTGCACCCCTTCAGGTCCTGCCTGGGGGAGATGATTGTCACCTTCCAGGGCCTGAAGGGGCCGACAGAAAACACAGAGAGAGACTCTTGACAAGGGCTGCAGTGCCAGGACCAGGGGGAGCGGCTTTCCTCTGCTGGGGGACAGGGATAGACGGGATGCTGGGGAGAAATCCCTCCCTGGCAGGGTGGGCAGGCCCTGGCACAGGGTGCCCGGAGCAGCTGTGGCTGCCCCTGGATCCCTGGCAGTGCCCAAGGCCAGGCTGGAGCAGCCTGGGACAGTGGGAGGTGTCCCTGCCAGGGCAGGGGGGGCACTGGGTGGGATTTGAGGTGTCTCCCAACACAAATCGTTCTGGGGTTCCCTGGTTCTGTGATCATTCTATGGCCCAGCACTGCCAAGATGACTTATCCAGGGCTCTGCTCTTCCAAGAGAAGTTTCTCTAAGTTATTTTTTAGGCTTGAGCCCTCCCCCCGTGTCTGTGCATGTTCTGCAGCACTCAGGCTCAGCCAGGCGGGGAAAATGCAGTTCAGCCAAGGACATGTCCCTGTGCTTGAACATCTCTCATTTCCCCATCCCAGCCTCTGCTCGGGTTCTCTCTGATCTTTTCCAGCTCTCATGACTTTCACTTTCAGGAAAGGCCCATTTAGCTCAGGAACACTCTTGTCAGGGGAGGGAGGGGGAGATGGAACAGCCAGTCATAAAGGTGGAATTACCCACGTCCAATTTGTAATGGCTGTACTTAAGATGCACTTAAAGACAATGGCAGCACCTTCATCGCTCTGTTATTGCTCCTTACAGCAACGCGCCCCATTACTGCCAAATAAATCCCAGAATCCCACTGTATAATGATTGTGGTTTTCCTTTCATGAATATTGTAGAAAAATACACTTAAAAACGGTGAAAAATTTTGACAAAAACTGCAAATAGCAAAGAAATTCTACATCCAAAATTAGTAAGTTGTTCTTCTTGGAAATATGAAGAGACCTTGAAGGCTTTTAATCAGCACTGGAGTGTTTGTCACAGGACAGGGATTTAGCAGTGGAGCGGTGCCTTAAGGATTGAGTGTTTTCCTTTGATCCCTTCCAATTCACCCCATCTCTCATTCCAGTTTTTTAGTTCATTTTTAATTTAAATGCGTTCCTGACAGAAGAGTTAAAGTGTCACAGAAATAAAGTGTTGCCGATACATTTTTAAATTTATGTTTGCTTTGCAGGAACTCTTGGCAGGCTCCAAGATGTTCCAGTGCTCGTGGAAGGAATCGGTGATCACAGGGAGGTGCTGGGACCTTCCACATCCTGCACTGGCTGCAGCTGGTCCAGGGGAGAAATCCCTCCCTGGCACAGGGTGCCCAGAGCTGCTGTGGCTGCCCCTGGAGCCCTGGCAGTGCCCCAGGCCAGGCTGGACACTGGGGCTGGAGCAGCCTGGGACAGTGGGAGGTGTCCCTGCCATGGCAGGGGTGGCACTTGGGGGGCTCTGAGGTCCCTCCCAGCCCATCCCAGGCCATTTTAAGAAAAGCCTCAAACCAACCCCTGTTTATTCCCCCTGGTCTCAGGTGGGGTTGTTCCACCCGTGCCCCACGGGTGACTGTTCTGGGGGCTGAGACACAAAATTAATTACATAAAAATGCATTTGCAGAGATGGGCAGGAGCTGCCGCTGCTCCTGCCGGCACTGATGGAGCCGAACCTGCCAAACCCCAGCCCTGCCCGTGGGTGCCCATCCCACCAAACCCCCTCAGATCCACAGGGCCAGGTACGGGGTTCCTTGGATTGCTTGGGATCACGGGTGTGATACCTCCCTGAGGGGCAGAAAGACACAGGCTGGCATTAGGAAAGAGGGCTTGGAATGAGAATTTTGAAAGTATTTGTATTCTTAAACTCATAAAGTGTCAAGGGATGCCGCCACCACGGTCTCTATCCAAGCACTTTTTAGCCTGAAACATAATGAAATGTAAAGGAAAGGAAATGAGAAAATGTGAGGGGTGTGATTTGCCTATTGTTGTGCAGCTCCTATCTACAAATTGCTTCGCACAATCCTGTTAGTTACTCCAGGAATGTGAGTGTGCATGAATTGTACCTGTTATTATTGTTTCCAGCAGAAGCCAGCCCTGCCACACGCAGAGCCCGAGAGCCCCGGGTGATCGTCATTAGTGGATCAAATCCCAGCCTCGGAGCAGCATTATTAACACACAGTTTGCAGGAACAGCTCAAAGAACACTCGTGACAGCCAGAGCCGCCACAAAGGGCTGCTGCTCACACCCCGCAAGCGGCTTCCCAAAGGGTTCTGTGGAGTATTGGTCAGTCTGAGGGAACAGGGCAGCTCCAGGGGCTGCGTTCCCTCTTTCCCCGGTGATCCTGTCCGGGCAGGGGGGTTGATGCTGGCTGTGCCTGCAGGGCCCGGCACTGATGGCTCAGGGCTCTCCAGGGCTGTGTCTGCACAGCCCCAGCTCCCTCAGAGGGGAGCAGCTCTCAGCACACTCAGCGTCCTTCCAAAGCTGCACAGAGCACCCCAAAGCCGAGTGGAGGGAACCAGGGGAGGGGCAGGGCAGTGGAACAGGCTGTGTGAGGGACATCCCAGCCAGAGGCTGCTGAGGGCACATTTATCCCTGTGTTAGCACAGAATCCCACACAGGCTTGGGAGAGACCCCAAAACACAGCTCATTCCACCTGCCATGAGCTGTCCCTCCCATTCCTCAGTCCCAGGCTGCTCCAGGCCCCATCCAACCTGGCCTTGAACCTTTCAGGGACTGCACTGGGGAAGGGGAGAGATCCCCACCCCTGCCTGTCGCTCCCTCCTTTCCGAATCTCTCCCTGGGCAGGGTTTGTGTGGATGCAGTTTCCTCTCCTCTAACAGGGCTCTCGCCACGGTGCCACGAGATGTTCTCAGGCTGTCACACCGTCCCTGGCAGCGCAGATGGGGATGTGGAGCTCTGGCACAGCCGCTGCCTCTGCCTGGCCACGCTGCACTGCACTTGTGCTTCCCTTTCCCTTGAATTCCACTGCCTTTATTTACTGCCCACCAATTACCTGCTGCTAAATTCCCCTCGGTGGTTCCCCTCCCACAGCTCCCACCCAAACCCTCGGTTTGCTCCCTGTGGGGCCCCCAGGACTGGCAGGAGGGCTGCTGGCAGCTGCCTGTCAAAGACACTGCCCCCAGGGAATGGCTCGGGCTCTCCAGAGGGTTCCATGAGGTAGGAAAGGCTTTTATTCTTCCTGGATTACTTTTATGTGTCTGTGGGAACATCTCTCTGAAGGCACGAGAAGTTAGAACTGAAATAATTCCTGCCTTAAATAAGGTCTGTGAAGAGTTTGATCATATCTCTGTGAGATCCTGGCAGGCAGCTCTGAGGACGGCAGGGCTCGTGCTGTGGTCACTGTCCCCAGCCCCGCTGCAGGGACAGCAGTGCTCACTGCAGGGACAGTGTCACCATCCCCAGCCCCGCTGCAGGGACAGCAGTGCTCACTGCAGGGACAGTGTCACCATCCCCAGCCCCGCTGCAGGGACAGCAGTGCTCACTGCAGGGACAGCTGTGTCCCTAAAGCGCTGTGGTCACCATCCCCAGCCCCACTGCAGGCACAGCTGTGTCCCTGCAGTGCTCAGCCCTGCTGCAGGCACAGCTGTGTCCCTGCAGTGCTCAGCCCCGCTGCAGGCACAGCTGTGTTCCTGCAGTGCTCAGCCCTGCTGCAGGCACAGCTGTGTTCCTGCAGCTCTGGCTGCAGCTGAGGCAGAACGCTGCATGCCCTGCTCTCCCCTGAGCAGCAGCTGGTCCGTGGCACTTCCCCGAGCTCAGGGACACCCGCAGGCGTTCCCTCCCCGGGGGTCAGGGCTGTGGCTGCAGGGTGCACGATGTCCCAGCACCCTGGGGTGCCAGGGGTGGTCTGGCAGGGTCTGCAGTGGCCCTGAGAGCCACCAGGGACAGGTGTAGGGGTGGCACCTGCCCGTCTGCAGTGGCACCTGGAGCAGGGGTGCTCTGAGCAGCCGGGGTTCACCTCCTGTTCCCCCTGACTGACTCCAGCGCTCCTGCCCTGCCAGTGCCGCACTCTGCCTGGGTTGTTGAACAGAAATCGGCTGTGACAGGAAACCCCACATGAAAGGAGAGCTGGCACAGCAGTGCTGGGTTTGATCTCCATAAGCATTTGCAAACCCAAGAAATATTAATACAGAGGCACTTTGAATTGCCGGGTTTGTTTTCTCTGGATGCTGAGGCAAAAATCTGAATAGCAAATGTTTGAGTTCGCAGTGGAACAATAAATCCACACGCCAGAGGAAACCTCCCTTCCCTCCCTGGCGCTGCAGGTGGAGCTTTCTGTGTGTTTTACACATCACTGGGTGACTCCTGCTCACGAGGAGGTGGCATTAGGCAAGGCAGGGTGCCTTTTATTGATCCTGTTTAGGGATAAATTAGGGTGCCCTTTATTGATCCCTGTTTCCCTTGGTGCCTCGAGTGCACAAGGTCTGGGTTGGGGCTCAGAGCAGGGAACAGAGCCAGCTCAGGGGGAGCCGTGCCGGGGGTCTGGGGCAGCCCTGGCCCACGGTGGGGAGGGGCCCTGGGTGTGAGCCCTGCCCGGGGGTGAGAGCCAAACCCCGACCCAGGGTGGGGCCAGGGGCAGCTCCAAACCTCAGGGGCTGGCCAAGGCCAGGGGGAGCCTGCTGCAGGGGAGGGATGAGGATGCAGGGGGACAGCAGGGCAGGGTGGCACAGCAGGGCAGGGTGGCACAGCAGGGCAGGGTGGCACAGCTGGCAGTGTCCGGGGTGCAGCAGGATGAGGATGCAGAGGCTGTGCAGGGCAGGGTGGCAGTGCCCAGAGTGCAGCAGGATGAGGATGCAGAGGCTGTGCAGGGCAGGGTGGCACAGCTGGCAGTGTCCGGGGTGCAGCAGGAGGATGCAGAGGCTGTGCAGGGCAGGGTGGCAGTGCCCAGGGTGCAGCAGGATGAGGATGCAGAGGCTGTGCAGGGCAGGGTGGCACAGCTGGCAGTGTCCGGGGTGCAGCAGGAGGATGCAGAGGCTGTGCAGGGCAGGGTGGCACAGCTGGCAGTGCCCAGGGCTCTGTGTCCACAGCTCACAGCACGGGCACGGCCGTGGCACTGCACAGGCCCCTGGCAGCGCTGCAGAGCCCTCGGTGCCCTTCCCTGGGGTCACCCAGCTCATCCCTCCCCTGGGGCTGCTCCTGGCGGGATGGGGACGCAGTGATTGGGATGCTCACCCAGTGCATGCCATTATATAAATTATTATCTAATATTGCGCCAGACAGAAATACAGCAGCGTGCAAGGAAAAGTGGATGCTTTGTACAAGAGGGTCATGATAGATAAAAATGGTAATGGGCACTGTAGTGCCATAATCAAAGTCTAATTGTCTCATTAATTAAGAGCAATATTCGGTTATGTATTGGGTCCTGAAGTGATTATGACTCAAATGCCTATGAGAACTCATGGATTTATCCTCTGCCTTGCAGTTTGCAGCCAGGAAAAGCATTTGGTGGAGGTCAAACAGTTCAATTGCTGCTCTAAAGTGCAGTGGAACTTTAGGCATGAATAATCCTGGCCCGCAGCCCTCGGAGCTGCTCCCGCCGCCTTCGGCGGCACCGGGAAACCCCCGCGATCCCAAATCCTCCTCCGCTGCCAGAGTCCTGCCCTGGGGATGGGCCAGGGGCACCTCGGGGTCCCGGGTGTTCATTCCCCCACCCTTTGCTCACAGGGCAAACGCCCAGGGCCTCCCCCTCCCTTTTCTTGCTCCGATCCGATCCTCACCAGTTTCCTGCCAAACGGGGCCGCTGGTGGCAGAGGCTGTTCTGGGGTAATTAGATTGGGATTCGAGCAATTTGCTGCAGGGCCTGATCTCAGACTATCCTTCACACATGTCTGTGCTGGATCTGTCTTTAAATTATAATGTAATGAGCTTGGCAGCCCCATTAATAATCCAGCAAATCATGGCAGAGTGTGGTTTGATTTCATCGCTGCAACGCGCGCAATTGAGGACAAGTAGGTGATTGCCACAAGTTTCTGCCCTGTTTAATCATAAAAATCAAACAGGAGGATATATGAGCTTCTAAAATTAAAAATACTTGAGCTCCTTTACAGCAATAAAATGGATTTAACATAGGAAGCTCAATAATTTATTTTGAGGTGACACAACTTTGTAAAATATCATTAGGGCCCTACCTCTGGGGGTTATTTTATTTAAACGCTGGAGTTTCTGGTTTTAATGAATGAGCATTTGCCTCCCTTCACGTGGTGAGACGGGCCTGGGCCGCTGAGCAGGCAGCCCCAGTTCACAGCCTGTGTTCCAGCCCGGGCCACGGCGGTGCTGCAGACCCAGCCCTGCTCCCGAGTCCTTCCGGAGCTCGCCCGTCTCTCATCGCCCTCCTTCTAATAAAAACGTCAAAAAGAGAAATAGGACACAAACAGAAATGTTCTTGGTTTTATCCTCTGTGCAGAGCAAATGTAAATGGAGAGAGCAAGAGTTTGGGTGGTGGGGAGGGCAGGGACCCAGCTGGCTCCTGCAGTGCCGAGCACTGGGGTTGGACTGGGAGCACTGGGAATCCTGGGGAGCAGCGGCCCTGAGCCCAGCGAGGCTGGCCTGGGCTGCCAGGGGGACAGGGACATCCTGAGCTGTCAGGGCATGGGGACAGGGACACCATCCTGTGCTGCCAGGGGGACAGGGACACCATCCTGGGCTGCCGGGGGGACAGGGACACCATCCTGAGCTGCCAGAGGGACAGGGACATCATCCTGGGCTGCCAGGGGACAGGGACATCATCCTGAGCTGCCAGAGGGACAGGGACATCATCCTGGGCTGCTGGGGGGACAGGGACACCATCCTGGGCTGCCAGGGCATGGGGACAGGGACACCATCCTGAGCTGTCAGGGTATGGGGACAGGGACACCATCCTGGGCTGCTGGGGGGACAGGGACACCATCCTGAGCTGTCAGGACATGGGGACAGGGACACCATCCTGGGCTGCAGGGCACGGGGACAGGGACACCATCCTGGGCTGCCAGGGGACAGGGACACCATCCTGGGCTGCTGGGGGGACAGGGACATCATCCTGGGCTGCAGGGCATGGGGACAGGGACACCATCCTGAGCTGCCAGGGGGACAGGGACACCATCCTGGGCTGCCAGGGCATGGGGACAGGGACACCATCCTGTGCTTCCAGCGGTCTCCAGGGTCACAGGAAGGGCCAGGCCAGCCCTGCCAGCCCGTCCTTTGATATTCCCTGCTCTGCAATCCCAAACATCCTCCTGAGCTGCAGGAGAGAGACAAACAGCAGCGTAAGAGATCTTGTTGTTTCCCTCTTCTCACGTACCGCGATAAATATAGATTCAGTGAGGGTGAGAGACAGTGAATTAAAATTCCAAAGAAAATGTCTCTTTGCAAGTTCTGCTGCTCACTGCCATGAGGAAACGCCGAGAGTTTCCAGTACCAGAGGGAGGATGCTGGTCCAGACAAACTCGGGAGCAGCTCAGGAGCCAGGGTTATTGGGGAGACACAAAAGCTTCTCCCCTAAGGCAGATCTGGCCAAAGCAGGCAGCAGTGACCCAACCCTCCCCAGCCCAGGTCCCCCTGGACAGGGCAGTGGGTGGGGATGGGGCAGAGCTCACCAGGGAGTGGTGAGCTCCCTCCTCACACACAGGGAGCTTCCAGCTCCAAACCCACTCTGCTTTTATCTCACCTTTCATCAGCCAGCCAGTAAAAAGATAACTTGGTCTTTCACAGCTTGACCTGAATCGGCAAGACTGGCAGAAGTAAACATCTTCTGCTTCCCCCGGAACAATTTGATATGCAGCTCTGAGAGAGGCTAAATAAAGAACCCTTTCATCTTGGTTTCCTGAAGTCATTTTTTATCATATTCTAAATTCATAGATAAAACCCCAGGCAATTTCATTGGATTAAGAATGACCACAAACATCACAGAGTGTCTCCCCATGACATTAATATGCTCGTAATTGATATATTCGCTCCGTGCCTTTCTCCTGGGGTTGGGATCACTGTCATTACCCTGGTGCAGTCTATCTGCTCACATCTCCCTCCACACACACGGCACAAGTATGTGTTTATCTCCAGAGCCAAAATCCAGCAGAACAGTAAATTATTCTGCCTGTTTGGGACCCAATCTGCCCACGGTGCTGTTCCCTGATTGCTTCCCTGCAAAAGCAAAGGGTGGCCCAGCCCAGGTGGCCAGGAGGGTGTGAGAGCCCCGTGCCACGGCTGGCACTGGAGGCAGGGCAGTGCTGGGAGTCCTGGGGTGGGCTCAGTGCTCCCCCAAACATTCCCCAGCATGAACTCACCCAGCTGCAGGAGCTGTCTGACTGCTCAGCACTGAAAAATCAACTGCTGCATTTAATTAAACAGGGAACCAACCCAGAACACTCTCTGTCTCTTGACTTGTTCTTGTTCCCTTTGGGAAAGCCCCGGTGCACTTTTCCAACAGCACCAGAGCCCCTGTCTGTCCAAAATGGTCCTTGATGGCCGTGGTCCCCTGCCCAGCTAAGAGTGTCACGTCCAGTCCTCTCAAAACAAACAAATTCCTATCTGGGGCAAAAGTGAAACCCTGGATAAAAGCGAAGGTATGATAGAAAGGGAGGAAAGTGATAAAAAAAGCATGATTTAAAAAAAAAAAAAAGATAAAATCAGGATAAAAAGTTCTTAATACAACTCTGCCAGGCAGGGGGTGGATCTAATTGTCCCTTTAAATAGACTCTGGCTCTAGTTTTATTCTGCTGTTTAAGAACAAGAGTAATCACTACGGGAGCCTGTGGTAAGTGCGGCCCTCCTGCAGGATGGAGGACTCATCCCTGCAGCTGGCTCTGCATCAGGCCCAGGGAAACTGCGGTGTCAACAGGGCCAAGAGTGCCCTGCCTGGTGTCACAACAACCCCGTGGGATGCTCCGGTTGGGTGCACTTCCACTCTGGGGAAGAGTGGCTGGAAAGCTGCCCAGCAGGAAAGGACCTAAGGGTGCTGAACATCAGCCCAGATGTGTGCCAGTGGACAAGAAGGCTGTTGGCATCTGGGCTGTGCCAGTCACAGTGTGGTCACTGGAGCAGGGCCCACAGTGCCGTCCCCTGTGCTGGCACTGCTGGGACACTTCAGTCCTGAGGGCAGTTTTGGGCCCATCACTCCCAAAAGGACATTCTGGGGCTGGAACATGTCTACAGAAGGGTCATGGAGCTGGGGAAGGGGCTGGAGCTGGGGAAGGGGCTGGAGCTGGGGAAGGGGCTGGAGCTGCAGTCTCCACCAGAGCTCCCCGGGGGCACAGGAACACCCTGTGAGACAGGAGTCTCTGCCAGGAGATTTGGGGTCCTTTTTTGCCCTCCCTGAGGAGGGAGGATTTGGGATTGATCCCGGTGCCCTCCCTCCCCTGTCAGCTGTGGAACGAGGCCTGAGAGGAGGGGAGGGGAGAGCTCCGTGCTGACCTTTGCCGGTAATTAATCCTGAAGTGTGAGAATCTGTTTGCTCCCAGCCTGGAACAGGGATTGCAAATGATCACCCAGAGATAGGCTCAGGGCTTGGGGTTTTTTTCTCCTTTTTTCTCTCAGTAACAATTTTCCTGCCCAGCTCTGGTAGCTGAAATTGCATTTGACTTGAGCTTCTTGGATCTTCACAGCACGGAAAACCAAAGAAAATTAAAGGACAGTGATTTTTGCATAATTTCATTCATACTAAGATTTTCCAATTAGGAAGGCATAAATTGATCCTCTTTGCTTTAATATCTTGTGCTTTTTTCCCCCGCATAGATAGCAGCTGAGTTTTAATTCATTTTAATTCTATTACCATCCGTAACACCATGCACTGTGATAAGTATCTCTCTGGTACACAAATGCCTTTGAGAACTACCCATCAAGTACTTATTTAACCTCATTGTCGAGGGAATAATGGCATTTCCTGCATGTGTTTATTTTGCCTCATTTATGGAGCAAATTAACTTTTTTTACACAAACACACCGGTGGTTTTTTCCACTGACATTGTTCCCAGCGAGGCTCCACTTTCTGGCTGGTGTTCCCTAAAGGTTTCCTACATCTCTGTTAGTGCAGCACTCAGTGCCTGGAACCAGACTTTTATTCTCAGCATTATTATTAAACATGATTGCAATGTGACACAAATTTCAGTGAGGTGGGTGGGATTGGATCCTTACAGGAAATGCAGCGTGCTTAAATTATGATGGGGATGAAAATTTGGTCTTTTAGAACAGAAATGCCAAGTTGCTACACAGAAACGTGCTGCATTGTATATGCTGCATAATGCTAACGAGAAGAAAGGATCTTTTTATTGTTGTTATCCAGCTCCTCACCAGGGCCTTCGCAGGGAAAATTATGTAAGTGAATCTAAGTGCTCCGAAAACTCCTTCATGTGATGGATGTTTTTTACAGAGGGAATAAAACTGCTGCAGTCGATCACAGTGACAGATCCCTGCTGGAAACAGCCCCGGGCTTCTCTGGAAGGGACACTGGGACAGGGCTGGGGACTCACTGGGCTGCAGGAGGGAGCACCCAGGGGACACAGCTGGGGCTGGCACCACTCCAAGGTCCAAAGGTCCTGGGCAGCGTCCTGGAGGGATCCTGGCACTGACCAGCTCTGGCACTGACCACTCTGGCACTGACCACTGTGACACTGACCACTCTGGCATTGACCACTCTGGCACTGACCAGTTCTGGCACTGACCACTCTGGCATTGACCACTGTGACACTGACCACTCTGGCACTGACCAGCCCTGGCACTGACCAGCCCTGGCACTGACCAGCCCTGGCACTGACCACTCTGGCACTGACCAGCCCTGGCAGTGACCCGCTCTGGCACTGACCAGCCCTGGCATTGACCAGCTCTGCCATTGACCCGCTCTGGCACTGACCAGCCCTGGCACTGACCAGCCCTGGCAGTGACCAGCCCTGGCACTGACCAGCTCTGGCACTGACCACTCTGCCACTGACCAGCCCTGGCACTGACCAGCTCTGGCACTGACCACTCTGGCAGTGACCAACTCTGGCACTGACCACTCTGCCACTGACCACTCTGGCACTGACCACTCTGGCATTGACCAGCTGCTGGCACTGACCACTCTGGCACTGACCACTCTGCCACTGACCACTCTGGCACTGACCACTCTGCCACTGACCACTCTGCCACTGACCACTCTGGCACTGACCACTCTGGCATTGACCAGCTGCTGGCACTGACCAGCTCTGGCACTGACCAGCCCTGGCACTGCTGGTTGTCACCACAGACTCCCACCCACAGCACTGCCACATCCAGCTGGGACAGGAGAGAACTGGGATCTGGACAGGAATGGAGAGCAGGAGTCTGAGCAGTCCTGGAAAGAACTGAGAGCCTAAGCAGCCTCAGAGGGAACCAGGAGCCTGAGCAGGAATGGAGAGAACCAGGAGCCCGAGCAGGAATGGAGAGAACCAGGAGCCCGAGCAGCCCCGGTGTGTCTGGCAGTGTCCAGCTCTGGTGTCCCCAGCAGTGTCCAGCTCTGGTGTCCCTGGCAGTGTCCAGCCCCGTGTCCCCCGGGCAGCAGCAGTGTCCAGCTCTGGTGTCCCTGGCAGTGTCCAGCCTGTCCAGCCCCGTGTCCCCCAGGCAGCAGCAGTGTCCGGCTCTGCTGGGAAGGGTGACCTGGGGGAGGACAGTCCCCCTGAGCCCTCCAGCTGGTGCCAGCCCGGGGGACCCCCCTGGTTTCGTTTTAAAGGCATTGCACTCACCCCCGGCAGTTTGTGCTGCTGTTCGAGAGCTTGTCACCCCTCAGTGATTAATACCCTGCACTCACAGCACTGCCCTTTCCTGCCTGCCACAGCAGCTGACGACAGCAAACCAGTTAATTATGGGCCTAATTAAAATATTAATGTGCTCTGTACTGGCAGTGGATGCATTTGTGTTCTGTCTCCCCCGTTACTGCCCCTGGGCTGGGGCAGGCACACCCTGGGAAGGGCTCACACCAAGCTTTGCACCTTCTGGGGAAGGACATTTCCCCCACAGAGCTGGAATTTGCAGTTTGGCTGGTGGGATAAAAAATTCATTTCTGGGACATGGGCTGGAAAGGGAAAGGCCTCGACAATGCCAAGCAGACACAGCTGCACCCGGGTGACCCCTGAACGCTGCAGGTGAAGAGGAGCACGGGGGTGCAGCTCTGGGAGCAGCTACAGCCCCACACCCGGGCTGAGCCCAGCTGGCACCTCCTGCCCCTGGCGTGGGGAGCTCACGGGCGTGGGAGGGACTGGGCAGCCCGAGGTTCATTTTTGGAGACCAAAGCCCAAACTTCTGTCTTGGCACACGGAGGGGTTCCAGGGCTGGCTCTGTGCAGGTCCAGAAGGATCCCTGGGGGTTCCCTCCCACTCAGACATTCCGTGACTCTGGGTTCTGTGCTGGTGTCACTTTGTCTCTCTTTACATCTTCATGCCAGCGTTTTCCCTGTTGTCACCAGGGGAGGAGGCTGGCAGGCAGGTGGGAACAAACCCCGCCGTGCTGCAGGGTGTTCTCACCTCTTTTGTCTCCCTGCCCACTCTCCAGCGCTTCTCACACTGAGCGGGTTTATTTCCTTTCCATTTAAAATGTAAAAGTTTGAGAAGTTATTTTTCTGCAAATAATTAATCATGTTCATGCATTCCTGGGTCTTCACCTCTTGTCACAGAAAAAACAAAATGGAAAATAGAACCATATGGAGGAGGCAGTAATAACAGGATAAAATACTGCTGACCTCTTCATGCCTTCACTTGAAATTAGCATTTATTTTTTTCCTTGTTTGATGCTCTGTCATTACAGGGTATGTGTGTGTTTTCAGTTTTTTATTAATAAACATGGTAATTTAACAAGCAGGTTAATGGCAGTTTTAATGAGAAAGAATATTAATTGGACAGGCTGGGGGGATCTTGGGGCAGCTGCAGCTTCTTCCTTCAAATCTCACTCACCCCATCCTCGAAAATACCCAGCATATGTGCCAGGGGTTGGGGGGTTGTTTCCATGTTGACAGCTAATGCCCACAGCTTGTACTATTTTGTTTCGTTTCACAGAGCCTTTTGCACAAATGTGGTTTTGGGCTGCCCCAGCCTGGGATTTGCACATTGCCAAATCTTCAAAGGTTTGCATAAACAGGAGCCTTGCTCTGGGTAAGGCAGACAATGTGACCATCTGCCTTTCTTCTGCAGCCAAAGGAAAATCACAGCAAGTGTGGGGCTTGTCATTTCCAGCAGAGCCCTGGGTACCCTCTCCTCTCCTCTCCTCTCCTCTCCTCTCCTCTCCTCTCCTCTCCTCTCCTCTCCTCTCCTCTCCTCTCCTCTCCTCTCCTCTCCTCTCCTCTCCTCTCCTCTCCTCTCCTCTCCTCTCCTCTCCTCTCCTCTCCTCTCCTCTCCTCTCCTCTCCTCTCCTCTCCTCTCCTCTCCTCTCCTCTCCTCTCCTCTCTCCTCTCCTCTCCTCTCCTCTCCTCTCCTCTCCTCTCCTCTCCTCTCCTCTCCTCTCCTCTCCTCTCCTCTCCTCTCCTCTCCTCTCCTCTCCTCTCCTCTCCTCTCCTCTCCTCTCCTCTCCTCTCCTCTCCTCTCCTCTCCTCTCCTCTCCTCTCCTCCAGATTTTTGGAGCTCTTTTCTTCCCAGAGATGCTGAACCGCCAGCGTGGACTGGGATTTGCAGGAGATGCTCCAGCAGAAAGCAGCTTTTCTACAGTGGAACAGGAAACCACCGTCCCTTCACACCAGTTTGCAAAAGGAGCAGATTTGTGGTGATTGTGTGGTAACAAGGCAGGGTTTGGACTGTGCAGGGGTTTTACAGTCCTGTCCTAAAGCTGCCATCAGGGGGTCACAGCCCGGGGTGGGGTTCCAGGCTCTCCATGAATCTCCCAGGGCCTGCAAATCCTGACAGCAGCCAAAACCAAACCCTCCTGGAGACACCAAAGTGAGCGGAGGAGGCACAGGCAGCTCTCAGAGAGGCTGGTTTGGTTTGGTTCGGTTTGGTTTGGTTTGGTTTGGTTTGGTTTGGTTTGGTTTGGTTTGGTGTGGTTTGGTTTGGTCTGGTCTGGTTTGGTTTGGTCTGGTTTGGTTTGGTCTGGTTTGGTTTGGTCTGGTTTGGTTTGGTTTGGTTTGGTTTGGTCTGGTTTGGTTTGGTTTGGTTTGGTTTGGTCTGGTTTGGTCTGGTTTGGTTTGGTTTGGTCTGGTTTGGTTTGGTTTGGTTTGGTTTGGTTTGGTTTGGTCTGGTTTGGTTTGGTTTGGTTTGGTTTGGTTTGGTTTGGTTTGGTTTGGTTTGGTTTGGTTTGGTTTGGTTTGGTTTGGTTTGGTTTGGAGCGGGGCACAATCGGGACCTTCTCAGCAATCAGAGTTTTAATCCAGGAGAGAGGATCCCCTCCCAGGCTCAGCTTTCTCTCGAGCTCAGTATCAAAGCGAACTCACAATTTCAGCTGATCAGAAGGCGAGGAGGAAGCTCCAAGTGAAATGCCCAGGAAATTAGATTAATCAGAGGTGATAAGAATCGAGTGAGACAATCCTGCAGTGTGAATTGTACGATAACAGATAAAGTATTCCAATGGCAATATCTGATTAAAATAAACAAGTTATTATTTTCACAATAATCTGTTTGGTGCTGTCACACCACGCTCTGAATGAGGAAAGACAAAAGCAGCTTTGTGATCTAATTACTTTAAAAAATCCTATTAACAGAACAATTTGATCCAACTCTTTTGGAGATGTCCCTGTTTAGAGCGTTCATTCCTATGACAACTGAACCTTTTCTTAAATGTTTCAATTATTTTGGGGCAGAAAATCTTTTGAAGGTGATGCTCTGCTATGGGATGCAAAAAATTTGGCAACAGAATAGGAGAAAAATAAAGTTAATAAAATCCTCTATAAATGGCTCTGAGCCTGGAACAAAATTCCTCAATATTCCTTCAAGTCACAATTAGAAAATACGATAAATATTAGATTTTAAAAATGTAGCTTGGGCAAAATATACATGGAAATGTGGTTTTGGGCACTGCCAGGTAGTAAATAATGTTTAATTACTTATTTTTTAAATACATGCAAATTACAGATGTCTGAGATTTTCTATTCTTACCATTTCACTTCCATGGATAGATACTCCAATGGAAATCTACAATATGATGTTTTAACACTTTATTTGGAGGATCTCTGAAGTAAAAGTTCAATTTTCAACTGAAGATTAATCATGTCAACTCTTTTTTCCCAGAAAGGCAGGAGAAAAGGCCAAAGCAACAAAATGTAATTTCCAGCCCTTTAAACACAAATCCCAAAGCTCGTCAGCTTCCCAAAGAGGGGCCTCAAAATACCAGGGGGTGGCAGAACGGTAACCTTGGAGGAGACCCTTGGGGTCCCACTGCCCCAGCAGTGCCACCCCCGCCCCACGTCCCCAGGGGTGACATCCCCAGGAATGGGCCCCCCAGGGATGGCTCTTTGTCCCCAGGGGTGACATCCCCAGAGCTGTGAACACCAAGGATGGGCCCCACGTCCCCAGGGGTGACATTCCCAGGGCTGTGACCCCCAGGGATGGGCCCCACGTCCCCAGGGGTGACATCCCCAGGAATGGGCCCCCCAGGGATGGCTCTTTGTCCCCAGGGGTGACATCCCCAGGGCTGTGACCCCCAGGGATGGCTCTTTGTCCCCAGGGGTGACATCCCCAGGGCTGTGACCCCCAGGGATGGCTCTTTGTCCCCAGGGGTGACATTCCCAGGTTTGTGACCCCCCAGGGATGAGCCCCACATCCCCAGGGGTGACATCCCCGGGGGTGACATCCCCAGGGCTGTGGTCCCCAGGGCTGGCACTGGGTGCTGCAGTGCCAGGTGGGCAGCAGGAGCAGCCGATCCCATCTCTGTTTGCCGCTGGAGCTTTCCCTCCCTGATAACCACGGTGACACCGTGGTGCCGCTGTGCCAAACGCCCTCCTCCTCCTCCTCCTCCTCCTCCTCCTGGTGACCTTTTCCACAGATCAGCTCTCATTATCTGCCCGGCTGCGATGTGAGGTGACCATTGCTGGCCGTGGTTGGGTTCCTGTTGCTCGTAGCTCTGTTCCACAGCACAGGACAGGACAGGAGCTGCTCCCAGCCACACAGGGATGGGGACAGCTCAGGCACCGGGGGACCCTCGGGTTTGCATTCACCTCGGGAGATCGGGCCACAGAAATGAAAGATAAAAAAAGTTTTATTTGTTCTTCAAAGCAGAGAAAGCCTTGTGAAGAAAAACCATAAAATCATTGTGAAAATGTCTGTAAAATGACCGGGGAAATTCCAGAACCTATTAGGGAAAATGTACCAAGGCGATGGATTAATCTTCATGAGCATGTCAGCATGTGCTGCTTTTATTGCCAGGCTGAGGAGTGATTTTGGAGCTGGATTTGGAAACAGAAATTTAAAAACCATCAGAGACTGACCCCGCTGACCATGTGAGCCCTCAGAGGGGGCAGAGCCTGCTGCCGGGTCTGTGGGGTCACGGATGGGCACCTCTGCAGCTCCCAGGGAGAGGAGGGAGAAGCAGGGAGAAGCAGGGAGAGCAGGGAGAAGCAGGGGGAGCAGGGAGAAGCAGGGAGAGCAGGGAGAAGCTTCCCGGTGTTTTCCTGCTGGAGCTGTTGTTTGGCAGAGCCTGCCTTTGTCGGGCTCCTCTCGCAGCCCCTGCCCCAGGAGCCGCTTGCCCTGGAGAGGGAGGGGTCTCTCCCTCCTTGTGCACGGACTCCTGGCTTTTACAGCACCTCTCTGCCTCTGTTCTCTGGATGATTCCCAAAGAGTTCCCCAAAATGTCACACTCACATGCAGGAGAGTTGGTGTTATTTAGAGAGCCTCTCCCAGTCTGCCTGCCCAGGGTGAGTGTGGAACAATGCAGACAGAGCCTCTCACAGCTTCTCCTGTGGAAGTTCCCTGAGCACACAGCTCTGGCCTTGGAGCACCGGTGGAAAACAGGGGAGAAGTGGAAGCTGCTGGGAGCTGCTCTGGCCACGGGATGGGCAGAGGAGCCCAGCAGGTTCCACACGAACCTGCTCTGCTGGGACCCCCAAAATCCCCCTGAGGGCGAGAGGCAGCGGCTCTGGGGGATGAGGGAGGGAGGGACAGACTGAGGGATGAGGCAGGAGCAGCCCCAGCAGTGCAGCCCCTGCAGTGCAGCCCCAGCAGTGCAGCCCCAGCAGTGCAGCCCCTGCTCTGAGGGCACTCCCTGCGCCAGCCCCAGCAGCAGCAGCCGCTCCCTCCTGCGCTGCTGCCCGAGGAGCAGAGCCCAGTCCCACTGGCTGCGCTGTGCTCTGGTGAGATGAACCCTGTGAATCCTCACTGCAGGTTCAGGAGCAGCTCTGTGGAGCCACTTTTGCCAGATTAGGTTGATTTACAATGTGCTTTAATGAAGTGTGTTGCTATGGTGAGGCTGGTTTCAAGGGCGTCTGCTCAAAAATAAAGGCAGCAGACGAGTAAATTGTCCAAATCAGATCAATAAGGAACCAGTTTCCAGCGCTGCACCATGGTTTTTGCCAGTTTTGGCTCAGCTGAAGGAGGAGCAGCCCCAGGTGGGGGCAGAGGAAGCCCCTGGGTTCCAGCAGAGGAAAGGAGGTGCTCGTGTGTCAGGGGTCAGTGGTGGAGAGAGGCCAGGCTGCAACAATTTGGAAATTTCCAGTCTGGGTTCTCCAGTTTGGAAATGCTGGGCCACGAGGATCCTCCCTGGTGTCCTTCCATGCACCAGCACCCCCAGCTCCTCCTCCAGGGCTGCCCATCTGCTCACCCTGTCCAGGGCCAGGGCTGGCCGTGTCCCAGGAGCAGCACCCCGCACGTTCCCTCTTGAACCCCATGGGGGTCCCCTGGGCCATCCCTGGAGCTCCACAGACCCCAAACACCACGTGTCACACAGTCCAGCAGGGTTCTGACCACTGGCCATGGACCTCCGGATGTCCCCATGGCCCTCTGGATGTGCCCATGGCCCTCTGGATGTCTCCATGGACCTCCAGATGTCCCCACGTCCCTCTGGATGTCCCCACAGCCCTCTGGACGTGGCTGTCCAAGCAATTCCTTACCCATGAACAGCCCAGCCACCAAATCCCTCTCCCTGCAATTCACAGGGCAGGGGATGGAGCAGGACTGTGTCACAGCCTTGGAGAAGCCCACAGAGATGATATCTGGAGCTCTTCCCTTATCCAGGAGTCATTCCATCCTGGAAGGCCATGAGCTCCAGGTGCCTTAATTAACGTTTCTGTTGTGTTCCTTGATTAGATTACTTTTCTGCCTCTAGGCTACTTCTCCCACTCTACAACCTCCTCGAAATGCAGTTGCAGAGCTTATGCTAAACCACCTAGCATAATGGAAATTAGATTTAACAGTTTCTCTCGAGCTTCATAACACCTTCCTCGCTCCACCTGACATAAGCAGAGGAGAAACAAGACGGGTGCAGACAGGACTTGGTGTGAGCAGCCCCCTCCCCAACCCCTGGGCTCAGGAGCTGCTCCCGGGGAGCCAGGATGGGCTGGGACACAGAAACAGCACGGAGGTGTTTCCCTGCCATGGCCCAGAGTAGCTTGTTTAAAAAAAATGGATTTTGATTTGAACTTTGGAAAGGACTTTGATTCAGTGTTCAAACTTCCGGCAGAACTTTGTGACTTGATCAAATTAATCATAAAAGGCCAAGGCATCTGCAATGTAAAAGAGCAAAAATCTGGGAGGGAGGGAGGGAGGGAGAAGGGAGGAAGGGAGGAAGGGAGGAAGGGAGGAAGGGAGGAAGGGAGGAAGGGAGGAAGGGAGGAAGGGAGGAAGGGAGGAAGGGAGGAAGGGAGGAAGGGAGGAAGGGAGGAAGGGAGGAAGGGAGGAAGGGAGGAAGGGAGGAAGGAAGGAAGGAAGGAAGGAAGGAAGGAAGGAAGGAAGGAAGGAAGGAAGGAAGGAAGGAAGGAAGGAAGGAAGGAAGGAAGGAAGGAAGGAAGGAAGGAAGGAAGGAAGGAAGGAAGGAAGGAAGGAAGGAAGGAAGGAAGGAAGGAAGGAAGGAAGGAAGGAAGGAAGGAAGGAAGGAAGGAAGGAAGGAAGGAGAACCCGCCATGCCCTGGGGTGTTTTTGTCAACACTCACTGCTGCTGTCCTCAAACCCTGAGCTGTGGTCTCCTCGTTGGGCAGCTGCTTTGGCAAGGTCAGGCTCTGAGGCCCTGGTGTTGGTTTTGGTTTTGGGGGCTGCACACGGAGAGCACAGCCCGGCAGGAGGCCCAAGGCTCCCCGTGCCTGGGCACTGCCACCCCGGGGCCAGCCCCTCTCCTGGGGACACTTCTGCTCCCCCAGCAAAGGCTGCCCTTCCAGCAGGTGCAATTGGAAATCCCACTGAGGCATGTGCTGCCTTGACAATATAATTTCTCACTTTTTGGTCACAAGCTCCATCTAATTCTCTCTGGCTGAGGCCAGCAGGCAGCTCACCGTGGCAGGGCTCTTTCCAGCTGTGTCCTTTATGCCTTTTCCCATGCTCCGCTGAAGGGCTCAGACAGTTTTTCCCTCTTGTGCTTTCTTGCATAGTGGAGCCATTATAACAGGGCCTGCACCCCACCCTGGGCACCCCACCCTGGGCACCCCTTCCCTGGGCACCCCACCCTGGGCACCCCACCCTGGGCACCCCTTCCCCGGGCACCCCACCCTGGGCACCCCTTCCCTGGGCACCCCACCCTGGACACCCCACCCTGGGCACCCCACCCTGGGCACCCCACCCTGGGCAGCCCACCCTGGGCACCCCACCCTGGGCACCCCTTCCCCGGGCACCCCACCCTGGGCACCCCACCCCACCCTGCACATCACACAGGTCCTGGGAGCGTTCCATAGTCTGTAAAGTGAGCACATCAAAGGAAAAACCATTAAAAAAAATGGTAAATCCCATTCAAGAAGTGGATGTTTATTCAGAGAGGGAAAACAGGAGCTGGTGAATGGAGGTGCTCAGGGGCACAGCTGTGCGTGGGAGCTGCTTCAGAAAAGCGACACGGGGAGCACAATACGGGAGTGAAAATCTGGAAACTGCGGATTTGGGTCAACAAATCTCAACTTCAGTGAGAGATCTGGGTTTCCATAAAGCACTGTGATTCCTGCACTTAGGGATAATAATCTACGTTGTTCTTAAAAAGCAGGGTGTCAGCAGCACAAACCAAGTAATAGACCCTTCTTAGGCAGAGAGAGGATAATGGCTCCCAAGACAAAAGGAGAATTTATTTATCATAAAATACTCTTGAGAATCAGGCAGTCACCTGGTGTTTAATGCAGACATTGCAGACCCAAAGGAATTTTGCTTGAGTGTGACAGGGAGTGGGAAAGGTTTCTGTCTCATGAAAATTCATTGAAAATTACATTAATGCTGCTGGGAAGGCAATAGCATCCAGCAGGAAGGGAGGCACGGCCTCATCCATATGGATCCCATTTGCTGAAGCCCCATCTGTACCTGCTGATGTCCCCCGAGGAGCCGCTGGCCGGGGAGCACCGAGGACAGACCCAGCCCCGGGGGCAGCTCCCATCGCCCCAGCCCCACTCGGGCTCTCCTGGGAACGCCCTGGCTGCAGGGACCATGGAGAGGGCTCGGCTGCCAGGACAGTCCCGCCAGGGCTCTGCAGGCTGAAATGGCCCTGCCCTTCTCCTTCGATGTGCCATGTGGGACAGCCGGGCTCCTGCATCCCTGGGACACCCCAGGGACTCTCAGTTGTTACTGTGGGGTGGCAGGAGGAGGCCTCGAAGAGCAGATGATCGATGCCAATGAATCAGTATTGGAAAAAGAGCTGCACGTGCTCGACCCATTCCATAGACCAGTGATTTTAATTGTTGAAGTGCCCGTGGCATTTGATTTGCTGCATTTTCAGGTAAACGGACGGAAGGTGGGAGACTCCTCAGGAGCTCTGGAGGCCGGGGATGGCAGCGTTTCCTCACCTCCCTGCAGTGCCCACGGCTGCTGCTGGCCGTGCTCTGCCTCACCCGCTCGCTGTGCCCTGGTGCTTCCTGAGCCGCCCTCCTGGGCTGGCACTCCATCACCCCGGGGCTGCACAGCACCCACAGCAGAGCACCCATCACCCCGGGGCTGCACAGCACCCACAGCAGAGCACCCATCACCCTGGGGCTGCAGCACCCACATCACACCGCAGGGAGCTCTCCGGGAGAGGACGGCGGGCTCCGTGTCCTTTCAGCCCCTCCCACCTCAGCCCAGCCCTGCCCGGGCCCCGCACGCCCCGCGGGTGCAGGGACCCGTCCCTGTCCCTGTCCCTGTCCCTGTCCCTGTCCCTGTCCCTGTCCCTGTCCCTGTCCCTGTCCCTGCGGGCACACCGAGCTGCCACAGCCCCGCCGGGACGGAGCTCGCTGTGCCGCAGAAGCCATGCAGGAGCACTCCCATTCTTCCCTTTGTTGGGTTCTTTTCCTGCATTTCTTCTCAAAAGACTTGTTTACGCCCGACTTTCCCGATCAGATACAGGACACAATGGTCCATTATTAACCCATCCATCCAAACCGCATGTGCAGGTTCTGTCTAATTACGGCTTTTCTCCTGCCTTGAAAGGACTCCAAACACCAGCTGTGCACCTAAAGCAGCAGCCAGACAGCGCTGCTGCCTCACACAGCCACTGCTGGCCACTGCTGCCTCACACAGCCACTGCTGGCCACTGCTGGCCACTGCTGGCCACTGCTGACCACTGCTGGCCACTGCTGGCCACTGCTGGCCACTGCCGGCCACGGCTGACCACTGCTGGCCACTGCTGGCCACTGCTGGCCACTGCTGGCCACTGCTGACCACTGCTGGCCACTGCTGACCACTGGGCTCCTTCCCTGACCCACGGCTGGGACAGCAGCAGGACTGGTGGTGTGGCCTTTGTCCCAGGCTTGGTGTCACTGCTGGTGCCCGCTCTTCCTCCCTCTTGTGTCCCCCTCTCTTTTTTGTGTCCCGCAGACAGCGGTGAGGACGGCGCTGTCACTGCTGTCAGGGAGGACAGCCCACCCCAGGCTGGCACACACGGATGAAGGATGGGAAGAGGAGCAGTGACCTCCACCCCTCTCCAAACTCCCCGCAGCACCCTCCACCGCTGCCAAAGCACATCCTGAATTTGGGATTTGCCGTGTGCTTGGAGGCAGTGAACCCACCAACCCCCGGCAGCACAAATCAGCAAACACCGAGATGCGTTATCAAATTAAAGATCAGAAATTGGAACGTTTCTTGTACAGTGTGATCCTCGCCTTGATCTGCGCATTTGGAAAAATCAATAAAATAATGTGCAACAACCATGCAGGGTTTCTTTTAATGACTTGCGTCTTCATAAATACCATATTCATTACAGACCTCCATCAAAATATATTATCTGCACTTGCCCACGCTGCCGCTCCTTGATTGGAAAGCTTCACCTTGCTAAGGCATGAAAAATGGATAAGAATGGAACGGAATACAAAAGGGCCACTTACTATTTGTCAGCTGGCAGTGCTTGCCCTTTTAAAGTGGATATCAACATTTGAAATGTGATCCTGTAGCAGCAGCTGATCTCTCCTGGAGCTGCCCGTGGCAGGCGTGGGAGGTGTGGAGTTCTCAGGCACCACCGCGTGCGTTTCAGAGACACCAGAGCTGTGCTGGCACCAGGAGCACTCGAGGAACACGAGGAACGTCTGCAGGAGCCAATGCCAGGAGGGGTAATTAGTGCCTTCCCCAGACCTTCAGAGGTGCAGGCAACAAAACTCTGGGAATGACAAACTCTGCCCATTTGTGTCTGCCCTGGAGAGCGCGGCAGCACGGTGACTGAGTGTGAGAGGGGCTGGGAGGGGCTGTGCTCAGGGACCCCTCCATGGGGAGCCTGATCCCCATCATTGGGACCCCTGGGACTGAGGGAAGAGCTGGTAGCCCTTGCTGCCCTCTGGCAGGGGCTGTGCCTGTGCCTGGCTCACCGTGCCCAGACACCGCCGGTGCTGCCATCGCACCCGGGGGCACGGCTGGCCCTGCACGGGCTGCACTGGCACTGCCCCACAGAGGAGGGGACACAGCTGGCCCCGGTGTCCCACTGAGGAGGGGACAAGGCTGTCCTTAGTTTATCCCACTGAGGCAGTGACAGGGCTGTCCCTATTTTGTCCCACTGAGGAGGGGACAGAGCTGTCCCCTGTTTTGCCCCACTGAGACAGTGACGTCCCCTGTGCCCCACTGGAGCAGTGACAGAGCTGTCCCCTGTGTCCCACTGAGGCAGTGACACAGCTGTCCTCAGTGCCCCACTGGAGCAGTGACAGAGCTGTCCCCTGTGTCCCACTGGAGCAGTGACAGGGCTGTCCCCGGTGAGGGCTCCCCTCCTCCCGTGCTGTGTCTCTGCTCCAGCCCCTGTGCAGGTGATCCCGGATCTCCAGGTTTGTGTTTTCACGCTGTGCACGAGGTGTTTGCCCTGGAGCATTTCCTGCTCTCCTGGCACCTGGAGCCATCGGCTCCTGCCGATGTTGGTTTATTTATTTATTCACCCCATCCCTGCCCTGAAATAAACTCTCTCTGCTTGCTTACCTGGAAACCATCTGACTCCGTCCTCTCCTTGATCCACGAGCACAAACACTAGGAGACCTAATTTCTTCGAGGTATTTACCAAAAGATTTAATAATGATTGGATTGGATTTATTGTAGAGAGAGATGGCATTTTTTATCTCAAACACTACCAAGACCCTTCTCCCCAGCTGCCGAAACCAATTGATCCAATGTTAAATTCCACCAAATGAGCAGACTGCCAATATCACTATGTACAAAACCCCACTGCCCTCCCGAAATATTAGCAGCTAATTAAAATTAAACATTATTGCTACCCACATAGCATTACTGCCTTCATCAGGAAGGTCTTTTGGGGACATTCCTCTCCTCCCTGCTCAGGGGAAGGCTCATTTTTTTTGTGCAGAAGGAAAACACCCAATTTTCTGTTGGATATGGAGTCCCCGTGTGGCAGCTGAGCCCCAGCAAGGCCCGGCCTGGCTGCTTTGACCTCGACCCTCCCTTGGTGCCCCCGCAGGGACGGGCTGGGCTCTCCTCACGGCTCAGCTGGAGCTCCCTCAGAGCCGGGAGCCGCTGCTTCCTTCTGCTCCTCCCGGGGAGAGGCGCTTCAATGAGCAAACGCAAAGCTGCCCATTTGCAAGGAACGAGGCGCAAATTCAGCAGAAAATGCCCAATTTCCTCTTCAGCCTGGTTGTGTCTCTGAGCCCTTCCAGAGGAGCTGGTGGGCAGCGCCCGAGCCGGGATCTGCGGGCGCATCTCCCGCAAACCCGCCCAAACCTTCCCTACAGCAGTTCAGAAACATCTGAGGAAGACTCCGAAGAGGAAAATGCAAATAAAGGGAGCCTTTTTTCCAAGCGTTGAAGGGGATTAGTGAGAGTCCCACCCTCTCTGCTCCCATTTGCATTCGGTGTTCCGACGGCACTTGACTCTGAAATCATTCCAGTAAAGCGGAAAATTAATATTCTAATATGCCCGCTTCTCCAGCAGCTACGAATAAGTAAAGTGGGAGTAGTAAAGAGAATGTTTTAGTGTTAACTCTGGGTATGAATATTTATTGTCCGTGGTTGCCCTCAGCCCCCTGCCCGTGCTGTCCCTGCTCGCTGGCAGCAGCCCCAGCAGGAATCATTCCTGTGTTTATCGAGGAGGGAACAGATCATCCCTGAGGGAATTGGGATTGCCTTCAGCAGGGACCCTGCTCAGGGGGCTGTGGGCACGGCCAGGGGCACGGGGGGCACGGGGGTCCCCAAACCTGCACCGGCCAGAGCACGGGGCACCGACAGAGGGGTGAGGGATCCATTCCGTGCCCTGCTGGAATTCGGGATCCATTCTGTGCTAGAATTAGGGACTCATTCCGTGCCATGCTGGAATGAGGCATCCATTCTGTGCCCTGCTGGAAGGAGGGATCAGTTCTGTGCTGTGCTGGAATTAGGGATCCATTCCCTGCTGGAATTAGGGATCCATTCTGTGCTGTGCTGGAATTAGGGATCAATTCCGTGTGGGGATTGGGGATCCATTCTGTGCTGGAATCAGGGATCCATTCTGTGTTGTGACGGAGTTAGGGATCCACTCCATGCTGGAGTTAGGGGCCCATTCCCTGCTGGAATCCGGGATCCATTCCCCACAGGGAGGTGCTGGAGCCGTGGCTGCCGCTCCCCAGCTGAGGCTGACGCGGTGCAGGAGCCTCGGGGCAGCTCCCCGGGTGTGTTCGTGTCCCTGGGGAGAGCAGGGTGTGGGCAGGGGGCGGGAGGGCTCGGGGGTTCCCCGTTCCCGGGGCAGGGATGGTGGCAGCGAGGGGCTGCAGCCCCGGGCAGTGCCCCCGCTGCTCTCTCTGCTCTCCACGCCGCAGCCCCGGGTGGCACAGTGCCCCGTGGGGCAGGGGGCTCCTCCTGGGCTGGGGACACCGAGCTGGCACCGCCGTGCCCGGGCTGTCCCTGTCCTGCAGGGCAGGAGCGGAGCTGGCACCGCCGTGCCCTGAACCCCTCGGGGGGCTTAGCTCGCCCTGCCCTGGCTCTGTTAGTTCAGAGAGAGAACTGTGTATGTAAAAATGGGGATTCAGGGATTGTCCCCAGGGTCACCCTCAGGGCCCTGCCTTGCACCAAAACATCCCCCGGGGCACTGCCTGTTGTGGCTGACACTAACTCAGGACATGAAATTTGCACTCCCAGGCATGCTATCCTTAAAATACAATCTAAAAAATTCCAGTGTTGTGACAACATTAAATAATTACAGCTTATTACCCTTTTCCCCCCTATTTTCGTGTCTGCAGTCTGTGATGACTGAGTATACAGGAGGAGTGAATCACTCATTCCGAGTATAAAACTTGCACACTGTAAGGCTGAATTATTCATAGTATTCCTGGCCAGCCCTGTCACTATTTACATTCTTGATACTGAAAAATATTCTTCAAAGATGAATTTCAGCAATTAAAATTTAAAGATGGAGTTTGACAAGGTGGATGATTAAATTGTCACCAGCAGGACAGTGAAAGTTCAGAGTGTGACTGGTGTCAGCTGCTGGTGAGGCTGGCAGCGTTCCCGAGTGGACCGCAGTTTTCTGGAGTGAATTTAACCCAAAGTTTAATGCACTTTTTTTTTTTTTTTTAATTTAAAATTTTTTTTAATTATTATTATTTTCCCCTGTATTCTCCTGAGCTGGAAGCCGAGCACGCTCTGAGGTGCAGCACACAGACGGAATTTTGGCAGCTGACAGCATCCCCGGGTGGCAGAGCCCGCAGCCCTGGTGTGCCACACGTGGGAAGCTCCAAGCGCATCCCTGGGTTTCCTTTCCTCACCCAAACAGCCCCGCCTGCTCCGCCTGCTCATTAGCAGCAGGTATTTGCTGCTAATGCTCTTTTACACCTCCATCACCACGTTAACAAACACTGAACTCTCTCTGCTTAAATTGCTCTGTACAGAACATTACAGTACAATACATTAATCATAAATAATTTATAGGAATCTGTCCTTTTTTGGGCACGTCCCAGCAGTGTCTCGGTAAAATCCTTCCCGTAGAACTTTAATCTGTGTTCTCTTAGAAAAACAAAGACAGAGGGGAAAACAGAGAGTGAAAAGGAGGTGAGAATTCCTCCCTCTCTCCCATCGGCGGGAACAATCCCCGGGAGGTTTCCCGAGCCGGGTTTTTAATTTCCCGTGGCGGTGCGGGTGAAGCGGGGAGAGCTGTCAGCAGCGCTGCCCCGGGGGATCCGCGCCGCTCCGCTCCGGGAATGATGACAGCGAGCCGCTGCCGCTGCCGAGCGCATCCCGCCGCGCATTCCACTCCATTTCACGGGAACAGCCAGGTGTAATTTTAATTCATTTTCTGCCATTTTATCCTTTCCGCTGGATTGTTCACAATCCACCGCTTCCCTCCCCCTGCTCGGGCTGCCTGTGCCGCCCCGCAGCCCTCGGGGATCCTCCGGCCAGGCCGTGCGAGAGCGCCCGAAACCCCCACGGCGATTTCCCTGCATTGGCAACACCCATTGCCTTGGTGGGACTCCGAAAACCCCTCACGGCTGGGGAGGGAACGCCTCTGATCTCCCGTCATGGCAGGGCACAGACATCAGCCCTGGGAGCAGCATCCATCCCATCATCCCTGGGATCAGCATCCATCCCTGGGAGCAGCATCCCTCCCTGGGAACAGCATCTATCCCTGGGAACAGCATCCATCCCTGGGAACAGCACCCATCCCTGGGAACAGCACCCATCCCTCCATCCCTGGGAACAGCATCCCTCCATCCCTGGGAGCAGCATCCATCCCTGGGAGCAGCATCTATCCCTGGGAGCAGCATCCATCCCTGGGAACAGCATCTATCCCTGGGAGCAGCATCCATCCCTGCATCCCAGGGAACAACATCCATCCCTCCTTCCCTGACAGCAGCATCCCTCCATCCCTGGGAGCAGCATCCATCCCTGGGAGCAGCATCCATCCCTGGGAGCAGCATCCATCCCTGGGAACAGCACCCATCCCTGGGAGCAGCATCCATCCCTGGGAACAGCATCCATCCCTGGGAACAGCATCCATCCCTGCATCCCTGGGAACAGCATCCATCCCTCCTTCCCTGACAGCAGCATCCCTGCATCCCTGGGAGCAGCACCACAGAGACTCCCCAGCCTGGAAAAAGCTATTCCCTTTCCTTCAAACGCCATCAGAGGTTTTATTTTGGTGTGGACACTTCCAGAGTGAGGGCATTTCTGAAAGCCAGCCCTTCCTTCCCAGAAAACAAGGCAGGGCCTGGCAGGCTGCCAGTGCAGAGCATCCACGGCCCTTTTCCACAAAGCCTTGGGATGACAAGTCCCCGTGGGGAAGTCAGGCATGGAAACTTCCAGCAGAGCTCTGGGAAGAGAGAGGGTTTTTGTGCTTGTGAGATCCAGAGGCACTTTGACAGACCCCAAGCTGGAGAGCTGAACTTTGTTTCCTTTCTACATCACCTACAGTAAAAACAAAACAAAAAAAAAAGAAAACAAAAAATTCCAGTCTTGAAGTCTTCAGAACTATTTTTTTGCCAGTAACAGTGGAGTTGTGTACTGAGGTGAAGAATAGGGGGTGATCCTACAGCACATTTTAAATAGCTTCTGAAACATAGGCAACCCTAATTAACATTTTATGGTGCTGGGATTATAACAAGAAAAGCAATTTAGTCTGTGAAACTCTATTTGCAACAATGGCAATGATAAACAAAGGGAGAAAATGTTCAGGGTAAAAGAGAGGAAGGAGTGGAGAAGGAGTAAAGGTGGAGGAGATGCAGCTCCAACAGTTATTAAGTGACTGAAAAAACATTTTTGGAGAATGATGAAGATGAAGTACAACCAAATGACCAATGAAGGGAGGCAGGGGCTGGGGAATCCCTCCCTCTCCAGGCTGTTTCTCCTGAGCAGTGCTTGAGCTCAAGTCTGCTCTCCCCGAACCTCCACACAAACTGAATCAGCCGCAGGAACAAACCCAGGAAACCCAACCAGCCCCGCTCCTGCTCGCCTCGATCCGTGAACATCCCTGCATCAGCTCACTGCGAGGATTCCTTTATGGGCTCTGGGCCGCTCCAGGGCCAGCTCCGGCTCTCCGGAGCGGGGAATTGTCTCGATCCCGCTCGCTCCTGCAGCCCCGCCCGGCCGGTGGGGCAGGCACGGCCCAGGGGCGGTCAGTGGCTCAGCCCGAGGGGCAGGAACTGTGCCACTGGAACAGATTGTATTTTTCGTTTTTTTCCCCTGAGCATGGCTTCAATTCCTTTTGCTCTCTGTCCTGAATTTTTTGTCTCCTGATGGCTAGACTGCAAAAGGAAAAGTGAGGATTCTTACACAGATTTTGGGACATTTCTCTTCAGTTCAGTTGTAAAAATACCTGCAATAAGCTGCTGCCTTGGCAGCTGTGCAGCAGCAGACACAGAAAGGCAAGGAGTTCTTGCAGAGCTTTACTTCAGGGGGTGAAAATGCACTGAGTGGGAACAGAGGGAAGGGGCACCTGCAGCAGGGAGGGTTTGTCACAGTCTGCTGATTTATGGGCCCATGGGAACGAGCTGGGCTTCAGGTCTGTCCCAACCCAAACCATTCCGGGGCTCTGGGATTCCCCCCGATGGAGACACTGAGAGGGACAAACCCACTGTTACTCTGAAGCCCCCGGCAGGGTCTATGCCCCCCGGCAGGGTCTGTGCTCCCTGGCAGGGTCTGTGTCCCCTGGCAGGGTTTGTGCCCCCCGGCAGGGTCTGTGTCCCCTGGCAGGGTCTGTGGTGGGTGGGAGCAGCTGCCCAGAGGACGGGCTCTCTCCCCTCTCTCCCCTGGTGCAGCTGCCCAGAGGACGGGCTCTCTCCCCTCTCTCCCCTGGTGCAGCTGCCCAGAGGACGGGCTCTCTCCCCTCTCTCCCCTGGTGCAGCTGCCCAGAGGACGGGCTCTCTCTCCTCTCTCCCCTGGTGCAGCTGGCAGAGGACGGGCTCTCTCTCCTCTCTCCCCTGGTGCAGCTGCCCAGAGGACGGGCTCTCTCTCCTCTCTCCCCTGGTGCAGCTGCCCAGAGGACGGGCTCTCTCTCCTCTCTCCCCTGGTGCAGCTGGCAGAGGACGGGCTCTCTCCCCTCTCTCCCCTGGTGCAGACGGAGCTGCTGCTGCTGCAGGGGACACTGCAGTGTTTACTCAAGTGATGTCTGCGTGCCCCATGCATCATCCCCAGCTACAAAACTATAGGACTCTTTAATAAATATTTTGCCTCCAGTGTCTGGGGGTGAGGAGATTTATGCACTGATTCGTTCTTTCATCTTGTTTGCTGAGGGAGCTCTTGTTTACAGAGCCCCCGAGGGAGCTGCAGGGATGGCAAACTGTGCCAGGCGCTTCAGGCTCCTGTCCCCAGCAGCCACCAGCTGCTGCCACAGCGTCCCCCCAGGGCCACACGGCCTGGGGACACCTCCCTGTGACACCTCCCTGGGACAGGGCATGGAGAGGGGCCCTGCCCTGGGATCATCTCAGGAATCTTCCTCCGTGCCACTCCTCGTTCTGGTTTTGTCAGTCACGGAGCAGACTCTGCATTTGCTGCCTCAGACATAATTAAACAGCAAATGCTGCACCTTGCTAGAGAACGTGAGGCAGAGGCCATGCTTGTGACACAGCGTGGAAGATGAAAGAATTTATTAGCAACATTTCTAAATGCACTGTCACATTTTGACAATTTTTTAAAAATCCTAAATAATAGAAATAGTTTCAAGTTCCCACAAAGAGACGTCACAGGGGTATTCGAACTGTAGGGATGCCAAGGAATTAAAATCAGTTTGCTGAGCAGTTTGTGTGCCCTCAGCTCAGCTCTCCTCCCACGCTGCTTCTCCCAAAGTGATTTTTGCTCCTAGGAGCCGTTTCAGAGTGGGCACAGGGGGCTGTGGTGCCTTTTTTGCGGGAGCAGAGGGTTGTGGCACCCCTTCTTTACGGGATAAAGCTGCCGGGGTAAACCCTGTGCCTTTCCCATCTGCAGCAGAGGCCCAGCCCCGGCTCCCAGAGCTCCTTCTGGAATGCAGGAGCCCTGCGGTGAGGAAGGAGTCCTCCCTGCCATACAGGAGCTCTGGGATAAGGAATGAGCCCTCCCTGCCATACAGGAGCCCTGTTATAAGGAATGACCTCTCCCTGCCATACAGGAGCCCTGTTATAAGGAATGATCCCTCCCTGCCGTGCCCGATGAGCGGCGGGGATGCAGCCCCAGGTCCTTGGGCAGAGCCCTCCGGTGCTCCGGGCCCGGCACCAGCAGTGCCTGGGGCTCAGGGCAGAGCTGCCCCAGAAACACCCGGCCAGTCTGGTGTCACACACTGCACACGGGTTTGGTTATCACACACTTCACACGGGTTTCGTTATTATCACACACTTCACACGGTTTTGGTCATCACACACTTCACACGGTTTTGGTTATCACACACTTCACACGGTTTTGGTCATCACACACTTCACACGGTCTGGGGCCAGTACTGAGAATCCCAGGGTCCGTTCAGTGACCGCTGCTTTTCCTCCCTGATTTACATCCACAGAGGAATGTTTGTCACTGCAAAGAGACGGGGAAAATGAGAAATTGGGGGTATTTTTAGTTTGCCTAACGAGGCACCACAGGCATGATGAGAGCTCTGAACACGGGAGTAATCACAGGTTAATGATCTCATCCTCGCCGTCGGGTTAATCACACAGACAAATAGCAAGGCAAATCCTGGAATATTTATTCACTGCTGGAAGAGTGGAAGGGAGATGGACTTGGCTTACCAGAATGCTGCATTCAAAATAAATCCTGCCATCAAGGTGCCTTTTGGTTGGGTTTTCATTATTCTTATTTTACTGTGGAACTGGTGTCTTAAAAGATCCCTATTTATTGTTTTGTAGGTTGGAAATTAATTTACATTTATTACTGCAAAGAAGTCCCCATTGGTGAGGCACTTGCTAGGTAAAGGTTATTTGTAATGACCAAATTTGTCACTGTTTGGGATCTCATAAAGGTCACAGTGGAAGGTTTCCTCTTGCTTTAAATAAAAATCTGTATTTTAAAAAGAAATGTGCTCAACTTTCATTTCATAGAAATATCAAACCTGTTTGCACTATAATTTACTTTCGGAGCTCTTGACATTTGCGCAGCTGCCTGTCTTTGGAGAACAATCTCTTGATTTGGCTGGGAGGCTCTCGCAAGGAGAAAGTCAGGAGGGACGGGAACGGGGCCATGGAGCACCCGGGGACCCTGCCCGGGGCTGGGCTGGCCCTCCCTGGGGCTGTCCTTGTCCCTACCCTGGGCTAAGCTGTCCCTGCCGTGTCCTGGGGCTGTCCCTGCCCCTCCCCGGGCTGTCCCTGCCCCTCCCCGGGCTGTCCCTGCTCTCCCCGGGCTGTCCCTGTCCCTCTCAGAGCTGTCCCTGCTCTCCCCGGGCTGTCCCTGCTCTCCCCGGGCTGTCCCTGTCCCTCTCAGAGCTGTCCCTGTCCCTCTCAGAGCTGTCCCTGCCCCTCCCCGGGCTGTCCCTGCTCTCCCCGGGCTGTCCCTGCTCTCCCCGGGCTGTCCCTGCCCTGTCCTGGGGCTGTCCCTGCCCCTCCCCGGGCTGTCCCTGCTCTCCCCGGGCTGTCCCTGCTCTCCCCGGGCTGTCCCTGCCCTGTCCTGGGGCTGTCCCTGCCCCTCCCCGGGCTGTCCCTGTCCCTCCCCGGGCTGTCCCAGTCCCAGGAATGCCCATCCCAGGGGCACACCGGTGGGCACAGCCCTCCCATGAGCTGAGCAGGACAAGTTCCCGTGGCTGTCGCAGGGAGCAGCGGGAGAGGTGTGAAAATGGGTGAAAAACCCTCCTGGAATCCCTCCCGGCACCCCTCACCCAGGAACAGCAGCTTCTGCCCCTCTGCCCCTGCAGCGTCACCCGCTTCCCCCACACCCACCCCTGTGCCTGAGGGACATCCAGGCACCAGCCACTGTCACCTCCTGCTGCCCGCCAGGCCCTTGGCCCGGGGGTTTAAACCCCGAATTGATTTTCCTGGCAGACACAGAACACCTCTGTTGGTACCAGGGAGAGCTCAGTCCTCCACGAGCGATCAGACCGCTGCTTTCATCACCCCGCTGCTGGGGCCGGTTCAAACTGCAGCTTTTTGGGATAACCGAGGGGTTTACAGCAAATTGAACACTTCATTTACATGACATCTTTATTGCAGTGGGACACTCCCAGCGTTTGAGGGGCCTTGCCACTGGAACCCCTGGTGTCAGAGCTGGGTGCCTCGGGGAGAGCAGCACCAGCGTCCCACAGAGCGGCCAGGAGCCCCCCCCAGCCCCGGGTGAATCCCCCCAGCCCCGGGTGAATCCCCCCAGCCCCGGGTGAATCCCCCCAGCCCCGGGTGAATCCCCCCAGCCCCGGGTGAATCCCCCCAGCCCCGGGTGAATCCCCCCAGCCCCGGGTGAATCCCCCAGCCCCAAGTGAATCCCCCCAGCCCCAAGTGAATCCCCCCAGCCCCGGGTGAATCCCCCCAGCCCCAGGTGAATTCCCTCCCCCCAGGTGAATCCCCCCAGCCGAATCCCCCCAGCCCCGGGTGAATCCCCCCAGCCCCGGGTGAATCCCCCCAGCCCCGGGTGAATTCCCCAGCCCCAGGTGAATTCCCTCCCCCCAGGTGAATTCCCCCAGCCCCAGGTGAATCCCCCCAGCCCCAGGTGAATCCCCCCAGCCCCGGGTGAATCCCCCAGCCCCGGGTGAATCCCCCCAGCCCCAGGTGAATTCCCTCCCCCCAGGTGAATCCCCCAGCCCCGGGTGAATCCCCCCAGCCCCGGGTGAATTCCCCCAGCCCCGGGTGAATCCCCCCAGCCCCGGGTGAATCCCCCCAGCCCCGGGTGAATCCCCCCAGCCCCGGGTGAATCCCCCCAGCCCCAGGTGAATTCCCTCCCCCCAGGTGAATCCCCCAGCCCCGGGTGAATCCCCCCAGCCCCGGGTGAATCCCCCCAGCCCCGGGTGAATCCCCCCAGCCCCGGGTGAATCCCCCAGCCCAGGTGTTGTGCATTAGCACTTAGGGGCCCCCAGCTTTGCTCTGTTCCTCAGCTCCGTGCCCCAGATTGGGATCAGCTGCGGGTCATTAACGCTGATTGGAGGTGCAGTAAATTGCGGTTGGGGGGAGCCCCCCCAGCTCTCTGAGGGGCCGTGAGGGGCTCAAGTGCGTTCCGAACTTCTGCAGGGTGAGTGCTGCGCTTTCTTATTTAATTTATTATGAATTTGTTTTATTTATTGTTAACTTGTGGCTTCCCAGACTAGCCTGTGGGCTCAGAAGGATTCTGAATGATGTTTGAATTGTGTTTTCCTTGCTTAAAAGAAACCTTTGCCACTGCATGTGCACGAAAGGTGCCGGTAAAATGGAGGCTGTTATCTGGGCTTGCGGTTTTGTTTTGGAATATAATTGTGTTATAGGCACGCGTGGGGCTGTGTGTGCTGGTTGTGCTCTTTGCTGGATGTTTGTAGAAGGGTGTGTGCTCCTCTCCTGGCCTGCCCTGGGAGGGACGGGCTGGTTTGAGTTCAGGTGCTGCAGGGCCGGGGACTCGCTGTGATCCCAGTTCAGTCTTTGCTGGTGTCCCAGAGGATAAACCCGAGTGTGGAGCACACGGAGGGGCACCGAGCACAAACAGAGCTTCAGCCTGCTGTGATCAGGGGCTGAGGGCTCGGGGGAGCCGGGGCTGCGGGGATTAAAGCAGAGGCCGCGCACTGATGTTGTGCTTAAATCGCCATTGCCTCAAGCCAGATCAGATTTCTTTACGTGCTTTGGCAAAAAAGCCTTTGCTGGTGGCTTTTAAAATGTTCCTTGTTCTGAAAATCCCCCGGGCTCTCCTGAGGGTGTGGGGGTGAGGCCGGGGATGCTCTCAGAGCCAGCCCTGCTGGACGGGGATTTTCCCGGCTCGGCTCCCGAGGTGAGCCGGAGCTCGGCGGCTGCGGGCGGGGACGGGCCGGGGTGGGCCGGGCGGGGCTGCCCTGGGATGAGCAGGGCTCTGGGCGGCGCTGCCCTGGGATGAGCAGGGCTCCCAAGCTGTGCTGACATGGGCTGGGATGAGCAGGGCTGGGGGTCTGCCCTGGGATGCGCAGGGCTCCGGGATGGGCCGGGCAGGGATGGACTCCGGGCGGGGATGCCCCGGCCCTGCCGAGCCCTTGCGGGGGATGCAGCAGCCCCCAGCCCAAGAGCAGCCGAATGAGCCCGTCCCGCTGGGGAAACCCCGAGCACGGCGGGACTCGTTCCTCAGCAGGTGGCTCCGCAAATGAGCGCTGTGTTCGCACCCGGGAGATGGGCTCTGCCTCCCCGCGGGCTCCGATGGCCTCCGGTGAGCTCCCCCTTCCCCTGAGGGGCTCTGGTTGGGACCTTTTGGAGCTCCGGTCAGCTCCCTCCTCCCCTGGAGGGCTCTCCTCGGGGCTGGGCTGGCTCTGGACGGGCCCTGCTCCCACGCTGCTCTTTGGGGTCCCTGCTGGGGCTCCCTGCAGCAGGAGCTGCCTTACCCTGGTTCATTCCCCCTTTCTGCTGGAAACCCGCCGTGTTGTGGGCCCTGATGTGCAGAGAGGTTGGAGACCTCGCAGGGTGGTCAGAGGCAGGGAGCTCTGCTGGCCCTGGGTTTAGGGTGAGAATGTTCCTGCAGCTCCTGCCGTGCCCGGGAGAGCCTCTGGGGGCTGGGTTATATATAACAAAACTTGTTATAAACACAGCTCTGCAGCAAAGGAGCAATGCAGGCACTCAGCTTCTGAAAGTCTGCGAGTGTGTGTGTGTGATGTGCATCCCGTGTGTGTGTGCATTAAAATCATGGCCCTGAAGCTTTTCAGGCATGTGGGAATTCCAGTATAAATATTTAGCAAGACTTTCTCCACTTAGAGATAAAACACAAGCCAGTTCCTGCTGCATCCTGCCTTACACGCGCTTTTATTGTGTTTTACATGAGTTGTTGAGCAAAACTTTGTATGTACAGTTGTGGAATGCTGGTTGGGAAGATGGAGAGATGTTTTTGATGGGGAGGAATGGATCCCACTGCCAGGGACAGGGATGGGTGGGAGACTGGGACTGGGAATTGTTCCCTGGCAGGGTGGGCAGCCCTGGCACAGGGTGCCCAGAGCAGCTGTGGCTGCCCCTGGATCCCTGGCAGTGCCCAAGGCCAGGCTGGAGCAGCCTGGGACAGTGGGAGGTGTCCCTGCCATGGCAGGGGTGGCACTGGGTGGCTTTGAGGGCCCTTCCCACCCTTGTTTGGTGGCAGATGGGTCCTGTGTTCCCCGTGGTGCTCAGCAGGAGCAAACCCAGCTGGCTGTGAGCACAGGAGGCTCAGGGCTCTGCCCGGGGGTTTAGTGCTGTGCCCCCTGCACTGAGGATGGAGAGAACAGAGCCCAAAGCCCCTGGGTGGCACCAGGCCCTTCCCCTGTGCCTCCTCCAGCCTGAAAAAGCAGCAGTTTTAATAAGAGGCACGGGGCTGGTGCAGGGCCACCTAATGCTGAGTGTGTCTTTCTTTCCTTTCTAAACTGATGTGAAAATCTGGTCGGTCCATAACTACCAAACTACAGCTGCAAAAGAGTCCTGACAGGTTTGTAATGACACCCTCAATCTAATAATTGCAGGAACAAAGCCAATAAAAAAGGACTTGTCATTGTTTTGAACAACACAAGTTTAATGTATTGGGAATTGAAGTTTGAGCTTAATGAGGAAAAGTAATTTAGATGTAAACAACCGGTCTGAGTCAAAAGCCTGGGGATTTCAGCAGGCCATTATCCAGCACAGAGAGTGCTTTTAAAGCTGGCTGAGCTGTCAGCAGCCGTTCCAGCAGCTCCCAAACCCCTGTGCTGTGGGCTGAGCAAGGGGAGAGGGGCTCAGCCTCTGCAGGGGTGCCCAAATCTGCTCCCCCGGCCACCCCTGCAGCTCCCCAGTGCCTGGGTGACCCCGTGGCACTGGTGTGACAGGGACAGAGGGGTCCTGGCTTGTGACACACTGAGAGCAGTAACCCAGTGGCACTGGTGTGACAGGGAGAGAGGGATCCTGGTTTGTGACATGCCAAATACAGTTCCCCAGTACCTGGGTGACTTGGTGGCACTGGGATTGGTGTGGCAGGGAGTGAGGGGTCCCTGTGTGTGACACAGAGTGCAGTTCCCCAGTGGCACTGGTGTGGCAGGGAGTGAGGGGTCCCTGTGTGTGACACAGAGTGCAGTTCCCCAGTGGCACTGGTGTGACAGGGAGAGGGGTCCCTATGTGTGACACCCCGAGTGCCAGGGGCTGCTGGGGCAGTGCCTCCCTTCATCTCTCATGGGACTGCACTGGCTGGCAGTGCCCCAGCAGCTCTGCTTGGGTGTCCCCTCCCGAGGAGGTGTTGGACAGAGAAGGTGACAGGGTCAGGGTCCTGTGCTCAGTTCCTGGGGCTGGCACGGGCTCCGTGCAGGGCTGCTGTTTGTGCTGCTCCCAGGCCTCTCTGCGTTGCATCCTGAGGGGAGCAGCAGTGCTGATCCCTCTGCTTGGAGCCAGCCTGGGCTGGTGGCCCTGGCAGGCTTGGACTGAGCCACTGCAGGCACCCTTGGGAGAAAGCCCTGCTGGAGCCTCCTGCTTCACTGTGACTCCCAAATTCCTGCTCATGGGTGCTGGAGGAGACCTGCTCCATGGGCAGCAGCCTGCCCGAGGTGATTCAGGAGCTCTTTGCTGTCCTTTCTCTTAATCCAGCAGTTTTTTTCATCTCTCTATCTCATTATTTTACAAGAGGAAATTTTGAGTAAATTACGGGCTAATTATAGCTCTGCTTCACATCGACATCTTCAGACTGTTACACTCAGGAATAAGAGTGTCAAAATTATGTGGAGAAATGAGATTGTGTCACAGGAAAAGAGCTCTTCCTTGTACACATCTCATATAGAATGTGTGTGTTTCTAAGTCATCATTTTGGCTAAGAAAATTATTCCTTAATGCTTTGCCTTAAGGAAAAATAGGTGAAGGTTTGTGGCTGAAGCCAATAACAAAAACCTGGATGCCAGGATGGGATGAGTGGCTTCATCAAGTGCAGAAATTCCCTGATGCAGGAATGGCCACCAAAAACCCTCTTGAAAGAATGGCTGCAGGAAGGCACAAAAATATTGTGTTGGATTGAATGGGAATGGCACAAGCTGAGCCTATGGGCAGGTGTGGATTCTCCCCCTGGTTCTCCATGGGCACAGTTGCTGAGGCTGGGGAGTCTGACGGGCTCCTGATGGGGACACTTTGATTCTTTTGTGTGGAGGTTTTCCTCTGGTCAATCGGTTTTCAGGTTAGAGTGGAATCTAGGGAAGAGTTTTTAAAGTTACAGGGGGATCTTATCCTCAGCGTGAGCTAACCCTTTATTATCCTTGGCAGCATTTGGGCACTGCTGTGGAGCAGACACTGGGGTGGGAGGGTCCCTGCCTGGGCTGCAGGGGATGAGGGTTGGTTCTGCTCTCCTGGGCTGCAGGGGATGAGGGCTGTGGCTCTGCTCTCTGGGGCTGCAGGGGATGAGGGCTGTGGTTGTGCTCTGTGGGGCTGCAGGGGATGAGGGCTGGCTCTGCTCTCCTGGGCTGCAGGGGATGAGGGCTCGTTCTGCTCTCCCGTGCTGCAGGGGATGAGAGCTGGTTCTGTTCTCCTGGGCTGCAGGGGATGAGGGCTGGGGCTGCAGGGGATGAGGGCTGTGGTTCTGTTCTCCTGGGCTGCAGGGGATGAGGGCTGGTTCTGTTCTCCTGGGCTGCAGGGGATGAGGGCTGGCTCTGTTCTCCGGGGCTGCAGGGGATGAGGGCTGGTTCTGCTCTCCGGGGCTGCAGGGGATGAGGGCTGGTTCTGCTCTCCGGGGCTGCAGGGGATGAGGGCTGGTTCTGTTCTCCTGGGCTGCAGGGGATGAGGGCTGGGGCTGCAGGGGATGAGGGCTGTGGTTCTGCCCTCCTGGGGCTGCAGGGGATGAGGGCTGTGGTTGTGCTCTCCGGGGCTGCAGGGGATGAGGGCTGTGGTTGTGCTCTCCGGGGCTGCAGGGGATGAGGGCTGGTTCTGCTCTCCTGGGCTGCTGGCTGTGCTCCCCTGGGGCAGGCAGTGGCACGGCTGTGCTGTGCCCAGCTCCTCACCCAGGGAAAGGCTCCCCAGAGCAGTGTCTGGGTGATGGAGGTGCTGCTCAGGGGCAGCTCACACAACCCCAGACTGGTCTGGGTTGGAAGGGACCTCCAAGCCCACCCCACACCCTGCCATGGGCAGGGATAGGACAACTATCCAAAATAAAGGAAAAAATCTTGTTGATCAGGTAGTCCACAACATGATCTAAAATCCAAAGGTCCCTTCTCAACCTTCTGTCTGTTCTGAACCCCAGTGACAGCGGTGTGTGATGGCACAGTGACAGTCCCCTCTGCAGGACATGCCCTGCCCCGGGACACTGCCAGGGGTGGGAGCTTGCCAGTCTGAACTTTTAATGTAATTTGGGTTTTTCTCTTCGTGAAATGTGTGTTTATAATCCCTCCTCTCGCAAGCTGAGCACTTGACCAGGAGTGGGTCAGGTCTCCTAAATTTCTGCTCACGTTAATGAGAGGGAATTACATTGGATTGCATAAACTTTGCATAATAAACAGCGAACATGAGCCTGAAGTCATCTAGTCTTGCCCTAAGGCACATTCAAATATAATGAAGCTGTTGTGATATCTCTTTAAAGATCTCCAGACACTCTAGAAAACCCTTCAGTCCTGATCCTCGCAGTTTATGCTTTTTGAGGGGACTTTGCAAAGGCAGGGATGTGATTGGGCACTTTTATGTACTCTCAGGGCTGGTTTTGTAAACATTTCTTTGGTATAAAACACTCAGAATTTGCACCCATTATCAGTGTTCTCTGTAAATCCATATCTGCTATTCATCTCTGCCGGGGTAATTCCCACACTGCTGCAGGGAGCTGAGGGCTCCAATTCCCATTTTTATGTTTATGGTTTGGTATATGGCTTTCCAGCCGTCTGTTTTTATGGCAGTAGAATAAATATGTACAGATGGGAGCTCTAAATACTTTGAAAGGCTGAAGTATCTGACTCGTGTGAGTGCAGTTTCTGCTGTGTGAGTGCATTTGGAGCCCGCAGCTCTCCCGGCTGTGGCACGGGAGCAGAGGGGTTAACGCCCTGAGACGCTGCTGCAGAACGCACCGGGGACATCACTTAGGGCACCTTGGGGATTTCTCCAAGGGAAAGGCAAAAGCCTTTTATGACTCAATCCCCATCTCGGGCACTTCACCTGCGCTTTGTGAGAGTTTACAGGCTGCAGGCAGCCAGGGCTGGGGCAAAAGGAGCTGCGTGGGCAGAGGTAGGGAGCAGGGCCAGAGACACCCCCGGGAATTCTGCAGGAGTGCCCTGGCAGGGATGGGCACAGCCCGTGGGACACGAGCAGTGTTCCTGAGTGTCCTGGCACAGCATGGGCACAGCCCATGGGGACATGAGCAGTGTTCCTGAGTGCCCTGGCAGGGATGGGCACAGCCCGTGGGACACGAGCAGTGTTCCTGAGTGCCCTGGCACAGTCCCTAGGACACGAGCAGTGTTCCTGAGTGCCCTGACAGGGATGGGCACAGCCCGTGGGGACACGAGCAGTGTTCCTGAGTGCCCTGGCACAGCCCGTGGGGACACGAGCAGTGTTCCTGAGTGCCCTGGCACAGCCCGTGGGGACACGAGCAGTGTTCCTGAGTGCCCTGGCAGGGATGGGCACAGCCCGTGGGGACACGAGCAGTGTTTCTGAGTGCCTTGCAGGGATGGGCACAGCCTGTGGGGACACAAGCAGTGTTCCTGAGTGCCCTGGCACAGCCCGTGGGACACGAGCAGTGTTCCTGAGTGCCCTGACAGGGATGGGCACAGCCTGTGGGGACATGAGCAGTGTTCCTGAGTGCCCATGGGACACGAGCAGTGTTCCTGGGCGAAGTGGGAGCCTCCCTTCTGTAAATGAATTCAGGATGGAGGCTCTGGAGGGGCAGCTGCACAGGCAGTGGCTCAGGAGGGCACTTGGTTTGTTCCTCTGGGGAAAAGGAGATGAGGGGAGAGAGAGCTCAGGGTGCTGCAGCCCCAGGGACAGCTCCCATTTCCAGCTCTGGGACAGGGCTCAGGGAGCTGTGCCGGGAGGGGTTTGGGTTGGATTTAGTGACAGATCCTTCCCCAGAGGTGCTGGCACTGCCCAGGCTCCCCAGGGAATGGGCACGGCCCTGAGGCTGCCAGAGCAGCTCCAGGAGGGTTTGGACAGCGCTGTCAGGGATGCACAGGGTGGGTGCTGCCAGGATTTTTGGGTCTCTGTGCAGGGCCAGGGGCTGGTTTGAGGATCCTTGCATGTCCCTCCCAACTCAGGATTTTTTTTTGGTTGTTTTGTTTTGTTTTTTTCTCCATCTGGTGATAACAGAAACTTATTCAAATCAGTTCCAGGGAATAATTGCAGCAATCATCATTGCTTATATTGTAAGGTGGGGCTTTGGCACTCTTTATGTTTAGTCCTCTTGGCCTTCAGCCAGGCAGAAAAGGCTCTTGCACAAATCTCTTGCACCTACCAGTCCAAAGGATGATGAATAAACAACCCAGACTGGGCCTGCTCCTCTGGGGCTGCTGCAGAGCCTGGCAGGGCGGGGGGCTCTCTGCCAGAGGTGTAAATACCCTTCGTGTGCCCAAAACAGAGAGCACAGCGTGGCTGGCGGGTTCCCTTCTCCACCTGCAGCACTGAACTCTGACACTGCAGGAAAGTTTAGAACACAGCCAAAGGTTCGGACAAACCTTGGGCAGACTGGTGCTCCTGTTTGCAGAATTCCTGTGCCTTTGTTCACACATGGTTTTATTTAGCTCTGGGAGTTAGTGCAAAGCCATGAGAGAGAAACACTTGCTGGATGAATGATAGCACCAGAGCTGGGACTGTGTGAACTCTCCAATTAAACTTGACAACTCCTTAAAAAACGTAATCCTGCGGATGCAGCACGGCAATTCCCGAAGCAGCAGGGCCGGGGGAGCGCGGCATTGCCCCGCTCTGCCCTGGGGCAGCGCTGTGCCCACACAGGAGCAGGGACCCCGGCAGGGTGTGGGAGCCTGGGTGTGCCCCCGGGTGTAAATCCCGGTGATTCGGGACCTCGGGGGCGATCAGTGGGGTTTGGACTCCTTCCCTTTCCTCCTCACTCAGGGCAGCTTCAGGCTCCTCTTGCCGCCAGAATGACCCAAAGGAGATGAGCTGTCGCCTGTCCCCTGGTGTCTGGAGCCCTTTGAGGGTGCGGAAGGGGCTGTGCCAGAGGGTTTGGTCTGTTTTCCTGGCAGGTCATGAAAAGAATCCTCTCGTTTGTGGGGTCAGAGCCCAGCCCTGCCCGCAGGAGCTGCTCCTGATGAACCCCGCGGCTCCGAGCCCCCAGCGCTGCCCGGGGCGTGAGCGGTGCTGATCCCGCCTCTCCACAGACGGGAAAGGGAACAAAACACCTCTGCCATTGCAGCATTTACCTGATAAAGCACTCCTGTGCCTGCTGGTGTTTCAGTACAGTTTCTGTGGAAAGCTTTTCATCCTGCAGAAATGTGTGCAAGAGGAGCCCGAGTGATCTCACCCTCCTCCACTCTGTGCCTTGGGGTTTGCTCAGTGCAGGGGGAGATAAAACAGGGGGGGTTTAAAAAAGCAATTGGGGACCGGGGATGGTTTCTGGTTATCCCAACATCACTGGTCAGAAAGATCTGCCTCCCTCATTGGAGCTGTTCCAGGTGCTGGGAGAGGCCACAGGTGAGGGACTCGATGTTCTGCTGGGCCAGGGATTGCTGCCAGAGCCGGGGAAAGGGACCAGGATTGGGGCTTTGATTTGATTTATTTTTTAATGGTCAACCAACTTCATTTGAAATCCAAGTATGAAAATAAACCACCACAAAATCATTATTTAATAGGCCAAAAGCATAATTTTTTCTTGCTACACCTTTTCTTCTACCCTCATGCACCAGCTGTGATTAAATCTCGCTATTTCCCAGCTGTTGGGAGGATGGTGTGAGGTCTGCTCCGTGTGCAGCAAGCAGCTCCCATCTGTGCTCGGGTTCCGTTCAATTTTCAGGTAGAAGTGGTGTGAAATACCTGCAGGCCCGAGTCCCTCTTTGCTGTGTGTTTACTTTGGATCTCATTTGTGTTAAATGATAAGCCCACACTTGCACCTGAAGGTCGGGCACAGCAGCTGTGTGACAAAAGGAGATCCAGAATGATAATGAGGGTTTTGCATGCAGCTGCAGACTCCAAACCAGCCGTGGGTGCCTTTCACAAGGGGCCCCTGGTGTTTGCAGAAGCTCCATGAGGTAACTCTGTGGTGTGGAGAGTATGAACTTGTTCAGCCACCTCCTTGTGTCAAAGTTTGCCACATAACTGAGTGATAATATCTTCGATTTAATGACTTGGTAGTAATCAGGATAATTTGCATCTTTGACATAGAGAAATGAAGATGCGAAACTTTTTTTTTTTTTTAATCCAGGCAGTGTTTTCAGTTGTGTACTTGCCGTGTCTGTGGTTCCCCTTTCCCAGCTGACTTTAAATCAGCTGTGGCTGTACAGATGTCCCACGCAGCCCTGATCCAGGGGCTGGATTTGCCCTTTCAGTCCCTGTCTGGGTGCAGGGCTCTGCCAGGCACAGCCTTGTCCATGGACCGTGGCAGTGCAGCCCTGCTGGCTCTGGCTGTGACCATTACCCAAAAAACGGGCACTGGGGGAGAGGAAGGCATGAAATGGGCTTTTTATGTGGCAATTTTAAGATCTCATGGAATTAAATTTAATTTGTTTGGGCTGCCGATCCAAGCTGTGAGCCTGGCTTCGAGGTTCTTCTGTTTTTATTGTCAGGACCTCTGAGCCATCCTGCTGATTTCAGCCCCTGAGTCCTCCCTGCACGTGCAGAGCGTTCCCAGGGCAGGCTGCTGCTCCCGTGCAGGCAGGAGAGCTGCCTTTGCCTGTGTGCAGGGGAAAGGATTTGTGCCCGTGATCTCCATTTCATCTCTGGCTAATCAAATTCCAGTTGGCGTTCCCATCTGTGCTTATCCCAACCCTTTAGGTTAAAAAAAATAAATAAAAAATTGCATGTTTCATTGCAAGGAAAACCAGGAGCAGTGGAGAGCTTTACAAGTTTCCCCAAATTTGTCTTTACCTGTGGATTCCCAGCTGTGCCTGTGGTGGGACTGGATCACCTTTTTCTAACAACTGATGGAAACGGGCCGAGATTCAAACTGGTGCCTCAAGGTGCCAGGATAATTTTACTGTATTCCCTGACTGCCCCTCATTGTGCCTTCTGGGGTATCTTTGTTTTATCTCTTGGATGATAATTGCAATCCTTTCCTTCCTTGTGTGTTCATCATTTGTATGGGTTTGTTCAAATCCATTTCAGGTTGCTGAAGCTTTTCCCTCCAAAGCTGATGTGAACTAAAAGCCTACTTTAGCTGTCTAAGGCTAAATTACATTCGGTGATCCAGATAAAATCATTTTTCTCTTTAAATCAATTTTGGGAAATAAATAATACTTATCTGTTCCTAGGTACTTTTTTCCCAAGCAGACATCCCAGTTTGCTGCTTTTTAGATGTTTTCCCTAAAAATTCTGGAGGATGCTCAGCTGATTCTCCTGATGTTAAACACTCTTGTTAAAAGCTTTTGGTTTCACAAAAGTGAAAATGAAGTTAATATTGCAAACACAGTAATGGGGAAGGGGAGTATCTGGCATTTTACTGAAATTATACATAACTCCCCAAAACAGTAGAAGAGAGAACTTCTGGTGTTTGAGGAATTGCTCCTTTTCAGCTCTTTGGTTCCAAACCAGGAGCTGAGGTTGTCCTGTCCCTTTGTCCCTCACCCTGCTGGGCTCCTGCAGAGCCTCCGCTGGCCAGGCTCCAGCCCAGGTGGGCGTTGTGCCCCGGGTTTTGCCCTGGTGACATGGGGACATCACCCTCTGCTTGTGCCTTTCTGCAGCTCCTGGCCCTGGGGGCTCTCCCAGCCCGGCTGGGGAGGGGTCCCTGGCACAGGGACTGGCACAGCGAGGGTGGGATCCCTCCCAGAGATCTGTGTCTGCTCGTTGAGCAAACCCGAGTGGGATCAGGAGAACACAGGAGCAGGTTTGTACCTGCCCAGGCAAATGTAGGGCATCACAAATGTGCTGTTCCTCATCCTCGTGGGGAAAAACAAGACAGCACGAGACAACCCAGAATGCAGGGCAACAAATCAGGGGAAATCATTCATTTACTCCTCTTAGGAACAGTTTTATTAAAAATGGCTTTTAATCTTGCTTTTGATATTATACCATAATCTACTGGTAGCTGTATATTATGTCTACTGCTCAAAATCCAAATTTAGAGGGCACAGGGAAGGGGGAAGTCCTTTGTAGCTTGTGTTTTCTGTCCAATACTTACCTTGCTGCAAGCCAAGCTGCTGCCTCCACTGGCTGAAGGAACCCTGAGGGGAGCAGGATCCCGTGCTCTGTGTCCTTCCTTGGGCAGTGTTCCTGAGAGCACCCTGGGGACGAGCTCACCCTGCTCCCTCCTGCAGGCCATCATGAGCCGTTCCTGCCTTCTTTTCAAAGGCTTTGTGTGAAGCCCTGGGGGTTTATTTCAGCTGTGCTGTGGGGCAGCCCTCAGCCCCCACAGGAACTGGGTGAGGAGAATCAGCAGCTGTGCTCTTGCTCTGCTCTGCAGGAAGGCAGAGTGTCCTCAGCTGAAAGTGCTGCTCAGACTGTCACGTATTCAAACGCTTTCATTTATCTGCTGTGGCAATTCGTGGTGGCCAAAGGCCCAGTTTATGTTCTCGGGGATCTTTTCCTGGGCTGCTTTGGGTCTGTAACCCCTCCTGGAGTCCCTCAGGGGTGACCAGTTTGGGGTTTGTCAGGTCTATGCCGGGCTCCCTGGGAGCCTGTGTGGATTTTTGTCAGGAGGTAACAAACATTGGGATGAAATGTGTGTGAAGTCACCCCCAAGGCTGCCAGCACGGCAGAGCTGCTGTGGCAGCCCCGGTGTGACCAGACCTGCTGAGCTCACCAGCTGCTCTGCAGGTGCTGCAGGCACCAAGGAGGGACACAGCAATTTCTTTTCCAAGGGATTTGGTTTCTTTTCCTCCCTAATTAAAATAATTAAATGGTATTTAATTGTAAGCCTTCGTCGAGTCTTTGTTCCATCTCATTAAGTGATTTATTTGGATTATCACATTTGTTTCCACCCTGTGTAGCAGGAGCAGCCCTGGCTGCTGCATTCCAGTGCTGAGCAGAGGCAGTCGCTGAGAAGGAGCAAACGGGGGCGATTTCCCGGTGCCCTGGGGCGCACCCCAGTGCCTCTGCCCTGGCCCCAGAGCTGCAGGGGTTACCCGGGGCTCACCCTGCTGGGTGTCCCCTCCTGCAGCTGTGCTGGGAGCAGCCCCGGCCCCTCTGCAGAGCCCTGGTGTTCCTGTGCTCTCAGGGGAGATCCTTTGGCCCCGGGGCAGCTCCCACCCCTTCCCTCACAGCTCCCCTCCTGCTCTCTCAGCTTGCAACTGTGGATGAAGGGGAAGGCAGGGACAGTGTTTGATCTCCTTTTTAAAGGATCGGGGTTTTTCAGGACTCACATTGTGTTTTGAAAAGATGAGGCTGAAGCACCTGCTGGAGGCTCAGAAGGAGCTGAGGACTCCCAGCAAGTCTGCTGGAATTAAGAATAGCTTAAATGATGGAGTCAGGGTTAGAGACAAAGACAGTTTTGCATGTAGGCTGTCCAAATTCTTTGCAGGAAGCAGGAAAATGACAATTCTAGGTTTTTATCTCCCTGGTTGATTGGCTGTTCCTCCTGAAAAAGTTCTGGCACTGAATTCCTGTGGCTTGTCTGCTCTCCAGGAGCCCAAGGCTCGGGGTTTTGGATGCTTATTCCACATTTGCTGCACCTGTGCTGCTGCTTTCTGCTGCTCTCAGAGCACCTCTTCAGCCAAGATGCATTTAAAGGTTATTGATGGAGCTCTGGTGACCTTTGCTGTGGTTTGCTGGTGTGTGTTTGTGTTTGGCTGAGAAATGGAGCTGGTATTGGATTTCCCCCATCCCTTCCACCACGAATCAGTCATGGGATGGTTTGGGAGGGCCTCAGAGCCCCTGCAGTGCCACCCCTGCCCTGGCAGGGACACCTCCCACTGCCCCAGGCTGCCCCAGCCTGGCCTTGGGCACTGCCAGGGGACAGGGACAGCCACAAGCGACACACATGGAAATAAATCCAAGTGTAAAAATCTCTCTCCAGTGGATCATGAATGAAGGCTGCTCGAGAAGGGACACGTCCTGATCCGCTAAGTCTCGTTGCGATCAGAGTTCATCTGCTGAGAAGGAGTTGAAAGATAAATGTCACAGGAGGAGTGCAACAACTCTCGGGGCTTTAAATGATCAAAGGCTCCCTAGAAAAGCCTGTTGTCAACTCTTGACGCTGTGTCACAGCTCTTTGTGTCAGTCCTGAAGGAAAAACAAAGTCGAGATGATTTTTGGAGATACGGGCAAAATCATCCACATCTAGTAGGCAGAAACACAGCTGCTTATTAGGAGGGTTTTTTTTCCCCCCTAAAATGTCTTTTAAGTGTCTGGTTACAGTGTTATGGCTGCAGGCAGAATGGGATCTGCACATATTGCATTGCCTCTGGCTAGCAAATGTTTGCGGGGTTTGTAATATTTTAAGCAGGTAGCGAGGCTGCGAGTCAATCTGGCTACAACCAATCAATTATTCACAGCGCACTTCCAGCAAAATCGTTTAAAGGAAAACTCTCCTGCCAGTCACTAACAGGCATGCAGACAAAGAAATGATGTCTGTAGCAAAAATAAGCAGCTTTTACAGTGTGATTGCCAATAAAAAATCAAACCTAGCTCACCAGAAAGGACTCCACCTGCTCGCTAAAATATCTGTCAGCTGAATATGTTTTTAATAAGGTGATGGATTTGATGACTCAGAGCTGGTTTGGAAAGAGTTTTAGTTTTGGCTGACCCAGACTCTGCATCTGGATTTGGTCAGGGTAAGCATTTATCATCCCCAGAGTGGGCCTGGGGAAAACGCTGCCCCCGGGGAGGGCTGCAGCCCCCAAACGCTGCCCCCGGGGAGGGCTGCAGCCCCCAAACGCTGCCCCCGGGGAGGGCTGCAGCCCCCAAACGCTGCCCCCGGGGAGGGCTGCAGCCCCCAAACGCTGCCCCCGGGGAGGGTCCCAGCCCCCAAACGCTGCCCCCGGGGAGGGTCCCAGCCCCCAAACGCTGCCCCCGGGGAGGGTCCCAGCCCCCAAACGCTGCCCCCGGGGGGGGCTCTGGGAGGGACCCTGAGCTCCTCTGGCTCCCCCTGCTCCCCGGGCAGGTCCCTCTGTGGGCTGGATGTCAGCCGTGTCCCCAGGGCAGTGGCACCCTCCTGTCCCAGAACCAGCCATCGTTAATTTAATTAAAATTAATTAATTGTTAATTCATTCCCCTTCAGAGGGGTGCTGCCAGCCCAGAACGGTGTGGCACAGGCAGGACTCTTTCCTGGGGCTCTGGGACAGGTGGGGAGGAGTTTCCTGCCCTGTTCCCTCTGAGGGATGGCAGTGCAGTGTGAACCCCCCGACTCTGTGCTGGTCTGTAAAACCCAACAAACCACTGGGAGTTGTGGAATTCATTTCCAGCAGCCGTTCTGGGCTGTGCCACAGCTCAGGGCCCAGCCTGGCTCCTCTGGCAGCTCTGTGCAGGGCAGAATGGGCAGTGGTGATTTCATTTATCTGTATGCTGTTAATGGTTCTTTTCAATCTCTTCTCTTCTCCTTTGTTTTCCCTGGGGTGGCTGCAGAATTTCTCTCTTTGCGTGGTTTCTGCAAAGACTGACTGCATTCCCCAAGGGATCCCTGTGGTGTTCCTGGTGCAGGTGCTCAGGTACAGGGAGGGGGTTTGCCCAGAGCAGCCCAGATTTGTGTTAGGGAGGAGCCAGGAGGGATCCCTGATCCCCAGGGATTGTTTGGGGGGGTCAGAGATAAAAGTACAGGTCCATATTTCAGATAGAATTACAAAAACTATATAATTACAGGTCCTTTCACTTTATTTATTGGATTTTCCTGCAATGAAAACACCATCAATCAAAATGCTGAACTGGATATGGATTTGGGCTTGATTCCCCAGGTTTTAGTTTCCCTTCACTGTGATAATTCCTGGGTGAGATGGTTCAGAGCTGTACTGAAGAGCCACTCCATCCCTTCCCAGCTGCTCCTGAAATAACCAACATCACTGGATCAGATTCTTTATTGCCTTTTTCTTTTTGTGAAACTTCTTTTCCTGTATGAGTTCTGCCTCAAAAGAAAGGAAATAACTTGTCATTTAGCTTAATAAAGGATGGATTTATTTTTTGCCACTTAATCATGTTTGAAGTACATGTCGATGTCAAAGATCAAAATCTTCCTGGAGTGTGAGGGGGGAAATAATCCATTTTGAACTTCACCTGTCAAACACTCCTACCTTGGGGGATCTGGGAGGCTTATGAAATTTTAATTTGCTATTAACCTGAGTGGCACCTGGAGAGGCAGGAGCAGCCTCCCCTGGCCCCTCCGGGGATGGATCCTGGCAGAGCCCGGGGTTTTCCTGGGATCCTGTCTTGGTGCTCCAGGGATGGATGTGCAGGGGGGAGGTTGCTGAGTTTCAGGCAGGGAACAGCTTCACCTCCTCTGCAACAGCAAAACATTTCCTTGATGTCAGCCCCAGGCTAATCAAAGTGAGAGGATAATTTCAGCAATAATTTCTATTTTTTTGAAGTGGGTTTTTATTCTCTTTGGATGCCTGAAGCGAGACAAGAGAAAGGACTGCTGGAGCATAAAGGCAGCAGAAGATGGTGTTGGCTGTGTGGAAGAAAACCCAATTCACAGGTTCATAATGCAGCCCTGTAAATGAGACTGCAGCCAAAACCCCTCATCCAGGTGCTGAACTAAATAAAATAAATAAACCCACGCTCATGCTGGAGGCTGGCAACCTCCAAAAATGCAACTGGGCAGTGGGGATTGTACAGCACTGACCACGCTGGGGCTGTGTCCCTGGCCAGGGCCCCTCTGTGACCCCAGGGTGACACACAGAGCATGTGGCCTCTCCCTCCCAGCTGCTCCAGACATGCTTTATTTAAATTATTATTTGTTTTTTCTGTACGTGCCATGAAAATTTGGAACGATCTTCATCCAAATGTCAATTTTTGTTAGAAATCATTTTCCCTAAAAGGCCAAGCCACCTCTGTTTGATGTTGGAGCTGCCTTGTGCTGGTGTAAATCGTTCCCATTGATTCACCCTCTGCGCTCCTTGGAGCAGAGATTTTATTTCTGGAGTCTCTGTAACCCCGACTGCTGGGCAGCGTGGCTGGTTTATGTTTCATAAATATATTGCAGGGATTATATTGGGCTAAGGGTCAGCTGCACATCCACAAATGGCAGATTTAAATGTCTCCAATGTGGTTGAGATTTATCCGGCTGAAATATTAAACAGCTACGTTTCAGCTTTTAACTGGAATTAATGGGGAAAATCAGAGGCCTGGGTTTGGCTGGCCATAAACATCAGTGAGACCTTTTCTTCTCCTTTCCTGTTGCTTTGCTTTGGTATTTATATTTGCTTTTTTTAAAGTAGTGCAGCACCCTATATTAAGGGTTGACAACTTAATTATATGTGATTGATCTGCTTATTTTGAGTGAGTTGTTAGCAGAATGCAAATGGCAAACATTGCTCGGTTCTGTGTTTGCTGCTGGGGAGGAGCTGCAGGGGCTCCTGCAGGACCCTGGGGGCCACCACGGCACCTTTGGGTGGGAGAAGCCCTCCAGGGGCATCGAGCCCAAGGTGAGACCCAGACCAGCCCTGCCTCTCCTAAATCCCAGCCTGGGACCTCTGGGGTTAACAGGAGGGGCTCCCGAGCCCCCCGAGCGTGGCAGGGCCACGGCTGGGGGACAGAGCCCCTCAGCGAGGGGCCACGGCCGGGGGACAGAGCCCCTCAGCGAGGGGCCACGGCCGGGGGACAGAGCCCCTCAGCGAGGGGCCACGGCCGGGGGACAGAGCCCCTCAGCGAGGGGCCACGGCCGGGGGACAGAGCCCCTCAGCGAGGGGCCACGGCCGGGGGACAGAGCCCCTCAGCGAGGGGCCACGGCCGGGGGACAGAGCCCCTCAGCGAGGGGCCACGGCCGGGGGACAGAGCCCCTCAGCGAGGGGCCACGGCCGGGGGACAGAGCCCCTCAGCGAGGGGCCACGGCCGGGGGACAGAGCCCCTCAGCGAGGGGCCACGGCCGGGGGACAGAGCCCCTCAGCGAGGGGCCACGGCCGGGGGACAGAGCCCCTCAGCGAGGGGCCACGGCCGGGGGACAGAGCCCCTCAGCGAGGGGCCACGGCCGGGGGACAGAGCCCCTCAGCGAGGGGCCACGGCCGGGGGACAGAGCCCCTCAGCGAGGGGCCACGGCTGGGGGACAGAGCCCCTCAGCGAGGGGCCACAGCTCGGTGCCCGCCTGGCCCTGCCCCCAGAGCTGCTCCTGCCCTGGAGGAGCCCTCTGGAGGGGACCCAGCCTCGGGTGCTCTGGGTGCCACGGTAACCCCTGGGTAACCCCTGGGTGTCTCTGCTGCAGCAAGGTGGGATCTGGGAGTGCCCAGCCCAGGCATGGCAGTGACCCCAGGGCTGCTACATCCCCTGCACTGCCTCCCATGGTCTTCTGTGCCACCTCGAGGCTTCGTGGCTCTCCCAGGGGCTGCTGTGTCAGTCCCACACACAAACACCCTCAGGCTCCTGCACCGAGGTGTGCGGAACCTCTGGGCAGGGGGAGTGGCACATCCTTGCAGGGGACTCCTGTTTCACACTGCTGTGACTCATCACCAGCAGAGGATCAGAGTCTGAGCATCAGCTCCCAGTTTGTGCTCTGGGCGAGCCCCTGCCCATCCCTCTCCTGTGCTCTGTTTCCTGGAGGGGTCAAACACTGCCAGCAGTTGTTGTAGCTGCTCATTCCTTTGTAGGCTTTTCTTGTGCACAGAGAAACCACAATTGGTTCTGGGATCTCCATTAAGGACTGGAATTATGTCCCAGATTATTTCAAATAACACTTTTTGCATTGTTGCATGCACAGATAATCCCTGTCCCAGGAAGCAGCAGGGAGTGCAGCAGCAGGGAGTGCTTCTGGGAGCCATGGAGCTTATTTTAGCAGTCTAGCATCTCCCAGTGGACTGGGGGTCATCTCTTGTGGTTATTCAATTTATTTGACAGGGACAGGTTCTTTTTTAAATGCCACTCTGAGGATGGAGTGGGAATACTCAAGCCCTGAGCTGCGTGGTGTTGCTCTGAGATGGGGGAGATGAGTCACATTTTGCAGTGGTTAGTTTGTGGTTTTTTCTGCTGTTTTGCCTCCTCTCACACAAACCTTTCTGTGACTGGAAGGATAATTGGTCTCTGATAATGTGACTCTGAAAATCCATTTCTGTTCTTGACCAGCAACATGCCTAGAGTTGGCTTTATTTTCATTTATTCTCCCTTTTTCAGTGACAATGGCCAAGCTTGGGGGGCCCTTGTGGCTCTGCACAGCTCCTGACAGGAGGGGACAGCCGGGGGGATTTGGGATCTTATCCCAGGGAACAGGGACAGGAGGAGAGGGAACCGCCTCAGGCTGGGCCAGGGGAGGCTCAGGGTGGATAGCAGCAGGAATTTCCCCATGGAAAGGGAGCTCAGGGATTGGCACTGCCCAGGGAGGTTTGGGGTGCCCATCCCTGGAGGTGCCCAGGGCAGGGCTGGAGGTGGCACTGAGGGCTCTGGGGACAGGGTAGGGATGGGGCAGAGGCTGCACTCAGCGATCCTGGGAGGATTTTCCAGCCTCACTGCTCCTGGGATTCTGACTCCATCCTCATTTTTGGCTCAGAGGTGCAGGTGCCTTTTCCCTTCCAGCTCTGATTTTTGGGAGCGGTGATGAACCTCTCTGGTGCTGCTCTCTCCCCACCACTCCCAGCTTCCCCAGCCCCTGTTGTTAGTCAGAAAAGTGACTGATATGCAAATGTTGTTTCCTGTAAACTCCAGCAGTGCCGTGGCTGCAGCATCAATTATGGAAGTGCTATAAGGCACGGCTTTGTAGCATCGCTCTGAGAGTTCCAAAGGCGCTGTCTGGAGATTCCTCAGGTTTTTAATCTCAGCACCCTAGGAGAAAACATGCAGTCCACACAGCCTCCCCATCTGATATTTTATTAATGAGATTAAATGAGTAAGTAAATTATACATGTAAATCAAACAGAAAACAGAACGGGATAATATGAAGTCAGCACATTAATCAATTTATCAGCTCGGTTTGTTTGATGTGCTGTGATCAGCGATCTTGGTATCCTCCAACCACTCTGCTGCATACCAAAAATAAACAGCAGAACCCCTCACCCTGCTCTCAGATCTCCCTGCACATCATGCAGATATTCCAGAACCATCTGGAGATGAGCCTGAGCTGGGATCACTGCGGGCATTCCAGCCTCACCTGTCCTGGGACTGGGATTGGGTTGGGGCAAGGCCTCAATTTTCCAGAAGAATCGTGTTCTCTTTGGGGTGCTTGGGGAGGAAATAACCGAGGGGTGCTGTGACAGTGGGCAGGAGGTGACGTTGTCCCAAAGGCACGAGTGTGTCACACCCCAGGACAGAAAACCCTTCTCCCTTCCTTCGTCTGTGTTCTGGGCTGCGAAATGGGGTGGGATTCCCTCATGGCAGTAACGAGGGAGGGTTCTTGTGGAGGCAGGGGCAGGGGAGGCTGTCCCCACCTCCCAGCAGAACGAGCTGCTGGTCCCCGGGCTTTGCTGGTCCCTGGGCTTTGCTGGTCACGGCTTTGCTGCTGGTCCCGGCTTTGCCTCGTGCCCCTCCAAACACGGGTGTGAGATGTCGGAGGCTGCTCGCACACACTGCGGGAATATCCCTGGGGAATGGAGGAAATCCTGCCGGGAAGGGATGAGCCGGGCTGCTGAGCGGGGCTCTCGGGTTGTTCACACTCGCTGAGCTCTGATGCAGCACGTCCTGCCTGGTCCGAGTCAGGAGCTGACTGCAGAGAGGGATCCCCATCAAGACACTGTAAGTGTGGAATGTCTTGGTTAGGAAATGATTTAATGAAATCCGTCGGTTTTGGTGGGGATTGTTTTGCACCTCTCTGGGCTGAACACCACTGGAGGAGCACCTGTGGTTGGTTTGTTAGTTTGGGATACGCTGCATGTGAAGCCCTCGGGCTCCTGTGTGCTGCAGGGGCCCTTGGAAAGCTGCTTGTGCCCTTTCCTAAGGTTTGGAAAGTGGTTTTTTTGGTAATTCACCACCCTCATAAAGGAAGTGTTTTGGCTTGGCTAAAGGGTGGAGAGTTGCAAACGGCTGCAGCTCCCTCCTCTGCTCCCCTGCAGCCCCAGCAGGGAGGAGGTTCCCCCACCTCAGCAGTCACCTCCAGAAATGTTATTTCTGGGGCAGCAGGAGGCTCCTCTGCGGTCACTCCCTGCTTCTTTCCCTGACATTTTCCCCGAGATTTTCTAAAACTCAGCTCTTGACCAGGGCAGGGATTGTCCCCCTGTGCTGGTGCTGCTGGGGCACCTCCAGTGCTGGGGTCACTCCTGGGCCCCTCCTGCCAAAACAGACCCCGAGGGGCTGGAGCGTGTCCAGGGCAGGGAACGGAGCTGGGAAGGGAATGGAGAATCCCTGAGGGAGCTGGGAAGGGAATGGAGAATCCCTGACGGAGCTGGGAAGGGGCTGAGCCTGGAGAAAAGGAGGCTCAGGGGGACCCTGTGTCTCTGCACAGCTCCTGACAGGAGGGGACAGCCGGGGGGATTTGGGATCTGCTCCAGGGACAGGGACAGGAGGAGAGGGAACGGCCTCAGGCTGGGCCAGGGGAGGCTCAGGGTGGGCAGCAGCAGGAATTTCCCCATGGAAAGGGAGCTCAGGGACTGGCACTGCCCAGGGAGGTTTGGGGTGCCCATCCCTGGAGGTGGCACTCAGGGCTCTGGGTGGGGATGGGGCTCAGCTGGACTCGCTGACCTTGGAGGGCTTTCCCGGGGGACACAATTCTGTGATTGTTTGCTCAGCAAACTCCATCCTTTACCTTTGTGCATCAGAGCCTCCCGAGCAGTGAAACTCCCCAGCAGCCCCCCGTGAGAGGGGATCTGTGACTGCAGAGCTCAGCCTGGAACTCCCGGTGGATGTTTCCAAACTGCGCTCGCACCTCCTAAAATAGGGAGCAGTGGGCTGAGGGAGCTGACAGCATTATCCCTGCCTTGGCACCACTATTAGAGAGCTGCTGGCGTTTGGCAATTATTTTCATCCTGCACCATATGGTGAGGAAAATGTTTTCATTCCCCCACGTAGAAGGGAAGTTTTGCTGCGAGCCCTGTGCAGGATTGTCCCGCTCTGTGCTCCTGCCAGGCAGCAGGGCTGGTCTGGGGGAGGTTTGGGGTGAGGGCAGCGTTTCTGTGCTGCTCCAGGCTTGGAAAAGCTGCTCTAGGAGGTGCTGGGGCAGCACTGCTGCTCCTGAGGCCTCTGTCGAGGCTAAAGAGGGAATTATTCCCCGTTTCCTCAAGGACAGGGTTGTTAAACGTTGGAGGGGCTGCCCAGGGCAGTGCTGGAGTGACTGCTGGAACGTCTGGATGTGGCACCCTGGGCAGGTGACAGGCTGGGGACCACCCGAGGTCAGATCTCACCCTGGAGGTCTTTCCCAGCCTCAGTGGTGCCGTGATTTTGGTTTTCTCTGGAGGTGCTGAGCCCTCCTGCTCAGGAGGAGCTGTCTGCCCGGGGCAGGGGGGAGGCCCCAGCCCCGGAGGGATCCAAAAGCCACGTGCAGGTGGCCCTGGGGACACGGGGCAGGGCTGGGATGTGCCAGCCGTGCTCTCGGAGGGCTGGGAGTGATGGGCACCAGGGGAAGGCAGCTCCGCCCGCGGTTCTCCTGCGCCTCTCCCTGCAGGGGGTTGTGGCACCAGTGAAATCCTCACAGGCAGGACAGATCCCAGCACGGTGACATTCCCGGCGCTGAGAGCAGAGTAATTAGAGCCTGTGCTTTATAAATAGGCACCCCTGGAACTGCTCCTGCTCCGAGAGCTCCTCGTTATCCGTGTTTGCTGCTGCCTGACCCGGGCTGAGCGTGTTCTGCAGCCCTGGGTCCGACACTCAGCCTGTGCCGGCGAGGGGCCGGTGCCGGTGCCGAGGGAGCTCCGGGCTCGCAGCCGGAGGTGCCGGCCTGGGAGGGGGCACAGCGGGGCTCTCCCAGGTTTGGAGCATGGGGAACTATTCCAGCTCTTACCACACACCTCTGTTCGTGTCTGTGTCGGATGCACAGAATGGGAAATGCATTTTATGGAGATTCTGGCATTTGCTTTCAATCCTATTAACAAAACCCCACCTTTGTGTCAGGAATGCTGAAGTCTTTGGTGACAGAGACACTTAAAAGGAAATTTCAGTTGATTCCAACGCTTGACAAAACCACTTCTAAAATTTTTTTATATGTAAGAGATTGAAATAATAATAAAGTATCATAAAAAGGAGACAGACAAACACTTTTCCTTTAAAGTGTCAGGGTGCTGTGTCTGTGCTTTCTGAGGTTTACCCGTTGACCTATCTGCACCTTCCACCCCTTTTCCAAATGGAATTTTCTTGGAGTGCCTTTTCAGGCTGTGAGTGGTGATCCGGTGGGATTGGGCTGCCCGGGCTCTTTCCCAAACCTTCTGCAGAACCATCAGGAGCTGCTCTTTGGGAACTAAAGCTGATGAATTATCAGGGTGCCCTGGGGTGTTTGGTTAAATTTAGGCAGCTTGGGACTCTTTTGAAGGACGCTGAGCAATGGCCGGGTGCTCCTTGGAAGGGTTTGTGCTGCAGCACAGGAGGGAAGTGCTGTCCTCATTTCTGTGGTATTTTTGCTACAGGAGAAAAAACAAAATGCAGCTGTATTAGAGATTATTACCTGAGAATTCCTAGGCTAATTGGAATTATTACCTTTTTGTCTTCCACAAAGATATTAAAATAATACTGGAAAACTTTTACCTCTGGGAGCACTTTCTTGATTTCCTCTAAGATTCTACTGTTCCTAAGTCATTGTGGAACTATTTAAACCTTCCAAAGTTTCTGTGAATTTGGACATAAGCCACAACTCTTAAAATTCAGTGTCGTGTGGGTGGGTTTTTGGATTTTTTTTGTTGGTGGTGTTGCTGTGTCCCCTCCTTGTCCTGTCACCTCATCTGTGCTGGGAGGGACCTCAGAGCCCACCCAGTGCCACCCCTCCCCTGGCAGGGACACCTCCCACTGTCCCAGGCTGCTCCAAGTGTCCAGCCTGGGACACTGCCAGGGATCCAGGGGCAGCTGCTGGATCCTGGCAGGGTGGACACGGTGTCCTGGTGGGGTGGACATTGTCCTGGCAGGGTGGACATGGTGTCCTGGTGGGATGGACACTGTACCAGTGCTCTGTGCTGGACCCAGGTGGGATGGACACTGTGTCCTGGTGAGATGGGCATTATATCCTGGCAGGATGGACACTGTCCCAGAGCTCTGTGCTGTCCCCTGGTGGGGTGGAGACTGTGTCCTGGCAGGGTGGAGACTGTGTCCTGGCAGGGTGGACACTGTCCCAGCACTCTGTGCTGTCCCCTGACGGGGTGGACACTGTCCTGGGGGGTGGACACTGTCCCAGCGCTCTGTCCTGCCCCCTGGAAGGGCTGTGTGAGCAGTGCTCTGCCCACAGCAGGTGCCAGCCCAGGGACACGCTGTCTCCAGGCCTGTGGTGTGTTCCCGTGGGGAATGCTGGCTCTGGGGCAGGACCAAAGGCACCGACCCTCCCGGGCTTATCTCAGTCACCAGTCCCGCCTTGCGTCGCCGGCGGGAGGGAACGGGTGCAGGGGAGTTAAACACACAGAAGGAAAGGAAGCAAAAAGCCAAGTGTGAAGTCTGGGAATCAGTCTTGAGTATTTGTGCAAACTGTTGAACGAATACTTGCAAACAACAACTAAATTTAGCTTTTCAAATGGTTCTAAACAAAAACATGCAGCTGAATTACAGGGAATTATCATATGGTGCTAGAGGGGCTGGGTTAGAGGGGCCTGGTGCTGGAACAGCCGAGTGCAGTCAGAGGGAGCTGGAGGTGCCTGGTGGGGAAGGTTCCTGCGTGCCCTCCAGGGTTCACCTGCCAGCCCGGGGACTGTCCCCCTGTGCTGGCACTGCTGGGACACCTGCAGTGCCTTGGGCCCAGGCTGGACTCCATGGGCTGGGAGGGCTTTTCCCACCTCAGGCATTCTCTGAAATACTTCTTCCATGTGTGCACACATCTGGTGTGAGATTTTCCCTCTTTTGTTCTTTTTTTCCCCTGAAATTCTTCCTGGGCTTAGGGAGGAGGTGGGGCAGACCCAGGTGGAAGAGTTCATCCTCCAGACCAGCCCGGATTGGCACAACTGCTCTTGCCCCGACCTGCCCATTTTCCCACTGATCTGCAAATGCAGGAAAGGCAAGATACCAGTCTAAAAATGAACAAAACAAAATAAAAAGCCTCATCTTTGCTATTGTTGATTGAGATTTATAGGATCTTTTGCAACGTGAATAAATGGTGCTGGGGACATGCCCTTTGTCCTGCTCATTCAAAGAGAAGCAAATTATTTGATTGTTTGTTAAGGTCAAGCACAAGGATCACTGGACTCATTGAAGGTTACAGAGCTGTCCCTGAAGCTGGGTCTGGACTGTTCCATCCTGACTCTCTCTGGATGATCTGGGCCCTGGGTGTGCCACAACACCCCAAGGGCCCTCACAGTGTGAAATTTGTCACGTCCAAGCCCCAAACCCCGTGCAGGTCCTGCTCTAGGGGGAGTTTGCAGGGGCTGCCCAGGGCTGTTCCCCCAGAGCGTGGAGGAGCTCTGAGGAGCACAGAGTGAGTGCTCTGCCCCAGAGGTGATTGCGTTTGGCCGTCTCTGGGGAGCTGTTCCAGCTTTGCAGGTCTGCCAGTGGAGGAACTGTTTCCTCTGGACTGCAGCTCTGCGAGACCGAGCCCACCCCGATGGGTCAGAGCTCTCCTTTTGTTCAAGAGTTGTTATGTAAATGCAATTTCCCGGGTTGGGTCCATCCCACAGTGGGAGGAGGAGCAGAACGCCTCGAGGAACGGGTGTGAGGGTTTTGCTGGTCCCCTCCTCTTGTCCCAGCCCGTGTCTGGGTCCTTGAGGCCACATCCCTCAGGGTGGGTCCTTCAGGACCCTTCCAGCTCCAGCTGTGTGGTGTGGGACATGTCTGGTTGTTCCTGGAGAAGCTCCCGGGCGTGGAGGGGCCCTGGGGGAGCTGTCTGTGCATCTCTGAGTGTGCGGTGCTGGGACAGCTCCACCTCCACCAACAGCTGGTGCCGCTGAGAGCACCCAGTGTCCTGTGTCCCGCTCCCCATTGCACGGAATCGTTCCTAACCACATTCCGGACACCTCATGCCCAGCCCGTGCCTGTGAGCAGCTCGTTCCGAGCGCTGGGCACTGCGGGGCTGTGTCACTGTGCCCTTGTGCTGAAGGGCAGCTCCGGGCACTGCTGCCACCCCGGGGAACCCAGCCCTGCCCTCCCCTCTCCTTCCCTACCACGGAAACGCTGCAGCGTCGTGTGCCGCGGGAGAAGGGGAAGAATTCCCTTTTGTGTACACTCGAATTTCTTCTGGCAGCTGGGAAGGTCTAATGGGATGTGGTAATGAAGGGAGAAGCTTCCAGGAACCAGGATCTGCCTTTACTGAAAGAGAGAGCGGCAGAGGCCTCCTGATTATCGCGGGGCTTTAATTGGAACGCTGCACTCCCAAATGGCTATGATGCAAGCCGTGGGCAGGGGCGGGGGCGCGGGGCCCGGCGGGGATGGAAGGGAGATGCCACAGGGACAGCGGCACGGGCGGGGCGCTGCGGGAGGGACAATCGGGACATTGTGTGCGCCACATGTGCCTGGGAGCGTTCGGGGCAGCCCCGGTGGGGCTCTCCTGCAATTCCTGATCCCTTATGCAACTTCTCTGGAACCAGAGGAGAGGAACTCCAGCCGGGAATTGAGCCGGGCGAGGTGCAGCCGAGGGGCTGCTGCTGAATGCTGCACCTGGGAAGGGTTCAGCCTGGGAAGGGTTCATCCCGGGAAGGGTTCATCCTGGAATGTTCATCCTGGGAAATGTTCATCCCAGGAAATGTTCATCCCGGGAAGGGTTCATCCCGGAATGTTCAGCCCGGAATGTTTAACCTGGCAGGGGCAGCCCGGGTAAACAGAGGCAGCAAACAGCGCTCCCCGCTCGTGTGTTTGGCTCAGGCAGGGGTTTGTGTGTGTTGGAGAAGGCCCCGGGGGAAGGAGGCTGCTCATTCCCGGCTGTCTGCAGGGAGTTCGGCTGTCAGGGGATTCCTGGCTTTTTTTGAAGGTCTTTAGGTGTCCCAGTGGAAATTTGGGAAATAATCTGTCAGTGGGTTTGTGTTCCTTGGTGGAAGGCTCTTGGTGCCCTGGTGGAGTCTGTCAGGCAGATCATCATCTCCAGATGCCCTGCTGGAACCTCGGGGAGAAACGCTGGTGGCTCATCCTTGGTGTGAAGGTCTCTGGCTGTCCTGGTAGAATTTTGGGAAATAATCTGTCAATGGATTTCTGCTCCTTGGTGAAGGCCTTTAAATATCCTGGAAGAATCTTTCAGTGGATTTTAGGTCTTTGGCAAAGGTCTCCAGATGCCCTGGCAGAATTCTGGGAAGTAACAGATCAGTGGGTTTGAGCTCCTTGCTGAGATCTCTGAGTGCCTTGGGGTAATTTTAGGAAATCATCTGTTGGTGATTTTTCTTTCTCCGTGGCGAAGGTCTCTGTCTTTCCTGGCAGAATTTGGGGAAATAGCCTGTCAGTGGTTCATTTGCTCGCCGGTGAAGGTCTCTAGCCCAGAGTCTCCTTTTCTAGGTAGAATGTTAGGAAATGGAAGTACCGGAGTGGGCAGCCCTGCGTTCCAGAAAGGTCTGGAGCCTCCAGCAGCTCCCAGGGCCCCTGGCTGGAGCTGCCGGTGCCGTTCCCGGCGCTGCCGCCGCAGCCTCTCGCCGCCTCCTGGCACCGCGCTCGGTTCTGGTTCCGCGCTCGGTGCGGGGAGCGGGCGGGGGTCTGGGGGTGCCGCGGGCGGGGGGGCCGGGCCGGGGAAGGCGGGGCGGGAGGGCGGCGCAAGAGGGCCGAGCATCCTCCGCCGCCGGGCCGGTTGCCAGGGCGACGGCTGCGTGGCAACGGGCTGGCAGCGGGGACCGCCCGCCGCGGAGCCGCGCAGCGCCGGGCGCAGCTCCGGGCACGGCGGCGCCGAGCGGGCACGGCAGAGCCGAGCGCTGCCCTCCGCGCTGGATGCTGCGGGGCCGCCCGGGAGCAGCCGCGCTCCGCCGCCCCCCGCCCGCACAGCCGCGGCCGCCGCTCCCGGGAGCCGCAGCGCTCGCTCGCTCTTCGCCGCCGGGGCCGGCGCGGAGCGGAGATGGTGCCGCTGGTGCGGGGCGCCGGGGGCTCCCACCAGTGGCTGGCGATCGTTTTCCTCGGCCTGTGCTGGTTCCTTCCCTCCGGGAGATTCGCCGCGCCGGGAGGAGACTTCCCGGGCTCCGCCGTGGACAATCTGGTGGTCAGGAAAGGGGACACGGCCGTGCTGAGGTAGGAGGCGGTCGCGGGAGGGAGGGAGGGAGGCGAGGACGGAGCGCGGCCGCCGCTGCGGCATCCCCGAGCTGCCCGAGGCTCCGGCGAAGCCCTGGCGGGGATGCTGCGCTCGGCCCGGGGCTGCCCCGGTGATGCGGGACCCTGTCCCCAGCGCCACCCGGCACCCGCAGCCCTGCAGCCCCGGGCCGCTCGCCGGCTCCCAGGCCGGGTCTGTTCCGCGCTTTGCCCTTTTCCACCCCATTTAAGAAGCCCCGGCTGTTGCTAGAAGTTCGGAAATGGGCTGTTGGGGTGAAATGATGCAGTTTTGGCTTGCGGGGGCTCTGCAGAGCAAGCGGCGCGGGGCTGTGGCAGGGGGAGGACGGTGAAACCCTGCCGGAGCATTACCATGGGTGCCATTTATTTTGATACATGGTTCTGTATTTCCCAACGATCGGAACGCTGGCTCCGTGCCCCGGGAGATTTTGTGCTTCCCGTGGCTCCGTTCCTGCCTCTCCTAATGGACCCTGTGCTCCCGGATCTCCTCGGCTTTGACTGGAGCAAAATCTGTTTGCCAGCGCTCAGGCGCCACAATCCACTCGAGCCTTTCGTTCTGGTTCGTGTTCACAATCCTCTGCCCTGATTTCATCACTCCCCCGGCCCCCACTCTAACTTTTACCCCTGTGTTGTACTTCTGCCTCGATCCTACCACAGCTCAAACCCCATTTTCTCCTCCCCTGGAATCCGGTTGAAGCTCCTGGCTGAAATCTCTGGTTTAATTAGCAGCAGTTCCCAGCTATGGGGTCTCTGGCTGCGTTATTTCTTGTTGGGCTGTCACGGGGATCTCCAGGTTACGATGTGTTTTATCCAGAAGCGTTTTTAATGATCCAGCAGTGCTGTAAAATGCTGCACGAGGCATTTCGGGAGGGCTCTGGAAGCGTTTTTAGGCTGCTGCTGTTGTAGTAGCTCCTGAAAATACAGTAGATGTCTATGTAGGGCAGCTGACAAGTGGTTTTTATGTGTACCTCAATTATCCTCTGTATTTTGAGACGTGCTCAGGTCCTCGTGCTCTCTGTGGCACAAATGGAGAACCAAAGGAAACCATAATTAAAAAGTGGTTTATTTGTGCTGTTGCAGAGAAATTACTTGATGGGTTCGCAGGCTGTTAAGACATACCCAGCCACTCTTAAGCACTATTAGTACCCAAATACGTCCAAAACGACCTCATTAAAGATCGGTGTGACTGCTCCCAAGGCAGCCCCGTGGGGTTCGGCTGGAGCACAGGCCTCAGCTGTGTCCGGAGCTGGGGCCGGTGCAGCTGGGTGGGTTACACAGACCGAACGGGGGCTCTGGGCTGGGAGCCTCCCTGGGAGGGCCAGGGTGTGCTTTGGGAGGAGAGGCTGCTCCAGGAGGCGCTGGCAGCGCTGCCCGGCCCCGGTGTGGAGCCGTGGGACGCTGGAATGTTGTGAGCTGCACCTGGGTCTCACTCCTCGTGCCCTCTGATCAGCTCCTTTCATTTCCCGAGCCCTCGGCAGGGCTGCTTTAACCCCCGGGTTATTCTGTTTGCAGCTGGTACCTGGAAAGGGGAAGTGCAGGATCACAGAGTGAGCAGCAGCCCCAGGCTCCTTGTCCGAGCCTCTCACTGCCCATCACCCCTGCTCCTCTGAGGCTGTCCCTGCTGCACTTGTACTGTAAATATGTCTAATAAGCACTAAAGTAATTGCTGTGGGTATTGGAGGTGCTGGAAATGGGCTTTGTTTAAGTGCAGACTCCAGCGAGGGGGCGAAGCCGTTCGGGTGCTGAAGGAGGAGTTTGTTCCCCCGGCTCAGGGGGCTCTGAGCCCAGCCCTGCTGTAGCTCCTGGCCCCTCCCGGCAGGACGGCCGGGGCTCCCCGTGTGGATTCCCCCTCCCTGCTCCGGGCTCAGCCTCTGTGCCAGCGAGGGCTCCAGAATCCCGGCCCGGGGGAGCGAGGGCAGCACCGCAGCCGCTCCCGGTTCCAGTCCCCGCCGGAGCCTGGGCGGCACTGCCGCCGCTTTGAGTCAGCATTTCCCGGGCTGCAGGGAGCTCGGGGGGTTTCTGGGCCGGGGCTGGGCTGGAGCCGGGCCCGGGGGTGCCCTGGCCGGGCTCTGGCTGCCGCTGGGCACCTCTGCCTGTGCCCTGAGGGTCACAGCAGAGGGGATTGATGGGCTGCACCTGGAATGAGCTCAAACCCTCAGTCCCGAGCCTTGTTTTGTGCTGGTGTGCCAGGGGAGAAGGACAGAGCCCCCCGATGAGTGCAGGGCCGGCGTGAGCCAGGTCCCAGCTCTCACACCGAGGTGTCGTTGTCTCACCTGAAGAGGAGGAGTGGAGGCTCGTGGGCCGCTGAGGTTTCCCAGGACAAGTCTCTGTGTGCTCACACAAAGTAAAACAAGCGGCGGCTCCCTTGTTTTACCTGTTAATTCCTGTATCAGTGTCATCAGTCTGGTTCGGATCAGACACACGGGACTCTGTGTGTGCTGCAGGGGAGCACCTGAGCATCGGGACCCTGTGTGTGCTGCAGGGGAGCACCTGAGCATCGGGACCCTGTGTGTGCTGCAGGGGAGCACCTGAGCATCGGGACCCTGTGTGTGCTGCAGGGGAGCACCTGAGCATCGGGACCCTGTGTGTGCTGCAGGGGAGCACCTGAGCATCGGGACCCTGTGTGTGCTGCAGGGGAGCACCTGAGCGTTGTTCCCTCCCGTCCCAGCACTCCCAGAGCACTCCCGGTGCTGCTGCTCAGCCACACCCGCCCCTCACCCCGGGACCCCCGGTGTGTGTGTGGGGGTGGGTGCCCTTCCCCTCCCCTCGTGCCAGGCCCATGGCAGGGCAGGATGCTGCTTTGCTGCTGCCCAAGTGGCACAGGGGTGTGGGGGATTGTCCTGTGGTCCCCAGGTGGCACAGGGGCGCTGGGACTGTCCCCTGGTGACACAGGAGTGGGGGATTGTCCCCTGGTCCTCAGGTGGCACAGGAGTGTGGGGGATTGTCCTGTGGTCCCCAGGTGGCACAGGGGCGCTGGGACTGTCCCCTGGTGACACAGGAGTGGGGGATTGTCCCCTGGTCCTCAGGTGGCACAGGAGTGTGGGGGATTGTCCTGTGGTGCCCAGGTGGCACAGGGGTGCTGGGACTGTCCCCAGGTGCCCAGGCCAGCACCCCCAACACCAGCAGTCACCGTGCCCATGTGTCCCTTCCCGAGGGACAGATGGGGGAGAAGCTTTGCCCGGGATGCACTGGGCACCAGTTTTGGTGCAGGAACTCCTCAGCAGGGGGGTTTAAAGAGATCCCTCCCTAGCCAGGAGCTGTGTCTGTGCTGAGCTGTTTCTGCAGCCTCACTGATTGAAGCCTGGTCCCCGTGTTTGGTTTCAGTGGGTGATGGATCCCCGCAGTCCCAGCGCTGTTTGTTTGTTGAAGTTATAAGAAATTCTGTCAGTAACAGTTGTTTTGCATGGCATGGCAGAATAATTTTGGGAAGCAGTTGATTTTCAGTAGCTGAATTCCATCCTGCATCCTTTCTGTATTCTTCCCAGGCAGCCGGTTAAGATTTTATGAGAATACACGAGGAAGGAGAGAGCAAGTTCTGAAAGCATGGTTTTATTAAAAGAATAAATTGCTGCTGTGCAGAGTGGTAGAAATTCAGGAACCAGGCTGTGTTTCCAGAGCCGGGCATGTCCTGACCCTCAGCAAGATCCCCTTGGGGGAGGGATCACCCCGTGCTCCAGCACATCCATCTCCTGACAGCACAGGTGGCACTTGGGGAGAGGAGTGCTTTGGGAGAGGTGACAAATGCAGAGACCTTGGCAGGGGCAGCCGGTGCCACCCTCTGTGCCACCCCCCCCACCCCGTGTCACCCCCCTGTGCCACCCCCCTCCCTGGCCCGGGAGCAGGCCTGGGTGCTCAGGGGGAACAGGGGCCACCCCCACCTGGCTGCTCCCATTCCCGGGGTGTGTTAGGGGCTGTGGGGGGGACAGGGGGCAGCCCAGCTCAGGATGGCAGTGGGAGGCATTCCTGTGCCCTGGGAAAAGCAGGAATTCCCTTTTCCCTGCTGGGGCTGCTCCGGGGTGTGCCTGGGGCTCTCCTTTGCACAGCCCGGGGAGGGGGGACACGGTAGCAGCGCCTGCAGCCCCCCTGGAGATCGGAGTGTGCGGGGCTGAGGATGATCAAAAGGGTTCTTCTAGCACATAGAGGGTTTCATCGTGCCTTTGCTTTCCTCAAAGCTCCCGGGTAATGAAAACAAATCTAAGTGGGAGTACCTTGATAGTACCTTTGTAGTACCTTTGTAGTACCTTTACGTTGTGTCAGTGCAGCAAATTGGGCTTTAGGAGCTGCCGTGGCTTTTACAAAAGCAGGAGATCATTTTGGCAGTGTGTGGTTGTAGAGGAGTTCAGGGAACGTGCTCGGTGCAATACTGTGGGCTCTTCATGCAGAGTTAAAGCTGGGGCTGGGCCGAAGGGAGGAGCAGAGGGCTCTGTGTCCAGCAGGGCTCTGTGTCCCACAGGGCTCGGTGTCCAGCAGGGCTCCGTGTGTGTCCAGCAGGGCTCCATGTCCAGCAGGGCTCGGTGTCCAGCAGGGCCCCGTGTCCAGCAGGGCCCCGTGTCCAGCAGGGCCCCGTGTCCAGCAGGGCCCCGTGTCCAGCAGGGCTCCGTGTCCAGCAGGGCTCGGTGTGTGTCCAGCAGGGCTCTGTGTCCAGCAGGGCTCGGTGTCCAGCAGGGCCCCGTGTCCAGCAGGGCCCCGTGTCCAGCAGGGCTCCGTGTCCTGCCTGGTCACAGCGCTGGAGCCCCGGCCAGCCCCGCGTGTTTGACTCAGAGCTGCTGGGGCTGGGGCAGCCGTGCTCCCCTGAGGGTGATCACAGGAAAACGCCTTGGTTTGGTCACAGATCAGGAGCTTTGGGGCTCTTGGGCTTGTTTGCTGGACTGGAAATGCTTCGTGTGCAGCCTGGTTGCTTTTCTTCACCTCGGAGAGTTCTGGGCCCATGTCCTGGGCAGTGGCACTGGGCAGTGGCACTGTCCCCTGCCGTGGGCACCCAGGCTCAGCCTGGGGAGGCTGAGGGGGCTGTGCCTCAGCCCAGCACTGCCCAGGCTGGGCTTTGCTGCTCTGCAAAGGTTTGGGCACATGGGAAGGAGCTGATCCGAAATGACCCGCCTTGTTTGCTGCCTGCTCTTGGATTTTCCCAACCTCTTCCCTTCCTAAGCACTGCTGCTTGTGGAAAAGGTTCCTGTCTGAGGAATGGGAGGAGCAGCTCCTGGGAGCTCCTCTGCCCCAAATGTGGGGAGTGTGACCCTGTGTCCCCATGCAGGCAGGGTGACCCTGTGCCCCAGAGTGTCCCTGTGTCCCCATGCAGCCAGGGTGACCCTGTGCCCCAGAGTGTCCCTGTGTCCCCATGCAGGCAGGGTGTCCTGTGCCCCACAGTGCCTGCAGTGCCCTGGGGCAGTGCCAGGCCCTGCTGTGCCCTGCATTCTGGCTGCTGCCTCAGGGTTCTGTGTGACTCCCTGGAATTTCCGGGATCTCTCCTTGCCCACTGAACTCGACTTTGCCAGCTGGGAACTCAGGGCAGTCTCCTTGTTCTGCTTGGTGGCTCTGCCCCAGGGAGAGTTGGTGGTTCGGGGGAGATGCCCACCCAGTGTGGGTTTTCTAAAGCTGTGGGGTGAGCCCTGCTCTGGCAGGAGCTGGGAGCAGCAGCCAAACCCATCCCTGCAGCCCCTGTGGCTGTCAAACATTCCCATTTCCACACTGCCCTTCCCCATTCCCTGCTGCTCCTCTGGCTGTCAAACATTCCCATTTCCATACTGCCCTTCCCCATTCCCTGCAGCTCCTCTGGCTGTCAAACATTCCCATTTCCACACTGCCCTTCCCCATTCCCAGCAGAGCCTTGTCGTGGGTCAGGGTGGGCCTGGCCAGACAAAACCTGCCTGGGACCAGCCCCTGCTTCACCTCCCTCGCTCAGGGGCTCCAAACAAAACTCCATCGTTGTGGCCATCACCGTGGATTTGTCCTGGGGCTCCCTGGCTGTGCCTCCTGAGCTGTGCAATCCATGGATTGCCAGGGCAGCGGTCCTGAGAACACCCAGCTGCAAACTTTGCATCCAAAACTGAGCAGCTCCTCAGGAGGATGTGGGTGCCTAATTAATATTTAAATTACCGAGGGGCCTGTGACTTTTGGAGACTGGGATTTACCAGTTTGGCCTTCTTTTCCAAGGAGAGCCATCCTTTACAGCTGGGAGTGATGGTGTCCTGGGAAAGCTGTGGCACGTCTGTCAGACATCCACCCGTGTCATTTGTGTCACTGAGAACTGAGCTCTTGGCAAGGAAGTTCTGCAGCGGGAGGAGAGCGGGTGGGCAATGAGTTCATGCAGCAATTGGAATTTTGGGACACTCTGTGAATCCCAGTGCCCCCAGTGCCTGCTGCTGCTGGCAGTGAGCACAGGCACTGCTGTCTGTGCAGTGTCACAAATATAAAAGTTCCCTTCTTTCCTTTATGATGTCACAAGGTCCATTTCTCGACTTCCATACTCTTTATGTTCTGGTGCAGTTTGGGGCCATAAACCCTTCAGCTCCGTGGAGTTTCATCCTGAAGCGTGTCCGTGGGATGTGCAGGCTCCTGTGCACACCCCCAGTAAATGAAGTTGTTGTTTGCACAAGAATTTCCCTTCCCAATCCCTGCCAATTATTAAACAAGCACATTATGGCACTTGCTTCTTGTCTGTGCGGCAATAATAAATAAATTCAGCGCAAATTAAAATAATTTATCATTTTAAATGATGGTGAATGTTTCAGCTGTTCTGCAGAGAAGCTAACAAAACAAGGAGTCAGTAAGGGATAAAAACTGGGATTTGTTCCAAAGGGCTGTTCTGCTGAGGAGAAAACAGAGACTTAATGACTCTCCCTGTCTCGGTGTGTGAGCGCTGAGTGCAGCTGATGTCCCAGGGGAGGGTCCCGGGGTTTGGGGCGCTGCTCCCCCGGGCCAGGCAGCCCACGGGGTTGGACAGTGGGGCTGGAACGGGGCTGCTGCTCCTCTGGGGAGCTCTGGGGACCCACAGTGATCCCATGGGCTCTGCTGGGCAGCTGCAACCCTCACCTGAGGCAGGGCAGGGAGGGCAGCTGGGCACAGCCCCGGGAATGGGGCACTCCAGGGGCTGGCCCTGATCCCAGTGGGAATGGGGCAGGGCTGGGGCTGGCCCTGATCCCAAAGGGAATGGGGCAGGTCTAGGGCTGTCCCTGATCCCAAAGGGATCTCCTGGATCTCCATTGAGATCCCTGGTGTCCATGGGCCATCCCCTGGGTCTCCACTGAGATTCCTGGTGCCCTGGCATCTCCTGTGTCTGTGGCACTGGCCCAGCCTGGCCAGGTGTCCTTCCTCTGCCCTGAGCTGGGCTCACACGGCTCAGGGGGGCTTCCAGAGAGGGGTGGGTGAGGTGGACAGTGAAGTCCTGGTTCATGGCTGCACTGGGCTCGGCAAGGTGGTGGTTGGGTGCTCGGGGCTCTTTCCAACCCAAATCTCTCGTGAGAGGTTCTTCCCTGCAGGTTCTCTGCAGACTCCGTTCTGTCCGTGGCTGTGGACAGGGGAGGGGAGGGAGGGAAGCCGGGGAGGGGCAGTGATGGTGCTGAGGGGAGAGAGCAGCAGCTCCCAGGTGCAGAGCCTTGGCCACATCCACGGGAGGAGGGGCGCCAGGAAACCTGTTATGAAAGTGGCCTAATTATAACGAGCAGTTTTCCCCCTGGCTGGAACAAGTGGACTAGAAAATTGTACTAGACTTTTCATTCAGAGACTATTAAAGAGCAGGGAAAGAGAGAACAAAATATAGCTTTTGTCACAGCTCTTTTTATTTCCTTTTTTTTTTTTTTTTTTTTTTTTTTTTTTTTTTGTATAGAGTCACATGGTCACTGCACATGGTCAGAAATTGGTTTCAAATTAATTTAATTATGGTATTTAGTTTGTGATTTTTTTAAAACCTGCATAAACCCCCTGCGTGTTACATTTCTGGTAGTGTGAAGGTGCAAGCACTGAACAGAAACCACACATGAAATGTGGATAATGAGGTCATCTGGGGGGACTGCAGCTGGGGGCGGCCCCAGGCTGGGGGACACGCTGGGCTGAGCCCGGGAGCGAGAATGTGAGAAAGTGAGAGTGTGAAAATGTGAGAGTGTGAAAATGTGAGAATGTGAGAATGTGAGTGCCTCTTGCAGCGGGCTGGGAGAGGGGCTGGGGCTGAGCAGGGGCAGTTTGGCTGTCCCGGGTGAGGGGAGGGCAGTGCTGTGCGGGGTGGGCAGGCCCAGGGTGGGCAGGGGGATCCCAGCACAGCCCGAGCCCTGCAGCAGCCTTGGGGCTGAAGGGAGGCAGGCTGGGGCTGGATTCAGCAGAAATCCTTCAACTCAAGGAGGAGCCGGTCCCTGATTCTCTGGATTTCACACACACTCGGGTTCAGTGAGCTCCTCCAGCTTTGCCTCGTTTGTGTGGGTTTGGTTTCTGCACCCACAGCTCCCAGCACCACCCCAGGATATTCACCCTGAGCTGCTCTAGTGGGGTGCTGGATCCAAACTGTGATTTACTGAGCCCAAACACCTTTTCGGCTCCAGGGACAGCCCCTGAGCATCCCCCTCCCACAGCCAGCTCTGGGTTCTTGGCTCCTGGCCTGCCTCTGCCCTGTCACAACCTCCTCAACCCACACAGACAAAGAAATGCACTGAGTCATCCTTAACCTACTCCACTTCTTTACTTGCATTAATACCTCAAAACAATATAAACAATATTCCTTCTGAGCCCTGGCTCAGCTAATCTTGTAAAAGGAAAATGGATTTGGATGTGCATAAAACACGAAAAGCCACAGAATCAAAAAAGTGGATGAAATTCACAGAAATCAAGATTTTCAAGGCAGTCAGCCCAGAACCATCTCACTGGGATTAAAAATAAATTTGGTTACAGGAAATCACCTCCTGTGCTGTTCCCTTTGCCGGGCTGATCCCAAGGAGGGCAGGAGGCAGCGCAGCCCGGGGCAGGGGGGCTGCAGCAGCCCCGGGGTGGGGTCCCAGCACACGGCAGCGCTCAGGGCCGGGCTGAGCTCCCGGAGGAGCCTGGCCTGGGGCAGGGAGAGCTCCCTGCAGCCCTGCTGGGGGAGGGGGACACAGGGACAGGGCTGGGGACACAGGGACAGGACAGAGGGACAGGGGCACAGGGACAAGGACAGGGGCACAGGGACAGGGGGACAGGGACAGGGCTGGGGACACAGGGACAGGACAGAGGGACAGGGGCACAGGGACAAGGACAGGGGCACAGGGACAGGGCTGGGGACAGAGGACAGGGCACAGGGACAGGGGCACAGGGACAGGGCTGGGGATGGGGATGGGGCACAGGGACAGGGGGACAGGGACAGGGGCACAGGGACAGGGCTGGGGACACAGGGACAGGACAGGGGGACAGGACAGGGGCACAGGGACAGGGCACAGGGACAGGGGCACAGGGACAGGGGCACAGAGACAGGGCTGGGGATGGGGCACAGGGACAGGGGCACAGGGACAGGGGTGCAGGTGGCCGAGCTCCCCAGCACAGGATCTGTGTTCAGAGAGCCCCGGGCCCTGTGCTGCCATGGGCTATGTCAGCACCGAGCTGTGCTGGAGCTCAGCCAAGCCTGCAGGGCACTGGGAACGGCCCCGGGGGACTGGGAATGTCCCCGTGGAACTGGGAATGTCCCCGTGGAACTGCTGTGCTCCATATAGGAGCCTTGCAGGAAGCTCTTCCCTCCTTCCCAGGCATGGGGCATTTTGCAGCCAGCACCTGGAGACAGCACCAGGGACTCGTCACCGGGGCCAAACCACAGAGTCATCACCCCCAGATTTAGGGAGGAAACACATTATTCATAAATTCATAACATTCAGATACAATTCAGATCTCATAAATTCAGGGAAAAGCAGATAAATTACCAGACCCAAGGCAGCTCTGCTGGGAAAGAGTTTGGGTGTGGAAGAGAAATCCCTCCCTGGGGGCATGGGGAGGGGCTGGGCTGGAATTCCCAGGGCAGCTGTGGCTGGGGGCAGTGCCCAGGGCTGGGGGCAGCCTGGGGCAGGGGGAGGTGCCCCTGCCCTGGCAGGGGTTCAGAAGGAGAGGAGCTTTAGAGTCCCTGCCAAGCTGAACCAGTCTGGGAGTCTGTGAATTCCTCCCTGTAAGAATTCTGTGTTTAGATAATTGTTTTGTTTGTTTGGGTTGGTTTTGTTTTGGTTTGGTATTTTTCGTAGCATTGTTTGCTTTCACTTTTTCCTTTTGTTTTGTTTCGGGTTGTGTGTTTTGTTCTGGCAGCTGTGTGCAGCATCCCAGACTCCCGGGTTTTCTGGGAATATTGGCTCAGGCTGCCCCTGGGGTGGCGCTTCCCTCTCTGTGGGATCCACACTCTGACCCTGTTCTGGGGGAGCTTTTTAACATTCCTGTGCCTCAACAAAACGGAGGCTGTTCCTGTAGCGGTTCCAAAAACATTTTCACCAGCTAAGAAGATCTTTAAATAGTCCTCGCCGAGCGAGGCTGCTAATTTGCATGACAGCTTGATTAAACGTAACCTGCTTCCACACTTAATTTATTTTGAAACTGCCCAACATTTTCATTCCATGCCATTAATTTTACATTACTAGCCTGGTTTGATTATTTAAGAAGGCAGGTAATTTTATCATCTTCGTTGGTGTAAGTTCAGATCCATACTGAAAAATGGCCTGAAAGGGGTTATAAATAACAAAAGCCTTTGCTCCACATGAAGATCTGTTGGATCTGGTGGTGTGATGCAGAAGGAAGTGAAGATTTAGGTGGTTTAATGTTCATCTTTGATTCAGCAGAGCCTGGGCTCAAACGTGGCCCCACATTGCTGTGTCTGTTCCAAGTGTGAGGGACCCAAAAGGCAGCACTGAAGGGTGCATCCTCCCCAGGGCTCCATTTCCCCGGGAAGTGACATTTTCAGGAGAAGGAGGCTCAGGTGGAGCCGTGGCAGGTCCCTCTTGCAGTGGATGTGTCACAGAAAGGGGCCACAGCTCTGCTCCCCTCACGTCGGTGCCAAGCGCTGCAGAAAAGGGTCCAGGCAGGAGCCTCTGGAACTGATTTCCACACTGATCTCATCAGCTCCTCCTTCCAGGGCAAGGCTTGTACAGAAACAGAATATTTCAGATTTCTTTCAAAACTGGAGCCTAAACTGAAAATTATTTAGGTTATCGACCATCTGTTCTCAAAGGATGGTTTCATGAATGTGGCTGTGAACGCATTTTTTAGGTAAAGCTCATCTTTTTTTTCAATTTTTTTGTTCCGTTTTGAAGATTCCCATTATTCCACCCTTCTGCCCTGCAGGCAGGTTCTGGATCCTTCTGGATGCCCTTGGTTACTCCCTCATTTCCTCTCTCTGCTGTTGGGCACTTCCTTGCTGTCTCCATGAGGATGGCACAGAGATGTTTTTCTATTTCAGATTTGCAAACTGAAATGTTCCCTTTATCTGCTGCCTTGCCCTTGTGGACACCTACCAAGGAGCTCAAGCCTTCCCTTAAAAGGAAATAAAATCCCTCCTGTCTCGTTTCTGCCAGTGCCAGTAAAGGATCCTTCCTTGGGCACCCCCGGGGATGGGGACCCCAAACCCCCTTTCCGTGTGGAAATTCCTCCTGAGCAGGAGACAGCTGAGAGGAGGCTGCTCAAAGGTTCATCCCAACGAGCTGGGTCCATTTAAAACCAGACTTTGTTGGGCCCTAGCTCGAGCCCAGGCAAAGCCCCCGGGGCCAGGATCCAGAGGTGTGCACAGCTGGGCACGGGGAGAATCCAAAGCTCTGCTGCCATGGAAACGTGCTGGGACCTGCTTTCCCAAAGCTGCTGGCAGAGCAGAAAGGGGCTGAGGAGGGAGGAAATATTGTATGGGAAATAAAAACTGTTTACAGGGAGAAGCTTCAGGAGCTCTGGCTAATTGGTTTGGCAGAACGGCGTTAGGCACCCTCATTGTGCTGAGAATGTTTTAATGTCAGAAAACTCCAAAAATCCAATCCTTGCAGAAAACCCATAATGCAAACTAATGACTAAAAGCTGAAACTGAACAATTCCAACCGAACTGTGGAGAGAGGGGGTTAGAGGCAATCACCTGCCGAGATCAGCTCTCAAAGGCACGCAGGGCTCCTCCTCTCTCGAGGCTGCTGGGCTCTGCAGAGGTGCCTCGAGTGAGGGCAGGAAGGGCTTCTTGGACAGAGGCAGGGGAGAAATTCCTTTTTCCCAGGCCAGGAAGGGTTTCTTGGACAGAGGCAGGGGAGAAATTCCTTTTTCCCAGGCCAGGGGGGTGCAGAGCTCTGCTCAAGCCCAGCTCTACCTGTGAGTGACCAGTCCAATTCAAGAGTCAGTTTTACCTGTGAGTGACCAGTCCAGTTCAAGAGTCAGTTTTACCCGCGGATTGCCGAAGCTGGGACTTTGGGGGAGCAGTGGTTTCTGTCAGCAGCAGCAGAGCGATGCCCTGTGCTCGTGGTGATGTCCCTGTGCTCGTGGCGATGTCCCTGTGCTCGTGGCGATGTCCCTGTCCCCCTCCCGAGGAGCCGGCAGCGGGGCGGGGCCCTGCTAATTGCAGGGGACTGCGCCGGTGGTAATTAGCGAGGAGAGGAGAGGAGAGGAGAGGAGAGGAGAGGAGAGGAGAGGAGAGGAGAGGAGAGGAGAGGAGAGGAGAGGAGAGGAGAGGAGAGGAGAGGAGAGGAGAGGAGAGGAGAGGAGAGGAGAGGAGAGGAGAGGAGAGGAGAGGAGAGGAGAGGAGAGGAGAGGAGAGGAGAGGAGAGGAGAGGAGAGGAGAGGAGAAGGTCGATATCCCGAGAGCAGCGGGCTGTCCTTGGGGAGCCGTGCCCGAGCAGGGTCGCTGGCTCACACGTCGGGCATGCAGCCCGTGCCCAGGGCATCCATCGGCTCCAACTTCCCGAAGTTCTGAGTACCCCGGAGTTCATACAGCAGGCACTGCAAGCAGGAACATCCAAAATGAGTACAGTTCATGCAATGAACTGCCTTGATGGCTCAAGCAGCCCAGAGCAGCTGGAGCTGCCCCTGCACCCCTGGCAGTGCCCGAGGCCAGGCTGGGTGGGCTTGGAGCAGCCCGGGACGGTGCGAGGTGCTGGAGCTGGATGAGCTTTCTCCATATTTTCTCGGTTGCTGAAAGTTTTCAGGTTTCAGACAATGCCCGGGGCTCTGGGGTGGGTGACAGACCCGTGTGGGTCCTGCCAGGCTCCCGGGGGTGTTCCCATGGGAATCTGCCTGCCCAGGGTTAATGAAGGTATCCCACGCCTGGGGGATCCAATTTCCTGACTGTCACTGTTAATGAAACCTCTCCGAGTAAAGCCGGGCTTTGACATTGCCACGGACAGAGGCAGAGCCCATTTCAGGTGAGCGCAGGAGCTCAGCCCGCGAGGTTCCTGCGCCTGTCACAGGTGAGGATCCTGCTAATGAACTGTGCATTAGTGTGAGGCGGGAGGAGAGCTCCCTCGGTCTCTTAATTTACTTTGAATAATTCATTAGCTCGCACTCCTCACCCATGGCATTCGTAGGTAAATCCCACACTGGAGCTGCTAATTAAAGTTGCAGGATGAAGGGAAGCTCCTAATGAGATGCGAGACAAGTCCTCCAACAATGCAGAGGAACTTGCACGCACGAAGTTTTATTGTCGGTGTTCACGGGAGGGCGAGGGGGCGCTGGGGAATTCACACTGGTTCCAGCAAGGATTGGATCGCTCTGCACAGCTCCTGACAGGAGGGGACAGCCGGGGGGATTTGGGATCTGCTCCAGGAACAGGGACAGGAGGAGAGGGAACGGCCTCAGGCTGGGCCAGGGGAGGCTCAGGGTGGGCAGCAGCAGGAATTTCCCCATGGAAAGGGAGCTCAGGGACTGGCACTGCCCAGGGAGGTTTGGGGTGCCCATCCCTGGAGGTGCCCAGGGCAGGGCTGGAGGTGGCACTGAGGGCTCTGGGGACAGGGTGGGGATGGGGCACAGCTGAGACTCCCTGGTCTGGAGGGGCTTTTCCAACCCCAGGGGTGCTGAGAGGAGCAGGAAGCACCTGTGGCACCAAGATGGGTCCTGAGTGATCATCCAAACATGTGGAGATGAGAAACAGTGCAATATTTCACATTTTTATTACATATGGAAAGCAGAAGTAATAAATCTATGTGGGTTTTACTAGACACTTTTATGGAGAAATGTGCTGCTAAAATAACTCCTCTGTTCCAGCTCCGGATTTACAGGTTACAGCAAACCCTGGTGACCTGTGAGGGGGTCTGGGTGTGCACTGGGTGCGGGCAAGGGCCTCAGGGAGTGAAAAATGGCAACAGCTTGGGGTGGTAGAAATGAATATTTCTGGTGTTTGCCTCTACAGCGTGAGATGTAGAAACTGGATCTTGTGTGCAGAGTACACAAAATTGCCTTTGTGTTGTTTGTGCTGTCAGGCTGGCTCACTGCACGGAAATTTGTGATTTTGCAACACATTCAAATGTGTTTTCTTCTGGCTGGGAATGAGATATCCAGAGATGTGTGTGGGGACATGGAGGGGGATAAAAATACACTTTTAATGATTATTTTCAATGTACAAATTGCAGCTTGCTGCTCAGACAAAATCAGCTGACTTTAAGCACTTTATCTCATTAAATAAAATATCTCCCATAGAAATGTGTGCAGCAGAGCCTCCCGAGCCCGGGACAGGAGGGTGTGAGGAGGGTGAGAAGCCCTGGGGGAGGTCTGGAGCAGCTGCTTTCCTGTGGAGATGGGGAAATATTAACACTGCCCCACCCGTGTGAAGGGGAGCTGGGCACAGCCCCACTGCAGGTGCTGCCGCTGCCTCTGCACGGGTGAATGTGGGATCTTCTCTCTGCTCCTCCTGCTGGTCCCGGGATTTTGGCCGTGTTGGGTCACAGGCTGCCCTCGGTCAGGCAGCAGCGCCTCAGAACGGGCACAGGCGGTGTCCTCATTCCCCCCGGGAGAACGGCTGTGACTGCAGGGTAAAACTGCATCCCCGGGAGAATGGCTGTGACTGAGGGTTAACCTGCACCCCCGGCTCCCCCGGAGAATGGCTGTGTGTGCAGGGTTAACCTGCACCCCCGGCTCCCCGGGAGAATGGCTGTGTGTGCAGGGTAAAGCTGCATCCCCGGGAGAATGGCTGTGTGTGCAGGGTAAAGCTGCATCTCCGGGAGAATGGCTGTGTGTGCAGGGTTAACCTGCATCCCTGGGAGAATGGCTGTGTGTGCAGGGTTAACCTGCATCCCTGGGAGAATGGCTGTGTGTGCAGGGTTAACCTGCACCCCCGGGAGAATGGCTGTGTGTGCAGGGTTAACCTGCATCCCTGGGAGAATGGCTGTGTGTGCAGGGTAAAGCTGCATCCCCGGGAGAATGGCTGTGACTGCAGGGTTCACCTGCATCCCCGCTCTGCTCCTGCCTCTGCCTTGGTTCAGACACTCCTGGGCTCCTCTGCTCCCCCCTCGGAAGGGTGGGGAGGAGTCTCTGCTCTCCGTGCCCATTTCCAGGGAGGGTAAAAGCCAAGCATCACCCAGGGCACGGTGGCCAGAACAGAGAACTCTGCTCACCCTTGTTGGATTTTCTGTTTATTCGGGGGCCGAGCTTTGAGTGGCACATGGAGATTCCTCGGTGCTCCTCAGGGTAACGGGCTCTGAACGCTGAGGGGAAATCGTGGTGTGCTCCAGACAGCTCTGGGAAACGCCCTGGAGCCAGATCCACTGCAGCTCTGGGTGCACTGGGACATGGGGCTGTCCTGGGCTGTCCTGGGGTGTCCTGGGGCTGTCCTGGGCTGTCTTGAGGCTGTCCTGGGCTGTCCTGGGGTGTCTTGGGGCTGTCCTGGGGTGTCCTGGGGCTGTCCTGGGGTGTCCTGGGGCTGTCCTGGGGTGTCCTGGGGCTGTCCTGGGATGTCCTGGGCTGTCCTGGGGTGTCCTGGGGCTGTCCTGGGCTGTCTTGAGGCTGTCCTGGGATGTCCTGGGCTGTCCTGGGGTGTCCTGGGGCTGTCCTGGGCTCTCCTGGGGCTGTCCTGGGGTGTCCTGGGGTGTCCTGGGGCCGTCCTGGGCTGTCTTGAGGCTGTCCTGGGATGTCCTGGGCTGTCCTGGGGCCGTCCTGGGGTGTCCTTGTGCCAGGGGAGCTGCTGGCAGCCCTCCTGCTCCAGCAGCCTGGCTGGGGTTTGCAGCATCTGAACAGGAAAGTGAAGCTTCCTCGTTAGATGCAAAGACAAATAATCTGCACAAGGACTCATTAGCAGAAAGTGTAATTATTGCATCTTGCATTGAAAATGATTTAAATCACTATTCTTGACAAATAAAGCACTGACCCTTGATTAAAAGAGATGATGGGTGTGAGTAATTAAAGCCACACTAAATGTAATACATCTTCAAAGCATCCCTGTGCAATTTGTCTTCTCTTGCCTCTTTTGAAAGCTTCTCTTGCTGTTTGAGGTTGCTCCTCCAAGGATTCTGAGTAACTGAGTTATTTTGCTGGTTAGTGAATTGGAAAATAATTTCCCAGCCTTGATGATAAAAGTTCTGGGAGACACCTGGGCCTCCTCACAGCATGAGAAATCCACTTAGGGGTAGAAGAAGTCATTTGAAAAAGTCTCTTCCCTGGAAGTTGTTGGAAGGAAAGGTGAGAGCGCTCGTGTCAGGAGCGGGGGCACTCCCAGCAGGGTAGGAAAGGGAATTTCCAGCCCTTTGGAGCTGTCCCTGCTCCCCAGGACGGGGCAGGCACAGAGGGACACGGAGGTGCTGCTGCAGAAATCCCCCCCCAGCCCAGGGAAGGGAGGAGGCTGGGGAGGCTGAGGGGGCCTCAGGCAGGAGGGCTGGACTGGGCTGGGCTGGGCTGGACTGGACTGGACTGGACTGGACTGGACTGGACTGGACTGGGCTGGACTGGACTGGACTGGACTGGGCTGGGCCGGGCCGGGCCGGGCTGGATTGGACTGGGCTCTGCTCACCAGGCTCCCAAGGCTGCCGGGGTTTTTAATCAGGTGGAGGCTGGAGAAGCCGGGGCCTCTGGGCTTTGCCTTCCAAAGGGTGGAATGCTTGCTGTGCTTTTGCTTTTACAACATTTGTATTTTGTTTAGTAACGAACCTTGGCTTTCCCATTGGGTAACTGAAATTTGAGAAGGTCACAGAACCATCGGAGGGCTCATCTCTTACTGGTCTTAAATGGTTCTCTTGCTGTAAATCAAATACACTTCAATGTCTTGGTGTTCATGAACTAATTAATTTCTCTCACAGTGATTTAAAATCGGTGTTCCATAATCAAAGTCTTCTCCCTTTCTGAAGTCTGCAATGGTGGAATCTTGGTGCCTCAGAAATCCAAGGGCACAGGACTCTGCCATCAGATTTTGTAAGCAGTGGAATTCTTTGTTCCTCAGATTAGAAATCCAAGGGCTTTCAGTCCTTAAAGCAAAAGGAAAATGAATTTTTTCCCTCCCCCTTGTCATCTGGGAATGCCCAGGATCCAGGAGCTGGATCTACCTCATGAACGGGCAGGATACAACAAAACTGCCAAACCTGGAGTCAGGAACCATCCCAGCCCCTGAGCTGGACAGGACCCAGCAGGATCCAGAGCTCGGTCCTGCCTTCCTCAGGAAAATAAATATCCTCAGGAGGATAAAGAGCTGCAGCCTTGCTGGGAAGGGCCAGACCTTGCCATGGGCAGGGGCAGAGCTCCAGCTGGGGCCAGCAGAGGCAGGATCTGCTGCTCCCAGCCACTGTCAGGGAAATGTGAATCGTGTCAAGAGCAGGAAGGAAAACTTGTTTTGTACCCACGGCCAAAACACAGCAATAAATTATTCAGGAGCCTGGAAGTTCAGTCCTGGAAGGCTTCAGAGAGCTGGTCCAGCTTTCCAGAGTGCTTCCTCCTGGTCTGATCCTGAATGGGCAAACAGCTCTGAGGTCGCTCTCACCTTTTCCTGCTGCGGTTTCACTCATCCAGTGCATTATCAGGAGAACCAGACAGGGAGGGAGCCTGTGCTGTGAGCGACCTTCCCTCCTTTGGGGCTCATTTCAAAGCCCTCGAGCTGTGGCTGTCCCAGCCCTGCCTCCCCCCGACTCTCCTCTCTGTGCCCTGCACAATTTGGGTTTACTCTGGTTTACTCCAGGGCTGGTTGCAGAGGAAGGCAGACACCTTTTCTCTTTCTAAGAGTTGTCTGAGTGACAAATTTGTGCTATTTCAGTGATAAATTAGTCAATATTGCAGAGTAGCCATGCCTTAAATCTTTATTTTTGTTTCTTTGGACTCTTCAGGTGTCATTTTTAGTCCATGAATGTTGTCTGTATAGAAAAAACTGCCAGCACTGAGACTGGCTCTGAACCGTGTCTGTGTTTTCCTCACCACCTGAATTTTCCATTTCCTTCCCACAAATGAGAGTGAAGTTTGGTAACACAAGTGGGAGTTTTGACTTCTGTCAGAATTAGAGAATAGATTCATCTGACTCTTCTCATCTAAGCCCAGAAGCAGGCTCTGTACATCGAGCTCCCACTTCCCTGCATCAATCTCCCAGGCAATCCCAGCAATCTGAAGTAAGTGCGTTTTTATTTAAGGTGGGCGCTGCTGGCGTGCCCATAAACACTCCCAAAGCTCTCGCCCAGCCTGCTGATTGCTTGTGTGAGCAACAGGCAGAGAATAAATATGAAGAGCAAGACTTTGAGGCAGCTTTTAATAAAGCCCCACCGCTGTCAACGCAGCCAGTGCAATTCCGGTGGTTTCGAAGGAGAATTAGTGTAAAATATGAAATGCAGGCTCTGCTGCCAGCGTGGGACAGGCTGCAGGCTGAGATGGATGTGCGCTGAGCTCGGGGGGCTGGCATCCCAAATTCTCCACCCACACGCTCATTTATTTTCGTATAATGTGTTTTTAATACCAGCATTTGGACCTGCCTGCGTTTTGAACTGCAGTGTCTGCACAGAAACGCCTGGGCTGTGGCTGAGAGCCCTCAGAGATGTTTGTGAATCTGGAGAGAGACAGATCTGTTATTTGTTATATTTGTTACATTATTTGTTAGTGTAACAGATTCTGTTAGTGTTACAGAATCCCAGGATGGTTTGGGCTGGGAGGGTCCTTGAAGCTCACCCAGTGCCACCCCTGCCCTGGCAGGGACACCTCCCCTGTCCCAGGCTGCTCCAGCCCCAGTGTCCAGCCTGGCCTTGGGCACTGCCAGGGATCCAGGGGCAGCCACAGCTGCTCTGGGCACCCTGTGCCAGGGCCTGCCCACCCTGCCAGGGAACAATTCCTGCCCAGGATCCCATCCAGCCCTGCCCTCCCATCCCCTGTCCCGTGTGATTGCAATCCCGAGGTTTGTGCCCTGTTTTAGCTGCTCTGTGGGTCAGGGTGTCAGGGGCAGCTCCCGGTGGGGTTTCCAGAGAATCTCACACCACCCTGTCTGAGGCGTTTGGAAATCAAATTCCTCCTCTCCTGGAGTGAACAGGATCCATGGGAAAAGCAGAGTGGGGTTTAATTTCCCCCCTGGCATTGCAGGGTGGCTGTCAGCGCCTGCTCCAGCTCCCTTTGAATGGGAACAGCTCTCTGTGGCTGAGGAAACCTCTGCGGTCACTGAGAGGAGCCTGCCCGGGCTGGAGGGGCTGGGGCAGGGCACACCCTCGGTGAGGAGGAGGATGAGGATGATGATGAGGATGAGGATGAGGGGCTGGCTGCCCCAGGAGCAGGATCTAGGCCCACTGCCCCCGGGGCTGTGCCTCCCCAGCCCCACCGTCCTGCTGAGGAGCTCCAAACTGCTCCTGGCAGCAATTTCCAGGCAGCTCCAGCCTGAGCTGGGCCTCCTGTGCTTAATTGTGGAATTTATCAGTGAAGCAGCACCAGACACTTTTATCACCTTTATGCGCCTCTCAATTGAATCTGGAGAGGAATTTATGGGTTTAATAATTTAGGTTCTTCTGAGTTTATCAGCTATCAGAGAGCACTGGGGATCCCTGGGCCTTTCCCTGTGACTCTGAAAGGCTCCAAAATTCTCAGGAGCTCCTGCTGCCCTCCCCGTGCCAGCAGCGGCTCCCCTGGGCACAGCTCCTGGGAGGGCTGGGGGTGCTCCAAGGACTCCCTCCCGGCTCCCGGGGCAGCGTGGAGCCTCCTGCCCTGCACACCCAGCTCCTTCCTCAGCAGCAGCCCATGGGGACAGGAAAACCTCGAGTTTCCCCCCAGCACCGGGGCTGTCTCACCAGGCAGCCCAGAGCTGAGCAGGAGCTGTTGGTTTGGGGTGAGGAGCTGCCCTTGCACACCCGTGAACCCTCCAGGGATGCATTTCTGCACCGAGGTTTCCCCTGAGGGCTTTGGGAAGTCTTCATCTGTTTTCTTCAGTTCCTGCCCCCTCAGTCACAAACCCCTGTGATGAGGAAATGGGCAGGCAGGCGCTAATGAGGGCGTTAATGAGGAAGTTTTGCTGCTGGAAGTTTTGTATGAGGGTGCAGTGACAGCAGAGGGGCGGAGGGACCCTCCCTACAGACACCCGGGGGTTTGAGTCCTGACAGAGCTCTGAAGGGAGAACGCAGCCGGGCTCGACCCGTGTGAAGGGCGTGCGTGGGGAATGTTGGAGCGTGGATGAATCCCTGCCCATCCCTGCCTAGTCCCTTGGGAACAAGGGGATCTTACAGTCCCTTCCAAGCCAGGCCACTCTGTGCTGCTCTGGATGGCATTTCTGCTTTTAGGGAACACAGGCTTCCCTCCACCTTTGCTCTCTGCCTCTCCCAGCCCGAGTCTCTCTTTTCCCACTCCATCATTGCCTCCTGTTCCTTTTCTTCATGAGAACATTTTGTAATTTCCCAGAGCCTTTCCGATTATCAGCATGGTTGGTATTGTTTTTCATTCTCTGATTGCCAGCATTATTTTCCCTACCTCCTACTTTGATGCAGGTTTTTTCTTACGCCTGATCATGATTAAGAGATGACAACAGAAATCCGTGTGTGTTATCTCCCTGCTCGCAGCAGGAGCCCTCCTTAGCTTTGAACCATTACAGCAAACTTAAGATGAGTTTGTAATTGGGAATCTTTCCTTTATGGCAGACTTTTTTCCCTGTTAATAAGATTTGCTCGGCGCTTGCTGGGTCCCCCTCCCTGGGGGTGGCACTCAGGGCTGGGGACAAGGTGGGCATTTGGCACAGCTGGGACTCGCTGGGCCTCTCCAAACTTGGGGAGCCTGGGAGTCCCTGAAGGAGAAACCGCGGGGCAGCGCAGGGGGGCAGGGGAGGCTGGGTGTGGTGACAGCACAGCCTGGGCAGGGGACAGGGGACAGGCAGGGGACACTCCCCAGGGGCTCTCAGGGCTTGGCCCCCTCCTCTCTCGCTGTCGGGGTCAGCACTCCCGAGCTGCCCGCTCAGGAAGGGCAAATCCCCGGGAAAACAGAAGGGGAAAGCCTCCCCTGCGGCTGGGGACACGCGTTTGATACAAAGATACAGGTGTGCAGAGGTACAGGTGTACAGAGGTACAGGGGTACAGGGGTACAGGTGTACAGAGGTACAGAGGTACAGAGGTACAGAGGTACAGGGGTACAGGGGTACAGGGGTACAGGGGTACAGAGGTACAGGTGTACAGAGGTACAGGTGTACACGTGTACAGGGGCACAGATGTGACCTTTAGCTGCCACCCCCGGCCTCTCCAGCGCCGGCATCGCTGCCGGGGCAGGCTCGGGGGAGTTCCCTCTCCGTGGCTCGGTGAATGCCGTGAGCACCGGGCAGCGGGGAAGGGGTGAGGGCGGTGAGGACGCTGTGCCCGCGGCCGGGGGCGCGGCCCGGGTGCTGGGAGCGCTCGGAGCACCCCGGAGCTGCTGCCAGCCCCGTTCCCGTGGGACACGGGCGCTTCTGCACCCACAGCTGCAGCTCGGACACGTCTCTGGTGGCTGGTGCTGGCAGCAGCTCCGGGGACAGCTCCGGGGACAGCTCCGGGGACAGCTCCGGGGACAGCTCCAGGGACAGCTCCGGGGACAGACAGCTCTGGGGACAGCTCCGGGGACAGCTCCGGGGACAGCTCCAGGGACAGCTCCGGGGACAGCTCCCGCCACCCCTGGGGGTCCGGAGAGCCTCCCCGCCCTGGGGCGGTGCCGGCCGTGGGAGCTCCGGAGAGGCACCAAAACATCTGATGGAGACACCAAAACATCCCGTAGAGGCACAAAAACATCCCACAGAGGCACAAAAACATCCCACAGAGGCACAAACACATCCAATGGAGGCACAAAAACATCCTACAGAGGCACAGCCCCGGTGCCCGGAGCCGCCCCGGCGCGGGGCTCGCAGGGGTGGGAACAGGGCGAGTGAAGGCCGGGCCGGGGCTGCTCCCGGAGGCGATACCGGGACAGGGAGCGGCGTTCCCGGGAAGAGGCGGGCTGTGGTGGCATTTCCAGAAGTGTTAGTCACAGAGAGCTCCAGCCTGTCCCACCCTCTGTGTGACCCTGCCCTGGTTACCCCCGATCATCGCTTTCCTGGCAGGACACTCCAAACCCCACAAGGGTTTCCACATCAGCAGCTGCCCTTGGTTCCAGCGCACACTGAAATCGGCTTTTTCTTCAAAACCACCGGCCCGGGGAGGAGCTCTGCACAAATCTGGCTGCAGGGGAGTGTTGGGTGTAGTGAGTTCTAATGCACTGAGGTTTGGGATTACAAAGCACTCGTTAATCAACTCTCTGGAAGTGTTTTTCTCAACTAACAAGTATTTCCGTATGTTTTAGAAGAAATCAAAAGTCATCTTTTCTCTGTATCTTTTATTTTCGCCTTTGCTTGAAGCATGTTTCTTTTAAAAAAGATTGTGGATTGTGGAATGAAGGCAAGCAAGAAAAAAATTCTTTCTCTCCTCTTCTCCTCAAAATACAATTTGTTGTTGTTGTTTAATTTTGTTTCCCATCTGAACACTTTGAGGAATTTAGAAGCATTTTCGATGTGGTGCTGTAGCCAGCAGAGTTATCAGCAATTGGCCTGTTCCTTTTACAGCTTGCTCTGAGAAGATTGAGTTGTTTTGCTCCTACTCCATTAAAAAATAAAACACTGGTGCAAACGAAACGTTGGTTTGAGACACAGAGTGTGAGAATTGGCTGTGATTGCTCTGTGGTGGAAAGGATTTCCTGTTTTACTGAGCCATGATCAGCACGGATCAGTTCTGCTGGGAGGAGCTGTGAGGGATCAGAGCAACCCAGCACCTGCAGGCACAGGGAAATGCTCGTGGAAAGGCTCCTCACTCATATGTGACCTGAAGTTTTCCTGATACGGGCTCAGAAAATGTTATCCTTTGAATCCAGGTCCTTTTCTGCGCAATTCCCAGAAACCTGGGCAGTGCAAAGATTTCCTATTCCAATCACCCCTCCAGCATTAATGGAGAAAGCTCAGTCAGAATTCTTTTCTCATTATGCATTCCCTACAAAAACAACCCCCAAACCCACAACTAAAGAGCTTTTCCTCCTGAGTCCAAGGGTGTCAGCTCCAGATTCATGGGATGGTTGCAGGTGGAAAGGTTTGTTCCTCCTGACAGCTGTCAGCTTCACTGGGCATGCAAATTAATATGAAAGGACAACAAATGAATGACAGAGGAAATCTTGAATATCTTCTCAGCCCAAGACATTCAGGTGTAGATTTTTAATGCAGGAAAATATGAATTGCAAGTGGGCAAATTGCTGGGGATTCAGAGCTTTCTGTGAGGGGAACGAGCAGATCCCCTGACAGGCACAGGCACAAAGCAAAACTTCAGAGGGCAAACCTGGCATTTCACCTGGCCAGACAGAGCCCCCAGCACTGCTGGCACTCGGGGAGTTCAGTGCAGGAAACCAAATTTCTGTCATTATCACTCAGCTATTGCTTGCTGCTCTTCACAGCTAAATGATTTCACAAATATCAGCCTCCCCTGTTTGTGAGAGGAAACAGCCTCCTGTTGTGCCAGGGGAGGCACGGTCACGTCCACCCTCCCTTTTTTACTGTGAATTTTTAATTATTGCTCCAGTGTCCCTGGGAGAAGCTGCAGTTGTCAGAGTATTGGTTGTAAAGATTTACCTCTGCTGGAGTCCTGTGGTACGTTGTGCTATAAAATTCAGGACTGGAGAGCAGCACAGGAAAATTTAGGCTGAGTAATTTTTCCGGATCAATAAATGCATCCATGATGGGGCTGGAGGCTGCAGCCCTCATCCATCACCGACCCTGGAGCTGGGCAGGGACAGAGCTTTGTCACCCCAGCCCTCGTGCTGGGGACAACGCTGCTCTTGCTTACAGAAAATGAATTTATTGACAGCTCAGCCTGTATCGATTAAAGGCCAGCTCCTCCTTGGGCAGGCGCGTTCCTGGTTGCTAACGAGGAAATGCTGGGATGGAACCTGGAGCAGTGCAGGGATTTGTTTAATTGAGAGCCCTGGGCACTTGCAAAATCCATAGGTCCAGAGTTAGCACACGGGAGAGTTTTCATTCCACGCTGTGTGCAGGAGACCAGTAAATAATAACCAATTAATAATAAATAACAGGAAAGGGCCCTGCCCACTGCCAGGCCCTGGAGCTGTCCGTGGCTATTCCCACACCAGCTCCCTGCCCCAGCTTCCCACCGGGGCTGGAACAGAATATTACACTGAGGCAGAACCTTCTGCTCCTGTTCTCCAGAAGAGATCAATTTGCAAGAAGCCAGTTTCACATGGCATTCCCTGAGTGTCCTGTGTAGCTTTCCCTGATCTGTTTTTTCCTGATACATTTTCAGTTGTATTTTTAGGTGTAACTCTTGATTTGCTTCTGGTCAGCAACACCCCCTTCTCAGTGCTGGTCATCTTTTATATGTCATGGAGTGAATCAGTTATAGCTGGGGAAAACGCCCTTGGAATGCAGCATGAGCACGTGTTTGTCACAGCGATCTGTTCAGAGAGGCAAAATCAAATCAAGGGAAATCTAATGGAATAGAAAATCAGACCTCCCCAAGGGGCCTGCTTTGGTTCGTTGGAAGTTCAACAGGAACATGTGCTCGATCAATCCCGAGGGTTTAGAAATAAATAAAAATAAAGTTGTTGCTGCCTCCATTGGCAGGGGCTGCCCAGAGCGGTGGGGAGGCGCTGTCCCTGCAGGTGTGCAGGGGACGTGTGGCAGTGGCACTCTGAGGTGTCGCAGTGGACAAAGTCTGGACTTGACGATCCCAGAGATCTTCCCCAGCCCTCACGGTTCTGGATTCCAGGATCCCTTCTCCTGCTCGGGCCAGCCTGGTCTGTGGAACACCCCAGGGCTTGGGAAGTGTGCTTGGAGTGTGTGAGACCCACAGGGCAGGCAGGGAGGTGCTCGGGAAGGTTCCAAAAGCATCACAGAACTCTTGGGGCTGGAAAAGCCTTCCAGGATCATTCAGCCCAGCTTTGGTCAGTGCCACCGTCCCCACGGAACCCTTCAGTCTGAGCCCTCGTCCCCTGGCCTGGCACACCAGGGGCTGTCGGCTCATCCTTCTGCGTGGGGATGTGGATGGGGGAGCTGAGGGGTTGAGCAGAGCCTGCCCGATATCCCCACGATATCCCTGCCCGATATCCCCACGATATCCCTGCCCAATATCCCTGCAGTGCCAGGAGGACAGAGATCCCCCGGGCTGTGCTGCCAGGACAGCCTGGCTCCCCCTGCCCGATATCCCCGCAGTGCCAGCAGGACAGAAATGCCCCGGGCTGTGCTGCCAGGACAGCCTGGCTCCCCCTGCCCTCTCCCGGGCCCTTTTCCCAGCACGCAGCTCCTGCAGACCTTGGGAAGCCTGGCGGTGCTGCCCTTCCTGCAGCAGGAATGTTGCAGCCCCTCGGGGTGAGCCCGCAATCCTGGCCCCAGATTACGTCGTTTATGCAAATCGGGTGATTAGCATATGCAAATGCAGCCGGTGATTAGCGGGCAGTCGCAGCCTCGCACGGGTGGCGCTGCACACCGGGCTCAGGTGCGCCTCGTGTGCCACGCCTGCCGCTCATTTATTTCTTTTAATGCCTTTTTTCACATACAAAGCCTCCCCTCCCTTGGAGGAGCAGGGCTGTGAGGGATTGCAATTTCCCGGGGGAGGGCGGAACAGCTCTCTTTATTTTCACTCCATAGTTTGTTTATAATGGGAATCAGCTCTTGGTAGAATATTTGCAATAAAAAGCTTTGAAATTGATTAAATGCCTGAGGTTCCTCTTGGCCATTAACCAAAGTTGGCAGCCATTTATTGCTCTGAACAGAGCAGGCAGCAGAGATAATCCCTTCAATGTAATCAGGCCCTGCGAGCGAGCGAAGAGTGAACTGTGATGATGTCACAGTTCGGGATTTTAGAAACGATGCAGGAACATTTTATTACCACAGGGGAAGTTCTCCTGCAGCAGTGGGACCCTGGCTCCCCCCTGGGCTCCCAGGACCTCACCCACCCCCCAAAGTGCCCAGTTCTGTCCTGCTGTGGACAAAGGATCCATTCCTGAACACCTCTGGAGCTCATTTTCACCGGAGCCCCGGGCTTTTCTGGGCCACTTGCTCACCCTAAACCTTCTCCCTCTGCAGTCCCTGCTGTTTGCCATAGACCCAATTAGCAGATGGCAATCAGCCCAGCTCGGTGCGGGTTTAACGAGGGCTCCCTTCGAGGCTGCCTCGTTAGGGCTGGGCTGGGGCAGCGCTCCTGTCCCTCCCTGCGGGGCTGCTCTGGAGCCGGGGCTGTTCCTGTCACCCCAAGGCTTCTGGCCCTCACCACCACGCTGGGGTCAGGGCTGGGGGAGCTCAGACCCGCCAGGGGGGCTCAGGGACAGTGGTGGGGCTGTGGGGTGGGACTGTCCACGGCAGGAGCTCCTTTTGCTCCCCAGCACTGCGGCACATCCAGTGCTGCAGCCAGTGGTGGGATCCCAACCCCCCGTGGGCTTCAGCAGGGGCTGGGGCTGCCCTGGCCCTACAGGAGCCAACAATGATCCCAACCCCTTCAGCACAGGGGCTGGGGGGCTGTCCTGGCCCTACAGGAGCCAACAATGATCCCAACCCCTTCAGCACAGGGGCTGTGGGGCTGTCCTGGCCCTACAGGAGCCAACAATGATCCCAACCCCTTCAGCACAGGGGCTGGGGGGCTCTGGGTGTGAGGGGTGCTCTGTGCTGGGCTCTGGCTGTGAGGGGTGGTCTGTGCTGGGGCTTTGGCTGTGAGGGGTGGTCTGTGCTGGGCTCTGGCTGTGAGGGGTGCTCTGTGCTGGGTCAGGGAGGCTGTGGGGCTCTGGCTGTGAGGGGTGGTCTCTGCTGGGTCAGGGGGGCTGTGGGCCCGTGGTTCCCATGGTCCTGGCAGGGCTGTCCCCGGGCAGGAGCTGCCTCTGCTCCTGCCAGTGCTTTCCTCTGCCTGCTCTTTTCTCCTCTGAGGTCTGGCATGGAACAACCTGGCCCTTCCAGACAAGTTTCCAGAATTCATCTTTTTCTTACCCTCTCATTCTCAAATGCATTCCTCCCCTCAGACCTGAGTGCTGGCAGCATGGATATTGTCCTGGAGCTTTGGAGCTGGGAAATGTGTGGTTCCAGGTCCAGGAAATCCTTGGGAAAACTTTGAAGGTGCTTGTCTGAGAAATTAAAGTCATCACCTGGAAAGGACAATATTTACAGTATCTCCCTGGTTCTATTTCACAGCTCCAGTGTAAATCCTTACTTCCACACAAATTTATTATTTACCTTTGTCGCTGGAGACCTTGTCTGGTGTTATTTATCATATATATTGTGTGTGATTATATTTCAACTTCAAATTATTACTGGCAGACACGACCATGCCTTGGCATCTCTCTTTATTACACTTTGTGCTCGGCAATTCATTTTGCCTGATGGAGCCAGGGTGTCACTCGGGCAGGTTCCATGATTTATTGCTGTGCTTCCAGACTTTTTGTCTTGAGCCTCCACCTGTTCCCCAGCTGTTCCTGGAGCGTGTCTGGCTTTGGGAGGGTTGGGGCCGTGCTGCTGGAGCTCTAATGCAATTTGTCTCTGTAATCCCGCTGATGACGCTGGCTCTGTGATCATCCCTGGAAATCTCCCCGGGCTCTCCTGCGAGTGCAGCCCCCTGCAAACTGCAAGGGAGGGCTGCTGCTCTGCTGGGTGGGACGGCAGGGCAGGCTCCCACTGAGCACAGTGAGATCAAAATCAGCATTATCAGAGTGTGCAGGGACAGGGAGCAGCGGCTCTGCAGGGCCAGGGATCCCCAGGCTGGGCTGGGGCAGCAGGGCAGGCTCTCACTGAGCACGGTGAGATCAAAATCAGCATTATCAGAGTGTGCAGGGAGCAGCGGCTCTGCAGGGCCAGGGAACCCCGGGCTGGGCTGGGACCTCAAAGCCACTGGGGAGATCCCTTTGTTAGAGTGCATCGACTTTATTTGGGGTACAGCTCCAAAACTGGACTGTGCCTTTAGCTCTTCATCCCGATTCAGCCCGTGACATTCTCAAGGAGATTCTTCACAAGAGGAAGTTTTTTTTCCCTCTCCAAGTGTTTCATAATTCTGATTGCGTTAGTTCATGGACAATGAAACGTCTAATTTGTGCCTTCAGTGCAAACATGGCATCAGACTAACGGCACATGTCAGGGGCTCTGCTGATCAAAAAGCTGATTGAGTTTTCTCCAGGGCCCTTCTGTTATTTGTCCCTGTGACGCCAGGGTGGGGTTTTTTCAGGACAGGGACTTTATGCAACAAAAGACAAGAATCTATTTCACAATGAGGATTCTCCAATGTCCCAGGCTGCAGTAACTGTGTAAGGATTTGGTGTTTGGGTTCCACGGAGGACGGGAGGACTGGGACAAGGTGATCCTAAAGGTCCCAAGCCTTCATCCTGGGATTTAGGTGACGTTATCTCTTCATGACTTTATAACAGTAACGTTAATTATTTTCAGCCATGCAGTCTGTAAAAGAGCAAAGAGGATTTGCAGCCAGTTTTGTGTCTCTGTGCAGCAGCAGGGCAGGCAGGGGCTGCTCCACTTTGGGGTCCATTTCTGTGGGGTCCCATCCTGGACAGGGGATTGGGGTGGTGGGGAGGGATTAGGGCTGAGCCTCAGCTCTCCTCAGCAGTGTTTGGCCTTGAGGCAATGCTGGCTTCACCCACCTTTGGGGGAATGGGCTCAAATGCAGATTTCAGGCCCATTTCTGCTGGAAATCTGCACATTAAAAAATTGCATTTTCCACTGGGCAACAAATGGCAGGGACAGCATTCCATGTGTAACAAGGGGGTTTCCTCAGGTATGGGGTAAAGTCCCCTCATTCTGGTCAGGTATTTCCTTTAGCGGCGTTCCTATGGGCAGGTGTTTCCTTTGGGACCGTTCCTATTGTCAGTATTTCCTTTGGGATCGTTCCTATGGGCAGGTGTTTCCTTTGGGATTGCTACCATTGTCAGTATTTCCTTCAGGATCATTCCCATTGTCATTATTTCCTTTAGGATCGTTCCTATTGTCAGTATTTCCTCTGGGATCGTTCCCATTGTCAGTATTTCCTTTGGGATTGTTACCATTGTATTTCCTCTGGGATCGTTTCTCGGCCGGGTTTGGCTCCTGCCAGGAGCGGGCAGAGCATTCCCGGGCGCTGCCGGGGCGGATTTTGGGGCAAACAGGGAGAAGCGCAGAGCGTCGAGCACGGCCCCAGGAGCGGAGCTGCTCTCGGAAGAGCCGGAGCTCCCTCTGCTTGCAGGCAATTAGCCGTGGCGTTAATTACACTTGCACTGGCACCACGGCGGGATGGGGCTCGCTCTGGATCTCTCTGGAATCCGGGATGTGTGCGGTTCTTGGGGCAGGATGTGTGAGCAAAGTCTCTCATTTATGAGGGTTTCCAGTAAATCTGAAAAAGAGAGGAAAATTTCTCTCCTTGTCTGTGGTTTCTTAGTTCATCTCCTTATCTCTCAGTAATAGAAATTATATTACTTATTGTTTGCCTACATACATACGCAGTAATGATACAGAAATGCAAATAATATGAAATGAATTAAAAAGCAATATCTTGCTTCAGGCAGTTCAGATGAGCGGGTTCAGCCTCGCGGATTGTGTGCATCCCTGGCTGTGGCGGTTAACTCCGGCTCGGGGAGTGCCCCGCGCCTCCCGAGTGAGGGATTATTCCTTTATCTCAGAGGAGAGGGGAGCAATATCATGTGCAAACAATCTTGTTGCGGCAGATTGGAACTGACTCGTGCATTAAACTTGTAAGAGGAGCTTTTCCCGGGGTTTAATTGCGCACGGGCGGGGCTGGCGCTTCGTGTCGGGGCCAGCGGCTGCTCAGGGCTGCTGCCCCGGGGAACCGGGGGTGACTGAGCGGGGATTATCCCGGCGGGAGGCACAGCCCGGCCCGTCAGGCCGGCTCTACAGAGGCGATTTTGGAGTTTGCTGGAGGGCCGGGTGCGCGGCATTCCCTGGGAGCAGCATCCCGGGATCCTCGCTCGGAATGGAGGCGCTGTGTGCTCCGCGGGGCTGGAGCAGCATCCCGGGATCCGAGCTCGGGATGGAGGCACCGAGTGCTCCGCAGGGCTGGAACAGCATCCCGGGATCCTCGCTCGGGGTGGAGGCACCGAGTGCTCCGCAGGGCTGGAACAGCATCCCGGGATCCTCGCTCGGGGTGGAGGCACCGAGTGCTCCGCAGGGCCGGGGACTCCCCGCAGGCTCTGCCCCAGGGCTGGAACAGCCCGAGCTCGGCTCCCCGAGCCTGGGAGCAGCTCAGGTGGCTTTTCCTGGTGAATTCGCTGTGATGTCTGAGAGCAGGCCGGTGGCAAACGTGACACAGCCTCCATGCAGGGAGAATCCCTCAGTTCCTGCTCTCTTCCCGAGGCTGGGCACAGAGGAGCTGCCCCGGGTTCCCGGAGGCCAGGGCAGGGCTCTGGGGAGGGACGGGCTCGGGCTGGGTGTGCTCTGGATCAAACTCCTTGGTGTTCAGTGCTAAACACTTCTCCAGGGCTGGTGGCACCTGCAGGAGGTTCCCAAAGGAAAACACCCTGTGCACAGCAGCAGCCTCTGCCTGGCTGGGGAGAAAGTTCTGAAAATGGGAGTATTGCTCTCATTCCCTGGCTGGAGAGGAAGCTCTGGAAATGGGGATATTGCTCTCATTCTCTGACTGGAGAGGAAGTTCTGGAAATGGGGATATCACTCTCATTCCCTGAATGGAGAGGAAGTTCTGGAAATGGGGATACTGCTCCCATTCTGTGTTTCCCCACCTCGGAGTGTCTGGGGCTGGCAGAGGTGTGGGTCTGTAGCACAGTTGTTCACTGGCAGACAAAACAGGTCCCTGGTTATTCCATAAAAACACAGATATAACAGAAAACCCCACAAACACACAAAAACCCCCAACAAACAGAGAAACAAACAAACAATATCAAACCCTCCACACCAACAAGAAATAAAGGCAGGGAGACAGAGAAGGCTCCCGGGGGCGCTGTCAGGAGGAGGTGCAGCCCCTCCTGCTCCTCTCCAGAGGGAGCCGTGGGGATGGGCTGGGTTAATTCAGGCTGGGACCCTCTGAGCCTCATTTCACAGCACCGGAGGCTCTGCACAGACCCGTGGGCAGCTCGTGGCACAGTTCAAGGATGCCCCTTGGCAACTGGGAACCAAACTGGATTTAACTGGAGGCCAGCTGCTGTCTCTGGATGAGGCTGCTGGGCTCCTGGCCCTTTGGGAGGCTCCGTGGGCAGTGGGAAGGAAAGGAGCTGCAGTGCCTGAGGGAAATGCCACAATGCACACCGACATTCCGAGAAAATTCCTCTTTCCAGGCTTAGGAAACCGGCGCCGTGGAGTTAAATGTGTCTTTGATTTTCCAGCCACGCAGCGAGGCTGTGAAACGCGGATGTGGGGCTGTGAGGGAGCAGTGTGAGCTGAATAGGAATTTCCCGGAGCAGCTGAGGCCAGCAGCCTGCGCTGGCACCGGCCTGGGGAACACCGGAGTGCGGGGAGGCAGCGCCTCCCTCTCCCATCGGAATTCCGGTCAGGACTCTGCGGAACGGCAGCACAGGGCAGGAGAGCTGGAAAGGGGCACAGGGACCGCCCACAGCTCCGCCAAAATGGGCAACGCCACTTCATATCCGTGTTTATAAAGGATATCAAACACCCAGTTTGTAACCAAATTCACCAAATCTCAGTGGGGAGGCCAGGTAACTAATGAGGTTATAACTGATCTGCACTGAGAGATATTAAAATAGGGGAGACATGGAAAGGAAAGGAAAGGAAAGGAAAGGAAAGGAAAGGAAAGGAAAGGAAAGGAAAGGAAAGGAAAGGAAAGGAAAGGAAAGGAAAGGAAAGGAAAGGAAAGGAAAGGAAAGGAAAGGAAAGGAAAGGAAAGGAAAGAAAGGAAAGGAAAGGAAAGGAAAGGAAAGGAAAGGAAAGGAAAGGAAAGGAAAGGAAAGGAGTTAACAGAAGTCTGTGTCCTGCAGGTGTTGTTGTGCATCAGGTTTTGAATATTCAGGTTAATACTCAGTTGTGTGGCCACAGTGAGCCGGGGCTGGGAGGGGATGCCCATAGGAGCAGCAGTGCCTCAGTGCCAGTGAACCTCCACAACAGGGCAGGCTCCCAAACCATTCCAGTCACAAACTGGTACTGGTACTGGTTTCCTTTCTGCCATCTGCAGAAGCTGCTGTACCTCACAGCTGCAAGCACGAGTCCCTTGGAATGCTGTTTCACTTCCAGCCAGCTTTGTGGGCTCTGCAGAGGGCGCAGGGAGGATTCTCCCGTGCTGTGCTGCATTCCAAGGCTCTCCAAAGAAGAAGAGGAGGGAATTTGGGGGTATTTTGGGGATTTTAATGCAAATTTTGGGGGTTCAGGGCCAGTTTGAGGGTTTTAAGAGAAGGTGCAGGGCACAGCTCTTCCCAAAGCCTCCTCACACCCACTGAGGTCAGCAAATCTGGGAATGAAGGAATGCCCGAGGCCTGTCCTGGAGGCAGGGCAGTGCCCGCCCCTCCGGGCACCTGTGCCAGGGCCTCCCCTCCCTCCCAGGAACCATTCCTGCCCCGTGCCCCACCTAACCCCGCTGCCAGTTTGAAAGCCACCCCTCCTTGTCTGCCAGTGCTTCCCCTTCTGCTCAGGGATGCAATGTCAATAAATAAAGTTTGTGTGAGTAGTGGTGACCACTGGTATTGGCTGCACAAGCAAACATTCCCGGCAAAAAAAATTAAAAACGTGGTCAAAAGACATCCCTGAGCTTTCTGAGGAGAAGAAAATCCGATTTTTAGGCCGGATTAATTGCTCTCCAAGTGGTTGTTAGTGAAGAGGTAATTCAGCCTCAGCAGAGGAGGCTGAGCACAGAGCAGTTATTTGCCATGGTTACCCCGGCCCTGAATGAAGGGACAATTATTCGAGAGGTGCTGGAGATCCTGCTTGCTTTTCCCACTCCTTTGTGCAAACCACCAAAAAGCCAATTAGGTGCATTTATCCAATTTTAGAGCACAGTGTTCGTAATTAGAGAGTTTGCTGCTGGCCCGGGCTGGGGGTGAGGGGGTGCCAGGAGGTGCTGGTGGCTGGCATGGAAAATCCCAGTGCTCCCATCCCAGCGCTCCCAACCCACTGCTCCCATCCCAGTGCTCCCATCCCACTGCTCCCATCCCAGTGCTCCCATCCCAGCGCTCCCATCCCAGCACTCCCATCCCAGTGCTCCCATCCCAGTGCTCCAGTCCCAGTCCTCCCATCCCAGTGCTCCCATCCCAGCGCTCCCATCCCAGCCTTCCCATCCCAGTCCTCCCATCCCAGTGCTCCCATCCCAGTGCTCCCATCCCAGCACTCCCATCCCAGTGCTCCCATCCCAGTGCTCCCATCCCAGCGCTCCCATCCCAGTGCTCCTGTCCCAGTGCTTCCCAGACCTGCAGGAGGGTCTGCTCTGGCCCCGTGTGTCCCATAAATGCAGGGATCCCATAAATCCTGCACCCCAGGGTTTGTTCTCTTGGTGGTCTGCACACATTTGTTCCCCCCGAAGCTGTGGGTGTTTCAGAGGTGGGGCAGCTTTGGGGGTTCTGCAGGGAATGCTTGGATGAGGGGCAGCTCCTTGGGATGGGACCCCAGCACCGGGGAGAGCAGGGCCAGGGTGGGGCAGTGCTGGGGGAGGCTGAGCTCGGTGCTCTGCGAGGGCTGTTCCACCCTGAAAGGTTCTGTCACTCTGGGTCTGCTCTGGGGACTCCTCCTCAGGTGATTGTGGGGCTGGGAGCCCCCAGCAGCAGCTGCTGTGTGTGCCCAGCCCTCCACACGGGATCCTGCTGTGCTCCCTGAAGAGCAGGTCCTGTTCCTCACACCTCCAGCCCCGTGGCAGCCTGGAATTTCTGCCCCTTCCTGTTCCCTGTGCCATTCCCACGGCAGAGCCACTGCAGCCCCTGCCTGGGCTCTGGGGAGGGGCAGAGCCAGCTCTGAGAGGGGCTCAGAGGGTGCAGTGATCCCTGAACGCTCTCCTGGGTGACTCTGCCATGAGCACAGAGCCCTCCTTTTGGGCAAAGGCTGCACAGAATTTACCCTTCCCTTGTCTTGCACCCACCTTCAGTAGAATGGGTTTGATCAGGGTCACTGCACAGAGAGAAATAAAAAGAGCTTTTTTCCTGAAAGAGAAAAAAAATTTAATTCATTGTACAGGAGCAGGTTAGGGCAGGATTTCAAAGGAGCTGCTCCCTTTGGTGACTCCTCCTCTTCCTCCTGCGCGTGTTACAGCCAGGAACAGAGACAAGGAAGATGAATTTGTCAGGCAAATCTGGATTATTGTGTTCTGTGTTCTCAGTCCACAGGAGCTCGATGGTTTCATGCTGTAATTCAGAGCTGTTCTGATCCTTTGGTTTTTCCCCAGTGCCCAGGCCGCTCCTGTTACAAAACGCTTTGAGACAGAACTGTGAAAAATACTAGAATGGGTGGTGACTTTTGCTTGGCTTTTATCTTGTAGAAGTTTTGTTTTAATATTTAACAATATTTTAATATTTAATGGAAGTGGAGCTGTTTGGCAGCTCTGGGGCTGCGCTGAGGATGCCCAGCTAATGGCATTGTTAGAGTGCCTGATGGGCTGTGCTGGGCTGGAACTGAGGGAGCAGAGCCCACGGGGGGCTCCTGCCTCCCACAGCTCCCTCCTCAGCCTCCCCCTGACAGCTCAGGCTTCTGACAAGAGGTGTAAACAGAAACGGGGCTCCTCCGTCCTGGCTGATCACAGGGCAGTGAAAAAACAACCCCCAGTGCTCCTGGGGAACGAGAGGTGTGTGGGGACATTCCTGTCTGGAAAACCGGAGAACCCCAGGCTGGGCTGGGTGGGGAGGGACCTCAAACCCCCCCAGTGCCACCCCTGTCCTGGCAGGGACACCTCCCACTGTCCCAGGCTGCTCCAAACCCATCCAGCCTGGCCTTGGGCACTGCCAGGGATGCAGGGGCAGCCACAGCTGCTCTGGGCACCCTGTGCCAGGGCTGCCCACCCTGCCAGGGAACAATTCCTGCCCCAGATCCCCTCCATCCCTGCCCTCAGCACTGGGATCCGTTCCCCCTGCAGGAAGGATGGGGAGCTGCTCTCCCAGCATTTCCTGAGCTGTGCTCGCTCCCTGCACACGGAGCTCACACAATGAGTGAATTATCGGTACTTCATGGCCGGGTCACTCGGGTGTCTGTGGAGCCAGGGCTGCTCTTGGCTCTGCTCTGCAGCTGCCGGGGTCTTGTGGTGGCAAACTCAGGGATGAGAGGAGTTACACATCCACGAAACCCCCTGCACGCTCCTGGGGTTTCACCCCTTCCCCAGAGCATTTCCCCCCGCTCCTGTCCTGGCTGTCCCTTGGCTCCTGCTCCTTCCTCCTGCTCTGTTTGGGGGCTGCAGGAGTTGGGAGGGATCGATCCTGCTGGACTTGTTAAAAACCACCCAATAAAAGCACCCCCAGCACTGCAGCACCTTCCTGCCCCTGTTGGTTCATGTTTGGGGGAGACAAAAGGCTTCCACCCTGGAAGGGGCAAAGCCTCGAGACATTTAAATATCACTGACTGAGAGACTCCAGGAGTGCGCTCCATCTGACAGTCCCAGGCTTAACTCACTGCAAACAGTTTAAGCCTCTGTTCTGTTCCCCAGATATGGAAAACAGAACTAATTTCAACTGGTTTCAAATAGTTTAAGCATCTATTTTAATCCCCAAGTGTGGCAAAGAGAGAAAACTACAAACAGTTGTTATTTAAAATGTAATTGAAAACAAAGCAATAATAATAATAATAATAATAATAATAATAATCAGTCTTTGTAAGGATTATGTGCATAATAGCACAATAAATCTTCAATTTTAGGGAGTTTGCTCTTATTTTCTGACTTAATATTATTGATGCTTTTTTGGAATAGCACATGTCTTGGACTGACACAGACAAGTGCAAACAGAGAAGAGCACAGGAGAGCACAGAGAACACATGAGATAATCACAATGAAAATCACAATGAAAATCACAATTATTTTGTGATAAAATACAGCCTCTCCTGTCCCTTGCCAGCCTTGGGCACAGACACAGCCCAGGAGTGGCTCCACCCCGGTGTCTCCCTTTGCTTCTGCTCTCCAAAATAGGAAATGTTTCTTCTCCTTGACTTGTAACAAGCCATTCTGAAATCTCCCTTACAGTCAATTAAATTCATTAATTAAAAGCAGATAAAGATCAGTGAGTAAAGGCTGAGCTAATGTATGCCTAATATATTGTTGTATCATGCTTTGTCAAACACACCAGTAATTGCTCATTTCATTTATTCAGCATTACTGATTTAAATATCTTTCTGGACGTTTTGGAGTCAGTTGTCATTTCCCTAATGTCTGCTGCTTGCGTACCAAAATGTCACTTTATTATTTCAATACATTATCTATGACTTTGGTTTCCTTAAAACCTCTAATTGCTGTGACAGCGCTCACAGGAGCGCAGGCCTGAGCTGGGAATGATTTCAGTGTTAACACGAGCAGGCAGCTCCTCCTGCCTGGAGGTTTTATTCCCGTGTCACCTTTGTGTAATCGCCGTGTCCTGGGCACTGTGCCCTGCTGGCAGGGCTGGTGGCTCAGACCAGCCTGCAGGGCTCAGGGGGGACATCCTGCAGCCCCTCGTGCTGCCAGCTCCCCCCAGCCCGCGCCTGCCCGGCCCTGTGTGTGTGCAGGGGGGAAGGTCCTGTGTGTGTGCAGGGGGGAAGGAAGGTCCTGTGTGTGTGCAGGGGGAGGGAAGGTCCTGTGTGTGTGCAGGGGAAGGTCCTGTGTGTGTGCAGGGGGGAAGGTCCTGTGTGTGTGCAGGGGGGAAGGTCCTGTGTGTGTGCAGGGGGGAAGGTCCTGTGTGTGTGCAGGGGAAGGAAGGTCCTGTGTGTGTGCAGGGGGGAAGGGAAGGTCCTGTGTGTGTGCAGGGGGGAAGGAAGGTCCTGTGTGTGTGCAGGGGAAGGAAGGTCCTGTGTGTGTGCAGGGGGGAAGGTCCTGTGTGTGTGCAGGGGAAGGAAGGTCCTGTGTGTGTGCAGGGGGGAAGGGAAGGTCCTGTGTGTGTGCAGGGGGAGGGAAGGCCCTGTGTGTGTGCAGGGGAAGGAAGGTCCTGTGTGTGTGCAGGGGGGAAGGTCCTGTGTGTGTGCAGGGGAAGGAAGGTCCTGTGTGTGTGCAGGGGGGAAGGTCCTGTGTGTGTGCAGGGGGGAAGGAAGGTCCTGTGTGTGTGCAGGGGGGAAGGAAGGTCCTGTGTGTGTGCAGGGGGGAAGGTCCTGTGTGTGTGCAGGGGAAGGAAGGTCCTGTGTGTGTGCAGGGGGGAAGGTCCTGTGTGTGTGCAGGGGGGAAGGAAGGTCCTGTGTGTGTGCAGGGGGGAAGGAAGGTCCTGTGTGTGTGCAGGGGGGAAGGTCCTGTGTGTGTGCAGGGGGAGGGAAGGTCCTGTGTGTGTGCAGGGGGGAAGGTCCTGTGTGTGTGCAGGGGAAGGAAGGTCCTGTGTGTGTGCAGGGGGGAAGGTCCTGTGTGTGTGCAGGGGGGAAGGAAGGTCCTGTGTGTGTGCAGGGGGGAAGGAAGGTCCTGTGTGTGTGCAGGGGGGAAGGTCCTGTGTGTGTGCAGGGGAAGGAAGGTCCTGTGTGTGTGCAGGGGGGAAGGTCCTGTGTGTGTGCAGGGGGGAAGGAAGGTCCTGTGTGTGTGCAGGGGGGAAGGAAGGTCCTGTGTGTGTGCAGGGGGGAAGGAAGGTCCTGTGTGTGTGCAGGGGGAAGGTCCTGTGTGTGTGCAGGGGGGAAGGTCCTGTGTGTGTGCAGGGGAAGGAAGGTCCTGTGTGTGTGCAGGGGGAGGGAAGGTCCTGTGTGTGTGCAGGGGGGAAGGTCCCGTGTGTGTGCAGGGGAAGGAAGGTCCTGTGTGTGTGCAGGGGGCAGGAACACTGCCCGGCCATGGGCAGCAGCTCCCACAGCAGGGCAGCTGCACCCGCAGGGCCTGGGGGCTGGGGCTGGGGCTGGGGTTGGGACTTGGGGGTTTGAGGGGTTGGGTGTCGTTGAATGGCTTGGGTGTGTTTGAATGGCTTGGTTGTGTTTGAGGGGTTGGGTATTTGAGGGGTTGCATGTTTGAGGGGTTGGGTGCGTTTGACGGGTTGGATGTGTTTAAGGAGTTGGGTATTTGAAGAGTTTGGATGTATTTTAGGGGTTGTGTAGGTTTGAGGGGTTGTGTAGGTTTGAATGTGGGAGAGAGAAATCAGAAGTTTCAGTGAGTGATTTGAGTCCTCGTGAAAACTGAAAGTGAATTGTGCTGGCGCCTCTGAATGATAGTGATCCGAAAAGTTTTAATTAAATGTATAAACTGGGGAAAGATCTGCCTTGTGCTGGAAGAACCAGAGAATCCCAGACTGGTTTGGGCTGGGAGGGACCTCAAATCCCACCCAGTGCCACCCCTGCCCTGGCAGGGACACCCCCACTGTCCCAGGCTGCTCCAGCCCCAGTGTCCAGCCTGGCCTTGGGCACTGCCAGGGATCCAGGGGCAGCCACAGCTGCTCTGGGCACCCTGTGCCAGGGCCTGCCCACCCTGCCAGGGAACAATTCCTGCCCAAAATCCCATCCCTCCCTGCCCTCTGGCAGTGGGATCCATTCCCCTGTCCTCTCCCTCCATCCCTTGCAGTGGTCTCAAATGCCACATCTCATCCCAGCCTCACAAAACACCCACGAAAAACCCAGTCCATGACAAAAGACTTTACCTAAAATGTTAAAACAATTATTTTTGCAGGAGACAAAGGAAAAGAAAGGATTAACTATTCGGTAAAATGTCAATTTCTAAAGGTCCTCAGACGAATCGATGTTGGAGCTCAGTGCAGGAGCCGGTGGTGAGGGGGCTCAGGGGGAGCTCTGGGGCTGGAGTCAATCTAAATTCTGTATTCCCTCGCTAGGGGTTCACAGAAGGATTTGGTTACAGGCTCCACCCAGAGGCTGTAGAAGCTGTGTGCACACGTGTGTGTGTGCACACGTGTGTGTGTGTGCACATGTGTGTGTGTGTGTGCACGTGTGTGTGTGTGTGCGCACACGTGTGTGTGTGTGTGTGTGTGCACACGTGTGTGTGTGTATGTGCACACGTGTGTGTGTGTGCACACGTGTGTGTGCAGGTACAGGGGCAGATGCACAGGTTGTGTTTCCTGCTGCCCTGTGTGCTCTGTCTTTGCTCTTTGCCCGAGTACCGAGGGCTGATCTCAGCCCACAAACTTTCCTGCCTGGGTTCTGTTGAGCTCTGTGAAGCTGCAGAATTGCTGGTAGGAGTTGTTAGGCACAGCAAAATATTTCAACAGTTGGAACTAATTAACTATCGAAGAAGGGGTTCGTTAACAGTGAATGGTGGTGGTTTATCCATTCTCAATTTTTTAAGATTTATTTTCCCCAAGTCCCACACAAATGTGGATAAAGCAGTTAGCAGTGACTGTTGCAGGAACAGTTTGGACGGCTGTCAGTGTGGATGGAGTGCCATATGCCCGCTCAGCTGTTCCCTGGAATCCTCTCCAGCTCTCCCGGGTTTATTGCACCGAGGAATGGGCTGGGCTTGTTCTGAGCTGGCCACGGGGCTCCGGGGAGGGGAGCAGGGGCCTGGTGTCCAAGGGGCTGCCCAAGAACAAGGATTTCTTCACGAGTGTTTGTGGCAGAAAAAGAAGAGTATTGACATAAAGAGGAGTCTGTGGTGGTGAGGGAGGCACTGGAAATAAGGCCCTGGGCAGCAGTGCCAGGAGGGAACCCACAGGAAGGATGGCTATTTCCTGTGATATACTCAGGTTATGGGCAAAGGCAAATCTTATCCAAACTGGTAACATTTTGTATGAAATCTGGGAGAAAAGTTAAGAAGGGATTGTGAGTACCTAAAACCAGATTGTGCCCTGGTTCCTCCTCAGCAATTTTCGGTTTTCCTTTGACATTTTCAAGCCACTTCTAAGCTTTTGATTAGCAGCTCTGGGCTCCTTGGAGAGGGAAGCAGTGAGAGCAGCTCTGCCTCTCAGGGCAGGGGGAGTTTGATCAGCCCCAAGGAGCAGAGGGGGATGAGGGATGTCCCCAGAGGCAGGAGCACTCTCAGGGTCCCTGCTGGGGACAGGGCTGTCCCTGCCAGGTCACCGAGCACAGTGAGCTCAATCAGGCTCTGATTTCCTTCCCCTCTCTGGGGTGTGACAATTCCTGCTGTCCTGGGCACGGAGTGTCCCCTGCAGCCGGGGCTGAGCCACCTCCAGAGCTGTTTGTCACCACGGTGATTGCTACACTCCCCTTGGAACTGGATTTTTCTCCTGGAGGTGGATTACCCCAAGGTCACCCTCACCCTGGAGGGTTTGTTCTGAGTATTTTATTTTTCTCCTTTACTATCGCCTGTGTTAATCTGTTTCCTATTAAACCCAAGCATACCCCTCCACTGCCTCTTTTCCTTGGAAATTGGCAGTAAACTACCACTGGAAAAATAAGAACATTCAGACATCAGCTTGGAAGTGTGAACACTTTGTTCTCTCTGCTGCAAACACAGTATTTGTGTTATTTTTGTTCTAATTCTCACTTCACTCCTATTAAGGAACAATTTCAGCACATTCACCTCATGTTGCTGCCAATTTCCGTGGCATTTTAAAGGAACAACAAACAGGTGCAGGCCTTGCAGGAGTCAGTGTTCTTGGCTCCTGGCTGAAATTGGTTACCTGGAGTTCCACGTATTTTTGGGAATTCTGCTGGTGGTCTCAGGGCTTGGAGAGCCATCCTTCCTCCCCGTGGGGAGCCTCTGCTGTGCAGGGCTGGGCCTGCGCTGAGCCCAGCTCGCTGCCCTCGGGCTGCTGAGGAGGGGGGAAGAGATTTCCTGAGCCTGGGTTTGTGCTGAGCCCCCCAAGGGGCCGGGCCACCTCCATCCCTCCATTCCCATGGGAGAAGAGATTTCCTGAGCCTGGGTTTGTGCTGAGCCCCCAGAGGGGCCAGGCCACCTCCATTCCCATGGGAGAAGAGATTTCCTGAGCCTGGGTTTGTGCTGAGCCCCCAGAGGGGCCAGGCCACCTCCATTCCCATGGGAGAAGAGATTTCCTGAGCCTGGGTTTGTGCTGAGCCCCCCAAGGGGCCGGGCCATCTCCATCCTGTGTCAGGGCTGCAGCTCACCAGGAAAGGCCCATTTCAGTCCTGTGCCCTCTGCTCCTCTTTCCCACCCTTTGGAACATCCTCAGTTTATTAACACCCTCTTTTCCATGGGATTTTCCCATTGGGAAGAGATGCTTTAGTCTGGGAATGCTGGGATCAGGAGGGGATGGGATCAGGAGGGGCTGGGATCAAGAGAGGCTGGGATCAGGAGATGCTGGGATCAGGAGATGCTGGGATCAGGAGAGGCTGGGATCAGGAGATGCTGGGATCAGGAGGGGCTGGGATCAGGAGGGGCTGGGATCAGGAGATGGGATCAGGAGGGGCTGGGATCAGGGGGGGCTGGGATCAGGAGATGCTGGGATCAGGGGGGCTGGGATCAGGACCCTCCTCCATCCCTGCAAACAGGGAACAGCCGTGTTTCCCCTGGGGCCAGGCTCCTCCTGGAGCAGGGGGTTTGTGCTGCTGCAGAGCTGGGGGAGCCCTGGCCCCTCCTGGGGTGCTCCCCTGAGCTGCCCCGGGTGCTGCAGTCACTGCTCCCAGAGCTGCCTCTGGCCCTGGAGTTGTGGCACAGACTGTCTGTGGTCCCTGGGATGAATCACACAGCGATGCCAACGCCTTCAGAGAGGGATCTGAGGTTAATAATTATATTTATCCTGTGCATTGAAAGTGCTGGAGTGTCTGCTTGGGGCTGTTTTGGCGAGGTGCTGATCTGTCAGCAGTGAGGAATGTGCAGGGCTGGAATTCTCCTTTCCAGCAGTTCCAGGATGAAGCTGTTGTTGTGTCGGGAGGGATGGACACGAGGGCAGAGCTGTGAGCTCAGTGATGGGTATGGATTCAGCAGATGATAAATGAGGGGGTGCAGAGCAGCAACTCAAACCTTTGACAGTGTTTGTAATAAAAAGACAGTTTTTGTATGGAAGGCCTCTGGAAAAACCTGGAACAGCTCTGGGAGCCAGCCAGGCACTCCAGAGAGGAGAGGAGAGTTTGATTCGTTGGGCTCAGGGCAGCCCTGGAATCAAAGGTGGATGCTGGAGGGTCAGAGCCAGCCCTGCAGTGCCACCTGTGTGCCACCCGTGTGACACCTGCATGCCACTCGTGTGACAGGGGCACAGGGAGTGCTGGCTAGGGCTGGACATGCACTGTTTGGGTTAAGCCATCCTGTCCTGGCCAGATAAAACCTGATTTGGTGAAATCACAGAATCCCTGGGGCTGGAAAAGCAGCATGAGGGCTGAGCTGTGCCTGGTCCCCACCTTGTCACCAGCCCAGAGCTCCGAGTGCCATGTCCAGGCCTGCCTTGGACACATTCCTCGAGGAATGGGAGGTCCATCTGCATTTAAATCCCTGTGGCACAGCCTGAGCAGGCTGGAGGATCTCAAACTTTGCAGCTGGGCTGCTCGCAAGCACAGGGTGGCTGTGGAAAGCATCTCTGGAGAGAAAACATGCTGGATAACCACGGAAGTTCGGTACTTCAGATGAAACCACATGGAAGAGTTAAATGTTTAATCCAAATACGAGAAATGGCATTTGTTTTGCCAGGCCAATCTTTGATATAATTGGCTAAATGGCTTTTCTTCAGTGTTTCATGGGGTCAAATGCTGCATTCAGTGTTTCAAAGTGCTGATTTTTAGATTAATTATTCTTGATTGAAAATATGCCCTTTTTTGGTGTGCTACACTAAATAACAAGGAACTGCGTGAGCCTGACTAATGGGGAGAGCATTTTGAGGCCATCAAAGCCATTCCTTCTGGAATTCCTGGTTCTGGCATTCCGGAGGACAGAAGTGTCCCTGTGTCCCCACGGCTGGCAGTGCTGACCTTTGAAGTGGGGAGCTCCTGGTGCTGGAGGGAGATCACTTAACAAGTTCATCTTTATTCCCCTCTCCTCAAAGCGGGGCCAAACCCTTCCCTTTTGTCTCTGAAGTGCTTTTAGGGAGATCTGACGCTCACAAATAGCGGAAATCCCTTCCCCACAGAGGCTGCTGGTGTTTGATGTCCTGGGCCGGTCCCTGTGGAGGCGCCATCCCCACCTCGCGGAGGGGCAGCCGGGCAGTGGGGCTCGCTCTGGGAGCGAACTTCAGAGGGAGCAGAAGGGCAGGAAGAAATAAATGAGCTGCTCCTGGACGTGCACGGCCCTCTGGAAAAGCAAAGAGCGGGTTTGATTTTACACAGATGTAAAAACCTCAGCCTCAAAGGGGGAGCACACAGAGGGGCTGAGGGGGTGGAGAAATCCCTGGGATGGGAGTCCAGGACTGACAGGAGAAGGGATGGAAGTGTGAGAGCCCAGACCCCGGCAGGGGTGGCTGTGGGACACTGGCAGGGCTCAGAGCCAGCTGGGAAATAGCGGGGAGGCAGTTTGTACATTAAATGTTGTGTGAGGAGTATTCTTTCCAGGGAGAAAAGGAAAAAGGTAAAAGCAGAGCCGGGGCAGTCAGGGACGCCTCGGGAGGAGGGGCAGTGGGGAGGCAGAGGAGCAGGGGAGCAGGGCTGGGGCTGTTCGTGGGGCTGGGCAGATCCCCCGGCCCTGGGCTGTCACCCGGGCACTCATTCCCTGCCAGGTGAATTCCCGTGAGGGCCTCAGGTCCATCTCCGGCAGGAACACGCTCAGACCTGGCCCAGACCGGGGCAATTATGCTAATGATGGACGGGAGAAACTAATTTCAGACATAAATAATGTATTATTGACCATGAGATTTCCCTCAAGCTTCCATTTGATTCGTTCCTCATCTCCTTGCTGCTGAGGCACATCAGGCCTGTGGAGGGAACAATTCGGGTTCCCTTGGGACCCTGGGCTCTGCCAGAGTCAGGGCCAGCCCCACGGGAACTGGAGGGAGATAAAGCTCTGGACAAATGCCTCTGCCCTGGCTGAGGTTCTGCAAAGGACTGCAAAGAGCTGCCAGCCCCAGCTCCAGCCATGTCCACCCCTCCTTCCCCAGGAAAGGACCTGAGCCAGGTCCTGGAACACCCATGGAGATCCCTGTCCTGCGGGGCTGTGCCCAGGGAGCTGGGGCTGATCCTGTCCTGTGGGGAGCTGGGGCTGATCCTGTCCTGTGGGGCTGTGCCCAGGGCTGTGCCCAGGGGGAATCAACAGAACTGACCAGGGAATGCGTGCTCAGTGCTTGGAAAATGGAAATTATTTGCTCTGGACTGTGCAAATGTTTCTTTTCCATGCAGGAATTCCATCTTTACTAGCCACAAGGTGTGTGCACACACCCTCACCACGGTTCTGCTGAGTGTAAAGGTTTTTTTGGGCTGTACCGTGGCGTTTTCTGTGAGTTTTCTCGTGATCTGAAGTGAATGCTCCCTCCTCACTCGGCATTTGCTGATCCCCACAAATTCCCTGCTCTGAAGGAGAGGATCCCTTGGGTGCTCCTGAGGAGGCCCTGGAGGGGCTTTGCTCTGCCAGGACAGGGCGGGTCAGTGCCCACTGGACCTTTCACTGGGTGCAGAGTGCAAAGTTTGGAAATGGAGCGGTGTGATCCTTGTTCCCAGGAATCCGGGATGGATGGAGCCTCGCTGTGCTGGGTGCAGTGATCCCTGTTCCCAGGAATCAGGGGTGGATGGAACCTCGCTGTGCTGGGTGCAGGGATCCTTGGTTCCCAGGAATCAGGGGTGGATGGAGCCTCGCTGTGCTGGGTGCAGGGATCCTTGGTTCCCAGGAATCAGGGGTGGATCGAGCCTCGCTGTGCTGGGTGCAGAGATCCCTGTTCCCAGGAATCAGGGATGGATGGAGCCCTGCTGTGCTGGGTGCAGGGATCCCTGTTCCCAGGAATCCGGGATGGATGGAGCCCCGCTGTGCTGGGTGCAGAGATCCCTGTTCCCAGGAATCAGGAATCAGGGTCCCCGCGGTGCCAGCGGGGAAATGCGGGCTCAATTAGCGGGCGGTAATGAGCTGGTCCCGGGGAGGAGCAGCCCGTTCATGCCGGGAGTGTCAGCGCAGCCTCCCCAGGGCTTTGTTGGTCCCGAGCTGAGAGCACCGAGTCCACCGCGCTGCATTGTTTGGGCTGTTAGCATTGTATTGGGGGCTTTTTGCTAATAATTGTAATTGCAGGACAGACAATGGGCTAATTAGTGCAGAGCCTCAGCCAGGCAGAAACTGCTCGGGGTGGGTTTCCCTGGCAGACCTGTGCAGTCCCAGCGCACACGGACCCTCAGGGCAGGCACCACCCCGAGCCCAGGGCTGAGGGGGCTCAGCCCCACCTGGGACCACGCCAGTTCCAGAGGCTGCTGGAGCAGAAAGAGCCCTTGTTATCCACGAGAATTCCAGAGGCTGCTGGAGCAGAAAGAGCCTTTGTTACCCACCTGGGCCCGAGGCCGTGCCCAGCTCACATCACCATCACTGCCTGTGCTGAGTCTTGGCCATCCTTAAATCCTGAGCTGGGAGGGACCACAGGGGTCACCAGTCCCACCCTGTCCCTGCCCAAACACCAAACATTCCCACCCTGGAGCACTGTCCAAATCCCCCTGGAGCTCTGGCAGCCCCGGGGCCGTGCCCGTTCCCTGGGGAGCCTGGGCAGTGCCAGCACCCTGTGGGGGGATGAACCTTTCCTGCTCTCCCTGGTGAAGCCCAGCACGATGCTGAACATTCCAGCAGGAGTCCTGGGAGCACAGGCTCTGTTTTGGAAGCACAGGATCAATCCAAGCTCTTTCATTCCTGCCGTGGCATCTCCGAGCAGAACTCCCCTGGATTCCTCTGGGAATCCCTCAGAACAGGGGTTCAGGTTTGGGTGTCACATTCCTACATCTGGAGAATATTTCAGCCTTTATTGACTGCCTGAAACTTCTGCTCACAATCTGGAAAGACTTTTGCCAGTCTTTTGGAATGGTTTGCCAATTTCTCCCTACCTGACTGGTCACTGATGGTGTGTCCGGGTTAAATTGCACCAAGACAATTCCCAAAGGTGATGATAATTCCCAAAGGCGATGATAATAATTCACCCCAGATCTTGCAGGACTGGCTGGGAGTGAGCCTGTTGGCCCCCCAGGCTCTGGAGCTCAGGCTGCTGGGATCTGTGCATCTGAAATCAAAGCCTTGCAGTGCTAGAAATGTCACTCGAATCTCCTCTTTTCTGGTATTTTCTTTAGGAAAGAATTCCATTCAAACAGAAATGTTCCAGAGAACAAGAATGAAATGTCATCTTTTATATCTCTTAAAGCCCTATATTGTGAGCTTGTAATACAGCCAGCACAGCCCTTCAGAGCCAGAGAGTTGCTGCACATCAGGACTTTGCCATGGAACATTGTACATTGTCCTCCCCAAATGTCACCCTTTGTGCGCCCGCGCCGGACTGAGGGGGAAACATGAAAGGGCTGAATTAATATTTCATTTGATGTTCCTGGTAATTACAATCAGGATTAATTCCTTCAGTCTGAGAGCAGATTCTGGGCATTATGAGGGTTGTAAATTATTGATTTGTGAGTGGCAGAAGGAGCGTGGCTGAGCCACTGCTGCAGAGTCCGGGCAGGGAGCGCTGGGGAGGGAGAGCTGCAGCCCCAGCACGAGGGAGCCACAGAACCCCGGACTGGGCTGGGCTGGGAGGGACCCCAAACCCGCCCAGTGCCACCCCTGCCCTGGCAGGGACACCTCCCACTGTCCCAGGCTGCTCCAGCCTGGCCTTGGGCACTGCCAGGGATCCAGGGGCAGCCCCAGCTGCTCTGGGCACCCTGTGCCAGGGCCTGCCCACCCTCCAGGGCAGGATTTGTCTCTGAGCTCCAAAGAGCTCTCCTGATTTTGGGGCCATTTTTCCCCTCCTGTCCCTGCAAGGCCCCAGTCCCCGAGGTGCCCCCAGACCAGCAGCCCCCTCCCCTCCCAGCCCTGCCGCTCCCTGCGGAGCCTGGCCCCTCTTCCCAGCCCTCCACCCCCTGGATCTGCCGGGGCAGGGCTGGTGGCAGCAGTGCAGCCCTGGCACAGTGCCCTGCCTGTCCCCAGAGCCCTGCCCATGGTGCCAGCCTGGCACAGCCTGCAGGAGCCTTGGCTCCGGGCACATCCCTCAGCTCGGAGCTCTTGGCAGAGGGGCAGGAATTCCTGTTTCTGCCCCAAACCTGCCTGAAGGGCTGCAGCTCCTCTGGGAAAGGGGAAGGGGAAACACAGCCATTGCCAGGGACATTCCAATCTTGCCAGGGCTAGGAAGCGGCATTAAGCTGTAATTAAAAAGTTCTTGGGAACCTCCAGGAGGCTCCAGCTCCGTGTATGACTGCAGCTCTGTGTCCATCCCCAGGCACAGCGTTACAGAGCCCCCTCAGGGGCACAGACCTGCACTGGACCTGCCCAATGCTGCCTGTGGTTATCCTTTGCTCATGTCCACCCCATCCCATCCCATCCCATCCATTCCCAGCCATTCCCAGCCCATTCCCTGCCCTGGCCCAGGCCCTGGCTCAGGGATTTGGCATTTCCAGGATCCCCCAGGAGCAGAGAGGTGACGCTGCTGCTGTGGGTTTGTCAATAGTCTCCTATCCCTGGCTTTGTGTTTAATAGGCTCTGATGGACTTTTCTTCCATTAATTTGTCTAATTGCCTTTCAAATCCATTTATGTGTCTGGCTCCCACGGCATCCTGGGGTAATGAGTCCCACACTTTAATTACGCACTATGCGAAAAATTGCTTTCTTTCCTTTGTTTTGCACCCACTCTCTAATTATTTTCTGACAGCCCTTTGTTCTTGCGTTTTGAGAAACAACAAATAATTGTTGGCCACTTCACACTTTTGCTGCTTTTCCCTGCTGCTCCCCCGGAGCTGAGCTGGGTTTGGAGTTCCTTTGGGCAGAACCTCTGCCTCCTCTTCCCTGGGGCGGGCAGGCCCTGGCACGGGGTGCCCAGAGCAGCTGGGGCTGTCCCTGTCCCCTGGCAGTGCCCGAGGCCAGGCTGGGGCACCCCGGGGCAGTGGGGGTGTCCCTGCCATGGCAGGGTGGGATGGGTGGGATTTAATCCCAAACCTCTGTGGCATTCTGGGATCCCATCACTCCACCGTTCCCATCACATCTCCCACACCTTCTGCGGGTGTCCTGTGCCTTTTTTGGGACAGGTTGCCCGAGATGCAGGCTTGGCTCCAGGTCCAGCCCTGCTGGGTGAGGTCCCAGCCCTGCTGCCCTTGGGCAGGGGGTGGCACTCCCGGGTTTGTGTGCAGGAAACGCCACCTGCTCTCCCGGGAAGGGCTGGTCAGGGGGACTGTCCCTCCAGAGCAGGGCCGGGCTCAGCCTGTGCAAACACGGGTACCCCGCAGGTGAACACAGCCTGTGAGAGCTCTGACAGCAGTTAACCCCTTACAGGGCAAAGGAACCCGGCTCAGGTAAATCCAAGGCATCCCAAAGCCCTTTCCATGCAGGGATTGTCCCTGCCCGGGTCACAGGGGCTCTGGGGCAGGGAGAGCACAGAGGGAAGAGGTGCCTCATGGGGCTGGGAAGGGTTAGATTACTGCAGTGAGATCCACAATGAAAGAATTGCAGTTTTATTCCTTCCCAGCCCTGCTGAGGTAAAAAGTCTGCTTCCTGTGGCTCAGGGTGGGACCAGGGACCCCGGAGCCTCAAAGCCACACAGATCAGACACCTCAGCACGATGGATTGAGAGTGTTTCTTTAGGGTTTTTTTAATAGTCACCATTTTGTTATATTCTGAAACCAAGCTCCCTTTCCAACGTGATGAGCTCTCTGCACGATGATGGCTTTGGGTGTGGTTGGAAGTTCCCAGCCTGAGGGGTCAGCAGCAAGGACAGATCACCCCAGGAGAGCCCAGAGTCTCTTGTTTCACCCCAGGAGCCCTTCTGGCTGACCTGCTCCCACCCCTGCTCTTACCCAGCTGGGCACGGGGGGAAGGAGGCTCGGGGGAGCCCCTGGCAGGGCCAGGCTCTGCCCCAGGGAGGGCTGTGCCAGGAGAGTTCAGCTTGGGAACCTCTCCTCACTGGCAGGGGCTGCCCAGGGCAGTGATGGAGCTCTGGGGTGTTCAAAAGGAGCAGGTGAGGCACTTTGGGATGTGGTTAATGCACGTGGTGCAGTTCTGTCAAAGCTGGGCTGGGGGATCCTGAGGGTGTCCATCAGTTCTGATGATTCCCTGATTTTTATGACCTTTCGTGAGTAATCTTAAGAACACGGTCAGGGTTCTTAAGTTCGGGTTAATTTAGGATTACTTATGATTACACAAGCAGTCATGAGAACACGGGAACCTCTCCCCTGTGCCCCTGACACTGAGAAGCCACGGAGATCCCCGATTTCTGTGCCTTGCACTGCAGAGGGGTGGAACGGGCAGTGCCTGTCCCTGTCCCTGTGCCTCCTCCTGGTCCCGTGGGCACCGGCTGGAGGCTGCAGCCCCTGGGGGTGTGAGGGGCGTGCACAGCCCCCTCTGTCCCATTTCTGCCTCTGCCCTGGGCTGGAGCTGCCTCAGCTGCACGGAGGTGACAGCCTGGAGGGCAAAGGGTTAACTGGGCTCACTCCTGTTGCTGAGCAGGCAGCTGTAAATAACACGGTTAGGAAAGCTGGCTGTAAATAATGCAAATATCTCATTAAGTGTTCCCAGGCAGGCAGAGAGGTGGGCTCACCTCGCGGAGATGAGAGGCTGCGTTAGAGGGTGATTGTGTTTTATTCCCGAGGTGATAAAGCTCCCCTGGCAGGGCAGGGGCCGCTGCAGGGCTGGCTGTGCCCGGGGTGGAGCCTGGGCTGCTCCTGCCGCTCCCCACAGCCCCGGGAATCCTGCCCGGGGTCCGGGCTGGGAAACATCCGGGACACGGCACCCGGGACACGGCACCCGGGACACGGCACCCGGGACACGGCACCCGGGACACGGCACCTCTGCCAGCACAGCTTCGTCTGGGCTCCCCCGGCCCCGCTTCTGCTTTCCACCCTTCCTTCCCATCCCAGTCAAGCTCATTCTTCAGGAGAGGAGGCAGGATGAGGCAATAGCGCTCCCCATCCTTTTCTCCCCTCCTTTCCCCCATCCTCCTTCCCACCCTCCCTCCTCTCAGAGCAGGTGACAGATGTGCTGGTCATTTCCAGCTCTGTGCCTTGAAATCCGTGGTTTCAGATGGAAACTGGTATTGTTAGGGCTCATTTAGTGAAAAATAATTAGTGAAGTAATTCACATCAATACCAAGACCTCTCTGCCCTGTGCCTGCAGAGGGATGGGGTTTCCTCCTGCACTGCTCCTAATCTGGGCTTTAATCCTTCACCGGGGTTTGATCCTAACGAGATTAGAGCCTGCCAGGCGTGCGGTGCTGCCCTGTGTGACTCCGGCCCGGCTCTGTAACCATGGTTTCCTTCCTGCTGTTCACAGAGCAGCAGCTCCTGTTCACAGGAGCCAGCAGGGATGGGTGTGTGTGCCTGGATGAGCCTGGATCTGTCTGTTCACCCCAAACCTGGGGGGGAACCTGGACAGAGCCACAGACCCTCCCCAGCCCCACGGCAGCAGCTCTGTGCCCCCCGTGAGAGGAGCCCCTCAGCTGGGGCTGTGACCCCAAGGTCTGGGGTCACCCCCAGGACAGCTCTGCAGGGGCTGTGACCCCAAGGTCTGTGGGCACTGAGGATGAGGAGCTCAGGTCAGTGAGGATGAGGAGCTCAGGTCAGTGATGGAGCTCAGGTCAGGGATGGAGGAGCTCAGGTCAGTGAGGATGGAGGAGCTCAGGTCAGTGATGGAGCTCAGGTCAGTGATGGAGCTCAGGTCAGTGATGGAGCTCAGGTCAGTGATGGAGCTCAGGGCACCCCCAGGACAGCCCTGGGCTCTGTGCAGAGCTGGGGTTGCTGCCAGCCCGGGGTGCAGCTGCAGTGCTGGGCAGGGGCAGGGGAAGGAGCAGGGGAAGGAGCAGGGGAAGGAGCAGGGGCAGGGGCAGGGGCAGGGGCAGGGGAAGGAGCAGGGGAAGGAGCAGGGGCAGGGGCAGGGGTAGGCACAGGGGCAGGGGCAGGGGCAGGGGCAGGGGCAAGGGCAGCAGGATCTGCTCCTCAGGGATGAGAGAGGCTCCGGATGCCCCCGGGGTAGGGCCAGGGCTGCTCGGTGGGCAGAGGCAGCAGCAGGCCAGGACTCTGTCACCAAAGAGTGCCACCGATTTGGAAGGGGAATTTTCAGGCTTCAGTGCCCAGGGGTGGTGCCAGGCAGGCTGAGCCCTCACAGCTCCTGGGGATCAGCAGCGCCACACCTTCACAGGAACGGGCTTTTCTCCTCTCCTGCCGTTCTTCTGGGACCGTGGAATTGCCATTTCCCCTTTGATCAGTGCTTTTACAGCCAGGAAAGCTCCTCTGGGCATTTGAGGGTGACTTGATTTTGCTTTCTTGTTGCAGAGGAGAAAACCATCGCAGCCTCTTCCCTCCTCCAGTCACAGTGAAAAGCTTTCCATGCACATTCTGTAATTGTCTCTACTTCCCTCATTTATTTATTTCTTTTCTCCAGGAAACAAACTTTACTCTGGCTCAGCTCCCATCTCCTCTCTTACCTGGGCTGTTGTCCTGCCCCGGCTTCACTTCACTCCGACTATTGCCTCTCTTTAAAAGGGATTTTAAAAGGGATTTTAGCCTCGGCAGCTGTGCTGAAAAGCTGCTAAGGATGATTTCCCCGGGGGCCACAGGGGTGGCAGGGGCAGGGGAGGATGAGGAGGGGACAGAGCAGGCAGGGGCAGAGCAGGCAGGGGCAGGGCAGGCAGGGGAGGATGAGGAGGGGGCAGAGCAGGCAGGGGCAGGGCAGGCAGGGGCAGAGCAGGCAGGGGAGGATGAGGAGTGGGCAGAGCAGGCAGGGGCAGGGCAGGCAGGGGCAGGGGAGGATGAGGAGTGGGCAGAGCAGGCAGGGGCAGGGCAGGCAGGGGCAGGGGAGGATGAGGAGGGGCAGAGCAGGCAGGGGCAGGGCAGGCAGGGGCAGGGAGCCCCGGGCACCGGGAGCTGCTGGGTCCGGGTGTTCCCAGCTCTCCCTGGAGCTGGGGGCAGCCCCTGAGGGCCGTGGCTGGGGGGACACAGGGGCACCTTGGGGTCAGTTTGGTCCCCACGGGCTGGGGCTGGGGGTCTGTGCAGGGCCAGGGGCTGGGCCCCTCATCCCTGTGCCTGCCTTCAGGATATTCCATGATTCTTCCTAATCCAATCAAGTTATTTGCATAACTACCTGATTTCCAGCGTTCTATTTGCATTAGAATAAGAGAATAAATATGCATAAATAAAAGTTATGTTCAAATAAAATGAAGCCAGCAACGATTCCTTCCCAGTGTTCCAAACCAATTAAAAAGTTAGACACATGTGTGGCTGCTTTTCCATACAAGAACTGTCTGAAATACCTTCAAAATCTATTTAAATTCTGGCTTGTGTATGATATTAGTTCATTATAAAGCCTTTTAGTTAATTCACTTTATCCTTAAAGGCTTAAAATTCTAATTAAATTTTGTATCATGCCCCACATTCATTAATATATTCCTCTAAAAGCATTTATAATTCATTGTCTTTATCACTTTTACAATTAAAAACGTTACTCTAGTTTGGATCTCAGTAACAAGCAGCAGCTGCCTCTGCAAGCAGCGCTAGAAGGACACGGAGGAACCTCATCCCAACATTTCCTCCTGCTCCTGGTGTCCCAGCCCCGCTCCCAGGGGTGGCAATGGCTCACCAGGGGTCTCCTCATGCGGGGACATCCCTGCCCTTCCCATCCCTCCCCATCCCTGGAAAACTGGCAGAGCTGGCGGCGGGAGGCTCACGGATTTTCCAGGCACACACGATTGGAGCTGATTTAGAGGATTATTTTAGGAATCTGCTCTCTCCTGACCGTTTTGTAGCGAGAAGCTCTGCCCTGCCTGGGCTGGCCCCACAGCTGCTGGGGCCCTGGCCAGGGCTCCATTTGCATTATTAATGTGTTTTTAACAAATGGTCTATAAGGAGCAAGCTGTGACTATTGAGCACAATTACCACTCAAATGAGAGTTCTAATACTGCAGCATCTGCTGCTGTTGCCAGTGGCCAACCCACAGCCTCCCACCAAGGCAAATCTGTGCAGCAACCAGGATTCCTGAGGTGCAAAATTCGGGGGCAGAGGAAGGAGGGATGTGCAAGGCTTTGGCTGGGGATAGACACAAATCCCAGAATTCCTGGGTAAACTTAAATACAGAAGGCTCTGGGGCCAGATGAAAATATTCTGGGTTTGATTCTGAAATCCAGGAGCGCAGTCGAGGCTGGGACATTGGTGTCCCTGTCCTGGAGGGATAACGGGGAACATGGATTTCCCACACCCACCCTCCAGGCTCTGCCAGCCCCACAGGAGCCTCTCCCAGCTGTGCTCTCCACCCTGTGGAGCTGGGATCCTCCTCCTCATCCTCCCCTGATCCCGTGTGGAGCTGGGTTCCTCATTCCCACCCTCCCCTGATCCCGTGTGGGGCTGGGTTCCACACCCAGCCCTGATCCCGTGTGGAGCAGGGGCCCTGCCCGTCCCTGGGCTGCCCTGCCAGCGGTGCCATCGCTGTGCCAGGGGTGTCCCTTGGCCTCTCCTGTCCCCTTGGATCCTTTGGGGTGGTCTGGGCTGAGTTTCCGTGCTGGCAGGTTGGATCAAGCCTGGACAATCTCGTGTTTGCCCTGTGCCAAAGCCCCACCCCAGCTCTGGCTGCAGCCAGGGCACAACCCCGGGCGTGGCAGGGCCAGGGAGCCACTGCAGAGGGGAAACTGAGGCAGGGGGCTCCGAGTCCCCAGCAGCCCCTGACTCACCACGAACAGAGCTGGTTCAGGGCAGGGCTTTTGAAAAGAGATTCCCTTTGCAGTGGCTTTGATGATCCCAAACCGAGGCTGTGCCTGTTGGACACTGCCTCGGGCTGCTGAATTCCAGCAGTGGCACCAACGGGTCCTGCTCCAAGCGGGCATCCCAATTAGCATCTTCCCAAACACGGGGTAATTACACCGAAATCGGAGACAAGGTGCTGGGGTGTACTGGCACCCCGTTAGCAGCCCGAGGGCAGAGCTTTCCTAAAGCTGCGCCAGCCCGGCGGGGCTGGGAGGGCTTTGGCCCCTCCTTGGTGGCACCGGGTCCCAGCAGCCCCGGGAGCTGGGTGTGCATTTACAGCTCAGAACACCCTTGGTCTGCTCCTCTTTCCACCCAGTCTTTGATTTCTCCAGGCCACAGGAGCTTCTCGAGCTGTTTTCTTCCACACGTCTCTCCAGGCAACACTTCTGCTGCTGCACCTCAGGATGTGATTTCCTAAAATCCCCAGTGGGGACCTCAATCCCCCCAGTGCCACCCCTGCCCTGGCAGGGACACCTCCCACTGTCCCAGGCTGCTCCAAGTGTCCAGCCTGGCCTTGGGCACTGCCAGGGATGCAGGGGCAGCCACAGCTGCTCTGGGCACCCTGTTTGTAATTATATTAATTATCGTAATTGCTGTTCCAAACCTCGGGAGCTGGAGGAAGCGTCCCGAGCCCACCTGGCAGCCCCTCCCGGGCTGGTGGCTGGAGGAGGCTGCAGGTGCCGGCACCCGCCCTCCTCCTGAGCCTGGAACGAGTCACTCCACAGCCTCGGGGCTGTGTTTTTATCTTTCATTTTCTCCCAGATTTTGTTTGGGTTTGTTGTTGGTTTTAGCTGTCATCAACCCCTCAGTTGTATAACCCTTTTCCCAGGCTTTTTTTGTTATTTTCTCCTTTGCTGCATTAAGATGCAATTATGTACTTCAGCTAATTGCCAGTTACTAAGTGTCAAAATGCATAATGTGTCTGAAATGTCCTCGCCTTCTCTGTCAGGATCCTGCGTGCAACAGGGAACGAATCAGAGCTATTACTCTTGTCAAGAACTCACCTGAAAAGATTTCTTTTTTCTTGCTCCGTCTCATTTTTGGGTGCAGTGTTGTGATTGTAGGCGTTTAAAACGTATCAACACTCTATTTCCAAATTATTGGGGGAGGTTTTGTGCAGGACTTATTTACTCGGAATTATAAATTGTCATTTGGTTTGGCTCGGACTTGGGCCTGATAAATCTGGAAATATTTTTACAGGCTAATGTAACTGGACAGCAGCAAGTGCCAGAAAGCATTAGGAAAATGGAAATCTGTTTCACAGCTGAATTTACCCTTTCAGAGACACTGAATGCATTTGAATATTTTATCTCAGATACGTGTGAGGTAGTTGGGAAAAGGCTTAAATTTTAAAAATGGCATAATTAATGGCAGAGCTATTAATGGCACACCTGGCTGAGGTGTGTTTGCTTCTATAAAAGGAGCTTTTTCAGCTCACGTTGGCAGACTGCCGGGTTTTTATTTTAGAGCTCTTAAGTCACATCATTTTTGGCACATGAAATTTATTTTTAAAAGAAAATTAGAAAGATCCAGAGTCTGTCTTCAGGGGAGGGAGAGCTGGAGGAGGGGGCCTGGGGCAATCTGAGCCTCGGAAAGGCAGGGGGGCTTCACTGGGCAGGATTGGGGTGTTCTTGGACTCAGTTCCTCTGAAGAAGAAACAGCCCCCCAGAGAAAATCTGTTTAATTCTGCAGCTTGGTAAAAAATCACTGGAAACCTTCAGAATCTGGCACTGCACAGCTTTGTGCACCTGAACTGCCAGTTCATGAGAAGTTTGCTGAGCAGCCTACCCAAAAACATAAACGAAATGGGAAGCACACGGGGAGCAGTGGTGCCTCAAGGCTCCCTGCATTCAGCTGCTCAGTATCTGCTGGGTTGGGTGATGTTTGGCGTGAGGAAACAACGCTGAAATGTGGTTTTATATAAATACTGTGGGTTACAGCCATTGGGGAGGGGATTATTGAGGATGCAGCTGTGAGGAGCGCTCCTCTCGGGGTTCTGAGGGCAGAGCAGAGAAGGGAGCAGGACACAAACCACGCACGGTGCTGGTTCTGCCTCCTGCGGGGCTTTGCGATCCCACAGTCCCACACTGTCCCCAGGCCAGCCCAGCACGGGCTCTCTGTCACGGCCAGGCGAGCAGGGTTTGGTGAAAACCGCCCCAAAATGAAAACCACGGGTGTGCCCCATCCTGTGCCGGTCCCTGCCGGGCCCTGCTCTCCTTGCCATGGCCCCGGAGGGTGTGAGCAGCTCCTGCCTGCCTCTCCCTGCTCCATTCAGCTCCCAGAGGGTGTGAGCAGCTCCTGCCTGCCTCTCCCTGCTCCATCCAGCTCCCAGAGGGTGTGAGCAGCTCCTGCCTCTCCCACCTCCCCTCTCCTCTCCTCCCTTGCTGATTTTCTCCTCCCGGGCTCCTTTTCCTGCCCTGCTCTCCCTGAGCTGCTCTGGCTCTGTGCAGCCGGTGTGGGGCTGTTTCACCAGCAGCCCCCAGTACAAAAATATCCATGTTTGCGGGGCTCAAATCGATGGAGCAGGAGCAGAACAGGACAGGACAGGACAGGGCAGGGGAGGGCAGGCTCTGGGTGGCCTTTGAGGTCCTTCCCAAGCCACAGCGCTCTGGAGTTGGTGACTCCGTGCTCTGGCTGCCCGGCCATTCCCACAGGGCTCATGGTGACTGGTCCCAGCAGTGGGGTCCCACAAAGGGGATAATTCACTGCAGAGATGGAGGGAGACAGCAGGCTGGGAATTGCAGGGGCAGCAGCTCATCCCTTTCCTGTCCATGTGGGAAAGGGTTAATTGCTGGGGAAATGTGCTTCTACCCCCATCCGTGTGCCAGGGTTTAAAGGGACAGGGAGAGCCCGGCCCCTGAGCAAATCCCCAATAATTACTAGCACCACAATGTCTGCGTGTGAAATTCAACCTTCACCATTTGCTAAATAAGTCCGGATTCCTCCGCTTGAAGCTGCCTTGGGGAAGATTCAACGAGGACAGTTATTTTCTTAATTTTTCTGAAACGTCTCTTTTCAAGGGATGGGAGCTTCCTGCTCCTCCAGGTTACCTCATGAAAGTGAGATGAAAGCGCTGCAGCCACTTCCCAGCTGCATTATGCGAATACGATTTGTACAGAACCATTCCCTGGGGAGCCGAGTCCCCAAAGCCTCTGAAGCCCCCGCAGCCTCCCCAGCCCTCGGCTCTTCCAGCCCTGCCCTCACCTGGATCCACCACGGCAGGCGCCGCCGATGTTTCCCTAATTCCCTTGATTAACCTCCACAAAGTTTGTTTGCAGCTGTAAAACACTCGCTGCCAATTCAGAGCACTCCAAACCCCGCTAAACACTCAGGGCTGTGCCCTGTTCCCTCGGGAGCCTCCTCCTGGGGATTTTTCACTCCCGGAGCCCCTGGGATGTGCAAATCCTGCTGATCCCTCTCCCCGAGGGGTGCAGGGGCTGCGGCGGGTTGCTGGTGAGGAGAAAGGCTTTGGTGCTGAAAATGGGGATTTTTTAGGTGGTTAGCTGTGCTTCCAGGGGGGAATGGTGCCCGGAGAGCTGCAGGAACCTCCAGGCCCATCGGGGAGGGATGGGCAGCACCGGGGCTGTGGGGAGGCTTGGTACGGATGTGGGTAAGGATTCTTAGTGTGGCACTCCTGGAGCACAGAATTTGACTCTTAATTATGAATCCTGAATGTCCTTTAATGAAAGAAAACCACAGACAATGGTTAAGCACCATAAAACACTGCAGAGGTTTGAAAATGGCTCCTCTGATTTCTGTGTTTTCTCCTCTCTCCCACTCCAATTCTGTGTCATTCGTGAGGTTTTTTGAGAGGAAAGTTTGGGATGTGCTGGTGCTCTCTGAGAATTCGGGGAATTGCAATTTTAATTATTTGTCAAGGGCAGCCAGGATCTTAGAAATGTGTTACTTCATGTTTGGTAGGTTGCAATCGAAATAAATGAATGAGGCTGAGAGCTCAAATGAATGTCTGCACAGTGGGCAGCAGCACTTCAAATGCCTGGGAGCATGAGGGGGCTGGAAAATGTTCCAGCAGCATCTTGAACAATGGGAATCTCATCTGGAGCCACGCAGCCAATTCTGTTTGCATCCCCTCGGCTCTAATGAAGATTGACAAGGTTATCCAGAGCAGGAGAACAAATATTACAGGAATTTGAGATGTGTTGACACACGACTAAAGAACCGCATGAAATTAAATTTCTGGACAGGAAATATGAGCACAATTAAGACAAGGCTGCTTGGGAAAGCGTGGGGGGTGTTCGTGCAGGGATTCTCAGCCTGTGAGCTCTTGAGCTGATTTTGGGCCATTTTCACAGAATCCCAGACTGGTTTGGGCTGGGAGGGACCTCAACCCCCCCCAGTGCCACCCCTGCCCTGGCAGGGACACCTCCCACTGTCCCAGGCTGTTCCAAATCCATCCAGCCTGGCCTTGGGCACTGCCAGGGATCCAGGGGCAGCCACAGCTGCTCTGGGCACCCTGTGCCAGGGCTGCCCACCCTGCCAGGGAACAATTCCTGATTCCCGAGATCCCATCCAGCCCTGCTCTGTGGCACCTGGAGCCATTCCCTGTGTGCTGTCCCTTGGGAACAGCCTCTCTCCATCTTTCCTGTAGCTCCTTCAGGTCCTGGAAGGGCACAGTTAGGTCACCCTGGAGCTTCTCTGTTGCAGTTGTTACAGGAGGGTCTTTGACACTTATCTTTAAGTAAAAGTAAAATATCAGGACTGGCACAGGGTGCCCAGAGCAGCTGTGGCTGCCCCTGGATCCCTGACAGTGCCCAAGGCCAGGCTGGAGCAGCCTGGGACAGTGGGAGGTGTCCCTGCCATGGGAATGGGATGAGCTTTAAGATCCTTTTCACCCAAACCATTCCATGATTTATTCTAAAACAATACAAAATTTGCAGATATTTAATGTAAATATGAATTTTCATGTGTATTTGTGTGGTTTTCCGTGTGATTTCAGTGCATTGTTCCCACCTGCCAACACACTCAGCATCCTGCCACACCTCACACAGAGATTATCAATAATCAATGACTGACACCGTTTATGAAAGTCTGTTCTGATGGGAAATGATTACATTCCAAGAGACGTGGTTCTGTCTTCCCCTTTCTTCTGCAAGTAAAATGAACACCCAGCTTATTTTGGACGTGAATAAGGAGACTGGCCATGCTTTCTTCATAGGAAAAACATAAAGAGAAAGGAGAATTCCCAGCGGTTGTTGCTATTAAAAAGCAGTTTAGAGGTGAAGTGCCAAAGCAAAGGGCTCCAGAGCAGCCCCGTGGTGCACGGGGCTGTGCAAACACCGTCAGTGCCCGAGAGCAGGAGGGGAATCAGCGGGGAGGGGGCTCCGGGGGCACCAGGGGGTTCCCAGGAATGATAAAACTGGTTACAGACAGACAGACAGACAGGGGAAGTTCTGGCATCAGTGAGGGATGGTTGGGTGCTCTGGGATTGTTCAGGTGCTGAGTGGTTGTGTAGGTGCTCAGTGTTTATGGACTCAGTGTCGAGGTACTCAATGTTTGGGTGCTCAGTGTTTGTTTAGGTGTTCAATGTTTAAATACTTAATGTTTAGGTGCTCAGTATTTAGGTACTCAATATTTAGGTACTCAGTGTTTGTTTAGGTGCTCTAGGATTTGTTAAGTGCTTAACATTTAAGTGCTCAGTGTTTGTTTAGGTGTTCCATGTTTAAGTGCTGAATGTTTGGGTGCTCAGGGTTTGTTTAAGTGAACAGTGTTTGTTTGGGTGCTCAATGTTTTTTTAGGTGTTCAGGGTTTTTTAGGTGCTCAATGGTTTTTTTTAGGTGCTCAATTTTTTTTTAGGTGCTCAATGTATTTTTAGGTGCTCAATGATTGCTTAAGCCCTTACTATTTCAGTGCTCAATGTTTAGGTGCTCGCTGGGTGCTCAACGATTGTTTGAGCGCTCAATGTTTGTTTGGGCATTCAATGATTGTTTAAGTTCTCAATAATTGTTTAAGTGCTCAGTGTTAGTTTGGGTGTTCAATGGTTGTTTGGGCGATCAATAGCTGTTTAAGTGCTTATTGTTTAAGTGCTTGCTTAATCCTCAGTGTTTGGGTGTTCAATGATTGCTTAAGTGCTCAATGTTTGCTTAGGCTCTCAAGGATTTTTTAAATGCTCAATGTTTGTTTAGGTGCTCAATGTTTAAGTCCCTCTGTTTGTTCGGTCAGTCAGGACTGGTCCTTTAGGAACGCACTTGCTGAAGGTTTCTTCGGGTAGTCCAGGAATGATTCTGGGGGTGTTTGTTTGGTTGTGGGATGTTGTTTAGGAAGGCTGTTCCTCCTTCCTCTGACTGCCCTGGGATCCTTCCCAGTCCAGCCTCTGGGACCCCTCCCCACCCATCCCCGTGTCCCCTCCCCATCCATCCCTGGGACCCCTCCCCATCCATCCCCGGGACCCCTCCCCACCCATCCCCGTGTCCCCTCCCCACCCATCCCCGGGACCCCTCCCCACCCATCCCTGGGACCCCTCCCCATCCATCCCTGGGACCCCTCCCCACCCATCCCCGTGTCCCATCCCCGTGTCCCTTCCCCACCCATCCCCGTGTCCCCTCCCCACCCATCCCCGTGTCCCCTCCCCATCCATCCATCCCTGTGTCCCCTCCCCATCCATCCCTCTGACCTCTCCCCACCCATCCCCGTGTCCCCTCCCCACCCATCCCCGTGTCCTCTCCCCACCCATCCCCGTGTCCCCTCCCCACCCATCCCCGTGTCCCCTCCCTATCCATCCCTGGGACCTCTCCCCATCCATCCCTGGGACCCCTCCCCATCCATCCCTGGGACCCCTCCCCATCCATCCCTGGGACCCCTCCCCATCCATCCCTGGGACCCCTCCCCATCCACCCCTGTGTCCCCTCTCCATCTATCCCTGTGTCCCCTCCCCACCCATCCCCGTGTCCCCTCCGCACCCATCCCTGTGTCCCCTCCCTCTCCATCCCCGTGTCCCCTCCCGGTGCTGCCCTGCCAGGCTGTCTGGAGGGGCTGCCTCCCTGCGGGATGTGCCCCAGGAGCTGTTCCATCCTGTTATTAATAATGCATCAGTCTGGAGCGAGCAGCTGGGGGGTTCATCCAAAAATGTGACTGTTGCTGGCAAACACAGCCCGAGCCATCTGTGCCAAGTCCCGCTATTTACATCATCCATCCACAACCAGTTCCTGCTCTTGTAAATCAAGAGATCATTGTGATCCTCCTGAAAGATTCATTGTGGTGAGAGACTGCAGCACAATTAAATTTGCCTTCTTTTATTATTTATCACTAATATTCCAACCAGTGGTATATCAACAAAGTAAATGTTCCGGGAGATAAGCCCAGATGAAATCATGGATCAGCCCTGCTAGGAGGGAGACAGATCAAGTCCTTCACTCATGAGTTTGGGCAGGCAATTCTATTTCGTGAGAGCCTCTGGTATTTTGAAACTTTGTTTTCATTCCTCGGGGGTTGCAGATTGCTCCTGAAATATTCTGACAGAAATGGAATTGCAGGAAGGGCCGTGTGTGCCAGCAGCACTCTGTGACACAGATTGTTACCCAGTGACCTGCTGGGGACACTTCTGGGCAGTCTGCTCTGCTGGCAGAGAGCACAGCCCTGCCACGGACCGTCCTGGCTGGGCAGCAGGGGGGCTGGTGTGGGTGGTGACAGTGCCCTGGGGACAGGAGCTGCTCCTGCTGTGCCACAGATCGGGGACTGAGTGTGGTCCGAGGTGGTGGCAGTGACTTGGGGACAGGAGCTGCTCGTGCTGTGCCACAGATCAGGAGCTGAGTGTGGTCCGAGGTGGTGGCAGAGCCTTGGGGACAGGAGCTGCTCCTGCTCTGCCAAATATCGGGGACTGACTCTGGTGTGGGTGGTGGCAGAGCCGTGGGGACAGGAGCTGCTCGTGCTATGCCACAGATCAGGAGCTGAGTGTGGTGTGAGGTGGTGGCAGAGCCCTGGGGACAGGAGCTGCTCCTGCTGTGCCACAGATCAGGAGCTGAGTGTGGTCCGAGGTGGTGGCAGAGCCGTGGGGACAGGAGCTGCTCGTGCTGTGCCTCGTTGTGGCTGGTTCTCACACCCTGCAGGGGCAGCAGAGGTCCCACAGCTCACACTGCTGGGGAGAAGCTGCTGCAGGCTCTGTAAATCACTCAAGGCCTCACATGGTGCCAGGAGTTTTCTTTTGCCTTCCTCTGCCCCGGCAGCGCATCCTCTGTGAGCGGTGACGGAGCCGTGCGTGGGCCCCGTGGGTGGAAGTGTTTGGGTGGGGTTTGGACTCCCTTGGTTTTATTTTGAGCCAGCTTTGGAGCGTTTCTGCTCCAGGAGCTGCTTGGTCAGACGTGTGGGGCTGGTTATTCATTTATAAAGGTGCTGTCTCTGCTATAAAAAGCTTTGCAATAGCCCGATAATAAATGCATTCATCACCGCATCTGCTGTAATCACGGCAGCTCCTGAGCTGCTATTTGGCTCTCATTAGTTGCAACTCCCATTCACCTATAATTTCGGAGAACACACAATTATGTGTTATCACTCCTTCAAGTGATTACTACACTGGATGTTTTTAAGATAATGGCACGGAACACACCGTGATGAATTACACCTCTCCAGGTAGTTTTGCTTCTGTCATTAACTCTATTATTTTATTTAAACCAGCCTGGAGGGGCTGTGGGGCAGGGTTGGCATCACCTGCTCAGGGAAGGGTCCCAGGTCAAGGCTGAGCCGATAAAGGACGGGGCCCAGCACAAAATTATCTCCTCCTGTCTGTCCTCCCCATCACACTGCAGTTATTGTTATGAGGAGATTGTAAACCCCAACCTGTCTGCACCGGGAAAGGTCTTTTCTCATTAAGTGATAAAAGCCTTTTCAGGGAGAACATGGGGAAGAGCAGGAATATTGAGAAATCCCTGGAGCCTGGGCAGGAGGAGGTGAATGGGCCCCAGCCCTGCAGAGGAGCAGGAGCAGCCACAGCCCTGCCCACAGCTCCTCCTGCCTCTGTTCTCCCCAGGGCTGAGACCCCACCTCAAATCCTGGGTCCAGTTCTCAGGACAAAACTGACCCCGAGGGGCTGCAGCGTGTCCAGGGCAGGGAACGGAGCTGGAAAGGGGCTGGAGAATCCCTGAGGGAGCTGGGGAGGGTCTGGAGCCCCAGAAGGGGCTGAGAGAGCTGGGGAGGGTCTGGAGCCCCAGGAGGGGCTGAGGGAGCTGGGAAGGGGCTGAGCCTGGAGAAAAGGAGGCTCAGGGGGGACCTTGTGTCTCTGCACAGCTCCTGACAGGAGGGGACAGCCGGGGGGATTTGGGATCTGCTCCAGGAACAGGGACAGGAGGAGAGGGAACGGCCTCAGGCTTGGCCAGGGGAGGCTCAGGGTGGGCAGCAGCAGGAATTTCCCCATGGAAAGGGAGCTCAGGGACTGGCACTGCCCAGGGAGGTTTGGGCTGCCCATCCCTGGAGGTGCCCAGTGAGGTGGCACTGCATTGTTTGTGCCTCACCTGAAGCAGCTCTGCTGTCCCTGTCCTGTGCTGTCCCTGTCCTGTGCTGTCCCTGTCCTGTGCTGTCCCTGCTGGCCCCAAGGCAGAGCAGCAGAGCTCAGGAGTGCCCAAGGACAGGCTCGGGGTGCTCCTGAACGGGTCTGAGCCGTGCCAGGCAGGGTTTCCCAGGCTCTGGGGCACCCCTGGCTGGGTGGGGAACCCGTGTTTCTTTATATAAATAAGGAGCAGTGTGAGTGCTCCAAAACTGAAGGCACTCAATGGCTGTTCTAGTCCAGCTGGTATTTCTGGATGTAAACCCTCAGTAACTCGCTGGGACAGTGGGAATCTGGGGACAACAGGAAATGTTTGCTCATCCTCCAGACCTTTGCCTTGCCTGGTCTCAGAGCTTATGGTGCTTTTTATCCCTTTAATTTGTGTGTCAGTGTTGTGTGGTAAAAAAGAGTCAGAAAAACCCTCTGACTTTGGATGGCCTATAACATAAACACAGACTTTCCAAGACCCCTTTCCCTTAGGAAAAGTGCAGAACTATGAAGGCAAAGCCATGTGATCAATTGTTTCCTTATTTTTCTGCAGTGGTAATGTCTTCTTTGTAATTTCTGGAAGTCAGTGTTTCTCTATCATAAATCTCCAGGAATTAATAAATATCAAATGCAGCAGCCAGACCCTTTTTAATATTTCAGATAATGTGGTGGATTTGGGAGTTACTCTCTGAAACCAAGGCTCTCTCACCAACAGTGGGGTGGGAGATTACTTCTGAGCCTTCAAAGAGAAAATAACACAAGAAGGAAGTGATTAATGGCTAAAAATTCTGAGCTTTATAATGCAGAGTTTTGTCCATTTTAGTATGGAAATGCATCTGTGAAGGGAGGGGGGAATATTTTTGTATAATTCAAAACAACAGATGAATTTATTGCAGTTGTGGCAGCAGCAGCCTCTGCATCCTTGCCATGGGGAAAAATCCATTTCTTGGTGGCAGGAGGGAAACACCCACCAAGGGCAGGGCTGGGAGTGCCAGGAAACCCCTGGGAATGTGGGACCCCCTGGGAATGTGGGACCCCCTGGGAATGTGGGACCCCCCGGGAATGTGGGACCCCCTGGGAATGTGGGAACCCCTGGGAATGTGGGAACCCCTGGGAATTGGAACCCCTGGGAAAACAGACTTTCCCCTGGTCTGGATGGGCTGGCAGGGCTGGGGGACAGCAGGACAGGGCAGGGGACAGCAGGACAGAGCAGGGGACAGCAGGACAGGGCAGGGGACAGCAGGACAGAGCAGGGGACAGCAGGACAGGGCAGGGGACAGCAGGACAGGGCAGGGGACAGCAGGACACCAGGACAGGGCTCAGGGCACCAAGCACAGCCCGGGGTGTGTGCAGGACCTGCAGGAGATGCAGAGTTTGCTGTGGGCAGGACTGAAATCCCCGTGGGATGCACTGGAGCTGTCTCTCCTCCACACCCCCTCTCCCCATGCAGAATTCCCAGATTTGGGATTTCTGGGAGCAGCAGAGGGCAGGGGAGGCAGAATTCCCAGATTTGGGATCTGTGGGAGCAGCAGAGGGCAGGGGAGGCAGAATTCCCAGATTTGGGATTTCTGGGAGCAGCAGAGGGCAGGGGAGGCAGAATTCCCAGATTTGGGATTTCTGGGAGCAGCAGAGGGCAGGGGAGGCAGAATTCCCACAGGGTTTGGGATCTGTGGGAGCAGCAGAGGGCAGGGGAGGCGGAATTCCCAGATTTGGGATCTGTGGGAGCAGCAGAGGGCAGGGGAGGCAGAATTCCCAGATTTGGGATTTCTGGGAGCAGCAGAGGGCAGGGACAGGCAGAATTCCTGCAGGGTTTGGGATTTCTGGGAGCAGCAGAGGGCAGGGGAGGCAGAATTCCCAGATTTGGGATTTCTGGGAGCAGCAGAGGGCAGGGGAGGCAGAATTCCCAGATTTGGGATTTCTGGGAGCAGCAGAGAGCCAGGGCTGGCCTCCTGGGACTGAGGGCTTTAAACCCTGTTAGATCTTTTTGGTCACCAGTGTGAAAAACAAGGTTCGCTTTTGTTAAAATTTTAAAATTTAATAATAGAAATAATGATAAGAGACATTTAAAAAGCAAAGTTTGCAGATGTCTGAGTGCCTGGCATCCTACCATGAGGCTCCCCCTGCTAACAAAGGATCTTCCCTTAAGGACAATAGGTTATGGCATATTCATAAATCCTGTACACGATTCGAACGTTCCTTCTGACTTTGGGTGTTTCTGCCCAATTTCAGCTTTTCTCCCCCATCATTCCATCCTGTAAATCACTTTTTCCTGTGGCTCCACAAAGTCTCAGATTCCCTGATAATAAATTCTTCCTTTTGGAGGAATAAATTTGGAGGCAATAAATCCTCCTTTGGGGATTTTGGTGTCTTTGCTGTTCTCTCTATCCAGGCAGGGTGATGTGAAGAATTTCTTCATTGTCTCCTTCATTCCTTGAGCTGGTTACAAAAAGCCCTTTACATTACATAGTTCCTATTTTAATATTATGCTATAGCCTGAAAACTATATTTATCACACTACTAAAATAGAGCACAACTTTTACACAGATAGTATTCACTTTAACATTTGAGAAAAGCCAATCATATCATATAATATATATTTATAACAGCAGGAAAGGGTGACGTTTGCATCTCTGACTGAGAAATGGTTTTGGTGCTGCGGAGGCCAAGGCTGCCCCCAGGACTGCAGCCCCAGGGAGCGCCCAGGCCCTTTGGATAATCCCAAATTCCTGGGATTTATGGAGCAGGGGTGCATTTTTGGGGCATTCCAGGCCATGTCCTTCAGGTGGGATCCGTGGAGGCTCCTGGAGCAGAGCCCCCGTGCAGTTTTAATTAAGCAGCTGGAAGAGCAGTTTTTTACAAAGATTAATGGATCTCTGTTTTAATTATGGTGGAATAATAGACTAGAGAGCTGGGAAAGTGGGAGGCATTAAAAAAAAGAGGATTAAAAACTTGAGGGAAGCTGGGTGAGACTATATTTTTCTGTACTTACAAATTACAGAAGATCATCCCCATTAATAATGATTGGAAAAATAATAAAGTGCCCTCAGCCATGTATGACAGTTAACATTAAAATCTATTTTTTATGCTTGTTGTGTGGGGAATTTCTGATTACAATCATCAGTTAAAAAAGAAATTGTGCTTTTTTCCAATCTTCCAAATTTAAATATAGAAGAAATCTCTGCTGAGTTCAGCTATGGTTTCATCAATACTTTTCCAAGCCACGGGAAGGTTAAAAGAGCAGAAGCCACTTTTATTTAATGGCTGTTATGCTTGCTTTAGTTGTGCTGCAGTGTTATTATTAATTGCTAAAAATAATTGGTTCTATGCACAGATTTTTAAAATTCCATTGCAGGAAGTGCTGCTGCAATGTGCAGGGAGTTTAATATAAAGAGAATTTAGGGAAAGAGAGGAAAGGGGAAGAGGGGAGGGAAAAGCGAGGGAAGGCCTCTGATGTTTGCAGTTTTTACTTTTGGTCATCATTTCAATGGGTGATTTCCTGGGGATTGCTCTGGAAGGGTTTTGGGGTTTTGGGGAGGGTGGGAAGGGGTTTATTGTTATTTCTGTGATGCTCGTGGGGCAGGATAAATACAGGATAAATACAGGATAAATACAGGATAAATACAGCGTAAACACAGGAAAAGACAGGAAAACACAGGTAAATACAGGAAAATACAGGATAAATGCAGAGTAAACACAGGAAAAGACAGGAAAACACAGGGAAAGACAGGATAAATACAGGATAAATACAGGAAAATACAGGATAAATACAGGAAAATACACAATACTGGCTGCTGCTGGAGCTGGAAACAGCCCGAGCAAGGGTTCCAGGCAAACTGTGCAGCAGTTCCAGAGTTGGGCTGAGGGGCAGGGGAGAGCTGTGGGTGCCGAGGAGCTTTGGGTGCTGAGGGAGCTCATCTGGGGGTGTCCCAGGATGGGTGGGCTTGGAAGGACCTCAAAGTCCAGCCCAGCCCACCCCGTGATCCCGGAGGACTTTTCCAGCCTCAGGGATTCTGTGAATTCGTTCTTAAGGAAGGTTGGGTTTGGTTTTTCCTGGCGAGCCACACCAGAGCAGGGAGTTGGTGAAGTTGGGTTTGTGTGCTGGGAGAGGAGGAGGAGGAGGAGGAAGAGGAGGGGGAGGAGGAGGAGGAAGAGGAGGAGGGACAGGCTGATTTCCTCCCCTGCGGAAGGACTCGCAGAGCTGACGCTCCCTTCAGGGTTTGGATGAATGAACAGTGGGAGAGTGAACTCGGTGAGGTGGTGACTGCCCACCGCAGCCACAGCCACCTGCAGAAATGCTCCTTTGTACCTCGTGCAGTGCCGGAGTGGTTTGGGCTGGGAGAGACCTCAAATCTGGTCTGGTTCCAGCCCAGCAGGGCAGGGACAGCTCCCTCAGCTCGGTGGGATGGGCTGGCTCCAGCTGCTGCACAAATACACTGGGAAAGAAGCACGTGGCAGAAAAACCTCCGTGAATTGGAGCTTTCCCACCTCTCCCACCCCGCTGTTCAGCAGAATCGGGTTCAGAACGCTCACAGCGCTTTGGAAGAGGCTCCTCGCCTTCCCTGGGTGGGAGCGGACCCTGCAGAACCCCTCCCGCAGGGATCCCAGCCTCGGAGTGCCCCTTCCCGGTGACATCCCAACTCTCTGCTCTGCAAACGGGGATGTTTTATCCCTCCCAATTCTCTGCTCTGCAAACGGGGATGTTTTATCCCTCCCAATTCTCTGCTCTGCAAACGGGGATTTTTTATCCCTCCCAATTCTCTGCTCTGCAAACGGCGATTTTTTTATCCCTCCTCGCAGCTCCTCTCAGAGCCCTTTCAGATTTAATGTTGAGGTCATTAATTAAATGAATGCTTATTCTCATGCTTTGTTTCTGAACCATTTCAGGCTGATGTTTCCAGTTTCTCATTCCTGAATGGAATGTCATTTTCCACTTAAACAATACTGCCAGATGCTTAAGCCACCAAATCACCATTTCCTCCCTCCAGTTTCTATGGTTGTGCTATTTTAATGTTTCATCAAAGGGATGAGCTCTATTGCATTCCCTTCTTCCCCTGGATTTCCTTCATGTGAAAAGCTCTTTATAAAATAAAAATGTCCCATTAGTCTGTTGCACTTTGTATTATCCTCCTTATTATCTTCCTTCAGCCTTTAAAATTGTTTCAAAGCCTTAAATTCCAAGGTGGGCATGGGGGTGAGTCTAAAATTTGCCTAATTCGTTCTCCACGTCTCCTGAAGAGTGGTTAATTTACGGGAGGAAATGCAGATTTCCCAGAGCCACAGCACCGCTTCCCAGCGGCTCCGGGGTCTGCACTTTCCTGCTCTCAGCCCTGAGGTTTTCCTCTGCCCTGGTTCCATGGCTGCTCTGCCTTTCCCTCGAGCTGGATGTGCAGAGCTGGGGCACGGAGGGCTTGGGCCAGGCTTAAACCCCCTCCAGCCCCTCGGGCAGGCTCAGGCTCCTCCCGCAGCGGTGGAACAAAAGCTGCTCCTGCCTCTCCTCCCATCCCGGGATCCCCCCCAGTTCCAGCCCCCAGGGGAGAGGAGCGCCCTTGTGCCTCCAGGACACCCCGGGCTGGGCTGGGCTGGGCTGGGATGGGGTGGGCTGGGATGGGATGGGATGGGATGGGATGGGATGGGATGGGATGGGATGGGATGGGATGGGATGGGATGGGATGGGATGGGATGGGATGGGATGGGATGGGATGGGATAGGATGGGATGGGATGGGGTGGGCTGGGCTGTCAGGTCCCTTCCCACCCACACCCTTGGGAGATTCTGGGGCTCTGTGGGCCCCCTGATTGGATTCTCTGATGTCTGGAGAGGTTTTCCCGGGATAAGTCCCTCTGTTCCCGAGCTCAGCAGCAGAAGGTGGCTGTGCCCCAGGAGCAGGGCAGGAATTCTCCACGGAGCACACGTTGCTGCTGATGCCCAGGGCTGGGCCAGCCCAGTCAGGAGTCACTGAGGCACTCAGTGCCATGGCTTAGTCGGGGTCAGGGAACAGGTTGGACTCGATGAACTTGAAGGTCTCTTCCAACCTTGTGGTACTGTGATACTGTGAGGCTTTCCTCCCACTGCCCCAGCAGCCCCTGCCGGCAGGAAAAGCGGGCAGGAGGAGCAGAGCAGACGGAGATAGCTGTGGTTGGAGTGTTTGTGAGCTGGGCTTTGGGCTGCAGGGTGGTTCTGAGCTAACAAGTGACTCCTGGTGTGGGTTAACCCTGACAAAGCACAGCTCAGCCCAAGGCTGGCAGCAGTGAGGGGCGGTTGCAGCTCCTGCCTCTCGGTGCTGACGCTTCCCCTCTCCCCAGGTGTTACTTGGAGGATGGAGCGTCCAAGGGGGCCTGGCTGAACCGCTCCAGCATCATCTTCGCGGGCAGTGACAAGTGGTCCGTGGACCCCCGCGTGTCCATCGCCACGGCCAACCGCAGGGAGTACAGCCTGCAGATCCAGGACGTGGACGTGACGGACGACGGGCCCTACACCTGCTCCGTGCAGACTCAGCACACCCCCAGGACCATGCAGGTGCACCTCACTGTGCAAGGTAGGGCCGGGAGCGCCAGGGAAACGCCAGAGATCCTTCCCTTCCCTTCCCTTCCCTTCCCTTCCCTTCCCTTCCCTTCCCTTCCCTTCCCTTCCCTTCCCTTCCCTTCCCTTCCCTTCCCTTCCCTTCCCTTCCCTTCCCTTCCCTTCCCTTCCCTTCCCTTCCCTTCCCTTCCCTTCCCTTCCCTTCCCTTCCCTTCCCTTCCCTTCCCTTCCCTTCCCTTCCCTTCCCTTCCCTTCCCTTCCCTTCCCTTCCCTTCCCTTCCCTTCCCCAATTTTCTGGTCCATGTATTTCCCCCAGACAGTTCCCTGCTCTCAGCACTGCTGTCAGTTTTCACGTGGATTTAATATTTATTGTATTGTTCCAGGATGAACAATTCTTGGTTTTGATTGTCTTCCTAATAATTAATGCCCTCATGCAAGGACTAAAAAAAAAAAAAACAGGCTGGAAATTAATTGCATGTATAAAATATATCAACAGGAGCTTAAAATTAATTAGGCTAACTACAAGCATATAGAGAAATAATAACTCAATAGTTAAAAATATGCATAATTATTAAGCAATTGCATTTAAATCTTCAGAAATGCAAAGTATAACCTAAGGCTTTAACTTATTAGTCTTTGGTGCAATCATCATTAACATTTTCTTTTGCATTTTTATGAGTAATAAAGCGATGAACACAGAAGGGCAGGATTGAACTGGCAATCCCTATTAATCCGTGTGGCACGTGGAAATCCCTCGGGAATGTCGGGGTGAGCCAGTGGCGCTGACCCCTGGAATGCTGCAGGAGCGCTGGGCCATAGCTCTGCTTTATCCCGATATCCCCGAGGGTTTTATCGCTGTGAGAGCCCCGGGGCCCGGCAGCGCTCGCTGTGGGGTGTGCAGGGACACAGGGACAGGAGGAGAGGGGACGGCCACATTTACATCTGTGAAGGAAAAACCACACGAAAGAGAGGAAGATAATCCAGTTAACCTAATTTCAGTGACCTTATTAAAAAGAAGTGAGAATTATGAAATAATCAATTGAAAGTTTTGATGGCAGCAGTTTGTAATCAGCTCAATCTGCCTCAGTGCCAGGTGCTGGATCTGCAAACTCATGAGCTGCAGATGATTTAAACCCCAGATGTTTGTCACAGCAATGCAAAAACCTGAATTTCCTTTTGCCACACTCTGTTGCTCGTAATTTTTCTGTGAAAGGTTGCACTTTCTGCCATTTGTGGTCTGACATTTATTCCACCGAAGTGGAAATTGCCTCCTCCAAGCTGTTTTCCCCTCGGTGTGCAGGAGTCTGGCAGCGTCCTGGGGAGGGGCAGGGCGGTGACAGCCAGGTCGGGTCCCTCGGGTGGGCAGGGGCAGTGCCCAGTGCCAGGACACCCTGGCACAGCTGGATCGGGGCTTTGGGAGTGCTGGGGGCACAGCTGGCACAGGTGAGCACAGCTGGCACAGTGAGCACAGCTGGCACAGTGAGCACAGCTGGCACAGGAGGGCACAGCTGGCACAGGTGGGCACAGCTGGCACAGTGGGCACAGCTGGCACAGTGAGCACAGCTGGCACAGTGAGCACAGCTGGCACAGGAGGGCACAGCTGGCACAGGTGGGCACAGCTGGCACAGGAGGGCACAGTGAGCACAGCTGGCACAGGAGGGCACAGCTGGCACAGCTGGCACAGGTGAGCACAGCTGGCACAGGTGGGCACAGCTGGCACAGGTGGGCACAGCTGGCACAGGTGAGCACAGCTGGCACAGGCTGGCACAGCTGGCACAGGAGGGCACAGTGAGCACAGCTGGCACAGCTGGCACAGGAGGGCACAGTGGGCACAGCTGGCACAGGTGAGCACAGCTGGCACAGGAGGGCACAGCTGGCACAGTGAGCACAGTGAGCACAGCTGGCACAGTGAGCACAGCTGGCACAGTGAGCACAGCTGGCACAGCTGGCACAGGTGAGCACAGCTGGCACAGGAGGGCACAGGTGAGCACAGCTGGCACAGGAGGGCACAGCTGGCACAGTGAGCACAGCTGGCACAGGAGGGCACAGCTGGCACAGGAGGGCACAGCTGGCACAGTGAGCACAGCTGGCACAGGAGGGCACAGCTGGCACAGTGAGCACAGCTGGCACAGGAGGGCACAGCTGGCACAGGAGGGCACAGCTGGCACAGTGAGCACAGCTGGCACAGGAGGGCACAGCTGGCACAGGAGGGCACAGCTGGCACAGTGAGCACAGCTGGCACAGGTGAGCACAGCTGGCACAGAAGGGCATAGCTGGCACAGGTGAGCACAGCTCTGGCCCTCAGGTGCAGCTCCCAGCCCTTGACCCCCCCTCTCCCCAGGTGTCCCCAGTGTCCCCAGTGTCCCCAGTGTCCCCAGTGTCCTCTGTGCCCTCCCAGCCCAGCCCAGCCCAGCTCCCGCGCTCCCCACGCCCCGAGCAGGGGGCAGGGACACAGAACTGCTGCCAGCAGTGCCTGGGCATCCCCTCTGTGCCCATCCCGCCCAGGGCAGGGGCACAGCCGTGTGTGGCTGCCACCCCTGCCCTGCGCTGCCCCCGCTCCCCTCACCCTGCAGGGAGCTGTAAATAATTCAGTTATCCCTGGAAACGCCTTTCAGAGATTCAGTCAGGAACCACAACCTCGGGTTTTTATTTAAACATGTAGAATGTTCCCAAAGTAATACTCTAGGCCCTTTTTCTGTTTAATAAACCCCCTTAATGTCCCCTAAATATTAATGTATTGATTTAGTCTTTGCAATGTTTGCAAAGTCTAATTTGTTTCCTCAGCCAGGCCAAGAGGGACTTGCATTTGAAGCTAACGAGATAAATCTTCCCCAAATTTATTTAAAGTGGGACAAAATAAATATGCAAAAGACTTTAAAATCATCTAACAACCACTTCCCAGTGAAAAGTGACAATCCATTACTCTTTTAAATTGCCAGCACTCGAGCAGGGTGTCAGTTTTCTTTACAAAATTAACTTGCTGGTGCCAGCCGCCGTTATCATCCTGTCCCTGCTCCGCACAGGGAGAAGAGGGAAAGCAGCTCTGGGGGGAGAACTGAGGTTTGCTGGGTGCCTGGGACCCCCCAAGGGTCCCTGCTGTCCCACAGGCAGTGTCCTTGTCCTTGCCATCACCTCGCTGCTCCCACCCTCGCTGCTGTGCCCCCGGTGGCTGATCCCAGGGCTCTCTCAGGATTTGGGGACTTTACCATTCATTAAATTCCTCCCACACTTGTCCCTCCCGGGAGCTGCGGGGGATCTCTCACTCTAAACCAAGCCTGAGTGGTTTTTCCCTGCTCTGCCGGGCTGCAGGCGTAGGAAACATTTTCCTTGGGAGGTGATCTCATTCTCAGGGGTGGAAATGGGGATATTTTATCTGGAGTGCAGCAGGGCTGCTCTCATCTGAAACTCGAAATTCTGCCGGGGTGGAGGTGCTTTAGTCACGGCTGCGAACGAGTTTCCACTATGAGCCCGAAATCTCCATTCTGGGGAGTCTGCAGGCACGGGACAATGCACACAAAATTACCATTTCCCCCCGGGCCTGGGGAGTGATTCCTGTTCCACTGAATTCAGGGGACTGGGATGGTTGGTGACCCCTGAGAGTCCTGCTGAAGGCGCCTCCAGCACAGCCCAAAGGGTCTCCAGGAACTTCTTGTGTTACAGGCAGTGTCAGGTGCAGGAGGAGGAAAAAATATGGGATAAAGCTAAAAAATAAACTATCCCCCCCAAAAAAATGCTTGGGTTAAAGAAAATAATAATTGACCTCTGTCAATGAAACAAATCACCCAGCTGGGAATGTCCTGGGAGCCCCGGGCTGCCAAAGGATCCCAAACCATCCTGAAGGACAGGAGTCACCATAGGACACGAAATAAACCTCACTGACTCCGTGAACTTTCAGAAGGCAAGAAAAAGAGATTTATTCAATATGTGATTTCTTTATATTTACACAGACCAACGTGATTGGATGGCAAAGTTAACACCTCTTCAGCCACACTGGTTAGACCAGAGGGCCATCAAGGGGTGCCTCCTCTAAAAGGAATGAATAACAAAGATACAGTTAACAAAACAACTCTTTGTTTACAGCAAATGGCCTGGCATAGATATTTCACAAACCAAAACTTCTCAGGCGTGAAATCAGGGCTGCAGAGGGGTTATGGAGATTGGAGGGATGGGAATGCAGCCCGGGAATGAGGCAGAGCTGTGGCTGGGCTGCTCCGTGCCCTGGGGCTCTCTGGGGCTATGGGATCGGGGCAAACACAGGTGGACTCTGCTGCTTTGAACGATTTTGGGGTTAATTTGGAATGGTGTTACACCAGAAGGGGCTGACGTGACCAAATCCTGCCGGGTATTTGGAATTGTTATTCCTGTTTTAAAGGACACTGGCTCCATCCAAGGTGAACACACTCGTGTGAGCACTTCCCCAGAACTCTGTGGGAACAAGTGGAAATTGGGGCTGAATTTCCAGAACTCTGTTTTGGAACGGGCTGCTGGAGCATTGACGCAGGAACATTTATTTGGTTTATGGCCCTCTGCAGGGCTTGGCTCCATTGGAGCCCCCCTGTCCTGGCTGCCCCCGTTACCCCTCTGGGAACGTCCCTGTGCCATGAGGGGCACTTGGGCTGCCTGGGTAAACTGAGGCAGGGATTATCCCGTCATCCATCCCATCATTTCCTCACCACCACTGCTCCTGCAGCTCTGCACCCCGGCAGCAGTGTGAGACCTCCCTGAGCTCTGGGATCGCTGGGATTTATCCCATTTTTCCATTGGATTTGTGCCATTTCCTCTTCTTTGGCTTCAGCCCATGGTTGTCAGGGGACATAAAGGCAGCCCCTGTTTGAAAGTGCAGCTTTTGCTGGGACAGTTGATAACAAAGGAAATGAAACAGCTCTGGAGGACACTGAGACAACCTCTGCAGCTCTTCCTCGGAGCATCCTCTTCCTCACCACCCAGACTGCAAAGAGCATCTGAAAACCATCCCAGCTGATGGCCTGGAATATTCTGGATCTAAATCTAAATATTCAATATTTAATGACGTCCTGCTAAGGAGGAGCAGGCCCACTGATTTCCCCCAAATGTGGTTCCATAATTGTCACGCGTCCTTCCCTTCTGTTCCTGTGAAACTGAGGAGAAGACACTAAAACTCCATTTTTGGGGTCCAGCTTTGGCACGGCAGGGCTCAGAGGAGTTAAACCTGCCAGGAGCTCAGAGGGATCCAGGTGTGAACCATTCCTGCAAAAGCAGCTGGGGAAGGAAGGGGGACTATCCAGGGGACTCTGGGGACACCCCTGGGTCCCAGCTGAGCGCTGTGGCCGCGGGGAGGAGCGAGGGCAGCAGCTCCCTCCCAGCCTGCCTGCACCTAATGGCTTCTGACACACCAAACGCCCTCCTGGAGACACCATAATCGGATAAAAACCTTTTGTCAAGTCCAGTCAGTGTTGAAGAAGTGAGACAAGTGGAAATTGGGCTGAATTCCCAGGTTTCCTGAGGAGTGAGAGCTGCCCTCAGCCTCCCTGCTCTGCGGGTGCCGCTGTGGCCACGACACCGGAGCGAGGTCCTGAGCAATTCCAGAATCCAGCACTGCTTCAAAGGAACAGATACCTTATTCCAGGCTCCAGGGCTCCAAGGATTCCTAATTTTGCCATATTTGCAGTTAAAAGCATCAGCATCAAAATTTGTTCTGTGAGGTTGCTCAGTCCTGGGGAGGAGAAGCTCCAGGGAGAGCTCAGAGCCCCTGGCAGGGCCTGAAGGGGCTCCAGGAGAGCTGGAGAGGGGCTGGGGACAAGGGATGGAGGGACAGGACACAGGGAATGATTTAAAACTGAAAGAGGCAGGGTTAGGTGGGAGACAGGGAATCAGAAATTGTTCCCTGGCAGGGTGGGCAGCCCTGGCACAGGGTGCCAGAGCAGCTGTGTCTGCCCCTGCATCCCTGGCAGTGCCCAAGGCCAGGCTGGAGCAGCCTGGGACAGTGGAGGTGTCCCTGCCATGGCAGGGGTGGCACTGGGTAGGTTTCAGGTCCCTCCCAGCCCAAACCATTCCATGATTCTACAATAACAAGGTAAAAAATGCCACTAATACAGAGCAGTTCCTTTTGGGGGGGTTTTAAATGCCCCGCTGTTCATTTTTTGGTGCCAGCCTCTTCCCACACATCCCTCTCTCTCTGCAGAGGCTCCCGTGCAGGAGTGACCCGGGCCAGGCAGCAGTGCAGGGGCACTGGGGCAGGCAGGGGCAGCAGTGCAGCTGCACTGGAGCAGGCAGGAGCAGCAGTGCAGCTGCACTGGGGCAGGCAGGAGCAGCAGTGCAGCGGCACTGGGGCAGGCAGGAGCAGCAGTGCAGGGGCACTGGGGCAGGCAGGAGCAGCAGTGCAGCGGCACTGGGGCAGGCAGGAGCAGCAGTGCAGCTGCACTGGAGCAGGCAGGAGCAGCAGTGGCTCTGCAGGGCTGTGGTGGGATGTGAGCAGTGACAGGAGCTGCTCACCCCCCGCTCCTTCTCCAGTCACTGCTGAGGCTCCCTTGGCTTTGCCCTCTCCCCGTGGCCAGGTCCTGGCAGCTGCAGGGTGTGCTGCTGCTCCTCTCCCGGGCAGCAGGGAAGGGACTGTGCAGGGAGTTTGTCTATTCCTGCTTTAAATTCCTGTCAGCCTGAGAGATGGGGCTGTTCCCCCGGGCACCTGCAGGCCCTGATTGATGTCCCTGGTGCAGGATTGATGTCCCTGGTGCCAGCCCTGCCCAGCAAACGCTGCTGCTCCAGCTCTCGGTGTGCCAGGCTCCCCCTAAAGCTGCCTGGGTTATGGGGCAGGAATATCCCACCCCGATAAATGCCACAAACAGCACTGGGGGAAGGAGCTCATTGGGAAAGGCAGAAAGAGGAGAAAAGCAGAAAGAGGAGAAATGCACAGACCTGCAGCTCTTTAACAGCCTGGACTGTGCTGGGTAAATCAATGTTTGGGCTCAGAGGAGGAGCTGCCTTGGCCCCGGGGGCTGTGCTGGAGCACAGGAGCAGTGTCCTGGGGGGGTCCTGGGGCTGCACAGCACCCTCAGCCCAGTCCCTCAGGATTCACCAGCTGGGACAGGGGGCTGGGGCCTGTGAGGGCAGGGAACGGGGCTGGGGCCAAGCAAAGGTGATTTGTGAAATTGGAAACAGTAACAGAGCAGTTCTTCTCCAAACCCCACCTCCAGGGTGCGGGGATGTGATTATTCCGCTGGAATTTATTCCATGGCTTGGATTTATGAGCTGGGAACTTGGAGAGGGAAAATGTTCTGTGCTCTGAGCTGTGCTGGGTTTGCAGCTCTGGGAGAGGCACCGAGGGTGGGATGGCCCTGGCACAGCAGCTCCTCCCCATGCTCCACACTCGAGGAGCATTTCCTCCCGTGCTCTGCACATTTCTCCTTCATTTCCAACCCCCCACAGCTTAATTTCGATTTTACAGCCTAAGAAAGGGTAAAGGGAGGATGATGACAATATCTGATATTTGCAAGCAGCCAAATCCACCAGTTGGAAAGAGCAGAACCAAATGCCTGTCTTTAAAAAGAACGTGTGGAGCTAATTCAGGAAAATTTCTGGATACGACTGAAAAAACAACTGAGAAGTAACGTGGCAGATCCATCCTGCAGGACTGAATTGTGAGGGGTTTGAAAGGCAGCTTTAAAGGATGGGGATTGAATGTTTCCTGCCTGGAAAATCTCCATTTGAAGGAGTGGATCTTTGATTGTACAGCTTTCCTGGAGGTGCGAAGAAAACTTTTCAGCTGTCCATCAAAAGATTCCAGGGCAGCAAATCTGTGGTTTCCTTACCTGGCAGGGGTGCAGGGACACAGGAGGGGACAGCTGGGGGGACAGGCTCTGATCCCAGGGGACAGGGACAGGAGGAGAGGGAACGGCCCCAGGCTGGGCAAAGGCTGGGCTGGAGATCAGGAGAAGTTTTCCCTGGATGGGGATTGTCCATCCCTGCACGGCTGCCCAGGGTTCAGTTGGAGATCAGGAGAAGTTTCTCCTGGAAGGGGATTGTCCATCCCTGCACAGCTGTCCAGGGTTCAGTTGGAGATCAGGAGAAGTTTTCCCTGGAAGGGGATTGTCCATCCCTGCACAGCTGTCCAGGGCGGGGTTGGGATGGAGATCAGGAGAAGTTTTCCCTGGAAGGGGATTGTCCATCCCTGCACAGGTACCCAGGGTTCAGTTGGAGATCAGGAGAAGTTTCTCCTGGATGGGGATTGTCCATCCCTGCACAGCTGTCCAGGGCGGGGTTGGGATGGAGATCAGGAGATGTTTTCCCTGGAAGGGGATTGTCCATCCCTGCACGGCTGCCCAGGGCAGGGCTGAGCCCTGTCCCTGGAGGGGTTTCAGAGCTCTGTGCATGTGGCACTTGGGGACACGCTCAGGGGTGGCCCTGGCAGTGCTGGAGCAGTCGGGCTCCATGGTCCGGGAGGGCTTTTCCAGCCTGCAGGGCTCTGTGATTCCCTGATTTTCCCTCCCTTTGTTTGGGCTGGAGTTGTTTCCTTGGAGCTGGCCCCGAGCGCTCCGTGCTGTTTCTGGGAGATCTTCAAGAGATTTCCCAGGAGTTTCCCTGCAGGAGCCACACAGTGCAAACCCCGTGGCTGGAATTACCGGGGCTCCATCTCCTGCATGTCCTAATTTGTGAGGCAGGAACGAGGATAATAAATAGCACAAGGTCTTCAGCTCCAGACGAGGGAACGACAGCAGAATCAAACCACACGGCATTGACTCGCAATACAATCCCATCATATGACTCCAGCTCCTGTTATACCCACTTATCACAGGTTTTTATCCCAGCTATTCAGATGAAAGCTCAGGAGTTTGTGCAGGCAGCACAGCACAGCCCCATGGGTGGATCCTGGGTGCTGTGCTCAAGGAGAGGCACACACAGAATCTCCTCTTTTACTGCAGAGTTTGGCATCTTTTTCTTTCTTTTGTTTTTTTTTTTTTTTTTTTCCCCACCCGATGTTTTGAACGTTTCTCCCTTCAGGTTAATGCGTTCATTTATAAGGAAAGGATTAAACAAAACTCTCCTGAGAGAGCCGTGGACGGGAATGTGAGTGTGCAGATTTGAATGGATAAAGAGGCACTTGAGGAGCTGGATAAAGCCAGAGCGCTCCTAAGCCTCTGATTCCAAACCTGCCTCAAGGCCGTGCTGAAGACATTACAGGGAGCAGAATAAACAGCCAAAAATTGCTTACAAAAAGCTTTGTGATACCAAAGGCTCAAGTAGAGAATTGTGAGTTATTCTGTTGACCCCCGTGGATTACTTGTTTTGTTGTCTCTAGGATTCAGAAATGTTCTTATTTTATGTAGACTGAAATTTTAATCATCCCCACTTTGCATTTAAAATATGATATTATTTCCCCTTCTATCATCTGTAAGAGGAAACAGGGAAATTTCCTTAAGAGTTGGCAGCTTAGCTTTGTTGTGTAAAGCAGATCCTGGCGAAATTACAATTACAATTAACTCAAGCTTCCATTGCACAGCGGAAGGGTTGGTCTGGAGGAAAAGTCCTTCTGCTCTGAACACTTCAAAGCAGAGGCTTTGTTCTGTGTTCCCACTGAACTGGATGTGGGTAGCACGCCCAAATATTTTGCCCGTGAATATTCCCAAATCCCTGGATGTGATAACAGCAATCTGTGAGTGGAGCTTTCCTCGGCCCAGGCTTGGGGTTTGGAAGCTATGGCAAATTATTTCCTTCATAACTCTGCTCAGCATGGATACCCAGAGCCCTTCAGGAACAAGAAATCGTTCCTTGTTCAAAGCTCCCATTGATTTATGGAAACAAGCTGCTCCTGCTCACTCTCAGGATGGGAAACAATCTCCAGCACATCCTGACATCCGTGAGAGCTGCTGGAGATGATCAGTTATGTGCCGCATGGCTCTCCCTTCCTCATGGACGTGCTTTCATTGCCTTTATTATTCGGGGGCATTTTTTGGGAACAATATGACTGTGACATCACTTCCCTGGCAGGGTGGGCAGCCCTGGCACAGGGTGCCCAGAGCAGCTGTGGCTGCCCCTGGGCCCCTGGCAGTGCCCAAGGCCAGGCTGGACCTCTATTTGTTTATTTGTTTAATTTTTTTACTCATTTCGGGGTGTCAGGCCACGGTGCCCTGGCACAGAGGAGCCCCCGCTGTGGTTGTCCCCTCTGAGTGCTGCCCTGCAGGACCAGGGGGTCATTAGGGGTCCCTAATTAGGCAGGGTTTGGAGTGCAGCCCCACAGCCCCTCTGCTCTGCCTGCCTCAGTCCCCCTGCAGGTTTGATTCACCCCTCGTTGTTGGGGTCCCCGTCCCCAGGGTGATTTACAGGGACAGTGTGCAGGGTCTGTGCACGCTGTGAGTTTGTCACTGATTTCCGCCGGTGGGGCTGGGTCTGGCACCCCACAGGGGGGCAGGACCTGGATCTGCCATTCCAGGGCTGAAATCCCAGGAATTCCGGTTCTGTTGGCCCCTGTCGGTGCAGAGCAGGACCCTGCGAGGAGCTGCTGTGCGTTCGCAGCGCTCCCGTGCCGGCACCGCAGGGCTGGGCCCGCTGAAACCCCGCTAAAATCCCGTTAAAATCCCACTGAAACCCCGCTAAAACCCCGTTAAAATCCCATTTAAACCCCGTTAAAATCCCGCTATCAGTGGGACAATGCCCCGTGCAAGGTGCCGCTTCCCCCGATGGAGAGGCAGAGCATCCCTTCGGCACAAGGCTGGGCTGGGCTGGGCTGGGCTGGGCTGGGCTGGGCTGGGCTGGACTGGACTGGGCTGGACTGGGCTGGACTGGGCTGGACTCTCTCGGGAAGAACCCGAAATCTTCTTTTGGGAAGAACCCGAAATCCCACCCCACTTCCCTGCAGAGGAACCTCGGGGAGAGCGGAGTTCTGCTGGCCAGGCCTCCCAAACCCCGGGCGGGCAGCAGGAGCGGGCTGGCGTTAATTCGGCGGTAACTGTCTGTGGAATATGAATATTAATGAGGCCATTAATCCCCATTAATAGCGGCGGTTCCCACGTCAGTGCAATGTCAGGAAGATTAAATCGCACCACTCCCAACACATTTCCGTGGGATGGGGGCAGCTCTGCAGCAGCTCAACAGGAGGAATTAATCACGTGGAAAGCAATTCCAGGTTTCAGCGTTAGATAATCATTACTAATTTCTAGGCTTTGTAGTGAGAACAAAAATAAATACTGGATAAATTCGTGTCCACTGACTTCACCCAGGGAACAATCCTTTGCTCCCCTGGACTGAGTGGAGGCACTGGGAACTCTCTGAGGATTTATTTGTGCTCAGTACAACCATGACCTCGCCAGCCAAGACACGGCAGGAGGAGCTGAATGAGCCTCAGGGGTTTTTAGTGCTGACCCCAGCAAAGCCCAGCCTAACTGGGAAGGGAAGAGAAAGGAAACCCCTGGAGGGAAGGGCCGGGCTCTGCCTCTCCCTGCTGGAGGGGTGCAAACACAACTGGCCCTGCCTCTCTTCTCCAGAAACTGGACACAGCCCCAGGACATGGTTCAGAATGTTCCCGAGGGAACGACTGCCAGGAATTCCCTGTCCGGAGGGAGGGACAGCCCGGGCGGGGCTGTGGGGATCCCAGAAGGGCTCAGGAGGGGTTGCAGGGCAGCCCCTCTCCAGCTCTCCTGGAGCCCCTCCAGGCCCTGCCAGGGGCTCTGAGCTCTCCCTGGAGCCTTCTCCTCTCCCAGCCCGGCTCCAGAGGGGCTCCAGCCCTGGGGCAGCCCCGTGGGGAATTCCCTGGGGAGTTGGAGTCAGTGTTCCTCGGGGGTCCCTTCCAGCTCCGGATATTCTGTGGGTCTGTGCTCGCTGTAGTGGGTGGGAGAGAGCTGGGGCTGAGAGAAAAGGACCAGGAATTGCTTTTCACATCAGAGCAAAACGCTTAAAACGGGAAGTAAGCAGAGCCATATGGTTGGGATACAGAGAAGGGGGAGTGATGCAGCCAGAGAACTGTCAAGGGAAATTATTTTAATAACTATCTTGGGAATTCGATGTAAATCTGTCATTCAGGCTCACTGGAGAGAGACTGAACCTGTAGAATTCTGCAAAAGGAAAAATACAGAGTTACAAGAAATCATCTCAAATCATTACAGCTCTTTTATTTAGTTCCTGTGACAGCACGAGCAGCAACAGGTATATCACTGTTTACCTGTCACTACCCTCTAATATTCTCATTTTGCCTGTAAGGAGCAATGATGAGGTTTTACCTCTAATTTTCTAGTCTAGAATCTTTCTCTTGGCACTTCCCACATGGCAGAAACCCTTCAGTGAAAATCGCTTTGCCCACTTAGGTTGGAGTTTGTGTTTAAAAGATGAGTTTAAAAGATGTACCTCCCTCTTCGAGTGTCCAAATTCCTCCTGAGGGGCAGCACAGGGGAGATGCAGCCTCTGGGACAGGGACAGGGAGGAGGTTTAGGCTGGGTTTTAGGGAAAGGTTCCTCCCCCAGAGGGTGCTGGGCAGGCTCCCCAAGGCTGCCAGAGCTCCAGGGGCACAGGGTGCGATCACTGGGGGCCTGTGCAGGGCCAGGGGTGGGACTGAGGATCCTTGGGGACCCGTCCAACTCAGGAAATTCCATAATTCCGTGATTTTCTGACTCTAAACTTGCAGGGCCCCTTCAGCAGTCAGCAGCCTGCACACCCTGGGTGCAGCTCCTCCTTTGTCTGGGAGGACAAAGAAAGGGAAATCCGAGTTTGTTTTGGATTATTACATTTTATTGCTTTTCTGGCTGAGCAAACGGTGGTGCTGTGGCTGCTGGTTGGAAATGGAACCTTGCAGGGTTTAGGCTGTGCTGTGGGAAGGGGAACGGCGGGGTTTAAGGGATGATGGGTGTGTCCCTGTGTGACAGCAGCAGCTCATTAACACCTTCTGCAGGAGCGGGGCCGGTGTGGGGCAGGGCTGATGGCCCGGCAGGGAGGAGGGGCTGGGGATGGCCTGGGCAGCCTGGCAGGGTGGAGGGGGCTGCTGATGGCACAGGGACCCCTGTGCTGGGATATTTATGGGGTATTTCCTTGGCCTCTTTCACTCTGCAGCTCCTCAGTCACAGAGATCTCCAGGAGCCTCCTGGGACCGGGAGGTTTCAGACATGTTCAGACGGGTTTATTCAGATTTATTCAGGATGTGTTTTAACCGACAAATGTGCGTCCTGTCCCACCCAGCTGTCCCTTTCTTACCCTGGGTAAACTCCTTCTCCTTCTCCTTCTCCTTCTCCTTCTCCTTCTCCTTCTCCTTCTCCTTCTCCTTCTCCTTCTCCTTCTCCTTCTCCTTCTCCTTCTCCTTCTCCTTCTCCTTCTCCTTCTCCTTCTCCTTCTCCTTCTCCTTCTCCTTCTCCTTCTCCTTCTCCTTCTCCTTCTCCTTCTCCTTCTCCTTCTCCTTCTCCTTCTCCTCTCCTCCCTCAGTGATCACTCTGCTTGTTATAGAATGAATCCAGGGGAGCACTGGTTTTAACCAGATAAAATCTTGTATTACTTTAACCTTTGACTATTTTCATATTTGTGATCATTCTTCAGCCTCATCCACCCCGGCCTTGGGCGCTTCCAGGGGCATCCACAGCTCCTGTGGGCATCCACAGCTCCTGTGGGCACCCCGTGCCCGTGTCCAGGGAATGCTGGAGCAGCTCAGCTCTCCTGGTGTGGATGGGAGCCGGGACCGCCCCTGCCCCTGCAGAGCCCTGCCCAGCAATCAGTGCCCGGCCGGGAGGGCTTTGGCTCCAGCCTCCAGGGGTTGCCTTTTTCAATGTCATTTTTGCCCTCTGTAACTTTTTGGCTCCGTTTCCATGATTAGACAGTTGGCAGAGCTTTGATTGCAGAGTGCTGCTGGCTGAGAGCAGCGTGTGGAGCGCTGAAAGCTTTTCCAGGGAGTGGGAAAAGCTGAGCTGCACCTCCTGCTCCCGGAGCTCCGTGACCTGGGAATGTCCCACCGGGAGAGCTGAACTCCCCTGGCAGGGGGAGAGGCACCAAGGCTCGACCCACACACCCAGAGCTCATCCCGGTGGCGCAGAATTCCCAAACAGGAGCATTCCTGCTCCCCTCCCACCCTGGTAACATCTTCAAATTGCTCTCAGATAAACTGACCACAGAAAACAGGTGAAAATGGAGTTCTGAACATCAGTGATATCCCGTTAATTTGCAGAGATTTTGGTTGCATTGCCAGGGATATCAAAGAGGGAAAAGATTCCTCCCAAACTTCGGAAAGTGCCGCTGTGTGAGACCTCCCGTCACGCCTCGGCGCTGACAAGAACTGGAAATAAATGAAGGCTCGAGATCAAACCATTTCTCTTCCCAGCCCACCCATCATTTATTTCCTCAGCCCCACTTTGCCAAAGCCGCTGTGTTTGAGACAAATTGTGTTTAATTAGGAGGAGGTGGAGACCTTTAGGCAACGCTCTTCAATCAAAGTGCCTGGAGGAACTAATCATGGAAATGCAAAGCACAGGGCTGGAGCTTTCCCCCGTGACTGATTGTCACAGGGGAGCGTGGTGCCAGCACAGGCTGGGGGCTCCTGCTGGAAGAGCTCTCCTGATTTCAAATCTGTGCTCCACACACTCTGGAAATGGTGTTTGTGGTGGGGGCATTTCGCAGATCTGTAAATAGTGAGCTCATCTGAGTATGAAATGAAAAAAAATTAAAAGTATAAAAACCAGAGCAATTTTCAGTAAGTGTTGATAAATAATTTTACTAGCCTAAAAAGCACAATTTTCTTTTTTATGATGGATGCTTAAGAAGCAAAACGTTCAACCACACCTTTGGTCACACACCCTGGCCAAAAAGGGAAGGTTTAAATTAAATTAAATTAAAAACATTGTGCAAAAAGGGAGGGGTTTACTTTAAAACATTAACATTAAATTAATGTTTTAATTTAAACATTAAAAAAGAAAAGGCCAGATGACTGCAAAGCACTTTCCATGTTGGAGCCCCGCACCAAATTTACTTGGGAGATGAATTCCTCTTTCATCCTTGTTTATTATATCATTCCTTCCGTTAATCCATTTACTGAATAAATGCTTATTTGCTGCTTTATTTAATTTCTCCCCTGACCTTCACAGCTCCACGTGATGTGGGTGGGAGGCGTGAGCTGTTGAAGTGGGGAGTAGTGATGGGTTTAATGTGCACTCCAGGCTCAGCAGAGCAGATTCTAAATGCCAAATCCGCTCCTGGATCAGAGTCTGTAGAGGTGTGGGAAGAAATAACGGATGCAAAACAAACACTTTTTTAATTCTTAATAAATATTAACACTCCATTGTGATGCTGCACACACATTTGAGTCATAATTACTAAATTCCACAGATTTTAGTGATCTGAATGTAATGATCCCTATCAGCCAGTAAATAGCAGAAAAATTAGCAGCGTACTGATACAGCAGAAATCCTGATTTGTCTCAAACTGTGAGGCTCCAGAAATGCTATGGAAGCCAATTTCTACCCTGGGAAGGACGATCTTCCAGGAAATCCCTGACAATAATCACATCCACCGTTTGCCAGCAGCCCCAGATCAGACTGCATCACTGCTGCCATCTGACAGGGTTACACTGTGCAGCAGGGCTGCAGCTCTCTGCTTATTTGGGGGTTATTTTAATTAATGGACCTCTCAGATTCATTTCTTTTCTAATTCTATTTTGGAAATGCATCAATGCTGTGACCTGTTCAGTGTCATTGTAACGAGACTTCCAGACATCTTCAAAGAGGTTTGATTTAATTTCCTCGCTGTAAAGCCCAGATTAAAGAAGACCCCAGTCAATTAGGAATGGAACAAAGCTCATACTTAACAGGAAATCACTTAATCTGCACTCTCTAAGTCTGGAAAATTCTCCACCTTCTACCATGTCACAGCTACAATCTTCCCTCAGAAAGACTGGAAAGTTCCTGACAGGAGCCCCAAAATGCAGCAAAGGCCTGCAAATTTCTTGTGGATCAGATCCTGGTGGCTCCAGCCAAACCTGGAGAGGGTTTGTGCCTGTGTGACAGCCTGTGCCGGGCTGGAGCCCCTCTGGAGCCGGGCTGGGAGAGCTGGGGGGGCTCCCCTGGAGAGGAGAAGGCTCCAGGGAGAGCTCAGAGCCCCTGGCAGGGCCTGAAGGGGCTCCAGGAGAGCTGGAGAGGGGCTGGGGACAAGGGATGGAGGGACAGGACACAGCAAAAACAGGGAGACATTTGGGAGAGAAAAGCTCCAGCTGGACAGCACTCGGGTTAGGAGAATGGATGAACCTCAAAGCAAGAGGAAACAAAATAAATGTGCTTTAGTCCTCTCCGTGAGCAGCTCAGACTCTCCAGGTGCACACGGAGTGGCTGGAACAGCATCATTAATTCTTAAAAGTGCCAGAAAAACCGATTTTTGTCTTCTTTGCAAACTGCCAGGAGTAAGCTCAGCATTCCCTCAAGCAGGAGCATCCATCTCCCCGGGAGCTCTCCTGCAGCTCCTGCTTGGCACTAACGGAGGGGATGCTGCTGTGGGCTGTGGTGTTTGGAACCCGGGGCTGAGCTCCTGGAGTGTGCTGGGGAGGGCTCTGCTCCCCAAACGAGGCCCTGCAGTTTTCCTGCTGTGTCTCACCCCGATGGTGACCCGGCCATCCCCAGGCAGCAGCTCCCCTGACTCCTCTGTCCCTGTCTCGTTGCAGTCGCTCCCAACATATTCCGGATCTCCAGCGACATCACCGTGAACGAGGGCACCAACGTCACCCTGATGTGCCTGGCCACGGGGAAGCCGGAGCCCTCCATCTCCTGGAGACACATCTCCCCCTCCGGTGAGTGCCCGGCACGGGGACACGGGGACACGGGGGGCACGGGGACAGCAGCACCCGAGGCTGTGCCCACCCACACCTCTGGGCTGAGGCCAGGGAACCCTGGGGTGGTGCAGTCATGGGTAGACTCAGGTTTTTCATGCAGGAAAGGCCCATTCTGTGTTTATAAAGCTCATGTTTATACAGTTTCCAAAGACATCTCTCTTGGTTTGGAAATCAGGTGAGTGCCAGGGGAGGCAGGAACCTCCCTTGGAATGGAGAATGTAAAACCCCTCCCTGGGAATTATTGTAATTCTGAAATTAAGGGGTTTTCAGGCAGAAATATGGGAATAGCAATAACAGCTCTTTACTAGGAATATTAAAAATACAAATGCAGTAGTACAAAAAACAAACCCCTGCCAGGGTCAGACACAGCCTGGCACCTGCTCAGGGCGCTGCAGCCCAGCCCAGTCCTCCTGCAGTGCAGCTGTGGCTCTGTGGGAGCAGAGGGGATCCTGGAGCAGGGGCAGCTCCCTCTGGAGGTGCCGTGGGGTGAGATGGGGCTGGTGTTCCTCTGGGAATGCAGAGCACACAGGCTGTGCTGGGCTCTGAATGCCAGGGTTTATCCATTGGGAATGCAGAGCACACAGGCTGTGCTGGGCTCTGAATGCCAGGGTTTATCCAGGTGGGAATGCAGAGCACACAGGCTGTGCTGGGCTCTGAATGCCAGGGTTTATCCAGGTGGGAATGCAGAGCACACAGGCTGTGCTGGGCTCTGAATGCCAGGGTTTATCCATTGGGAATGCAGTGCACACAGGCTGTGCTGGGCTCTGAATGCCAGGGTTTATCCAGGTGGGAATGCGGTGCACACAGGCTGTGCTGGTGTTACAAATCCCAGGGTTTATCCAGGTGGGAATGCAGTGCACACAGGCTGTGCTGGGCTCTGAATCCCAGGGTTTATCCATTGGGAATGCAGAGCACACAGGCTGTGCTGGGCTCTGAATGCCAGGGTTTATCCAGGTGGGAATGCAGAGCACACAGGCTGTGCTGGGCTCTGAATGCCAGGGTTTATCCAGGTGGGAATGCTGTGGGGACATCCCTGCTCTGGGAACGAGGATCTCGTGCTCCTGTCCTGTCCCAGCTCTGGCCCAGGCAGGACAGGAACCTGTTCTGCCCTGGTTCTGTCGCTGGGAGTTGCAGCCAGAGCTGGATTTGCAGTGAGGGATTTCTTTGCTCCCCCAAGCTGTACAAAGCCTGTGTAATCACAGGCAGGAAGGGTTCCATGGGCTGCCACAGCCTCTCATCATCCTGAGGAACAGTTGGCTTTACAAAGCAAGATCTGGGAAAAAACCCTCACTTTTGACCTTTAAAACAATGACAATGAATTCGGCTTGAGGTGTCCATCAAGGGACTGGAGGAAAAATTCAGTTGTAGCAGAAAATGGATTTTAACTAAATGTCAAATAAAATTTTATTGGAAACCCTGGTGGTACTTTGGATTAATGGCTTAAAGCGTTTGAGTGGCTGCAGAAAGGAGCTGGGGTGATGTTCCTGGAGAGGGAGAAGGAGCAGAGGGAAATTATTGCACTCAGGCTGCAGCAGGGGCTGAGGGGGAGGCAGAGCATCCTCATGTGGAGTTCAGGAAAATGAAGAGGTGGCACTTGGGGACATGGTCAGTGGTGGCCTTGGCAGTGCTGGGGAACAGTTGGGCTCCAGGGGCTCAGAGGGACTTTCCAACCCAAATGAATCTTTGGAAATTAATGCAGGAGTCAGAAGGGCCCTCAGTGACCCCCTGGATGTGTTCCTTGCTCCAAGCCCCATCCAGCCCGGCCCTGGACACTTCCACCCCCAGTGATCCTGGGATTCTGTGCCCTGGGTGTCCCCTGGGGGTTCACAGGCACCGCTGGCTCTGGAGAGGGGAACACAGGCCCCAAACGGCTCCTTGCTCAGAAATCCTGCCAAACGTGGTGGGACAAGGCCGTTGCTGGCAGGGAATGTTCTGTGCCCAGTGCAGCAGGATGTCCCCTGGCAGCAGCAGGAGCAGCTCCGTGCTCGGCTCAGACAGGTCCAAAGGCACAGAGCAGACACGGCCTGGCTCAGTTAAACCACAGATGCAGAGAGCCAGGCCCTGGCCCGAGCCGTGGTTGGTATTCCGTGTGCAGCCCCTCACCTCCCGCCACGCTCCGGCTTCATCTGCACTGCTAATTTCTGCCGTCCTGGCTCTAATTCCCAGCGGCACTAATGAGGCTCCCAGGCAGGCAGCATCTCCCATCCAGCACTAAATTATATTAACGAAGCATATTTAGAATATTCTCAAATTGTTTGTCAAAGCTGCTGCTAAAAGATAAGGAACTGAAATCTCTGAATACAAATGACTCAATGTAGACTAATTCCAGGATATGATCATGATTTACATCAACACAGCCTCGACTCGCATGAGGTCGGATTCAATTTTTCTGAACAAGAGATAAATTGAACCTTTCGTAGGAACAAAAATAAAACGCATTTCAAGGTGATTTTTAAACTTAGTCTGTAAATTATTGGCCCGGAATCTTTATTGTGCATGTTTAACTTGCAGTCATTATGTAAATGCATGCATTATATAAATATTCATTACACGGCCCCATTATGTAAATCCAGCAAATCTCCCCACTCAGCGCAACAGCGTCGGGCTGCGGGTTGTAATCTCCGAATCTGTATTGTTGAAATGTCACCCGAATAAATTGCAGGTATTACTTATTTTGTTCTGACATTTCCCAGCAAAGTGCAGCATCGATAGTTTAGGACGAAGGCAGAATGTTAAAGATGAAATTCTGCCGGGGACCCCACCCCAGCTTCAGCTCTGCTGTGTCCCACCCATGCCTGGGCAAAGCTCTGCTGGCACCAGAGCCAGTGGCACTCGGGAATGTTCTGAGGAAATGTTCCTCTGTGCCAAAACCCGGGTGCTGTGCATCAAAATCCTCTTCCTCTTTGCTTCTGACAAAAGTGTCCCAAGGGGACCTTCCCCAGCTGAGGAAGGGATGGGATGGGATGGGATGGGATGGGATGGGATGGGATGGGATGGGATGGGATGGGATGGGATGGGATGGGATGGGATGGGATGGGATGGGATGGGATGGGATGGGATGGGATGGGATGGGATGGGATGGGATGGGGAGGCAGTGTCAGCACACAGGGCAGTGGATTTCAGGTGAAGGAAGATGAGTTTGCATCAGACCCTGAGATGGAATTCCCAGAGCAGCTGTGGCTGCCCCTGGATCCCTGGCAGTGCCCAAGGCCAGGCTGGACACTGGGGCTGGAGCAGCCTGGGACAGTGGAAGGTGTCCCTGTCCGTGGGACAGTGGAATGAGATGGGATTTAAGACCCCTTCCAACCCAAACCATTCTGGGATTCTGGGATCCCTGGTTACTTCCAGTTTCGTATTTTCCAGTTCTTCCCTGCTCTCTTTCCTTTTTCTCCCAGTCTATCTCCACCATTCCTGGTCAGCAGTTTTCCCAGAGCAGGGGGGTGAGCTGGGTGCAGGGACAGACCCTCACCCAGGGGAGCAGAGCTCCAGACCCTGGACAGAGGCAGAGCTTCCCGTGGGGAATGGAAGGCAGGTCCTGGCAGGGGGACACTCGGCGTTCATTCCTTCCACCACTGCAGAACACTCCTGTTGTTTGAGGGAGAACCAAATGGGATTCGGAACAGCCTCCCTAAATGCCCAGAAGCAAACCCAGCGGGGTCTGAGGCAGAGATTTGGCTCCTCCTGCCCTGGAGCCGATGGAGCAGCGCAGGACAGGGATGAGAAGGGCTTTGGAGGAGTGCAGGTGCTTCAGACCTGGATTTCCAGGCTGCACGTCCTGAACTGACAGGAGTTATTATCAGATTTCCAGGGCTCTGCGTGTGTACAAAGGGCGAGCTCCTAAAGCCCTCCATCTCCTGCTTACAGATGGTTTTAGAGCTGGAAGTTTTAGAAGGAAGTTTGTGGCCTGTTTGTTTTTCCTTGCTAACCCCGAACAGGGTGCAGATGTTGCTGTTGAGGCTGTTCTCCTCCCACAGCAGGGCAGATGTGCTCTGGGGGGAGCTGCTCTGCCCCTCCCCTTCACACGGAGAGGCTGCTCCAGAACTGATCCCCTTGTGTGAGGGACCTCATGGCAAACTGCCCCTGCTGACCCTGCAGCTCCAGCTTCAGTTAGCAGGGCTTCCACAGGGACCTCCTTCCTCAGGCTGCTCTGGCCCAGAGAGCTCAAACCCAGGGATCCTTTTGTCCTGGGTCAAGGAATCCTGGAATGGTTTGGGCCGGGAGGGACCTCAGAGCCCACCCGGTGCCACCCCTGCCGTGGCAGGGACACCTCCCACTGTCCCAGGCTGCTCCAAGTGTCCAACCTGGGACACTCCAGGGATCCAGGGACAGCCACAGCTTCTGTGCCAGATTCCTTTGGAGGAAGCTTTGCTCAGCTGGCAGCATGGATGAGCAGCATTCCCTGGACACACCCCAAACCTGCATTCCCTGGAACACCCCAAACCTGCATTCCCTGGAACACCCCAAACCTGCATTCCCTGGACAATACCCCAAACCTGCATTCCCTGGAACAATCCCAAACCTGCATTCCCTGGAAACACCCCAAACCTGCATTCCCTGGAACACCCCAAACCTGCATTCCCTGGACAATACCCCAAACCTGCATTCCCTGGAATCACCCCAAACCTGCATTCCCTGGAACACCCCAAACCTGCATTCCCTGGACAATACCCCAAACCTGCATTCCCTGGGAACATCCCAAACCTGCATTCCCTGGAACAATCCCAAACCTGCATTCCCTGAACACACCCCAAACCTGCATTCCCTGGAACACCCCAAACCTGCATTCCCTGGAACAATCCCAAACCTGCATTCCCTGGAACAATCCCAAACCTGCATTCCCTGGGAACACCCCAAACCTGCATTCCCTGGAACACCCCAAACCTGCATTCCCTGGAACACCCCAAACCTGCATTCCCTGGACACACCCCAAACCTGCATTCCCTGGACAATACCCCAAACCCGCATTCCCTGGAGCAATCCCAAACCTGCATTCCCTGGAGCAATCCCAAACCTGCATTCCCTGGACATGCACGGCTCAGGTGGCCTCAGGCTCCTGTGCCTGAGAACAGTGACATTTGTGGGGCACTGCTGGTGGTGTGGGTGGCTCAGTCCTTCTGCAGCCTCTCTGGGGTTGAGGATTTTATTAACATTTGATAAGAGTTTAATGGCCCGCTGGTTATCCTGGAGGGGTTTTTCAGCTGCTCAAGGCATAGCTCGTCATTAAACCAGTGATCCCTGGCAGCAAACTCGGGCTGGGGCTCCCCAGGAGCTCCAGGGGGGTGGTGTGGAGTAAATGAGGGCATTAATTAATGCTTTAAAGACAGCAGAGCAAACAGCAGCACCCAATGGGAACGGCTGGGGGGGATTGCTCCCTCTGCCTTTGGATCAGAAATAAAATCACTCTCAAAACGACCTCCCAAATCACAGCTCCGTGAAAAAGGCAAAATGTCTTCTGGGTCCAGGTTATGGGAATTTTGGCCTTTTCTTTTTAACAGGGCTTGTGGGTACCAGCCTTGGGAGGTTTGGTGTTAGGATCCAATTAAGTGACACCGAGTGCCACGAGCCATTGCTCTGGGGTGAGGTGACACTGCCCTGCGCTGGGGCCTCCTGAGGAGCACTCCTCAGAACAGGGCCACTGAAGTTTGAGCATCCCTTCAGGAACAATTAAAGGTATTCCTAGAAATCCTCAGGCCTTCTTAAAATCCTTTAAAAAATTGTTCTCGTTAAAATACACTTGTCAGGAGAAGAATACTCCAGCTAAGGTGGTCAAATAATTGGGGCTTTGTGAAGGAACTGAGGAACAAGAGTGAGATCAAAATCTTAGTGAGATACAGACTGAAACTGCCCAAAAGCGTTGCACAGAAAGGAGCAGGATTCTTTTTCTTTTTGACAATTTTATGATTAATAGGAAGCATTTCTTACTTTTCAATAAAAGTAAATGAACTCGTTAATAACTCATAGAATGCAATGGAAATGAGAGTTTTAACACAGGCTGAGCTTATACCCACAGATATCCGCTCATTTTTCCTTGGGAAATGTTGCACTTTGGAATGAGCAGCCTGTGGTTCTCAGGAGAGATTTCAGAGATTTGTTTTGTTGTTGTTGTTGTTGGTTTTGGTTTTGTTTTGCCAAACGAGGGTCGGTGTTGAGCTGGGTCAGCTCGAGGTGAGAACAAGCCCTGACTGTCCCAGGGCACAGACACCAACGCTCCTGTCTGGTTCTGTCGTGTCCCAGCAGGGAAATCTCTGCCTGTGGGAATCTAAAAAGCAGAAGACTCCAGAATGTGCAAAAAGGCCCCAGAAAATAGACAAAAAACTGAAGAAAGGTTGGGAATCTCAATACTTCCCCATGGGAAGCAAAGAAATGAGGAACTAAGTGCATACATTTATATCTATCATAAGGAACGAGAACAAAGAGTGATGGCTGGTTCAGGATGTAAAAGGTGTTAGATATGTGTTTTGCAAAGATAGAAAAGGTTTCAGTCTTAAATAACGAATTATTGTGTATTGTTTCTTGGGTTTACAAAAGTCTTTCTGTTAGTATTAAACCCACATGAGTCTTTTTCTGATTTGCTAGAATAGTATGACTCCTTCTAAACTGTTGGTTGAGAAAATGTCTAGAAAAAGGCCTCACATCAGCTGTGCCCTTGTCTCTGATGTAGCTTTGCATGGATTTTGCTGTTCTCCTGTGTCTCTTGCTTAGTGCTTGCTTGATACAGACCAATAGGAAATCCTGAGTGCTGCTGGGCAGAGTCCCCTCCTGTTTGTGAGACCCTGCCTGACCCCACCTGCCCGTCCTGGGGGTCACTCAGGGGCTGTCCCCTCCTGTTTGTGAGACCCTCACTGACCCCACCTGCCCATCCTGGGGGTCACTCAGGGGCTGTCCCCTCCTGTTTGTGAGACCCTGACTGACCCCAGTCTGTCCTGGGGGTCACTCAGGGGCTGTCCCCTCCTGTTTGTGAGACCCTGCCTGACCCCACCTGCCTGTCCTGGGGGTCACTCAGGGGCTGTCCCCTCCTGTTTGTGAGACCCTGCCTGACCCCACCTGCCCATCCTGGGGGTCACTCAGGGGCTGTCCCCTCCTGTTTGTGAGACCCTGACAGACCCCAGCCCATCCTGGGGGTCACTCAGGGGCTGTCCCCACCGCTGGGTGACACCGAGGTCCCGCTCCTGGGGTGCTGTGGCCCAGGACAGCTGTGACACTGGCCCAGGACAGTGGATCAGCTGCTCCAGGAGCAGCTTTGGACCCTGAGCCCTGGCTCTGCTCCATCCCCCGGGGCAGGACACCACTGAAGGCAGGAGTGGGCAGTGCTGGGCTGGTTTGGGTTACAAAGGATTTAAAGCTCATCTTGTCCACCCCTGCCATGGCAGGGACCCCTCCCACTGCCCCAGGCTGCTCCAGCCCTGTCCAGCCTGGCCTGGGCACTGCCAGGGCTGCAGGGCAGCCACAGCTGCTCTGCTCTGTGGCACCCCCGGGTACAAAGTGCTCTGTGTATCTCGGATTGCTGAGCTTTGCCATGGAGGTGGGTCAGGAGAGAACCTTTGGTCAGCTCCAGGAGCTGGTGGGGGTTTGACTCACCTTGGGGCTTGGGATCCCCTGGGTGTGTGAAACCCCCGGCTGCTGGGCAGAGGTTGAATTTCAGGTGCTGAGCCTGCAGTGATTTCTCTCTCTGTGATCTCGTTCCAGCCAAGCCCTTTGAGAGCGGGCAGTACCTGGACATCTACGGGATCACCAGGGACCAGGCAGGGGAGTACGAGTGCAGCGCAGAGAACGACGTCTCCGTGCCAGACGTGAGGAAAGTCAAAGTCACAGTCAACTGTAAGTGCTGCTGTTTGCTGTTCCCTCGGTGTGGTGGAGAAGGAGTCTGGAGCAGCAGTGTGGAGCTGCTGTGTTTGTCACAGTGCCTGAGGGGCTCTGCTCCTGCTGGGTGTCACCAAGGAGGCCACAGCCAGCTCCGGGAGCAGACTCCCATTTTGGGGTGATGATGTGAGCAGTTCTGGTGGCTGCTGTGGATGTTGGGCTGAGCCCTTCCTGCTTTGTCTTGTGGTGAAGGTGCTATGGGTGCTATGAGATGAGAAACCCTGCCTGGGGAATGGTCTCCATGGGAGTGTGACTGATCCAGAGGAGCAGCAGGGTCTCCATGGGAGTGTGACTGTCCCAGAGGAGCAGCAGGGTCTCCATGGGAGTGTGACTGATCCAGAGGAGCAGCAGGGTCTCCATGGGAGTGTGAGTTGTCCCAGAGGAGCAGCAGGGTCTCCATGGGAGTGTGACTGTCCCAGAGGAGCAGAGTGGTCTCCATGGGAGTGTGACTGTCCCAGAGGAGCAGCAGGGTCTCCATGGGAGTGTGACTGTCCCAGAGGAGCAGCAGGGTCTCCGTGGGAGTGTGACTGATCCAGAGGAGCAGCAGGGTCTCCATGGGAGTGTGACTGTCCCAGAGGAGCAGAACAGTCTCCGTTGGGAGTGTGAGCTGTCCCAGAGGAGCAGCAGGGTGCTGTGCAGCCCCACTGCAGGCACAGGGACCCTGCTGGGGGTGGGTGACACCAGCAGGTCTGACTGCTGGGATTCCCACACCAAGGAGATGTGTCAGCCTGGGTCCGGGTCTGATTCAGCACTCAGGGTGATGTGGAATGTTCTTTGTCCCTCCAACACATGAGAAACCACAGGCAGGACAATGTGAATAATTCCTCTCGTTCATTCTGGTGATTTTCCTTGGTTAACTTCAGTTACCCAGCGTGTCATTCGTTCTGGTTTTGGAGTGGCTGTGGCGGCTTCATTGGTCACAAATATGAGATGGCAGCGCTGTGTGTCCCCCAGAGACCTCGTCCCAGCTGGTGTGGGCAGCACAGCCCCTCATCCCCATCACTGTGGGGTCACTGTGGGGTCACTGTGGGGTCACTGTGGGGTCACTGCTGTCCCCCAGGGAGGGTCACTGCTGCCCAGACCTCGTTCACAGGCACCAGGGCTCCTTGGGCACTGGGACAGTGCAGTGGCACTTGTGGAGGAGCTGGCTGTCTGTGGTGCCATCCCATGGGTGTGTTCCTGGTGCCACCCCAAGCTCTATCCCGGTTCCACCCCAGGCTGTGTTCCCAGTGCCATCCCAGGCTGTATTCCCAGTGCCACCCCATGGCTGTATCCCAGTGCCATCCCAGGCTGTATTCCCGGTGCCACCCTACGGCTGTATCCCGGTGCCATCCCAGGCTGTACTCCCAGTGCTATCCCAGGCTGTATCCCAGTGCCACCCCACGATTGTGTTCCCAGTGCTATCCCAGGCTGTATTCTCAGTGTCACCCCACGATTGTGTTCCCAGTGCCACCCCAGGCTGTATCCCGGTGCCATCCCAGGCTGTATCCCGGTGCCATCCCAGGCTGTATCCCGGTGCCATCCCAGGTGTTCCCGGTGCAGGGAGGTGTTGGCATCCCGGTGTTCGTGGCTTGGAGCGCCTGCTCAGTCACCCGGCAGGGACAGGAAAAGGATCAGTTTGAATCCCTCTGTGAAATCCGAGTGTCCTGGCGGGGCAGCTCCCGCCCTGCACAAACAAGGCACACGTGTCAGGGCTCTAATGACTTACGGGGGGTTCATTGCACTGCCTGAGGCACCATCATCTACATTTTCTACTTAATTTATGCCTGTCCTCCCTAATTTCCCTTTGAAAAACGCTGGCCTGAGAATCTGCCCGAGTTCCAAAAGGGAGGGGGGGCAGAAGAGGAGAGAAGCCATTGAGTGCTGAAGGAATGCTCCACCAAATCAAGTTAAAATAGATAAGACATAATCCAATTTCATTTCACAAGGAAATCCTATTAGCATTTTCCATTACATTTTGTAAAGCAAATACTGATTTATAGATTATCATATTGAACCCCGCTTTGAACGAAGCAGTGTCTGGATTTAATGTGTCATCCGAAAGCTGGGCTGAAGCTCTCCATGTGCTGCTGTCACTTCGCTCGTTCTCTCCTGCTCTGTTACTGTCATGCTTGGAAAATATTAAAGGCAGCTGCTAAATCCCAGAATTTCCAGTGGAGCTGAGGCCACAGGGAGGGGATGAGGAATGGGATGTGTGCCTCGGGAAACTGGCATTTATTTGCATTTATTTCAAAGTGTCAGCTGTCTAAACAAGCAGAAAATGTGGGTTTAAAGTGGAGTGGCACTGCTGAATTCCCTTTTCTTAGGATAATCCGTGTTCAGGGTGAGTTTGCCTGTAATTGTACCTTGGACAGCTCCGTTAGAGCTGCAGCTTTCAGACTTGACTGAATCAAGACCCGGTGGCTTTGGGGAGGGAAAAGACATTTCTGAACTCGTTCCTGGGTGGTTTTGCCCCGTTTTCAGGCCACTTTTCCCATTTCTTGGGCTGATTTCAGGGTTCCTATCTCTGGCTGTGGGGTCACCGAGCCCTGCCCGGCAGCAGGCCAGGGCTGGTGCCCAGGGGGGCAGGTGGGAGCAGGGTTTAGCAGAGCTTTGGTTCAGTGTGCCCAGCTGAAGGCAGGTTTGAGCCCAGCTCAGCTGGTCTGTGCCTGGGAGCTGTGCTCAGACCCGCTGGAGCTGGTCCCTTCCTGAGGAGCCTGCTGGCCCAGCCCCTCCTGCCCCAGGTGCTCTCACCTGTGCTCACCTGGGCAGCCTCGGCAGGGCCCTGGACAGGACCTGGCACCCCCTGGCACCCCCTGGCACCCCCTGGCACCCCCTGGCACTCCCCGTGCTCTCCTCACCTGCCAAAGCCTCACCCGGGCTGGGGTAGCTGCTCAGGGCTTACACTGCAGCCCTGCATTGGCTTAATTCACCTTTTAATGAGTTTTTGAAGCTCATTAGGCTGAGTTCATTTGTACCAGTTTGGTTTATCCAAGAATTCACTGCGTTATTCTTTCCTTGTCTTCACCTGGAATACAAAACAAAGGACTGGGGGCACTGAATTGGTAAAATCTTGTGTTTGGAGGATTCTGTCCCAAGCCTGGCAAAGCCCAAGAGTCTGGAAATGCTCTCAGGAGAAGGGGGGTGCTGGGGGTGTCCTGTGCAGGGCTGGCAGGGGTGTCCTGTGCAGGGCTCAGGGGTGCTGGGGGTGTCCTGTGCAGGGCTCAGGGGTGCTGGGGGTGTCCTGTGCAGGGCTGGCAGGGGTGTCCTGTGCAGGGCTCAGGGGTGCTGGGGGTGTCCTGTGCAGGGCTGGCAGGGGTGTCCTGTGCAGGGCTCAGGGGTGCTGGGGGTGTCCTGTGCAGGGCTGGGGCTGCTGGGGGTGTCCTGTGCAGGGCTGGGGCTGCTGGGGGTGTCCTGTGCAGGGCTCAGGGGTGCTGGGGGTGTCCTGTGCAGGGCTCAGGGCTGCTGGGGGTGTCCTGTGCAGGGCTGGGGTGCTGGGGGTGTCCTGTGCAGGGCTGGGGCTGGCAGGGGTGTCCTGTGCAGGGCTCAGGGGTGCTGGGGTGTCCTGTGCAGGGCTCAGGGGTGCTGGGGGTGTCCTGTGCAGGGCTGGGGCTGCTGGGGGTGTCCTGTGCAGGGCTGGGGCTGCTGGGGGTGTCCTGTGCAGGGCTGGGGCTGCTGGGGGTGTCCTGTGCAGGGCTGGCAGGGGTGTCCTGTGCAGGGCTCAGGGGTGCTGGGGGTGTCCTGTGCAGGGCTGGGGCTGCTGGGGGTGTCCTGTGCAGGGCTGGGGTGCTGGGGGTGTCCTGTGCAGGGCTGGCAGGGGTGTCCTGTGCAGGGCTGGGGCTGGCGGGGGTGTCCTGTGCAGGGCTGGGGCTGCTGGGGGTGTCCTGTGCAGGGCTGGCAGGGGTGTCCTGTGCAGGGCTCAGGGGTGCTGGGGGTGTCCTGTGCAGGGCTGGGGCTGCTGGGGGTGTCCTGTGCAGGGCTGGGGTGCTGGGGGTGTCCTGTGCAGGGCTCAGGGCTGGCAGGGGTGTCCTGTGCAGGGCTCAGGGGTGCTGGGGGTGTCCTGTGCAGGGCTCAGGGCTGGCAGGGGTGTCCTGTGCAGGGCTCAGGGGTGCTGGGGGTGTCCTGTGCAGGGCTGGGGTGCTGGGGGTGTCCTGTGCAGGGCTGGGGCTGCTGGGGGTGTCCTGTGCAGGGCTCAGGGCTGGCAGGGGTGTCCTGTGCAGGGCTCAGGGGTGCTGGGGGTGTCCTGTGCAGGGCTGGGGTGCTGGGGGTGTCCTGTGCAGGGCTGGGGCTGCTGGGGGTGTCCTGTGCAGGGCTGGGGCTGGCAGGGGTGTCCTGTGCAGGGCTCAGGGCTGGCAGGGGTGTCCTGTGCAGGGCTCAGGGGTGCTGGGGGTGTCCTGTGCAGGGCTCAGGGGTGCTGGGGGTGTCCTGTGCAGGGCTCAGGGGTGCTGGGGGTGTCCTGTGCAGGGCTCAGGGCTGGCAGGGGTGTCCTGTGCAGGGCTCAGGGGTGCTGGGGGTGTCCTGTGCAGGGCTGGGGTGCTGGGGGTGTCCTGTGCAGGGCTGGGGCTGGCAGGGGTGTCCTGTGCAGGGCTGGGGTGCTGGGGGTGTCCTGTGCAGGGCTGGGGCTGGCAGGGGTGTCCTGTGCAGGGCTGGGGCTGGCAGGGGTGTCCTGTGCAGGGCTCAGGGGTGCTGGGGGTGTCCTGTGCAGGGCTGGGGCTGGCAGGGGTGTCCTGTGCAGGGCTCAGGGGTGCTGGGGGTGTCCTGTGCAGGACTGGGGCTGGTGGGGGTGTCCTGTGCAGGGCTGGGGTGCTGGGGGTGTCCTGTGCAGGGCTCAGGGGTGCTGGGGGTGTCCTGTGCAGGGCTGGGGTGCTGGGGGTGTCCTCGGGGCTGGTTCCGTGGTGCTCAGGGACGGATCCCCTCCAGCTCAGCAGGGTCTGTGGTTTAACCCTTCCCTTTCCATGCACGTGTTCTCTGTTCTTCAGCGCATCACCTCAGCTCGGGGGCTTTATCCCCAACTCCATCGTTTCCCTGTGCCTCTGCACCCCGGCTCTGTGTCCCACATTCCCCGGGTATGGCCCTGCCCAGTCCCCCTGGATGGACCTGCAGCCCTTCCGTGGCTTTCCAGCAGCCCGGGGGGGTTTGGGGCTCTGTTCCGAGGCAGGTCCTGCGCCCCTTCCCCGGTGCTTTGATAAGGAGTTTCTGCAGCGGGGTTTTTCTGAGGCACGAATGTGTGAGTTCCTCGCCAGGAATTTTAAGTGGGGTGTTTGTTTTCGCTGGGCCAGGCCGGGCTGTGCAGAACAGCTCCCCTCATTAGCATTTCTCCCCTCATTAGCATTTCTCCCCTCATTAGCATTTCTTCGAAGGCTCCTCGCTGTTGCTATGGTGCTTTGCATAACATTACGGATAATACTCCGATTTTACTTTGAAATCAGACATCCTGTACAAGCCACGCCGGCCTAATTATATCTGTAACCTTAAACCTCCCGGGGAAAAACACGGCAGGGCTCGGGGCTCGCCGGGGCTGCCAGCCCCTGGACTGGCACTGTGACTCTGTTTTCCCGGGAAATGTCGTGTGTGAACCACTCCTGACCGGGGAGCAGCATTTCCTTGGCAAGCTTTTCCGCTTGGATTCAGGAAGGAAAATTGCCTCGGTTCAATTATTAAATATGAAGACAAAGCCCACATATTTTCTGGAGGTCTCAGTCCTCCTCTGCTTTGGCACCGAATATAAAATTGCTCAGAGCAATTTAATTTTAATTTCCACTTTCCTCTAATAAAAGAGAGGAGGGGAGGGGGCTTCTCTTGAAGCAGAAATCAATAACTCTGATTTTTCTGGTTTAATAGCTGCTGGTTTGCAGCCCCATCTTTATATCCCTGGCTAAGTTTAGGATTTGGGTTTAGGGTCAGTGCTGGCTTTAGGGCCAGGCCTCTCTGCCGGGGGTTTTGCTGCCTGCTCAGCTCCCTGGTTCCGTTCCCAGGGGGATTTTGGCCCCTGAGTGGCACTGGGTGCTCCCGGGGCTCTGGGCTCACCTTTGGCTCATTCTGAGGAGCAGTGGGCTCAGTGCCCTGCCCGGGGTGTGCCCCCTGCCCGGGGTGTGCCCCCTGCCCGGGGTGTGCCCCCTGCCCGGGGTGTGTGGGTGGTGCTGGGCACAGCCCCAGCCCCAGCCGTGCCCTGCCCGTGCCAGCTGTGCCCAGGGCACGGCCCCAGCCTGCCCTGAGTGCCACAGGGCTGTGACTCTGTGGGAGCCACTGCTCCCCTTTTGCTGGGGCTCCTCTCCCGAGCTCCGGCTGCTGCGGGCACGGGGATGGAGCCTGCCCCCTTCACCCCCTGTCACCCAAAACCTCTGCAAGAGACCACAGCTGGAGCTGTGCTGGGGTCCCCAGAAGGGTGGGGACAATGGTCCTGCTCCCTGGCACTGCCTGGGGACGGGGCATGGCTCCTGGGACATTTTTTGGGGATAGGGGATGGCTCCTGGGACTTGCTAGGAACAGGATATGGCTCAGGATATGGCTCGTGGGACATACTTTGGGGACAGAGGATGGCTCGTGGGACATTGCTGAAGACAGGGGATGGCCCTGGCACTTGCTGGGGACAGGAGATGACTCCTGAGACATTTTCTGGGGACAGGGATGGCCCCTGGCACTGGCTGGGGACAGGGGACTGCTGCTGCAGGGATGTTCTGGACGTTGGCCCCGTGGCCAGGCCGGGGGCCGTGGGTGTTCAGGCTCTTCCCTCAGCCCAGCCTGCTCCTCGTGCTGCTGGCCACTGAGCTGATCTGAGCTTTGGGTGGCTGGTTTCTCACATGAGATAAAGGTCTTTGGAGGATTCCTGCAGTCCTGTAAATTGGAGGGTTTGTTCATGCACAGTGTCATCTCTTGGGTTTTTTGCTTTGTGGGTTTTGTCTTGTTATTTTTGGTCACCATTAGGACTAAGCTGTTCTTTAGCTAATTTGCAGGCTGGTCTCATCCCTGAGAACTCACCTGGGTTGTGGGAAGTCCAATCTCAGAGCAACGCAATGACAAAACTCACACCAGCTCCACCAGAACTGCTCTGACAATTAAACCACCTCAATTGCCTGGTGAGGAAAGAACGTCGCTGCTTTGAAGAAAATATTTCCCTCCACTGGCGGGGAGAGGAGCCTCTTGTAAAGTAATGGTTGTCATTTCATGTCCTTCAGGTGTTTTTATTAACATCTCAGAAGCCAGATTAAAACAATACAGTTCCCGTTTGAGACCCAGTGCAATTAGGCTCTTAAATGAATATTGATTTTTCTGGGGGGGTGGGATGCTTTGTGCAGAGGCTCTGCAAACTCTGCGTGGCTGCTGCAGATCCCTGCCAAGCCCTGCTGCTGTGGGAGCGTGGCAGAGCTGCTGCTGTGATGTCCCTGCTCGGAGGGGGTGGCATTTGTGCCACCCAGCCCATCCCCAGGGCTGGGGCAGCGCCACACGAGCTGCTGGAGGAGGAGCTGGGCCCTGGAGCCCGAGATCGCCCTCCAGGAGTGAGGAGGAGGTTTCCATCTCCCAAAGAGAAGGTTTCCATCTTCGTTCCCTCTGCCAGGAGGGGCTGGCTGGCAGTGAGAGGGGCAGGGGTGTGCAGGTGTGCCAGGGGTGTGCAGGTGTGCCAGGGACAGCCAGGGCTGCTCTCCTCAGTGTCCCTGTGCCCAGGGACAGCCAGGGCTGCTCTCCTCAGTGTCCCTGCCCAGGGACCCCCAGGGCTGCTCTCCTCAGTGTCCCTGTGCCAGGGACAGCCAGGGCTGCTCTCCTCAGTGTCCCTGCCCAGGGACAGCCAGGGCTGCTCTCCTCAGGGTGTCACAGCCCAGGGACAGCCAGGGCTGCTCTCCTCAGGGTGTCACAGCCCAGGGACAGCCAGGGCTGCTCTCCTCAGTGTCACTGTGCCCAGGGACAGCCAGGGCTGCTCTCCTCAGTGTCACTGTGCCCAGGGACAGCCAGGGCTGCTCTCCTCAGTGTCCCTGCCAGGGACAGCCAGGGCTGCTCTCCTCAGTGTCCCTACCCAGGGACAGCCAGGGCTGCTCTCCTCAGTGTCACTGTGCCCAGGGACAGCCAGGACTGTTCTCCTCAGGGTGTCACAGCCCAGGGACAGCCAGGGCTGCTCTCCTCAGGGTGTCACAGCCCAGGGACAGCCAGGGCTGCTCTCCTCAGGGTGTCACAGCCCAGGGACAGCCAGGGCTGCTCTCCTCAGTGTCCCTGTGCCCAGGGACCCCCAGGGCTGCTCTCCTCAGGGTGTCCCTGCCCATGGAAAGGGAGCTCAGGCCTTGGCACTGCCCAGGGAGGGTTGGATCCCCATCCCTGGGGGTGTCTGGGGCAGGGCTGGAGGTGCACTCAGAGCTCTGGGTGGGGACAGGGTGGGGCTCAGGTTGGTCTGGGTGGCCTTGGAGATTTTTCCATGCTGGTTCTGTGAGCTGCAGGAGCAGCCAGGACACGCTGCCCTCCAGGGTGGGACATTCTGCCGTCAGGGGGTGTTGCTGGTGTTGCACAGACACCACACACAGCCTGCAGGCCGTGGCTGGTGCAAGGTGGGACCAGCCCCTGAATCTGTGCGCAGGAAAATTCAGGAAAGGGTTTTTAGGAGGTTTTTGTCTGCTGCTCTGCTCTTGCTGTCATTTTAAAGTCAAAGGAGGTTCCAGCAATGTTCTGGACCCCTGTGCAAATCCCTGAAGCCTTTCCTGCCCCTCCTGGGCTCAGGGCAGCAGGAACGTGCTCCTCTCCACGACCTGGCTCCCTCAGGGGTGGGTGCAGCCCCCTCCCCTCAGAGGAGCTGGAATGCCCTGCTGGGGCTGGTGCCAAACCCCACCCGAGGGCTCCCAGGGCAGCCAGTCCTGCCTGGAGCTGCTCCCTTTCCCCTCCAGCCTCCAGCGATCCCCCTTTAAACACCAGTGAAAACAGCGCAGGAAAATCGAAGCTTTAATAGAAATGAGTCATCTCTAAAGAGCTGCTGCCTTTGAAGCAGCAATTTGGAGCAGAGCTGTGTTGGACTGCGGGCTAGAGCCAAAATTAATGGAGAGCTCTCCAGCTTCCAGGAGTGTTCCCTTGCCCAGATCGCTCCTCAGCAAAAACAATTACTTACAATATTTCCTAATCGCCAGCAGAACGTTCCTGCCTGTCACTGCACCACTCCTGGCTGCCGTGGGGCCGAGGCTGAGCCCCCCTGGCCCCTGCAGAGCCCTGGGGGTGATGCTCAGAGGGGTTGGAGTCAGCTGCTGACACCAGCTGGGGTCACAAAAGGCCAGGTCTGGGCAGTGTCAGCCTTGTGCCACTCGCCATCCCTTGGGTTTTATTTTTCATGTTTGTTTTTATCCCAGTAACTGCAGTTTGAATGGTTCTGCACTAGAGATGTGCTAATAACGAGATATTCTTACAGCCTGACTTTTCCTGGTGACAGGGCTGGGGCTCAAAGCCCCCCTGTGGCAGCAGGGGTGTGGTGGGGGCAGCAGGGGGGAGCTGCAGGAGCTTTGGGAAGCCCCTTTTGCTCTTCTGGTTTAAAACAAAGCAGTGCAAAAGGCAGCAGAAGCTCCTCGGGCATCATAACCCAGAAAGCTGCTCCTGCTCCCCTCCTCTGCCCTCCTCAAACAAATCCAAGCTGGTTTGAGGCTGAGGGACCCTTTCTGCACCTCAGAGCTGGGGACAGCACAGGGCACGGCCGGGGACAGCACAGCCCCGTGGCTTTGGCTCCTGTCACACAAAATCGCGACAGGCGGTGCCGGACTGGGAGGATTCACCCCCCTGGAAAAACCCCTCAAAAACTCCACGTCCCCTGCTGTGGGACACAGCCCTGGAATATCAGAGGTGCCCCAGCCACGAGCCCTGCTGCCCCTGCCCCGGTGGGGTCAGAGCAGAGGGAGCTGAGGAGGGACAATCAGGGATTGTTCCCAAGGCAGCAGTCCCTGGGTGGGGAGGTCCCAGGTACAGCCAGGTGTGCACCCAGGCACCGCTGTCCCCTCCCGAGGAGTGTGTGACACCCCTGGGAAGGGAGGGGCTGGCCCAGGACACCAACGGGGCCACACTGGGGAGCCCAGGCTGTTTCTGTGCCCATCGGGGCCATGGGGGGCCTTGGCAAACCCTGTCAGAGCCACAGCTAGGAGGGATTTTTCTGGTTCATTATTAAATTACAGTTTTATTTCTTATGGCACAGGGGCTGAAAGCAGTCGGGATTTCTGTGTCTTTATTGCTTTTAGCAGAGCCCCGTGGCTCTGGGCGTGCCACTGTCACCTCCCCACAGAGCTGGGCCCTTCCCAGCTGCTCACATCTGCCAGGCTGGCTGGGGAGGGGCAGCCAGGCCCCCCCTTCAGGAAACTTCACTTCTTTTTAACACAGAGCAAGAGCTTCGAGACCTTCCATGGCTCCCTCTCCTTCTTCATGAGCTACATATGTACATCAGCTCCAACGCTCTGTCAGGGAACAGGGGTTTTCAATCAAAAAGACTGTCAGGAAAGCTGATTCACTAACAAGAAAGCTGTCAAGCTGTGACAGCTGCTGTCTTTGCAACCCCAAACAATCTGTTCAGTGCTAACTCTGACTTATGCTTCCATTTATTATCCAGCAGTAATGAGGGCTGGCCTGGCAGCAGCGTTTGGGGGCTCACCTGGCTGCTGCTGGGATGTGCCGGAGCAAACCCAACCCCAGCTGCAGAGAAGTTCTGATTCTGCCTTTTGGGTCCTTTCCCTAAATTCCAGTGTCAGTCCTCACCCCGTTTCTGTGGTCAAGTGCGGCTCTGGGGGTTTCATCACTGCTGGAACCCAACCAGAGTGTGATCTCTGCCTTTCCCCCATTGTGTGGAATAATGGGCTTCAGTTTGAACACAACGTGTTTATCCACAGAAATAGGGAAGGAATTGGTTCTGGTGCTGAATTATCTCAGAGACCACAGAAATCCCGCCCTGGGGAGGAGCAGGGGCTCAGCTGGGTGCTGCTGCCAGGTCAGCAGTCACAGTGCCAGCTTTAAAATGAGAGAACAGGAGGAGCACGGTGACATCCCCCTCAAGCAGTGAGGTCCAGCTCTGTCCCACCATCCCCAATCTGCCCTGCTGCACTCCTGGCTGCTTTGCAGGCCTGGCCCTGGCAGGGCTGGGCTGGAGCTGATTCTGGCTCTTCCCTCCTGTCCTGCAGGTTCAGAGCTGCAGTGTCCCCGTGAGTCACCTCCTGCAGCCCTGCCGAGCCAAACCCCCCTGCCCCGACCCTTGGGTGCTGCAGCTGAGCCCGGGAGTGCTGGCCCTGGACCAGGGGCTCCTGGCCAGGTGTGAGCTCAGGTGATCGGGGCAGCAATTCCTCAGGGAGCTGCAGGGCAGAGCCAGGGCTCTGTTGGGTGGTGGCTGTGCTGGTTTGGGGGCCACGCTGCAGTGGGGGCACGGGTGGGTGTTTGGGGCCTGGCACTGCCCAGGTGGTCCCAGGAAGGGGCCCCTGTGGTTTCTCCCTGCCCGGGGTGTGCCCTGCCTGCCTCCCCTGCTGCTGGGGGCTGCAGCAGGCTCTGCCTGCACTCCCCACCTACCCCAGGGACTGGCTCCAAGCTTTCCTTCCTTGGAAAACTACCAGCTTGCTTTAATTCATTTTCTCCTCGGCTCTCCTGCCAGAAGATCGACTCAGTAATTCCTGGAATTTGCTGAAGTCCGTTGCTTTTCTCCTCCTTGGAGGGAGGAAGCAGCAAAGGCCAAGAACGGCCGTGTGTCCGCGGCCAGGCTGGGGCCAGCCCTCCCCTCTGGGCTGGCACGGATGTGTGGCACTGTCCCCCTCTGGGCTGGCACAGATGTGTGGCACTGTCCCCCTCTGGGCTGGCACAGATGTGTGGCACTGTCCCCTCCCCATCCCTCGGTGCCACCCTGGGGTGCTGGGACTGCCTGTCCCCGTTGGAGCCCCGGGCACGCCGGCTCAGCCCCGCTGGGTCAGTGTTAGTCCGGGGGGCTCGCCCTCCCCCCGGGGAGGGGCTGCCACTGGCCAGGGCCCCCTGGCTCTGGGGTGCTCCTGTCCCCTTGTCCCCTCGGGCTCTGGGGTGCTCCTGTCCCCTTGTCCCCGGGGCTCCTGGCAGTGGAAGTGCACGGGGCAGAGGGGTTTGGGGGGACACAATGGAACCCATGAGCTGTTTAGGGTTAGGGTGAGGTTTTGGGGAGCAGCTGTGCCCTGTGAGATCTCAGATCCCTCACAGGGATTTAGGGGGACACAATGGGACCCGTGAGCTGTTTAGGGTTAGGGTGAAGTTTTGGGGAGCAGCTGTGCCCTGGGAGATCTCAGACCCCTCACAGGGATCCTGAGGCTCCTCTCTCCAAGGGGCTGACACCATCGTTCAGTTAATCCCCAGTGAAATACAGGGCTGGGAAAGGGAAATCCGAGTGGGACAGGGAGAAGGAAGGAAGGTACATTTGGGATGTGGGGAAGGGATCCCTGGCTGGGCTGGGATTCCCAGAGCAGCTGTGGCTGCCCCTGGATCCCTGGCAGTGCCCAAGGCCAGGCTGGACACTGGGAGCACCCTGGGACAGTGGGAGGTGTCCTTGCCATGGCAGGGGTGGCACTGGGTGGGTTTGAGGTCCATCCCAACCCAACCCATTCTGGGATTCCATGGAAAGCTCAAAAGAGACACGGTGTTCCACCCAGAGCCGGGTTCTCACCGCCATCTCCCATGTTGGAATATCAAATTCATGGAAATGTGCGTGTCAGGCTGGCAGTCAGTCCGGGATTCTGATCAGTCATCAAGAATGCTGGAATAAATCAGGCTGGTGTTGCTGAGCCCGCTGGTTGTTCCAGCCGTGTGTGAAATGTTTGAAATGTTTCTGCATGACAGAGAAGGTTCTGACGGGAGGAGCCGTTATTAAACCTCTCCATTAATCTGGGCAGAGGTAGGGCTGCTGCTCTGAATAAATTAGAGAAATTGAATAATCCAGAGTATGGAAAGCCCATCTTAATTATATAAAGTACAAGTAATGCTGTCTGACTCGTTACTGTGTTGGTAAAACACTCGGAGGCTGCATATAGAGAAAAGAATATATTTGAATATTGCTGATATCCGTTTTTCCGAGCACAAAACACATCTCAGAAAACCTGTTCTCTTACCTGGAATTTTTTATCTTAACACCCTGGAAAGCAATTTCACTAACAAAAGATGACATTAGGATGCCAAATTAAAAGCTGATGAAAACAGGGAAAATAAAAGATCTTTTTTTTCCTTGACATTTACAATTAATGCCACAGAAATGTTGGTTTAATCAGACAATGTGGGGGCTCACAAAGGTGAAATTGAAAGTTTCCAGCCCTGAATGCTTGTGTAAAAGTTAATAAATTCAGCTCGTAATCATTATGCACATGCTAGTTATAATAATTTACTGTCCATACCAAATCTTTATAAGCATTGTAATTAAATATAAAATGCACATTAGAATTATAATGAGTGATTAGGGCAACATAACTAATGTGCATAAAAGTCCCGAAGCTCATTAAAATGTTAAGAGAGGGAACCTGCTGGAGCTGGCGTTGGTGCATTCCCTGTGCCTGGGGTGGGTGAACTCCTCCTTGGGAAGCAAAGTGGAAATTTTGGGGTGGGGAATGGGCTCAGACGTTTTTGGGTTGTTTCTGAGCAGAGCTGAAATTTGGGGTTCCATGGAAGGTGTTGGGGGGCTCAGAGCAGAGTCAGGACAGGGTTGGGTTGGGAGAGACCCAAATCCCCTAAACCCCATCTCATCCCACCCCTGCCACGGGAGGGGTCCTGGGGTTTGGTTTGGTGTTTTTTGTTGTTGTTGTTGTTGTTGTTGTTGTTTTGTGTGGGTTTTTGTTGTTTTTGTTTTTTTGGTTTTTTTTGGTTTTTTTTTGTTAGAGTTGGGATTGAGATTGTATTTTTTGTTTGGATTTAGACCTTTATTAATTTTTATCTATGTTACAGTTTTATACATTGTGAGTTTTACAGTAGTTTTAGTTAATAAATTAAAAATGGAGACGTATTTTTTAATAAGGTTTTTGTAAGGATAAATTGTTTAATTAAGAAATGACACTTAAATTATTTTTACTTTTAACTTAATAACTAAGCACTTGTGGTTTATAGTGTGGACGTTTTTAGTTACAAAATACTATTTAGATTTATGGAGAAGAGGGTGAAAAAGAAGGACTAACTTTTGCTTTAAGACTTTTACTTTGTTTTATAGATATTCTATATTTTAAAACTTTAAGTTTTCTTACTATGTGATATTACATAGTTTTATTTAAACTACACCCTTACAATGCTAGTTTTATCACTCAGTTTTGGGAGCCTTCTCCAGCCTGGCCTGGGACTCTGCTCTGGTGGGGTGGGTTGAGGTTTTTATCTTCTTTTCTTCTCTTAGAGCCAGGATTAATTGCATGAGAGACATTTTGTGTTTGGGCTCAGATGTTTATTAATTCTTATCTATAGCACAGTCCACAAGTTGAGAGTTCTGGCTAACAAAGTGGAAAGTGGCTCTGTCTCTAACTCTTTCCAAGGCCTTTTGAGGATAAATTGTCCAATTCTGAGATGACACCTAAGTTATTTTTACTTTTAACCCAATATCCAACCACCCCTGGCCCACAATGTGGATTTTTCTCTCCAATTACAAAACACCACCCAGACCCACAGAGGAGAAGCTGAAAAAGAAGGACTCAGCCTCTGCCCTAAATCCTCCATCCTGCTTTATATCTATTACTGTATTCTAAACCCTCAAACTCTGAGTTTTGCACCCTGTGCTATCACACACTGCTACCCAAACTCCACCCCCACAGTCCCAGTGCTGTCACTCAGTTTTGGAGCCTGTTCCACACCCTCAGGTTAATGCAGGGTTTTTGGGGTCAGTGCCCGTGAGCACAGCAAGTCTGGAATCCCCAGTGCCCGGGGCTCCAGCAGGGTGGCACCTGCCGGGTCCCGCGGTGGCACCGAGCCCTTGGGGACACCTGGCACTGTCCCCGGGTCAGCCCCGGGCCCAGCCCTGTGCCCGGGGCCCTCCGGAGGGGTCCCAGGCTGTGTTTTTGGGATGTGTCTGGGCTCGGGGCCAGCTGTCCCACGGGACGAACCTGCAGGACCTGAGGCTCGGCTCCACCCCAACCCTTCCCAGCAAGGCACTTCCAGGCACTGGGAAATCGCTGCTAAATCCGTTCCTGTAACTCATTCCCAAGGCAGAAATCAGGCATTTCTCTGAAGTGCCCTGCTCTGCAGGGAGGAACCACGGCAGGAGATGGAACAAGGAGCCTCTGTGGGGAGAAAACTCCCGATCTGAGTCACAGGAGCCAGCGCTGCTGACAGATAATCACATTTCCCCTCCATCATTTTGCTTAACCGTTATTTAGGAGACCCAGAAACGACAAATACATTTTAAATTATTAGTTTTACACGCGGTTTTCTTGTTAACACCCCTGCTAGGTTCATTGCAGTGCCTCATTCAGCCGCTGGTTTGTGTGGATAATCCTGCCCCGGAGCCGGGGGGGGCTCTCACCCCTTCCCTCCTCCCGCAGCCTCCCCCAGCCCGGCTCCCCCAGCCCTCCCTCCCTCCCTGCCGCTGCTCCGTGCCTCTGAGCCGGTGTTATTTCCCACTGCCTGTTTATTGTTATTTCTGCTCCACACGCCCCGGACACGGGGATGCTCTGCGGGAACCCCTCCCACAGGACTGCCCGGGGAGCTGCAGCTCCGGGAGCCTGGGGAGGGCTGGAGCTCCAGTCTCGCTCGTCCCACTCCTCCCTCCAGCCTCAGCTTCTTTTAGCCGGGTTCTCCTCCCGGTTTTGTCTGTCCCGTTCCGGAGCAGCCCCGTTGTGCGGCGGGTTTGGGCTGGGGGGTCTCACCTGGAGCTGCTCAGTCGCCCGGGGCTGGTGGATTTTTGGCTCCCTGCTCGGTGCTCCAGGAACACTGACTGCATCCCACGGTTTCTCTTTAGACTAAAAGCCATAAAACAACCTGACAGTGACAAATCCAAGCGATGGTGGCTCCAACAATCCCCGCTTTGTGTTTCCATGCCTGTATCAACCAGGGATTTCCTGGAGCAGGGAAAATTGATTTCAGCCCTTGTTCTGAACAAGCAGAAGCTGAAATGCTCTTCGAAGGGAGATCTGAGAAAATTCCCTCAGTTTTCCAGTAGTTTCCAAGCGGGAGCAGAGCCTGGGCTGCATTTGGGGCTGGGATGCAGCTGGCATCCCCTTCCCCTGCCCGGGGAGCTGCAGGGCTCGGGCACCAGCTCCTCCTGAGACACATGGTCAGGGATGCTCTGCCCTTGTGTAGAAAACGGCCAGCCAACAAAACAAAACCACCCTGAGAGCCCCAAAACACCCAGGGGAAGGGAGCAGGCCCAGGGGAAGCAGCGAGGGGGTGATTCTCAGAAACAAGGACTTGGGACGTGACTCAGGCCTCTGCTCATCTCCTGTTTGCTCTTCCAGTGGTGGCACCTTTCACACAGCCTGAGGGGAGGAGTGGGAATGTCTCACGTGTCCCTCTCGTTTTTATGGAGTAACAGAAACAATCTTTATTTGTGTTACGCAGATTATGGAGACGATGTCTTGCAAATTGCTGATGCATTTATTATTCCCTTCAAACGTTAATGAAAGCTAACGAGTTCATGGACTGGTTTGTTGTGATCTTTGGGTGAGGAAGTTGGGGGCAGGGTCTGGCAGTCTGAGTCTGATCTGAGGGAGGGTGGGAGGGACGGAAGGGGACAAGTGGCTCTGGTTTACCCCAGGTGAAACTCCCTCCCCCGTGTTGTTAAAAGCAGGAGCTGTGCTGTGGGCTGGGGCTGTGTCTGCTGCACCCCCGGGAGATTCCTGCTGGTGGGAGGGAGGGGACGTGGCTGTCACTGCTCTGCCATGCTGGAGCACAGCAGGCTGGCTGGGGACACTGTCACCTGTGTCACAAACAGGGCTGGGTCACCCAGACACCTTCCAAGGGCTGGAAAAGGCTGGGTTTGAAGGAAACACTGTCACCTGTGTCACAAACAGGGCTGGGTCACCCAAACTCCTTCCAAGGGCTGGCAAGGGCTGGGTTTGCAGGAAACACTGTCACCTGTGTCACAAACTGGGGTCTGGTCACCCAAACTCCTCTCAAGGGCTGGCAAGGGCTGGGTTTAAAGGAAACACTGTCACCTGTGTCACAAACTGGGGTCTGGTCACCCAAACTCCTCCAAGGGCTGGCAAGGGCTGCGTTTGCCCTGGCTCTGTGGAGAGGAGGCTTTGCAGAGCTGGGTGCCCGGGGCTGCTGGGGCACTGCCCAGGGTGAGGCTCACAGGAATGCAAGAGGCAGCGCAGAGGACAGGGGTGCAGGGATAAGGCTGCACAAGGGTTTAGCAGCTCTCAGTCGTTGGGTATTTAAGGTTTACCAGGCCATTTGATGGGGTTTACTGGAATTACAGCAATGCTTAGCTCCAGGCCTGAGACAGCTGCCCCACCCCACCGTGGATTCACAGCCAGGTAAAGCCAGGTGTGCACCCGTGTGCAGGGTGGGAATATCCTGTCCAAATTCCCTGTGGTTCATTCCCACCCGCCCCCTTTGCCTTCCCCGGCAGGGAGGGCTGTGCAGGCGTGTGGGGCTCCCTCAGCCCTGCTGCTTTGGGCTGCAGGATGTTCCCTGTGGCCACCCCCAGGTTTCCATCCTGGCCATGCCCCCGGCCAGCAGCTCCTGGGCTTTGTCCCCAGCCTCTCCGAGAGCTCCTGGCAGGCCAGGCTGGGCACCAGGACGTGAGGGGAGCAGAGCGAGGCAGGCACAGCTTCACGTGTCCATAAACACCTTAAAGCAACATCTGGAGAGCTGCTGGGGAAAAATAAACAGGCTTTTATTTATGAGTTATGTGGTTTGGTTTTTACAGCGTTTTGATGATGCACATAAATTATTGTTTAAAACCAGAGAACGTAAAAAGTTCCAGGAGGAGGCAGTTGTTGCCTTTGATAATCTCTTTCCTGAGGAATTTGCTGTGTTTTATTTTCAGCTGGTAACCGGAAAACCTGACAATCCTTTTCATCTCTATTTGTGTCTGTAGTTCTAAGCTCAAAAAGTTCATGACTATTTACAATGTTTGCTATTTAAAAAGACAAAATGCACTTACTGAAACAACCCCGTGTGCAGCGGGATGACGGGAAAGTCGCTTTTCTCTGATGTCTGTGGTTGGTTCATAGTTGTGGAGGTTTGTTCCTTTAGTCTGAGGCCCCTGAGCTGTGGGTTTGGGGTGTTTGCAGCGGGTGCAGGAGGTGAGAGGGGCCTGCCCTGCCCTGGCAGTGACAGGGGAGCTCCTGCGCCTTTCCCTGAGTGCACCCTGGGGTGCTCAGGACTGGAATCCTCACAGCTGTTGACCACCCGCTGGTGCTGGGTGCCAAAAGCAGCGCTCTCCAGGACTGGATCGTCTCCCCTCACCTCTCAGCTGGGCTCCCACAGGGAGCAGGACCTGTGGGATTACGGGATAACCTCACCCTGCTGCAGCGCCAGGAGCGAGGCTCAGGCTGGAGAGACCCCTTGGCCGGCGGAGGGGCAGCGTGGGGTGACCTGCATGGCCAGATGCCAATGTCCATCTCACAATTCTTATTTTTCAGTTGCCCCCACAATTCAGGAACTTAAATCCAGCGGTGTGATGCTTGGAGGGAACGGCCTGATCCGGTGCGAAGGTGCAGGAGTGCCTGCCCCGCTCTTTGAGTGGTTCAAAGGAGAGAGGAAGTAAGTAGCCACTGCTCGCCACCCCTCGTGTGCCAGGGCTGCTGCCAGCTGGGGCTGCCCCGGGGGGACCATTCCAGCAGCTTCCCCAGCCCTGGAGCTGCCCCGTGGCTCCTGTGCTGTGCGAGTGGAGATTGCAGGAGCCTGACCTCAAACGTGCTGCAGGAGCTCCAGGCTGTGAAGGGGGAGAGCCAGAAAAGCACAGGGGAAAACCTGCCAGAGGACTCTTGTTTAATTTGTCCTGCTCACCTCTGAGAGCAAGGCTTTGGGCTGGAGTGAGCTGTGCCTGGCTGTGTTCCCTGGGGCCAGCAGGGCCCTGCAGCCCAGCGGGGCAGGGGAGCACTGAACCCAAAGCCTGACCTGTGCTCTGGGTTTGTGTGCAGCCCCCCGCCCTTCTGGGCCCTGGGGGCTGTGGGACAGTGACAGCGTCTCTGCAGAGTGCCCCCATTCCAAAGGCAGCCCCTGAAACAGGGAGGTGGCTCTCCTTGAACAGGACATTTGGGGTGCAGCTCTGGGTTTGTGCAGGAGCTCGTTCCTCTGGGGTCACACGCTGGTGCAGAAGCAGGTGGATGTTGTCCCTGGTAGCTGGGGAGCTTTGGGAATTTCCCAGCTTCCCAGTGCTGGGTTTGTCAGCTCGAGCATCCTATTAAACCTGGGAGCTGGCAGGAGAATATTAATGACCCTTCTCCACAGAACGCCATCTGTCAGCTCCGTTCTCAGCTGCTCCCTCCTGCAGCACGAGCTGCTCTCCTCCTCCCTCTCTGCTGAGCCGTGGCATCTCCCCACATCCCAAAGCCTCTCTTGGGCTGATCTTTCCCGTATGGACCGGGAATGTTCCCCTGTTTTGGTGAAATCCACCTGCACCCCATTCCCCCGGCTGCTCGTGGCTGTGCTGTGCCCGTCCCGGGGCAGCTGCAGCACAAAGACCCCTCCTGGGGGACATTTCAGAGCAGGTTTTGGCACTCTGGGCTCAATTAGCAGCTCCCAGCCCGCTGATCACCTTTCTGGTCATGACCGAGCTCCTCCCTGCTGGGCAGGCTCTGCCACGGCAGCAGCAGGGAGGGAAAGGCAAGGCAGGGAGGGCATTTCAGGACACCCGGTCTGTGCTCCTGCTCCTGCTCCTGCTCCTGCTCCTGCTCCTGCTCCTGCTCCTTCTCTGGTAGCTGTTCCACCTCGGCAGGAACAGCTCTGCCCCGCTGGCTCCTGCTGCTCGAATGTTGGTTAAATGTGACGCTCCATCCTTTCAGGAGCTGGGCTCTGATGACCCTTGGGGGTCCCTCCCAGCTCAGGGGGTGCTGTGAGCTCTTGTTGGTGCACGACTACAAAGGTGCAGGAGAGAGGGAAACACCCATAGCTGGTTTGGGGGGCTGGTTTTGGATCCAGTGTCTCCTCTCTGCCTCTGGATGATGGGCAGCCAGCCCAGGATGACCTTGGCCAGCTCAGGATGCCCCTGGCCAGCCCAGGCAGTGCTGTGGAGCAGAGCTGAGGCAGTTCAGCTCTCAGGGGCTCACAGGAGCCCCTCCAGTGCCCTGAGACCATTCCAGCTCCATGTGCTCCATGGATTTACCCCTGGGGGCACACCCCACTGCACTCCCTGCTGACACAGTGCAGGGGACCCCTTTTTCTCAGACTGGGGCTCCTCTTGTTTAGGAATCTGGATGGATTATTCAATGAACCAGCAGTGGGAGCCAGCCCTGAAACCCTGACTGTGTGTGCAGGGTCTGAACAAGGCTTTTGGGGTGGAACTGCATCCTGTCACTGAGATTCCTGTAAATCCAAACCACCATTCCAGACTCCAGGGATCACTCGCCATAAAACAACCACTGAAGCTAAACAGAGGCAGGAGCAGACTGCTCTGAGTTACAGTCATTGCTCTTTGAGGCAGAGGGTGAATCCTGCCCAATCCCTGGCTCCAGGAGTCCTGTTCAGGGACTTCCCACAGGTGCTGCTGCACAGGCTGGGGAGAGCTGCAGAAAACTTTGGGAGAGAAGTCAATAAAAGAATCTTAAAATTGCCATAGAAACAGCACACGGGTGGCTTGGAAGGGATCTTAAAGTTTACAAGTTTATATCTTATAGTTTATCCCATTCCAACCATCCTGCCATGGGCAGGGACAGCTTCCACTGTCCCAGGGGGCTCCAAGCCCCTTCCAGCCTGGTCTGGGCACTGCCAGGGATGCAGGAGCACTGCCAGGGATGCAGAGGCACTGCCAGGGATCCAGGGGCACTGCCAGGGATGCAGGGGTGTAGAAATGTGTGTGGCTTTGAAGATTGCTGAGGGGTCCCTGTGGAGAGCAGAGCAGTTTCACTGTCCCAGCTCTGAACCCACCTCTGCTCTCAGGTTGTGTTCTGGGGTTACAGAAATTAGAACTCAGACATTAAACAGCCACGGGGAAGAAGCCCAAAAGTCACCTAAATAAAACATTAAAATATTAATTCCCTTTTCTTTCTCAAAGCAAACAAGACTTACATGTGAAATGACTCGTTCTCGTGGCTCCATCAGCTACAGGAGCTGCAGGCACCCCGAGATGAAGGCAGAGGCAGGGCCCCGGGGCTGGCTCTGGGGAGCTGGGCTGTGTGGGAAACACCCCCAGAACAGCAGGGACCTCGCTCTGCCCTCTCCAAGGGCACAAAGCCAAGGGGCAGGAACCTGCAGGGTGGCTGCTCACACCCCAAAACGCTGTTGCAGCCTGGGAGTGACTGGGTGAGGCCCAGAAAATAAATGATAAATGATAAATGATGAATGTGTGCTCAGTCCTGAGCACGGCTGAGCAGCGAATTCCCGAGGAGCAGCATCTGCTCCCTGCAGCTGCACACCCTGGGCAGCCCGGGACCCCGGGCAGCTCCTGCTCTGGGAATTGTGTGCTCGTGGATTTGCAGCTGTGCCCAGCCCCGTTTGCTGCAGAACTTCCAGCCCTGAGCCCTCAGCGCCAGCCCCTTCCCAGCAGGGACACGAGAGAAGGGGTGTGGAGCAGGGGAAGGGCCCTGAGCTGCACCCCTGGGCACCTGGGGAGAGTGGCAGGGACAGCAGGGACAGCAGGGACAGCAGGGACAGCAGGGACAGCAGGGACGGGAGGTACAGGAGGGTGGCAGGGACAGGAGGGACAGGAGATACAGGAGATACAGCAGGGACAGCAAGGACAGCAGAGACAGGAGATACAGGAGGCACAGCAGGGACAGCAGGGACAGCAGGGACAGGAGGCACAGCAGGCAGACACTCCGTTGTTTTGGGGCAGGTGTCACCTGTGACAGGGCATGGCGACAGCACAAATCCCAACTCCATTTTTCCTGGAAAGAGAGGAGATGACCCTCACAAGTGAAGTGGAGATGGTGGAGCTCAGACTCTGCAATGGGCCAAAACTGGAGCTGGCCTGGCAAGAGCTGGCGCAAAGCACAGCCCCCCACACTGGTTTGGGTTGGAGAGGACCCTAAATCCCACCCAGTGCCACCCCTGCCACGGCCTCGGGCAGTGCCAGGGACCCAGGGGCAGCCACAGCTGCTCTGGCACCCTGAGCATGGGAGCAGCACTGAAGGGGCTTTGGGAGTGAAGAACTCTTTTGGAATTTCTGCAGGAGAGGCAGGAGACAGAGGGGCAGCCATTGGTGGGTTTAGAGAGAACATCCAGTGCAAAGGCTGAAGGGACAGCCTGGCACAGGAATTTTCTCTTTCTGGACAAAAGGAGGCTCTTGAAGAGCAGTGCTCACCCCGAACCAGGCACTGCAATTCCATTTCTCTGTGTTTTCGTGCCCAAGGGACGAGGCACGGCCTCTGCCCTGGGCTGGAAGAGCAGAGCCCTTTCCAGCAGCACCGACTGCCCAGGCAGGAGAAATCCCTGTGTGGGCAGCACCTGCAGGGTCTGGTGGGAGCAGAGGCACTCCCATAACCACGGGCAGTGCTCAGTCCACAGCCTGCACAAGCGCACTCAACATTTGCCAAGGCTTTCAGACAGAACGGGAGAAGGTGGCATTAATTCCCAGGATATACAATTATATCCTTCAGTACAGCAGGCAAAAATTGTATTCTTAATCCAGAACTCTGCTCCTTATGGGAAATGGAAGGAATTATGAGTAATAACTGTAGCGAGTTTTTAATAACACGGTTCCCCTTCTCGTCTCCTTGTTTGCTCAGACGTGGTTTGCCTACCACAGCATCATTAAACTTGGTTCTCCTGCTTTGTCCTGGTGCCCGGCAGTGCCCCTGACGTGGCTTTGGGAGCAGTATCCAAACACCTGCATTTTTCCTATGAATTTGGGCTGGGAAGCTCCAAGCTGGCTGAAAAGAGCCCTGATTTGGCTTTTTCCTGTGCTTCATTACCTGATGCTGCCCAGGCTGCTGCCTCAGCAGTGCTGCCGGAGCGTTTTGTCCCTAATTGCAAGGCTCATTTGCAGCTGCACAGCCCCACAAACGAAGCCATGGTCACAGTCCTGGCTCCTAATCCTCCCCTGCCACCAGCCAGGGCTGTGCAAGGGCACGACAAACTCCAGGGGCTGAAGAAGCCACGGTGACAATCCCATCGAGTCACATTTCTGGCTCCTAATCCTCCCCTGCCACCAGCCAGAGCTGTGAAAGCACACAACAAACGCCAGAGCCTCAAAAAAAACCCTTAGAAAGGCTTACCACCCCTCTTTCTGCCCCAGGGAGGGGATTGCAATTCCCAGCTGGCTTTGCCCGGTTTACAGCCCCAGCTCTGCATCCAGGAGCTCCTGTCCCTGCTCCTGTCCCTACCCCTGTCCCTGCTCCTGTCCCTGCTCCTGTCCCTGCTCCTGTCCCTACCCCTGTCCCTGCTCCTGTCCCTGCTCCTGTCCCTGCTCCTGCTCCTGCTCCTGTCCCTGCTCCTGTCCCTGCTCCTGTCCCTGCCCCTGTCCCTGCTCCTGTCCCTGCCCCTGTCCCTGCTCCTGTCCCTTCTCCTGTCCCTGCCCCTGTCCCTGCTCCTGTCCCTGCTCCTGTCCCTTCTCCTGTCCCTGCCCCTGTCCCTTCTCCTGTCCCTGCTCCTGTCCCTGCTCCTGTCCCTGTTCCTGTCCCTTCTCCTGTCCCTGCTCCTGTCCCTGTTCCTGTCCCTGTTCCTGTCCCTGCCCCTGTCCCTGTTCCTGTCCCTGCTCCTGTCCCTGCTCCTGTCCCTGTTCCTGTCCCTGTTCCTGTCCCTTCTCCTGTCCCTGTTCCTGTCCCTGCTCCTGTCCCTGCTCCTGTCCCTGCTCCTGTCCCTTCTCCTGTCCCTGTTCCTGTCCCTACCCCTGTCCCTTCTCCTGTCCCTGTTCCTGTCCCTGCTCCTGTCCCTGTTCCTGTCCCTGCTCCTGCTCCTGTTCCTGTCCCTTCTCCTGTCCCTGCCCCTGTCCCTTCTCCTGTCCCTGTTCCTGTCCCTGCTCCTGTCCCTGTTCCTGTCCCTGCTCCTGCTCCTGTTCCTGTCCCTTCTCCTGTCCCTGCCCCTGTCCCTGTTCCTGTCCCTGTTCCTGTCCCTGCTCCTGTCCCTGCCCCTGTCCCTGCCCCTGTCCCTGTTCCTGCCCCTGCCCCTGTCCCTGCTCCTGTCCCTGCCCCTGTCCCTGTTCCTGTCCCTGCTCCTCCAGGCAGGAGGGGCTGGGGGGTTCTCTTCTCTCGGCTGCAGGACACGCAGACAGCAGCGCTCCCCTCAGCACCCCCTGCCCCAGGGCTGGCCAGGGCCTCTCCGAAGTGCCAGGAATTGTGCTCGGCTCAGGCTCTGGCAGCTTGCAAAGAGCTCACGGTGCTCCCAGGGCTGGCTGGAAAACCAGGAGAGAACAGAGAGCTAAGAGAAAAAAAAATAAATAAACCTTGGTTGTGGTATATGAGTTATAGACATTTTCTTTTTGCTTTCTAGACTGATCAATGGTCAACAAGGAATCACTATTAAAAATTATAGTACGAGATCCCTTCTTACTGTTACCAATGTGACAGAAGAGCACTTTGGCAACTATACTTGTGTCGCTGCCAACAAGCTAGGGACGACCAATGCCAGCCTGCCTCTCAACCGTAAGTAACGGGCACGCGTGGCCAGGGCCGCTCCCTGCCACCCCCGTGGGCTCCAGAGCCACAGACCAGCAGTGGGCTGGATCCCTGCTGGTGTGCTGGATCCCTCCCGGTGTGCTGGATCCCTCCCGGTGTGCTGGATCCCTCCTGTTGTGCTGGATCCCTGCTGGTGTGCTGGATCCCTCTCAATGTGCTGGATCTCTCTCAATGTGCTGGATCCCTCCTGGTGTGCTGGATCCCTCCCGGTGTGCTGGATCCCTCTCAGTGTGCTGGATCACTCCTGTTGTGCTGGATCCCTCTCAGTGTGCTGGATCCCTCCCGGTGTGCTGGATCCCTCCTGGTGTGCTGGATCCCTGCTGGTGTGCTGGATCCCTCCCGGTGTGCTGGATCCCTCTCAGTGTGCTGGATCCCCTCTCAATGTCCTGGATCCCTCTCGGTATGCTGGATCCCTCTCAGTGTGCTGGATCCCTGCTGGTGTGCTGGATCCCTCTCAGTGTGCTGGATCCCCTCTCAATGTGCTGGATCCCTCTCAATGTGCTGGATCCCTCTCGGTGTGCTGGATCCCTCCTGATGTGCTGGATCCCTCTCGGTGTGCTGGATCCCTCCCAGTGTGCTGGATCCCTCCCTTGGAGAGCTGGGATTTGCCAGAGCTGTGTCCCATGGAGAGCTGGGATGTGGCAGAGCTGGGATGTGCCAGGGCTCTGTCCCACCTCGGTCTGTCGGTGTTGGTGCAGAGCAGTGGAACCTCCTGGAAGGACAATGAGCAGCGTCAGGGGGGCAGCGTGGGGTGCCCAGCGTGGGGTGCCCAGTGTGGGGTGCCCAGCGTGGGGTGCCCGGCACAGGGGTTGCCCAGCACGGGGTGCCCAGCGTGGGGTGCCCAGCGTGGGGTGCCCAGCACGGGGTGCCCGGCACAGGGGGTGCCCAGCGTGGGGTGCCCGGCGTGGGGTGCCTGGTGTGGGGTGCCCGGCACAGGGGGTGCCCAGCGTGGGGTGCCCGGCGTGGGGTGCCCGGCGTGGGGGGTGCCCAGAGGGGGTCTCCAGGGGCTGCTGGGGGGGTTTCGGCTGTGGCTTGGTGGAATTTCACTGTGCTGGGCGTTCAGCCGTCTGCTGGGGCATCCAGAGGTGTTCGTGCTGGAGCTCTGGTGCTGCTCTGTTCTGGTGGTGATAAAACAGACACAAAACTCGGGGTGTCCTGCACATAAAGATATTCCTCACTGAGTGGAAATGCAGAGCTGCAGTTCCTTAAATCCCACAATTATTGCCTTCCTCCCATGAATTTCCTCCTGAATGTACTCCCCATATGATGAGTGTTGTCAGGAGGTTCCAAATTCCTGCAGGAGAGATGTAACAGCACAAAATAACAGGGAGCCTTCGCTGCCATTTATTTAATATTTGAGGGATCGTTGCCAAAGTGGGAACGATGTTCCACTTATTTTAAGCAGGAAATGCAAGTGAAAACAAAGGACTGTTAAGGCAGAAGGAGCTGGAGTCTGGTGCATTTGCAATTCAGAGCAGGTAAAAGGAAGGTCTGGCTTCATTTGAACAGAGCAGAGCTGAATCTGTCTCTGAGCTGCTGCCAGGACTTTTTCCATCTTAAATTGTGAGGTGCCTCGTAGCCACCCTGGAAAAGCACTTTGAGATGCAGAGGTTGGAAATGTCATAGAAATACCAAGTGCACTGGTACAAATCACAAAAATAGATGTTCTCCATGATGAAAGAGAGGGCACGTGGGAAGCAGAATGGTCTGAGAGGAAATACAGAAATCTGGGTCTGCTGCTGGCCTGGGGAGGGAGAGGGGGATGTTGGCTCACAGGGTTGACTCAAAGACCAAGCTGGAATGTCTGATTTTATACTGTGATTTTATACTGTGATTTTATACTGTGATTGTTCTAATCCAGTCAAAACAAGGAGAGCTGTCCTAAAGGGCGTGATCTGGGTTTTGCTTGGGAGGGAGGATCGTTTGGTGAAGTTCTTCCTTTGCTTAAAATTTACATTAATATTATCCAGAAGCATTATCCCTTTAAAGAAATGACCACATAAACCAACCCACACTAATTCTCAGGGTGGCAGCTCGTAAAGCGCGGGCTCCTTGACCCTTCAGGGAGGATTCTCCCTGTGGAACTCTTGCATTTCGTTTTGCTGGGGCTCAGGGAGGGCTGTAGGTGCTGCCTGGGGTGTGTGCGAGGGAGCTGCGGGCTCTGCTGGGCTGCAGGGCTCAGCACCGAGGGCAGGGCTCACTGAGGCTCCGTCTGGTGCTGGAGCAGTGATAAATTAAAATAGAGCTGCTGCCTGTCTGGGGTGTGCTACAGCCTGGTGGGACCCGGGCTGAGGGGGCAGCGATTCGGGAGCCCCATTTCTGGGAAACCCCTGGGGGGTGCAGGGACCTGGGGGGAGCCCAAATCCCCCCAGGAGCAGCCCTGACCCCTCAGTGTGAGCCTGTGCTGGGGCCTGGGGGGAGCCCAAATCCCCCCAGGAGCAGCCCTGACCCCTCAGTGTGAGCCTGTGCTGGGACCTGGGGGAGCCCAAATCCCCCCAGGAGCAGCCCTGACCCCTCAGTGTGAGCCTGTGCTGGGGCCTGGGGGAGCCCAAATCCCCCCAGGAGCAGCCCTGACCCCTCAGTGTGAGCCTGTGCTGGGGCCTGGGGGAGCCCAAATCCCCCCAGGAGCAGCCCTGACCCCTCAGTGTGAGCCTGTGCTGGGGCCTGGGGGAGCCCAAATCCCCCCAGGAGCAGCCCTGACCCCTCGGTGTGAGCCTGTGCTGGGACCTGGGGGAGCCCAAATCCCCCCAGGAGGAGCCCTGACCCCTCGGTGTGAGCCTGTGCTGGGGCCTGGGGGAGCTTGGGATCCCCTATCCCATGGGAAACCTCTTTGTGTGCAGGGATCTGCGGGTGGGGAGCCCAAATCCCCCACAGGAGCATCCCCTGTGGGATCCCTGACCCTTATCCCAGGCTGGGGGTGGGCAGGCTCATCAGCAATTTACATGGATTTAATTAATTACCGTGCCAGCCCTGCGCTGTTCACAGGCTCGGTGTCATCCCTGAACTCAGCAGCTCCATTTTATTGACTGGGAAATCACATCCCAGTGCCTTTGGAGATGTGTCAGGCTCCTGCTCAGCCTTAGCTCGACAGCTCTGCCTGGCCCCCCAAATCTGACATTTCTGGAGAGAAATACACTCTCCAGGGAAATTCCCTTTGTGTCCACAGTTTCTGCTGCTGTCCAATTACCTAAGAAAGATTTTGCTATTTTATCTCTCAAATGCCGGCCTGGAAAGCAAATCAAATTTCAATTTGCATAGTTCTGTCTCAGCCAGGCAGGCTGATCAGAAAATACAATATAAGAAATGTCTGTAGGTATATATATATATTTATAAACTTAAATGAAAATTCCTGTTCTCATTAGGAGCCTGCTGAAAGCCTGCTGCAGTCAGTCAGGGGGCAGTTACTGATTTAATGAGGTCTGGATCCAGCCCAAGGTCTCGTGGAGCCATCACTGTGCAGAGATCTGGTGCCTTGCAGTGTTTCCTTCATCCCCCAGCCCTGCCCTGGGAGCAGCCACTGTCCCGAGCTCCTCCAGCTCCTCCTTTATCCTCCCTTTTTCCAGACTCTGAGCTCACAGTCAGGCTCACTGCACACAGCAGGGACACGAAACAAATCCTTCTCCTGCTGCACACAAGGACAACTTTCAGCCCAAAAGCACAAACAGGGGTGGCTGGAGGGTGAACGAGAAGGATGGGACCTCCCAGCCTGGAGCTGGAATGGGACAATTAAACCCCAAAATGCAAATGGACCAAAACTTATAGAAGTGTGAGACCTCGTGACCAGTCACCCATTTTGGTTCGATTTTGTGTCCACTTTCTGTCCACTTTGTGTCAATTTTGTGACCATTTTGGGTCCATTTTGTGTCCATTTTGTGTTGATTTTGGGTCCATTTTGTGTTGATTTTGGGTCCATTTTGGGTCCACCTTGTGTGTAGCCCTGGCCAGGCTCTCGTCCTGCCCGAGGTGTACAAGAAAACCTCGCTGGTGTCTGTGCTTGGCTGAGCCAGAGCCTCCCTGGGTGCTGGGGGATCCATTCCGGAGCAGGTTGCTGAGGAGAGCTGGAAACATCCATACATCCACTGAGAGTCAGATAAATGGCCAAATCCCCCGTTTGTGCAAGCCACAATAATTCTGTTAAACGGTGGCTTTGAGCTCCTTCCATATGGATGCCAACTGCTGCTCCAGGTAACAATTACCGAGAGTTATGAGGGAATTTTCTCTAAATCCATTTTCCAGCTTGAGCTTTATTATGAATTATATGACAATAAGTGACTGAGATGGGATGAGGCAGAAATAACCCGTTTGAGCAAGGCCAGGAACACGAGTTTCTCCTTGACATTCAGCAGAAATTTAAAGGCCTGAGCGTGGATCAGGGAAAAAATCAAACAAAAAAATCAAACAAAAATCAAACAGAATTCAAACAAAAATCAAAGGAAAGCCCAGGGGTCTTTGCTGTGGGTTCTTGCTGAAGTTGCCCCGATGCTCAGGTTTGTTCCATTGGTGTTTATATTCACAAATTTTTGCAGTTACCCACAGCTCGTGGGGTTCAGGCTCATCTTCTCACCCTCCTGGTTAAATCAGAGGGGTTGAAGCGTGCCCAAATCTTCATCTCCAGCATCAGTTAATTACCATAAAATCCTGGAATATCCTGAGGTGGGAGGGACCCACGGTGATCCCTGACCCAACCCCTGGCCCTGCACAACCCCAGCCTGTCCCTGGGAGTGTTGTCCAAACAGTGATTAAAACATTCCAGCTCATCCAGGGCATTTCATTTCCCGCCTGTGCCCCCTCGGGGGGAGAAGCACCTGTGGTCAGAGCTCGCTGTAACTCGAGTTTCTTCTCAGAGTAGAAAACCGCAAAATAAATTCAAAATAAATTATAAAAAAAAATTAAAATTTTTGAAAATTGAAAAGCCAAAGGATACCTTGTGTAACAGATGGGATAAAGACAAGAAGTGCTATAAATAGCACTATAAATAATGATATAAATGTATTTTACAGCTCAGTCTGCAACACGAACTTCAACCTGGCCTCGAAACTTTGGGAGGAGGGAGGGGGCTCAGAAGGGGAGGTGGGAAACAGAGGATGAAACGATCCCCAAGGGAAGGGATTAAAGACAATCACTGTCTATCCCGGGCAGGAAAAGTGGGTTAGTGGAATATTGGTGAGCCTGGAGAGGGTGCATTAGGAAGTTTTCTCATAACACAGGCCCAGGAGAGAGTCACTTACACCGAGCAGTGACGGATTTTAAACCCAATGCAAAGCACTTCTTCATTAGAAGATTATTAAGTGCAGAACTTATTTTCATATCAGGATGTTGAGCAAAGCTCAGGGGGCTTTGCAAAGGAATTAGGTATTGATCAAAGATATCCTGAGTTTTCAGAGAGATCAGAAATTGGGTTTTAAACCCAAGACTGGTATTTAGGAAAATAATCTAACGGGCTGGAGAATGCCAAAACTGAAATAATTTCCCAGATAAATTCTGGGTTAATTGACAGAAGCATTTGCTTAAACCCAAACATTTACCTGTAAAATTTGTGTGGTTCTGTCGAGTCAAGTGTTTGTAATGTAGAGATTACCAGAAAATACAGAGAGATGGTGATTCCACAGCTTCCAGTGCATCTTCCTGGGAGCTGCTGGGAGCTCCTGAGTGTCTGGACACGCAGTGCGCTGAAGGAAAAGAGGAAGGGGAAAAATAAATCTCTTTTTATTCTCTTTTGGCTGCAAGAAAGCTAAAAATAACTTCAGAGGTTTGAAAACAAGAGGTTTTGAGTGAGCCCACACTAATTAACCTCTGTGCTGAACCACAGAGGTAACAAAATGCTGAGGTGCCTCGAAAATCAAGAGCTCAATTACTGTTACCCTTAATTCCTCCTCCGGGTTTATATGTGGAGATTTGGGCTGGATTTACAACAATAAATTGAGCATAAAAGCTTTCTCTTCTCAGGGCTCCTCCAAGCCTCTGGTGGAACGCGCTGGCATCAGAGGCTTTGATTTGTGATATCAGAACTGCTCACAGAAAAAGGCCTGTAATGAATTGTTCAGAAACTTCCTTTCCCCGTCATATCTAAAGTAACAAAGCTGATTTCTTGACTTTGAAATGTCCTGCCATGAAGCACCTACAGCAATAACCTGAATTTTACCGTGGGGAAAGGCACTGTTCCTGTGGAGACATTTCTTATAAATTGCCCTGATATTCAGATTTTTAGGCTTGGCAATATTTAGATTTACTAACTTTATTCAAAAATAATATACAAGTATGAGAACTGGATCATTTAAATTTATTCAGTTAAAATTATATTCCAAGGGAAGGAAGAAAAATTTTAAATTGCTGGGGATGTGAGGAAAAAGTGAGCAAATCTCATGGAGTGACTGCACGCTAGCACGATGTAGCAGCTTTAATTTGAATTTTTAAATTGTCCATCTTTCGCCAGCCCGTGATTCCAAGGCTGGTGCTGAGCTGTCCAGGATGCTGCAAGTGTGGGAGGAAATGCTGCAGGAATGGGAAGTCGGAGTCGGGGTCAAACTGTGCTTATCTCAGTCAAAGGGGACTGCTGGGGTTTTTTACAGACTACATTTTACTGTAATTTTATAGAGCTAATTCTGTGCATTTCTTCAGCTGCTTTATCAAGGTAATTCAATTTATCTATCTTAATCAAGTGCTGAGTTTAAAAAACCAGAGCGGAATGTTGTGTGAAGGATGCCTGGTTCCCAAAAGTGTCGCTATAGGACACGAACAAAAGATGAGAGATTCCAAATATTTCAGAAGGAAAAAGGCATAAAAAAGGCCTAATTGTCTAATTGTCCCAGGGACACCCAGGGACACCCAGGGACACCCAGGGACACACAAGGACACACGGGGACACTCAGGGACACCCAGGGACACTCAGGGACACCCAGGGACACCCAGGGACACTCAGGGACACCCAGGGACACCCAGGGACACACAAGGACACACGGGGACACTCAGGGACACCCAGGGACACTCAGGGACACCCAGGGACACCCAGGGACACTCAGGGACACCCAGGGCTGAGGGCCCCTCTCACTGGGGCTCCTCTCCAGGCTGAGCAGCCCCAGCTCCCTCAGCCTTTCCTGGGCACGGAGATGCTCCAGGCCCTTGCTGAGCTCCGGGAGCTCCTGTCCCTGCTGTGCTGAGGATCCAGAGCTGGACACGGCTCTCCAGAGGAGCCTCCAGCGCTGGGCAGAGGGGCAGGATAATCTGCTCCTTCTTAAACTCCAACTCCATCTTAATTAATCTCCTTTCACAGAAATTGTAGTCATTTCATGAATCTCATCATGACATGGGCACATCTCCTGTGTAATTTATAGAGATTGTAATGATTCATTTGATAGGCATTGTCTGTGGGTTTCGGCTCGTCAGGGATCAGCAGAGCTATAATTACACAGTAATTACTAAATAAGTTATTCACAAATTGCTGTGCCAGTGAAAGCAAATAGCAGAGCACTTGAAGAGGATCCAGCTCTGGGCACGTGTTGGGCCCGTGTGAGGAGTGCGGGGCTGGGGTGGCCCCAGCGGGGTGGGGATGGTCCATGGACCAGAGGAGATCCTGCTGGGGAGGGGAGGGGGCTCCGTGCCATGCTCCAGCCTCCTCAGCCTCCAGACGGTCAGAAATCCCAGTTCCCCCAGTCAGGGAAGCGTCTCCCTGGGCTGCCCCAAGGCACACTGAGCCCAGGAACCATCCCTTGGGCCATCCCATCCCACAGGAACCATCCCTTGGGCCACCCCATCCCACAGGGACCTTCCCTTGGGCCATCCCATCCCACAGGGACCATCCCTTGGGCCACCCCATCCCACAGGGACCTTCCCTTGGGCCATCCCATCCCACAGGGACCTTCCCTTGGGCCATCCCATCCCACAGGGACCTTCTCTTGAGCCACAAGTGCACCACAAATTCTGGGAGTTTGGGTTCCTGAAGTTTCTGAGACCTCCCCAGTCAGGTCCCCATGTCTCAGCTGATGCTCTGATGTAGCTCAGGCAGGTTCCTCTGGTTCCTCCTTCTGCTTGTCCGGTAAATGTAGGGAAGAGTTCCCACTGCTGAGGGCAGGGCTGGATGGGAGATTGGGAATCAGGAATTGTTCCCTGGCAGGGTGGGCAGGCCCTGGCACAGGGTGCCCAGAGCAGCTGTGGCTGTCCCTGGATCCCTGGCAGTGCCCAAGGCCAGGCTGGAGCACCCTGGACAGTGGGGGCGTCCCTGCCAGGGCAAGGGTGGCACTGGGTGGCACTGGGTGGCACTGGGTGGCTTTGGGGTCCCTCCCAGCCCCGTGTGGATTTGTGTGAGTCGTGGCTCCCCTGCTGCAGCCGGGCTTGTCCTGATCCTGTGTCCCCATGGCACAGCCCTGGGTCGGTGACAGGAGGGGCTGTGGTGGCCCAGACTTGCACCTTCGCAGGTGTCCCCTGCTGCACCCCAGGGTGCATTTTGGTGTATTTATTCCCAGAAATGCAGCGGCGGTAGTGCAGATTTAGAGAGTGACCCCTGAGAACAGGAATACCATTCCTGGCAGTCAGAGCAGTGCTAATCATATGTTTCTGAGCAGGAAAACGCTAACAGATTTTCAGGTCTGCATTATTCATGAGCTCCCATTTATCCATATGAATGAAAGACCAAGCTCAAAGGACACAGCCAACTTTGTCACTTTTTCTTCATTCTGTTATGGTCCCAACAGCTGTAGAAATCATTAAAGCAGCAGTTTTCCCTGGAAAAATCTGAAATGGGGAATGAGGACTAGTGAGCAAATATTGTTTATCCTTTAGAACACTGCAGCTTGAATAACTAAATCAAAGCTCTGCCTTTCATGTCCCTTTGGTGATGTAGAGATATCCAGACGTGTGACACTCAGAGGGTTTCTGTCTTTGCTTCACCTGCTCTGCCAGCCAGGCACGGAGAGCACCGGGTGGCACAGCCCGGGGATGGGGCAGGCTCAGGACCAGGCTCCTTGGATCAGCTGTCCTCTACTGAAACGTTCTTTTTTTCTCTTCCATGAGCACCGGCGTTCCTTCTCCTCCACTCATTTGAATTAAAAACATGTTTTATTTTGTCTTTGAGTGGGACTGGGAGGGACTCAGAGCCCTTCCAGTGCCCCCCTGCCATGGCAGGGACAGCTCCTGCTGTCCCAGTGTCCAGGCTGGCCTCTGGGGCGCAGGGCAGCCAGGGCTTGGCCTTTCACTGCCCTGCTGATGGCTCATCCCTGGAGTTCGGGGTGCCCTTTGTGGATGCTTTTCCTGATGGGAAATCACATCTGAGCTGATTTGGGTGCCTGGGCAGCCCGGGACTCTGGGGTGCAGCAGGGAGCTCTGCCAGCCTTTCCCTCGGCTGCTGGTGGGTCAATGATGGATTTCCCTCTGGTGGGTGAACGATGGATTTCCCTCTGGTGGGTGAACGATGGATTTCCCTCTGGTGGGTGAACGATGGATTTCCCTCTGGTGGGTCAGTGATGGATTTCCCTCTGGTGGGTCAATGATGGATTTCCCTCTGGTGGGTCAATGATGGATTTCCCTCTGGTGGGTGAACGATGGATTTCCCTCTGGTGGGTCAATGGTGGATTTCCCTCTGGTGGGTCAATGATGGATTTCCCTCTGGTGGGTCAATGGTGGATTTCCCTCTGGTGGGTGAACGATGGATTTCCCTCTGGTGGGTGAACCATGGATTTCCCTCTGGTGGGTGAACGATGGATTTCCCTCTGGTGGGTCAATGATGGATTTCCCTCTGGTGGGTCAATGATGGATTTCCCTCTGCCACGGGGCTCTGGCTGCAGCCCGGCTGAGGGGCTGGGCTGCTTCAGGAGTGCAGGGAAGGGAATTCCAGGAATCCCATCCCCAGCAGGGCTTTTCTGTAGGGGAAGGACTGCAAACCGTGTGGGACGGTTCATAACCACAGCCCCTGCACAGAGCTGCAGGCTGGCCGTGCCCTTTGTTGCCTTCATTTTGGTGACACTGGGAAGTGTCCTGTGACAGGGTCTGGAGTGTGGGGGGACTTCTTTGGGGTTTGGGATCCGGTGCCAGACACTCCCCTGCCCTCCCTGCCCTGCTCGGGGGGTTCCCTCTGAGCTGTGCCCGCAGGAGCCTCTCCTCACACCCGGGCTGGGTGCGAGCGCTGAGCTCCCCCTGGAACCCGGGAGGATCCCACTGCTCACATTCATTTCCCAATTCTGATAAAATCCATGATTCATTTAATAGTTTTTCCTTTTCTCCCTGTATTGCACTTCTTCATTTTTAATGGTTTAGTGCTGTAAATACTGGTGCAAAGACGTGCCCTCACACTGGTGGATATATTTTCATGATGCACAAAAAGTGGGCTGCAAATAAAGGCTGCCTTTGCCAGCATCCATTTGCTGAAGACAAAGTTCCCCGATTTATTCATTTATTCAAAATACAGGCAGTCCTGTGAAAGGTAAAGCCTTAAGCATATACCAGAGTCTTATAGATGTGAAATTGTTGTGAAAGTCAGGATGGAAAGTGCATATTTTTATTGCCAAGAGAATCAAATGTGTGACCTTTAATTAAAATATTATTTTGGATGTTTTTAATGAAAATATAAATTTGTCTGTGGCTGGTTCAGACACACACATAACACCGCCTCTCACATTTAAATTAAATTAAATTGAACTAAATTAAATTAATTTTTTCACACTCTAAAATCGTTCATCCCACATAAAACATGATGGTTCACTCTGGAACTTATTAAAAATAAATAAATAAAAAAGCTTTCAGTAGACTGGGGCATTTAGACAATGTGTTTAGTGTTTTTCTCTGCCTTTCCATAAGGAACTCAAATTCCATCTGAGTTTAAGCCTGATTTGAAATTCATCCCATTGTGCTGCCGGCTGAGAACAAGTCTGGGACTCGGGGCTGGAATCCACAAACCTGGAGGCTCTTAAAAATTACCTTCCATTGCCCTCCTTTTACAACAGGGCACAAAAGGGTGTCAGCAATGTGGTTTTCTACAGCCTTAAACATATCTGAATATTTATTGAGATGCCCCTGCTATCAAGCAGAACAATCAGAAGGAGTCGAGCTGCTGGAGGATGGAGTGAGAAAACTCCCTGGCAGTTTCAGGCCTCAAACTTCAGGTTCAAAATTATTATTTTTTTAACGTCTCACCGGCATAGAGCTATTAAATATTTATCATGCTGTAATAAAAGAATAAACCATTTAAATAAAATAAACCATTACGAGGCAATTAAGGTGTAATAACTCAAACCTGCAGAAAAGCTCTAATTGTAATTGCAAAATATTAAGGGTGAGAGAAAGACACAGAATAAATTAGGGTTGCGTCTCTGCCCCATCCACTCAGAGTTTCCATCCAAAAGATTTATTATGGAGTGTTTTTCCATTTGTCTGGGTACTCAAACAGGCTCTGGCTTCCCTAGGCTTAGAGACCTCGATTTCACAATAAATCATTAATCTTTTACAAAGCTGATGAAGCCTGGGGGAGATTAGCTTAAATAAGCCCAGTTAATTATCAAAGGTCATAAATTGAAGCAGTTATGAGCATTTCCTTAATTAACTAATGAGTTGGTATTTAACTGCCAGTTGTGTTTTGGTCCAGTTATTGATTCCTCCAAGTCGAAATAGCAAAGTCAAACAATTGTACTGATGCAGACGGGAGTAGAAGAAGCTTTTGTGTCCTCCAGCTGGGAATTCTCCTTGGACAACCCCAACCATCCCACCCCTGATCCCTGAGAGCTCCCGGAGCTCCGGCAGCTCTGGGAATGTGCCCATGCCCTGGGGAGCCTGGGCAGAGCCCAGCACCTCCGGGGGAAGAACCTTTCCCAAAATCCACCCCAAGCCTGCCCTGACAAACCCCTGAGGAGTGACAGTCACGTGTGAGGGGCTGCAGGAAGCAATGGAACATTCCAGAGTTCCCATGCCTTGGAAAACAGGTTGGATTTTCTGCCTCTGAGACAGTGAAGAACACTGAGAATTCATCAAAGCCTTGCTTTTCATTCCCCAGACCAGAAATGAGGTGTGGTTTTACTCACAACAAAGCACGTTTTTCGTTTTTTACACCTGGTGTCCCTCCAGCAGCTTTGATTGTGCCAAACACAACAGTTTGGTTTTGGGCCAGCTGCAGAGTGATAAAATGAGGCACCATTGTACCAAAAAATGGGATTTACAGCTCTGACTCCAGGCCTGGTGGCAGGGCTGGGCTGGGAGGGGCTCCAGGGAGCTGGAGAAGAGCGTGGGCACTGTGGTGGATTAAATGGAAGTGATGGAAATCCTTTGGGCAGTGCCCGGGCGGCGGCTGGCTCTGCTGGGAGCTGCACAGGAGCTGGGATCCTGCCATGGGTAAAGGGAGGGATGGATGGAGGGATGGATGGATGGATGGATGGATGGATGGATGGATGGATGGATGGATGGATGGAGGGATGGATGGATGGAGGGATGGATGGAGGGAGGGATGGAGGGATGGATGGATGGATGGATGGATGGAGGGATGGATGGATGGATGGATGGATGGATGGATGGATGGATGGATGGATGATGGATGGATGGATGGATGGATGGATGGATGGATGGATGGATGGAGGGATGGATGGATGGATGGATGGAGGGATGGATGGATGGATGGATGGATGGATGGATGGATGGATGGATGGATGGATGGATGATGGATGGATGATGGATGGATGGATGGGTGGATGGATGGATCCATGGATGATGGATGGATGTCTCTGGGAGGCAGAGGCTCTCCTCTCTGGGCTGCAGGCACAGACTGAAGTCGCTCTGTGCTGTTGCTGAGCTCTCCGTGGTTCTCAGGGATGAAAGGCTGGGCTTTGCCATGGCGAGGCCGGGCCTGGAGCACTCCGGGGTCAGCTCCAATCCCTCGGGTAATCCCTGCCCGAATGAATCCACCTCCTCCTCACAGGAGCTGGGGTTTGTTCCTGGAGCTCTGAGGAGGGGCAGAGTGGGCACAGCCAGGCTGGAGAGGTGCAGATCCCCACTGGATTCTGGAAGGAATCTGCCCTCAGTTTGTTCCCTTTGCTCAGGCAAACAGGGGCTGATGAATCGCTGCCTTCCAGCCACGTACAAGGAGATTTGCTGGGCAAATAATTACAAGTAATTGGCCTCTGGTGAACTAAAAGTCAGGGTTTATTTACTTGCTTGTTTTTACCTGCCTGTATCCTCTAATAGCTGCTTCCAGCTCATATTTTTCCCAAGCCTTGGATGTCAGACAGCTGCAGCTGTGGGTCCTGCCCTCCCCGAACACGTCTGTAATTCTCAGTCCCGCTGTCCTCCCCTGCCTAGGAATTTACTGTTGTTTTCACAATTTTATGTGCAAACATATTTAAATCCCTCTGACCTCAGCCTCCTGAGCTGATTGAATTTTGCTTTAACTTTGGTCTGGCAATTTCCATTTCCATGTTTTTATGCAGAATGCCAGGGTTTCAGCTTGTGATAAAACTGAGACAAAAATAGCTTTGGGTCCGTGCTGAATTTCTCTGTGAGCAGAGGGGATCTGGTTTCTCTCAAGGTACCTTTATCCCTTCCCTGTGTGGTTTCGTGGTCATGGTGCTGTTTAACTTGGACTTGATGATTTTGGAGGTCTGTTCCTGCCTCAGTGATTCTGTGATCTCTCTCTGGGGTCAGGGAGTGCCTTCCCCCAGCTTTGCTTTGGTGGTTCCCCTTCTGAGCTGCCGTTCTGGCTTTTCCCAACAGGCCCTTTTGGCAGACAGTTCCTTTTGTTCCCTGTAATTTCCCTCCTTGTGCTGGGGAGCCTTTCATGGGGTGGTTTCCCACTTTGATAAGAGGTTTTCTCTGCCATCTCTTTTCTGCCTGGGATCAGACAGGAATTTCTAGACACAATCTCTGTGCTTTTGGTAAAAGGCAGCACTAAACGTCCTTGACACTGAACCTCCCCTCCGTGGCCCAGCTGTCTGCAGTGCTTACATCCCCCAGGGTTTCCCTTTTGAGGATTGGAGCCACAGCTACAAATCCGTGGGGTTTATTCTCCCTCTCCATTTAAACCCCCTCAGCTGCTCCAGTCTGGGTCATTCCCAGCGCCAGATCTGCTCACAGCCCCAACCAAAACTGACTGTAAGGACCACATCAGGCTTTGCTCCTCCCCGGGACAGCGTGCTCGAGGTGCCTGCACCCACATTCCCCTTCCCACCTGGGCTGCACAGCAGCGCTGCCAGGGCATCCCCCTGGGCAGGTTTAGTTTGATACGGGTGAAAATTCCCTCCTGACAAGTTCAGGCCAGGAGGTCAATCGGGATTGGGCATTGGTGTATTTAGAGCTGGGCAGAATTCCCCATTTCCAGGTATGTTTGGCAGCCAGGGATGTTGTGCCAGTATCCCTATGCCCAGAACATTCCTGATTTCATATTTTTGAACCCAGCCTGGCTCAAGGCTCTGCTTTAAACGAACGAGCTGGGTTTGGCTGTGCTGGCAGCCCGAGGAGGTGGCACTGAGGGGGCTCCTGCACACACAGCCCCAGCCCTGGCAAGGGCACCCCAGGAGCTGCCGGGCCCCCTCTGCCCTTCCTCTGCTCAGGGAGAATTCCCTCTGCAGCCGCAGGAACGGCACAGGAACTCGTGGGTTGCCATCAGACTTGCAGATTCATTTTCCACAAGCACCCTTGGAAATCTGAGCAGCCCTGATACGGCAGGGCTGGGGTCCCAGGGAAGTGCAGTGCCGATAGTGCCACTGCTGCCCACGCATCCCTGCTCCCAGTGCTCCTAGGAGTCATTAATAAATTTTAATTTGAATGAACCAGCCTGGTGTGCTCCTACAAAACCAGCTGGTTTTGTTTTCTCTCTATAGACCTGAACATTTTCATGAATAAAGATTTGCAAAGAGTTTTAGAACTTGAAACTAGAAATAGATCTGTCTCTCCAATGCCTTGATCTAATAATGTATTTAAAAATGAGATTTTTTGCAAGAATAATACATTAAATCACTGCCTTCGCTTCCAGCCTCAATGCTGCCAGGAGTCTGTGACTTTATGCTACCTTAACCACCTATAATTAAGTCTAGATCCGATGTTTCCCAGGGAGACACGATCCCGGCACAATCCCTGCTGGTTTGGGGAGGGTATTTTGCTTTTTAATGAAATATCGTACTGGCTGAGTGTGTTAATTTGCCTGATTGTTGCAAAGAATGATGTTCATCTGCAGCAGGAGGAACTGAACTTTTCCTTTCCTAGGGAGCCACACATTTCTGGTGTCTCACACATTTGGTGTCTCACATAATTCTCACTAAATTCTGGGTAATTTTGCTGTCTATCTGTTAAATATTCAGGGGAAAAGCCTCGTTTGTGCCTTGGCCAGTTGAGCAGAGCACAATGCAGCCCCCAGAGGGTCTCCCCATCCCTCCTCTTCCTCACTGGAGCCACTGCACAGCCCTGGGTGCTCCTGCACGGAGAGCAGCCCCATCTCCACCTCCCCTCCCAGTTCCCAGCGGTGGGAGTGGTGTGGGACACCCGGGATGGACCCCCCTGTCCTGCTCCTGCACAGGGGCTAAACCTCAGCACTGAGACCTTTCTGTGCTGAGGGTGTCCCAGCTTCGTGGATTTTAATGCCAATTAAAAGTGTAGCACAGCTGAAATTCCATTTCACTCCTAAAACGTGGTCTGGGTTCCTCAGCACCCGCGGAGTGTTTGTCAAGGTGTTGAATAATTGGTTCCAAGGTTGGAACATTCATCTGCATTAGCAGAGGTTCAGCAGTTGGGTCAAGAAACTTCCTAACTTTTTACTGGGGGAAATATTTGTCTGCTGCTTCTCTTGGACTCGTGTTTGCACAGTATTAACCTGAAAAGCAATTGTGGGTGGAAAAAAAGCCCTCAGAATTGCCCGGGAGCTGGTGTGTGCTCAGCCAGTCCCTGCACAGCCCTGCTTGTCAACCGGCGCCCATTTTTTTTCATTAGTTTCTTGTTATAGTCAAGATATGGTCAATGATCTTTTGAGCTTGGTAATTTTGTTAAACCTTTTTTATGAGGAGTTTTGAATTGCTGCATTGAGATGGGAGCTTGCTTCCGTGCAAGATTAATTGGGACCGGTATTTCATTTTGCATAGCGCTATTCAAAGCTAATAAAAAGGCCCAGAATAATGAATTCCAAAGTCAAATTATAATGAAAAGCCACAGGTGATTGTTTCATTAGGCTGGATGCGGGAGAACTGTGTCTTCTCTTAACTTTGCCTGTTTGTATTGGTTGCCCTGGGGGAAGTAAACAACTTCCAAATGGGTTTGATGTTTCTGAGAAATGTTTTCTTCTGGAAAGACTTCAATAATTAAAAAGATGTGCCTTCTTAAAAGTTCACCCAAGCACAAAGATATTGCTTTAAAACATTCTTTGTTCAAAACTGTTACCTTGACTGATATTCAGGGAGGAAATTGCCTGCGATGGAGTGAACAAAGCCCTGCTCTTAGCCAGGTTTCAGTGCCCCCAGAGAAACGCTCCGGAGCTGGAGAGCTCCGGGGGCAGAAGGCTCAGCCCTGTGGGAGTTGCTGGTGCTGGTGGTGTGCACAAAATCGAAATGTGGAGAAGGGCAGTGCTGGGGCAGCTCCAGCACAGAGCTCATCCCAGCCCCACTCCGGGCTGAACTGTGCTGTGTCTTGCATGACTGTTTGCTGTCTCATTCTGTACCTGTCTGCCATGTGTGATTAACTCCCAAATGTTCTTTTTTTTTTTTTTTTTTTTCTTCCTTTTCCCTTTTTGTAGAAATTATTGAGCCTCCTACCTCTAGTGGTGTCTCCAGCCCAGGTCAGTATCCCCGCAGCAGGGTCTCGCTGCCGTCGGTGCCGGGGCTGGCCCGGGCTGGCAGCTGTGTCGTGGTAGTGCTGGACTGTCCCCTGTGTCTCTGTGCTTCCATCGCTGTCTCTTCCCTCCAGGCTTTGTGTCTTGTCCTGCTCCTCCCTGTTTTGAGCAGCCTCCCCCTCATCCCGTCCCTGCCGCGGTCTGTCCCGGTGGGGTGTGCAGGGCTCTGCTCCCGGGGCAATTCCCTGCTCCGGATCCCCCTCACCCCTGGAATCCCTGCCCATGTGTGCAGTGGGGCTGTTGGTTCGAGGGCTTGCAGATTCCTCTGTCTCCTGCCTGTGGGGAGGAGCCAGGGGCTGTTCTGGGGGTTCTCACTGCCAGTGCCAGGAGGGGTTTGGGGGATCTGGACCTCTCCTTGTGCCTGGCAGGGGTTGACAGGTCCTGAGTGTCCCTGGTGCATCCCCGTTTTCATGGAGCTGGTCACAGAATCTTGGAATGGTTTGGGTTGGGAGGGACCCCAGAGCCCCTCCAGTGCCACCCCTGCCATGGCAGGGACACCTCCCACTGTCCCAGGGTGCCCCAGCCTGGTCTTGGGCACTTCCAGGGATCCAGGGACAGCCACAGCTGCTCTGGGAACCAGAGCACCCTGCCAGGGAACAATTCCTGCCCAATCTCCCATCCAGGAGACAAAAACAAGCAGAATTTTCCTCCATCCTCAGATCTGTACTTTTATTTCCTAACTGCCATTGAAAGATTGGAGGGACTGTGCCAGAAAGCCACAGAGAGTGAGTGATTAAAGCAAGGGAGGCAGGTTAAACCAAGGGCTGCAGAGGGAAAACCAGGCACGGGTGATTCCAATACCCCCAGACCTACAGGAGTGGCAAGACAAGTGTTTAAATCTCCAGTGCTTTAATGAAAGAGCTTAGGGAGGGCAAGCTCCGCTGTCACCTGGGGGGCAGAGGTGCTGCCTCCTGCCTTCCCCGGGCCCAGGGAGCTTCACAAAGCTCTCCATCCCCTCCAGGGCAGGGACTGTGCCCTGTCCCCATCCCCTCCAGGGCAGGGACTGTGCCCTGTCTCCATCATCCCCTCCAGGGCAGGGACTGTGCCCTGTCCCCATCATCTCCTCCAGGGCAGGGACTGTGCCCTGTCCCCATCATCCCCTCCAGGGCAGGGGCTGTGCCCTGTCCCCATCATCCCCTCCAGGGCAGGGGCTGTGCCCTGTCCCCATCATCCCCTCCAGGGCAGGGGCTGTGCCCTGTCCCCATCCCCTCCAGGGCAGGGGCTGTCCCTGCCTGCAGCCAGAGCTGCAGCAGAACCTCTGCAGTGGCTGCAGGAGCCTCCATCCAAACCCCCGTGGGAGGGGCTGCATTGCTCAGAGCTGACAGTGCTTGCAATAAAGTCCTCGGGATTCTGTCCTCGGGATTCTGCACAGTGGCTTTGGACCGCCAAGCAGTTGAAAATGAGCTGGGGAGTTATTTTTGGGGTTTAGAGGAGCTGAGAGGAAGGAAGGAGTCGTGGCTGTGTCAGTTCTGCAGAGCGGTGTTAGGAGCCCCTCACTGTGTGTGCTGTTTAACACCGGGGTCTGTAATTCCCAGAAAAGTGCCCTCAGCCCGATCCTGCTCCGAGCCCTGCCCGGGGAAGGAGGGGTAAAGCTGGAGTGGGCTGCAGTGACATTTCTGGGTTTAATTCCCACGAGGGAGTGTTCCAACAGAGCCACGGCCGCTCCTCACTGTCAAAACTGCTGTTCAAGTAGCTTTGAGAAGTGTTCGAATTCTTCTCGGCAGAAGTTTGCACCACATGAGCAAAATTCTGTGTATTTTTGGGAGCAGGATGGAGATGGGGGAGTGGAAAGGAAGAAAGTCCTTTAATAATGACCTCTCTCTTATTTCTGATAAATAGAGAGGGCTTTTTCCAAACATGAAATTGAGAATATGAAAACCCCTGAACACAGCAGAAGAAAAATTCGGGAATCATTAAAGCTGCGATAGTTATGAAACCACATGAGCAAATCCAGCTTTAAATTACCAAGGAAAGTACTCCGAGCTCAGTTTGCAGTTGAAAACCAACATCTGTTCTGCTGAAAAACAACAGAAAAGGGGAGGAGGGTTTAAAGACAGTTCTCAAAATGGTTGCAGATTTATTATTGAGTCTTTCCTCCTGGAAATGAGCCCTGGTACCAGCAGTGACACTGCACTGAACGGTTCTGTTTGCCTTCCATAATTAAATAACACTGTGACAGTCCCCCTGCTTGGCTAATTTTAGCCTGGTAAATAGCTGGATAATGCCAGCACTATTGTTACCAAGTTATTCAGCTGCAGAGGCAAAGAAAATCGTCCCAGAGTGTCGGGAGCTGAGTCCCTCAGTGCAGCATCAGCAGGGGAGGCAGCAGGTTGGGCTGGGAGATGGTGGCAGAAAACCTGGGATATCTGTGCTTAGCTGCTTCCCACAGTAAAATGAGATTTATCATAAACCACGGGATGGTTTGGGCTGGAAGGGACCTTGAAACCTCTCGTTCCAACCCCTGCCCGAGCAGGGGCATTTCTGACTTGGTTTGAAGTGCCCCCAGGGGTTTTGGCCAGGAGTCCTCGGGGTCTGTCTGCCTGCCCCACTTCCCTCAAGCAGGAACACAAACCCAGGACAATCTGTAGGACTCATTTCAGCCTCGTGTCTCTCACCAGCCAGAAGGCAGAGCAGCAGCCTCCTTGCTGCCCAATCACGGCTCATTAGCTAATTGCCCCCATCCTTTCCCACCTCAGCACCCTGCAGGGATGTTCCCTGGGCAGGGCTGGCTGCTGGCAGGGCACAGCTCCTCTGTGGGGTCTCAGTGCTGAGCCAAGGCTGGGAGAACCCCGGGAGGGGGAACCCCCCGAGCTGCAGGGCTGGGGCAGGGCTGGGGCCAGGCTCTCCCAGAAACCAAGGGAAAGGCCAGATCTGGTGTTCCGTCATCACTGCTTGAGGTCCCCAGGATCTTCCTTAAGCCTGGAAGTTCCTCTCTGCAGAAAGTGAGGAATGTGCAGCAACCCTGGAGAGCCTTCAGGGCCCCCCCAGCTAGGCACAAAACATTTCAGGCATTTTCAATTCGTGTTTGAGAGCCCTGGTGCCACATCTCTCTGCTGGAGCCCTCTCCCTACATCTGGGGATTTGCTTTCCTAATTTGAAGCGACAGTGCTTCAAGCATGTAGAATTAGCTGCAAAAAGCCCCAGAATTGGGGCCACGGTTGGTATCTGTGTTGTCAGCCAGCGCCAGGAGCTGCAGCTCCTTACAAATCTTTCCTCCTTCAGCATAATTAGTTCACAGGTGGTGTCTTGAGAAGCCTTTGAAGATGTTGTTGAATTCTTAACGCTGACTAAACAAGTAACTGTGACAGGTCAGAGAGAATAATTGAGGAATCTTCTTTAATTAATGATTTCACATCTTATGAGGCACTTTTATAAAAATTGGAGCCGGAGAGAGAAGGACCTTAAGTTATTTAATTTTCTCAGGAACAAAAGCGTGCTTTAAATGAGCACTTGGGCAGGTTGGACAACTCCTTGAACTTCAGTTCCTTCTGCCTGCTCTGCCTTTCTGCATATCCAACACATTTAATATGCCAGGATACCAAATAATACCTCATTTCAAGCAGGCTCTGCTTGTTTCATGGGAAATCTGCCAACCCCTCCAGTTTTCCTCTTCTTATGCAGTTGCAAATCCCATTTAAATCAATCAGTGGTTTTGTGCGAGGGGACTCTGCAGGGTTGGACTCTGAATTTCGGAATTTACAGGGTTCCAGTCACTGGTTCTGTTTGCTGGTGAGGAGAGCACCGTGTCCCTGCAGCTGGAGAGCTCTGCATGCACAGGAGACAGCGGGGAGGGCAGAGCCAGGGCCAGGGCAGAGCCTGGGACAGGGGCAGAGCCTGGGGCAGGGCAGAGCCTGGGACAGGGCAGAGCCTGGGGCAGGAGCCTGGGACAGGGGCAGAGCCTGGGGCAGGGCAGAGCCTGGGACAGGGCAGAGCCTGGGACAGGGCAGAGCCAGGGCAGAGCCTGGGACAGGAGCCTGGGACAGGAGCCTGGGACAGGGGCAGAGCCAGGGACAGGGCAGAGCCTGGGACAGGAGCCTGGGGCAGGGCAGAGCCTGGGACAGGGCAGAGCCTGGGACAGAGCAGAGCCTGGGACAGAGCAGAGCCTGGGACAGGAGCCTGGGACAGGAGCCTGGGGCAGGGGCAGAGCCTGGGGCAGGGCAGAGCCTGGGACAGGGCAGAGCCTGGGACAGGGCAGAGCCTGGGGCAGGGCAGAGCCTGGGACAGGAGCCTGGGGCAGGGCAGAGCCAGCTGGGCTTCACCAGGACACCCAATTGCTCCTCCCTGCTCCTGGAATTCCTTCCAAAACACTGAAGGGGGTGAAAGGGTGGTCCAGATCTCAAGATTTCGGGATTTCGGGTCCTGGGTCATTGCAAATTTACCTCCTCAGCCCTGTTAGGAGCAGGTGTGTGTTTGCTCTAAGAGCTTTTGATGCTTGGTGGCCGCTTCTGTTGCCTCCCCGGGAGGGAAGGCAGGGTCTCCATCTCCCCCAGCTGCTGGGAACCCCCTCCAGCTCCCAGTCCCGAGGCTCTTCTGTCCCAGCTAACAGAATAAGGCAGACAGAGGCTGTCGGGCCTTGCTGTGACTGATCTGGCATCCAACAGGTGAACATCTCGAGAACAGCAATATATTGAACCTTCTTGCTCATCAGCTGGCAGCTTTATGTTCAGAGCACTCCGTGGGCGTTGCTGCGTCCCAGAGCCCAGGCAGGTGTGAAATTCCTGCCTGGCTCCCCGTGCCAGGCAGAGCTGGGTTCTGCATTTGCAGCTCCGCGCACCTGCACCGGTAATTCCGTGTTTCTGTGGGAGCACCGGGAATTACAGCCCGCGGGAAATGGCTGCAGTCACCTGCTGCTGCAGCCGGGTGAGCGCTGCGCTCGTAAATCACCCGGAGAGGGCACATCCTCCCGGTGAATCGTGGAATTAGGGAAACATCCCTGCTTAAGCTGAACGAGCGTCTCGGGGTGTGCTCAGTGACATTCAGCGCGTTCAGAGCCTGCATCATCATTCCAGCAGAATGTTTGAACACACTAAATCATATTATTCACTGCTTGCTGAAGAGATGCATTATTTAATATCAAGAGAGTGCTTTCTATCAGCTGAAAAATAGGACTAGAACTAGGTCGTTTTTAGTCCATTGATTCCCACTCTAAGCCGGCATGTAAAATACAAGGATGTTTCTTTCCTGATACTGCACTGCCTACAAGCCTTCTGTCAGTGGGGATTTCAATATTAATGAGTTTTCCCACGAATGTGAGAAGCCCACTTAGGAGGAGAAGCTGCTCTGAGAATCCTGAATATTTCACAGTATCACACATCGATCAGTTGGCTGGAATCTCACATTTCCACCAAGGAGCGCTGCTGAGAGATGCCAGGAGAGCACACAGGGCCAGGTGTGAAACGGCTGCTGGGGCTGTGGAGGGGCGGAGGATGTGGAGGTGGAGGGATGCCCAACCTCCTCCTCCTGCTGCTGCTGCTTTCTCTCATCTGATGCTGTGGATGGGCCTGGGGGGTTCCTCCCCAGCCCTGGGGCTGCCCCCCCTCAGGGAGGCTCCCAGCCCCAGGATCAGTGTCCCCCTGGCTGGGGTTTATCGGCATCCAGGTGAATTTGTGTTGTTGTGGGTGGGGTCAGCATTTTCCAGGTGTGTGCAGGGACTGCAGCGTGGGGACAGGGCCGGGGCTCTGCCCAGTATGGCTCTGACTTCCTGCAGCCAAGGGGGTGTGAAACACAGATATCCACAGAACCATGGAATTCCTGAGCTGGCAGGGACCCAAGGACCAGCAGCCCAGCCCCTGGCCCTGCACAGACACCCAACAATCCCACCCTGGGCATCCCTGGCAGCGCTGTCCAAACCCTCCTGGAGCTGCTCTGGCAGCTGTGCCCGTTCCCTGGGGAGCCTGGGCAGTGCCAGCACCTCTGGGGCAAGAACCTTTCCCAAAATCCAACCCAAACCTGCCCTGGCTGCCTTGGGACTGTGCCCATTCCCTGGGGAGCCTGGGCAGTGCCCAGCACCTCTGGGGCAAGAACCTTTCCCAAAATCCAACCCAAACCTGCCCTGGCTGCCTTGGGACTGTGCCCATTCCCTGGGGAGCCTGGGCAGTGCCCAGCACCTCTGGGGCAAGAACCTTTCCCAAAATCCAACCCAAACCTGCCCTGGCCCAGCCCCAGCTGTTCCCTTGTTCTTTATACAACCCATTTACACCTTCCCCGAGACTGAGACAAGTCCCAGTTCTGACTGAGAGAAGACAAGCAGGAGATTCCAGAATGTGATTCACCAGCAGGAAGAGAGCAGTCCGTGTTTTTATTTATCACAGAAGGATATGTTTTAAGTGAAGGTTTGATCAGCCAGAACTGGCTGACTACAGGAATTGTACAGGAATAAATATGCATATATCCATCCCGATGAGATGGGTGGCCATGTGCAGGGATTTGAGATGTATATAGCGCTGTGTATCCATAACTGCAGGGAGGGCCCAGCTCTGTGTGGAATGTGCAGGAGCCTACAGCTACAGCTGGCAGGGAAGATCTGACAAACTCGGGTTGCTGAGGGAGGGAAGGCTTGGGGGATTAGGGGACTTGTCAGAAAAAGCCTGTTTGAAAACTCCATGAATATGTCAGTTTTAAAGAAATTCAAATAAAGGCCTGTTGAGTTTTGAGTGGGGAAAAAAAAATACGTTGGCTTCCTTCCAGGCTCCCCATCTCATTCCAGGCAACACTTCTTCTTTTTTTGTCTTTTCCCTGTCTGAATTTCGCACCAAATGGAAATTTCAGTTCCATGCCAGCTGCATTTAGAGTATCTGTGCAACACGGACATTTTGATGGAGTTGCCAACGATATTCCCAGCCAGGGTGGAAAACAACCTGCCAGGATGACACAGGCTCAGCCTCTCCTTCCCCTGAACCTGCCGTGCATGGCTGCACCTTCTCCTTTCCCTCACTGCAAACTGTGGCAGGGCCCAGTCACTGAGGTGGAATTGAAGCTGGGATTTTTCCTTCTTTAAACTTTCCAGAGAGCTCCTAACGTGTCACCAGGCAGCCCGGGGAGGGTGGAGTGTGGGTTTTCTCAAGAGGCTCTCTGAGTTAAAGAAAACCACCCAAATTTGTAGGTAGAGACACGACAGCTGAGCCAGGCCTGCACCCTGCCAGGAGCAGGGTCCTGACAGGTTTAAGCAGCAGCTCTGAACAATTCGATAAATATTTCTAAATATTCCTTTATCACTGGCACCTGCTCCTGTTCATGACTTTCAGGAGGCCCAGATTTTAACTGAGCCTCCGAATCCACAGAACAGCGTGGAGCCGCCCGATTAAAATTTTAAAGATGCTTTTCATTAAGATGGAAGCTGCGCAAAACACTTCCCCCATTCCCAGCTGCTGAGTCAGAGATTTCCATGAGAAAAGGCTGCTGGCAGGAGGCAGCGGGGATGAACTTGGTGGGTGAGCGGCAGCCTGCCACTCCTGGGGTGCAGAACCGTCCTGGGGTGGCACTGGGAGGCACTGGGTGACACTGGGTGGCACTGGGAGGCGCTGGGTGGCACTGGGACATCCAGCAGCACTGGCACTGCAAACACCGAGGTGAAAGGATTGACCTCGGCATGGTTTGTCCCGAGGTCATGACTGAGCTACGTGTTCCTCTCTCAGCTCCTGGGGCAGCGCTGCATCCCCAACATCCCCAGCCTGTGCATCCCCGGGTATTCCCTGCATCCCCAGCATTCCCAACCTGTGCATCCCCGGGTATTCCCTGCATCCCCAGCCTGTGCATCCCCGGGTATCCCCAACATCCCCAGCCTGTGCATCCCCGGGTATCCCCAACATCCCCAGCCTGTGCATCCCCGGGTATTCCCTGCATCCCCAGCCTGTGCATCCCCGGGTATCCCCAACATCCCCAGCCTGTGCATCCCCGGGTATCCCCAACATCCCCAGCCTGTGCATCCCCGGGTATCCCCAGCATTCCCAGCCTGTTCATCCCCGGGTATCCCCAGCATTCCCAGCCTGTGCATCCCCGGGTATCCCCAGCGTTCCCAGCCTGTGCATCGCCGGGTATCCCCTGCACCCCAACATTCCCAGCCTGTTCATCCCCGGGTATCCTCTGCATCCCCAACATTCCCAGCCTGTGCATCCCCTGCATCCCCAACATTCCCAGCATTCCCAGCCTGTTCATTCCCGGGTATCCCCTGCACCCCTGTGCGGTGAGAACCAGCAGGGCTGAGCCTCCCCCTGTCCCGGCTGCTCCCGGCAGGGCAGCCTGCCCTGCCCTGCCCTGCCCAGCCCTGCCCTGCCCTCCCTGTCCTGCCCTGCCCAGCCCTGCCCTGCCCTCCCTGTCCTGCCCTGCCCAGCCCTGCCCTGCCCAGCCTGCCCTGCCCAGCCCTGCCCTTCCCTCCCTCCCGCCTGGCACAGCCCCCCCCGTTCGCGCTCCATTCTCCCAGAATCAGGAATATCCGAGTTGGGGCCCCACAAGGGCCAGGAGCGTATTTCACACGTCTTTATCTCCACAAAGAGGTGCAAATCCCACCCTGCCCGTGCAGATCATCACCGCCCACTTCCCCATCAGGGCTGGGAGAAACCCGAAGGATTTTGGTGCTCGGGGGTTGTACACGGTACAAACCAGGCAGAAAAGGCCGGGTTTGAGGCAGAGGATGGCTTTCTGCACGTGTCTCCGCGGCTGTCAGAGGCAGCTTTAAGGCGTCCATCTCAGTCTCAAAGCACCAGAATACTGAACTGATTGATGGAGGTTTTCAAACAGAACCTGCATGCCTAAAACTCCCAGTCAGCTTTGAAAAACCTCAGCTATTGGGGTTTTTTCCTCTCTTCTGTGTAATAACATATGCAAAGCTGAGCCATAATGTCTCCAAAATCCTCAGGATTAAGCTGAAAAGCAAGTGGGGAAGGCTGGGGCATGAAAAGCTTCCTGATGCCAAATCCTCCAGCAGCAGGAAAAGCGGCAGAGCAGCAGCAGGCAGGAAGGGTGAGGGGCTCTGGAAAGGGGTTCCCAGCAGAAATCCAGCCCCAAATGGCTCTGGAAGTGTGGGGCTCATTCCCTCTCACCCTCAGGCAGCTGCAGGAGCTCAGAGTCCTCCCGATGGCAAATCCGCTCCTGCTGCAATCCCAAATGATTCATCCTAGGGAACAGTGATGGAAGGTAATGGAACCACAGAATGGCCTGGGTTGGGAGGGACCTCGAATAAATCCCACCCAGTGCCACCCTGCCCTGGCAGGGACACCTCCCACTGTCCCCGGCTGCTCCAGCCCCAGTGTCCAGCCTGGCCTGGGGATCCAGGGGAGCCACGGCTGCTCTGGGCACCCTGTGCCAGGGCTGCCCATTCTCACAGCAGGATCCTCAGTGGGGTCAGGGGTGAGAGATGCGGGTGACAAACGGAGTGTTCAGGGTGACAAATCACCTCAATGCCATGTCCAGGCATTAACTCTGCCCCACGCCAGCCCTGTGGGCCAGCTGGGAGCAGGAGCCCTGGGAATGCCCCACACCTGGGCACTCCTCATCCCTCCTGGGGACAGCCCCGCGCTGGCTGCAGCACGGCCTGGCCCGGGGAAGGTCTCAATCAACTTGAAAAGTAGCAACAATTTCACTGGGGCAGTGTGTGAGCACTCCGGAGCTCCATGAATAGTTAATGTCACGTCGGGGCTCGGAGACAAACGCTCTGGGATCTGAAGAGCAAATAGCTCAGGCTGTGATGAGTTATGTTTGTTCCTGCGTACACAGCCCCGTGGAAATTGCAATCATCCCTCATGAGCGGGCTCAGCCTCCCGCTGCAGGGGAGGAAGGGTGGCCACGGCCCCGCTGCTGCGCTGGAAGGGAGCAGTGCCAGGGGAACCTGCTCTGCTCTCCCTGCTGCCCAGCACAGCAAGGGGGTACTGCTGCAGAAATGGGGGCTGGGGGATTGCAGGATCCCCTGGATCCCCTCTGTGCAGGGGATCACTTTCCCTGGATCCCTCTATACAGGTGACTTTCTCTGGATCCCCTCTATGCAGGTGACTTTCCCTGGATCCCCTCTGTGCAGGTCACTTTCCCTGGATCCCCTCTCAGGATGTCACTTTTCCCTGGATCCCCTCTATGGATGTCACTTTTCCCTGGGTCCCCTCTATGGATGTCACTTTTCCCTGGATCCCCTCTATGGATATCACTTTTCCCTGGATCCCCTCTATGGATGTCACTTTTCCCTGGATCCCCTCTATGGATGTCACTTTTCCTGGATCCCCTCTATGCAGGTGACTTTCCCTGGATCCCCTCTATGGATGTCACTTTTCCCTGGATCCCCTCTGTGCAGGTCACTTTTCCCTGGATCCCCTCTATGCAGGTGACTTTCCCTGGATGCCCTCTATGGATGTCACTTTTCCCTGGATCCCTCTAAGGATGTCACTTTTCCTGGATCCCTCTAAGGATGTCACTTTTCCCTGGATCCCTCTAAGGATGTCACTTTTCCTGGATCCCCTCTATGCAGTTGACTTTCCCTGGATCCCCTCTATGGATGTCACTTTTCCCTGGATCCCCTCTATGCAGGGGATCACTCTCCCTGGATCCCCTCTATGCAGTTGACTTTCCCTGGATCTCCTCTATGGATGTCACTTTTCCTGGATCCCCTCTATGGATGTCACTTTTCCTGGATCCCCTCTATGCAGGTGACTTTCCCTGGATCCCTCTAAGGATGTCACTTTTTCCAGGACAGGGCTGAGCAGTGCCGATGCACAGGGCAGAGCTGGGAGGTGACACAGCTCAGTCACTCAATCCCAAACCCACTGAGGCTGGAGAAGCCCCCCCAGGTCTCTGAGTCCCCCTGTGCCCCATCCCCACCCTGTCCCCACCTCAGAGCCACCTCCAGGGATTCCTGGGACATCTGCAGGGATGGGCACCCCAACCCTCCCCGGGCAGTGCCAGTCCCTGAGCTCCCTTTCCATGGGGAAATTCCTGCTGCTGTCCCCTCTGCCCCTCCCCTGGCCCAGCCTGAGGCTGCTGTGATTCAAGGTGCCACTGTAACTTCTGGAATTGGCAAACAGTTGTCCTTGGTTGTTTATTTCATCCACCACCTTCTTCTAATCATCACTATTGATGAGTAATTCTTTGGTTATTGGCACAGTTTGGGAATAAATTTCCATGGATTATGGGGTTTTTCATATTCCTATAAAAAGAGAGGGATGCATGCACCATGCAGAAACAGGACCAGGAGGAACCCACCAGAAGTGCTTAGGAAAATCAACAGAAATCTGAATAAACCCCACATCTTAGAAATCATCTGCCAACCACCTCAGTGGAGGATTTGCTGAAAGGCTACCAGCACTTCCAGCCAAAAGCTTCCTTCCTCATACACCAAAAAAAGGAGAGAAATCATGTTCCATCCTGCTTAGCTCCACATCCTTTGTCAGGAGCGCAAGAATGATGTGGAAACCGTGCAGAAACTGGAAAGTTCAGTGTGAAAAATTATCATTCACGCTGCTGTATGACATTGCCTCAACACAGCAGAACCAACAAAGTCTTCCTGATATATGAGAACTATCAAAGGTTGCCACTGAACACGGAGATTTAATGTGCTGCTTAATTCAAGAGCTTATTTACAATGTCACACGTCACTCGGAGAAAAATGGCTCTGACAACCAATCATTTAAAATATAGGAAGAATGTTTAACAAAAGGTCAGAAGTACAAATATTTTACATATTAACTACTAATAAATTCATTTCCTCTCAAAGTTAGGAGGATCAGCAAATGTCTCCAAAGCCATTTGCAATATTTCAGCACAAGACCCAACCTCTAATTACCAATGTAAGTTGTAAATAATTGTCAAGTATGCAGATGAGCCAAAAATTCTCTCAAATTAAAGTAATTAGCTCCCAAGTCAAATTTTTCTGTCACATTAAAACGCTTTTGCTTGTCTCCAATGTGACACGTACAAATGAGAGGCACATTGTCAGGGAAGCAGTTATTGCAGGCTGCCAGGATGATCCGCACCAGGAGCAGGGAGCTCTCACACAACCCGAGCTGGGCTTCCACTCCGGGGCTGTGGGAGAGGGGGAATTCTCCAGCCCGAGCCCTGGCACGTGGCTCCAGCGCCTGCCCAAAGCCTGGTGGGGAATGTCCCTCATGGAGAGCCCCGGAGCTCGGCTCTTCCCGGGTCTCCTTCCCTGGGGAACCTTCCAGGGGCTGGGACAGGGATGGGAACCGTGCCACACCTGCAGCACAGGGATGGGGAATGGGAATGGGAATGGGAATGGGAATGGGAATGGGAATGGGAATGGAATGGGAATGGGAATGGGAATGGGAATGGGAGTGGGAATGGGAATGGGAATGGGAATGGGAATGGGAGTGAGAATGGGAATGGGAATGGGAATGGGAGTGGGAATGGGAAATGGGAGTGGGAATGGGAATGGGAATGGGAATGGGAATGGGAATGGGAATGGGAATGGGAATGGGAATGGGAACGGAAATGAGAATGGGAATGGGAGTGGGAATGGGAATGGGAATGGGAGTGGGAATGGGAATGGGAATGGGAGTGGGAATGGGAATGGGAATGGGAATGGAATGGGAATGGGAATGGGAATGGGAATGGGAATGGGAATGGGAATGGAATGGGAAATGGGAATGGGAATGGGAATGGGAATGGGAATGGGAATGGGAATGGGAATGGGAATGGGAATGGGAATGGGAATGGGAATGGGAATGGAATGGGAATGGGAGTGGGAATGGGAATGGGAATGAGCAGCTTGCTTCTCCCCATGCTTTCTCTGGCACTCTCGTGGTTTATTCTCAGTGTCCTCTTAACCAAAGCTGTGTTTGCCATGTCCAGTGGAGGATCCTGAGCCCTCTCCTGTTTGATTTTGGATTCCCTTGCAGCACCCACTGGGTGGTTTCTGTTCACTGCTGGGTTTCTATTTCACTTCAGGCTAAACAGGGCTGGGTTTGGTGGCTGCTGCAGGTGAACCCAAAATCGGGGCAGATGTGGGAGAGGAGGGAGTCCCAGCCCTGAGCCCGTCCCACCCCAAGCCAGCTGTGGGGCCAGAGGCTGCAGGGCCCTGAAATAACCCAGGATTCACCAGTGATCCCTTCCAGTGCCTGCTCCACTGCTTCCAGACAAAACAGGGTTCAGACTCAGCAATCCCAGCTGGATTTGTGGTTTCCTTTGCCCTGACTGTGCCAAGGGCAGTAAATGAGGAGGATCCTCCCAAGGGGAGGGACAGGCTGAGCCTTACTCAGGGATCTCATCCTCTCAGGCTGGAGACCAGGGAAGGCTCTTCCCCCAGAGGGGCTGGCACTGCCAGGCTCCCCAGGGAACGGGCACGGCCCCGAGGCTGCCACAGCTCCAGGAGCCTTTGGACAGTGCTAGAAGGCCCCGGGGCCATGATCTGGGACCGTGGGTGATGGGGTCTGCTCCTGCTGCCCAGAGCCATCCATTCCCTGCTCCCCTGGCTGATTTCTGCCCCCTCCTTTGCTGGTTACAGGCGGGGCTGAGGTGGTGATCCCGTTCAGCTCAGGTTCCTCCCAGGGCTGGGGCTCCCATCTCCTCTGCCTGCTCCCATTTCCCCTGCCTGCTCCCAGCCAGCTCAGGCCTGCTCCCATCTCCTCTGCCTGCTCCCATCTCCTCTGCCTGCTCCCAGCCAGCTCAGGGCTGCTCCCATCCATCTCTCTTCAGAGATTCCTTGGAGATGTTTCACTTTCCCAACACCACCACGCTCTGCAGCCACACAGAGAAATGGGACACGGCTCCAGCATAAAGGATGATATATAAAGCCGAATTTCACTCTGTTCCCTCACAGTAGTTCTCCTCATAAATACTCCTCAGGATTGTGAAATATTCCTCTCAGCAGAACCCGAGTCCATCAGGGCTGTGCTATTTCACCCTGCCACACTCGGAGCTCTCCGTGCTGGGTGCCAGCTCCGTTCACCCCATCAAGGCATCAGGGGGATTCTGTTCCTGTGCAGGGAAGGTGTTTCTGGTTGATGCCATCGGGTTTGTCTGTCCAGATGAGATTCCACTGAAGATACACCTGAGCAGTGTGTGAGGGCTGGAAATGGGGGCTGTTCCTGGGGCTGTCCCTAAAGCTTGTCCTGCCCCACTGCTCTGATTCTGGGGTGCCCAGGGACACCCACAGAATCCTGGAGCCGGCTGGGCTGGCAGGGACTGTAGAGATCACCCAGTGCCACCCCTGCCCTGGCAGGGACACCTCCCACTGTCCCAGGCTGCTCCAGCCCCAGTGTCCAGCCTGGCCTTGGGCACTGCCAGGGATCCAGGGGCAGCCACAGCTGCTCTGGGCACCTGTGCCAGGGCTGCCCACCCTGCCAGGGAACAATTCCTGCCCAATCTCCCACCCATCCCTGCCCTCTGGCAGTGGGAGCCATTCCCTGTGTCCTGTCCCTCTGTCCCTTGTCCCAGTCCCTGTCCTGGAGCCCCTTCAGGCCCTGGAAGGGCTCTGGGATCTCCCTGGAGCCTTCTCCTCCCCAGGACACAGCAGGATCCCACAGAGGGACCAGGAACTGCAGGGATTTTTAGGTACCTCCGAGTGAGGAACCACCCAGTGCTCTTGAGCCATTGCTGGCTTGGGAATTGCTCTGTTCCAGAGGGTTCTTTGAGACCCTTAACCCCCTTTTCCCCGCCTGAGGATCAATCCCAGCCCCAATCCCCATCCCAGCTGTCCCTCTGTGCCCTGTGAGCCCCCATTGAACAGCTCTGCTTTGAGCCACTGCCCTCAGGGGCTGGCAGCCCCACCACCCTCACAAGAAAAATGATCTGACTTTAAAATCTCCATTGCTGCGTGTATTTTTAGCAGTCTGAAATGAGTCTGTGCGTGTTTACAGTATTTAGCAGGAGTTGTTTGTCAGGGAATTGACTGTGGAGGGCAGGGAGGGATCCTGGGTCTCCTTCTGCCCCCTTGGCCGGGGTTCCCATAGCCAGGGCACCCCAATCCCCAGGCACAGCTCCCCACAATTCAGAATTACACCTTGGTGGCCATGGTTACCACGTGTTCATTGCCTGGCTCTTTTTTTCAATGTGTAAATATCACATTTTAGATTTTGCCTCAGTCAAAGTCAGCATCGAGATCAGTTTTGCAGTAGACACAGGGCACGTCCCAACTGGGGTCTCCATGACTGAAACAAGAAACGCTTCTGGCTCATTTTCTGTGCATGCACAAACAGAGACTGGGATAATATTTCACTTTAAGACATTGCTGGTGGCACGTCTCTAGTGTTTAAAATACTAAGCTTTCAGATTCCAGCACAACAAACAGCTGATTTTTGCTTCTGCAGTTGTAGCAATCATATTTTAGTCCCTGTTTTCCCATTTTAAGACTGGTAAAATGCTTTTTTATTCATTTACATTTGAAATAAGGACAAATCAGCAGTTCATTTTCTAGTTCCTGCCCCGCCAGCAGCCCTGTGTGAATGCTGATGGACAGGGGCTGATAACAGCCCTCTCTTATCAACCCCATCACTCTTCTGGGGCTCATCTCTGAGCCTGCCTGCCAGCACTCCCATCCCAGAGGATGATAAAGCCCCTCTGTGGAGCACCTGGCACTTTCCAGCTTTATCCTCCGCAGCTCTGGCTTATCCACCGGGCAGAGGCAGCCCTTGGACAGCTCCTGCAATATTCCGTGTCCTTCCTCAAGGGTTTTCAGAGAGATTTGTCCCGGCACTGCTGAGCTCCCCCTGGCAGATGATGGCAAAGGCAGATCCGCCCCAGCCTGCAGCGCTGGGTGAGGGAGGCTGGGCCAGACCCCTGTGCCCGGGGCTGGAACAGCTCCTGGCTGGGGCTGTGGGACGGGGCAGGCTCAGGGGCATTCCTGCCAGAATCCTTGTCCCTACAGCTTCTGCGTCCCCAGCAGCTGTGCCAGGGCTGGGCAGCATTTCCATGGAGGAATTTTCCCTAAAATCCCACCCTGCCCTCCCCTGGCCCAGCCTGAGGCCGTTCCCTCTCCTCCTGTCCCTGTTCCTGGGAGCAGATCCCAAATCCCCCCGGCTGTCCCCTCCTGTCAGGAGCTGTGCAGAGCCACAAGGTCCCCCTGAGCCTCCTTTTCTCCAGGCTCAGCCCCTTCCCAGCTCCCTCAGCCCCTCCTGGGGCTCCAGACCCTCCCCAGCTCCCTCAGCCCCTCCTGGGGCTCCAGACCCTGCCCAGCTCCGTTCCCTGCCCTGGACACGCTCCAGCCCCTCGGGGTCCTCTCTCCTCCTGAGAGGCCCAGGACTGACCCCAGGACTGACCCCAGGACTGACCCCAGAGCTGACCCCAGAGCCAGCCCCAGGACTGACCCCAGAGCTGACCCCAGGACTGACCCCAGGACTGACCCCAGGACTGACCCCAGAGCCAGCCCCAGGACTGGAGGTGCCCCAGGCAGGACCAGCCCAGGGGGGATTTTTTAAGCCCTGCCAGGGACAGAGGAACCCCAGGCTGCAGAGAACCACGCTCCAAAGGCGTTTCCACCTCCCTGGCATTCCCAGCGTTTCCCAGGTGCTTTTGTGGTGGCTGGAGCTGTGTTTAACCCGGGCCCTTGTGGCACCGTCCTGCTCCCTCAGCCTGCTGGGTCTGACCCCACTCCTGCACTCCCACCCTGTGCCTTTCCCGTCTCTGCTCAGCCCGAGGATGATTGCATTTGCATAAAACCAAACAAATCCCCGTGTAGGCTGATTCCCCCTCAGACAGCGCTCCAAGGTCTGTTCTCCCAAGGTCAAGCCTTTCCCCAGCCCCTCCTGGCCCCCAAGGAGAGGTTTCTGCTCCTTCTCTCCTCTCCTCTCCTCTCCTCTCCTCTCCTCTCCTCTCCTCTCCTCTCCTCTCCTCTCCTCTCCTCTCCTCTCCTCTCCTCTCCTCTCCTCTCCTCTCCTCTCCTCTCCTCTCCTCTCCTCTCCTCTCCTCTCCTCTCCTCTCCTCTCCTCTCCTCTCCTCTCCTCTCCTCTCCTCTCCTCTCCTCTCCTCTCCTCTCCTCTCCTCTCCTCTCCTCTCCTCTCCTCTCCTCTCCTCTCCTCTCCTCTCCTCTCCTCTCCTCTCCTCTCCTCTCCTCTCCTCTCCTCTCCTCTCCTCTCCTCTCCGGAGGTTCTGGGGCTCTGCACCATTCCCTGCCCATCACCCCTACAGTTCCCTACAGTTCTTTTACAGACTCTCGACCTTCTCCTCCACTGCCATAAATCCTGCAGCAGCTTCAAGTGGAACAGAATGTAGAGATGTTATCCCTGGGCCTCGCCCCAGCCTTCTGAGGCCCATTATCTCCCCATCTTTTCTTTTAAAAGAACACTATTTGACAGCCTAGCCTTTTTCATACCTTTTTTCTCGCCTTACTGCTTTGACCTTGAGTTAGTTTATTCCTTCCTTCTCTGTATATTTTAAATGTTGCACCAAAAAATCCAATTTATTAAGGCTTTCCTTTAGTAAATGATTAACCTGAATATAGTTAAATGAAATGCTTATTAACATCTCCCTGCATAATCCATTTAACAGAATTAGTCTTGCTTATTCAGACAACCTAAAGGGGTCTGTGCTTTTGTCTACACAGCATCAGCATTAAAGCTTATAATTATTTCTGGTTAATGCAGCCCTGGGTGCTAGGAAATGCTGGTTTGTGTGTTCCAGCATAGCACTTCTCCTAATCTCTTGTATTAATTAGAGATACTGATATAATATGACTTTGTTCTTTTCTATTCAGCACCGGGAGAGAGGTCTGAATATAATCCTATCTGTGCTAAGGGTGTCTTAAATATTTCCACAAGTGCTGGCTGGTGTAAAACATTAGGATTAGGCACAATAATCCCTAAATGGGAAGAAAGCAGAGCTCCGAAGGCACGTGGGTGTGCCTGGCGCTGGGGTGGTGATTTCTCCCTCCCCTGGGAGGATGTTTGAGGTCCTGTCCCAGCTCAGTTTCCAACCCCAGTGGCTCTGGGAGTCCATCCCAGCCCCGGTGATGCTCTGTGTGTGTCCCTCCCTCACCCCGAGGCAAGCAGCCCCTCCGGCTCTAAGGAAAATCTGACTTACCCAGTGGCATGGAAGGAAATTATTACCCCTCAGTGGCTGCAGCTGACATTTTAAACTCACTGCGTCTTCTAAATCCTGGGTCATTTGCTACTTCAGACACCAGGCTGTGCGTGGAGCTCCTTTTAATCTTTTTCTGGATGGAAATTCACTTTCTTTGAAGGCATTTCAAGGTATCACTGCCGGGGCCCTGGAGGGAGTTTGCAGCACCAGACCATAAAATCACAGAATCCTTTAGGCTGGAAAAGCCCCCCAGAGCAGCGAGTCCAACCTTCCCCAGCACTGCCAGGGCCAGCCCTGCCCACGTCCCCAAGTGCCACATCCACAGGGCTTTGAGATCCCCCAGGGACGGGGAATCCAAACCTTCCATGGGGAAATTCCTGCTGCCAGCCTGGCCCTGCCCTGGCACAGCTCTGCCAACCCCTCTGCAAAATCAGCTCTGTGCAGGGGGCTATGGAAATGCCCAGGGAGGCTGCAGGTGTAATCACAGACTCAATAATTCCAGCTTTTATTAAAGCCTAATCACACATTCCTCCACCATTACCTCCCTGCATAAACATTAAGAGTGGGAGCTCGTGTGTGTGTGTGTGAAACAATGACATGGAAATATTTCAGTGGGGGGAAAAAGGCATCTGGTTCATGCTGTCCTCAAACATTTAAACCTTTTCATTTTTATCTAAACTGAGGGCTTCGTCTGACACAGAGAACCACCAAAAAGTGCTTTGAAAATTGCCACGTCCAAGAACAAAGCGACCTTGCGTGGCCTTGCACAGCAAACGCTCAGGAAAGCAAGGGCTGCTCAGTCCCCACTAAAATAATTACCCAGAGTAGATCAAGGACTGAGCAGGCCGTGCAAAGAGTCTTTAAATTTTAAAGGCGTGTTTATTTTGAAAGTTTGTATATCAGCACAAATCTATGGAATTTTATTAATATCCAGCAACAGCGTTTTGCCTGGGCAGCAAAGAATTCAGGGAGCCACAGGAAAAGTTAATCAAAATTCTGAGGGAGAAAAGAACAAGTCTGCAGGAGATTATTAATTCTGAAGAAATTTTAAGAGTCTAGCCCAGTATTTTAAGCCGTGTGGCATTCAGTAGGCCTTGTGTGACATCATAATTGATAATTAAGCTTCTCCAGGTCTGCTTCTCCTCCAGGTTTCTTTCCCATCCAATTCTCCTGCTTAGGCAGCTCTGGGAGCTGTAACTCTTTTCTATTATCTCCCCAAGTCAGTGCATTTTCCCCCCATTAACTCCCCTCTTGCCTTTGTGCAGAAACAATCCAGGTATGATTTAATAAGCCTTGGAAAGACAGAGCTGGCTCATATGCAGGAAATCAGATTTACATAATTTTCCGCTCGCTTTTATAGCCACCGCAGCTCGAATTATCTTTAAGTTGGGGAAACTCTTTTCATACCATAAAATGAAATAGCACCTGTGTTATGCTTCAGCTTCCTCGCCCGGCCCTTGTCATGAATTAAAGGTTGATTTGCCGTCCTGACTTAGCCCAGAAAGTCCCTTTTTGATGAGAGGAGAGGAAGTGCCCTGGCCTGCAGTTAGTCACAGTCATCAGTCACTAAATTAAGCCTCAAAACCAGGTTTGATCTCATTTTGTTTTGGGCTTGTTACCTGAACCTTCCTGCGCGGGGGGACAGCAGAGGATTTGGGGTTGTGTCACATCCTCTGTGCCACATTAATGTCACACACTGGAAATGGAGCTCCAGGGTCTGCACAGACACCACAGGGACGTTCCTGCTCCAGGACTTGGGCTGAACAAGGCTTGGGACTGGGAGGCTGTGGGAGCAGACAGGGATTGTGAGGAGAGGGAACAGCTCCTCGTGCTCCCTGTGCCTCTCCAAGAGCAAACCCACGCCTTTCACAGAACTGGAATGGTTTGGGCTGGGAGGGACCCCAAATCCCACCCACTGCCACCCCTGCCATGGCAGGGACACCTCCCACTGTCCCAGGCTGCTCCAGCCTGGCCTTGGGCACTGCCAGGGATGCAGGGGCAGCCACAACTGCTCTGGGCACCCTGTGCCAGGGCTGCCCACCCTGACAGGGAACAATTCCTGCCCCAGATCCATCTAAACCAGCCCTCATCCAGCTCAAGGCCGTTCCCCCTGTGCTCTCAGGACGAGGTTTCTGCCAGGACATTCCTGCCCCAGCCCAGCCCCAGGGACCAGCTCCTCCCTTGCTCCTCAGCACTGAGTTCTTGCACTTCCCCTCTTTGCACTTTGTGTGCATTCACCCAGGAATTCGAGAAAGACTTCGTGGTAAACAAATAAATACAATTTCTTCAAAATAAGTATTAATGTCTTTGGCTGAGCACAATTGTCCAACTCTGGCTTGTGGAGTTGGGCACAAAATGAGCTGTTCTGCACGAGAGCTTAATCCAGCCGCCTCTCATTGATTGCACTGCAGATCTTAATGCTCAGGAACACAAAACGGATCAATCATCCAGCTGCTTAAAAGTGAAGCCCTCCCATGTTTAAGTGCTTGCCTTAGAACCAGTTTCTCCCCTGGAGCAAGCGGGGTGTCCCCTGGGCGGGCCGGGCTGCTGGCTCTGCTTTCCAGAGGAATTCTGCTGCTGCCCCACGGGCAGCTCGGGAGGATTCCTGGAAAACAGGACCGTGGGGGCTGGGAGTGGGGACTGGCAGTGACTCCTGTCTTGTCTTGCAGCTCCCAGCACAGCCCAGTACGGGATCACCGGGCACGCCGAGGTGCTGTTCTCCTGCTGGTCGCTGGTGTTGACGCTGTCCTCCCTCAGCAGCATATTCTACCTGAAGAACATCCTTCTGCACTAAATGTAAAGACCATAAAAGGCTTTCAAGGATTCTCTGAAAGTGCTGATGGCTGGATCCAATCTGGTAGAGTTTGTTAAAAGCAGCGTGGGATATAATCAGTGCTTACACGGGGATGATCGCCTTCTGTAGAATTGCTCATTATGTAAATACTTTAATTCGACTCCTTTTTTTTTGATTAGCTGCATTACCTTGTGGAGCAGTACACATTGTCCTTTTTTAAGACGTGAGAACTCTGAAATTACTTTTAGAGGATATTAATTGTGATTTCATGTTTGTAATCGACAAGTTTTCAGAAGCATTCAGTCATGGTCTGCTGAGTCGCAGACTGTAGTTTACAAAAAAAAAAAAGGATATTGCAGTAAAAATGTGCTTCTTTAAGGCTGCAATACAAACATTCAGTTCCCTTCTCAACTACCATTCTATCCAAACTTACACAGAAACATTTGTTCTTTTTTGAGATAAAAAAAAAAAAATCAAATGACATTGCCTTCAAAATATTTCCTCAAAATATTACACATATCTAGATTTACTTCTAGCATGATATTCAGGTTTCAAGAATGAGCCTTGTACTATAACTGCACTGCGCAGTACTGCTTCTGTTCTCTTCCCTCTTTCCTGCCAATTCAGCATGGTTGTGCCTTCATGAAACACGACTTTCCTCTTCCTCTCCAGCCAATCTGGAATGTGTTTTGGGAAATGCTGAAGCATCCTTTTGAGCATAAGGAACCCCCGGTGAGGACAGAGGCGCCACGGGCTCCGAGGAAAGGCTCCTCTCCGGGGCAGAGCTCCAGGGTGGCACCAGCTCCCCCTTGTTCCTCCCTCCTCCACCACTGACCAGTGGGTGACCTCTGTAAAAACCACATTTCCCGTTAGAAAACAGAACCCAAATTATTCTGGGGCGTCTTTAGGATGTCAGAATGTTCCCCTGAAGCCAAACTCCCACCTGGCTGGAGACGTCAGGGCCGTCCCTTTTTGTATCACTGGCAAGGCCGACGTGAACCGGTGTTTTTCTTGCACTCAGTTTTGTACTGGTTTGGCCGACTTAGCGATGATAAAGGATGCTTTGAGCCACGAGACACCTGCACATCCCTGGAGAACCAGGCAGAACTTCCCAACTCCACACACCCCTGTGGCAGCCAGGGTGCCCCTCCTGAGGGGCTGTCCCGGGAGAGCCACCCGGGCAGGGGGGCCTGGGGACACTGCCAGCCCTGACACTGCGTCCCCGTGCTGCAGCCTCGGGAGGACACTGCTGCCACACGCTGCCACACGCTGCCACACGCTGCCACACGCTGCCACACGCCTCCCACTCAGAAATGGTGTCACTCCCTTTGCCCTGCCCTGTGAGAGGGGCTGCTCACAGCTCCCCCCTGGCCGAGAGCTGTGGGTCACTGCCATGGCCTGGCCAGCAGCCCTCGGACACCAGAGCCCCTGGGGGCCCCAACAGCTCCTGGCTCGCCCACAAACAAAATTCCTGCTGACAGCAGGAAAAACAAAACTGTTAGCACAGAATCCCAGGCTGGGCTGGGCTGGGCGGGACCCCAAAGCCCATCCCACCCCTGCCAGGGATGGGACAGGGACAGGGACAGGGACAGGGACAGGGACAGGGACAGGGACAGGGACACACTTCCACTCTGCCAGGCTGCTCCGAGCCCTGTCCAGCCTGGCCGTGGGTGGGACAGCACCACTTTCACTGTGATCATCCCCAGATTCCGGTAGGTGACACAAATTCCCAGCTCCCCGTTTTCCCTCTCCAGGCGGGTTTTGGCAGTGAGCAGCACCAGCTGAGCACTGGGAATGCTCAGCAGTCCCCAATCCCATTTTTTGAACAAGGAGGACTCTGAGTTTTCTGGGCTCAGTCCGAACTGTCCCAGGCCAGTGTGCAGCCAGAACGTGCAGTGCCTCTGCTGCCCCTGCTGGGAAAGGGCAGGAACAGAGATGTTCACTCCAGAAGACGGCAATAAAACTCCTGGGTCACTGTGCATGTGCTCAGTGACAGACTGTATTATCTCTCTTGTATGTACAGCCATGTGCCAAGCAGTTGCTGTTTTCAGAAATGTGGCATTTTTTAAAACCTGGAATAACATGAACAAACCCATTCTGCAAGGAAAGGGTACAAACTCAACTCAGATGAGTTTGCCAGTCCTGATATCCCAATGCCTCTTGTATTGCAGCTTTAAAGTGCTCTATTTTAGAATCCATTCACTAGAAGCAGTGGTGCTGCAGGAAGTCTTGTGTCAGTGCAGTTCTATGAAGGAAAAAATAAGGATGTGGATAACCCAACCCATATGTGTAAAATCGGGAGGGGGTTCTATGCTGTGGCTGGATCAAACCCTGCATTCCAATGATACATTGCATTCCAGTGATTCCTGATATTTGGAACCTGATCTTTCCAGCAACAGAATAGAATGAGCAGCAGCTTTATTAAATATGGAAAAAAAGAATATACAGTGAAGTGTTGAATGTTTGCATTCGCACCAGTGAGAGCCACTGGGTGACGAGGAGGAGATCCCCTGTCCCACGCTGGATCCTCCCTTGGTGGGGACATCCTTCTTGTCAAGCCCAAAAGGAAAACCCAAACCCACAGGGACAGCGGGACTGGGAGCCGTGTCTGGGGTGTTTTTGTGAGGCAGGATGTGCTGGGCAGGGCTGGGGTGAGAGGGGCAGGCACTGCCAGGCTCTGGGCTCTGGGCAGGGCTGGGGTGAGAGGGGCAGGCACTGCCAGGCTCTGGGCAGGGCTGGGGTGAGAGGGGCAGGCACTGCCAGGCTCTGGGCTCTGGGCAGGGCTGGGGTGAGAGGGGCAGGCACTGCCAGGCTCTGGGCTCTGGGCAGGGCTGGGGTGAGAGGGGCAGGCACTGCCAGGCTCTGGGCTCTGGGCAGGGCTGGGGTGAGAGGGGCAGGCACTGCCAGGCTCTGGGCAGGGCTGGGGTGAGAGGGGCAGGCACTGCCAGGCTCTGGGCTCTGGGCAGGGCTGGGGTGAGAGGGGCAGGCACTGCCAGGCTCTGGGCTCTGCAGCTGGAGCTGGGCAGGGCTGGGGCTGCGCTGGGGATGGACACAGCAGGTCCTGGGTGGGTGTGCTCCATGCTGGGCTGGGACAGGCTGGGATCTGTGCCCCAAAGCAGCAGAGTGACCACAGCCCCCCCAGGGCCTGCAGGACGGGACAGAGCTGGGGCTTGGAAGGGCCCGCCCCGTGCCAGCGCTGTCACTGCTGGGGTGTGCTTGGGGCACAGAACAAACCTCTGAAGGTTTGGTCTGTGCTTCCTCAGAGCTCTGACCCACCCAGCCCGGCTCCATCCATCCCCACAGCACAGGAAAAGCTCCAGCTGAGTGTTTGGGGCTGCTGCCCACGCTGGAGCCCGGGCTGGGAGGGCTCCTGTGTCACTCGTGTGTCCCCACAAGGAGCAGTGACACTGCTGGCACAGGCTGCTGGCCCTGGAGCTGCGCTGACACCCGGCCCGGGGACGTCTCACAGCTCGGCAACTAATGCAGCTCCTGCAGGGTTTGTGGCTTGGCAGGATCCTCCAGAGCCAGACAGCTTTTTTTAAACTTTTCAATAGGTTTTTTTAGAGTCGATGCTGTTTTTAAGATCCCGGGAGTGTTCAACCCATCCCAGTGACAGCTGCTTTTTTTGCACATTTTGAGCAAGTGTTTAAAATAGACAATGGCAAATGTTCTGCTACCAAAACCTCCACTGAGTCCACAGAACTGTGTTATGAAGAATGTGTATACCAAAATATGTATTTACATGGATAAATATGCCTTAAAGACTAAATATGCATTTACTTCTAAGGCTGGATCTGCCTCGTGCCCAGTCTGGAGGTAAATAATCCATATTTCACAGCTGCCATGGAGGGGGTTGTTTCTTTGGAGAAAAAAAAAAAGGGGGTGGGGAGGGGAAGGAAAGCATTTCTTTTAAAAGAATCTTCAATAATTTTAAAATCCTTGCATGAACTGCCATGTGTGAGGGGGAGTAGGGAGAGGATGAAGCTGAGCCTGGCACTCCAGCGCTGGCAGTGTGGGGTTTGCTGTGGGGCTGGCAGCGCTGTGGTGCCACCAAAACCTGCCACATCCTCTTCCGTGTCCCCTGCACACCCAAATCCCTCGGAGGTGGGACACAGTGGGGGCTCGGGGGGTTTCCCAGCCCCACAGGGCTGCGGGAATGGGGCCACAGACCCTCACCCTCCTGCCGTGCTGCAGCTGGCAACGCAAGACCCTGTGAAATGAGGAAATGTTGACAAAAAGAGGGAATGTAAAAAAGGGGAGTTAAAAATTCTCCGTTCAGCCTTAGTACTGAGAGCAGAGGAATCAGTGCTGGCAGGGAAGGGAGGAACTGGCCCTGAATTTGGCCGAGAGCAGGCGGGGATGTGGCGGGCAGGGACACTGTTGGGTTCAGTCCTTGTTTGTGTTCCTTCACTGAGCTCTGAGGGCAGGGCAGGGATTTATTCTGCAGTCAGGAGAGTCCATAATCCACCTGGAAACAGCCAGGGCAAGGCAGGGGCACGGAGGTCTCGGGCTGATGGGGAAGGGATTCTCAGCAAATCCTGCTCTGGAGTTCTGTGTGAGCAAGGGCTTTACTGGGGCACCTTCAGCGCTGTTTGTTCCGACTCCTGATGCCTAATTCATGAAGGTTCCTTTTTATTAGAAAATTCTCATGTAAAAAACGCGGAGATCAGCACATTTGCCACCTCTCACAAGCTCTGCTTTCAGTCGTTGGTGTTTTAGGGCGTGTGACGCGTTCCCGTCGGTCGGCAGGACGAAAATCCGCATTAGGGCTGAGGGAGGAGCAGCTCCCCCCGCCCCAGCTGCTCTGCCCTTGGCTGGGATGAGCTGGAGAGGCCGTGGGGGCTCTCCCTGGGGCTCAGGGGGTGCAGAGCAGTCCCAGTGCAGCTCCATCACTCCCCCCTGCCAGAGTTATCCCCGAAGGCTCGCTGGAATTCATCCCACAGCCATCCCGGAGGTGGGAGGAGGGGGACAGGCACCTTGGGACCCTCCCGGCACAGATCTGAGCACAGCAGAGCCCCACAGCGAGCTCTGAACCCTGCCACGAGCAGCACTGAAACCAGCCCAGCTCAGGGAGCCCACGGTCCCAGCAGAGCCCCAGCACAGGGACAGCAGGGGGACAGCAGGGGGACAGCACGGGGACAGCACAGGGACAGCAGGGGGACAGCACGGGGACAGCACAAGGAGAGCAGGGGGAGAGCACAGGGACAGCATGGGGACAGCACGGGGACAGCACAGGGACAGCAGGGGGACAGCAGGGGGACAGCACAGGGACAGCAGGGGGACAGCAGGGGGACAGCACGGGGACAGCACGGGGACAGCACGGGGACAGCACCGGGACAGCAGGGCCACCCCTGCCCACGAGCACCAGAAATGCCCCTTCTGACAGGGAAGGAACAGCAGAGCTGCTCCAGCCCCCTCCTCACCCCAGTCCTGGGACACTCACGATGCCCCTGCTCCCCTTTCCCAGCTAACAAACTGCAGCGATCCTTCTCCGTGTCCAGAGGGGGAAATCTGATCTCTCCTCTCAGGATTCTCAGCCCAAAGCTGGCCCAGGACACGCCGTGATTTCTGTGCAGTGCCACCAGCTTGTCCCCTCCCAGCCCCAGCACAGCCAGAGGCGCTCTGCTCCCATTAACCCCCCCGGCAGAGACTCAGATGTGAGCCCCGGGTGAGAACGACCCTCCCAGCCCAGCCCAGCCTCGTTTGCCAGGGGGTGGCTGAGGGTGGGATGGCAGGGCCAGGCTCCCCTCCCTCTGTTTTTAGGGTTTTTTATACAAACCAGCCTTTCCTCCTGGGAGGGTGGCTAATTCTGGCCTGGAGGAGCAGCCTGTGAGAGGTGCTCAGCATTTGTGATGTGTCCCTTCAGGTGGGGCCGGGCAGGAGCTGCTCCACTCCGCTAATGAGCCTGGTCCTTGCAGGAATTTGGGCTCTGCAGGAGGCAGCACGGTTCATTAGGCTGGGAAAGCTTTCAAACCTTAAAGGAACTGCTTTTCCTCGCCCCTCTAAGTGAGGTGCTAAAAGCGCTGAGTTGTTCTTCCACCGGATTTCAAATTCATTGCTTTTTCATTATCCTTGACCTTTCCACGTTTTTTACCGTAAGGGGGAAAAAAATTAACTTTGTAGTAAATTACTGCAAATCTCTCCCCAAGAACGTTTAAAAACAGAGCCTGGGAGGCTGGGACAGGGAGCAGCAGCTCTCGCTTGCCACAGTTTTCTGTATAAAGAGTATTTAATGTCTGTTTGCCAAAAATTATGGATCCTAAATCCCTGTGACTGGTTTAGGAATGACTTTTAGCAGGACAGGTGCACGTATCCTCCCCAGTGCTTTGCGTTATGAGTGGCAGAATACAAAGTGTGTGATGGGTCAGGACACCTCCCTGTGTGCTGCTCCTGAAGCCTTGGACTCTGGCTCTTGGCCCCACCTCTTGTCCCTGTGGTTTTATCCCTGTCCCTTCATTCCCATCTCTTGATCCCTGTCACTTCTTCCCCATCTCTTGATCCCCATCTCTTGGCCCCCACCTCTTGATCCGTGTGTCTTTTTACCCTTCTCTTGGTCCTATTCTTTCCATTCCCTTCTCTTTTTCCCCTTCTCTTGGCCCCTTTCTCTCGGTTCCCATCTCTTCCCATCCGGTGCACAGGGGGCTGAGCTCCCACCTTCCTCTCTGGCTCCCAGTCCAACCTGAACAAACCCAGGGGCTCCAGGATGTTCTTTGGGCCCAGCCCAGCTCCCCTCCCTGGGCTGGACACAGCTGGAGGGGCTGATGTCACACAGCTCTGCCATGGCTGATGTCACCTGGGTCTGCCATGGCTGATGTCACCCGGCTCTGCCATGGCTGATGTCACCCGGCTCTGCCATGGCTGATGTCACCCACAGCAGGAAGGGCACCTGAGCCTGGCCAGGCTGCTCCCTGCTGTCCCGGCAGTCTCGGTGAGCTCCTCGCTCTCCATTTCAGCGCCTTTAGCACCTCTGTGCAGAGGGCCACGCTGTGAGAGCATTTAGGGAATGAATTTCCCGTGGTTAATCCCCGCGGGCGCTGCCCTCCTGCTCGCTGGGCCATGGCATTTCCCTCACGAGACTGCGGATCAGACACTTCACTCCTCGGGAAAAAGCAGCTGAGGGCTTTGACCTTCTGTTTGAATACAGAATTAGCACTCCAGTAAAGGTTAATGAGCACCAGAGGAGGGAGGAGGGGATTTTTCACTGAACGCCTCTGAGGGGGATGCAGCGGGCGCAGGGCCCTGGGCAGGTCTGCTCTGGCAGCAGGAGCTGCTCCCCTCGGCACCAGGACAAACGCCCAGGGGAGAGGAGAGGAGGAATTCCCAGAGGAGAGGAGAGGAGAGGAGGAATTCCCAGAGGATGGAGGGAACAGGGGTCACTGCAGGCCTTGGCTTTGTTCTCAGCTGAGATCCCCACCGAGCACACGGGCCCTTGCTCCGGGCCTTCCAAATGTGATCATTTTTCTGAGAACTGTGATCTTGAATTAAATTCCTTTCCTTGCTGCCTCACCCAGCTGGTGCTGGTGTAAAGGAATTTGTTTGCCATGCTGGGAGGGTGCCAGGATTGCTGCCAGGCTCTTCCCCTCCCATTTGGCATCTCGGCCCCTTTCGCCAGGATCTCCTCCAGAAGGGTTGGTTTGTCCAGTCCAGGCAAAAACAACCCAGCCTTTCCCCCATTCCAAAATTACTCAATTTCTGATCCTCTCACACCCAAAATCATGGCATCACTGCTGCAAATGACAAATCAGATAAATACCGAGGGGAGACTCAAATGAATGGCAAGAACTAGGGCAGCTCTAATTTAATAATCACTTTACTGTGTTCATTACTTCTGCCATCAAAGGCACTTTACCTGAATGTAGTGCTCACGCCTCTGGAAAAACCTGGGGGTTCTAACAAGTGCTTTAACATTCCAATAGATTACAAATATTTTGGAAAAGAATTCTTTCCATGGGCTGAGGCAGAAAAGCAAACCCAAAACACCAAAGCAGGCGCTGCTCAGTACCAGCGACTTTATCACAGAATCATGGAGTGGTTTGGGCTGGGAGGGACCTTCAGGATCCCCCAGTGGTGATGGACAGTGCCTTTGGAGGGGTTAATGAGAATAAAGAATGTTTAGGTAAAAAAATCCCACAGCATGGAGTCATTTGTATTTGCTAAATGTCAGGAGGCACCAGCTGAAAACAAAAGCCAGGCCTTGGAGGGAGCCAGAGCTGTGTGTAATTATCCCCTGACCACCCCAAATATTGTCACAGCACCCTCCCAGCTCAGGTCCTGTCAGTGACCACAGCCACGCAGGGAACATCAGACACAGCTCTGCTCTGGGGCAGGACCTGGCTGTGCCCTCGGGGCAGCTGGGCAGGGCCATGGACACCATCCCTGCAAACACAAACCCCCAAATTCCCCAAATCCCTCACAATTTTCTGCAAACTCCAAGCTTGGAGTTGGTGACTGAGGGGCAAGGAGGAACTTGCACAAAAAAACAGCCTTAGGGAAATGCTGGGATCCAGCTCAGCTCCTGCCCTTCCCCTTTTCCTCCAGGGCACCTTCCTGCTTTTTCCCTCTGTGGGACAAATCCCTGGGAGTAACAGGAATGACATCGTGTTCTGGGGACTATCCCAGTGTCCCTCACAAACCATCCTGGGTGTGCCCCGCTCCCAGGGAAGGGGTGACTCCACACGGCCCAGCACCCCCTCCCAGTCAATTAGAGATGCAAATGCACTTAGCAAAGTGCTCCTGCAGATGTTCTTAATTAAAGCAGCCCACCCCGAGCCCACACGAAGCAATCACCCCCCAAAACGCCTTCCTGCTCTCAGATGTTCCCAATCACTGCTGCAGGATCCTGCAGGAATATTATTTTTGTAGAAGTAAACCATTTGCTAAATAAGCCACCTGTTAAATAAACACTCCCACTCTCCAAATATTGTTATTTTGTTTTCCAGCCTATGCACAATCTGGATTTATTTTAGATGAAGAAAGATAATCACTAAAGCAAAAAAAAGCAAAAAACAGTATTTTGACTATTTGCAACTATCCATCTTGTGAGCACATCTGCTCCTTTGCAAGCTGGCAGAGCTCTTACACTCAAAGAGATTCACAGCTCCTTATTCAGCCGGGAGCTAATGAATTTCCATCAGGAGGCCTCGGCACTCTTCCTTCCTTTGTCACTTCTTCAAGCCTGAATTGCTCCTACTCCCCACTTCCCTTTTCTGAGCTGCATCTTCCCACAGGGACAAACCTGATCCAAGATCGCTTTAGCAAAGTTGCCACAGGAGAGGGAGCAGAGTTTGCCTCCAGCTCAGCTGTAAAATCACATTTTCTGAGCTGTAAGAGCCAAGCTCACCCTTATCCCACCTCAAGCCTGCCTGTGCAGGAGCATCCACAGCCCCTGGCAAACAGCAGGATGGTTCTGCAGGATGGGCACGCTCAGGAAAAGCGGGATGGGATGGGATGATGTTTCCTTGGAAGGGATCTGCAACATTTGAGCTGCAGCTTCATGGCTCTCTCCTTCATGCTGTTTAAGGTTCCTCCTCCGTTATGATCTTTCCTTCATCAGCTCTTTTATCTCACTCATCCTTATTGGATGTTGCTGTCACTCATTAGGGGCAAGGCTGTATTGGGTAATTAACACATCTGTTACTAATCAGGGGCGAGGTCACCTGTGTTCCCTTCTCCTACAGGAGGGAACACCTGAGTGCATGAAATGGACCTGAAGGAGCCCTGGCATGGGGAAAGTGCCAGAGCAGGATGGGTCCAGCTTTGCCTTTCCCGATGTTTATTCTGTCTCCCACAGCCTCTGTGTGCCCCCTGCCCTCTGCTGTCCCCATCCCCTCACCATTCCCTGCTGCTGTCCCCATTCCCTGCTGCTGTCCCCATGCCCTGCTGCTGTCCCCATTCCCTGCTGCTGTCCCCATGCCCTGCTGCTGTCCCCATGCCCACACCATTCCCTGCTGCTGTCCCCATTCCCTGCTGCTGTCCCCATTCCCTGCTGCTGTCCCCATGCCCACACCGTTCCCTGCTGCTGTCCCCATGCCCACACCATTCCCTGCTGCTGTCCCCATTCCCTGCTGCTGTCCCCATTCCCTGCTGCTGTCCCCGTTCCCTGCTGCTGTCCCCATGCCCACACCGTTCCCTGGCTCTTTGACCAGCGCCCCCAGCCCGGTTCCACAGCCCCAGTGGGTTTTTCCTTCTCCCCCTGGCTGAGGCAGAGCTCTCCAGGCAGGGCTCACACCCCGTCCTTACCAAGAACCCTTTAATCCGCGGCCTCGTCCAGCTCCAGGCTTGCCTGCAGATTTTAAACACTAAACCCCAGCAGCTCACGAGACTTTTCCGAGTGTTTTTGTGCATTTTGACTCTAATGCAGACTCTTAAATAATTCCACAAATCCTGTGTTACTCATTTCACTTCAAAGGCAGCTCACAAATTAATGGTGTGTGTTAATTGGGCAGCTAATCCCCCTCCTAGAAGAAAAAAAAACACCTTAAAAATTATCATAATACTTCTCATTTTTGGTACTGTGCTGCGAACACGTTCAAGATCTTTTAATAAATGAGAGGCCTTAATTAGAGCAGAGTGAGCCCTACAGTGTCCCTTCACATAAAATACACATGGGTAGGATGAAAGAAGAAGAGTTGGATCCTTTCAAGACAGACCATTTCCTCAGCTCTCCATCCCAGCCTTTTCCACAAAGATATCCAGGACTCCTTTCATTCAAAGCAGAGACTTGAAATTCCTACACCCATCTCGGGGCAGCATTAAATATTAAAGCCAGATATTAAAATTTCAAGGAACCTAAATTAAACCTGAGCTACTCAAAAATAAGTGTTGCTGAATATTTAATGGCAACGATTCCGTAATTAACTTTAGAAATCTCTCACCCTGGGACAGGGAGGAGCTGCCCAGTAAAATGTGACCATCCCAGTGACCTTCCAGGGGGCTGCAGCAGGGGCTGAAAGATTCAGATTTCCTGGGCTCTCTGGAATTTCTGTGGCTTCCAGAGGAATTCCTTTGGGAATTCTCCGGGCTGGAATTCCAGCAGAGCATCCCAGCTGACCCATCCCTCCTGCAGGGAACAGCCCCGAAGGGCCACGGCTCACTGGGGCTGCTCACCAAGCCCGGGCTGGTGAGGAGAGATTCTTTGTGCTTCCTTTAACTTCCAACGTCCTAGGAAAGGCTGCTGGAATTCCGAGGGAAGAGGAAAAATCACCCCAGATGGGGATGGGGTTTGAACACCTCCAGGAGCAGCTTTTCCTCATAATTCATTTTCCCTGCTGTTTTCCATCGGGAAGCCGAGGGACACAGCCCCAGCAGCCCCAGTCCTGGAGCGCCACAGCCGGCTCCTCCCTGCACAGATCCCATCCCTGGGCCAGCCAGAGCAGAGGCGTGGGGGGCAGCATCCCATCAGACCATTCCAGAACAAAAATAAACCCTGAACACCCAGCCCAGCGCTGAGGAGCCACCACCACAACAACACCTGGATGATGCAGCAGAGACCGGAGCCAAAAATAGCCCAGAAAAACAAAAATACTTGCAGACAAGTAATGAAAGTGTGTTTTTGAGGTGATTTATTAGGAATTAGGAGGCAGCGCTGGCTTTGTGCTGAGCTGTGAACGGTGAAATTGGAATAAACACAATAATCTCACTGTGCTAATAACTTGCTCTAAACCCCCCGGATGTCCCCCAGCTCCCGGCTGCCGGCTGAGGGACACGATTTAGAGGAGAGGTTTTGTTTTAAATCTCCATCTAAGCAGAGGCGCTGGCCCTGCTCCAGGGGCAGCTCCACCCCTCCAGGCAGGGCTGGGAAAGGAGAAATCAGGAAAGGCATTCCTGGGGAGCCCGGGAGGCATCTCCGGGGCACAAACTGTGAGCCAGGGCAGGAAAATGGGCACTGTTTGTACAAATGAGGGGATAAAGAGCCCCTTCCCCCTCCTGTGCCCAGGCTGGTCCTGCCTGGCACACCAGGGGCAATTGGAGCTCCAGCAGCTCCCCAGGGGCCAATGGCAGGGCCTGGCTCAGAGGTTTGAAACATTAAAATAAAATAAAATAAAATAAAATAAAATAAAATAAAATAAAATAAAATAAAATAAAATAAAATAAAATAAAATAAAATAAAATAAAATAAAATAAAATAAAATAAAATAAAATAAAATAAAATAAAATAAAATATAAAATAAACCTCTGTCTCTGCCCAACATCGATCCCAAGGTGCTGCTGGAATGCCACAGATCACGTGGCCAATGCCCAAACAATTCAATATTCCAAAGGTGCTCCCTCCTCATTTTAGAATCCCAGGCTGGGCTGGGTTTGGAAGGACCCCAAATCCCACCCAGTGCCCCCTGCCATGGCAGGAACACCCCCCTGTCCCAGGCTGCCCAAACTCACCCAGCCTGGCCTTGCCTCTGCTTGCAGAGCTCTCCCCCCTCGTGGGCAGGGGGATGAAGGCAACCCCACCCTGCTGGGGCTGTCCTCGTGCCCAGGGACAGAGCCACAGAGCACAGGGCAGCCCCAGGAGCTGTGTGTGTCACTGTCACTGCCCAGGAGCTGTGTGTGTCACTGCCCAGGAGCTGTGTGTGTCACTGCCCAGGAGCTGTGTGTGTCACTGCCCAGGAGCTGTGTGTGTCACTGTCACTGCCCAGGAGCTGTGTGTGTCACTGCCCAGGAGCTGTGTGTGTCACTGCCCAGGAGCTGTGTGTGTCACTGCCCAGGAGCTGTGTGTGTCACTGCCCCAGGAGCTGTGTGTGTCACTGTCACTGCCCAGGAGCTGTGTGTGTCACTGCCCAGGAGCTGTGTGTGTCACTGCCCCAGGAGCTGTGTGTGTCACTGCCCAGGAGCTGTGTGTGTCACTGTCACTGCCCAGGAGCTGTGTGTGTCACTGTCACTGCCCAGGAGCTGTGTGTGTCACTGCCCAGGAGCTGTGTGTGTCACTGCCCAGGAGCTGTGTGTGTCACTGTCACTGCCCAGGAGCTGTGTGTGTCACTGCCCAGGAGCTGTGTGTGTCACTGCCCCAGGAGCTGTGTGTGTCACTGCCCGGGAGCTGTGTGTGTCACTGCCCAGGAGCTGTGTGTGTCACTGCCCAGGAGCTGTGTGTGTCACTGCCCCAGGAGCTGTGTGTGTCACTGTCACTGCCCAGGAGCTGTGTGTATCACTGTCACTGCCCAGGAGCTGTGTGTGTCACTGCCCAGGAGCTGTGTGTGTCACTGCCCAGGAGCTGTGTGTGTCACTGTCACTGCCCAGGAGCTGTGTGTGTCACTGTCACTGCCCAGGAGCTGTGTGTGTCACTGCCCAGGAGCTGTGTGTGTCACTGTCACTGCCCAGGAGCTGTGTGTGTCACTGCCCAGGAGCTGTGTGTGTCACTGTCACTGCCCAGGAGCTGTGTGTGTCACTGTCACTGCCCAGGAGCTGTGTGTGTCACTGCCCAGGAGCTGTGTGTGTCACTGCCCAGGAGCTGTGTGTGTCACTGTCACTGCCCAGGAGCTGTGTGTGTCACTGCCCAGGAGCTGTGTCACTGTCAGTGCTCCAGGTCAGGGGTGCTGGGGATGCTCTAGAATGTCTTCCCTCTGGAATTTCTTCCCCCTCTCTGTAATTTCTTCCCTCTCTGGAATTTCCTCCCTCTCTCTGCAATTTCTTCCCTCTCTCCGGAATTGCTTCCCTCTCTCTGGAATGTCTTCCCTCTCTGGAATTTCCTCCCTCTCTCTGCAATTGCTTCCCCCTCTCTGGAATTTCTTCCCTCTCTCTGGAGTTGCTTCCCCCTCTCTGGAATCAGCTCCCTTCCCTCAGTGTTTGATCCCTGGTTTCCTTTCCCCCGTTCTCCCCAGCACTCCCCAGCTCGGCGCCGCCGGGATCGCGGCTCCTTTTACACCCCGAGTAAAGACATAAACTGTGACAAAGTGTGACTTTTATTAGCAGCAGACTTCCAGGGAAGGGAATAAAACATCCATTAGAAATCCTGTTAGGAGCACTGGTCGCTGTGACAAGGGGAAAACAGCGTTCCCAGGGATCTCATTTCCTTTTTCCCTTCCTGGTGGAAGGGAATGGGTGCCGGGCTCCCCCAGCAGCCAGTGGGGAACGTTCACATCTGCTCAGTTCTGGATTTCTGTGTCATCCCAGGGACTCAAATCCCATCACTGCCCCCTCCTGCACCATCCCAGGGACTCAAATCCCATCACTGCCCCCTCCTGCACCATCCCAGGGACTCAAATCCCATCACTGCCCCCTCCTGCACCATCCCAGGGACTCAAATCCCATCACTGCCCCCTCCTGCACCATCCCAGGGACTCAAATCCCATCATAGCCCCACTCCTGCACCGTCCCAGGGACTCAAATCCCATCACTGCCCCCTCCTGCACCATTCCTTTGATAAATACTGATAAGGACCCAGCACCAAAGCTCCCAGTGACGCTGCCAAGGACCAGGGAGGGGAATTTGTCTCCTTCAGCCTTGGACAGACCCATAAAAACTCTTAAACCATCATCCAACAGGGGGTTGCAGAATAGTTGTTCAGGAATTTATTTTTTTTACAGCAAAATCCATCGTTTTGAGAATTTCCAGCACATTTGTGAGGTCCGAACAGGATCCCGGGATCAGTGAGGTTGGGAATTACAGCCGGGAGGCAAAGCTCCTTACAGCAAACAAGGTCAGGGGAGCATTAGGGGAGGCAGGGGGGGAGTGCGGGCTCCTTCCCCTGCCCGGAGCCTTGAGGAGCACAGAGCCCGTTTGCTGCTGCAACAAATCCCCGTTTGCCTGTTGGACAAATCCCCGTTTGCTGCTGGAGCAAACACCCTGCTCGTGTCCCAGGGGAACCAGCCCAGAACCTGGGAATGGCAGCACTGCTGAGGGGTGGGGCACGGCTGGGATGGACTGGGATGGGCTGGGATGGACTGGGATGAACTGGGATGCACTGAGATGAACTGGGATGAACTGGGATGAACTGGGATGCAGTTGGGTGTTTTTGGGATGCCCTGGGGTGCAGTGCCCAGCCCATCCAGCCCAGCATTCCCAATCATTCCCTGTCAGACCCTGCAGCCTCCAGAGTCCCCTGTGTCCCCCGTGTCCCTTGTGTGCCTCTATTCCGTGTCCCCCATGTCCCCCATGTCCCCTATGTCCCTTGTGTTCTTCTGTCCCCTGTGTCCTCTGTGTTCTTCTGTCCCCTGTGTCCCCTGTGTCCCCTGTGTCCCCTGTGTCCCCTGTGTCCCATGTCCCATGTCCCCCATGTCCCCATGTCCCCATGTCCCCGTGTCCCTGTGTCCCTGCAGGCCAAGGGCAGCATTCCCTGGAGCTGCCAGGGCAATCCACAGGGATCTGCACCCCCGGGGGCGCAGCCCAGCCCGGGACACCCCCAGGGCGAGGCTCTGAGGGCAGCTCAGACAGGGTTTGTCCCTAGAACCAGCTTCAGAGGAGAGAAGGGAGCCAGGGAGCATTCCCGGGGAGCGTTCCCTGAGGGACAGCTCAGCCTGAGCCCTGCACTCCCCTGGGAGTCCCCGAGTCCCACAGGAGCCACCGGGGCTGGGCAGGGCCCAGTGCCAGCAGCCCCACCCCTGCCATCCCACTGCCTTGGGAGAGCTGAACAGGGCCCATTCCACAGAGGATGGTGAACGAAAATTGCTATTTCCCATTTGTTTCTGTCTCTTAAGTGCTAAAAAAGCCCTTTGGCAAAAGCCCAGCCTTCTTTTCCTTGCAGGATAAATGGCTGAGGTGAATCCAGCCTGAAACCATCCTCTGGAAAAGCAAAGTGCCAGGTTTGACACGTGTGCTGTGAGCCCCGGCCGCCCACAATCAGCAAATGCTCTTATTAAAATAAACACCGAGCCAGGGAGGCTCAGACCTCGGAGATTTAAACAAAGCAAACCCTGCTGGGTTTGTGTAACAGAGAGGGAGGGCTGGCCCTGCCTGTTGACTTATGAATTTCCACTTTCATTCATGGCAAATATTGGCCTTCCCCTCTCATTTCCTGCAGAAAGTGAGGCAGAGCCATTCAGTGAACTGTTGGAAAGAGTAAAACCAACCTGCAAAGGGAGGGGTTTCCCTGGGCTCCACGGTGAAAAAGGCCAGGGAATCCCAAACAATTCCAGAATGCTTCCAAAGCTGAGCGAGAGCCACGCCAGTGACCCAAGGAAAGGAAGGAAATGTGCAATGCTCAGTCCCAAACATAACAAACTAGAGAAGTGCTCCCCTCTAAAGAATATCCCACAGACCCACCTCAGCTGTAAAAAATACACTTTTATAGAATTTCCCAAACCTCAGCTTGGTTAAATGAATTTACTCTGATCTTGTTAATGATGGTGCTGAAGAAAGCTGAGCCAGGAGAGCTGACTCGTACTGAGCTGCAGCTCTGTGAGCACTGAGCTGAGCCACGGACACTCCTGGCTTACCCCAGGCGAGCCTGCAGCACCAGGGAAGGGCAGAGCCAAGCCCCAGCCCTGGGGGCACGGGCAGCTTCCTCACGGGTGAATGCTTGCCTGAATTCATAGTAAATCCGAGAGTAATCATAAAATCATGGAATGCTTTGGGGTGGGAGGGACCTTACAGCCCATCCAGTTCCTCTTCCCTACTCCTCCCACTGTCCCAGGCTGCTCCAAGCCCTGTCCAGCCTGGCCTGGGCACTGCCAGGGATCCAGGGGCAGCCACAGCTGCTCTGGGTAATCAGCCTGGCAGAGTTTCTGTAAAATGTGCAATTCTCAGAGTTCCAGAGCCATCACTTCACCCCATTCCAGGCAGTGCCCACCACCCATCCCTGCCAAAATCCCTCTTCCAGCCCAGGGTCTGTTTTCTGTTTGGAGAGATCAGCTCCTGGATTTGTCTCCTGGCTTGTTTACAGCTGCCAGCAGCACAAGCCGAGCGAATCCAAGGAAATCAAATCCCTGGCAGTGCCCTGGTCACCCCTGCACTGCTGCAGAAATCTATTCCCACGGCTGGGGCCGCTCCAACCGCATCAAATTCCACTTAAACTCCATCAGTCAGCAGCAGAAACATCCCCAGAGCTGCTGGCAGGGCTGATGGAGCAGGGCCAGCTCCCACCCCGGCTCCAGGTGCCTCTGGAGCCGGGAACTCCTCACCCACCCCAGCCAAGGCTGGAGCTCATCCACGTGTGGCCATCCCTCTGCCAGCCCCACAGTCCAGCACGGGGCTGGCTCCCAGGGAGAATTCCATCCTCATCCCCAGGGAGGACCAAATCCTCATTCCCAGGGAGGATTCCATCCTCAGTCCCAGGGAGGATTCCATCCTCACTCCCAGGGAAGATTCCATCCTCACTCCCAGGGATGATTCCATCCTCACTCCCAGGGAGGACCAAATCCTCACTCCCAGGGAAGATTCCATCCTCACTCCCAGGGAGGACCAAATCCTTATTCCCAGTAAGGATTTGATCCTTGTTCCCAATAAGGATTGAGCTGCAGCCCAGTGCTGCAGTACACAGAGTGTCCATGTCCCACAGATCTGCCTCCTTGCAATTTCATAAAAATCCTCTTTGAAATACAAAGATTTTTTGGAGGCTTTTCCAAAGCCACTCGTTGACGCCCCTGACTTGTTCCCAGTAAGGATGTGATCCTCATTCCCAGTAAAGATGTGATCCACATTCCCAGTGAGGATGTGATCCTCATTCCAGTGAGGATTTGATCCTCATTCCAGTGAGGATTTGATCCTCACTCCAGTGAGGATTTGATCCTCATTCCAGTGAGGATGTGATCCTCGTTCCAGTGAGGATTTGATCCTCGTTCCAGTGAGGATTTGATCCTCACTCCAGTGAGGATGTGATCCTCGTTCCAGTGAGGATTTGATCCTCGTTCCAGTGAGGATGTGATCCTCGTTCCAGTGAGGATGTGATCCTCGTTCCAGTGAGGATTTGATCCTCGTTCCAGTGAGGATGTGATCCTCGTTCCAGTGAGGATTTGATCCTCGTTCCAGTGAGGATGTGATCCTCATTCCAGTGAGGATGTGATCCTCACTCCAGTGAGGATTTGATCCTCGTTCCAGTGAGGATGTGATCCTCGTTCCAGTGAGGATTTGATCCTCATTCCAATGAGGATTTGATCCTCGTTCCAGTGAGGATTTGATCCTCGTTCCAGTGAGGATGTGATCCTCGTTCCAGTGAGGATGTGATCCTCGTTCCAGTGAGGATTTGATCCTCATTCCAATGAGGATTTGATCCTCGTTCCAGTGAGGATGTGATCCTCGTTCCAGTGAGGATGTGATCCTCGTTCCAGTGAGGATTTGATCCTCATTCCAATGAGGATTTGATCCTCGTTCCAGTGAGGATGTGATCCTCGTTCCAGTGAGGATTTGATCCTCATTCCAGTGAGGATTTGATCCTCATTCCAGTGAGGATGTGATCCTCGTTCCAGTGAGGATTTGGCTCCGTGGGAGGAACCTGGGGGTGCAGAACCCCTGAGCTGCCTCTCCCTGCGGGACCCCGAGCCCAGGGAGGACAAAGCCATTTAACCCAGGAAATGCACAAACAACGGGAGGCGCTGAGTCCCTTTCCCTCCATGCCCTCTGTTCCTGTCCAGGATTGTATTTTATTCCCAGATCAGGTTGCAGATTGTAAATTGTGCTACGATTAGCAAAGGATAATTATATATATATAAAGGTATATATTTTACTCTTTTTTATTCATTTCTAATGAATCCCCTGGGGATGCCAGGACACGGTGAGGATTTTTGGTTTTCACACGTGGTTTACAGTAACTAAACTCAACGGATGCCTTATTCCTGAGGATGGCAGGAGTTTTTGGAGGAGGAGCAAGCCTCTGTTCCCGGGTCCCTGCAGGAGTCCTGGCAGGCAGGGATGCCTGGGGCAGGGAGGTGTTTCTGTGGAAAGCAGGACGGGACCAGAAAGGGGGGCTGGGCTCTGAGAGGCTGCCAGATTATTCAGATTATCTCTTTCTCTGACCTGGAGATGGGGCTCTTGAGAGGTGTTTTAAAAGATCTTATTCCATTTTCGGTCCCATGAGAAGGGTGAGAGGGTGCAGATGTTACAATTCACGCCATCACAATCAGAAGCCAAACTATTTCCTAATTACAATCCATTGTAAGCGTTTTTTGGCCTATCAGTTTTTGTCAGACGATGCTGCTGGTGCTTCTAAGCCAATAATCTAAAAACAATCCACGTGGGTCTTGGTAGAGGCAACTTCTCTCTCAGCAGTGTCTGTCCTGTCCCAGGGCCTTCCTAAGTCGGTATTTTTTATCTCAAAGTTGGCACACAGATGCACAGGACAGTGTGAGCCTTCTGCCAGGCTTTGGGAATTCTCTACAAATCCCACAAGAGGCGCCTTGAGATCCCAGGCTTGGGCTGACATTCCCGACCCCTCCAAGCCCTCAGGGAGTGGCTGGTGCCTTTTTGGGGGTCTCAAGCCAAGGCAGAGCACTGCAAGCCCAATGCTGCAGCACACAGAGTGTCTGTGTCCGTGTCCCACCGATCTCCCTCCCTGCAATTCCATAAAAATCCTCTTCAAAACACACGGAGATTTTTCCAAAGCCACTCGCTGACTTCCCTGAACCCTCACTGCTGTACAAAGTCCCTTTCCCAGAAGTTTTTCCTGAGGTTAGGAGCAGAACTTCTCCCAGGACTGAACCACGGTGCCGTTCCCTTTTCCTCCGTTCCTTTATCCCGTTTGACCCGGGGCTGGCAGAGCCCGAGCCCGCCCCAGGTCTCACTGCAGCCGTGGGATGAGAGCATTCACTGGATCTGTTCTCCAAATCCAACCCCAAACCATCCCAAACGAGCGGCTCCCACCGGAGCTGTTCCCGCTCGGGATCCAGGCAGGCTCGTTCGGGATTTTACCACATTTTACCACATTTTACCATATTTTACCGCTTTTACCCCTCCCTGGATCTGTCCTGATGGCCGGGGGGTCCAGCACTGCGCCAGGGCTCCATGGGTCCGTTGATTCCCGTGGCTCTGGAATTCCACCGGAATCAGGGCAGCAGTGGAAGGAACCCCCCAGGGTGTTACCCCCAAACCCCCGCCCTGGCACCAGGAACATCCCGGGAGGGGATTCCTGGCAGCTGAACCCCTGCAAGAGCCACCAGAGCAGCGTTCATCCCCCAAAGTCCCTTCCTCTGACCGCGAAAATCTGCCGACCCCAAAACCCGCCCACCCCAAAATTCTGCCGGCCCCAAAACCCGCCAATCCCAAAAACCGCTAACCCTAAAACCCATCCACCCAAAAAACCCACCCACCCCAAAAATGCGCTGACCCCAAAACCCGCGGGCCCCAAAACCCGCAGGACACAAAACCTACCGGTCCCAAAAACCTGCTCACCCCAAAAACCGGCCAACCCCTAAACCCACCTGTCCCTAAACCCGCCCACCCCAAAACCCACCTGTCCCTAAACGCCCCTGCCCCAAAACCCACCTGTCCCTAAACGCCCCTGCCCCAAAACCTGCCCACCCCAAAACCCACCTGTCCCTAAACGCCCCTGCCCCAAAACCCGCCCAACCCCTAAACCCACCTGTCCCTAAACCCGCCCACCCCAAAACCCACCTGTCCCTAAACCCACCTGTCCCTAAACCCACCTGTCCCTAAACCCACCCAACCCAAAACCCACCTGTCCCTAAACGCCCCTGCCCCAAAACCTGCCCTAAACCCGCCCGTCCCTAAATCCCCTGGCCCCCAAACCCGCCGGCCCCGCAGCCTCTGGCCCCGCAGCCGGAGCCGGAGCCGGAGCCCGCCCGGGCGGCGGAGCCTGGCGGGTCCCGCAGCGGTGCCGCAGCCCCGGGAGCAGCCGTGTGTCTCGCTTCGATGTGCTCGTGTGTGGGGTGGAGAAGGTGGCCCTGTCGTGCGTTGTTCGTGAGCTGTTCTTCCCCAGAGAGGTGTCCCATGTAAAATACGTCAGTGCAAAGTGTATATTTTATGTGAGAGGAAAATACATTTTAATAAAGGTAAAGCTTTGTTTAGCTGTAAAAAAAATGGCAACTGTTCAAGTGTACAGTAACTTCTTACTAATGTATGAAAATCTGTGATATTTTTGATTTGATTGTATTTGTATTGCCCAAATAAAACATTTTGGCTGTATTGTTCCTAACTCTTACCTTTCCTTCTTGAGGGGGGCGTGCATTTATTCCGCAATAATTGGCTTCATTCGGGGAAAGAGGAATGCCCAAATTTCCCGGAGTGAATTGGAGCTGCCCTGGGTGAACATCCCTCTTGTGGTGCAGCTCCTGCAGTGAATTCCGGGATGGATTTTCCCGCACCTCGCTGTTTACTGGTGAGAAAGGAACAATTCTGCAGCTCGGGCAGAGCTCCGGGAGAGCCCTGGAGGACTCAGCGAGGGGAACCCTGGGGACCGAGCTGTGACATCCCCGGGAGCGGTGGCATTTCAGCCTTAGGACAAAAAGGGGAGAATTCCACTGCCGGAGGGCAGGGCTGGGTGCGGTACTGGGCAGGAATTGTTCCCTGGGAGGGCGAGGAGGGCTGGGACGGAATTCCCAGAGCAGCTGTGGCTGTCCCTGGATCCCTGGCAGTGCCCAAGGCCAGGCTGGGCCGGGTTTGGGACAGAGGGAGGTGGCACAGGGCGGGATTTGATCCTCCCAACCCAGTCCGGGATCCCGGGATCCCCCCGAGCCCGGCAGTTTTGCTGGCACGAGCAAAGCTGGCCAGGAAAAGCTCCGAGGAAAACGCGTCCTGGTGATCCATAAATCCCTGCAGGGCAGATCCGGGAGCGGGGCAGAGCCGGGGAAGGGCCCGGAGGGGGAGGCAGAGCCGGGGAAGGGGCCGCCCGCGCCCCCGAGGCACAAAGACCCCGCTCCGAGCCCCCTCCGCATCCCCGCGTTTCCACGGCAACCCCGGGAACCAGGAGCGTTCGGAGCGTTCCCGTGGCAGGGGAAAATCATGGAAAAACGGGCTCAGAACAGGGCTGCCATTTCCAAAGGCCTGGGAACGCCTCGGGAACATCTGCGCGCTCCCGAAGTGCCTCACCTGCCCTGAACCGCGGCCGCCTGCGGGTGGGAGCCGGGAGGGGCACACGGAGGGTGTGGGGTGGGGAATATCCCGGGATCCCGGGGCTGTGCGAGTTCCCTGCCCAGGAGGATCCCGGGGCTGTGCGAGCTCCTGCCCGGCCTCGGCATTCCCGGGAACAGCCCAGGCACGGCAGCACTCCCGGGGAGTCGCTGCTTTCTCTCCTCAGGGTCATGAGAGCAAACCCAAAACGCGCGGTCTCAGGCAAACTCAAAACCCCTAAACCGGGTTCTCTAAATTTGTGTTCCTCCAAACCTCCGCGCCTCTGCAGCTGCGGGATTTGTTTAACCCTTTCCATGGACACCAGGCTGCTCACGCCAGGGAGCAGCACCAGCGCCGTGCTCCGGGCTCCTGTGGGATGGTGCCCCCCTGGAATTCCCTGTGGGTTTCCCAGCCCCACTGGAATTCCCTGTGGTTTTCCCAGCCCCCCTGGAATTCCCTGTGGTTTTCCCAGCCCCCCTGGAATTCTCTGTGGGTTTCCCAGCCCCACTAGAATTCCCTGTGGTTTTCCCAGCCCCACTGGAATTCCCTGTGGTTTTCCCAGCCCTCCCGGAATTCCCTGTGGTTTTCCCAGCCCCACTGGAATTCCCTGTGGTTTTCCCAGCCCCACTGGAATTCCCTGTGGTTTCCCAGGGCGCAGCCTGAGCTCCCTTCCCCTGCCCAGCGGAGCCTCCCTCACGCCGGGGAGGGGAAATCCCGGGAATTTCAGGATTTCTGTTCTGCTCACTGCTGCTCTGCCCCGGTTCCACAGCTCCAGAAACCCTTCAGGAGAGCGTCGGGCTGGCTCCATTTGATGGATGGCGCTGCCCCCGCTCTCGCATTTTCAGGTCCCTCATTACTGGTGGTGAAGAATTCAATTTCTGAGTGTGTAATAAACCTGCTGCTCCGGCCGCTGAATTGGGGCAGCGGTGCTGCTGTGCCCGGGCTGCAGAGCCAATGAAAGGGAGCAGGAAAAAGAGGAATATCAACAGTCCTGGCTTTGCACAGATAAGCTCAGCACACAGGTCATGCTTTAATTAATACAGGGAGAGCAAAGGAGGCTGCCTTAAAGAGAGAGTAAAGAATTCCTTGTGGTTATTTGTTTGTTCATTAGTTTCTGTGTCCCACACACATTTAACCATCTGTGTCCCTTACAGAATCCTCAGCTCTGAGTTCAAGCACCCCAAGAAAAAGGCACTTTGTGCATTTAATTCTGGAGGAGTGCAAAGTGCCCAAGAGCACTTTAATCACCACCTTTAATCACAAGAGGATCCTCTCTAATAATTATCCTTAGACTCAAATACTTAGGGTTAAACTCACCAAGAGTTCAATTTATTGTGCAATTTTTCCCACCAAAGGTCTTTGCAAATGAATTTCAAAAAGAGATGGGTGGGGTTGGGTGCTCTGAGGGTCTCAGTGGGGATAACAAAAATGTGCTTTGAGTAGCTTGGTCTGCAGGGAGTTAAATGGGGATCATACAGAGATATTGTACACATATATATAATTATAAATTCATATATATAAATATATATATATATAAATTTGTATCCTCAGTGGGGATAACAAAAATGTGGTTTGAGTAGCTTGGTGTGTAGGGAGTTAAATGGGGATCATATAGAGATGTTGTACACATATATATAAATTATAACTAGAACAGATTTTGGCTGCAATTACTTCTAGATGGTTTTGCTTCTTGCAAATGACAATTCCAGTGAGCCCCTGGGCCTGGCACCAGCAGCTCTTCCCTTCCAGGGCAGGGAACAGCTGGGAAGGGTCTGGAGCCCCAGGAGGGGCTGAGGGAGCTGGGAAGGGTCTGGAGAATTCCTGACAGAGCTGGGAAGGGGCTGAGCCTGGAGAAAAGGAGGCTCAGGGGGGACCTTGTGGCTCTGCACAGCTCCTGACAGGAGGGGACAGCCAGGGGGATTTGGGATCTGCTCCAGGAACAGGGACAGGAGGAGAGGGAACGGCCTCAGGCTGGGCCAGGGGAGGTTTGGGTGGATATTTGGGAATATTCCTTCCTGGAAAGGCTGCCCAGCCCTGGTGGCCTTGTAGGAGGTGGGGAATGGTTGGACTCCGCGGCTGAGGGGGCTTTTCCAGCCTGGACCACCTGGGTTCCATCAGCCCTGCCTGGAACACCCGAGCCTGAGCCCACCCCAGCCCGAGCCTGAGCCCACCCTGAGCTCTGAGCCCACCCCAGCCCCAGCTCTGAGCCCACCCTGAGCACTGAGACCACCCCAGCACTGAGCCCACCCCACCCTGAGCACTGAGCCCAGCCCAGCCCCAGCTCTGAGCCCACCCTGAGCACTGAGCCCAGCCCAGCCCCAGCTCTGAGCCCACCCTGAGCTCTCAGCCCACCCTAGCCCGAGCCTGAGCCCAGCCCAGCCCCAGCACTAAGCCCAGCCCAGCCCCAGCTCTGAGCCCAGCCCGTGCCCCTCGGGGCTGGCACGGGGGCATCCTCACAGCCCATCTCCTCCAGAGCAGCTCCCTCTCCCTCTGCCCGGGCCAGCAGGGCCCAGTTTCCCTTCACTCCCCACAAACAGCCCCTCTGCAGAATGCATTTCCGTGCTTTTCCTACCTGCAAACGCCAGCAGGAATTCCAATGGGATGTTTGGCTTGCTTGAGCAAACGCAGCCTTCATTAGTTGTTATTTTCCTGGCCATAGGCAGTGGTAAATCCCACACCAGACTTTTGTGACTGTGTGTAATAAACGCTGCCTGGAGGCCTGGGGCTGCCTTTAATAAGCACAAACCTTGCACTGTGCTGCCTCCCTGCCCTTTCTTCCCCAGGAGCACTCACTGCTGCTGCTGCTGCCGCCTCACGCTCCCCATCCTGCCTTTGCTGGCAGAAAGGATCAGTTTGCCAAGGTTCTGAAGGGAGATTGTTTTCTACACTTCGAAAAGGGGACCAAAACAACACAAAAACACCCCCGGTGTCTTTATTTGCTGCCTCTTTCCTCAGGAGAAGGAAAAGCCAGCGACATCTGGAGTGCTGGGGGAGCCCAGAACTGTTCTGTGGAAGAAGGAAATGCATCCTCATGTTGGCTGCAGTCGTGTCCTGCCCTCCCTGAACGTTCTTTGTGCTCTTCCTTACTTTTAATAAAACCTTTTTTGCCCAAACCCCAAAGTCCAGGCCCAAGGTCACCCAGGCAGCTCTGTCCCTGCGAGGTGTCCCTGCCCAGGGAAAGGTGCACCAGGAAAATCTGATTTAATCAGTGATGGGGACCCATAAACCATCACACATTTGAATGCAGAGTTATTTGTGGCTCTGGAGTGTCACTGATCACAGCCACAAACACAAGATGGGGCCCTGGGGAAGGATGTGGAGGCAGCTCATCCACAGCAGCTCCAGGTGGGAACAGTTCTGCCCTTCTCTCATCCCCACTGGCTGTCCTGAGCTGCAGGGACCCGCCGGGATCCCGGATCCATCCCCTGGCCCTGCACAGACACCAACAACGCCAGCCTTGTCCTTGTCCCCTTGCCCTGGGAATGGCCCTGCCCTGCCCTGGGAATGGCCCTGCCCTGGGGATGTCCCTGCCCTGGGGGTGTCCTTGCCCTGCCCTGGGGGTGTCCTTGCCCTGCCCTGGGGGTGTCCCTGCCCTGCCCTGGGGGTGTCCCTGCCCTGCTCTGGGGGTGTCCCTGCCCTGCCCTGGGAATGGCCCTGCCCTGCCCTGGGGGTGACCCTGCACTGGGAATGGCCCTGCCCTGCCCTGGGAATGGCCCTGCCCTGCTCTGGGGGTGTCCCTGCCCTGCCCTGGGAATGTCCCTGCCCTGCCCTGGGGGTGTCCCTGCCCTGCCCTGGGAATGTCCCTGCCCTGTCCTGGGGATGTCCCTGCCCTGCCCTGGGGGTGTCCCTGCCCTGCCCTGGGAATGGCCCTGCCCTGGGGATGTCCTTGCCCTGCCCTGGGGGTGTCCCTGCCCTGCTCTGGAGGTGTCCCAGCCCTGCCCTGGGGGTGTTCCTGCCCTCACCTGAGCAGACCCAGCTCAGGTGCTGACCCCAGGCAGTCCCAGGTCTCTCCTCCTGCAGCTCCCTCAGTCCTGCATTTGTCCCAGGCTGCAGTGACAGGAGCAGCTCTGCTGGCTTTGGCCATGGCTGGGATTCCCCTTGGAGCCCTCAGGCCCTTTGCCCCTCACTTTTCCCGGTAAATCCCATTTGTTCCCCCTGCCAGGCCCTCCCAGGATGTGCCTGGAGCTGATTTACCCCCCTGACAAAGCACAGCGAGTGCAGACCCTGCAAACAACAACCTGGACCCCTCAAACCCCACAGCCCCACGAGCTGGGAGCACAGAACCCAAAACAGCCCCAGGACAGTCGGGCACTGCCCAGGAGCCCCGGGAGCCCGAGGGGGCTGCGTGCTCACCTCCCCAGCCCAGCAGGGCCATCCCCAGCCTGTCCTGGAGCACCGGGACACTCCTCAGTGGGGACAGGACCCAGGAAAGCTCTCCCAGCCCCCGGGGAAACTGAGGAGAGCAAGGAGAGGGGAGCAGCCCGGGGCAGCTGTGGCTGAGGCAGAGGTGCCTCCCCTCGGGCACACCTTGCCCCGGGCACAGCCAGGAGCTCCCAGCCCGTGCCCTGCCCTTGGGTGTCCCCACGTCCCCCAGCAGGGACAGCCAGGGAACGTGGCTGCCCCCTGGCATCAGGCAGAGGGGCGAGGGTTCTGTGATCCAGAAAAAAGTTCATTGCTTAAAAACAGCTTTGAGAGCTTCAAGGGGAAAAAAAACAACCAGAATTTTGTCCCTTCTCCCTCCTGCAGAGGAGTAAGTTTTACACTCCAGAAATTGTCCGAGGATCAGCCAAATAAAAATTCTGGAATTTTTGAATTCTGGAAATTCAGGAATTCTGACTGAACTGCCTCTCCCCAGCAAACGCCTCCCAGTTAAAAACTCCCATTTTCCGCCTGGTTCCTCACTTTGGAGCATCCTTTCAGAGCAGGAACAGCTGCTCTTCCCCCCATTATTTTTTCCTTCCTTCTTCTATCAATACACTTTGCTTTGGCAATATGAAATCCCTATTTTTATCTGTCCAGCCCAGCCTTGCTTAGGCGTGCTGGGCTCGGAGTGGAGGCGATAAACCCACAGAAACCAGAGATAGCGGCAGAATTTGCCTTCTGTATTTTCATTTCTTCTCCTTCTGCCGAGCTTGAAATGCAAATTGAGGGGCCTGTGGTGTCGTGCTTAAAGCTAAACAAATGCAGCTTCAAGTCAGAAATGTTGTACAGAGCCAGAGGAGGCTCTGAGGGTTCCCAGGCCGGGCTGGAGCTGGGAAGTGCCACGGGAGGCACATTTCACCTGGAATGTGCCGTGTCAGGACAGCCCAGGCAGCAAATCCACCCCGGGCTGTGACACTGTGACTCTCTGACCCTTGGCTCAGGTGTGCCCAGCTGCTCACTGGCGCTTCCTGCCCCTCGTCATTGTCCCTACTCAGCCCTCATGGAATTCCTGCTGTTTTTCATATCCTGCATCTCATTTTGGCCCAGCCACCAGGAATTCCCACCGGTGTTTTTGTTTTCCCGAGGTTCCAGAAGCCAGAGGGTCCCAGGGGAATGGGAGCTCCCCTCACTGTCCCAACCACCTCCTCTGCTCTGGGAGAGGGACAGGACCCTGCTGGGGCTGCCTCGGGCTGGGGGGACACTTCTCCTGCCAAAACTGAAGGCTTGGCTTCAGAGGAGCCACTGGAGCAGGTTCATCCATTGCTGAGGGATTCAGGGACCAGGGCAGGGCTGGCACTGCTGAGACATCGCCAGTCCTGGGGCAGGGTGGGGACCCTCAGGACAAGGGAGACCCCGAGGGGCTGCAGCGTGTCCAGGGCAGGGAACGGAGCTGGGAAGGGAATGGAGAATCCCTGAGGGAGCTGGGAAGGGGCTGGAGAATCCTTGAGGGAGCTGGGAAGGGTCTGGAGCCCCAGGAGGGGCTGAGGGAGCTGGGAAGGGGCTCAGCGTGGAGAAAAGGAGGCTCGGGGGGCCCTTGTGGCTCTGCACAGCTCCTGACAGGAGGGGACAGCCGGGGGGGTCGGGCTCTGCTCCAGGGACAGGGACAGGAGGAGAGGGAACGGCCTCAGGCTGGTCCAGGGGAGGCTCAGGGTGGGCAGCAGCAGGAATTTCCCCATGGAAAGGGGGCTCAGGGACTGGCACTGCCCAGGGAGGTTTGGGGTGCCCATCCCTGGAGGTGTCCCAGGAATTCCTGGAGGTGGCACTGAGGGCTCTGGGGACAGGGTGGGGATGGGGCACAGCTGGACTCTGATCCTGGGAGGATTTTCCAGCCCGGCTGGTTCAGGGGCTCTGGGATTGTGCCCAGGGCAGGGGAGCAGAGGGAGCAGCCCCTCCCCATGGACAGGAGCTCCTGTGCCCTGCTGCTGCCAGGGACAGGCCCCAGCGCCGGGCAGTGACAGCCCTGGGACCAAAATTCACCTCTGGCCTCTGATCCCGGAGGCTGCTTCAGAACCAGGATGACACAAAGGTCAGAAGCCACAGCTCTGATTTCCAGCTGCCTCCTGGGCTCCTCTGGAGAGGGAAGAGTTCAACCTTGAAGCTCCCCTCACACCTCTGTGGCTCCATCTCCTTTTCTGAGGATTGTTCAATAACAACAAATCCGATTTCCCCTCAGCAGCCGGCGACGTTCTGCTTCTTAGAAATACTTAAGAAGAAAGGGATCATAAAATATTGAACATATCACACAAGAGCTGCGTGTAGGACTCCAGTACTCTGAAATACACTTATTTTTTTTCTCCTGAACAGAAACTCATAGTAAGGAACAAGAACATAAAAGGAGCAATAACAGATAACACAGGGCTGAGAAATTGTTTCTTTGAATATTAGAGGAAGGTACTTTTGATAAATGAAGTGCTGGTACTGCCTGCCCCAGAAGGATGTGCCAGGTTAAACCTCAGCGTTCTCCTCCCAGCCGGGGTGTGAGGCAGGGCTGGGGGGGACAGGGCAGGGCCTGGGGTGGGATCATCCAGGGAAGGGCTGGGTGGAAATGCAGCAGCAGGAGCTGCTGGGACCCCGGGACTGCCCAGGGCTGGGCACGGCCACGGGATGGGGTGAGGGGTGGCACAGGGGTGACACAGCACAGGGGTGAGGGGTGGCACAGGGGTGGCACAGGACAGGGGTGAGGGGTGGCACAGGACAGGGGTGAGGGGTGGCACAGGGGTGACACAGGACAGGGATGAGGGGTGGCACAGGGGTGACACAGGACAGGGGTGAGGGGTGGCACAGGGGTGACACAGGACAGGGGTGAGGGGTGGCACAGCACAGGGATGAGGGGTGGCACAGGGGTGGCACAGCACAGGGGTGAGGGGTGGCACAGGGGTGGCACAGCACAGGGATGAGGGGTGGCACAGGACAGGGGTGAGGGGTGGCACAGGGGTGACACAGCACAGGGGTGAGGGGTGGCACAGGACAGGGGTGAGGGCTGGCACAGGTCTGAAGGGTGTCACAGAAGTGAGAGGTGTCACAGCACAGGTGTGAAGGGTGTCACAGGTGTGAGGGGTGGCACAGATGTGACACATCTTCCTGGCAGAGCAGTGACAGCACAGGGACACCCAGCAATGCACCCGTGAAATCCAGGAGTGGAAGCACGTGGAATGACAGAATTCCCAGGGTTGGAAAGGCCCTCCAGGATGACTGAGCACATCCATCCCCAGCACTGCCAGGGCCAGCCCTGCCCCGTGTCCCCAGGTGCCACATCCACAGGGCTTTGAAATCCCCCAGGGACGGGGGCTCAGCACTGCCCTGGGCAGCCGTGCCAGGGCTGGGCTGCCCTTTCCAGGAAGGAATTTTCCTCCTTTGCTCCAGGCTCAGCCCCTTCCCAGCTCCCTCAGCCCCTCCTGGGGCTCCAGACCCTTCCCAGCTCCATTCCCTGCCCTGGACAGCTCCAGCCCCTCCACCTCTCCTGTCCTGAGGGCCCAGAAGTGCCCCCAGTCCAAGCCCAAAGCCCACCCTCCCCTCCTGGGGCAGCCACAGTTCCGATTTTCTGTGCAAGAGCAGCAGCACGGAGGTCACGGGAGGTGGAAATTCCTCAGCAGCAACCTGAGCCCAGGAGGAAAAAATGCACAGAACTCCAGATGAAGAAGAAATAGTGCTAAAAAGATCATCCAACTCTTCCTCCTTTCCTCCTCTTACTTCATAAATCATTTTGTTTATGTAAGGCAGAACAATAAAGCAGCCCAGATTTAGAAAACATTTTTTCCTGTCAACGAGCAGAATGATTGATGCTGTGCAAAACCAGTATCTAAGTAGGAAAAAAAGCTTTCAGGGATGATTTACTGAAACCCACCGAACAATTGGGTTTGGATGGCGAAAAATAGCAACTCCTGAGACTAAATTAATTAATGAAATATTTGGGAATGGCCTTGAGCAGTTAGAACAAACAGAAGGGGGGGAAATGGCAGGAGATTGTCTTCAATTCCAACCTACTCCACATTATAAAGGAAATTAGTTAAGAATAACAATGTAGCCCAAATACCTGGAGACAGAAGAGGAGCCTTGAAGAGTGGAGTCTTATCACTGAGGCCTTTAGTTTTATATTCCCTTTTTCCAGCCCCTGCACTGCCCAGGGTGCAGCTCTGAGCTCACCCTCAGGGTCACTGCACAGCAGGGACACAAAACAAATCCTTCTCCTGCTGCACACCAGGGACAACTTTCAGCCCAAAAGCACAAACAGGGGTGGCTGGAGGGAGAACAAGAAGGATGGGACCTCACAGCCTGGAGCTGGAACTGGACAATTAAACCCCAATATAAAAATGGACCAAAACTTATAAAGTGTAAGATCTCATGACTGGCCAGCCATTTTGTGACCATTTTGTGCCCATTTTGGGCCCATTTTGTGCCCATTTTGGGTCCACCTTGGGTGTAGCCCTGGCCAGGCCCTGTCCTGCCCAAGGTGTACCCTAAAGTCCTTTCAATAAATATCAAATTTATTCTCCAGCCCTGCCCAGTCTCTGTCCCAGCCCAGCCTTCCCAGGCATCACCAGCAGCAGGAGCTGCAGCCAGGGCTGGGCTCCCGGGGGTCCCCGCTGTCCCTGGGCTCCCAGGGGACCCCGCTGTCCCTGGGCTCCCGGGGGTCCCCGCTGTCCCTGGGCTCCCGGGGGTTCCCGCTGTCCCTGGGCTCCCGGGGTCCCCGCTGTCCCTGGGCTCCCGGGGGTCCCCGCTGTCCCTGGGCTCCCGGGGGTCCCCGCTGTCCCTGGGCTCCCAGGGATCCCCGCTGTCCCTGGGCTCCCAGGGGTCCCCGCTGTCCCTGGGCTCCCGGGGGTCCCCGCTGTCCCTGTGCTCCCGGGGGTCCCCGCTGTCCCTGGGCTCCCGGGGGTCCCCGCTGTCCCTGGGCTCCCAGGGGTCCCCGCTGTCCCTGTGCCTCCTGCACTGCCATTCCTGGGAATTGGAGCTCTCAGGGAGGCTCTGCAGCTCCACGGGCACAGGGCTCCGAGGAATGGGGTGGGGACGCTGCCAGGCTGGCGGGACAGGGACCTGCCCTCAGCCAGGGAGGGGACAGGGGGATTTCCCTCTCCTGGGGTGGCTGGGAATGCAGATTAAACTGGGATGTTTGTCCTGGCCAGTCCCAGTGTCTGTAGAAACACGAGCCTGCCCACTTGGCTGGGAATATTTTGGGAGCTGCCTGGCCCAAGATGATTTTTCTCTGTGCTCAGCTTTGAAGCCTTGGCAACACACAAACTCTGCATTGATTCCTTTCAGCTCCTGCCTGGCTGAAAATCTGTTCCATGGGTTAAACATCAAACTGAGAGCTGCCAGCTCCTGCCTGTGACCCAAACCTTCCTGGGATTGTCTTGGGTTGCAGTGCAGGGTGTAACCAGCAGTGTGTGCTCTGTCCCCAGCTGTTAAACCCAGCTGGGGCAGGGCTCTTTATCCCTTCCAGGACCCATCCTTCCTCCAGGGGATCTCTGCTGTCCAGGGGCCATCGAGGCTCCCTGCAGGGCTGATCCAATTCCATCACCCCAGTCTGACCCGGGAATCACAGCCCCACATGATGGGAGGGCTGAAAAAGTCCTGGCAGACCATGGGGTCCAGTCATTCCCAAGCACTGCCAAGGCCACACTGCCCGTGTCCCCAAGTGCCACCTGCACAGGGCCTGAAATCCCCCCAGGGATGGGGACTCAGCACGGCCCTGAGCTGCCCTTTCCAGCAGGAATATTCCCAAATATCCGCCCTGGGCAGGGTGCCAGGCCTGGGCAGCCCTCTCCAGCAGGAATATTCCCAAATATCCACCCTGGGCAGGGTGCCAGGCCTGGGCAGCCCTCTCCAGCAGGAATATTCCCAAATATCCACCTGGAGCCTCCCTGGCCCAGCCTGAGCCCTTTGGGGTCCCTGGCTGGGCCCCTCCAGACCCGTTTGTCACCCGCCTCAGGGACTGCCAGGCTCTCATCCCTCTCTGAGGCTTCCAGAGAAGGATTTGGTGCTGTTTCCCACAGGATTCATACCCAGGCTCCATCTCCTCCAGGTGAGGAGCAGTCCCTGCACTCCTCCCGTCCTGCTGGATGTGGATCTCAATCTCCAGGAGTCTCCACGCAGAGCCCATCACTGCAGGAACCAGCCTTGAACTCAGAGCAGTGACTCAGGAGTGCCTGAAATCAAAACACGCTGACAATAATCCCTTTTCCTCTCCCCCCTCCCTGCTCCCCCAGCTCCGAGCTGTTCCAGGCTCCGTGTCCTGCCTCTGAGCAGGATTTTTGTTTCCCATGGATCTCCAGCTCTCAGATTCACTCTCCTGGCGTCGCTGAGAATGAAGCTTGAAATACAGAGATTTCTTCAAGGCAGGATTTATGTGAGTTTAACTAAGACCCGGAGAATAATAGCTACACTGTCTTGAGGAGAAATGATTTTTACCTTCAATATTTTGTCTGGCTATGTCTGAAGAACACGAAACGCTTCCCAGAAAGCCGTTCTCACAGAGAATGCCAGCCCCAGCAGAAACCTCTGGGTTTTGCTGGAAAGCATTCCTGTCTCCCTGCCCCAGGTACCCCGGCAGCTGTGTGCAAAATCCACCCCTGGCTGGAGCTGCAGAATGGAGCTGAGACTCCACTGGGCAGGGGAAATGGAAACAGATCTGATCTGATCCTGGAACGGAGGGGAGGGGGATGATGTGCATTGTCATGGGAAAATACAGCTAAAATCCTGGAATGGAGGGGAGGGGGATGATGTGCATTGTCATGGGAAAATACAGCTAAAATCAAACAGCAGGGATGCAATGAGCAAAGGGAATTAATGGGCATTCTGATACATGCCCAAAGCAGAGGGCTCGGGCTAGAAAGTGGATTTAGGGCTGACTGTGTGCTCCAGAGCTGGTTTAACTGGTGAGATCTCAGAACCCCAGAATCCCAGACTGGTTTGGGTTGGGAGGGACCTCAAATCCCCCCCAGTGCCACCCCTGCCATGGCAGGGACACCTCCCACTGTCCCCGGCTGCTCCAGCCTGGCCTTGGGCACTGCCAGGGATGCAGGGACAGCCACAGCTGCTCTGGGCACCCTGTGCCAGGGCTGCCCACCCTCCCAGCCAGGAATTCCTTTCCAAGAAGTTTCCTCTTGTATTTCTCACCCCTGGATCCCGATGTCCTTGGTTTATGATAAATTCCAATGCATTAATTGAAACCATAGGTTCATTTTTCATTTTAACTCCTTTCCACACATCCCTGGGACGTTTTTAATCAATTACCAAACCTCTCTCCCTGTGTGACTCAGTTTGCCTGCCCCTGGAGCTCAGCCAGTCCCCCACCAGCACGAGCAGCCTGGTGCCAGCAGCTCACACGGAGGGACTGGATTTCTGTGCTGTGTTAGAGGCAGGGCTGGGCAGGAGGGATCTGCCGGGTTTTAGGGGATTTAGGAGCTGTGGCTGTGCAGGTCTCTGCTGCTCTGTGCATTCCCCCACACTGTGCTAAGGCTCTTCCCACAGAGCTCCTCTTCCACACAGCCCATAAACCTCACAATTTATTTATCCATTCCCCCCAGTGATGCTCGGGACCTGCTGGAAACAACGTTTGTTTTCATTTTTTCATTTTATTTTCTTTTTTTTTTTCCATTTTTTAGCAGCTTCTCGGCAATATAACATTTCCCAATGTTAACACCACCAGCAGCAACTGTAAATGCTGGTGAGGAGCCAGAGCTCAGCCCTCCTGCTTCAGCACATGGAATTTATTTCCCTGCCCTCAGCCCTGACTCAGCCCATCCCTGTCCTGCCCAGAACCACGGAGTTAATGGATTAGCAGGGCAGGAACAGCTAATTACTGGAACATCAATATCTTCAGGCTTTGGAGGATCAGAGGTCGCAGAGAAATAGATGTGGGTCTAAATCAAGGCTTTGATTGTGAGCTCATCCTAAAGAGTAATTATCAGTGAGTGTCAGTGCGTGTAGTAACTGCTAATTACGGGCTGTGGGGCAAAACTTCTGCTCCAGCAAGGAACTTCACTGGAGTTCCTGCTGGAGACTGAGATCAGCTGGCCTCTACAGAATCACAGAATCATTCAGGCTGGAAAATTCACCGAGCCCATCCAGCCCAGCCATCCCCAGCACTGCCAAGGCCACCGCTGCCCCGTGTCCCCAAGCGCCACCTCCACACAGCTTTTAACCCCCCAGGGACGGGGGCTCAGCTGTGCCAGGTGAGGGTCAGGTTCTGTACCTGGGGAAATTCCTGGGAAGGGCTGTGCATCCCTGGCCCTTCCCTCTCCTCCTGTCCCTGTTCCTGGAGCAGATCCCAAACCCCCCCGGCTGTCCCCTCCTGTCAGGAGCTGTGCAGAGCCACAAGGTCCCCCTGAGCCTCCTTTTCTCCAGGCTGAGCCCCTTCCCAGCTCCCTCAGGGATTCTCCAGACCCTTCCCAGCTCCCTCAGCCCCTCCTGGGGCTCCATTCCCTCCCCAGCTCTGTTCTCTGGACACGCTGCAGCCCCTCGGGGTCTCCCTTGCCCTCCCAGAATGGCAGCAGGTGACACCAGGGTAGGGATTTATTGCTTCCACAACCGGGACATGTTCTAATTATTGATGGGAAGGGCCTGTAACACCACTGCTACAAAAAAAAAAGTGCCTAAATAACAGCCCAGCTTTTCCAGACCCCGTGGAATCAGATTCCCACAATGGTTTGGGCTGGGAGGGACCTCAGAGCCCACCCAGTGCCACCCCTGCCATGGCAGGGACACCTCCCACTGTCCCAGGCTGCTCCAAACCCTGTCCAGCCTGGCCTGGGGCACTGCCAGGGATGCAGGGACAGCCTCAGCTCCTGTGGAAGATTCCTCTGGAGGAAGCTCTGGAAGTGTCTGGCACGAGTGAAGACCCCCATTGATCCCCTCAGTAAATGAATCCGATCTGTGGAGCACAGATTGATCCAAACATTGGAATTTCCCTGTGTAAATGTCAGGACTCTACAAACAGTGATCAGTGAGAGACAGGATGAGCACTGGGGGGTGTAAAGGCATTTTGGGGAAATAACTGGGAACAGCGGGCACTGGTTCCCAGGGACCTGCCCTGCTGGGAGCTCGGTCCCCTGGCTCTGGGGAGAGGGGCAGTGAGACCCTGGAGCACCAGGAGCTGCTGGGGAAGCACAAAGAGCTGCAGGAGCTGGGGGAAAGAGAGGGGAAATGGGAGCAAGGGAAGAACAGGCCAAAAGAAAGAGAGTAATTGTGAGCAAGAATATTCCCGTTGCAAATGGAACATGAGGAACTGCACAGGACGAGAGTTTTGTTCTGAACACACTCAGATGGAACCTTAATTACTCAAATCTTTACATTTCTATCAACGGCATTAATGCACTTTGCCATTTAATTGTATAAAGCCATCCTTTACAAGAGTATCTGTACTTTCTAAAATAAATCGTGCTTTTGATTTAAAAAACCCCTCAACATCCCATGAAAAGCTCCAGATGGATTCCCATGGAGAGTTGCTGGAGTCCCTCTCCCTTTGAGCAGGTCCTCGGCAGAGCCTGGCTGCAGCTGCTGCTTTACACCCTGAATATTCACCAGGAGGGGCTGGGGGCTGGCCCAGCACGGGGCACCCCCAGCCCACCCAGCCCCACCCAGCCTCACCCAGCCTCGCCCAGCCCCACCCAGCCCCACCCAGCCCCACCCAGCCCCACCCAGCCCAGCCAGCCCCACCCAGCCCCACCCAGCCCCACCCAGCCTCACCCAGCCCCACCCAGCCCCACCCAGCCCCACCCAGCCCCACCCAGCCCACCCAGCCTCACCCAGCCCACCCAGCCCAGCCAGCCCCACCCAGCTCCACCCAGCCCCACCCAGCCCAGCCCCACCCAGCCCCACCCAGCCCACCCAGCCCCACCCAGCCTCACCCAGCCCAGCCAGCCCAGCCAGCCTCACCCAGTCCATCCAGCCCCACCCAGCCCCACCCAGTCCACCCAGCCCCACCCAGCCAGCCCCAGCCAGCCCCACCCAGCTCCACCCAGCCCCACCCAGCCCCACCCAGCCCCACCCAGCCCCACTGCCCGGGCACGGGAACCCCTCCCTGGAGCAGGAGTGCCAGGAAAGGAAGGAGGAACAGTTCTGGAATGGCTCAGGCTGGAAAGGAGCTCCCAGCTCACCGGTCCAGCCTTTTGTGGAGCGCCACTGTGGCCACTGGACATGGCCACAGGGACACGGCCACGTCCCCGTCCTCTGAGCAGCTCCAGGGAGCTGAGAGGGCGCTGGCCTTCCACACCAGCCAGAACCTGTGATTTCATGAACTCCGCCTCCTTGGAATTCTGGGAATTCTTCTATTTTCTTTTATTTTTTTTTCTTTAGTAAGAGATGAAACCAGAGCTCAGTGTGACCCCACAGGGTTTGTGTGGGAGCAGCACCCGCAGGGGTTTGGGGCCAGCCCTGCCTCTGCTGGGAGCCCACTCCGACCAAAAACAAATCCCCACGTGGCTGTTTCTTACAAATTCAAATGGAAATAGAGACAGAGGTTTTTATTTCTGCCTTCTGAGCATATTTCAGAATTTTAACGGGAGCATTTTATTGAAAATCAGAGCGATGAATCATTCATGGCCAACAAGTGACTCCCACTGGTTGGCAGAGTGGCCCGAGCTTGGCTTTCCACTGGCAGCAAATAAAGCAGCGCTCAGTGAGCCCAGACAGGCTGTCCTGAAGGCACCCAGGAAGCAAAACCAGGTGGATTTTTGGGATTCAAAAAAAGTTATATATTTTGTCATTTTTTCCCCTTTTTTGAGTAATGAATGGAGCTGTTCAGAGGCAGTGGTAATGCCGGGGGTGCTGGGTCAGTGAGGGGCTGTCACTGTGTCACTGTCCTGTCCCTGGGACACCTGAGGGGCACAGCCCTGCCTGAGGGACAGCTGGAGGGGGGAACTGTCACTGTCACTGTCACTGTCACTGTCACTGTCACTGTCACTGTCACTGTCACTGTCACTGCAGTGCCTGGCACCAGCAGCACCCGGCTGGGCACCCCCAGAGGAACAGGGAGGGTGGGAGCACCCATGGGAGACACTGGAGAGGAGATTCGAGGAGAGGAGATTCGAGGAGAGGAGATTCGAGGAGAGGAGAGGAGAGGAGAGGAGAGGAGAGGAGAGGAGAGGAGAGGAGAGGAGAGGAGAGGAGAGGAGAGGAGAGGAGAGGAGAGGAGAGGAGAGGAGAGGAGAGGAGAGGAGAGGAGAGGAGAGGAGAGGAGAGGAGAGGAGAGGAGAGGAGAGGAGAGGAGAGGAGAGGAGAGGAGAGGAGAGGAGAGGAGAGGAGAGGAGAGGAGAGGAGAGGAGAGGAGAGGAGAGGAGAGGAGAGGAGAGGAGAGGAGAGGAGAGGAGCTCCAGTGTCCCTGCACCTGTCTGCATCCCCAGGGGCTCGGGAACGGTGCTGCCATAGCCATGGCAACGTGCTGAGAGTGCTCCAGAGCCCTGAGGCTGCGGGAGGCAGCGGGACACGGGCAGGGATTGGAACCACAGGGTCACACAGGGATCGGAACCACGGCCCGCCCGGGCTGGGGAGGCACTGGGGGGCTCTGGGAGGGAGGGGGGCATGGCCTGGGTGTGAGCTGAGGGGGGTCACACAGAGCCGTGGTGACCTGATCCCCTCTGGGGACAGAACTGCCTCACCTGGGCACCTCCTGCACCCACCTCTGCCTCACCTGGGCACCTCCTGCACCCACCTCTGCCTCACCTGGGCACCTCCTGCACCCACCTCTGCCTCACCTGGGCACCTCCCGGGATGCTCCTGCACCCTCCTCTACCTCACCCCGTGTCTGCATTGTCCCATTGGTACAAGGTTGTCCTCGGGGCTGTTCAGCCCCTTCAGCCAAACTCCTCCTCTTTGTTTGGCTGGTTGGTTGTTGGTTTATTTTGGTAAAACACCAGTTGGAGAGGAAGCCAAATGTTTCGTGTTGGTGAGATGCAAGAAGCAGAGAGCAGCAGTGAACTGCGGGTGTGAGGAGTCACTGCAGCACCCAGAGGAGCCAAGTGCTGCCCTCAGAGTTCGGTGCAACTCAAGGCCTTCAACAAGAAGAGGGCTCAGAGTAATAATATTTTAGTTAAAATTAGTGCGAAAACTTGTCGGTGTGGTTTCTTTTGGAATTGTTCCTTACCCTTTAGATGTTGCACTGGCACACTCCCATGGACTGGGAGCCGTGTGAACAGACTGCAGCACTTGTTAATGGAGGCAGATTGCCAGGGGAAGAGATGCTTTGGCAAATGCGTTTCATTTACGAGAACAGAGCAGAAGATCGTGGTACAACCCGGCTGCTGTGAAGGGGTTAATTATTTCTGCGCCCAAATTACACTTTTGCCAACTTCACACCAAATTTCAGGGAGTGAACTTGAAATTGGCAGGAGTGACTGGACCTGCAAAGCCTTTCTGGAGCACTGCAGGGGCAGGAGGGGGAGGAGGGTTTGAAAGCAAAGAAACCTCCCCAGGAGGAGCTGCAGCCTCCAGGGAGGGACATTCCTGGAGAGGATGAGCCAGGAATTCCAGGAATTCCTCCTTTGTGAGGAGAGCAGCACACAGCAAAGGTTAATCACATCTTGTTTTCCTTGACAACCGCTCCCTAAATGATGAACCTTCTCCAACCTGGTTTTTGCAAATATATAAATTAGATCTTCTTCATACCTGCCTCACCTTTACTCCTACACTCGCCCATTAAATGCTTCTGCTCCAAGAAATTAGTGATCAAAATCAGGTTCTTTGAAACACAGCAATTAATGTTGTCAGTGGGGGCATTGTTTATCCTGCATCTCACCTCTGAGGTCCAAACACGCCTTTGAAATGTGTAAATATTGGCATTTTCTATGTCTTGTTTTTCTGGAGCTCATGGCCTCCCTTCAGGAGCAGGCCTAGAGGAGAGGATCCCTGCTTTTCCTGCTTTTCCTGCTGTTCCTGCTTTTCCTGCTGGAGTGCCTCTCCCGGGGCGCCACGGGGGCGCAGAGCCCGGCAGCATCACTCCCCAATATCCCCAACACCCCGGGGCCATCCCTGCTCCTGCCCCCCTGCACTGCGGGCCGAGGGCTGGAAACGCCTCCTGTGCTTCCCACAGACACGGGAACAAAAAAAATCCAGAGGGGGAGCAGGAGGAGGCTGTGGTGTCCTCACAGAATGATCTGCACCAGCAGCGCGCTGCAAAAGGAACAGAACACAAGGGTTTGTGGTTCTTCTCTTGTCTGACAGACTCCTCTGATTCCTGAGGGGAATCCTGCAGCCCTCTCCTCAAAGACATCCCAGAGGAGGGGAACAGAAGGAGAAGTGAAAGGAAAACAGTGATAAGCAAGCACAATCTCTGCTCTAAACCTCACCCCTTGCTTGAGAAGCTCTGCAACCAAGCATGGCACCAAAACAAACCACGGGAAACCGACTGTCCATAGGCATCCTACAGCCAGCACCGCCTGGACTGCACCCAAACCCCACACCTGGCACTGCCTCAGGGGGTTTGGTGACTCTGGGTTCCACCCAAACCCCACACCTGGCAGTGCCTATGGGCTCTGGGTTCCACCCAAACCCCACACCTGGCACTGCCTCTGGGCTCTGGGTTCCACCCAAACCCCACACCTGGCACTGCCTATGGGCTCTGGGTTCCGCCCAAACCCCACACCTGGCACTGCCTCGTGGGGTTTGTGGCTCTGTGTTCCACCCAAACCCCACACCTGGCACTGCCTCTGGGCTCTGGATTCCACACCAGCCCCACACCTGGCACTGCCTCTGGGCTCTGGATTCCACACCAGCCCCACACCTGGCACTGCCTCTGGGCTCTGGGTTCCACCCAAACCCCACACCTGGCACTGCCTCTGGGCTCTGGGTTCCACCCAAACCCCACACCTGGCACTGCCTCAGGGGGTTTGTGACTCTGGGTTCCACACCAGCCCCACACCTGGCACTGCCTCAGGGGGTTTGTGGCTCTGGGTTCCACCCAAACCCTACACCTGGCAGTGCCTCTGGGGTTTGTGGCTCTGGGTTCCACACCAGCCCCACACCTGGCACTGCCTCTGAGGGTTTGGTGACTCTGGGTTCCACCCAAACTCTGGATTTCACCCTAACCCAAACCTGGCACTGCCTATGGGGTTTGTGGCTCTGGGTTCCACCCAAACCCCACACCTGGCACTGCCTCAGGGGGTTTGGTGACTCTGGGTTCCCCCAAACTCTGGATTACACCCTTACCCTGACCCAAACCCCACACCTGGCACTGCCTCGGGGGGTTTGTGGCTCTGTGTTCCACACCAGCCCCACACTGGCAGTGCCCCGGGGGCTGTGCCCCCTCCACTGCCCTGCACAGCCCCACATCCCCCGTTCCTGCTGGTCCCAGGAGCAGCACACAGAGCCCGGGGCAGCCGAGCCCCCCCTGCTCTGCAATCCCAGCAGCTCAAACCAGAGCCCACAGATCGCCCTGCTGGGAGCACTGAGCTCCTTTAGCTCCCAGAGCTGAAATTATTATTATTATTGTGTCTTGGAAGGCATCAACAATGTATTAAGTGCTTTAAAGTGATGCTTAAAGACCCGAGCTGCTGAGTGAAGAGCGTGGCACGAAGGCAGCGCCCCGGGAAGGGCTGGGCAGGGCTGCAGGCACAACCTGCCTTTAATTACCTGCCTTTAATTACCTGCCTTTGATCCTCCTGGCCTCGGCACCACTCCGTTTTTCTTCGGGAAGCTGATTTCCAGGGCTCGCTGGTAGGAACTGGCTGTCTAGAGCTGGGCCAATTAAACAGTTTTCTGCACATTGATTCATTCTCAACTGCTCGCTTTCATTACGGTAAAATGATGGCTGATGTATTTCTCATTTACCGGGTTATTATCAATTCCTCGCCCTCGTCTGAAGGCCAAATGTGCCGTGATGGAAACAGGAATCCAATAAAAGTGTTCACAAGCTGTTGGGATGCAAGGGGAGATATTCAAATGGAGCTTTGTGGGAGGAACACGGGAAAAGAGGAGCAGCACAACAGAAACCCCTGAGCAAAGCTGCTCATTCAGTGAGGGGAGTATCCTGGAAAGTCACAGGACTGGATGCTGGGTTGTGTCTGGGGACTCCAGGTCCCCCCTTGTCCACCTGGGATTTGCTTTAGTCATAAATTAAAGGTTTGGGGCTATTTTTCAGTTCCCAGTTGGCTTTTCAGCTTTTAATCTGAGCTGTGGCTGTCCCTCCATCCCTGGCAGTGCCCAAGGCCGGGTTGGACACCGGGGCTGGAGCAGCCTGGGACAGTGGGGAGCTGTCCCTGCCATGGCAGGGGTGGTTTAATGTCCTTCCCAACCCAAACTGCTATGGGATTCCTTTAAATTTCCTAAATATTAAACGAGCAGGGTTTAGCACACAGATTTCCTTCCGACATTCCTGCCCAGCCAACATTTTTGGATGCGGAGAAGGACATCACAGCAGAATCCCTTCCATCATCGTTAATTCACTCCCCACTGGTTTTCTCTCCCTGACACGGCACTTTCTGATGGATATTCCCACTTTTGTGAAAGGCTTTTTCCCTGAGGGCACCCGGGAATGAGCGGGCTCCGGGCTGTTCCCTCCCTGGAGACCCGGGGTGGTGCCTGCCGGTCCGGAGCGGGCAGGGAATAATATTGGGAATAATACTGGGAATAATATTGGGAATGATATTGGGAATAATACTGGGAATATCCCGCTGCTGCTCCTGCTGCGCCAGCAGCTCCGAGGACAATCCCTGCTCCGGCCCCAGGGCCAGCCCCACGCGGTGCCATTTCGTATCGCTCCGCTGATATTTAAAGCGTTCCCTGGAAAAGCGGGCTGTTTTTCCATGGAAAACACGCGTTCCTCCAGTGCCACCTGCTGCACTGGCAGGACGCGGCAGCGGGGAATCCTCCGGGAGCCTCACTCCGAATCCCTGCGCAGCCCTGCCCCGGCACAGAACACAGCCCTGTCCCTCCTGATTCCCGGGACATTCCCGGGACATTCCTGGGGCGGGATTGGCACCGCCCCGGCACAGAACACAGCCCTGTCCCTCCTGATTCCCGGGACATTCCTGGGACATTCCCGGGGCGGGATTGGCACAGAACACAGCCCTGTCCCCTCTGATTCCCGGGACATTCCCGGGACATTCCCGGGCGGGATTCGCTCAGAACACAGCCCTGTCTGTCCTTCCTGATTCCCGGGGACATTCCCGGGGCGGGATTCGCACAGAACACAGCCCTGTCTGTCCTTCCTGATTCCCGGGGACATTCCCGGGGCGGGATTCGCACAGAACACAGCCCTGTCCCCTCTGATTCCCGGGGACATTCCCGGGGCGGGATTCGCACAGAACACAGCCCTGTCCCCTCTGATTCCCGGGGACATTCCCGGGGCGGGATTGGCACAGAACACAGCCCTGTCCCTCCTGATTCCCGGGGACATTCCCGGGCGGGATTCGCACAGAACACAGCCCTGTCCCCTCTGATTCCCGGGGACATTCCCGGGCGGGATTCGCACAGAACACAGCCCTGTCCCCTCTGATTCCCGGGGACATTCCCGGGGCGGGATTCGCACAGAACACAGCCCTGTCCCTCCTGATTCCCGGGGACATTCCCGGGGCGGGATTCGCTCAGCCCCTGCGCACCGCGGCTGCCCCAGCGCTGCTTTACACTTCCATAAATAAACAGCAGCAGCGCTGTCATCTCCTCGTCACCCCGGGAGTGAGACAAACCAGCTCCAGAACCACTTCCCAGAGGATTTTTCCACAGGATGTGGCTTCAAGGAGGGAGAGAATAAAAGCGGCCAGGAAGGCAACACGTGCTGTGAACACAGGGACGCGACTCGGGGCGCTGGGGCACCTCAGCTCTGCAGATCCCGGCAGATATCCCAGCCCAAAGAGCAGGAGGGGATCGGAGGGGTTGGAAGGAGAGCACTGGGGATGGGCACAGCCACAGCGCCCGGGGGACACCCAGGGAACAGAGGGGAACGTCCCAGTGCTGGCACAAACCACGGCAAGGGGCATTAATCCAAATTAACAGCATTTATGGGCTGGGTGGGAAAGGAGATTGAATCCCACCCATCCCACCCTGCCCTGGCAGGGACACCCCCACTGTCCCAGGCTGCTCCAGCCTGGCCTTGGGCACTGCCAGGGATCCAGGGGCAGCCACAGCTGCTCTGGGCACCCTGTGCCAGGGCTGCCCACCCTGCCAGGGAACAATTCCTGCCCCGTTCCCTTTTCCCTTTCCCCATCCCTATTCCTATTCCCTTTTCCATTTTCCCTTTTCCTTTTTCTCTTTTCCCTTTTTCTGTTACCTTTCCCCGTTACCTTTCCCCATCCCCATTCCCTCTTCTCTTGTCCCCATTCCCTTTTCTCTTTTCCCCATTCCCTTTTCTCTTTTCCCTGTTCTCTTTTCCCCGTTCCCATTCCCCTTTTCCCCATTCGCATTCGCATTCGCATTCCCGTTCCCGTTCCCGTTCCCGTTCCCGTTCCCATTCCCGTTCCCTTTTCCCATCCCCATTCCCTTTTCCCATTCCCATTCCCATTCCCATTCCCATTCCCATTCCCATTCCCATCCCCATTCCCACCCCCATTCCCATTCCCATTCCCATTCCCATTCCCATTCCCATTCCCATTCCCACCCCCATTCCCTTTTCCCATTCCCATTCCCATTCCCATCCCCATTCCCATTCCCATTCCCATTCCCATTCCCATTCCCATTCCCATTCCCATTCCCATTCCCATCCCCATTCCCACCCCCATTCCCTTTTCCCATTCCCATTCCCGTTCCCATTCCCATTCCCATTCCCATTCCCATTCCCATTCCCATTCCCATTCCCATTCCCATTCCCATTCCCATTCCCTTTTTCCCGTTCCCTCTCCCCTCACGCTCCCTCCCTCCGCCAGGGGGCGCTCTCCCCGTTCCTGAGGTGTCCGCGGCGCTGCCTGAGCGGAATGCGCGGGCGGGGCAGGCGCGCTCCGGGCAGCCCGCGCGGCGCAGGGCCCGGGTCCTGCGTGTGGCGGCGGCGCTCGGCCCGGCCCGGCTCGGCCCGAGATGGCGACCAAGAACTTCCGCGTGAGCGACGGGGACTGGATCTGCCCCGACAAGAAGTGAGGGGCTCGGCCGGGAGGGGCCGGGAGCGGCCGGGAGCGGGGCAGGAGCGGGGCCGGGAGCGCGGCCGGGAGCGGGGCCGGGAGCGGGGCCAGGAGCGCGGCCGGGAGCGGGGCCGGGAGCGGGGCCGGGACAGGCGCAGGGGCGGCGGGAGCCGCGGCCGGCTCGGGGGTGCCTCGCCCCGTGCCCGGCGCGGTCTCGGGGGTCTGGCTGGGGCACAGCCGGTCCGGCGCGGTCTCGGGGGTCTGGCTGGGACACAGCCGGTCCGGCCTGGTCTCGGGGGTTTGGCTGCTGGCTGGGGCACAGCCGGTCCGGGCTCGGGGTTTGGCTGCTGGCTGGGACACAGCCGGTCCTGCCCGGGCTCGGGGTTTGGCTGCTGGCTGGGGCACAGCCGGTCCGGCCGGGCTCGGGGGGCCCCGCAGCGCTGGAGCCCCGCTCGGGGCCGTTCCGGCTCTCGGTAATCCCGGCCCCCGTGCTCTGCTCCGTGCCCAGGTGCGGGAACGTGAACTTCGCCAGGAGGACGAGCTGTAACAGATGTGGCAGAGGTGAGTTCGCACCAGCGCGCCCCTTGTCCCTCGTCTCCTTTTATAGCGGTAAAAACTCGTGGCGAACCCGAAGCCTTTCGAGCAGCCCCTGTTTGTATTTAAAAGACCCCTAAATGCCCCCGCGATGTGAGGCTGCCGTTGCAGGAGCTCTGTGTCTCTCCCTGCAGAGAAGACGACGGAGGCCAAGATGATGAAGGCGGGGGGGACGGAGATCGGGAAGACGCTGGCGGAGAAGAGCCGGGGGCTGTTCAGCGCCAACGACTGGCAGTGCAAAACGTAGGACACACACACAGCTCCTGCTTTCCCTGGAGATTCCCTGAGCTGCTGGGACAGCAGGGCTGGGCCACAGCCTGGGCTGTGCTCTGGGGTCAGCGCTCGTTTGCTGCACGCTAATTAATGAGGCAGCAGAAAGGTTTGAAGCGGCAGCAGGGCCCAGGAAGGAAGCCAGGGCTGATAAGATGGGGCAGTTCCCAGGGCTGGAGGGAACGTGGGGATGGAGGTGCCACCCCTGGGCTTGGGGACGTGCTGCCTTCCCGGCAGGGTGGGCAGCCCTGGCACAGGGTGCCCAGAGCAGCTGTGGCTGCCCCTGCATCCCTGGCAGTGCCCAAGGCCAGGCTGGAGCAGCCTGGGACAGTGGGGGTGTCCCTGCCAGGGCAGGGGTGGCACTGGGGGGGATTTGAGGTCCCTTCCCTCCCAGACCAGCTGTGGCTCTGTGATTCTTGCAGATGGCAATTCCAGCAAGCCCCTGGCCTGGCACCAGCAGCTCTCCCCTTGCAGGGAAGGGAAAGGAGCTGGGAAGGGCTGGAGCCCCAGGAGAGGCTGAGGGAGCTGGGAAAGGCCCTTCCTGTGCAGTTCCTGCCCCTGCTCCTGCCCGTTGATTTGACATCCTCCCCAGATTTGTCCAGTGCTGTGTGCCCACCTTTTTATTCCCAGTTTGGAGGATGATGTTTTATTTCCAATCTGAAAGATAACGTTTTATTCCTAGTCTGGATAGTAATGTTTTGTTCCCAGTCTGGAGAATAATGTTTTATTCCCAGCCTGCAGGATAAGGTTTTATTCCCAGGCTGCAGGATATATTTTATTCCCAGTCTGGAGGATGATGTTTTATTCCCAGGCTGCAGGATGTTTTATTCCCAGGCTGTAGGATATGTTTTATTCCCAGGCTGTAGGATATGTTTTATTCCCAGGCTGCGGGATAAGGTTTTATTCCCAGTCTGGAGGATGATGTTTTAATCCCAGGCTGTAGGATGTTTTATTCCCAGTCTGCAGGAAAAGGTTTTATTCCCAGCAGGATGATGTTCTAATCCCAGCCTGCAGGATGATATTTTATTCCCAGGCTGCAGTATAAGGTTTTATTCTCAGCCTGCAGGATGATGTTTTACTCCCAGGCTGCAGGATAAGGTTTTATTCCCAGCAGGATGATGTTTTATTCCCAGCCTGCAGGATAAGGTTTTATTCCCAGCAGGATGATGTTTTACTCCCAGCCTGCAGGATAAGGTTTTATTCCCAGCAGGATGATATTTTATTCCCAGGCTGCAGTATAAGGTTTTATTCTCAGCCTGCAGGATGATGTTTTATTCCCAGGCTGCAGGATAAGGTTTTATTCCCAGTCTGGAGGATATGTTTTACTCCCAGGCTGCAGGATAAGGTTTTATTCCCAGTCTGGAGGATATGTTTTATTCCCAGGCTGCAGGATAAGGTTTTAATCCCAGCCTACAGGATGATGTTTTACTCCCAGGCTGCAGGATAAGGTTTTAATCCCAGCCTACAGGATGATGTTTTACTCCCAGGCTGCAGGGTAAGGTTTTATTCCCAGCAGGATGATGTTTTACTCCCAGGCTGCAGGATAAGGTTTTAATCCCAGCAGGATAAGGTTTCCCTGTCTCTGCTCTCCCTGCAGCTGTGGCAATGTGAACTGGGCGCGGCGCTCCGAGTGTAACATGTGCAACACCCCCAAGTACGCCAAGCTGGAGGAGAGGACAGGTGAGCTGGGGTGCCTCAGAGCTGGCACAAGGGCTCTGGGAGTTCCAGAGGGCATTCCCTGCTTGCCCAGAGCTGGCACAGCTCACACAGGGGGCAGGATCTTGGCCTCAGCGAGTTGGGTGCTGTGGGAAGCGGTGGCTCCGTGTGGGAGATCAGGGGACAGCCAGCCTGAGCTGCTCCCGTGTTGGATTGTGGTGTCAGGACTTTGGGAGCAGTGTTCAGTCAGTGTGCAGAGGCCTCCCGTGGGCTGTCCATGTGCACAGGGCAGTGCAGATAAGGCTGTTATCTGCCCAGGAGGGCTGGGCTCAGTTTCAGCTCTGCTGTGGGAACGTGAGCCCAGAGGGAGCTGGGGCAGGATCTCCTTACAGCTCCTGCACTCTCCCCTCTGCGCCTGGGAGCAGGCAGGGAACTCAGAGCACAGCGTGGAACACCGCAGACATAACGGGGCCTAGAGAAGAGCACAGAGCTGATTGTTCAAAAGGAAAACCAATATTTTAGTATTGAATATTGTGAAAATAGTGAAGGGTATTAAATAGTATGATTGTGTTTCGTATAATACAATTGCAAATAACATATTCATGTATTTATTATTTAAGTAATTGATTGAAGTGTTTGGTAATTAATTAAGTTAACAAATACTTGTAGTGATCCTAGTCCATGATTTTAATGGGATTTCTGAGGAGCTGCATTTACTAAACGTGTGTGGGAGCAGCTCGTGTTCCTCCTGAGATCCCGTTGTGGCGGGTTTATGGTTCCGTGAGGGTTTGCAGAGCCCCTGTGGAAGTTTCTGTGCTGGAAGCAGCCCAGTGTGGGGCAGCTGAAGGGACTGTGTTGTTCTGCCCTTTCCAGGCTACGGAGGAGGATTCAATGAGCGGGAGAACGTGGAGTACATCGAGCGGGAGGAGTCTGATGGGGAGTACGATGAGGTAAGGGAGGGGTGGCACTGCTCTGCAGGGACTCCCATAAAACTGAAACACAGAGTGCTCAGATTGCCATTCATCCCTGTGGAGTCTCCTTGTCCCCAGGACAGCTTCCCTTTCAAAGTTCCCTGTTGCTAACTGATGTTCCGTAGTGCTCCCCTTTCCCTTGGGAAAGATCTTGTTTAAAATGCATGATTATTTATTTTCTTGTAGAAGTGTTGTCAAAAATACAGTTGGTGATTGGTTTTGGTGAAATTCTGTTCTAATCCTGGCACAAAATTCCTCAGTTTGGGCGCAAAAAGAAAAAGTACCGGGGGAAGCCGGTGGGTCCTGCCTCCATCCTGAAGGAAGTGGAAGATAAGGAGTCTGAGGGGGAGGATGAGGAGGATGAGGATGAAGATCTGTCCAAGTACAAATTGGATGAGGTAGGATGTTTGTTGTTTTTAATCCTGATTTCAGTGCTGTGCAGTAGCAGGGGGAGGGCTGGGCAGTGTTTTCAGCTGCCTTTAGAGCAGAGCTCTGGCAGTAACAGAGCCCAGAGCTGCTGGAGATGTGCACAAGCTCTGCTTTGTTCTAAATGCCTGCACTCAGAAATGGGCACTTTCTTAAACCATAAATTACAAGCTTATCTGAGACCAGAACCCGAAACTCCAGGGTCTTTGTTTGGAACCTGGATGTGTGGTTACCAGGTGTAGTGAGTGCTCTTCATTTATCTTCCTAGGCTTTTAAAACCACATCAGGTTTATTTTTATATAGTGAAATAAAATATTCTGAGGGGTTTTTTTCATCTTTTCTGGACTATATAAGCATCCCTTACTGGATTTTGCACACCTTTGGGCAGCAGCCCTGCAGAGACATGTGCAGATGGGTGTGTTTCACAGAGCAGTCACCAAACTTTGCATGTGAGACCTGTCTCTGCAGAGTTGGCCTCTGCTTAGAGGTTTTGGGGTGACAGTTCATTAAAAGTAACTGCTAAAAATGTGTCTGTGGGCTTATTAACTTCATTAAATGGCAGAGGTAGGGGGTTTGCAGGGGTTTTATTACTTTGGTTCTAAACACCAGTTTTCAGTCACTTTACTGCTTAAAATGTGGGGTCTGGTTACACTCGGTTCAGTGTTGGAAGGCTGGGAAGGAGCAGGAGGTGAACGCTGGGGCAGGGCAGGGCTGAGGGGAAGCTGAAAGCGCTGCCTGGTGTGCTGTGCTGTGCTGCCCAGGATGAGGATGAAGATGATGCTGACCTGTCCAAGTACAACCTGGACGCCAGCGAGGAGGAGGACTCCAACAAGAAGAAGAAGCCCCCGAGGCGCAGCCGCTCCAAGTCCCGCTCCTCGCGCTCGTCCTCGCGCTCATCCTCTCACTCGAGCTCAAGGTCTAGGTCCAGGTAAACGGGTACAGGTCCAGGGTAACGCCAGGCAAAATGTCAGTATCTGACTTCCTTATTTCCTTTGTCTTGACTGCCTTACAGTTGTGTGGTGATGTGAATAACTCTCTGTTTGCAGAGGTGCCGATGCTCTGCTCCGTGGGGCTTGGGGCACGTTTTAGTGATTTAAGTTGATGTTTGGTGAATTCCTTCGAAGCAGTTGAATGATGTAATTTATTTCCAGGTTTTCAGGCTCGTTCCGTGTGTGGTTCTGTTGTTGAACAGAGGGGGGCACTGCTGCAGTGGGAGGAGGTGGCAGAAGAGGCAGTGACCAGGCAGATTCAGGGAAAGGACACAGTGGGAATATCCTGGGAATAAAGACCAGGAACTTGAACTTGAGTTAATGGCAACTGACAAAGCTTTGAATGCAGTGCCAACGTTGTCAGAACATTCCCATCATTGTCAGAACCTTCCCATCCCTGGGACTGTCCTAGGCCAGGCTGGACAGGGCTCGGAGCAGCCTGGTCTGGTGCAAGGTGTCCCTGCCCATGGCACAGTGAAATGAGAGGAGCTCGGCGGTCCCTCCCAGGCCAAACCAGCCTGGAATCCTCCAATAGCACTGAAGGTTTCTGTGGGACCTCACAAAGGTCTTAACTTCTCTCATTACTATTTAAATTCAGTAGTAAATGAACAATCCAGTCAACGCTTTAAAATTGAGCGATGTCAGCAATATTGGAGCTTTTGAGCTGCCCTGCAGCTCGTGCAGGGAGGATCCTGATTGATCAGAACAAGCTCCCAGGGTCATTTATGAAATTCACAGATATAAAGTTCAAGTTTCCTCTGATCTTCCCAGCTTCATCACTGCCCCTCTGTGCTCTCAGTGCTGTCACTGCCCCAATCCTGCCCCCCTCGTGGTGACCAGGGCCAGCCTCAGTCCCTGCCTTGGCCTTGGATCTTGCTCCTGCTGCCTCTGCTGTTGCTCAGCCTCTCCTCCTCCCACTCCTGGAGCAGTGTGGGAGCTGTGCCTGCCTGGGAGGCTCCAAGGACACTCCACAGCCTCACCTGCCCTGGCCTTGGTCATTGATGCACAAATACTGACAGGGAAGCAGAAAGAAACTTGTCCTAACTGAGATTCCAACTTCCCCTCGAACTTTCTGCTTCTAGCTACAGATAATTGGAAATGTTGCCATTGTGGATGCTTTTTTGGTGGGTTTTTAAAAGATTTAAATGTATTTCCTAGCTGGGAAATGTTCACTCTACTGTGTCCTGCCCAGTAAAATGAGAAAGTCGTGGTAACAGTATAAACTGAGGGGCTGACAGCAGGTAGAACATATTTTACCTGAAAATATTATTAGAATTTGTTTTTAATGCTTTTTTTTCCAGTGGCTACTGGAGCCTGCTGCCGTTGTTAAATTTCTCTTGTGGTTTGTGCTTTAGAGGAAATCCATCAGTGAAAAATTGGGAAATAATTTTGGTCAGTCACAAGTTGTGTTGGATAGGGCTGCATTTTAGCCCCAAATTAACCACTTAATTTATAATGCAAGGGAAAATCTTTATGAAAATTTGAAGCTGATTCCAAAGTGCCTGTGAGAACTGGCTGGGGAGAAATTGAGCTGACCAATCCTAGTGCTCTCATCTGCTCTGCCTTTCAAGGAAACTGATGGGTTTCCAGTTAAGGCACAAATTAAAGCATTGATTTCATGATATAATGAATAGATAGGAAGTTATTTCTTGTTGCCAGGTAACAGCAATCCTGTTTAATTGTTGTGCTTTGTTTTAGGAACCATGATCTAAAGCTGACTTTGTAATGTTTTTGATTTTTGCTGTGTAGAAGTGTCTGGTTTAAAGCAGGCTGTGGGGGGCAGGAGGGCACTGGCATTTAGCACTCAGCCTGTGTTGCTGCCTCATGTCTGCTGCTCTCAGGAGCAGAAACTCTGCCAAATGCAAGTCAGGCACTGGAAAAAGATCTCCCATGTTGTTGCAGGTCCCATTCCAGGAGTTCCTCCAGTTCCAGATCGAGGTCCCGCTCCAGCTCCAGGGAGCAGTCCCGGTCCCGTGGGTCCAAATCCAGGTGAATGAGGTACCAGCCTGTCCCTGCACAGACACAGGGCACAGGCCACCGCAAAGCTGTGCTGCTCAGACAAACATTAACTGCTTTTTATCTTGGAAGTCAGAGCTGCTGGCTCTCTGCACCACGTGTTGCCACCACAGATGTGTCACTGAGGAGCAGAGGTGGTGGTGCAAGAGGTTAAGTCTGGCGTGGACGCCACCGAGCTGCAGTGGAGGAAGAAGGATTTGAGTGCATGGTTCCCTGCTGCAGGCATTTGGGTGCTTTTCCTGTTTCCACTGGGGCTGCTTGAGCTGGAGGAACGTTAGGAATGCCACTGTACTTCTGGGTTTGTGTCCAGTGAGAGTTCTGCATCTTCCACGAGCCAGGGCAGCGTTCCTGTGTAAACCTGGGGGGTCACAGGGTAGCAAACGGTGGGAGAGGCTGAGAGCAGTCCCAGTGATTTGTGTAGAGCATCACTGAGCCGGGCAGGGCACAGGGACAAAGAGGTGTCCTTGCTCAGGCATTCCATTGGCAGAACATTCCCTCTGTGGTGGAATGGAGGGCTGTCCCTTCTCCATGCATGCAGAGAACCCCAAAATTCTAAATAAGGAACCTTGGGTTGGGAGGAACGATCACAAATGGTGCCACCACCCCTGGGGGCAGGGTCCTGCTGTGGGTTATCCCGTGGGGGCCAGCACAGGATGGAGCCCGTGCTTTTGGGAAGAGGAAAGGTGTCCCTGGGCCCCACCAGAGGGGCACTGTATCCCAGGAGATGCTTTTAAATGTTCTGACTCTATTCTGAGGGGCTTTTTGCAGTGTTTTGGTTGAGGAAGGTTTCAGTCTCTTCACAAATTTAGTTTGAGATCAGTAAATACAGCAGCTGGATTTGTTACTGTTTGGTCAGTGTGAAATGTCCATGGGGATAAAGTGAACCATGATAAATCAGCTCTAGAGCTCTGGTTCCCAGGTTGTTCTGATGTGTGAATTTAGGAAGGTCCTTGCAGAGGCAACTTCCCAGCAGTCTCCCCGTGCTTTTTTTTGCCAAAATGACTCATTTTGTGAATGCTGGGAAGAGCCTTCCAAACGGCTGGTGGTCCATTTATCAGGAAGATAAATCACTACTTAGCAGAATTTCTTAGGAAAGCTGCCCTGGCAGGAGCAGTGCTCTTGGCAGAGTAAGTATGGAAGCCCCTCGTGTTCACTTCCCACCCCCTGGAGTAAAGGGAGTAGTGAATGTTCATGAAAAGTGTCTCTGCTTGTTCTGTCTGTGTGCCTCCTCCACGATCCCAGAATTAAATGTGATTTATTTCTCAATCAATAAAGATCCAGCTCCAGGTCCTACAGGGGGTCTTCCACCCCAAGGAAAAGATCTTACTCCAGCTCCCGCTCCTCGTCTTCCCCCGAGAGAGGCAAGAAGCGGAGCCGCTCTAGATCCTCTTCCTCTGGTGATCGCAAAAAAAGGCGCTCGAGATCACGGTCACCCGAAAGGTTTGGGTTTATGTAGAATAAGAATGGCTGTATTGACATGTGTGATGGTTTACTGTAGCTATCCAAGGACTGAGATTCTCTGGGAAACGACTCAATCTGAGCAGTTACTCTCATAGTAAAAGTAGTTTCCTCACTTGCCCTACTCGTTACTTTTGTTAACCCCTCTGTAATTGCTGTTGTTTAATAATTGTCCCCCCTCCAATGGAATTCCTCCTGGTAGGAGCATGTTCCATAGAAAGACCTGGCTCACCCTTCTTTCAGTGTGTGACAGTCTTAATGTGTTCATTACTGAATTACTTTCTTAAGTAAATACTGCATTGAAATAGAAACTGTATTCTACTCTCAGTATTATACTTAGACTTTTAGTATTAAATTAGTGGCTTAAAGTTATTGTATATTCTTGTGAGGAGGCCCCCATGAGATATACGTGGCTTCCAGCTATGGTAGGGTGCTGCTCAAAGCGGGTGCCAGGATGAACCTGAGCTCATTGCTGTGCATGCTTTCTCCATTTGTATCTTGCAGACGCCGCAGATCTTCCTCCGGATCCTCCCATTCTGGTTCCCGTACGAGTTCTAAAAAGAAATAATGTCTAAAAGCTCACACTTACAAAAACCCACCAAAATTCCAGTCAGTGCATGAGACATTTTTAAGAAGTTGGTGTCTTACTTGGTCAGAAGTGCTCAATCTGCTAGTAGAGGTGCATGTCTGTCCTGGCTTTCTGGCAAACTGCAGCTTTGTTCATCCGTCACCCAAACCCGCAGCAGCATTTTAAGCCATAAACTCCCCGGCGCAGGGGGACGTTCTGTGGTGTGGGGAGGGTTCATTATTTTTCCAGATCAGTTCCTCCGTTCCTGGTCCCTCAGGGGGAGGAGCAGGTGGGAATGTCCTGGCACAGCTCTTGGTGTGAGGAGGCAGCCGGGAGTTCCCAGAGCAGGACGGAGCTCCCGTGGGACCACGGCAGGGCCAGGGCTGGGGCCAGCAGTGGGGCCTCGGGCTGAGCAGTTTTTATTTGCCACGTAGCAGTGCCAGTGCAGATGGACACCCCTCTCTAGCAGCTCAAGCCCCAGTCCATCATGATTCCAGAGGGAATTAGCTTCGTTCCTGGCGAGGGAGGACGTTGGCAGCCAGCAGTGCTGTGGCTGTGATGGTTCCCAGAGCCCGGACTCCAGGATCCCTCCGTACAGACGGATCAGTTGGGATCTGCTCTGGGGCTGGAGGAGCGTGGGACTGGCTCCTTGGAATCAAGGGAAGCTTCTGCAGGCCGCCTGTAAAATTTCCTTTGGGGCTGACTAAAATTTTCAAGGTATCCTAACTTTATTTTTCTTTAAAAATGAGAATGAATAAACTGTGTAGAGAGTTCTGGCATCTTCAACATCTTCTTCATTGATCATTCTTTTTCCCTTCAACATAATTTATGGCTTAAAATGCTTTATGGAATCCATTTGAGTATAAAACTTGGTCTCTCTTGAGCTCCGTTTGGTTAAGAAAGGTTTTAAGTTTCTTCAGTGCCATCACAAGGTAAGTATGGTAAGGAAAAATCTTCTTTTTAAGCAAGCAAAGAGCAATATACCTTCATTTATTTCAGTAATAAAACTGCCAGATTTGCTGCTAGTTTTGATAAACTGCACAGAAACAAACGGAGCAAAATCGGAAAACTCCATTCTGCTTTTTTTTCTCTTTTTTTTTTTTTTCTGTTTTTTGAGCCATGTCTTACAGACTGGTCTAGAAGCAAAATGTTTTTGGTGTAGAGGTATTTTGATAAATCTCTTTGCAGAAAAAATGCAGTTTCTTCTTTAATGCTTTCTTTTCTCTCTAATTTCCATGCTAAATGTGTGTAGGTTGCACAAGAGCAGGTTAGTCTGTAACTGTGCCTCTGACTTCAACGTCCAACTAAACTGTAAAACCAGATCAAGTAGACGCTCTGTTGTTAGCCTTGGGTTTTCTTGTGCTTTGTATTCCAATTGTTGCTGTACTTAACAGATGAGAGGTTTTAAATTTAGCAACTGATAGGCCACAGGCAAAGGAGGAGGATGGTTCATTTGGCTTAGAGAACGTGTGGGGCAAAATTATGCTGTAGACAAGTGTAAATAAAACCTGTGAGTCAACTGTGCTCGAGTGCTTTGTCTTGGGGACACTCAGACTTCCCTGTCCCCTGCACTGTCCCCGGTTCCTGTCCCCTGCACTGACCCCGGTTCCCCTGCACTGACCCCGATTCCTGTCCCCTGCACTGACCCTGGTTCTTTGTCCCCTGCACTGACCCCTATTCCCCTGCACTGACCCTGATCCTGCGTCTCAGCTCACCTGGCCTATGGAGCCCACGTATTCACATCGTTGCAGCCCTCTAAGTCTTAAAAGTGATTTTTAATTTCAGCAGCAAATGAGCTTTTGCAAAACAAGCAGTTTTCATAGAATCATGGAATACCTTGGGCTGGACGGGACCCACAAGGATCATTGATCCAGACACCCCAACATTCCCACCCTGTGCATCCCTGGCAGCGCTGTCCAAACCATCCTGGAGCTGCTCTGGCAGCCTCGGGGGCGTGCCCGTTCCCTGGGGAGCCTGGGCAGTGCCAGCACCTCTGGGGGACGAACCTTTCCCAAAATCCAACCCAAACCTCTCCTGGCACAGCCCCAGCCGCTCTCTCTCCTCCTGTTCCTGGGATAAGATCCCAAATCCCCCCGGCTGTCCCCTCCTGTCAGGAGCTGTGCAGAGCCACAAGGTCCCCCTGAGCCTCCTTTTCTCCAGGCTGAGCCCCTTCCCAGCTCCCTCAGCCCCTCCTGGGTCTCCAGACCCTCCCCAGCTCCCTCAGCCGCTGACGGGCCCCGTTCCGTGCCCGGCCCGGTTCGCGGTGCCGCTCCCGGCCCGGTTCCCGGTGCCGCTCTCAGCCCGGTTCCCGGTGCCGCTCCCGGCCCGGTTCGCGGGGCCGCTCCGTCCCCTCGGGCTCTGCTCTCGCTCCCGCCCCGGGGCGGGTCCTGCCCGTCCCTCACATAAAGCGGCCGCGCGGCGCTGCCGGGGCGCTGCCGGCCCCGAGCCGGCTCTGGGTGCGCTCGCTGTGCGCTCGCTGTGCCGTCAGTGCCGCTCGGTGCCCGCTCGGTGCCCGCTCCATGCGGGCTCTCCCGGCTCCGCCATGAGCCCCTGGCAGCAGCGCCCGCCCAACGCCAGCGCGGCCGGCGGGCCGGGCCCGCCGGGGAACGGCACGGGCCGGGCGGCCGAGCGCGGCAGCGCCGTGTCCGTGGCCATCCCGCTGACCATGATGCTGACGGGCATCGTGGGCAATGCCCTGGCCATGCTGCTCGTGTCCCGCAGCTACCGCGCCAAGGGCAGCCGCAGGAAGCGCTCGTTCCTGCTGTGCATCGGCTCCCTGGCGCTCACCGACATGCTGGGCCAGCTGCTCACCAGCCCCATCGTCATCTCCGTCTACCTGTCCGGCCGGCCCTGGGCCGCCATGGACCCCTCGGGCCGCCTCTGCGACTTCTTCGGCTTCAGCATGACGGTGTTCGGGCTGTGCCCGCTGCTGATCGCCAGCGCCATGGCGGTGGAGCGGGCGCTGGCCATCCGCGCCCCGCACTGGTACGCGAGCCACATGAGCCCGCGGGCCACCGAGCGCGGCCTGGCCGCCATCTGGGCCGCCGGCGTGGCCGTGGCGCTGCTGCCGCTGGCCGGGCTGGGCCGCTACGCGCTGCAGTGGCCCGGCACCTGGTGCTTCATCAGCACGGCCGGCGGCAGCGCCTTCGCCGCCGCCTTCGCCGCGCTGGGGCTGCTGTCGCTCGTGGTCACCGGCGCCTGCAACCTGGCCACCATCGAGGCGCTGGTGTCGCGCTGCCGCGCCAAGGCCGGCGGGGCGCGGCCCGGGCCGCGCTGGGGCCGCATCGCCACCGAGACGCTGCTGCAGCTGCTGGGCATCATGTGCGTGCTGTCCGCCTGCTGGGCGCCGCTGCTGGTACGTGCGCCCCGGGAGCCTCCGCTCGCCGCCCCTGGGAGGGGGGACCCGCGCCGGGGACCTGCTCCACACCCAGCTGCTGTGTGTGCGGTTATTTGGGTTTATTTTGGAGCACGAACGGGTAGGACACAGGGAATGGCTTCCCGGAGGAGAAGATGGGATCTGGGGCAGGAATTGTTCCCTGGGAGGGTGGGGAGCCCTGGCACAGGGTGCCCAGAGCAGCTGTGGGTGTCTCTGGATCCCTGGCAGTGCCCAAGGACAGGCTGGACATTGGGGTTTGGACATCCATGGATGCCCCTAGGGAGGACAGCAGGGACAGGGGTGCCAAGGGTGGAGAGGTTGTAGGAGAGGAGCTGGGAGAGGTCCCAGAGGAGAGCCGAGTGCAGGGAAATCAGCTGCTGGAACCGAGTTAAAAGGAGGAGGAGAAGGTTCTTGTGCCGAGGAGAAAAGTGGGATGTGAGGAGCGGCTCTGGGAGCACGACGCTGCAGCCGGATGGGATTTCAGGGTTTTTATTTGCTCCCACCTTGCAGCAAAACTCCTTTAATGTTTTGTGAGAAAACGCAGAACCCGTGACTGTGAGTGCCTTGTGGCTGGCAGCCGCTGTGCTTGATTTACAGCAGCCTTCCAGGCTTGTCCAGGCCGGTTCTCAAGGATCTTTGCATTGCTTTCCACTCTTTTATATTCCTTCCTTAAGAACCCCTCCTCGTGATGTGGGAGTAGGGGAGACAGAATCCACGTCTTTACCCTGTGGGATCAGGGCACACCCAGGGCTCTGGAATCCTGTCCCAAAAGGCTGGGTTGTTCTGTCCAGGAGTAGTAGGATTCTTGGAAAATTTGTACTTGGGGTCTCTGGGCAGGATGTGCTGAAGCTGGTTGAGGAAATGTTGAGGTTATGTGAAAGGTTTTTCTGGCTGGAGGAGGATTTTTCTTCTTGTCCGAGGTTTCACCAGCCTTGCAGCGTGAGGAGATCCCTGAGATGAAGAAAGCATTCCCTCCTCCCTCATTCCCAGGTCCTCACATAAATCACTGAGGAGGCAGTGATTCCTGCTGTGGTTTGGTGCCCTGGGCATTTCTGTGGTTTCAGAGGCAGAAGTCAACCCACAGGCACAAGGGAATTCATCAGCGCTTCCCTTCCCTGGGCAGCAGCAGCACTTGGAAGTGTGGAGCTTCCTCTGTGGGGTTCTCAAAATCCAGACTCGAGGCTGCAGGCGTGTTTTTATAAATAATGACCCCTCCATTTTTATACATAAACCTCAATTTTCATACATACACCCAACTGGTTCTGTACAGCTCTGAAGAGCAGGTCAGGAATTCGAGACCGTGTTTTTGGAGAAGTGACCACGGAGAACGCAAATGCCTTTTCAGTGAAAGCCAGCTCGTAGCAGTCCTTTAACCTGTAGCTGCAGCACTCAGCAGTTGTAAGAATCAGAGCTGAAATAGAAATCCAGGGCTTTACAGGGGAGGTTTTTTTGTTTCTGTGTTTTTTTCAAAGACATCTGAGTTTTGTAACTGAGAACTAATGGATCCTGGCAGCTGCTGCTGTGAGGTAAACAACACCCTCGCCACACACGGTATTTTTAGAGCTGATCTGTTGATGCAAACGACAAAATCAAATGTGATTTAGCAGCGGAGGGAAAGCTCTGCAATCGTGGCTGTGCTCTGGAGGGCTCCTTGGAGAGTCCTGCACGTCTGGCTCTGTGCTGGCTTGGGAAGCAGGAGGAGAGCAGGCAGTGCAGGAATTGTTTCCTTTCCCGAGCACACGGGAGCTTGTTGGACCCAGCAGGGAGCACCTGGGAGAGCCCCGCTGCAGTGGGGCATTGCTGCTTTCCAGCTCACACTGACCTGTGATTTATTTCGGTTTATTTTGGAGCATGTACCGACAGGACACAGGGAATGGCTTCCCAGAGGGCAGGGAGGGATGGGATCTGGAGCAGGAATTGTTCCCTGGCAGGGTGGGCAGCCCTGGCACAGGGTGCCCAGAGCAGCTGTGGCTGCCCCTGGATCCCTGGCAGTGCCCAAGGCCAGGCTGGACACTGGGGCTGGAGCAGCCTGGGACAGTGGGAGGTGTCCCTGCCATGGCAGGGGTGGCACTGGAGGGGATTTGAGGTCCCTCCCAAACCAGTCTGGACTGTGGGGTAACCCCTGGGCTGGGTGGCAGATGATGAATGACCCTGAGGTGAAATGGAGGCAGCTGTCCTTGCTTGCACAGAAACACCAAACCCCGCCGCAGCACGGACTGCAGTTCTCACCTTAATAATCTGGGAGTTCCGGGCTACAAAATTATTCCTTCCCAGACTTGTTTCAAAGTTATTTAAAGTCAAAATGCTCAGGAATTCTGCTGCTTTTCCTGTTAAAATACTTCTGCTCTTTATCCCTCCTGGCAGACAGAAGTTAAAGACGTATAAAACCACATTCGTGGTAACAGTAAAGTTTTAGCTGCCCTTGTTGAATAAATCCAATCATCAGCCATATTTCTACATGCATTTTGAGCCAGATTTTTAATGGCATAAATTATGTTGACTTTATTCCACCTGATGTTGTTCCTCTGCCTTGTGCAGCCTTTTAATCCATTTACAAGACCAATACAGACCATGATAAACAACCTCTAATGATATCAAACAAACAAAATTTCCAGTAGAGCAGCTGTTGGCCCAACAACTGCTCCAATAATGGGATATTACGTAATAAAACCAGAAAAGAGCAGCAATTGTGTGCTTGGGGAATGTATTTTATTAGCCTGGTGGTTTTGGAGCCCCATCTAAAAAAGAGATGGCAGAGTCGGGACAGTGACAGGGATGGGACAGGGACAGGGAGTGAAGAGCCAGGGCTGTGGTGTGGCAGTGTGGGTCTGGTGTCCCAGTGGCTCCTGGTGTGCCCTGGGTGTGTATCCATGTTTTCACAGAGCTCTATATCCGTGTTTTCACAAGGCTCTGTCCGTGGCCACTGATGTCAATGCAATGTCGTGGGTAGAATCCTCAGCTGCTTCTGTTTAAAGAAACAAAAACAGTTCTGCCGTGCTGTCCACGCTGCCCTGCCCTCCAGAGCCAGCCCAGGCTGTCCAAGGTCAGCACATGGTTATTGATCTGGCCCCCAGAATATCCCTCTGAACGGAAAAATCCTCCCTGGAGCCTGCTCCAGGTCAGCGTGGCTCCGACTGTCCCAGCCCGTGGGGACAGCGGCGGCCCCGCTGTGACCTCTGTGGTGACACAGCTCTGAGGAGCTTCCCGTGGGATTGCAGGTTGGCCTGGCTCTTCCCAAAGGCTGGAGCCAGGGCTGGGCCAGCACTGGCAGTGATTCCCTGCGGCTCTGCTCCCTCGGGCCCTTCCCGGCAGTTTTGGGACTGGCTGCTGGTTTATCCCGGGCTGGAAGTGCTGGAAGTGCTGGAAGTGCTGAGCTGTGCTGGGACAGAGCTGGAGGGGCCTCAGGGCAGTGCTGGGTGTGCTGGGTGTGCGTCCAGTCCTGGCACTGGGAGAGCCCCAGTTCCATGGGCAGTGCTGGGTGTGTGTCCAGTCCTGGCACTGGGAGAGCCCCAGTTCCATGGGCAGTGCTGGGTGTGTGTCCAGTCCTGGCACTGGGAGAGCCCCAGTTCCTCAGGGCAGTGCTGGGTGTGTGTCCATCTCCTGGCACTGGGAGAGCCCCAGTTCCATGGGCAGTGCTGGGTGTGCGTCCAGTCCTGGCACTGGGAGAGCCCCAGTTCCATGGGCAGTGCTGGGTGTGCGTCCAGTCCTGGCACTGGGAGAGCCCCAGTTCCATGGGCAGTGCTGGGTGTGTGTCCATCTCCTGGCACTGGGAGCAGCCCCAGTTCCATGGGCAGTGCTGGGTGTGTGTCCATCTCCTGGCACTGGGAGAGCCCCAGTTCCATGGGCAGTGCTGGGTGTGCATCCAGTCCTGGCACTGGGAGAGCCCCAGTTCCATGGGCAGTGCTGGGTGTGTGTCCATCTCCTGGCACTGGGAGCAGCCCCAGTTCCTCAGGGATTCCAGGCAGCACACTCGGACAGGTGGGAACTCCCAGTCGTGCCCAGGGAAGATTTGCGAGCAAAAGAAAAGGATCTGCTCAGGAAAATGAGGGGTTCAGGAGCCCTCCCGCAGAATCCCAGACTGGCTGGGGTTGGGAGGGACCTCAAAGCCCGTCCAGTTCCATGGGCAGGGACAGCATTCCCCATCCCGGGCTGCTCCAAGCCCCGCCTGGGGCACTTCCAGGGGTCTCTGGGCACAGCTGTGGTGACACGGGCAGGGGTCCCTGGGCACAGCTGTGGTGACACTGGCAGGGGTCCCTGGGCACAGCTGTGGTGACACGGGCAGGGGTCCCTGGGCACAGCTGTGGTGACACGGGCTGGGGTCTCTGGGCACAGCTGTGGTGGCACTGGCGGGGGTCCCTGGGCACAGCTGTGGTGACACTGGCAGGGGTCCCTGGGCATTGGTGGCAGTGGCACAGCTGCAGTGACACAGCCCGTGCCCCGTGTCCTTCCCCACACAGGTGACCATGCTGCGGAGGGTGTCGGAGCGCGCCGGGCCGTGCCGGGGCGCGGAGCCGCGGCGCGAGTGCACGCTGCCGCTGAGCGCCGTGCGCCTGGCCTCGCTCAACCAGATCCTGGACCCCTGGGTGTACCTGCTGCTGCGCAGGATCCTGCTGCGCCGCTGCCGCCAGGCCGCCGGCGCCGTCTCCAGCTGCTCCAACGCCGAGTGCAGGGACAGGTCCATCACCCTGTCCGAGGAGATCCGCCGCACCGCGCCCCAGGGGCACCCGCGGGGACCGGGGGGACAGCCACGGTGACCTGGGGGACATCATTGCCTGAGGGACATCCACGGTGACCTGAGGGGACATCCACGGTGACCTGGGGGACAGCCACGGTGACCTGAGGGACAGCCATGGTGACCTGGGGGACATCATCATTGCCTGGGGGACATCCACGGTGACCTGATGGGACATCCACAGTGGCCCAAGGGACATTCCTACAGTGGCCTGCGGGGACATTGCCTGAGGGAACATTCCCTCGGCATCCTGAGGGGACATCCCACAGTTCTGGGAGCTGGAAACCCTCCTGGGAGTCTGCTCCGTGTCCCCTCCCGGTGTCACCGCTGGACCCAGAGTGACAAATTCCTCCTGCAGTGTGCCAGGAGTGCTGGGATACAGCAGGAGGGGACTCGCCATGGTCACTGTGGGCTGAGCTGCACAGCGGGGTGGGGACGTTCCGTGGTCACTGCAGGGCAGGATGGGGACATTCCATGGTCACTGCAGGGCAGGATGAGGACGTTCCATGGTCACTGTCACTCGTGGCTGAGATACACAACAGGATGGGGACATTCCATGGTCACTCGTGGCTGAGGTGCACAGGTCTTCTGGGCCTAAAATGTCTGAGGGGGCTTCTCGTGCTTTAAGGTGGAAAAAAGTTGTTTTCCTGGCAGCCAGCAGATTCTACAGATGGAATTGCTGAAGGGACTCACTCCTGAGAGTGTTCAGTACTAACATTGTCTCCTTCAGAGAGTCCTTCCTCCGTTTTTCTGGAGGGGCAAGAGGAAAAAGGGAGAAAAACACAGGAATGAGGAAAACCCATTAAATCTGACTGGATTTCAGTGTCTCAAAGCTGAGCTGGCGTTGTGGCAGGGATGGACCACGCATCTCTTCCGAGAACTGAGGGCAGCACGAGGCTCCTGACGCACAGAAGTGTCCTGATAAACCCTGATCTGCACGGCAGCTGGAGGGGCCTGCGGGGGCTGGAGCACTGGGGCAGGGCAGGAATCCCTGGTGCTTTCCTGGGAGCCTACAGAGGCTGTGGCACTGGGGCAGGGCAGGAGTCCCTGGTGTTTCCCTGGGACCCTGTGGGGGCTGTGGCACTGGGGCAGGGGAGGAATCCCTGGTGCTTCCCTGGCAGCATGGAGTGCCCAGGCAGGCTGGAATTTCTGCTGAGGGCAGATGGAGAAGGGGAGAAGTGAGCTGGAGAAGGGACTCTGGCAAAGGAGCAGTTTTCCTGGGAGGTGCCCGTGCCCAGGGGTGCTGTGACACCTCTGTGACACCTGTGTGAGGAATGGGGGTGGCACTCGGGACCTCCTCGTTCCCAGTGTCCTACAGAGGGGCCAGAGCAGCATCCCAGAGAGTTCAGCTCTTCCTCCAAAACACAAACGGGACTTTTTAAACTGCAGCAGACTGGAAGCAGTGGGTGGAAGTGTGTGAATTTGTCTGGTCTTTTCCATGGTTAAGTTATAAACTCAGCCCAAATCCATTTGTGCCACATCTGAGGCTTATTTTTTTAAAAGCTGTGTCTTAATGCATTTTCTTCACCCTTTTGGGGCTGACAGCTCTCATGTCTCCTGTTTTGTGGCCTTCGGGGTGAAATTAAATGCAAATATAATAAAATACAGCTGATATTCCATGTGCTAGGTACTGTGGAATTCAGGGGTCTTACAGACAAATGAAGTCCTGCATCTGTGAGGAATTTCTTGCACAAACCCTTTACTTTTACTCTTTTTAATTTGATTATAAAAGTAACTCCTCAGCAAAGAATCTGTGCCTTCACTTTTGTCCTGCATTGTCTGATTCTTGTCCACACAAATCTGATTTTATCCAGGTGATGTCTGAGTCCAGCCTAAAAGCCAAGGTTTGGCTTTAAGTGCAGACCCAGCCCAAATTTAGTGGATTAAATTTTCCAGTTTGAGTTGCTGGACCCTGCTCTGTGCTGAGCTACTCCTGGGTGTAACAACTACAGGTTCATCGGTGCTCCAGTTACTGGGAGGTGCTTTGAGGGGAAAGGGGCTCCTGCTTTAAAAAGTGCCTTGCAGGAGTCAGGCTGTGCTTTGCTGGGATTATCCGGGGCTGGAAAAAGCCCGCTGTGTGCAGAGGATCCCCTTTGTTCCCTCTGTGTACTTTTCCTTTGGGACAGGGCTCACAGAGCCGCTCACTTGTGAAATATGTCGGGATGACCTCAGCTGCCCGGAGCAGCCCTGGCCGGCGCATTCCTGGCTCCCGGCTCGTCTGGGATCGCGGCTGGGATGGAGGGAAGGAGGAGGGAACCCACCCTTGTCTGCTCCCTCACGGGAAGAGCGGGGTGCTGTCTCCTGAGCACCACCGAGCCCGCCTGGAAAACTGGGAATGCGGCCCTGGGAGGGGTCCTGCGGGACACAGGGGGCAGCTGATGCTTCATGCGGGGTGGTTTCACCCCAGCTCATGTAAAATGATGGTTTTGTCATGGATATTCAGTGTTTGGGATGGGCAGGTCTGTCCCTCTGTGCTGGGGTAAAATGGAGAAGCTACTTCATCAAAAGGGGAAAGAATGGGAGCTCAATCCAAAGGGAAAGGGACGGGAGCTTTATCCAAAGGGAAAGGGACGGGAGCTTTATCCAAAGGGAAAGGGATGGGAGCTCAGTCCAAAGGAGAAGGGATGGGAGCTCAATCCAAAGGGAAAGGGACGGGAGCTTTATCCAAAGGGGAAGAAGGGATGGGAGTTTTGTCCAAAGGGGAAGGGATGGGAGCTTTATCCAAAGGGAAAGGGATGGGAGTTTTATCCAAATGGGGAGGAATTGGAGCTTTATCCAAAGGGGAAGGGATGGGAGCTCAATCCAAAGGGGAAGGGATGGGAGCTCAATCCAAAGGGGAAGGGATGGGAGCTCAATCCAAAGGAGAAGGGATGGGAGCTCAATCCAAAGGAGAAGGGATGGGAGCTTTGTCCAAAGGAGAAGGGATGGGAGCTTTGTCCAAAGGGGAAGGGATGGGAGCTTAATCCAAAGGGGAAGAAGGGATGGGAGCTCAGTCCAAAGGAGAAGGGATGGGAGCTTCCCGTGTGTTTCCAGGGGAGGAGGAGCTCTGCCTCCAGCCAGGGCTGTGTGAGGGGCTGCACTTTCCACACCTGATCCAAGGAGCTGCAGTGCACCTGGGAGCTTTCATTCCCATTTTCCTGGGATGGGAAGCTGTGTTTGTGTCGTGTTTCTTTCACGATGCCTTTCCAGCCTGTTCTTTCAGTGTTGTCCCTCTGCTGGAGGCGTTTTGGGAGCTGTAGGGTACGGAAAACCCACCTGGGGGTCGTGATTTGCCTGTGTGTGTCCCAACCCTGTGTGTGTCCCAACCCTGTGTGTGCTGGGGCAGTGAGAATGAAAATTCGGGGTGGCCCCGGCGTTCCTGGCGTTTTCAGGAGCTGCTGGGGGTGGGGCCACAGCAGATTTTATCTGCCCGGTGATCCAGGGACTGCCTGTGGGAGCTGCTCTGCTGGGAATTCCAGCCCCGGTATCCCCTGGGACTGGGACCTATACCCCAACCCCAAACCAATGGGGTTCACTTCAGGCTCTGGGGTGTCCCGGCAGAGGTGAATCCTCTGCAGCCCCCTGCCAGTGCTGTTGCAATGTTTTTATCCCATTATTGCCATCATTTCACTGTTTTTTTCATTTTGGAGTTTTAACAGGAGCCGTTTGAGCTCCTCTGCAGATTGGCACAGGGGAGCAGCCCTGGGATGGGCAACCCCAACCCAGCCCAGCAGAACTGGGAAATCCCTGACTGCTGCCGGGTCTGAACTGACACAGGAGTTCCAGGCAGGCAAATCCAGAATCCCTGAGGTTGGAAAAGGCCCCCCAGACCACCGAGCTGTGGCTGATCCCCATCTTGTCACCAGCCCAGAGCAGAGTGCCACATTCAGGCTCTCCTTGGACACCTCCAGGGGTGGGGACTCCACGAAATCCCAAATTAAATTTCCCAGGTGATGGCAGGAACACCTTGGAGCCAGCCCCAGCCCCCACTGAGGAGCAGGGTTTGAGTTTCCCTTTATCAGTTTGATCTTGATTTAAAAAAAAAGAACAAAGGGCAGCACAGAAGCCGGATTTGAAAATGAGCAGAAACAGGAGAGCTGTGAAGGCAGAGAAACAAAGCTGGGACCACAAAAGGCAAATCTCTGTGATCTTCAGCAGCAGCAGGAAGAGCCTGAGCTGATAGGTTTGGTTGCCCAGAGACAGAAAACTCCCCAAAATTGTGTTCTGCGGACAAACAGCTCCTTCAAGATGCACCAGTCTCTGCCCACTCTGGGTGTCCTTAGGCAGCGCCTTTGCCCCGTGTGTCTGGAATTCCCGGGAAGCTCGGGAGGAGTTTCCATGGGGCTGTGGGAGGGGACCTGGGGGTACCCCGGGGCAGTGAAGGGAACCAGCCCCAGCACTGGGGACGCCCCAGGGCTCTGCCCCCCACGGCAGCGCCCTGCCTGTGGTGCTCCTGCCTTCCCCAGCGCTCCCTGTGAGAACAGGGAGCAGCAGGAATGCCCCTGCACCCCTCAGCAGCACCCGGGACAGTCCCTGGCTCCCTCCAGCTCTGCCTTCCCTCGGAGCAGTTGGGATTTTTCAGGGATGAAGTCAAAAGAATTAATCCTGAGCTCAGCCAGGCTTGTCAGCAAGACAGAGCAGCCCCAGCAGGGACGGGGGTGCAGCAGCTGAGCCCCCCCTGCACTGCAGGGCACAACATGAAAGAGCTGCTCTGAATATGAAATATGTCAAATATGCCCAAATGCATTTTGTAAAAGACAATGTATTTATGTTTGGGGCTGCTTTGTTTGAAGAATCCATCGTGGCCATGGATAGAAGCCCCAGTTATTTTGACTTTCTGTAAACACAGTGCTTGGACAGACCTTGCCCCCCTTCCCCACGCAGGCTGTTTGCTCCGAGGAGCCACAGTTCTGCCATGCATCCATCAGGACAAATAAATCCAGCACGTCTGAGGGCTCTGGGGCTGGCAGATGGAAGGAAGTGTTCATTCCCTTGGAGGGGTTCTCAGGGCAGGGTGTCACTCCCAGCAGCCGCAGGTTTATGTGACAGGTCGGAGTCGGGCGGATTTTGCCTGACGTGTTTGCAGTTCCCTGGCTCTGAACGTGAACAGGCCTCAAGGAACAGAGACAAAAACAGGCCTGGAAACCCTCTGCCCACATTTGGGCACGGCTGTGTCCCGTCCTGGCCTCGGGGAGGTCAGAGCCTGGCAGTGCCACCGAGAGCTGTGCCCGGCCCGCCTGAGGGAGCTGCACATCGCACCAGGGCCAGCGCTGAGCCCTGGGGCCAGCCCAAGCCCAGAGGGGTTCACGGGGCCAGCCCCGGGCCAGGGGGCTGCAGCTGCAGGGTCTGGGCTGGCAGTGCCCTGGCACAGAGCCCAGCCAGCCCAGGGCATCACCCCGGCACGGGAATGCCCCAAAGGCCCTGGATCCCAGCCCCCCTCCCTGCCCAGGCACCGAGAGGGATCTGCAGTGCCACAGCTTCAGGCATTCAAATCCCAGGGAATGCTCTGGGACACGGTGGGGACCGGCCAAAGCTTGGGGACACGGTGGGGACCGGCCAAAGCTTGGGCTCGGTGACCCTGGAGGTCTTTTCCAGCCTCAGTAACTCTGTGGTTCTGTGGCTCTCTGAAACCTTCGCTCTGCTGTGGCACAGGGCAGTGCCCAGGGCAGGGCAGGATCTCTGCAGGGCATCCCCCGTGGAGCAGTGAATCCAGCCGGGCTCCTCGGGGCAGAACCAGCCCCTGCTGCCCGCTTCCACCTCCAGGGGTGTTTACACTGTCACGGCCAAGAACGCCCTGTCCTTGTGTGTCCCCTGCCGCTGGTGACAGGCGGGGACACGCTCGGTGCCTGCAGCAGGACGTGGTGGTGGCAGTGCCAGCTGCCAGGGCTGCCCAGCCCGAGGATGAAGGGACAGCTTCCCTCCAGGGACACCCAGGGGCCACCTTCACAGGGCTCCTGCTGGAGGTGGCTCTGTCCCACCCCTCTGGGGGGATGTCACCCCCAGTGTGACCATGGCACATGGTCAGGGTACAAAGGCATCCCCAGGACAGCCTGACAGCAACCTCCAGAAACAACCAAGAGTCAAACCCAGTTAAAATCACGGTTAAAACTGGGATTTTCTCTAAATATATAATGGAAAAAAACCCATAGGATAAAGATCCAGCCAAACCTGAATTTTTTCAGGTCAGCCCAGCTCCCATCCTTCACAGTGGATGAATCAGTGCCGAGGCTCAGGCACAGCCCAGGATCCAGGGAAGCCCGTCCCGGCTGATGGAAGTGCCCTGCAGCCCACTCGGGATTCCCGCAGCCGGGAGCCACCAAAGCTGTGCCAGGCTGCGAGGGGACAGGACAGGACTGAGCCGCGGGCAAAGCTGAGCTCTCCTGTTCAGGGGGCTGCGAGGGGACAGGACAGGACTGAACCACGGGCAAAGCTGAGCTCTCCTGTTCAGGGGGCTGCTCGGGAACCCCCCTGGAGCTCTGAATGAAGGCAGCCCCCGGGGCGTGGGGACAGCCCCGTCCCCGGCAGAGCCCCGTCCCCGGCAGAGCCCCGTCCCCGGCACAGCCCCGTCCCCGGCAGAGCCCCGTCCCCCGGCGGGCACGGCCCCGTCCCCGGCAGAGCCCCGTCCCCCGGCGGGCACAGCCCCGTCCCCCGGCGGGCACGGCCCCGTGCCCGGGCCGGCCGTGTTGACACAGAACGGCCCCCGGTGGGGAAGGAGCGATCCGAGCGCTCCGTCAACAACGGAGCCATTTCCCGACAATGGCCCGGTTAATGATTGAGCGGAGCCGCGGGGACATTCGCACCGCGCACCGCCCGCAAAGGACACCGCTGGCCCGTGTCCCCGGCGTCCCCAATGTCCTTGGTGTCCCGGTGTCCCCGCTGTCCCCGGTGCCCCCGGCGTCCCCAATGTCCTTGGTGTCCCGGTGTCCTCAGTGTCCTCAGTGTCCTCGGTGCCCCCGGTGTCCCTGATGTTCCCGGTGTCCTCAGTTTCCCCAGTGCCCCCAGTATCCTTGATGTTCCCGCTGTCCCTGGTGTCCCCAGTGTCCCCACCGTCCCCAGTGTCCCCCTGGGCTGGCAGCCAGCTGTTTCCCAGGGGTGACTTCAGAGCAGGTGCCACCTATGCCACCCTGGAGAGTAAATCTGGAATTAAATCCCTCAGTGCTGCTGGCTGATCTCGTGCTGTGATCCTGTCATCTTCTCCGGCCCTATTTAGAAACACCAGGGACCAATATATTTTTAATTTCAAAAATAATTTTAATCAGCATCTTAAAATAAATATCTCACCATCACCCTGTCACCTAAAGCTGGGTTTACAGTGCCATTTTGCCATCCCCAGGCTCTCAGCCTGGGATCCCCAGGGAGTGTCCCAGGGGTGTCCAGCCAGGACTGCATTCCTGGAGAGCTCCCTGCCTGCACCCACACCTCCGTCCTGCCACAGCCACTGCTGCTCCTTAGTGCTGGAAATCCACAGCTCTGTCAGGTCTGAAGGAAAAACACGGCGGGAGCCACACGGCCTCTGGAAACCCAACCACTCCCTCCTGACCAAACAAGCATTTAGCAACGCCTGGCACCCTGGTGGCCTTTTCCTTCCCAAAATAACCGGGGCCAGCAACACCCCCAGAGTGAAAGCTGCCATCCCACATCAGAGGGGTTTGTGCAAGCGTGACCCCGGATTTCGTGGTGGCAGCAGACACGGGGTGCCCACGGGACATTCCCAGTCTGCTCCCAGCACCGCCTCCCTGGAGACCCAGCCTGGATTCACAGCAGGCATGACCCTTCCCAGAATGGGAGCTCCACTGTTGGGAAAGGGCGGTGAGAGTGCAAGGGCTGCTGCTCCAACAGCTGCTGTTCCAGGGCTGCTGTTCCAGGGGCTGATGTTCCAGGGCTGGCATCCCAAGGGCTGCTGTTCAGGGGCTGGTGTGCCACGGCCAGCACTGAGGTGTCCCTGGGCTGGCCCTGGGGGCTGTCACTGTCACTGTCACTGTCACTGTCACTGCCCTGCTGTAGCACAGCCCAGCTTCATTCCCAAAGCCCTTGGGTTTATCCGTGCCAAGGCTGGAGCTGGCTGTCACCATGTGTTCCCAAACCCAGCCCTCTGGGGACACCAGTGCCACGTGTGGCCTTCCCCCCGGTTTCCTCCCTTTTTGTGTCCAGCACCACAGAGCTGGAGCTGTCAGATCCATCCTGGAGCCGTCAGATCCGTCCTGGAGCCGTCAGATCCGTCCTGGAGCTGTCAGATCCATCCTGGAGCCGTCCAGGATGTCCCTCGGGTGCCCCATCCCTGCTCTGGGGCCAGCTCCGTGTTTGCTCTGCTCAGGGCTGGTCCCAGCAGGGATTTTCCTGCTGCAGGTGACGCCTCCAGGGGCTCTGGGCACGTCAGCCCTGCTGGGCACTGTCGGGCTCACACCAGAGGGATGTGACCACTGGGAGATGTTTAAGGTGAGATTTATTGCCTCAGCCTCACAGAGGAGTGAGAACCTCCTCACTGCAGGAGTCAGGTCAGGTGTCCCTGTCAGTGCTCACAGGAGCACCGGTTACAAGGTGAATTAAAGGTTTATCTGCCAATAAACTCCTGCCACACAGAGCGTTTCTACTTTCACACCAGCAGCTCATTAATTTGTCTTGCACCTTTTTCCTGTAGTGTGGACTTTCTCAACCAATCATATAATGACACACAACACTACTTACTACACCTTAAAACCCTTTACTATTTCTGAAACAACTTCTATATCCACACTTTAAAACATTTAAACTTCCCACTACCTACCTTGATGTGTTTCTATCCAAACTACAAACCCACGTTCTTGCCTGTAGTCTCTGAAGCAGGACACCTGTCCCAGGGTCTCAGGTGGAACCCTGTGTTCATTTCTGTGTTTGGGCCTACACGCACAACATTTTGTGAATTTTCTGTGCCTGGATTTTGCACAGGGCACAGCACAGCTGCAGGAGCGGCCCCGTGGAGCTTCCTGTGGTGTTTGCAGGGCAGAGCTGCTGTGCAATTGCAGCTCTTGGTGGCTGGTGCTCTCCCCTCAGGACACGCCGTGCCTCTGGCAGAGGGAGCCGTGCTGAAGCCCTGGGGAGGTTTCCCAAGCTGCTGGCAGGCTCCGGCAGGGCCGGGTTGTGCAATGTGGACATCACTCCTGTGTCTGTGTCACAGGGAGGGCACAGCTGGCTGCCCCTGCCACCCCCGGGCTCTGTGAGGTGTCCTGGCACACGGGGACAGGGGGGCTCTGCGAGGTGTCCTGGCACAGGGGGTCTGTGAGGTGTCCTGGCACACGGGGCCAGGGGGGCTCTGCAGTCCTGCCCCTGGGACTCTGGGATTACAAATCCCTGAAGGTCTCAATGGTTTCTCCATCTCCGGGCAGCCCCTGCGGTCACACCTGGGGCAGGTGAAGGTGCCGAGGGCGCGGGTGGGGCTGAGCTGAGCCCCCCGTGCCCTGCAGCAGCACCCCGAGCCCGCGGGGAGAATCCCCCTTCCAGCCCTGCCTCCCTCCAGCTGCGGGAGCCGCACCGTGCTGCAGATCTGAGGCATTTTCCCTCCTGGCCGTGGGTTTACACGGGCAGGAGCAGAGCCCGGGCAGGAGCAGAGCTTTGGGCAGGGGCAGAGCTTTGGGCAGGGGCAGAGCTCTGGGCAGGGGCAGAGCCCCGGGAGGAGGAGAGGGAGCTCTGGGCAGGGGCAGAGCTTTCAGCAGGGGCAGAACTTTGGGCAGGGGCAGAGCCCCGGGCAGGGGCAGCACCCAGGGGTGAGGGGGATGGAGCACTCCGGGAGCAGCAGAACAAACCAGAGAGGCAAAAACCCCAGCGGAGAGTTCCCCTCCGGCAGGGAATGCCGAGGAATGACGATGGCCACAGCCCGAGCAGGAGCTGCTGCCAGGCCCTCCCAGGGGAGGAGGCTGAGCCCAGGGGAGGGAGCCTCGCTCAGGAGCATCCAGAACAGCCCTGGGAACAGCAGGAATGGGGCAGACAGGGCTTGGCCCCTCTGTGCCCATCCCGTCCCTCAGCCCCGGCCCCTGGAGAGCCCCTCACTCTCACCAGAGCCACAGGGGAGCAGCTGTGGCTGCCCCTGGACCCCTGGCAGTGCCCAAGGCCAGGCTGGACACTGGGGCTGGAGCAGGGACAGTGGGAGGTGTCCCTGCCATGGCAGGGGTGACACTGGAGGAGATCTAAGCTCCCTCCCAACCCAGACCAGTCTGGGATTCCAGGACTCCAGGATCTTCCACCTTTTGATTTCTCTGCTCATTCCCAGGGTTTCCACATCCCCCTCCATGGCTGGAGCCCTGTGAGGGGCTCGGGCTGCCTGGAGGGCCCTGCTGGCTCTGGAGTTGGGGTTTGAGATGGATTTTGAGGGTGGGATCACCAGGATCTCTCTCTGGGATCACCAGGATCTCTGGGATCACCAGGATCTCTGGGATCATCAGGATCTCTCTCTGGGATCACCAGGATCTCTGGGATCACCAGGATCTCTCTCTGGGATCACCAGGATCTCTGGGACCACCGGGGCTGGAGCAGGTCCATGCCCAGGGCAGGGGAGGGGTCAGGGCTGGGCCCCCCTTGCGTGGCCTCCCCTGCTCCTGACCCTGCAGAGCTTGGGGACACCCCAGAAAGTGCAGTGGGAATGGGCTGGGAGGGTGACAGGATCCAGTCCCTGCCTGCCCCTGTCCCGTTTTAAGGCATGACTTCAGCAGCAATTCCCATTTTCGCTGTGAGCTCCAGGGCCATTCCCCACACGTTGCCCTGGAGGCTGCTCCTGGCAGGGACAGGGGACAGCAGAGCCTCAGGGCTGCACCTTGCCTTTCCCAGCGGGACCAGGGAGCACTGTAAATTAAGCACAAGAGCCACAATTTATTCCTTTTTTGGGAAGCTTTTTTGTCTCCTCCAAAACATCCCCGCTGCAAATCCTCCCCCTCCGAAGGCAGAGGGGAACCCAGCCCACGAGGGCTGGGCCCGAGGCTGCAGAGATTTTATTTGTGCTTGGCTCACTATTTATGGGGTTTTTTAATTAAGTTTCCTAATGTTACTTAATACCCAAGTACGTTTAATTTCCAAGGCAGAGCAGCCCAGAGGTTCCCAGCTGGATCAACAGCCACAGGACGCCCTTCTCTGCCATATTCTGTGGCCACGCTGAAAAAACCTCTGAAAAAGGATGGGTTTGTCCCAACCTCACCTGTTTTTTCCTTTTCCCCCCTCAGTCTCAAGTGTCTGCTGAGAGCTGGGTGAGCTCGTTCCCCCTCCTCTGCTGGGGGCTGCAGGCATTCCCTGGGAGCAGCAGCAGGATTCCATCCCTTCCACAGCTCCCCATGACCCAGAGGCAGCCAGGAAGGAAAACAGCTCCAGAGGCTCCATGTGAGGGCAGCTCAAGCACCTGGCAAGGGCCTGGCTGAGGCTCAGAGGCACCAAAGCAGGGCTGGCTCCCCGTGCCAGCACCTCAGGAGGCTGCAGGGCTCAGCTGAGGAGGGGAAGGGTGAGCACAGCCTGGAAAAGGAGGGGGAAAACTTTTAAAACAAACATAAAATATAAAAAAGCAGAAAATCAACTTCTGTCACAGTGTTGTCCAGCTTCCAACCCTACTTCCAGTTCCAAGTTTTGGTTTCCATCCATCCACCCATTCATGGGAAAAGGGAAATGCCCCTGGGTGTTTTCCAGGGAAGCCAAGGGATGACGCAGCCATTCCACGGCAGAGGGTGAATCATGGTGATGTCACTGTGATGTCACTGTGATGTCACTGTGCTGTCACTGTGATGTCACTGTGAGTCATGGCAAAGGCCACCACAGCCTTTTCCTTCAGCACCTGCCCATGTGGAATGCAGGTGCCCCCTCCAGCACCTCTTCCCAACACCCTGTGGGGTTTGGGTTCCATGTTGGGTTTGGTTTGGGTTTGGTCTCCACTTGGGTTTAGTCTCTAGTTGGGTTTGGTTTCTATGTGGGGTTTGGTTTCCGTTTGAGTCTGGTTTCCGTTTGGGTTTGGTCCATGTTTGGTTTGGTTTCCCTTTGGGTTTCCTTTCCGTGCTGTATCCGAGCATCCCCCGGATTTTGTGGGGCATGACCCAATCGATGACATTTTCTGTCTGTCCCTTCTTTTCCTGATCTTTCACGCAGATTTTTCTCGGGGGATTTCTGGACGGGGGTTTAGGGAAAGCCGAGGGCTGGAGCCTCTCCAGGCAGCGCTGGAGCTCCGGCCTGCAGCGGTGCTGGGGTGGGCACTGGGCTGTGCATGGGACCCTGCCCTGCTGCCCCGCCCCAGGCTCTGGGGACAGGGCAGGTGGCCCTGCAGGGGACAGGGGTTGGAATGGTTCCTGTTCCCCAGCAGGAAGGGAAGTTCAGGGAAATTCAGCCCCTGCTCTGAATTATTCTGCTGGCAGGTCTCTGCAGCCTGGAGAACACAAACAGCACATTTACCCCTACAAAGACATTAATAATTCCACAGGCTGGAGTCTGAAAGGTGTTTCTTTTATTCTAAGTGTTTGCAGAGTGAAATTAAACTGCTGTAAGCACCGAAGAAAGGTAATTTATTTTTGTTTCCATTTTCCCTTTCAACCATGGCATTAAATATTAACTGCAGCGTATTTTACCAAGCACATCAATTCATTTCCTGTGGGGGCAGAACCAAGCAGCCTCCACAGGAGCTCTGTTGGCCTCGGTGAGACCCTGCATTAACCAGAGCACACCCTGAGCAGCGGCCCCGGGTGGGAGCAGCCCCCAGCACCCGGATTTCCCCGGAGCCGCTCTCCTGCCTCCTCAGAGCCTCATTCCTCCGTGCCCCGTGCCTCTCCTCAGGGCTGAGCTGCTGCACCTGGGCTTGGAGTGTCCCTCTGGGCACAGGGGGACAGGAGCAGCTCCTGGGGGACAGGACCCCACAAACCCCCGAGCCCGCGGGGCTGGGGCTGGGCTGGCTGAGCCCAAACCCCCCCTGCTCCTGCCCTCGGGGCTGGGCTGGCCGAGCCCTGCCCTGCCGGGCTGGCGTTTCCCGGAGCCCAAACCCCCCCTGCTCCTGCCCTTGGGGCTGGGCTGGGCAGGAAGAGAGAGGGGAATCCTCCAGCCTCACCCCCTGTGCCCCTCTGGGTGCTCTGTGCCCCCTCAGCAGGAATTCTGAATTCTGGAGGGGCAAATTCTCTTCCCAAAGGACAGCACAGCCTCCAGTGGGGGAGCGGGTGGGGACAGGAGAGAAATCTTCATCCTTCTCAGAACCAGCCACAAGAAAAGGAGAACCTGCTAATTCTCAGAGTTAATAAGATGGGAAAAGCTCTCAGGAGCATCAAATCCAGCCTCTGAGCCACCCCCACCTTGTCACAGCCCTGAGCACTGAGTGCCCCGTTCCTGTTCTCACAGGTTTTATTTGTAACCACATCTCTCCACTTCCACACTTGCCAGTGGATGCTGAAGGCTGGGCGAGATGATCCCTCTGGATCCTTTCCAGCTCAGGATATTCTGTGATTCTGTGATTCCCCTTGGCTCCAGTTGTGCTGTTTTCTTGTTCCAGGCTGGATTGTTAAACCAAAGCATGAACAGCAGCATTAAAAAAAGCACCAATAAAAGAGTGTTGTTCCATCTGTCAGGCTTCTTTTCCAACCTTCCACAGGGCTGTAGAATCACAGAACAGTTTGGGTTGGAAGGGACCTTTGGGGTTCCTCTAATCCAACCCCAGAATAGATCAAAGCAGGGTGGAGGCTGGTTTTCCTTTCCCAGCAGAGATGCTCGTGGCTTGCCTGTCATTGACTTCTCTTTAAACTGCTTTCCTTGCAAGAAGCCCTGACTCAGAGTGCCCTTGAACAGGATGACTTCCCTTCTTCAGAGGAACCACAGCTCTTTGAGTAAAACCAACCCTCAAACCACTTCCTTCCCTCTGAAGTGAAAGTTCCCGGAACAGCCGTGCCAGGCAGCTCTTGTGGTGCCTGGGGAGTGCTCCTGATCCTGATCCTGATCCTGATCCTGATCCTGATCCTGATCCTGATCCTAATCCTGATCCTCTTCCAGCTCCTGATCCTGATCCTGATCCTGATCCTGATCCTGATCCAGCTCCTGATCCTGATCCTGATCCTGATCCTCTTCCAGCTCCTGATCCTGATCCTGATCCTGATCCAGCTCCTGATCCTGATCCTGATCCTGATCCTGATCCAGCTCCTGATCCTGATCCTGATCCTGATCCTGATCCTGATCCTGATCCTGATCCTGATCCAGCTCCTGATCCTGATCCTGATCCTCTTCCAGCTCCTGATCCTGATCCTGATCCTGATCCTGATCCTGATGCTGCTCCTGCTCCTGATCCTGATCCTGATCCTGATCCTGATCCTGATCCTCTTCCAGCTCCTGATCCTGATCCTGATCCTGATCCAGCTCCTGATCCTGCTCCTGATCCTCTTCCAGCTCCTGATCCTGATCCTGATCCTGATCCTCTTCCAGCTCCTGATGCTGCTCCTGCTCCTGCTCCTGCTCCTCTTCCTGCTCCTGCTCCTGATCCTCTTCCAGCTCCTGCTGCTGCTCCTGCTCCTGCTCCTGCCCCTTCCTCAGTTCCTGCCCCTGTTCCTGCTCCTGGCTGCAGACTCAGAATTGGAACGCTGAAGGCCCCAAGGCAGCTGCTGGAGGTGCTGTGTGTGTGTCAGCCTGAGCTCCACCCTTGCAGCTCCCGCAGGTATGGAAAATGAATGAGCAGTGTGAGGCAGTGCCAGCTGCCTGCCACGGCTGCACCTTGGGTTTCTGCAGCTCATTTCTGTCCTGCACAGCAGCGCTTGAACCTGGGACAGCAGGAGCAGACACTGCTCCTCACATCCTGCCTTTATTGCCATTTATTTATTTCCGTCTGTGTATTCATTGATCCTTTGGCACCAGCAGTTGCCATGGCACTGAGCATGGTGCCAGTGAAATACCGACTATGGCAGGGCAGCTCAGGGTTCTCCACCTGGGTAATCCCATCCCCTTTCTCCCCCCTCTTCTCTCCATGGGCATTCTTTGCAGTCTAACCAGGATTTGCCTTTTTAAGCTCCTTTATTCCCATTTCTCTCGGTCCCTGGGCAGGGGTGAGGCCCTGCCACGGTCAGTGTCCGGCAGGATCCAGAGCCAGGAGCTGCCTTCAGGCTTCTGGGGAGGGAAGCTGGGAGTGTGGGGAGGGAACGGGGGTGGAAGTCTGGCAATTTCCAAAGAGGGTGTCTCAGAACAGAAACAGGGAATCCCAGACTGGTTTGGGTTGGGAGAGGCGCTAAAATCATCTCATCCCACGGCAGGGACACCTCCCACTGTCTCAGGCTGCTCCAAACCCATCCAGCCTGGCCTGGGACACCTCCAGGGATCCAGGGACAGCCACAGCTTCCCTGGGAATTCCTGTGCCAGGGCCTCCTTTACTCCCTGGCACTGGGGCTGTCACAGTTGTGACCCTGGCCCTGTCCCCTGGGCTGCCAAAGGACAATTTCAGTGTGAGGGGATGTCCCAAGGTCCCCAGGACAGGGATGTGCTGAGGGGGCCGTGTCCATGGCCTGTGAGCCCGGAACAGCAGCCAGGAGTCACAGTGCTCTTGGTCTCCATCAACAACGTCCCAAGAACTCCCCCGGCACCTTTCCACCTCCAGCCTCTGGGAAATGATTTAAACCCAGAAATCTGAGCTGTCCCGAGGGGTTTATTCCCTCTGGCCAGCCTGAAAGGTGTTTGCTGCTGATTTTGCAGCACGGTGGAGGTGACAGAGGGCACGGGAGTGTTTTAGAAGCTGTTCCAGAGCCAGGCTCTGGGCAGATCCCACTGGGGCTGCAGCACCTGGGGATTGTTCTGGTCCCTGCAAATCAACAACGGCGTGTTTGGTTCAGCAGGGTCTGTGTGCAGCTCTGGGGATGGAAAGCAGCAGAGGAAGCTGTTTAAAATAAATAAATACAAAGAAAACAGGAGTTTTTCCCCCTGCTAGGGAGCCAGACTTTGTTCTCCCGGACATCCTGCCAAGATCCACAAAATGTGACAGTCCCAGGAGCCCCGGAGCAGCAGCACCCTGAGCTCGGGGTGGCCTCAGTGTCCCCGAGCAGGGGACACCCCTGAGCTGCTGGGGGTGCCTTGGGGGTGTCACACCCCCCAGCTGGGAGCTGTCCCTGCCACGTTTGGGGCTCAGGTGGCACATCCTGGGCTCGGGTGCCCAGAGCCAGCCCAGGGGAAGCCCCGGGGTGCCAGGGGGTGCCAGGGCCGTGTCCCTGTGCAGAGGGGACTGCCCAGCTCCTGCTGCTGCTGCTGCTGCTGTCCCTGATCCTGATCCTGATCCTGATCCTGATCCTGATCCTGATCCTGCTGATCCTGTCTGTGCTCCTGCTTCTGATCTTCCTGATCCTGCTGCTCCTGATCCTGCTCCTGATCCTGTCCCAGCTCCTGCCCTGCTCCTGCCCCTGCCCCTGCTGCTGCAGGAGCAGCCCTTGGGTCTGGGGGTCTCTGAGGTCCCGGTGGCCCCAGTGGGACCCCGGAGAGCCGAGGTCCCCAGGCCTGTCTGTGCCCTCTGGGCAGCTCCAACCCGACCCAGCCCGAGGAGCCAGAGGGGGAACCAGCCCAGCTCCTGGGGGTGCCCCCTGCCCTGAGCCCCTCTGCCTGCAGACCCCCCTGGCTGCAGCAGGGAGGGCACAGGGGGACTGTCCCCAGGGCAGGGCACAGCGCAGAGCCACACCAGCCCTCCTGGCTCCCCTCAGTTTATTTATATTGTTCTGTTTGTTTGGTAGTTCCTGCTCTGGAGCCTGTGTGCCAACTTTCCCCGGCAGGGCAGGATTTTCCAGCAGATTTTCCATTCCCAGCTCCTTCCTGGGGGTTCAGCACACGAGGCCCAAGGGGCTAAAGCTGAAGGTGTTGGTAGAAAATGCAGCGTTCTCCCACAAAGCTGCTTTGAACAGGAGGCTCTGCAGGACCACAGGATCGTGGAATGAGGCTGGGAAAGGTTGGAAAAGATCTCCAGGGTCATCGAGTCCAGCCTCGGAGTGGAAGGGGATGTGTTCTGCTGAGCCTGGGGACGTTGATCTGGTCACCAATAGTGACACCCCTTAGGGGGTCCCACGAGTTTTTATTCCATTGGCAGTCTCAGTGAAGGCAGAGACACAAAAGATGGTAAAACTCACGCCAGAACAGCAGAAGCCAAGGCTCTCTTTGTTCCAAGGCCTTTTAAAGGCTTCTTAGCCAATGGGCTGGTGCTCAAAGCTTCCAGGTGTCTGCCCAGGCCAGTCAATAAACTCTGCACATGCCCCTTACAGCACACAACCCCTGCTTGTTCTGTGCTTTCTGCAGCTCAGGAACTTCCCCGTGTTTCAGAGCTAAAACCCAGCTCTGTTTCACACCCCCATCCATGTAAGCTCATTGCCAGGCTGTGAAATCTCTGCTTTTCCAGCTCAGGTTCAGCTGGAAGCCGTGGCTGGGAGGCTCCGGGGGCTCCAGGAGCAGGGGAGGGAGCGAAGCCAGCAGAGCCGGCCAGGGAAGGGCTGGGGCCGCCAGGGTGATGCACACGGAGCCCGCACACAGCAGGGCCAGGGGACAGCCCTGGCAGGAGGGGCTGCCCCATCCCTGGCAGTGGCCATGGACATTCCCAGGGTCCCCTCAGTGTCCCCAGCTGAGGTGACAGCACCAGCCGGGGGGAGCTCAGCCCCCAAACCCTGGGCAGCCACGGAGATTAATTCCCTTCAGAACGCAGCAGCAAGGAAAAAACAGCTCCTGGATCTGGAGAAGGAATTTCCATGTGCACAAGTTTTCCAGATAAAAAGGACAGGGCTTTGTTAACATGTGTCACTTCTCTCTGGGGCTGTATTTCACAGGGGAAAGCTTTCAAAACAACTTTGACTTTTATTAGAGGACACACGTAAAGAACTTTTTTTGATTTTTTTTTTAAATGAATCAGCTGTTCCATCTCCCCTCTGAGCGCAGATCCTGTGAAGCATAAATTCTGCAGAGGAACCCTTTGGGAACCAAGAACTGGGGATTGAATGGAAACAGTTGCTTTATACCCTCAGGGAAAATTGAAATCCTGGAAGTTCAGGGTATTCCATGCTGGAAAGGCCCTCAGGAGACCCCCACCCCTGTGAGCAGGGAGCTCAGCGATGCCAGGGCGGGGCTGCGGAGCGGAGCCTCCCTCGTGTCCAGCCCGGGGCTCCGAGGGGCCGAGCCCGGCCCGGGAAGTGTCAAACCCCGGCAGCCCCTGGAGCTGATCCGGGGTAAATCCTTCCCTGGGCTGCGGGAGGCTCGGGGAATGTCCCCACGCTGTCTCCGCTGTCACCTCCCCTGGTGGGCACCGCAGAATTGTGCCCCGGGGGTTTTGCTGTCCCCGCACCCTGCGGGCCCGGGGCTGTGTCACAAAGGGCTTCGGGGTGGGCTCTGTGCCGAGGTGACCCCGAGCCCATCCCCGGAGCCCGGGCAAACCCTCCCTGCCAGCCCGGGGCCACCGAGCGCTCCCCGCGCTCTGCAGAGGCGCTCCAGCACCCACAGCCCGCTATTCCTCCTCCTTTTCACCCCAGAGAGGGCACAGAGCTCCCGCCGGGCACCTCCCACCCTCCGTTTTTATTTCAGTGAATTATTTCAGTCCCGCCCTTCGGAGGCACCGGCGATGCTCAGCCCTGGCTGCCCCCGGTGTTTGTGCTGCCCCTGCCCAGGAGGGTTTCCCTGGATGTGACTGAGTGCCAGATCTACAGGAATTCAAGATGAAGATGATGGGAAGATGTTTCGGTTCTTCTCTCATTCGTAAATAAAAAGAAACTCTTTGTTGTCTTTTTATCTTATTATTTATTATTTTATCATTTTTATATATAAATATTGTTGTTGTATGCACGGATCTATTTCTAGCATCAGTTTCACTTCCCTGGCTGCCCCCAGACCACCAGCGGTGAGTGAATTCCTGGCGATCCTACGAACTGGAGATCTTCTGGAAATCCCAAATTTGATTTTCCCCCAAATCTGATTTGATTAGCAGCCGCAAACCCATTTCTGCTGATGAGGAGCGTTGGCGCTGCCGCCTGTGCAAAATGAATCCCGGGCACGTCAGATCCCTGCCGGGGCTGGGGGAAAACCGTTCCACAAAAAAAGCTGGAAGGAAAAAAGCGATGTTCAGCGGCAAAGAGGCGGGGAGGGAGCTGCCAGCCCGGCGGGGAGCGGAGCTGGGAGAGGGTGGCAGGGAGCCGGCACCGCCTCGGGATCATTTCACATCCACCGGGAGGAGCCGACCCGGCTGCGGCCGCGGAAACTCCCGCGGGAGCGCTGGGATGCGGCGGGATGGGGAGCGGGAAGCAGCGGGATGGGGACGGGGGTTCTGGAATTGGAATTCTGGATCCGGGATGGGGACGGGGGTTCTGGAGCCAGGATTCAGGAGCCGCACAGCCGCTCTGTCCCCTCTGTCCCCCTGCCACCGTCAGTGCCCGCGGGCTCTCCGTGCCCTTTCCCGGCTCCCCAAAGGGCCCGGCCGGGAGCTCGGGATGCGCCAGCGCCGCCGGGGCTGCCCCGCGGGGAGGGACCGGGAGCGGGATCCGAGCGGATTTTCCCGGCCCCGCTTTTCCCAAACCCGGGCCCACCAAGGCCGGGCTGTCCCCGCTGCGCCCCGGGCAGCGCTGCCCGCGCCAGCTCGGGGGGATGGAGGGCTCCGAGCCGTGGGAAAACAGCGGGGACACAAAGGGACCCCAAACCGCGGGGACGGACCGGGGAACGGCCCCGAACCGCGGGGACGGACCGGGGAACGGCCCCGAACCGCGGGGACGGACCGGGGAACGGCCCCGAACCGCGGGGACGGACCGGGGAACGGCCCCGAACCGCGGGGACGGACCGGGGAACGGCCCCGAACCGCGGGGACTCACCGGGGAACGGCCCCGAACCGCGGGGACTCACCGGGGAACGGCCCCGAACCGCGGGGACTCACCGGGGAACGGCCCCGAACCGCGGGGACTCACCGGGGAACGGCCCCGAACCGCGGGGACTCACCGGGGAACGGCCCCGAACCGCGGGGACTCACCGGGGAACGGCCCCGAACCGCGGGGACTCACCGGGGAACGGCCCCGAACCGCGGGGACTCACCGGGGAACGGCCCCGAACCGCGGGGACTCACCGGGGAACGGCCCCGAACCGCGGGGACTCACCGGGGAACGGCCCCGAACCGCGGGGACTCACCGGGGAACGGCCCCGAACCGCGGGGACTCACCGGGGAACGGCCCCGAACCGCGGGGACTCACCGGGGAACGGCCCCGAACCGCGGGGACTCACCGGGGAACGGCCCCGAACCGCGGGGACTCACCGGGGAACGGCCCCGAACCGCGGGGACTCACCGGGGAACGGCCCCGAACCGCGGGGACTCACCGGGGAACGGCCCCGAACCGCGGGGACTCACCGGGACAGGGGTCCGAGCGTGGGCCCAGGAGGCTCCGGGCACTGCAGGGGGCACCGAGGGGCAGGGACAGCCCTGCCAGGGGACACCAGGGGTGCCCTGACCCCCGCCACCCTCGGGGCATCACCCAGGGCCCGTCCCTGTGCTGGGGGCTCAGAGCCACCCCCAAACCCCTCATCAGCGCGTGCTGCTCATTAACAGACACCGGAATCGGCTTGATGAGGATCACCCTTAATGAGGATCACCTGTGATGAGGATTACCCTAATGAGAATCACCCTTAATGAGAATCACCCTAATGAGAATCACCCTTAATGAGAATCCCCTGTGATGAGAATCACCCGGGATGAAGATCCACCCTTAATAAGAATCACCTTACTGAGAATCATCCTTAATGAGGATCACTTTAATGAGGATCACCCTTAAGGAGGCTCCTGAGCCACACCCACCGTGGCTCATCCCATTTGTCAAACAAATTCGGCCGAGGAGGTGCCAAGATTTGCTCAATATTGATGAAAGAAACACCCTGAAGTGGAAAGTGCATTACTGCCAGTGCTTGATGGATATGTTTTAATTAAAAAAAAAAATAAAAAACCAAACCCAAATCAGTCCAGAGGAGGCTCTGGAGCCGGGCTGGGAGAGCTGGGGGGGCTCCCCTGGAGAGGAGAAGGCTCCAGGGAGAGCTCAGAGCCCCCGGCAGGGCCTGAAGGGGCTCCAGGAGAGCTGGAGAGGGGCTGGGGACAAGGGATGGAGGGACAGGACACAGGGAATGGCTCCCACTGCCAGAGGGCAGGGCTGGATGGGAGATTGGGCAGGAATTGTTCCCTGTGAGGGTGGGCAGCCCTGGCACAGGGTGCCCAGAGCAGCTGTGGCTGCCCCTGGATCCCTGGCAGTGCCCAAGGCCAGGCTGGACAGGGTTTGGAGCAGCCTGGGACAGTGGGAGGTGTCCCTGCCATGGCACAGTGGAATGGGATGAGTTTAGGGAGTGATTTTCAAGGGAATGGAAATGATATAAATTAGAGACGTGGAGCAGCTCTTTAAGCAGGGAATTTGATGAATAACAGCTCCTGGAGCAGTGGAACAGCAGGAATTCAGGGTAGAGGAAATTCTTTCCTGTGGAGGGGAGGTGCAGTGGGGGATGAGAAACAGGGAAAGGCACAGCACGAACCCCTCCAGGCCCGGGGGATTCGGGGGGTCTGTGCAGGCAGGAGGGGAGCAGGGACCCCTGGGGTCCCTCCCAGACATTCCCTGATCCCTGAGCCACCACACTCACCAGCACAGGGTGACACCCCCAAACCCCCTCCCCGATCCCCCCAGTGAGCCAGGCCTGGCCAAGGTGGGGTGGAGCTCATTCCTTTGCTGCCCCAGCCCCGGAATTCCTGAGCTCTCCCCAGGTTTGGGGCACACGCCGTCCCAAAGAAACGGCGCCATCCCAGCAGGAAGACGTGAGCACCAGTGGGCAGCCCATAAATATCCATTATTGCTCCGTGGAAAACAGGAATGCCTGCAGGAATACACAGTGGCCCTCAGCAGGAGGAGCCCCCACCCCCTGAGGAGCACGGGAATTATTTGGGGCACGGCAGGAATGTCTCTCCCCTCGTTCCATCTCTTTTATCCTTCCCCTGGTCTTTAGGATCTTTAGGATCGTTCAAAAACAAGAGTTTGTGTTGGAAAGCAGAGGAGTTTCCAGCACAGCACAAGGAGAGGTGCAGGGGCACAGGCTGCTCTGGGGGGATGAGGCACAGGGCAGAGGGATTCCATGGATTTTGCTTATCAGGGCATCATCCCAAGGTCTGCTCTGATTCCAAACAAGGCCTGGCGAAAGCAGATCCTGGAATCTCCTCACCTTGGGGCTCTCCAGCTCAGGAGTTCCAGGGTGTGGGAACTCCGTGTGCCAGCCCAGGGCAGAGTGGGACACTCTGGGAATGCCCAGCGGTGCTGGCAGGGGAGTGATCCCACTGACCCACACACGGAGGGGCCACGGCTGCAACCCTGAGACCCCAAAGCCCCTCACGGCACCTCTGGGGACCCTCAGCAGAGCGGGGACCACGTGGGGCGGGTTTGGGCACACAAATGGGGCAGGTTTGGGCACCCAGGTGGCAGGGCCACCTCCCACAGCCCAGCGTGCTCCAATTACATTTGTATTAATTACCCTGGAGGCTTTTGACAGAGAAAAGATGCAGAAAAGCTGAGTTAAATCATTCTCCTGTGGCAAATGTGCCCAGGGGAGCAGGAACATCCTGTTTGCACTGCTATGAGATAATAATGGCATTAAACAGGACATCATTATGGCCTCGTTATCTATGGCCCTACACGTTTGTTTGGGGGATTAAATCTCTTCAGACCACAGACCCGGCCTGGCCCAAAAACCCCACTGGAATGAAGAGGTTTTCCCTTTCAGCCATGTCTGAGCGTTAATAAAATTCACAACAGGCACAATTCCTGCAGGGATCTCAGGATTCCTGCCGGGATCTCAGGGTTCCTGTCAGGATCTTGGGGTTCCTGTCAGGATCTCGGGGTTCCTGTCAGGATCTCGGGGTTCCTGCCAGGATCTCGGGGTTCCTGCCGGGATCTCAGGGTTCCTGCTGGGATCTCAGGATTCCTGCTGGGATCTCAGGGTTCCTGCTGGGATCTCGGGGTTCCTGCCGGGATCTCGGGGTTCCTGTCAGGATCTCAGGGTTCCTGCTGGGATCTCGGGGTTCCTGTCAGGATCTCAGGATTCCTGCTGGGATCTCAGGGTTCCTGCTGGGATCTCGGGGTTCCTGTCAGGATCTCAGGGTTCCTGCTGGGATCTCGGGGTTCCTGGGGCACTGTGGGCATGGCTGGGACAAGGTGACACTTTCCTCATGTGCCTCGGGGGGTGGTTTGGGGGGAAGGGACCCCTCAAAGGCCTCCCTGAGTCACTCTCCTGTGATGGCATTTCTCAAATGTTATTTATGTCCTGCTCTGGCTTTTTTTAATAGAGGAGGAAAACTTCCCTCCCTTCCTCCTCATTTATTACAGGCATTAAGTTAAACATGGTTTCCTCTTAAACTCGACCTAATCCAATTAATATTAATATTGCTCTGAGCCAGGCTGATCTCATTAGTGCCCACATTTAATCTCTTTTCTGCGAGTTGTGCTGAAAATGAGCTTCTTGCTTCTCAGCCAGGCCGGAGAGAGGGAACAGCGTTTCCTGCAGTTCAGGGGTGGGCACGGGGTGGGAATGAGGCACTGGGGCAGGGAAGGCTGAGGCTGCTGCCTTGGGAGGGCTGGAACAGAGACTGGGCAGGGCTGGAGAATAAAATAGAGATTTCTTCAAAGGCAAGAATATCCATACCTTGGGCAGGACAAGAGCCTGGCCAGGGCTACACCCAAGGTGTACCCAAAATGGGCACAAAATTGACACAAAATGGACAAACAGTCACGAGGTCTCACACTTTTATAAGTTTTGGTCCATTTGCATTTTGGGGTTGAATTGTCCCATTCCAGCTCCAGGCTGTGAGGTCCCATCCTTCTTGTTCTCCCTCCAGCCACCCTTGTTTGTGCTTTGGGGCTGAAAGTTGTCCTTGGTGTGCAGCAGGAGAAGGATTTGTTGTGTGTCCCTGCTGTGCAGTGACCGTGAGTGTGAGCTCAGAGCTGATCCCTGGGCAGCGCAGGGGCTGGAAAAAGGGAGGATAAAGGAGGAGCTGGAGGAGCTCGGGACAGTGGCTGCACCCAGGGGCAAACCCCGGGCAGAGGGGATCCCCCTCGGGCAGGGAGAGGGAGCAGCTGCCCAGGCCAGGGCAGGGCTGGAGCAGAATCACCCCAGGTTTTGGTTGTAGCAATGGCAGCAAGGGAAAGAGGATCCCTGATTTCAGAACTAAACTTCTTCTTCGTTTTGGATCCAGCAGCAAATAATTGGGACATAGAATGCCATAAAATCACAGGATGGTGTGGGTTGGGAAGGGCCTCAGAGAACAAGATGAACTTTAAGGTCCCTTCCTATCCAAACCATTCCATAATTCACAAATAATCTCCTTTCATGTGCAGAGGTGATGCAATGAAAACTGCCCGGTTCCAGCCCAGGGCTCAGTGTGAGACGTGTCCATCCTCCTCCTCCTCCTCCCAAACCACAGAACGAATCCTTCCCTGCCGTGACCTCCTGGTTTTAGGCCGGGCTTTCCTTCACCTCTGCCCTCCCACCACGCCCCGCCTGCTGCCCCGGTTTGGCAGGTTCGGCTCCATCAGTGCCGGCAGGATCGGCGGCGGCTCCTGCCCATCTCTGCAAGCGCATTTTTAGGTCATTAATTTTGTGTCTCAGCCCCCAGAACAGTCACCCGTGGGGCACGGGTGGGACAACCCCACCTCAGACCAGGGGGAATAAACAGGGGTTGGTTTGAGGCTTTCTGTAAAATGGCTGGGAGGGACCTCAGAGCTCACCCAGTGCCACGGCAGGGACACCTCCCACTGTCCCAGGCTGCTCCAGCCTGGCCTTGGGCACTGCCAGGGATCCAGGGGCAGCCACAGCTGCTCTGGGCACCCTGTGCCAGGGCTGCCCACCCTGCCAGGGAACAATTCCTGCCCCAGATCCCAATCCCGATCCGGATCACAGCCTGAGCTTTGCCCAGTTCCCTGAGGCGCTAAAACAGAACTGGCAGCGGTGGGATTCGAACCCACGCCCCCGCAGGGACTGGAGCCTTAATCCAGCGCCTTAGACCGCTCGGCCACACTACCCTGATGCTGCTGACCCTGGGGCTGGGATCGGAGCGCGGGATCCGACCCGGACTCGGCGCCTGGGCCCCCCCGGTGCGGATCCCCGGGGCTGCCCGGGAGGATGGAGCGCTCCGAGCCCTCCCAGTGCGGGATTCCTGCTCTGCTGCCCTTCCCTCGGCAGCCTGGGCTAACCCAGCCCCTGATCCAGCACCTCCTTCCAGGGCTCCACACCCGCCCCTCCGGCTCTGCTCAACAGCTGAGAACAACCCCTCCATCCCATTGGAATGACATCCAGAACCCATTTCCCCGCTGGATTTGTGCCTTTATTTCATGCCCGTGTCCCAGCCCCTCCATCCCATTGGAATGACATCCAGAACCCATTTCCCCACTGGATTTGTGCCTTTATTTCATGCCCGTGTCCCAGCCCCTCCATCCCACTGGGAATGAGACCCACAATTATTTCCCCGCTGGATTTGTGCCTTTATTTCATGCCCGTGTCCCAGCCCCTCCATCCCGCTGGGAATGAGACCCAGAGCCCATTTCCCCGCTGGATTTGTGCTCTGTGGCCGTGTCCCAGCCCCTCTGTCCCGTTGGAACGAGTCCCAGAACCCATTTCCCCGCTGGATTTGTGCCTCTCCTCCGTGCCCGTGTCCCGGTGGCCCAGGGGGACACGGGCCTGAGGTGACAGTGGCACTGCTGCTGCCCCGTGCAGCCCTCAGAGATCCCCGCGGCCGCTCTGGGATCAGGGAAGGTGCCAGAGCCTCCTGCCAAGCGCTGGAGCCAGACCCAGGGAAGTTCTGCAGTTACATAAATATTTTTCTTCCCGGTTAAACACAGCCACTTTCTCCTTCCTCAGCACGGCGATAAAAGCACATTTCAACAAACAGGGCTTCAAAGGGATGTTTTGCGTTTGGCTCCTCTTCCAGCCTTTTTCATTCACTGGAACAGCTCCTGGCTGAGGAACTGCGGGAGAGACCCCCCAGCTCCCTCTGGAGACTCCCAAACCCTCCCTGATGTCAGCTACAGAAACACCCACTGGTAAAAAAGGAGGAGTCTGTAATTCCTTGCTCCGTGGGTTTTTTGATCCACGTTGCTCCAATCCCAGCAGTCCCTAGACCCAAATCCTGGGATGGATCCCTGGCAGGGACAATGAAAGTCCAGGAGTAAATGAGATATCTGAGGATAATAATTGGACTTTCATGAAGGGAACACTCACAAACTGCTGCAGATTTCTGAAAATCGATTTATTTCCAGCCAGCAGCTGCCAAATCATTCCCAAATAAATCCCAGCCCCAGGGAAGTTTCACAGCTCCCTTTGGGATCCCGTGGGACCCTGATCTGCCCCAGGAGAGCCGGGAAAGTGCAGGGTTTGGGGAATTTTGCTCCTCATTGTGTGGCAGGGGCCGGGAAACCTTCCCAATAAACATCCTGCAGGGCTGGGGAGGTTTGGAATGAAACCCCAAACCACTTTAATAAACCCAGTGGGATTATTTCAATTAAAAAGAAGTGATTACAACAGCCCTTATTTTCCTATTAGGGCACTTAAGCAGCCCCTATTAAAAGATTAGAAGATATTGAGCCTTTGTAGGGCTCTCAAAAACACAGTTTGGAATATCCCCGGTTAAAATTATTGCTGTTTAAATACTTCTGCCTAAAAATTACATTAATAAAATTGGACATCCCTGTCCAAATTTGGGACAGCGGCTTTGAGAAGTCCTGAGACTTCCCCAGGGAAAACCCACCTGGGTTTGTAGAAAATGTTTTTATTCCCCTGAAACAGAAGAAAAATCCCTTCAGTATTCCCTGATCTGCTCATTGTGTCCTCCAGCAGCTCAGCCCAGGGCCAGGAGCTGCCAAGAGCAAATAATTCCCATTTCCATAGATCAGGAGATGAATCACTCCTGGTATTTTTAGCAGGTCATTAAGGGCTGGCAGGGATATTTGCAAACTGACTTGGGAGGGCTTGGACTGGTGTGAGCACAACCTCGGGGAGAAAACAACTGGGAGTCACAACAGGGAATGAGAGGGCTGGGAGTGGCAGGGAGGGACTGGGAGAAATGGGGTTTGTGGGAGCCTGGCCTCGCTCCGCTGAAACGTGGCAGTAAAACTGCCGGGATGAGGATTTGCCCCCACCCCGGGGAGGGATACTGCAGGCACTGGGAACGGCTGGGTCCCCGGGAATGGATGGAAAGGGAATTGTCCTGCTGCTTTGTGAGCAGGGAAGCTCCTTGGGAGTTCAGAGGAGCATCAGGGCACCTGAGAGGAGTCATGGAACGGGTTGGGAGTGACCTCAAATCCCACCCAGTGCCACCCCTGCCCTGGCAGGGACACCTCCCACTGTCCCAGGGTGCCCAACCTGGCCTTGGGCACTGCCAGGGATCCAGGGGCAGCCACAGCTGCTCTGGGCACCCTGTGCCAGGGCCTGCCCACCCTGCCAACCCTGGCAAAAGAAGGTAAAACGCAACACATCATCATTATCCATCATCCATCATTATCCATCATTATCCATCACTGTCCATCACTGTCCATCATCCCTCGGCAGGCAGAGCCACCTGCCCCTGCAGAGCCCCCATGAGGGCAATGCCAGCAGGGGAGGGGTCCCTGCCTGGGCCAGGGCCACCCCTGGGTCACCCCTGTGCCCCCCTGGCAGCAGAAGGTGGCCCTGGACCTGGGATCTCTTCAGGAGCTGCTGCTGCTGGAGGGAAAAACCAGCAGGAAAACGGGAAGAGGCACAGGCTGCACCCAGGGATTGTCACCTCGGAGGGAAACAGGGACAGGAACCCTGCCTGGCTGCCCATGCCGAGCTCCCAGCAGCTCCAGGCACAGCTGCAAAGGGACCTCTGGCAGCAGCCCTGGAAGGGTAAATGCGGCTCCAGCTTCATCACCTCCCTCTGCACTTGTCAAATTAAGGGCTCTGGTTGGAGCCTCAAAGGCAGAAAGGCTCTGCAGCAGCCACGAAGGGAGCTCAGGGAATGGCAGGAGCGGGGCTTGCAGGAGATGGAGTCAATGCCTTCTCTGAGAGGGACATTTGGTGTCAGAGAGGAACACGGGGACAAAACAGGACTCAGGGTGCCTGAATCCCTGAGAGGGCAGAGCTGGTGCCTCCTTATCTGCCATGAACACAATCCCCAGGGCCTCCATCCCAAAATCAGAGCCCATTCCCATTCCTCACCAGGGAATGAAACTCCCTCCCTCCCACAGAAAATCAGGGAATGGTGGGATCAGCTCCTGGCCCTCCCCACATCCCCCCGGAGCCCAGGGCTTTTGTTTGGAATTGAGGAATGGATTTAATATGGAGTAAATCGAGTTGAACCTTTGCTGTAAATGCAGGCATTTGTTTCTTGTCTCAGGGGAGTTTCCATTAATGATCCTGGGCCCCATGGCCCAGCTGGGAAGGAATTTGTATCCGAGGGAAAAGGAGCAAGTCACAGACAGGCGCAGGGTGGGTTTCAGATACAGCAGGAGAAAGGAACTTAATTCAGGATTTAGGATCAGAAGCGATCAGAGTTCTGCCACTGGAAAGGGGCTCTGAGCATTTCAGGCCCCTGGGCCAGGGCCAGGCTGCTCCTGCAGGATGGCAGTGCCCGGCCTGGGCTCAATCCCCTCCTCATCATCATCCCCTCACCCCCAAACCCACCGGGGCTCCTCCTGCCAGGTGTCCCAGAGCTCCCCTGCAGCCCAGCCAGAGCTGGGGCACCAAAACTGCTTCTCCACATTCCTCCTCTCTCCTGAGCAATGCTGAGCTGGAACTGCGCCCCACCAGTGCCCCGTGGTCCTGCACCTTCTGCTGTGCTCCACCAGGGGCTGGAGGGGGGAGGAGGGCTCTGGTGGCACTGGACTGCTGCCAGAGAGTGCCTGGAGCTCCTGGGAAGAGCTCCCAGAGGATCCGTGCTGGATGCAGGCAGCAGCTCTGGGAATGCAGAGCTGGGGCTGCTGGCACAGGCTCCAGCTGCAGCCCCTGGGAATTGCTGCCTGTGCCTCACGTGAGATTTGGTGTTAGGAACCAAAGTGAGTCTGAAGTCAACCCTTGGAAAAGGCAGCAGCACGGACAAAAACCTGGAAAAGCAGGAGAGCGGCACAGTCCTCCAAGTTCAGACACTCCTGGGAGAAGGGCAGGGAGCCGAGGCCGGGGGAGCTGTGGCTGCCCCTGGATCCCTGGCAGTGCCCCAGGCCAGGCTGGACACTGGGAGCAGCCTGGGACAGTGGGAGGTGTCCCTGCCGTGGCAGGGGTGGCACTGGGGGGGATTCAGGGTCCCTTGTAATTCCTGTTTCCTCAGGGAAGGGGGGAAGGACGAGGGGAGCTCTCCCCCTCCACGGGCAGTGCAGAGCTGCTGGGCAGGACAGGGCCCCGAGGGAAGCACAGCCTGGACCCAAGGACAGCCCAGCACACCCCAAAAACAACCACAGGAGCCCGAGGTGAACGAGCCAAACGTCTGGAAAGGAGCAGGAGCAGCTCCCTGGGACACCCTGGGGCACCTCCCTCTCCACACAAGTGTTTGCTGGGCAGTCTCCAGTGGTGGCGTCCCCAGCTTTGGAATCCAAACTTCCCCTTCCCTGATCCAAGATGCTGCAGAGAGCAGCTGGGAGCTGGCTGGGATGGAATCCCTCCCCAAAATCAGCTGGGAGCTGGCTGGGATGGAATCCCTCCCCAAAATCAGCTGGGAGCTGGCTGGGATGGAATCCCTCCCCAAAATCAGCTGGGAGCTGGCTGGGATGGAATCCCTCCCCAAAATCAGCTGGGAGCTGGCTGGGATGGAATCCCTCCCCAAAATCAGCTGGGAGCTGGCTGGGATGGAATCCCTCCCCAAAATCAGCTGGGAGCTGGCTGGGATGGAATCCCTCCCCAAAATCAGCCCATGGCTCTGACACGGGGCCTGGGAACTGGGCACACGGCTTGTGGCTGCAGTGGCTCTGCCTCTGCTCCTCCCTGTGTGTCCAAGAGAGAGAATTCCTTTTACGTTCATCTGTCCTCGTGGAAGCCTGGAAGAGAAGAAGAGATAAATGATTATAAATGATGAACATCATCTAAATAGAATTCCTTCATTCTCAGAGCCTTTGTGACACACTCCCTTGGGAAATATTCCCAACTGAAATGGAATTCTGCTCCGTTCCTCACAGATCTCCCGTTGCTCTTGTCAAACACACGAGGCATTAAAAGCAGCAGGAACGATCTCAGTGTCCTGGGGAGAACCCCACAGACAGCTTGGAAATGCAGGCAAAACAAAAAAAACAGGGAAACACTGGGAAAAAAACCACCCCAAGGGTTAAACTTTCCTTCCCAAGCCCTGCAGTGCTCTGGATAAAGATCCATCAGGGTGGGGGGTGTGAAATATGGGGTTTGCAAGAGAAGGAAAATGAATTTTCAGTTTAGATGGTTAGAAATGATGGCTGAAAACGTGGGAAGAAACAACTCCCAATTCCTGCCCTGCTCCAGCACTGCAGGCCCAGCTGTGGGACACTGTGGGACACTGTGGGACACTGTGGGACACGGGGTGGCACTGCTGGGGTGTCTGTGCAGGGCACTGGGTGAGCCCTGAGGGTCCCTCCAGCTCCGGCCACCCCAGGATCCTCTCAGGCTGCCCGGGTGGGAGCCACGGCTCCAACTCCATTTCCCCCCATCCTTCAGCAAGGCAGGGGAGAATCAATATTTTCCTAATGGTCAGATGATAGAAGGGAGGAATAAAAATTGCATTTGTCAGTCAGCTACCGCACACAGCAGCAGCAGATAAAATAATGATGGAGCACTTCTGGGGCTCAGGCTCATTCCAGTGATTCATGGGGATGTTGGGAAGCTGTGCTGGGACTGGAGGGCATCTGGAGTTTGTGCCTTGGAGCCCACTCAGTCCATAAATATGTGGGATGGCACTGCCAGCCCCGCTGGGCCCTGCAGCAGAGGCACCCCCACATTCCCAGGGGGTGTCCACGGGCAGAGGGACAGCGAGGGGCAGTGCCCAGGCTCCCAGGGTGGCCCTGGTTGGGAAGGGTGAGCCTGGCACCCCTGGGTGCTCCCCCCCGGTGACACGGAGGTGACAGAACTTTCCTGTAAATGAAAGCCGCAGTTTCTAAGAACTCTTGTGACTAATGTGGCTCAGCCTTGGCTGGAGGACACAAACCCTTCATCAAACGCAGTGAGAAATGCCAGAGAAAGCTCAAATCCAGGGAATGTGAGGCTGGGAGGGAGCGGGCTGACCCCAGCACGCAGAACGCTGGGGCCCGGAGCCAGGCCCCGCCTCGGGCTTAGCTGGGCTGGACTCAAGGCTTAGTGCTGGCTCTTTGTTTCCCAGGGACAACACGAGGGATCAGGCCCTCAGCATGGAAAAGGAACTCCCCTGGAAGTGCAGTGAATCTGAATCCAATCTGCACCATCAAATCCAAGGAAAACTGCACCCTCTGGGCTTCGGAACCACGGAATGTGGGAAACACAACCCAGAGCTGGATCAGCTCAGAGCAGGCAGAGGGTGGCTCTGGCAGTCAGGAACCAGGGGATAGTGAAAGATCCCAAAGGAGTCTCTCCTGCTCAGAGGGAGGAGTCCTGGAATACCCTGGATCCCACACGGATCCTCCAGTCCGAGCCCTGGCCCTGCACAGACACCCCAATGGTGCCACCCTGTGCCCGAGCACTGCCTAGGCAGGCCCTGAGCCCTGGGAATGAGATAAACTCTGCAGAATCAGAGCTTGAGGAGCTCTCACTGCATTCTCCCACAGCCTCCCTGAAAAGAGAGCAGCACCTGGCAGGTCAAGCTCGGAGCCAGCCTCAGGCTGATATTCCACGTGTCAAGAAAATCATAGAACAATTCACTGAGAATTTCCCTGCTGGCAGAGTTCTCTGTCCCTTCCCCAAATAAACGGGAGAAGGGAAATCCAGGGCAGCAGGAGGCTGAGGAAGCACAGCACCTTTCATTCCATGGGAAATGTTCCTGTGACACGGAGCAGACCCTGCTGCTCCCCACAGGCAGCACGGGCTGGAAAATCCTCTGGATGTGAGGGACTTCCCATGGAGGGGCTTTAGGAGCTGCCCTGGTGTAAACAGGAACCCCCTCTGGAGGGACAGGACACAGGGAATGGCTCCCACTGCCACAGGGCAGGGATGGGTGGGATATGGGGCAGGAATTGTTCCCTGGCAGGGTGGGCAGGGACTGGGATGGAATTCCCAGAGCAGCTGTGGCTGTCCCTGGATCCCTGGCAGTGCCCAAGGCCAGGCTGGACACTGGGGCTGGAGCAGCCTGGGACAGTGGGAGGTGTCCCTGCCATGGCAGGGGTGGCACTTGGGGGGCTCTGAGGTCCCTCCCTGGCCAAACCAGTCCGGGACGCTGTGGAATGAGGAGGTTTGGGTGAAACCTTCACTTTGGTTCTGTCAGGATTTAATCCCTCTGTGCAATGAAGGTTATTCTGAGTGTGGCCAATACAGAATTGTCCTGCCTCAGCTCCGTTCCCCTCCTCAGCTCCGTTCCCCTCCTCAGCTCCGTTCCCCTCTCTCCCCTCAGCTCCAGCTCTCCTGCCTTCCCACAGGAAAATTCCAACAGCTCCAGGGTCACTCCATCCCCTCATTTTGAACACAAGGAGCATGTGCACATGGGAATATAAGCAGGAAAGGAAAAGTGTGTTTTACTTCTAAAGATTCCAGTAATTCCAACAGCACATGATTTTTTCCAATGACAAAGATTCCTCTTTAGAAAGTTATTCTTTGCCAGGTGTTGGATTTCACTTCATTCTTAAATGTTGCATAAAGAATACAGAGAAGAAAAAGCTCTTAAGCAAATCTCCAACCTAATTAAAAGAAAGCTGAGTCAATCCAGATTTTGAGCTGAGCTGATGGGTGAGAAGAGAAAGATCTGAGAGCAGAAACAGGAACCAGCCCTTGTGCCCCAAACTCTGCAGCAGCAGGAGAAACACTGAGCTCTGCTGGGATGCTGGGATCACATTCCCGGGGTGCCCAGAGCTGCTCCCACACAGCTCCTGGCTCCAGGCACTGCCAGGGAGAGCCCAGGCTGTGCCCAGCACACCCTGCACTGCCAGGGAGAGCAGCCCAGCAGCAGCACGGGACAGTCCCAGGAGCCCAGGCTGGAATTCCCAAAGGCAAAGCAAGAGGGGTTTGCTTTTCCACGTCCTCGTCCACAGCCATGTCCAGTTCCGAGTTCCTTTTTGACCCCCAAGGTTTATGCGAACTGCAGGAAGGAAAGGGAGGGATCGTTGTGCTCTGCCCCTCTAGGGCAGCAAGCAGGGAATCCTGGCAGGGAGAGCTTTCCATGCACAGCCCAGGCTCCCTGTGGGAGCAGCTGCAGGCTCAGCCCGTGGGAAGGGCTGGGATTATTCTGGAAGGGAACTCCCCACTCACCGCAGCCTCCAGGGCCTGGTCCAGGTCTGCCAGCAAATCCTCCTCATCCTCCAGCCCCACCGAGAGGCGGATCAAGGTGTCGCTGATTCCCTGAGCAATTCTGTCGTCCTCAGGCACTGATGCGTGGGTCATAGTGGCCCTGCAGGGATAAAAAATGTCCTTTACCTCAAGAATTGGGGACTTTTCCTGGTAAACACATCCCAGCTGGTTCCCTGCCAGCACCCCTGGAATGGCAGCAGGATCTGACACCTCCTCTGTGCCACCTGTGTGACCCCACAGATGCAAAGAGCTCCTGGCAGCAGCTCCTGGCAATGAAGGGAATGCTGACAAGCCAGGGAGTTGCATCTCCACGTTGTATTTCCGAGACACAAATGATTAATAAGAAGTGGATACATAAAAATATGGACCTGAAAGAGGAGAAAATCTTGTTCCTCTTCCTTCCTCAGCTGTTTTTTTATTGTACAGAAGCACTGCAAGCTCTGCACATGGGCAAGGTGCAGCCCCCAGTATCAAAGCTCCTGGTTTCATTTCTGGTTTCTCAGATCCCTCCTCAAAGTGTCCCAGGTGACTCTGGAGGGTTCATTCTCTCCAGCTACAGAGGGTAAAGGCAAGAAAGGATTTCCCCATGTGCTCAGTCACTGACACCAGAGTTCCTTTTTGAGGCTCTGAAGATGGGAGGATGAACTTACGGGTGCTCTGCCAGGCTCTCGTAGCCACCCAGACTAAAACCCACAGCAAACACCTATGGGAGAAAGGGAAGGAGGTTATGGATGCATGGAAAGAGAGCTCACAGAATCAGGAACAGCCTGAGCTGGCAGTGCCCACAGGGATCACTGACCCAGCTCCTGCACAGACACCCCAACAGTCCCACCCTGAGCACCCCTGGCAGTGCTGGCCAAACCCTCCTGCAGCTCTGGCAGCCTCGGGGCTGGGACCTCTCCAAGGACACTGAGGAAAAAGGAAAGTTTAGGGATATTTTCGCCAAGCTTTTCTCTCTAGAAGGGCCTTCCTCAGTGGCTTTCCCTCCCGAGGGCACTGTGCAATGCTCAGCAGAGCTGCAGCAGCCCCGGCTGCCCAGCCCTGCACAAAGCCTTTGCTGGCAGCAGCTCCTGGGCTGAGCTGGGCACGCCTCACCCTGGCAGCAAACAAACACTGCCAAGGGCTGAGGAGTCCCTTTGCTCCCTCTCATCAACCCCAGGGACAAACGATCCAATTTGGAGTGGGGCACACCCAGAGGGCTCGGCAAGAAAAGCCACTTCCACCCTCCCCTCCCCAGGGCACTTTCAGCTCCCTAGGAGGGTGATTTTATTGCCCTTTACCTTCAGGTTCCTGAGGAAGGCAAAGGCATTTTCTTTTTTCCCTTTGATGTAGAAGCTCATGACCCCTGAGACGCCCACACACTGCTGCTTGGTCAGCTCATACTGGGGGTGGGAAGGCAGCCCTGGGATGGGAGAGTTGGGAGAATCCCCAGTGAGTTCCAGTGCAGAGCTGGGGCAGCCCAGCCTCGCCTGAGTGACCCAGCCCCAGCCACAGAGCGCCGCAGCTCCCAAACCCTCCCCGGGACGCTCCCAATCCCCTCCCCGGGACGCTCCCAATCCCCTCCCCGGGACGCTCCCAATCCCCTCCCCGGGACGCTCCCAATCCCCTCCCCGGGATTGTCCCCAATCCCTCCCCGGGATTCTTCCCAATCCCCTCCCCGGGATTCTCCCAATCCCCTCCCCGGGATTCTCCCCAATCCCCTCCCCGGGATTCTCCCCAGTCCCTCCCCGGGATTCTCCCCAGTCCCTCCCCGGGATTCTCCCCAGTCCCTCCCCGGGATTCTCCCCAGTCCCTCCCCGGGATTCTCCCAGTCCCTCCCCGGGATCCTCCCCAATCCCCTCCCCGGGATTCTCCCCAGTCCCTCCCCGGGTTCCTCCCGTCCCTGCCCACCCACCTGGGTACAGCACCTTCTCCACCCGCGGGTGTTTCTCCAGGAACTCGGCCACGGCCAGGCCGTTCTGGAAGTGCAGCTTCATGCGGATGTGCAGGGTCTTGAGCCCGCGGTTGACGAGGAAGCAGTCAAAGGGGGAGGGCACAGCTCCCAGGGCTGTGGGGACACAATTCCACAGATTTCCACAGAATTCCACAGATTTCCACAGAATCCCACAGATTTCCACAGAATCCCACAGATTTCCACAGAATCCCACAGCAACCTTGGTGTTGTGCATCCAGCACAGCCAAACACGTCCTCACCTCCAGCATTTCTGAGGTTAGAACAAGTGGGAACACACCCGAGGCAATCTCTGCTCCTCATCTCCCACACTGGGGAGCCAATTAATGAGCCCAATTAACAGGCTCAGGCCTCGAGGTTACATTTATTGGGCACAGTGCACCTTCCCTGCTGTAGGCAGAGGGCACAGCCCTGGACAGGAATTTACTGCTGACAGTGAAGAGGCTGGAAAATTGCTGGAATCATCAGAGACAGGAAAATTCCGCATTGGGCACGTCCTGATGGGAGAGTTTCAAATTGCAGGTGGGCACCTCAGTGGTTTCAGGGTGTGCCCAGCCCTGTCCTGAAACACTTGGGAGTGGAGACCAATGTCCCTCCTTGTACTGGAGTTTTTACTGGAAGATTTTTTAATTGAACTTTTCTCAGTTCTGCCCATTGAAGTCACATTCCCAGGCAGATTTCCCACTTGTGTGCGTGCCCACCTTCCCCAGCAGGGGCCGTGGATGGGAACAGGATTCCTGTCAGGAATTCCCTGTCAGGAATTCCCTGTCTGGACTTACGGGACTGCAGGGATTTGAGCCTCTCGTAGAGTTCTTTGTTGTTTACAGAGACCAGGCCCATGAGAACATCACCGTGCCCTAAAAATGACAGGGACAAGAATGGGATCAGCCACTCCAGCTGCTCCAGGTCCTGCCACAAACCCCCAAGTGTCAATAAAATCCCTGGGACACCTCCACCACTGGACACTGCCAGGGATTCAGGGGCCTCCCCACCCTCCCAGCCAGGAATTCCTTCCCAATCTCCCATCCCACATCCCTAAGTATGTGCTCAACTCCCCTACTCACCATTGATGTATTTGGCTGCAGAAGACATACAAATATCAGCCCCCAGGGACAAAGGGCGCTGAAACAAAAGGAAAATGACATCAGAATTCAAGTTTGGGTGCACTCAGGCTCATTCCCAGCCATTCCCAAGGGCTGTGAGCTCACACAGGAGAGAAGAGTGGAGAAACAAACACAGAAACCCAAGGATGACAGCAGAACAATGCTGAAAGCAGCAGTGCAGGGGGACACTCTGAATTCAAGGCAGGCACAAGAAGATGTGATTTTAAAAACTGCTCCAACTCCCACAGGCTGCAGGGAGAGGAGAGACTGAGCACATCCAACAGCAGTGCACAGCTGGGGAAAAACAGCTCTGGGGCTGAGCTGAGGCAAGGACAAACCCCCTTAATTGGATGTCTCAAAGAAAGACTGGACAAGGGTTGCTTGTTTCGTTTTTCTTCCACTACCTACTGGTTTTGACCTTGTGGCTCAGAACAGCAACCACAGAAGAATTGTTATAAAAAGGCCAAAGCTAGGGAACACTTGAACTGTTCTGAATTGCCATCAGGAAGAACAGAATTCCATGATTTCTGAGGGACAGACACCCCCTTCACTGGTGCACCAGCACCAGGGCTGGGGCTGCAACCAAAGCAGGTGATTTGACTACACAGACACCAAAACTGCAATTCTTTGGTGGTGCTCCCCTATCCAAGAGGGGTCTCCAGCTCCAGTGGGACAGGTGACAGCCCTGTCCTTTCTGCACTCACCTGGAAATATGGAGACATCAAGCTGTTGTCCACTGCCAGCCACACCTCATGGTCGTGCCTGTGCCTGTGCTTCTGCACCAGGTCTGCGCAGGCTCTGATGTCGATCACCTTCAGCGTGGGGTTCGTGGGGGTCTCCAGCCAAACCAGCTGCACAAACCCAAAAACCCCAGGTCAGAGAGGCCCCAGGGCTGGGCTGAGTCCCAGGGGCTCTGGGGCTCTGTGGTGGCAGCTCCCGTGGGGTTTGAGCACTGGGCACGGGCAGGGCCCTGCCAGAGCCGGGGGAGGCTTCAGCTGCCTCCTCCAGGCTCAGGGGGTTTCCATTCCCTGGGCTTGTGCCACCCCAGAGATCCCCGCTGGAGAAGGCCCCACACAGGCAGGACAGAGCCTTTTCCCAAAGCCTTTCCCAGCTGAGCTCCCTTCCCAGGGCAGGGATCACCCACCAGTGCCACGGAGCCCCTCTGGCTCCCAGCTCGGCGTTCCCTCTGCTCTTTCTCACCTTTCCCTTTGCCCTCCCCTCTCTCCAGGGGCTTTTCCCTTCCTAGGATGTTTTCCATGAGGCAGCACACTGGGATATGCTGGATCCAGCTGTGCCCCAAGCTTCCCCCCCTTAGCTCAACACAGCCCCCAAAACTCAACAGGGGCAAGGATAAAACAACTGAACATCCCCTTAAAATCCATTCCCTCTCCCCTACCTTGGTCTCTGGTGTAATTGCAGCTTCCATCTCTTTTAGGTCTGTGCCATCAACATAATGCACTTCCCAGTTATAATCCTTTTTTAGTTTCTCAAATAAGTCTCTTGTACCTAAAAAACAAAACAAAACACACCAAAAAAACACCAACGCAAAAATCACAGAATGAAACAACTTCCTTAACTCTCACTCCCTGCTCTCCAGCCTCTTGCACCAGGCAGGCACAGTCAGGAGGGCTCAGCTTTATGCTGCACTCCAAAAATGGCACATTTCTATTTTCTTTAGTTACAAAGTTTCAAGATTGTTGTGGATTTAATGATCATGAAATGGTAATAATGAGAATATGAGATCAGAGTGATTGATGAAATCAATGTACTTGAAATCAATGTGGGGTTTATGATCAGGAAATGAATCAGAGAAGAAGAATCAAGGGGAAGACTTCAGCTGCTGTTTCCCATCATTCCATCCAAAATGATTCCTTCCTGTCTCTGGAGCCTTTCCCTGGGAGGATTAGAAGAGTCCAGCAGCAACAGGTGATCAATGGATGTGCAGCCCTCACCCCCAGGAAACACTGCCTGGATTAAAAATTAATTGATTGGGTCCAAGGTTATCCCCAGGGCCTCAGTTTCCCATCTGAGCACGAGGGGATGGGACATGGAGGTGGATTCTGTGAGCTGCAGGAAACATCTGAGCCATGTTTGGGTGGCTCTTTTGAGAGAAACCCTTTCTTCAGAACAAACCAAACCAGAGGAGAAGCGATGAAATTCACCCTGCTGAAACCAGCCCAGGCTGAGGCTTTAATGGGAATGAGCCACCCTGAGCCCCCTGGATGAGGAACTGAGCCCTGCTCTGCCTTAATGACTCTGATTAATTGAGGGCTGAGAGGGCTGAGAGGGAGAGGAGCAGAGATTCCTGCTGTGCCAGGATCCAGCTGCACTTTGGAGAAGGTCACCTGGCAGGGCAGCAGTGAGATAGGAAAAGCAAACGTGGTGTTTGCACTGGATGTGCCCAAGCACAGGGAGCTCCCTGGCCAAGTCCCCGTTCCCAGGGAGGGGAAAGGGGATTCCTGCCATTCCCAGCTCCTGCTGGGAAAAGCCAACAGTGGCTGGGCCCTGTGACCAGCCCTGGCCAAGAGCCAGGCTGGCTCTGTGTGCCAGGGCCAGAGCAGGGCCAGCTCTGCTGAGCAGTGGCCCAGGGCACCCAGCAGGACACCCCTGTCACAGCAGGGACAGCCGGGCTGGCACTGAGCCCACCCTGCTGAGGGCTCTGCAGAGCTGGGTGCCCTCTGCCCCTGGGGAGCTGCCTGGGAAGGGGATTGATCAAAACAGGCTGCAAAGGACAGGGAGGCCCTGGCTGGGAAATCCAGAGCTCCTGAGAGCCACAGACAGCTTGGATCCCCTGCTCAATGGACACTGAAACCACAGCGTGCTGGACCCACCTGCATAGCCCTTTGTGCAGACAATTTTGTCCCCTGTCTTCAGCAGGTGACAGATGTTCAGAATTGCTGCCATCCCAGAGGAATAAGCCAAGCCTGGAGAAGAAAGGAATCAGTGATTGATGTGACACAACAAGTCAGATTGGCCTTGGCCTTGCTTGCTTTGTGTCTGAAAAGAACCTGTTCTGTCACTGGGAACGTGGAGCCAGTGAAAGCAGGAGCTTGATGTGCACAGCACAGAACCAGCACGGACACTGGGGTAGACTGGAGATGGACTGGAATGGACTGGGAGCAGGGACTTGGGAGCGGGGACTGCCTGCTCCCACTGCCCCTGCCTGCAGTGCTGCTGCACAAGGATGGATCCAGCTCAGCCCAGGCATCAGCCATGGTGAGGAGGCAGGAGAGAAACCCAGGATGGAGCTGGACTGTCCTGAATAAGGAGTGTTGGGCTCTTCCCACCTTGGAGCTGCTCCTGCCCACAGCCAACAGCCAGAGCCGTGGCCACAGGACCATGGGATGGTTTGGGATGGAGGGACCCCCCTGCCCGGCCAGTGCCCCCCTGCCATGGGCAGGGACACCCCCCACTGTCCCCGGCTGCCCCAAGCCCCGTCCAGCCCGTGAGGTGCTCACAGTATTTGGCTCCATCAGCAGCAGCCAGGCTTTTCCAATCATTGCTCTGCCCTCGGGATTTGGCTCCATCCAGGGCGGCCACGACCTCCTGCAGGATGTGCCGGTTTGGGTTCCCAAAGCGGGTGTACACAAAGTGCTGGGGTGGGAACAGGGAACAAACATCAGAGAGCACCGGGAAAGCCTGGGATAACAGCAGCTCTGGGTTCCTTAAAGAGCCCTGCCTGAGGGCATCCAGCTCCTCCCAGAGCAGCAGGAGGGGGTCCTGGCACAACACCCAGCTGGGCATCCCCACCGGAGAAAGGGCCTGGGTGCACTGGGCAAGGATCACCCTCCTGCTCCTCCCCAGACACCCATCCGTGGGCACTGTGGGAGGAGGGGCTGGGCTGCACAGCCCAACATCCTCAGAGTGCCAGGCTGGGGCAGGCTGGAGGGACCACGGGGTGCCCTGGCCCCACTCCCTGCTCAGCAGGGCCACCCCAGAGCACAGGGCACGGGATCGTGTCCAGAGTTGGGATATCTCCAGTGAGGGAGACTCCACAGCCTCTCTGGAGGGAATTACTAGGGAAAAACCTGTGTCCATCTCCATCACACTCTGTTTAAGAGGTGCCACAGGGTACTGGACAACTCATCCCCATCAGTTCTTGAAAGCCCAAACCTTCCTCTGGCAATGGCTCAGTACCACAGCTGTAATGCAAATTCTAGAAAAATTTAATGAGGAGAAACAACCTCACGCATGTGGCCCATGTTCGCGGGGGCAGAAGGGCAGGGAGAGCCTCCCCGATTGCGGCTCCGGGCAGCCCCTGCAGCAGCATCGCTGCGAGCCCGGGAGCGCTGGGTGCTGCCTGCTCCCCTTCCCCGCCGGGCACACGGGAATCATCCCAGCCTCATCCCAGCCTCTCCCGATCCCGGGAACACAGAAGCGCAGCTGGGCCAGCTGGAAGGGAGCACAGCGGCTGCCGCGGTGCCGCCGCTGCTCGGCGGGGCCGTGCGGAGCCCCGGGCACGGGGTGCGGGCGGGCGGCTCCGCAGTGCCCCCGCTGAGGGGACTCCGCGCCTCCCCGGGCAGAGCCCGCTCCCGGCCGAACGAGATGCTCGGTGTGCCCCGGAGCTGCCACGTGGGGAAACACCGGCACCGGCAGCTCCCTCCGCTTCCCGGGACCTGCCGCCTCCCGTTCCCCCTGCCGGGCCACGCGGGGGACGGAGGGGGGCTCGGTGTCCCCCTGGGTCACTCGGTGTCCGTGTGGTGGCCACACGCACCTTGTTCTCCCCAGGTTCCTCCTGCTCGTTCTTTCCAATTTTTTTCTGGTGGAAGGTGGTGGAGAGAGTGATGGGCGGTACCACGGCTCTGGAATTCCACTGCTCGGGCTCCTGCGCTAGGTGGATGGCGCTGGTGGCGAAGTGAGGGCAGGGCGGGAGGAAGCCTTGGGCGCTCTCCCGTGCCATGGTGGCGGCTCTGTGCACAGCCCTCAGCCCGCCGGCATTTAACGGCACCGCGGGCTCGGCGCGACGGGGCTTTCGCGCCTCCTCATTGGCTGCGGGGCCGGCGCGTGGGGCTTGTGCGCCCTCCCATTGGCTGCCGTCGGGGAGGGGCCGGCCTGCCTGCCCTCCCATTGGCTGCTGATGGGGCGGGGCCTCACGCCCTCCCATTGGCTGCCGGCGGGGCGGGTCCCGTCCGCTGGGGGGCGCGCGCGGGGGCTCTGAGGGGCCGCGGCCGGGGCGGCTTTCCCTGGGAATAACCGGGAATAACAGGGAATAAACGGGAATAACCGGGAATAAACAGGAATGATCCCCCGGAACGCGGCCGGACCACAGGGTGATACCATTGAACGGGCAAGAGGCGAACGCCTTGTGAGGTCCTGGGGTCATTGTATCTCCCCTACCGCCGAGTGCTTTGGGAGGAAACCTCCGAATGGGCTCCCTGTAGACAGCAAATTCGAGCAGCCCCTCCCACAGCTGGTCCGGGAAAATATTTCCTTAGAGAAAAGTGGAAAAAACTGTTTATTCAACAAGCAAAGTGTTCACGAGCATAAAAAATGAATAATATTGGACAACAGAACCTCTCACCGTTCTCGAGAGAGATGGCAAAATTGAGAAGGTCCCTGCCGCGGGTTGTAGCCCAGGCTCTTATCAGTGCCCCTGGCGCTGGAAATGCCGCCCGGCCCCTGTGGGCTGCAGACGTGAGCTCCGGGTGTTCTCTGGGTTTTTAGTCCAGGACAGGTTTAAACAGTTCCAAGAAAAAGAAAAAAAAACACAGTCCAGGGAACTTCTCTGCCTCAGCTAGCTAAAAGTAACTAAAAGCAAAGGAGATCTCTGTCCCACTGTCTGGATGACACAGTCCAGGAGGAGGATGCGGAGGAATCCTGGCAATTCCTGCAAACAAACTGTGAGCTCCTTCTTTCTCCCTTTGCTCTCAGAACCAGTCTGAAAGGTGCAGAACATAACCTCCAACACAAACAGAACCGACAGCTGGAGATAGAAGCATCGTAAAATCACCCAGGACACGCGGCCATCCCAAACCACAAACCAGGCAGGAGCGACAGCCCATTAATGCTCTCCAGAGCCTCATTGAGGCAGCTCTCAAACAAACAACAATCAGGGAGAAAATCCTCCAAATCCACAAATATCAACAAGCAGCTCCCAGGAGGAACAATAACCCTTTTCCTTCCCCAAAGCAGGAGTCAAAAACTGAATAAAATCCAGGTGGTATCTGGGGCTGGCAGTCCGGCAGGTGAAAGCTCATCAGCCTTGTGCTCCACTTGACAGGGAAATAACAGGGCTGGGACAAAACACAGAATCTGTACCCCGTGTGTTTGTCCTTCCTTTCAGCGGGGTAACCTTCCAGGCAATCCTCCCCCTGGATGGGTTTTATTTTTCCTTTTCAGAAACTAATGCTGGGATCGATGCAAACACATCTCCACTGAAGATGAATTCTCCTCACAGAAGAGGAAATTCTCCTCACAGAAGAGGAAGTTCTTCTCCTCACAGAAGAGGAAATTCTCCTCACAGAAGAGGAAATTCTCCTCACAGAAGAAAGCAGCAGCATCAGCCAGACTGGACACAAGCATGTCCAAGCCTGAGCCATGGGAAGGACTCTCCCTTTTCCTGTCTGTGGTGGTCACTGCTAACAGCTGTCCCCTGGCACTGGAGCCTGAATGCATTTCAGGACCATCGCTAATGAAGGCAGCAGTAGTTGTACAAATCTAGGAATTCCACCTAACAGTGTGAATTTGGCAGAGGGGAGTTCACTGCAATGTGTGAAACACAACCTGCAGCCACTGAATTCACCCCCTGGGTTTCCAGCAGACGTCCTTGCAGGAGCAGAGCAGATGTTCCTGCTGCTGTGAGCATTGCACCGCAGCTCCCACCTCAGCTGGACACCCCTCCCTGCAGTGCTGAGAGAGGCTGGGAAGGTGCCCTGCCCACGGAAATCCCAGGGTAATCCGGGAGAAGTGGATTAACTCCTGCTGCATGCACTGTGTGGGAATAACTGGGATTTACTGGTGAAAGTAACATCATCAAAGCCATACCCCGAGGAGAAAAGGGAATTTTCTGTCCCAGCTCTCTGTGGGTGCTCCTGGCAGAGCCCTCCAAGGAGTGATCCCCACAGTGCAAATCCATTGTGCTGCCAGGTAGGAAAACATTCTTTAATTCACTTGATTCTGTTCCTCTCATACAAATTTCTGAGTAGCTCTTCTAGACTGTTTTATAAAACCACACAAATGTGCAGCTGGTTTGTAAAATCATAAAGAAAAGCCTTGAACTCGTGAATAATACAACAATTTTTACAGCTGTAAGTCTCTTACCTTGTAGGCATTGACTTTATCTGCCTTTTATTACTTGAAGGAGGTAAACACCCATTAGAGTGTAAGTTTTGAATTGAATAAATACGTTGAGGAGGAGTGTTTGGGACATTTGGTGCAGAAATAATAATCACTTCACAGCCTGCTATTTATTATTGTTGAATATAAGAGGAAAAAATCCTCTCAAGGGGACAAGAGGATTGTGTGTAACGAAATGTGGAGCTGTAGTAGGTGTGACACAAACATTAACTTACTATAGGGTGATGTGCACAAAGAGCATTTTGCAAGAGAAAATTCAGGTGGTGTTCAATCTATTCCAACAATTAAACGTGTCTGAAGCTCTGTGATCTTTGGATACTCAGAAATCCTCAGCTTGGTTCGTTTGGGTTGGTTTCAAAGTCTTGCAGGAATGTTTAATCTATAATTAACAACCCCTGCTTGCAACCATCCTGGTGGATGGAGGTTTGATGAAAACCTGCCTTATTTTTTGTGGGATTCAAAAGTGCTGAGCACAAAAATGACAGAAAATATGGATTTGAGCTGCCCTACCTGAGGTTAATATTGATCTGAGCTAATGTCTGAATCCCTGGCTGGAGGGAGAGACACGAGCAGTCCTGGCTTCAAACACTCCTAATTAATCCAGGTCCTTGAGCCAATCCTAAATGAGAGCTCTTTCACTCTGCCTTTGGTTTATTATTTATGCCCCTGTCCCAGGGTTTTTATGTACTGTGTCATGATATGTTAATTACCTTGTGCTTCCCCCCCTCAAGTCATTTGGCTTAAGATTTAATTAAATAGAGGCTCTTGAGCATGGTGTAGTGAAAAGATTCAGCTGAGGTTGCTCTTTGCTGGCTTGGTGGGTATTAAAGCTGAATATTCCCTGTACTGGGAGCACTTCCTTCTGTGGTGTGGGATCCTGTCCCTCGGATCTACCTGGGTCAAACAGGAGGAAATTCCCGGGCTATTTATCCACATTTATGAATCATTCTAGTTACAATTTTTAGATTTAAAAAGCTGTTATTTGGATATTTTATGGATTTCTCAGTGCCTGTTTCTGTCCTTGCCTGTGCTGAGGGTTTTGGCCTTAGAAAGTTCAGGATGGAATGAAAAGCTGGAAATGCCTCGATTATCCATCTGAGGTGTCTTGACTTTCCAAGGGGAAAAAAAAAACAGAGGGAAACCAGCCAAGTCCATGGGGATTAATCATATTTTTTTCTGGGGGTTGGGATAAATAGGATGTGACTCTGTTTGTGTGACATCCACTCTTGAGATTATTTTTAGAAGGGAAGGTGCAAATTGTGGTAACAACAAATGAAGGTTTGCTCTGATTGTTTAATAGCTGTACTTAGGATGCTGAGAGTTTGGGTCTGTGGTACTTCTGCAGAAAATTTGCCTTTAAGGTGTCTGTTCAACATGGTTTATAGGATTCAATGGGATCACTCCTGAACTTTTAGAAAAAACCTGCTTTTCTTTAAGGAAAAAAAGCGGCTCCTTCAGATGGAGAAGTTTTCTGCCTGTCCCCCAAGGCAGTTAATGAAACCCAAACCCCCAGGCGAGCCCAGCTCTGGGCAGCTCAGTGGAGCTGGCCTGCAGAACGAGCCTTTGTGCCGCTGCTTTTCCCGGGAGCTGCAGCTGTGCCCGGTCCCTCACAATCGAGTTCATCAGCTCCATTATTCCCCAAAGTGGAGCAGCTGCTGCTCCGCTGCAGCCTCATTTCCCTCGCCCTGCTCTCGATGGGTTCACTCCAAACATTTTGTCACTCATGGTTGTTTGCGGTAACCGCACGGGCAGAACCCATTGAGGAGCTCCAGGGGCAGCAATCGGGAGCCCCTTGCTCAAAGGACGGGATCAGGCTGGAGTGTGCAGTGTGGGCTCTCATTCCTGGCTCTCGGGAAGAGCTGCTGGAAGGGGAACGCTCCCAGCTTGGACTGTGCTGCTGTTTGGGAGCAGGGAGGAAATGGGAATATTGTCCCTCTTTCCAGGCCTTTCTCTCCATGGGTTTGGGGCTTCGCTTGTTCTTTGCATTTCTCTGGGATGCAGATGTTCCTGGAGTGGAAGGAGGCAGCTGTCAGGAATGTTAAACACCAGGAATGCAGGCAGGGAGAAGCTGCTTTGCTCCCTAGGAAATGCAACTAAATATTACTGGGATATTTTTCCCAGGGTTTTCCTAGATTTCCTCTAGTGCCTAAAGGATTCCAGCTGGAGTGAGCAGGCTTTGCACTTACACAACCTTTAGGATGTCCCTGCCGCTGTTTCCACTGCTGTTCCATGGCTGAGGCTGCACTGTTGGGGAAAAAATGTAAATTCAGTTTTCTCTGGAGCTCCTCAAAAGGCTTGAAAGATCCAAACAGCTTGGAAAAGCAGGAGGAGAATGGAAACACGAGGCACTTTGTTCTTGGGAATGGTCCATTGTCTTTCCAAATGCTGCAGGTTCCTGCAGATGTCTGGGAAGTTTCATTCTCTAATTGCTTCCCTTGTTGCTGTGCATCTCATCCTGTCCATGGAATGCAGTTTGAGGGAAAGCTTTGGAAATATCTGGTTTTACCTGGCTGCCTGGGAAAAGGGGACCAAAATCCAAACCAACTGGGGCTTTAAAAAAGCAGGGAGAGGGCAGAGTCCCAGGACATAGGGAATGGCTGCCCAGTGCCAGAGGACAGGGATGGATGGATGGATGGATGGATATGGGGAAGGAATTCCTGGCTGGGATGGTGGGGAGGGCTGGGCTGGAATTCCCAGAGCAGCTGTGGTGTCCCTGGATCCCTGGCAGTGCCCAAGGCCAGGCTGGAGCAGCCTGGGACAGTGGGAGGTGTCCCTGCCTATGGAATGGGATTTAAGGTCCCTCCCAACCCAACCGAGTCTGGAATTCTGCATCCCCGGGGACACAGCCCATCCCTGCTCCAGCCTCACAATTCCACTGGGGTTTGTTTGGCAGTGGGGTTCCCCCTTTCCCCAGAGCCACAGACCCACTTTTGCAGGATATCCATGGGTTTGGATCCGGCACCAGCTGGAAAAGGAGGATTGGGAACGGCTCCAGGAGAGCGAGAGCAGGCACGGAACGCACGGCCCTGGGTTCGGGTGGGACATCCCGCTCGCAGCAGTCGCGGTTTATCCTCGCTCTCCGCAGGCGGGTTTGGGAATCCGCTGCAGGCTGTGGCTGAGGGAAGGGACCCAGCGCTCCTTCCCTGCTCCTGTCCCTGGTCCCGGCCGCACGGTGGTGGTGTTGTTTTCCTAATCCCGGAAAACTTCCCGGGAGCAGCTGGAGGAGTGGGAAGGGCTGGCTTTGTGGGATGCAGTGACTGACAGGCTGATCGTGAGGAACGTTCGTGCAGCTCTCATGTCAGGGCATCAGTACCGTGCATCAATATTTGTGTGGAGCAGCAGCGCTGCTTTTCCAGCTTCCCAGGCTTTGGAATCCAAAATTTCCCTGAATTTGGTGCTTTAGTGCTACTTTATCCCCATGGGGTAACATGAGTTCCAGGAGAATTTAGCAACTCTGAGTCCTTGGGTATCATTTATGAAATTAAAGCTGTTGTTTGTGAAAAGGTGGTTTAGGCTCTGTTGTAAGGAATGGGTCATCCCAGATTCCTGCTGGCAGAGGTTTAAACCCCAAAAATATCTCACTTTGGAACCTGCCTGCTCAGTGCTCATGCAGTGGTGCTCAGGAGCAGACTGAGGCTGGAGCTGCTGTGTGTGATCCCTGAGCTCCTGATCCAGGCCAGATCTCCTTGGCCAAACACCCTGCAGGCTCTGGAATGCCGTGAAATCCTTCCTGGAAGTCTGGGAAGGTGCTGTAAAGGGAAAAGGTAATTGGAATGTCCTTGAGATCCAGGAGTCCTGGGCAGGCTGTGTTCACAGGCTGGGATTAGAGCAGGAGCTCGAGTAGGAATTAAACAAAAACCAACTCAAAACTGAACCAGAAGACCTCAAACCACAAGCAAGCCCAGCTCGGCTCAGAGCGGAACAAACAGGATGAGGGGTGTGGGGTGGGCTCCTCCGTCCCTGTCAGGCCTCTGGAAGCTGAGGTGTGCCCTGGATGAGTTTTGGGCAGGTGCCACTTTCATTGGCAAAACCTGACCTTGGAGTGCTCTGGGTTCTGTCCTGGGGACGGAGCTCGCCTTGGACAGCAGCGATGGCAGAGGAGGCAGAGCCACCCTGGTGTCCCCCCTGGTCCCCAGCAAGAAGAAGGGGCAGCCAGGCAGGGGCCAGGAGAGAAACAGGGGATTGGTGCCTCCTCTTCCTCACCCCGTGGCCCCACGGGATGAAATCAGGCACATTTTAATTACATCTAATTGCACTGCCCGATGATTCTGCTCCCCAGAACAGGAAAGATGTGGAGCAGCTCCAGAGGAGGCACCAGCATGATCAGAGGGCTGGAGCCGGGCTGGGAGAGCTGGGGGGGCTCCCCTGGAGAGGAGAAGGCTCCAGGGAGAGCTCAGAGTCCCTGGCAGGGCCTGAAGGGGCTCCAGGAGAGCTGGAGAGGGGCTGGGGACAAGGGATGGAGGGACAGGGCACAGGGAATGGCTCCCACTGCCAGAGGGCAGGGATGGATGGGAGATTGGGAAGGAATTCCTGGCTGGGAGGGTGGAGAGAGACTGGGCTGGAATTCCCAGAGCAGCTGTGGCTGTCCCTGGGTCCCTGGCAGTGCCCAAGGCCAGGCTGGAGCAGCCTGGGACAGTGGGAGGTGTCCCTGCCATGGCAGGGGTGGCACTGGAGGGGATCTAAGCTCCCTCTGAAGCCATTCCAGGGTTCCATGACCTTCCTGGCATATTCCTGGTTCTTGTGCAGCTGCACTGGAGCCTCGTGCAGCCGGAGCTGTGTAACCTGTTCAGTTCTGTGGGATTTCATTTCACAATGCGTTTTACAAAGAGCGGCTCTGGGGAGGTTCAGCAGGCTCCTGACGCTCCTCTCCATCAGCCACCTGTGGGTGCAGCTCCAGCACCCTCAGCAGCCCTGCAGTGCCTTCTGCTGAGCAGGCTTTGAATCCATCATGTGCACTTCAACCTCGTCAAGTTTTTGTACTTCATTTGCGTGTAAGCTGTGGACAAAAATGGCAGTAATTTGAATTTTTTCTAGGTCACTGTACACTATTATCAGCTGGTCTCCTTCATATCAATTTCAACTATTCAGTTTTTAGCCAACAGATTTTTAAAATAAATATTCCTTGGCTGAAAAGGAGGAGTTACTGTTCTAAAATTGTTAGAGCTTGTTGTTAAAAATGACCTTCACGCAAGAGGAGGTTATTTGATTTAAATAGACTTTTAAAAAGTTCTTCATCTCAGCAGAGCAGATCTGGATAGACTGAGAGACTTGCCTGACCATTAACTGAGAACAGGAAGGGATTCCAGGACTGCTGCAGCTTTAGTGGCAGCTGATGAGGGGGAGAAGGGCTTGGCCCTTTGCGTGGAAAATTGGGATAGGGAGAATGCTGGGATGACGAGAGAGCCTTGGAAGGAGGAGAAAGCATCCAGGGGGTGTAGTGGAGGGGGGAGCTGGCCCAGAGGACAGCACGGGCTCGTGTTGGCCCCGTGGGGTGTTCCCATTCAATTTGTGTCACCCCTGGAGCCCGGCTGCTCTCACCTGGGCCCTTCAGTGCATCTTCTCGCACATCCACGGCCCCACTGCTGCAGCCTGTGCTCAGCCAGGCTCAGAGATCCGTGCCCCGGCTCCTCTGCAGCTCCTGTCCCTGGGCTGGTGAATATTTATGAGCAGTAAAACCCGCTGTCCACGCTCGTTAGAGGCACAGGCTGTGGCAGATGGAGGTCGTGTCCCGGCTGCCCAGGAGCTCCCGGCTCTCCTCCCAGCCTGAGCTGGGTTAAACGCTGCTGCAGGAGAGGAGAGGAGAGGAGAGGAGAGGAGAGGAGAGGAGAGGAGAGGAGAGGAGAGGAGAGGAGAGGAGAGGAGAGGAGAGGAGAGGAGAGGAGAGGAGAGGAGAGGAGAGGAGAGGAGAGGAGAGGAGAGGAGAGGAGAGGAGAGGAGAGGAGAGGAGAGGAGAGGAGAGGAGAGGAGAGGAGAGGAGAGGAGAGGAGAGGAGAGGAGAGGAGAGGAGAGGAGAGGAGAGGAGAGGAGAGGAGAGGAGAGGAGAGGAGAGGAGAGGAGAGGAGAGGAGAGGAGAGGAGAGGAGAGGAGAGGAGAGGAGAGGAGAGGAGAGGAGAGGAGAGGAGAGACGCCTTTGTGTTGCACAAGGAGAGGCAATCTCTCCTCTACCTGAGCTGCAGTGGGAAGAGTAATGAAATACCAAATGTTTTCTCAGGAGAGGCTCCTCCGGCAGAGCCCGTGCTCGGTGCTGAGCAATCTCCCTGACAGGAAATACAACCAGCACCAGCCAGAATTAGCTCACATCCATTCTTTTCAGCCAATTTTTTTTCCCCCGATAACGCACTTGCAACACCTCTAATTTTAGCCTGGCTCTACGTTCTGGGAGCGAGCAGAGCCAGGAGGGTGTAGAAATGCACTGCTGGGAACGTGACTGAGCTGAGGGAAGGGTGCCCGGCTGCCCACACTGCCACCAGGGCAGATCCCGGGGAATGGGGCCTCGCAGTGCCGCTGCTGTGGGTTTGGGATCAGCCCTGCCAGGGTTGGAGCAGATCCCGGGGAATGGGGCCTCGCAGTGCCGCTGCTGTGGGTTTGGGATCAGCCCTGCCAGGGTTGGAGCAGATCCCAGGGAATGGGGCCTCGCAGTGCCGCTGCTGTGGGTTTGGGATCAGCCCCTGCCAGGGGTGCCCGTGGGCTGCTCACCACCCCCAGCAGGGTCTGCCCTGTCTGGGGTGGGAGTGTGGATCTGCAGGAGCTGCGGGAAGCTCTGCAGGGGGACCTGGCCAGGGGTCAACAGAGCCAAGGGCTGGCTCCTGCACTTGGGTGACAACAAACCCTGGGATGCTCCAGGCTGGGAAGGAGGGGCTGGGAAACTGGGAAAGGCCCAGGGGATGCTGCTGACAGCAGCTGGGCACGAGCCCAGGTGGGCAAGAGGCTGAAGGCCCCTGGATTGGGTCAGTCCAGTGATGAGACCCCGAGGGGCTGCAGTGTGTCCAGGGCAGGGAACGGAGCTGGGAAGGGTCTGGAGAATCCCTGAGGGAGCTGGGAAGGGGCTGAGCCTGGAGAAAAGGAGGCTCAGGGGGGACCCTGTGGCTCTGCACAGCTCCTGACAGGAGGGGACAGCCGGGGGGATTTGGGATCTGCTCCAGGAACAGGGACAGGAGGAGAGGGAACGGCCTCAGGCTGGGCCAGGGGAGGCTCAGGGTGGGCAGCAGCAGGAATTTCCCCATGGGAAGGGAGCTCAGGCCTTGGAACTGCCCAGGGAGGTTTGGAGTGCCCATCCCTGGAGGTGTCCAAGGAATTCCTGGAGGTGGCACTCAGAGCTCTGGGCTGGGGACAAGGTGGGCACTGGGCACAGCTGGGACTCCCTGGGCTGGAGGGGCTTTTCCAGCCTCAGGGATCCCGGGATTCTGTGATGTTTGCAGGGCATGGCCATTGCTGTGAAGGGGCTGTGCAAAGCTGAGGAATTCCCCTGGAATCCCGGCCGTGAATCCTGGCTGGATGAGGCTGCCGGGGGGTTAAACACTCCTGTGTTTAACCACTCCCTACTTAGGGCTGGGCTTGTCTGCACTTAGTCTTGATCTCAGCACCAGTCAAACGCTGGGCAATGCTTTGAACTTTCCTTCCTGGGAGAAATTTGGGCAGTTGAGGTTCGGAAGCCTTTGGATCAGGCCTCTGTGTCCTCCTAGGGGGGAATGGGTACCCCAGGGAAGGGCTCCCCGTGCCCCGGGGCTGCTCAAGGCCAGCTCGGATGGGGCTCAGGGCTCAAACCTGCATTTTGAGCACTGCGAGTTTCAGCTCCTGAGTAGGTCTGTGCCTTACTGCTGTGTATTTAAAAATGGGCTCAGAGACAATTTAGTCCAGACTCAGAACTGGAATTTTTCAGGATCTCAGCAATACCTCAGTTCAGACTTGGCATTGGGCTCAAATCCAGCTCATTTAAACACATTAAAAACAAACCAAAACAAATGTCACTGGGAGTTTTTGATGGCACATTAATGATAATAATGATAAATGCAATTAATATCATTTGCTTTCTTAAATAAGGGCTCCTTGAGAGTTCTGGCAGAGACTGAGACAAGCAGGCCCATGACCAAGAGATCTCCCAGCTCTCCAGCCTCCCCTTTATCATCTGTGCTGTTTAAAATTACCAGGGAGTTGTTTGGATAAGAGTTTGGAGCTTGTGAGGTCTAAATTGCCAAGAAAACTTTAGAGCAGCACTGGGCCCTTAACTGTAAACGGGTCTGAAATCTGATTTAAACTGAGATTTAATCAGGGGCTGAGCCTCAGCCACAGCTTTGGGGAGGTAACACTTAAAGCTCTGCTTTTATAAAATGGCAAAAAACCTGTGCAGTTCAGTGAAATTCCTGACGCGATCCTGCTGTCTTTGGGAACAGGGATAATCTGCATCCCGAGGAGTCTCAGCCTGGGGAATCATGCAGCCCAAACTCTGCTCACAGAAACCTGCTGCATTATATAATGGTGCTCAGGGACTGCCAGGCTCTGTCCCACAAGGCCTGGAACAATCCTAACCTGAGAAACACAAAAGCTCATTTAGAGTGAGCTGCCTGGGTTTGCTGCCGCTGGGTTTGGGTCTCACTGCTCAGCCACTCTTTCCTTGACAACCCTAAAGCCAAGGGTGGCTACCTGTGGAATTAAACTTGCCATAAAAGTACAAATCTAAAGGAAAAGGAGCATTTCGTTATTTTTTAATCACTTTAAAGAAGTTCTTTATTTCTGATTTCTTTCCTGACTGAAGTTCTCCCTGAGTTCCAAGGGCTCACCTGTGTGAGTTGTAGCTCTGGTAATTACACACTCCCTGTCTCACAGATTCATTACTTGATCACATTAAAGCCCTCACAAATTCTCCTGGACAAGAGCAGATGTTGCCAGGTTTAAAAATAAAATTCAGCCACCAGCAGCAGCTCTTGAGAATTCCTCAGCCAGCGGGGCTTAATTCCATGGTGCTGTGCTGTTGTCTGTCAACCATTCATGCAATTAAGGGAAAATCTCTCCCAAGGTTTCCATGGTGCTGGAGCACTCCAGGAGAACAGGCAGCCCACACAGGAGCCAGCAGCAATGAAATATTAATTGAGCACCAGCACATGTTCAATAATCTCCACACTTAATCCAGGCCCAGCAAATGAGGAGTGCAGCAGAGCACAGCCAGGCTCTCCCCTCTGTCCTTTGTCCATTTATGGTGGGGTGGGCTGGCAGTGGTGCCCTGTGGCAGCAGGGCAGGCCTTGTGGGGCCAGGTGGGTGTGGGGAGCTCGGGGTGCACCCAGAGGAACCCAGGGGAAAAGGGATTGGGAAATTCAAGCAGGGAATGAGGAATTTACTGCAGGGCTCTGAGAACGTGGAGTCCTGGGATGGTTTGGGTGGGAAGGGCCTTAAATCCCATCCCTCATCCCATCCCATCCCACTGTTCCATGGCAGGGACACCTTCCATCATCCAGCCTGGCCTTGGGCACTGCCAGGGATCCAGGGGCAGCCACAGCTGCTCTGGGAATTCCAGCCCAGTCTCTCCTCATCCTCCCAGGCAGGAATTCCTGCCCAATCTCCCCTCCCTCCCTGCCCTCTGGCACTGGGAGCCATTCCCTGTGCCCTGTCCCTCCAGCAGGAAATCCCAAATGGAGCTGTTCCCCCTGTGACCTGGGGAGCTGTGCCGGGGCTGGTGCACACACCCCAACCCTCTCCACGAGGCTGTGTCCAGCTCTGGAGCGTGCTGGGCCTGTGTTACAGCCCAGAGAAACATCCCCAGACTCCGGGAATGCCCAAGGGACCTCTCCAAGGGACAGGGAGAAGTGTCCACCTTGGGAGTGTGGGTTGAACACTCCCGTGGGCTGGGGAGCTGGCAGCAATTCCCACAGGGACAGGGATCTCCAAAGGCTCCTCCAGTCCCAGGGATGGCACAAACTCGGGATGAAATCAAATCCCAGAGCCCAGTGTGGTGTGAGCTGCCCGTGTGATCCACCTGGGAACGAGTGCTGGTCCGTGGGGAGGGCTGGAAGCACTGGAAGGGCTCCAGCCAGGCCCGTGCTGCTCCCTCCTGCCCGGCTGCCCCCTGCCATTCCCTGTCTGGGAGCTGGGATCAGCCTGGATAAGCTGGGATCAGCCACGCCAGAGCAGCCTCCTCTCCCTGGAAAAGGAATCCTGTCCTGATGGAGCTTTCCAGAAGAAACCTTTCCCTGGGAAGCTCCAGGGGGGAGGCAGCATCTTCCCAGCTCCAGGTCTCTGCTGCTGCTCTTGTCTCCAACCTGGAGCTGCTCAGGGGCTTGGGGAGGAACCAGAAATTTTTGCTCTCTGGATATTTTGGAGTCCTGCGGATGAAAGGGCCCTGTCAGCCTCTCTGCCTTTTCTTCAGGACACAATCCAGGTTCTTGTCGTTCTCCTTGCTGCTGGGAAGTCCCACAAGGAGGTTTTAGGCTGAAGAAGTTGTTAGAAGTTGCCTTGTCCCCGAAAAGGGCAGATCACAGCTGGAAAGGGCAGCATGCCAAGGTGGTTTTCCAAGGATTGATGCTGCAGTTCCAGCAAGAGGCTGGGAGAGTGGATGGTCATGGAGAAAAGTCATGGGAAAGCTGAGAATTGTGTTGCCTGGCTTATTTAATTTCTAAATATCTCAAACAGGGTTCTGTCAGCTCCCTTAAATGAGAGCAGATAATGGGGGAGATATTGATATCTGCAAAGAGACTGTCAGGGGTTGAACTGTATTTATTTTAAACTTCTGAGGTGTCTGATCTACAAAAAACAGAGAGAATGTGTGCAGATAAAGTTTCAAGAAGAAAGGGAGTGAAAACTCTGCACTTGAAAGGGAAGTTGGGAGGGAAATATCAAGGTTTGCTGCTTTTTTGCCTTTTTTCCCTAATTTCTCCTCTTCAGATGCTAATTAACATTTCAGAGGAGGGAAGGCTTTGCTAAAAATCCTACATCTCTCCTTAAGGCTTGGCTTAAAAAGAATTCAAGACTTGTGTTGAGAACCAGGCTAATATTGGCATTCCTGATATTTTAAGGATAAAAGAAGGAACAAATCAAGCAAAGCCACCCTAGACAGTCTCTCAAGCCCACATAAAGAAACAAATTCAGGCAAAAGAGGGTTTAAAATACTTGGCAACTCCTCTTTAACATTAATCCCAGTTCTTTTGCCTTGTTTTCCTGAGTGATGCATCCCAGGTAGTTGTTCCCTTCAAATATTGTAGTCCAAATCTCCTTTTTTTCTTGATTTAATCACGAGGAAAAATCTTACTAGGCAATTTATCAGTCATGAGAAAGAAATAGAAATAATTATGGCCATCAATAACAAAAGGAATTTTCTTCAGCAGGATAAATTAATCCAGGGGTCCTGGCTGTAGTGAGAATACTTTGTTGGGGTGGGCACTGCAGTCCTCTCACGGGAGTTTTCCAGCCCAAATCTCAACTGAGAAAGCTCCAGAAGATAAATCCCATCCCCACGGGCGTTCCCTGGTGTGGGACCGACAGCGCTGCTGGAAAAGGGACCCTTGAACCTCTGGCTGTGGGAATTCCAGGACCCCTCTGCCACCCCTTCCCTGTGGGAGGTTTTTTCTGGGGTGGCCAATAAACATTTCCCCCCTCAGGCCTTTCAGACCTTCGTGTGTGACTGTGGCAGCTGAACCCCTGAGGTGACACCAAATTAACTTTCCTTGGGACAGCCCAGGGATCCATAAGGGATTTTCCATCCTTTCTTCAGAACTTCATCTGTTATTGTAACCCTGATTTGCTTTGTTTTGTTTTTAATTTCCCCAGATAAAAAATAATCTGCTGATGAAACAAACTGGATTGTTCTACCTGATGGGGGAAATCTCTGTTTCCTGCTTCTCCCTGATGTTTGGTCTCCTGATTCCGGCTCCCAGCTTTCCTCACAGACTGAAATTCTCCCCTCTGGCCCCGCCAAGGGCAGAGCTCTCCTGGGCTGCTGCTGGAGCTCAGCGCAGCTTTGGGGATGCACAGAGGGGATCCTGCCCCTCCTGCCCTTGCCAGCCCTGGGATGGCCCCGGGATGGGGATCATGGCCAGTGGCCGGGCTGCTGAAATCCTGACCCTGCAGGAGGCTGGGATAAAGCTGGGCGTGCTGGCTGAGCCCTGGCAGCTCCCCCTGCATTTGGGCTTTGGGGGTTCCTTCCCAAGTCAAACTGGTGCTTGAGTCCCCCAGTCTGACAGGCAGGGCTGTGTTTTAGGCACAACCTGAGCTGCCAAGGCACCGGGAGAAGCAAAATCTTCTTTTCCTGATGCCTCTGGCATCTTTTATTCCATGATATCTGCCGGGGCAGGGCCACCTTGCTAACGAGGAAAGCCCCAGTGGGAGACACCAATAATGGGTGCTTATGTCCAGCTTTAGCTAAAGCTCTTTTGTGCTTGGATTTAAACAACAAAAAAAGCTGCTTTTATCATTTTTGTGAGTTTTATCTCTTCAGCTGGTCTGGAGACAGTGTATTAGTCAGATGTGTGGGTAGTGGATCACCCGGGATGTCAAACTCAGTGTTTTAATTAAGAATACATGGCTTTGACATATTAAGCATCCATTAAAAGCCCCGCTGCTTGTCTGGGGAGGCTCTGAAGGCAAAACTGAGCTGATTAAATGGAAAGAATGGAAGTGTTGCTTTGGATTATTGTTATTATTTTGCTTGTCTCCCAAGGAAGGGATCTGGAGGGTTTATCTGGCTGGGGGACAACCAGCAGGTGAAAAAAATGCTATTTTTCCTCTATTAAAGCTGAGTGTTTTTATTTGATTGGCACGGGGCAGAGTGGGGGGTGTTGGGTGCTGTGGGCTGAAGGCTGCTGGGCTTTGCAGGGAGAGGAGAATTTGTGGTTTTTAAATCCATGTGACACTTGGAACAAGGAGGGTTCCTTCCCCACGGGCTGTTTTCAGGTGTGCTCGGATGCAGACGTGCAGGGCTCTGGGCTTTCCTTGCAATGGAAGGGTTCATTCCTTTCAGGAGCAGGGATTGTGATCATGCCCAATAGATCATTAATGTAATTAATTATCACAGAAGTGATCCCATCCCCGGTTCAGGCCACCCTGCACACCTCTCCTGGCTCGGATGGGTGCCCCAGCCTGTGGAATCTGCATCCTGGCAGTGCTGGCTCAGTGTCCCAGCTGCGTTTGGGGAGATTTGGTGCCTCTCCCTGCTGGGAGTGCTGCAGCTCAGGGCCCCTGGCAGAGGGGTCTGGGGGCTCCCCCAGCAGGGATCCCATCCCAGGGCTGCCCCTGGAGCCAGGGCAGAGCTGGGGGCTTCATTTTCTTCATGTTCACACCAAAATCAGGAGAGGAAGAGAAATCTTGAAGATAGAACCCCAACCCGTGGAGGACTGGAGTGTAACTGCCCGGGAAGGGCTGTCCCTTTGTCCATCCACCAAACTGAGCACTGTGAAAGGGGCTCCTCCATGCCCAGCAGGAATTGCTCCCTGCCAGGGTGGAGAGGACATGGAAGAGAATTCCCAGGGCAGCTGTGGCTGCCCCTGAATCCCTGCAGTGTCCCAGGCCAGGCTGGGTGGGGTTTGAGCACCCTGGGGCAGTGGGAGGTGTCCCTGCCCTTGTCAGGGTGGAATAAATGAGTTTTAAGGTCCTTTCTAACCCAAACCAGTCTGAGATTCCGTGATTATACCGAGGAAAATGGGAAAATGAGAGGCTGCTGCACAGCTGCCTTTTCTGGGGTTATTTTAGGCAACCACAGCTCTCTTTAGTTTTGAAAGAGAAAATAGCCGAATTTGATTAATCTGGGTAAATTTGAGTGGGCTGTGGCATTTGGTTTAAATCTGATTTTAGCTGAATGGGAAGGTGCTGGGCCCCGAGGCTCTGCTGAGCCCCGGGGAGGTGCAGAGCAGTGCGTTGGTATTCAGGAGCTGCAGGGCTGCATCCCTGCCAGGCTATTTAAAACCTGCAGAAAAACCTCCCGAAACAAGGTTATGCTCTTCATTTGCCATTCCAGGGCTGAGAAACTGCCACCTCCAGAAAGGCAACACAAACCTCGCCGCACTTGGAGCTTGTCCATAACGACTCTGAACCAAATTTGGTTCCTTTCAGTGCATGTGGGGATAAAATGGGAAGATTTAATGACTGTGAGGGATTTAATTCCAAATGGACAATGATTCTGCACTGGAGCCCTGCAGTGTGGCAGGGATGTGGCCACTGTTTGAGGGTTTTGGGAAGGAATTTTTGGGAAGAAATGGGTTTTGAGTTGCACAGCTTTGTCTCGCTTGAATAGACACCCTTGTACGTGGGAGCTCTGGAAATTTAGTTACAGCTCTCCCTGAATATGTTAGAATTGGAGTGGTTTTTTGTAGTTTTAAAGCAAAATAATCCCAGCACAGCTGAGGGTCAGCAGTGGTGGGTTGGGTGTGGTGGCACCCTGGATGTGGGGATCGTGCCATAGTCCCAGATTTCAGGGAATGCTCCCAAAATAGCATCAAAGTGGGGCAGCTCGGTGCCATCCCCTGCCCTGCTGTCCCAGCTTGCCTCCACTGCAGGCACTGCTGGGGCTGGGGGCTGTGGGGGGAGGAGCAGCTCTGGGGGGATTTGGGATTGCCCTGGTGACCCCAGGGATGCCCCCACAGCCCAGGACAGGTCCCGGTGTGTGCTCCCTCCAGGACAGACCAGGCAGGCTGGGTCTCTGCAGAGAATCCCGTGGATTTCTGATGCTGGACACGCTTTCCCCGAGTCCGGGCTGGCTTTGGGAGCAGAGCTGTGAACAGACCCTGGCGGGGGAGAGGTGAGAGTGGCACCGGCTCCTGCCCTGGTCTGCCCGGAAAACCGGGAATTACCCAGGCCTGGAGTGGCTCCTGCCCTGAGGGGGCGTTTCAGAGGTGAAAATGGGGATTTAAAATCCTTTGGGAATTTAAAGGAGCAAACGCTGCAAATTCTGCTATTTCTAAGCTGTATTTTGAAAAAATTTTGGAAATATGAATGTGCCACAAGGTTTAAGGGATGGCAGAGCCAGGAGATTTCATGACTGCACTTCCCAGCTTGAGGTCATCTCCAGGAGCTGCACCCACTCCTCTTCACCCAAACCAGCCTAAAGGTGCTTTGTTTTTCTTGCAAAAACACGATTTATCCTGCTGCCACACTTCATTTTGCCAACTTTCTCAAAAATCCGTGATTAAAAAAAATCCTCCCAGCCAGCACAGGTAGGGGAGCAGGGAGAGCTGAAAAATTCTGCTCGTTTGGAGCAATTTTTAATGTCTGCCCCTAATTATTTAATCACTGCAGGAGTGCTGAGGATGTGGCATCAATAATGCTGTGTTTTCACATTGGCTGAGGCACAGCCCATCCAGGCTCAGCTCCTTCATCTTTTATTCGCCTTGATCTCCGCTGCCATCCCGCAGGAGCCTGGCCAGAAACCCAAAACCCTTTTGATTTTCACCTGTTTTACCCAGAGCTGTTTTAGGGAGTCGGGGCTCTCACCTGGGGCTCACTCACCCTGCACACACCTTGGAGGGGCTGCTCCCTGCAGCATTCCTGGGCTGGGAGCGCTGGAATCGGGGAAAACGAGGCAGGGCTACACCGGGGTGTAAAGCCTGAGGTGGGAATGTGCAAAGGGCACGGAGAGGAAGCTGCTCCCTCACACACTTTGGGGCTGCCCTGCCTCTCCCCAGCGCCCTCGGGAAAGGGACGAGCCCTCGGGGTGCCAGCTGCAGGCGTGGCTGGACAGGGAATGGTGAAAGTGGGCACGGATGGGATCCAGCTGCTCCAGGGGGGTGTCACAGCATTCCCAGCCCCAGCAGGGATAGGATCTAGGGGGATTCTGCGAGGGGCTGAGCCTGGGGGGTGTCACAGCATTCCCAGCCCCAGCAGGGATGGGATCCAGGGGGATTCTGTGAGGAGCTGAGCTTGGAGGGTGTCACAGCATTCCCAACACCTGCAGGGATGAGATCCAGGGGGATTCTGTAAGGGGCTGAGCCTGGGGGGTGTCACAGCATTCCCAACACCTGCAGGGATGAGATCCAGGGGGATTCTGTAAGGGGCTGAGCTTGGAGGGTGTCACAGCATTCCCAGCCCCAGCAGGGATGGGATCCAGCTGTTCCAGGGGGGTGTCACAGCATTCCCAACACCTGCAGGGATGAGATCCAGGGGGATTCTGTGAGGGGCTGAGCCTGGGGGGTGTCACAGCATTCCCAGCCCCAGCAGGGATGGGATCCAGCTGCTCCAGGGGGATTCTCAGTGGGGCTGAGCCTGGAGCCGTGCGTGGAGCAGGTCTGGAACCAGCTGAGCCCCAGGCTGGGAATTGCTCAGGGCCTGGGGCACAAATAACCAGGAAGGGCCGAGCCGGGCCCCAGGAGCCGTGGGGGTCTCCCCTGGGGTGCTGCGGGGAGCAGGGGTGTGAGGGGGCTCTGCTGTCCCACGCCCTCGTCCCAGGACGTTTCTGTGGATCTCTGGGACACAGAGGCTGCATCTGCCTGTTGGGCCGTGATGAGAATTCCCTGCAGCCGCTCCAGAGGCGCTTTTGGCTCGGAAAGCCTGGATTTGGTCCCTGCCACACTTTGTGCAGGGCGTGTTGGCAGCGCTGGCACGGAGAGCCCTGGGCAGAGATGGGGCACGTGCAGCTCCACTGCCAGGAATTAATTCAGGAATTAATTCTTGCAGCTATTCAGGAGTGCTTTAAGTCTTGCGTGAAGGGCTCAGGCATGAGCGGAATCTCCATCCAAACTGTTCTTTGCATTTCTATGTAAGATGTGCTGAAATGGAGATTGAAGTTTGGTTTCGAACATCACCACCTGGAGGAGGAAAATAAACACAAGCCTGGAGCCGTGGGGAGCTCTGTCCAGGGTCCTGGTGAAGGATGAAGGCAAAGAGCTCCAAAACACCGGGATTTTGACATTGCTCTGGTTTCTGTGCAGCACAGCCGGCTGGAAAGGGCACCCTGAGATGCCCAGGTGTCCAAGGGCCTCTCCCAGGGCAGGACTGAGGGGATGGCAGGATTGGAGGGATGGCAGGATTGAGGGGATGGCAGGGCTCAGGGATGGCAGGATGAGACTCAGGGATGGCAGGATGAGACTCAGGGATGGCAGAGCTCAGGGATGGCAGGATGAGACTCAGGGATGGCAGGATGAGACTCAGGGATGGCAGAGCTCAGGGATGGCAGAATGAAGGCTCAGGGATGGCAGGATGAGGCTCAGGGATGGCAGGATGAGGGCTCAGGGATGGCAGAGCTCAGGGATGGCAGAATGAAGGCTCAGGGATGGCAGGATGAGGCTCAGGGATGGCAGAGCTCAGGGATGGCAGGATGAGGGCTCAGGGATGGCAGAGCTCAGGGATGGCAGAGCTCAGGGATGGCAGAGCTCAGGGATGGCAGGATGAGGCTCAGGGATGGCAGGATGAGGCTCAGGGATGGCAGAGCTCAGGGATGGCAGGATGAGGGCTCAGGGATGGCAGAGCTCAGGGATGGCAGAGCTCAGGGATGGCAGAGCTCAGGGATGGCAGGATGAGGCTCAGGGATGGCAGGATGAGGCTCAGGGATGGCAGGATGAGGCTCAGGGATGGCAGGATGAGGACTCAGGGATGGCAGAGCTCAGGGATGGCAGAGCTCAGGGATGGCAGAGCTCAGGGATGGCAGGATGAGGCTCAGGGATGGCAGGATGAGGCTCAGGGATGGCAGGATGAGGCTCAGGGATGGCAGGATGAGGGCTCAGGGATGGCAGGATGAGGGCTCAGGGATGGCAGGATGAGGGCTCAGGGATGGCAGGATGAGGGCTCAGGGATGGCAGGATGAGGGCTCAGGGATGGCAGGATGAGGCTCAGGGATGGCAGGATGAGGGCTCAGGGATGGCAGGATGAGGCTCAGGGATGGCAGGATGAGGGCTCAGGGATGGCAGGGCTCAGGGATGGCAGGATGAGGGCTCAGGGATGGCAGAGCTCAGGGATGTCAGGATGAGGGCTCAGGGATGGAAGGATGAGGGCCCAGCTTTCCCTCCTGGCCTGGCTGGCTCCAGGCTCAGGGAGGAAGCAGAGGACAATCATTTTCTCTCGGGGCTGCTCTGACACCAGGGCTGCGCTTTCCAGGAATGCAATTTAATCCATGGCAAGGCGGGTGTGACGGATTAATGGGACGAGCCGGGGCTGGGCTCCAATCTCCTTTGTACCTGCCACAATTCCATTCCAGGGAAGGATTCTCATCATTCTCACCCATCTCATCCCTGCAGGCTGGGGGGGTTCCAGGCGTTTCTAGGGTGGGATTCACGGCCCAGCCCGGACCTGCTCTCAGCCCAGGGCTCGCAGAGGAAGAGGAGGAGGCTGCTGGAGAAGTGCCCTGCCAGAGAGGGAGACTTTGTTGTTCTTTATTAATCATTGCTTCCTGGAAATCAATTAGCTGGCACAGGCAGCCCAGCAATCTCCTGGTAGCCATGGAGACGGCCCGGGGAGCTGGGGGAGAGAAGTACAGTTTAGTCAGGAAAAGTCCAAATTTTGTGCTCCAGCATTTTTAACCTTTTGGAGACAATTATAAACTATTTTAATTAGCAATGTTTATCACCCACTGCAGAGCAGGAGGAGCTGCACAGGCCCCCACAGACCTCACTGATCCCGCTTTGGTGCAAAACAGTCTGGGATTTATGTTTGGAATGTGCTGAGCACCTCCAGTTCCCATTAAAACAACAATTCCTCTGGAAGCCAAATGAGCAAAGCTGATGATTTAAGCATGGAGGATGATAATTAGTGCCAGGCTGGGGCTGGGCTCTCTGCATTCCCGAAGCCTGGGACCAGCCCTGGGGATTTGTGGGGTTTGCAGGAGGCACTGCCTTCATTTCAGGCTAAAGGATTCCTCCCATTTTCCATCTGCTGGGCTGGAATAAAACCTGCACTGTGCCAATGCCTCAGCCCAGGGCCGGCTGGGGCGGCTTTGGTGGGGTTATCCGTGAGCAAAGTGGATGTGGCATCCCCCAGGTGGGGCTGGGACACCTTTGGAGTGGGGAGGTGGCACAAAGCCCCAAATATGCCCCAGATGTGCCCCTGCTGTGGGCACGGGCTTGGGATTATTAGAGAGGGGCCTGAATTTGCTTCCCAAGGTGGGACACCGGGAGTTCCCCAGGGAAAACGTGGTTCCTTCCCTGTGCTGAATATGCCAATTTACAACATCCAACCAGTAAAAGACACAAATCCTACAGAATCTATGTACAGCCTATTCGAACTCTTACATTACTACACTGTGTTACATTTCAAACCCTAAAAGCTGCTCTCTAGACCCCTTTTCTCTTCCCTGCTGCATTGGCAGAGTCTCCCTGACCCTTGGACTCTTCAGCTTGCAGCAGCCTCCCTTCTGTTTGCCAGGGACATTGTTCAACCCACAGGGACCTTCCCTTCAGCCCACCCAACCATTGTCTGTCCAGTTGTTCAGTCACTGCCTGGCTTGGAATCTTTGACACCAAAACTTGCCTTCATTTCTATTTCACTTACAGGTTTCACATTCTCAGAGTCTTTTGCCAGTCAATCATATCTCTAAGACTTTCCTGTATCATCTTCCCCACCAGGGGGGACACAGCAGGTGGAGCCCCCAGGTGCCACAAATCCAGCTGAGATCCATAAACACCACGAAATTCCAGCTGGAGGCAGAGGTGACACCCCGGGGTGCTGGGATTATCCCTCAAGTGATTCCACACCCAATCCCAGCGCTCTGGGAGCACAGCCTGTTTTCCTGGGGCTCTTTCTGCATCTGAAACCGGCCACAAAAACCCAAAATTCCTCTTCACACTCCCACGTCTTCCCCAGCCCATCCGTGGCAGGGTGGCCTGGGGGACAGTTCTGTTGGAAGAGCAGGAAAGCCCGGCAGGAGCTGGGTGTGCAGCTCCAGGCCCTGCAGCTATTCCTGGCTGAGGATGGTGCCACTCCCAAAAAACAGCCCGGCAGCAATAGCAGCCTCAGGCACTGCAGCACAGCCCCCGGAGAGTTTGCTCACAGCAAGCAGGGTCTCAGCCTAAACCCAGATTCGTTTCTGTGAGGTTAAAAGGGACAAGTTTCCCCTGGGGAAAGCAGCACTCCGCATTGCTGGGGAGCAGGAGCACGTGTGTGTCCAAGACAACAGCCAGAGCCGGGGGTTTATGGGGGAATTGTCCCAGTTTCCTCCTGAGGGCTTCCTGAAAACATTCATGGAACTAACTTGGACTGCAACATGTTGCCGTGGGGGAAACTTCTCATTTTAGTCAGAAGGAAATAAAAAAGGGACAAAGAAGCCCTTGGCCCAGCTGCCCCATGGGACTTTGGGCTGCTTGGAGGGAAATCTGTTGGGTTTCTCAGCTCCAGACATCTCCCATGGAGGGGTGCTCAGAGGAAATTCTGGTTTTGTTTATTCCTGAACAGACTCCTCTGCCTTTTCTGTAATGATTGTTGCCAAACTTGGGACAAGGGATGGAGGGACAGGACACAGGGAATGGCTCCCACTGCCAGAGGGCAGGGCTGGGTGGGAGATTGGGCAGGAATTGTTCCCTGGCAGGGTGGGCAGGCCCTGGCACAGGGTGCCCAGAGCAGCTGTGGCTGCCCCTGGATCCCTGGCAGTGCCCAAGGCCAGGCTGGAGCAGCCTGGGACAGTGGGAGGTGTCCCTGCCATGGCAGGGGTGGGATGGGTGGGATTTGAGGCACCTCAAATCCAAACCAGCCTGGGACTCGGGGATTCCATGCTTAGGGTGAGCTGGTCCAGAGACCGATCATTCCCTCTGAGCTCTCAGAGCTGCCTGCATGGTGAAATCCCTGGAAAGAGCAGCCCTGGGGCTTAATCCCAGTGCAGAGAGTTTTGATTGTAGCTGTAGACTGAAGGAAGCGTCACCTGGATTTTAGATTCCCTCCAGCCCTACCAAGGCTTTCATTTTTCCCCCAGGTTTATAAAAATAAAAGTCCGTGGGCTTCTGGCAGGCTGGCAGGAATGATCCATGGCTGTTCTCACAGGAAGCATCCCTTTCCCTCCAGGAGACTGTGCTGAGGGATGCAGAGCACGTTTGGCTGCTTTCACTCGGGTGTGCAAATTCCATCGCCCCTGTTTGCTGCCCGGACTGTGAGGGGAGAGAATTCCCAGCACAGCCTCAGGACCAGGCCCTGCCCTCTCGGCAAGGGTGGCTCCTGGAGCAGCCCAGGCTGCAGTGCTTGCTGAATTCCTCGTGTTCCTCCTGGCCAGCAGGGATGTCCTGTGAGGAGCGTGTGGGGTCTGAGGCCGGGTGAGGACTCCTGATCCCACCCAGGGCTTTCCTGGGACACCATTCCCACACTCCCAGCCCATCCAGGGCCTGTGTTCTCCTCTCTTCCCAGGACACTGAGAAGCTCCACGACCCAGTGGGGTTCATCCTCTCCGTTTGCTTCGGGAGGAAGAACAGGTCAGGATCCTCCTCCGGCCTTCCAGCTGGCCTGGTTTGGAATTCTGCCCCATCACAAATTTATGAGCAAACAGGATTTTATTCTGAGAAGCCCCAGGCAGAGAGGATCTGACAGCACCACAGGAAACATCTTCCCTGATCCGTGTACTCCTGCAAAATTAACACTGCAGGACACCGGGGAGAGCTGCCTGTGGGATCATGGGCAGCTCTGGGAGTCACAGCCCGTGTGGAACTCCTCAGGTGGCTTTTTCTGGTGAATTTGGGAACCCTGAGGGACATTCCCTCGCCTGAGCAGCCCCTGCACCATTCCCCTGCAGAGCCACGTGTGGCCAAGTGCCACTGCCAGGGACAGCACTGGGACAAGCTTTTTGCCCCGTGAGGTCGAGGTCTCTCCCTTCCAGCTCCTGCTTTTGCAGCTTGGTGTCAGCCCTGCCCCTCTCCTGCTTGGATTGTCCTCGGGAGGCTCCCCAGGGACACCCAGCAGGAGAAATGTGTGGATCTGACCCTGTCCCTTGGAAACTTCCCGGCCAAAAGCCTTTGCTCGCTGTGGGTGCTCCTGTTGCTGGAAAAAAACCAGCAACAGGAGCAGAAACGTGCCAGAATTAGCTCCAAAAAGTCTTTTTTTTTTGATTTGAGATCTCTTCACAAAGCTCCTCATGGAGATCTGGATTTGAGAAGAGATCTCTCCTCTTCACAAAGCTCCTCATGGAGACCTGGATTTGAGAAGAGATCTCTCCTCTTCACAAAGCTCCTCATGAAGATCTGGATTTGAGAAGAGATCTCTCCTCTTCACAATTCTCCTCATGGAGACCTGGATTTGAGAAGAGATCTCTCCTCTTCACAAAGCTCCTCATGAAGATCTGGATTTGAGAAGAGATCTCTTCACAATTCTCCTCATGGAGGGCCTGGGTTTGAGATTTCTCTTCACAATTCTCCTCATGGAGGGCCTGGGTTTGAGATTTCTCTTCACAATTCTCCTCATGGGGGACCTGGGTTTGAGATTTCTCTTCACAATTCTCCTCGTGGAGGGCCTGGGTTTGAGATTTCTCTTCACAATTCTCCTCATGGAGGGCCTGGGTTTGAGATTTCTCTTCACAGTTCTCCTCATGGAGGGCCTGGGTTTGTGTCTCCTTTGTGCCTTAAGCCGGGGCTTTTGTTGCCTCCTCCTCCATCCCCAGCCCCGACCAAAGAGGCCCCGAGGTAATCGGGGGGATTAAAAGGATGATTAAAAACCGAGAGCAGAGCCAGATCCTCCAGTCCTTTACAAGGGGATTTGTTTGTAATCAGGGAAGGAGGAAGACGAGGCCCGGGCCTGCCGAGCGGAGCGGCCTTGGGCCAGGGCCTGCCTTGCCCCTGCTCCTGCCCACCTGGAATTAAACATGAAAAATGATGTTTCCTTTCTTGGTAAAATTTCAAAAATTTCAAAAAAGCTCAATAAAAAGATAATAGGAGATAAAAATGAAGGGTTAAGAATGGCCAGTGCTTGGCACTCAGCTGTGAGCACGCCTGTCATCTTTGCAGCACTCTTGAAATACCTTTTTTATTACATTAGCTTGTTGCATATTTATGGACTAATATGCATATTTCTGTTTTTTTAGGAACTGTTTAGTATGGCCTTTCTTTGGGCTTGTTTTTTTAGAGTATGCATGTTTCTTGGCTGTGGTTTTATTATTACTTTTAGTTTGGGCTTTGGTCTATACTTTGTTTAGATGGTAGATGCTGATAGTTGGCACATTAATTAATTACGTTAAAGGGCCTCTAGTACACGTTCACTGGAAGTTATCCTGACTCAACAGACAGTTTTCTCATAACTGTGTTAGCTACTGTTACTACTATGCTTAAGGGTTTTTCTGTTAATAATAGAAATAAAAGCAAAGTTCATACAGCATTTATTTTAGTATCTGCAAAAAGCCAACTTTATCGCATGTATTTATAAAAATTTAGGAATTTCCGTGGGCAGGAGGGAATTTCTGCTGCCTGTTCTGCATTGCTGTGTTGTCCTGTGCTATTCCCAGAGTTTGTGGCATTCCCAGCTGTGTGAGGCTCCCAGGGGCTCCAGGAGCAGGCACTGAGCTCCCTGCAAGAATCCAGCTTTGGGATAATAAACCTTACACAACAGCTCTAATGTGAAAGACTTGCTTTTTCTTTAAAAAAAAACTCCATTAAAATTTTGACCTGTTTTAATAAAAGGCTTGAAAAGAACAGAAAACTTGCATTAGGAACATGGAAATGTCTTTTTTTTTCTCTGTACCAGGCTGGCTCAGGTTTGTCCTTCTCGCCTTTGAACAAGAGAACCTTTTAAATCTATTTCCGATGTTTTGGGCAGAAAATTACTTTTAAAGGGAATAATCATGTAACACACCTCCTATTTTCCTCACAAATCTTTGAAGCTAAGGAAGGCAGAATATTTTTTCTTCTGAATGTCCTGGTCCTAACTGAAACCTGAGCCCATCCCCTGTCCCTGAGGGGAGACCCTCACTCATAATTAATTTTATATGGAATATTTCTGTTAAACAGGTGGGATTACAGCACCCAGGTCCATACTTTGTGCATGATCAGGTCCTTGCAGCCCTTCCTGGGCCCAGAGGTTTGTCCCAGAGTGGAGGGGGAAGGGCCTGGGCTGGGATTTGCTGGGATTTGCTGGGATGCAGCCCCCGTGCTGGTGTCACCCTCAGCAGGTCACGCTCAGGAGTCCTGCTCAGTCTATTAAATAATTCCTCATTTGGAATAATTCACTGGTGGGTATTGAAGAACCCGTCAGGCGTGAAGGAAGCGAGGCAGGGACAGCGTGGGGGGGTTTGTGTGTGCAGGGACAGGGATCTGTGTCCCCTCTGCAGGGACAGGGATCTGTGTCCCCTCTGCAGGGACAGGGATCTGTGTGTCCTCTCTGCAGGGAAAGGGATCTGTGTCCCCTCTGCAGGGACAGAGGGATTTGTGTCCCCTCTGCTGGCCCGTGGTTCCCTCCTCCTTGGTGCTCCCTCCTCCTTGGTGCTCCCTCCCCCTTGGTGCTCCCTCCCCAGCACCACACTCGGATCCCTTTGCTAAAGCAGAGCTGGAGGAGCAGCCAAGGATGTAATTCCTAATTACTGCAAGTGCCAAGAATCAAATCCAGTGCGTTTTCAAGGCAGTTGTAATCTCTAATTGGAGACTTTTTGGGGAAAACCACTTGGAATATTCAAAACTGCCTCTGTTTGATGATGCTGGCACACCATCCTCTTCTCTTTCTTGCTCACATTTCTGCACAAAGATGTTCAAGGCTCTTGTGAACTCTGAGTTACTTTTGGGTTTATTTCTTTTGTGTTAAGGGTGCTGGAGTTGGGTTCTGATAATCCTGTGGATGCTTTCCCACTCGGGATATTCTGTGACTCTGTGCTGTGGGGATGGAGGGAGCAGCCTTTTACCTGGAAAACAGCTCATTGATCCTTGTGGATCCTTTCCCACTCGGGATATTCTGTGGCTGTGCAGTGGGGATGGAGGGAGCAGCCTTGTCCCTGGAAAACAGCTCGCTGGGGCTGCAGGACCGAGCTCTGAGCAGCAGGGTGGCTGGGAGTAAATCACTTAAGAGAGCCTTGCTAATATCCATAAATCATGTGGAGAGTCCCGGAATTTCACTGATCTCATCCATTGTAGCTTGTCACAGCTGCTGTAATACATCCCTGAACAGCAGAAAATAACTCAAGGAACCAGAGGCAGGACACATCTGGCATGTCTAGACTCAAAACTAGGTTAGGCTGGGAGATGTCAGCCCTCCCCAGAGTCACTCACCAGCAGTTAACAGATTCCTGAAAGGATTTGATTTCATTTGCACCAGGAGCAAGGTCATGTTTAAATTGCTCTTAACTAAGTGTGCCCTATTTTTGCTCCTCCAGAAGAGGCTGCTCTGAGCTGAGCTGTCACCAGCAGGAGAGGGCACGTGGGACATGTGGAGAGGGAGGAAAATCCCTCCTGGACCACTGAATACTTAGGAGAGAGCACAGAGATTCTGGGGCATTTTCGGGGCATCTTAGCGGGTGCAAGGGACCTCCTGCACCGTGTACAGCTGTTGTTCTTTTGTTTTGAATAGGTTTTTTTTCTCTTTCATTAAAAACTTTTTGCTTTTTCAAAACACACTTGATCACCCTGTCATGCTGATTTTTCATAAGCCATTTCTGAGAGGCTGCTGGCAACCCTCAGAGTGTGATAAACCTTTGTGGGGCTAAAAACTCTCTGGCCCCACACAGGAATTCATCAGGTTTCATCACAAATGTCAGTGAATCCAGCGGGAGCTGGTGGTCTTGTGGCTCTTTTCCGACCCGAACGACTCCGTGGTTCCGTGGGATGTGCACCTGGAATGCTGCAGCCTCCCAGGGGCACACTGGGTGTCCTGGTGGGGAGCAGAGGGACGGATCCAGTGACCCCAGGGGTCCCCAGTGCTCACCTTGCCTGACGCTGCTTCTCCAGGGAAAAACAGCACAAACACCTCCCCGTGTCCAAATCCAACCTTCGCCTTCAGAATCCAATAACTATGGATTTCACCCTGCTCCCTGAAATGCCACTTTCCCGGATCCCAGGCAGCTGATTAAGTTTAATTGGGTTTGATTCTCTTTGCGCTCGGTTTGATTCTTTCGGGTCGATAGGCCGAGAAGGCAAACAAATATTTTTGTGATGTGAGTATGAACCTGTGAGGCAGAGCGGCAGTGAAGCCATCCCCGGCGCCTTTTTCAGCTCCTTTATTCCTGTTCCACGTTCCTTCCCTGGGCTAGGAAAAGCCTCCCAGGAGCAGCCTCAGCCCAGCTCTGCAGGAGGGTGGGATGGGTACAGTCCTTCCAGCACCCGGGTTTGTGTCTCAGCTGCCCGGGGCGTTCTCGTGCACTGCCCTCTTTGTGGAGTGGAGGTGTGAACCCAGCTGTGGCAAAGGGATGAGCTGAGGCGAAACCAAAGGTCTGTGCCTGGTGCAGAGATCCCTGCTGCCACTCTGGGTGATTGTAATACAGGAATGGACAAATGCCGTGCCCAGGGGAGCTCTCCTGGTGTTCCCTTCTCCCTGCACGCCCCTGGGAGCAGAGGGGCAGGCGGAGGGGTCCCTGTCTTGGATCAGGGGCAGGCGGAGGGGTCCCTGTCCTGGATCAGGGGCAGGTGGAGGGGTCCCTGTCCTGGATCAGGGGCAGGTGGAGGGGTCCCTGTCCTGGATCAGGGGCAGGTGGAGGGGTCCCTGTCCTGGATCAGGGGCAGGTGGAGGGGTCCCTGTCCTGGATCAGGGGCAGGTGGAGGGGTCCCTGTCCTGGATCAGGGGCAGGCGGAGGGGTCCCTGTCCCCGGGCAAGGATTTGCATTTCCTTGTCACAGTTCCTCCTGAGGGCTTTGCCACCATCAGCAGCACCTCCACCCCAGACATTCCAGAGGGCTTGGAAAAGCAGCCACACATCCCAGAGGGCTTGGAGAAGCAGCCACACATTCCAGAGGGCTTGGAAAAGCAGCCACACATCCCAGAGGGCTTGGAAAAGCAGCCACACACTTCAGAGGGCTTGGAGAAGCAGCCACACATCCCAGAGGGCTTGGAGAAGCAGCCATTTCTTTCCAGGGAATCCCAGCCCTCCCTGACACAGCCATTCTCTCGATGAGCTGCGATCATTTTGCAGGAGTGCGGTGGCAGCGAATGGCATCTCACACCAGAGGGGCTGGAATCACGGGGTGGGCTCATTCCCAGCTCTTTATTTTTGATGGAATTTGCAAAGGTGCCACCCTGTGCTCTCAGCAGCCCTGCACTTCACCGCGGAGCTCTCCAGTTGGGAATTAATTAACCCTGAGTGCCCAGCCATGGGAAACAATGGATAGCAGCAGCTCCAAAGCCAGTTTCATGCCTTTGTGAGTATTTGTGAACCAAAGTGCAGAAAAGTCCCTCGTACCAATTTTCTGGCAGCTTTTAGAGCTTAGAATTATCTCATTAAGCACTGAAGGAGAGATGAACTCACAGTGAGAAACCTCAGCTCTAAACTGGCAAATAATTGCTGAGAGCAAGGTGAATATTCCTGATGTTTTCCAAGGGCTTAATGTGCCTGACTTGGTTCCAAAGGCATTTTCCCCCTGAGCTGTTTTTATTGTAACTTGTCCTGGCTCAGGTTTTTGGTTTTTCTTTTTTTTTTTTTTTTTTTTTTTTTTACAATGTCTGTTTTTCTTTCAAGACTTTACATTTTAATAATTGGTTTTGTGTCTTTGAATGTCTTCTGCTCCTGGCCAGTGCTGCCAGTGCTCCTCCAGCTGCCTGGCTCCGTGCTGGGAGGCACCCACCTGTCCCACACACCCTGGTGATGCCCGAAGTTTGAATTTTCCCTTTTTCCAGCCCTGCGCTGCCCAGGGTGCAGCTCTGAGCTCACACTCAGGGTCACTGCACACAGCAGGGACACAAAACAAATCCTTCTCCTGCTGCACACCAAGGACAATGGGACAAGTGTTCAGGGCAAAAGCACAAACAAGGGTGACTGAGGGAGGAACAAGAAGGATGGGACCTCCCAGCCTGGAGCTGGAATTGGACAATTAAACCCCAAAGTGCAAATGGGCCAAAACTTATAAAAGTGTGAGACCTGGTGATTGTTTGTCCATTTTGTGACCATTTTGTGTCCATTTTGGGCCCATTTTGTGTCCATTTTGGGTCCACCTTGGGTGTAGCCCTGGCCAGGCTCTTGTCCTGCCCAAGGTGTATCCTAAAGACCTTTCAATAAATATCTAATTTATTCTCCAGCCCTGTCCAGTCTCTGTTCCAGCTCAGTCCTCCCAAGGCGTCACTGCCATTCCCATGTCCCTGTGCTATCTGGGAGGAGGAATTTCAATCCTTCCCATCCCCAGGTCACCCCACCAGGAGCTGCAGCTCTCCCGTGAGGAGCTCGTTCTGCTGCCTCTCCTCCCCTCCACGATCCCTCCCCAAATCCAGGAACACTTGACATAATTGGATCCCAGTCCAGAGCTGGAGCTCGAAGTGCCACGGCAGCACAAATAAACATCTTCACCACAGCAGTGGGGACCAAAATGTGCTCAGCTCCTGAGAAAAACACAAGGCCAGGGAATTGTGACCGTGGAAAAGCCCTGGAAGGCCACCCAGCCATTCCCACGGCACTGCCAGGGCCTCCGGGTGCTCAGCAGGGGTTGGAGTCTGTGGTGGTGAAGATCTGTTCCAACCCAAACGACTCCAGGGGTCAGTGGCAGTGGAACATCCGCGGTGGGAAGGGAAGCTGGGATGTGCTAGCGAGCTCCGGAAGGCTCCGCTTTGGGAAGCGCTGCTGCTCACAGCCCTGGCACAGCTGCCTGGAGGTTATCAGGAACAGGGCATCCCTGATTTTCCTGAAATCAGCTTCTGTGCTTCATCGTTCCTTCAGAGTCTGTTAGTGCAATCACCATTTGCCTAATGAGCTCTTCCAATTTAATTAGCATAAGTGGGGCCAGTTTTGTGCCATAGCATCCGCCCTGCTGCAAGGAACATTCCTCTGGAATTCACCCATCCCTGCAGAGGCCTGGGCTGGCAAATCCTGCTGGGAATGCTCCCCAGAGCCAGGGGAGGCCTCTGCATTTCCCCTTCCCATCTCCAGTGGTTTGCTGGGACAGCAATCCAGGACTGGGTGTGCTCCAGCCAACCTGGACACGGGGTCCAGCCCAGCCAAGTCCAGCCCAGCCAAGTCCAGGCCTAAGCATTGTGTTGGTGTGGTCAGTGGCTCTGCAAATATGGATGAGAACAGGTTGGGAACAGAAATATCCGTGTGGAGAGAGGCCTGGATCAGCCAAGAGCTGACATCCATCCCTGTCTGACAGACGGGAAAGGGCTGGGATCTGATCCTGCTCGGAGTCAGTCTGGAATGCAACAACTCCTCCTTCCATCCCTGTCCTGCCCACAGGATTCATCCTCCATTCAGCCACTGGGAGAATTTACAGTAATTTAGGATTTAAGCCCTTCCCAAAAGCGGTGGAATGCCACAGAATCATTAGGGTTGAAAATTTCTCCAAGATAATCAAGTGCGACCTTCAACCAAAGCCCCCCACAGCCACTAAAATCCCAAAGTGCCACATCCAGCTGGTTTTTGGACACCTCCAGGGGTGGTGAGTCCAGCACCTCCCTGAGCAGCCCTTCCAAGGCTGAATCACTCGGAGAGGAAATTTATCCCAATATCTCACCAATATCCACTCATAAAAATCTGAGGTTCTGGCCAACATCCACAGGGAGAAATTTGCAGAGTGACAAACATCCTTTACATCTGGCTCAGGAGAGCGCACAAGGATTTCCAGCTGGATTGGACAGAAAAGATGGAAAAGCTGCTGGGTGGGGGCTGCCCAGCAGGAGCAGTGGCAGCAGCAGGCCGGGTTTTGGAGGATCCCAGAATCCCAGACTGGGTTGGGTTAGACCTCAAAGCCCCTCTCATTCCATGGGCAGGGATATCCTCCGTAGACCAGATCTTTTCCAGCAGAGCTTGGGATGCAAAGCCTTGTCCTTGGAATCCTCCCAGGCTCCAAAATGCGTTTATCCATGTTTTCTCCCCTCGGGTATTTTTCCCAGCAGTACCCAGGGCTGGGGCAGTTTTGCTGGAGCAGATTCCTGCCCACAGCAATTCCGTTTTAATGGGATCAAATCCTCAGGACAAAGCGCCAGAATTCCTGATTATTCCTCCTAACTGAACCTGACTTTGTTAATTCCCAGACACAAGGAATGCAGAGGAACATATGTTCTGCCAAACAAGCTCTGTCCCTCGGGGCTCCTGTCACAGCCGCGCCGCTCCACGTTCCAGCACGGCGCAGGGGCCCTTCTCCTTGGATAAATCCTGACTGGAATTGGCTCCAGCAGTCACAGTTGTGCTGAAGAAATCGTTGGTTCCACGGGACTGGGGTGGAGGAGTTCCTGTCTGTGGGATCTGGGGGAGATGTGGGAAGTCAGGCCATGATTTTTTCCATGTGGGAATAGCGAGGATCCCTTGGGCCGGGTCTGGTTGTCCGCTCCCTTCCCAGCTAAAGGGATGGCTGGAGTCTGGTTTAAAAGTGGAATTGCATTTAAAATTGGGATTTATTGGCTGCAATTCCACACCTTCTGTCATTCCAGCGGCCCTCCTGAGCTGCTTGGCCTCCCCTCATGTGCTTGCATGAGGGGGTTGATTTATGTGAAGCAAAGCAGGAAAATGGGAGATTCCAGACTGATCCCAGTCCAGTTCATCCAGCTGAGGACTGGCACCCTCACACTGCGCCAGGAATAGCTGGGAATTCATCAGCCTCTTCCCTTGGGAGCCACAAGTGCCTTTCCCGAAGGAATGGGTGCCCAAGGGCTCATTCTGGTTTCACTCGGTCCCACCCCTGTCTCCTTCCCAGCCCACCAGAGCCAGGCTCCGGTGGGATCCATCCCCTCTCCTTGGTGACCACACAGTCTGGTTTTCCAGGGAAAAGAGCCCCTTCCTGCTGATCCTTTGGATTCCCCAAATTCTCCGGCATCCCGGGATGCTGCAGCTCCCATGTGGCTCGAGGAGAGGGTGGAGGAGGGAAAGCAGCTGGGAAATCCTTGGAGCTGCAGATCTTGGTGTGTGCTGTCCCAGCCCGGGAGCTGCTGCTGCTGCTCAGCTTCCTGGGACTGGGATGTGTGGAAATAACCATGGAAGGCAGAAGAGCTGAGGCATTAAACATGCAGGGAGCGAGGTGCTTGCCCACAGGTACAGCCCTTGTTAGCCTGGAGCTGCTGGGCTGCAATCCCCGTGCTTAATCACAGGAAGAACATTCCAGACCTTTTTCCCGGTGCAGGTAATGTCCTGTTCCACCCTCGTCACCTCCCTGGCTGGGCTGATGAGGTTCTGTTTGTGTTTCTGGGTATCAGAGGTGAGGGGAGGCTGCTCCGGGGGCAGCAGCAGCTCCGAGGTCGTGCCTGTGCTGGGAGAACCCCACCTCCAGTGCCTCCAGTTTCTGTGGAAACAGCACGTCTCCACGGCTCCCACTTCCACATGCTCCAGGAGTTATTAATAACCCCGGGACTGCTTCCCTGGGAGCTCTCCCTCCAGGGACACCAGGCTGGAGCCGATGCCCGGTGTGTGCCCTGCCCTGGATCCGAGCTGGAGCTCAGCTTGGACGGGGTTGGGATTGGGAAGAGATCCTGGAGCTGCTTCCAGGATCTGCAGCCAGGCCTGGGACCCTTCCCTTGCTCTGATTCCCGGGAATTGCAGCCGTGGCTCCGTGGCTCAGGAGCAGGGGTTTCATGGGAATATCAGTGAGGTTGGGGGCTCTCCTGGATTTCTGTCTCTGCCTGCAGAGCCAGGTCTGTCTGTGCCAACCTCAGATCCTGCTCTCCACCATCCCAAGCGGGAAAGAAAAACAATAAAATTATTCATCTCTCCCAATATCTTCAATTGCGTGTCCCGGATACAGCCAGGGAAGTGGAATTTTCCTTCTGTGATCTGATTTTTCCATGATTAATTCAATTCCTGCTGGTCTGAATTGGTTAACGAGCAGCTTTGCTTTGCCCAGCACGTGTGGATGGAGAGTTTTGGGGGGCATTTGCTGCTCCACTCACTCCACTTGTCCCACGTTAGGGAGAAAATCCAGCCCTGGAGCAGGGAATTCCAGCTGGGAAGGGAATGCAGCGGTCACACTCCAGCTCCTGCTCTGGAGCATCCCCAGCTCTGCTCAGCCACTTGGAGATGCTTTATTGGGCTTGCAGGGAAACCCTGAGAAGCTTGGCTGCCCAAGCAGGGGATGGTGATGGAATACTGGGAGCAGGAGCCCGGGAAGGGGAGGATGGAGCTCACCAGGAAATGGGGTACACCGAGGTGAGGGGCAAAGGAGGGGGAATTCTTCCCTGGAGCAATAATTCCTTTAAGATTCCTTTAGGATTTCTCAGAGTGCCTGTGTCCCTCGAGCAGCTGGCTCACACTCCTGGCTTTTTGTGGATTTGTTCCTGATCTCAGGGCTGCAAACACCCTGAGCTCACCCTGAACATTCCGTGTCCATCGTGGGGCTTCAGATCCTGCTTGTCCTGTCCATGGAATGCTCAGCTCCCAACAGGAATTTCAGATTTTCGGGATTCTGACGCTTTTTCCCATGGGAGAGCACAGGGCAGCAGGATGAGGTGTTCAGTTCAGGTCACCCTTGAATTTGGAGAGATCCCAATACAATTTTTAGGAATACAGACCTGCCCAGGATGGATCCATGAAGGTTTTTGCTGCAGCCTCGTCTGCTCCAATTGATCTCAAGTGAAACTCACATAATTTGGTTTCTGCTTAATGAAGTTATGAAGTCTCATTGCAAGTTAGTTAAAAGACACATTTATTCTGCTTTGGAGCCTGCCAGGAAAAAGCAGCTGCAGTGGAAGGGGCAGCGGGACTGAGGGACCAAGCAGAATTTCCAGGGCATCCCAGGGAAGGCAGAAGAATTCTTTAAAAAGTGAAAATAGCTTAGAATTCCCATTGTCACAGCCTTGGAGCTTGGAAGATCTCCTTTGAAATGCAAGAGTATTAGGGAATAAGATTCCCTTTTTTTTTTTTTTTTTTTTAAGGAACATATTGTTGGCTCTAAGTTTGTGTTTTCTGCTGCTCAAAAATGTGTTGAAAATGAGGAGTAAACCTGCCAGTGGCCTTTAGAAGGTGCTAAATTTGCTCAGGAGAGAAAGCCAGGAGTGTTTCCCACCTCCAGAGGCTTTTTGGGACACTTCCATATCCCGATTCAGGGAGAGAGGCCAGAGTCTGTCTCTATAAATGTCATCCGAAGGCTGCCTAATGGAATTAGCAGGAATGAGGCAGTGGAACGCCACTGGAGTCAATTGAGTTGCTCCCACTTAATTGGTGAATTTGTCATCAAATTCTTCATTTGCTCTCGGAGGGATGGAAGGATGCCATAAATTCTGGATGCTAAAACAATCCCCACGTTGGGCTTGGTGAATAAAACCCAAACAAGGAACTGTGTGCGGCAGGAAAGAGCCAGGAGAGTTAATGAGCATTAATTGGTGACGAAGTTTGGTTCTGAGGGAGGCTGGGGACCTGCAGGTGGCTCCAGGGAAAGCAGGTGTCCCTCATTCCCTCCGCCTGGAGAGTTTCTGCCTTTGTGAGTTTGGATTTGTGGTTTTACTCCTGGAAGCACCAGTGATGGGAACAAACTGGGGCTGGTTTGGTGCTGAGGTTGTTTTTCCTTTCTGCAGATTCCAAAGACTGGAGGGATCGGGAATTTTGAGGACATAGAGCTGAGGGGGTCAAGAGGGTGTAGACACCTAGGAGAGACCTGGGTGTTGTGTGAGGAGCCTCTTCTGTTCCCACATCCAGGGAAAAGGCTGGAGGCCGAGGCAGAGGGCAGGATCCAAAGCAGGAGCTGAGAGATCCTGGGAGCAGAGCTGACCTGCAGGCCCAGCCCTGCTGAGGCCACCTGTCCATCCATCCATCCATCCCTCCATCCATCCATCCATCCATCATCCATCCCTCCATCCATCCATCCATCCATCATCCATCCATCCCTCCATCCATCCATCCCTCCATCCATCCATCCATCCATCATCCATCCCTCCATCCATCCATCCATCCATCATCCATCCATCCCTCCATCCATCCATCATCCATCCCTCCATCCATCCATCCATCCATCATCCATCCATCCCTCCATCCATCCATCCCTCCATCCATCCATCCATCATCCATCCATCCATCATCCATCCATCCATCCCTCCATCCATCCATCATCCATCCATCCATCCATCCATCCATCATCCATCCATCCATCCATCCATCATCCATCCATCCATCATCCATCCATCCATCCATCCATCCATCCCTCCATCCATCCGTCCGTCCATCCATCCATCCATCCATCCATCCATCCATCCATCCATCCATCATCCATCCATCCATCCATCCATCCATCCATCCCTCCATCCATCCATCATCCATCCATCCATCCATCCATCATCCATCCATCCATCCATCCATCATCCATCCATCCATCCATCCCTCCATCCATCCATCCCTCCATCCATCCCTCCATCCCTCCATCCATCCATCCATCCATCCATCCATCCATCCATCCATCCATCCATCCATCCATCCATCCCTCCATCGATCCATCCATCCATCCATCCATCCATCCATCCATCCATCCATCCATCCCTCCATCCATCCATCCATCCATCCATCCATCATCCATCCATCCATCCATCCATCCATCATCCATCCCTCCATCCATCCATCCATCATCCATCCATCCATCCATCCATCCATCCATCCATCCATCCATCCATCCATCATCCATCATCCATCCATCCATCCCTCCCTCCCTCCCTAGCTCCTCCATCCCTCCAGGAGAGGCTGCAGCATTCTCCCTCCTCCCAGACGTGCAGCTGCTGCTGACTCACTGTCCTTAGGAGCTCCCTCCAAGCTTTGAAGTGCTTTGAGCTCCTTCTCATAAGACCTGGCAGCAGAACCTGGGAATTGTGGACTCTGGAGCTGCTCCCTGCAGTGTTCTGAGGGCAGAGCGGGCTCTGCAGGGCCACGTTTGTCCCCCAGAACTGCAGCCCCGTTTGGGGGTTCCTCGGTGCGGGAGGTTTTAATTCCTGCTGCCTGCTGGCAGCTCCTGTGGCAGCCTGGAGAGCGCTGGCTGAGTCCCCCTGTGCCAGAGGCGCCGGCGCTGCCTCACTGCTGCCTCTCCTGCTCCTGCCCCAGCCCTGCCAGGGACAGCACTGGCAGCCCTGGCAAGGGGTGACCCCGCAGCCCCGGTGCCAGCGCCGTGTCCTCACAGCCCTGAGCTCGGGTGCTGGGGCTGGGGTTGGCTGGTGGCTGGTTGGACCCGATGATTTGAAAGATCCTTCCCAAGCTTCACGATCCCCTGACGCTCCAATCCATGAGTGCAGTGCAAAGCTGTCACCTGGGCGTTGTGGGGTTTGTGTTGATGCTGTAAAATCCCAAAGTTACAGGCAGGAGTGGTGGCACAGCAAGGGGAGCTGGGTGTTCCTGTCCCTGGGAGAGATGAGGTGCCCTCGGTGTCCCCAAAACCTCTGGAAGTGCCAGCAGCTTGTGCTGCCTCATCCTCTTCTTCCTGTCCCTGCTACCAGCACAAAGGACTTGGAGGTTTGGCCTGCTGGTGACACCCTCTGCCCCATGTCCCCAAGTCCTCTGGGGTTGTTTCCAACGTTGTTGGGAGGGTTTAGAGCCAGATCCAGGGAGCAAAGCGTGGCTTTGTCTGGTGTGGTTTATTTCTGAGGATGGGAAGAGGGAATGGTTTGTCCTGCGGAAGCTGAGGGAGCTGGGGAGGGTCTGGAGCCCCAGGAGGGGCTGAGGGAGCTGGGAAGGGGCTCAGCCTGGAGAAAAGGAGGCTCAGGGGGGACCTTGTGGCTCTGCACAGCTCCTGACAGGAGGGGACAGCCGGGGGGATTTGGGATCTGCTCCAGGAACAGGGACAGGAGGAGAGGGAACGGCCTCAGGCTGGGCCAGGGGAGGCTCAGGGTGGATATTTGGGAATATTCCTTCATGGAAAGGTTGTCCAGCCCTGGCCCAGCTGCCCCGGGCAGGGGTGGAATCCCCACTCCTGGAGGGATTTAAAAGCTGTGGATGTGGCACTTGGGGACACGGTCACGGGTGGCTTTGGCAGTGCTGGGGATGGTTGGAGCCGGTCTTTGGGCTGTTTCCCTCAATCCCAGCAGGGCTGGTGACCAAAGCAGCTAAAGGGCACTGACAATTTGGGCTTGCAGCAGCTGCTGTTTCTCACTCGCTCAAACCTCTGCTTTTCCCAAATTGGCTGCAAAGATTTCCTGACACGTCTTCAGCCCGTGTGAATTGCTGCAGCTCCCCTCAAGCCTGGAGAGGTTCCTGACCCTGTGGCAGCCAATAATTTGGCCCCTGGCTGTCAAAAAATACTCAAGGCTCATGTCCACGACAGAGAAAAATTATTAGGAGGTGAAAATTGCTTCCTTGACTTCTCCTGCTTCTCACAGTGACAGTAAATAGCACAAGAGCCCTCTGGTAAAGAGCACAGAAAAGCTCTGATAAAAGCACAGAAAGAAACAGCCAAAAATCCAACTGCAAGGGGAGGCCCCGGGGGGGTCAGGATTTCACCTCCCTCCCCCAGGGACACGGCCCTGGGTGCTGGGGGGCTGCAGGGGTGGGACCCAGCGGGAGGGAAGGAGGAATGGAATTTCAGCTGGAGGGAAGGAGGGATGGAATTCCAGCTGGAGGAAAGGAGGAATAGAATTCCAGCTGGAGGAAAGGAGGAATAGAATTCCAGCTGGAGGGAAGGAGGAATGGAATTCCCATCTGGAGGGAAGGAGGAATGGAATTCCCATCTGGAGGAAAGGAGGAATGGAATTCCAGCTGGAGGAAAGGAGGAATGGAATTCCCATCTGGAGGAAAGGAGGAATGGAATTCCCATCTGGAGGAAAGGAGGAATGGAATTCCAGCTGGAGGAAAGGAGGAATGGAATTCCAGCTGGAGGAAAGGCTCTTGTTCAGATCGGCTCAGCTGAGCTGGGTGAGGCTGTGCAGCTCAGGTTTGTTTGATGGAATTATTGTATGAAATCTGAGACTTTAACCCCCGGAGAGCCTCTCCTCCCCCGGTGAGGGCTGGAGAAGCTGAACTGTGCCCTGCTCCCCTGGCTCTGATGGAACGAGTGTAATTCTTGCAGGCCTTGACCCAAATCTCTTTTTCATCTCCTGCTCCTGGATTAAGTCCCTGATCGAGGGGAGGCTTGAAGGAATTCTTGTCAGAGATGCTTAAGTCGCTCAGGAAAAGGATGAGACAAAAAGAGCTGGGAGAGTTTAGTAAACACTGGGTGGTTTTTACATCATTTCAGGGGCGTTTGAAGCATCTGGGGGTTCTTGAGAACCCCACAGGTAAATCAGAAATGGGGTCTGGGGGGAGAGGAGCTTCAGGGGTGTCCAGCCCCTCCTGGGCTCCAGCACCCTTTAATTAAAGAGAGGAAAACCAGTGAGAGTCTCCACGATCTGAAGGCACCTGGAGTAAAGCCTTACTGATTTGGGGTAGGAATAAATAAAAGGTCTGGGCCTGTAGGGACAGCTCAGCATCCTCAAAGCAGGGCACGGGACACCCTGAGGAACGGGGACTTAGTTAAAGCTGGCCAGGAGTAATTAGAGATGGAGACTGGAGTAATTAAAGACAGGAGGCTCAAAACCACTCTGAAGAAATTATAATTATTCTTGATACATTTTAATAAATGACTTATCTTTTAAAAAAAGAGAAAACTTGCTTGGAGTAAGAAAAAATTGCTGATTTAGGGAGCAGCCTTGGTGCAGGAGGGGAGGGAAGGAGCTGGGACTGCTCATGGTGACAGGCAGGGGACAATTCCTGCTGCAACCTGAGCGGAAAACAGCAGCTGGGGAGTGCCCGGAGCATCGGGGTCCTCCGCAGGATCCTCTGATCCCCAGGGAATTTCCCCTTTTGGCAGACTGAAACCCCCCCTGGCAAAGCCTGTGGGTGCCCGAGCAGGGATTCATGGAACAGGGAGGATTTCCTTGGGACATTCCCGTTTTTATGCCGAGTTATCAGGGTTTTATCCAGGAAGGAACGAGGAGCTGATGTTGGGGGCAGCGCTGGTGATGATCCACTCCGAACTCCTCCCAAATTCCACATTCCAGTTGGGAATGAGGCTCCGGACACCCTGGGACTGGAACAGGAGTAACTGGAAGGACAAAGTGGCTCCCCGTTGTTATTTTTCCAATCTGTGTTTTTGTCTGTAAATTCACGAGCACTTCCCAACTGAAAAAGAAGAAAAGAAAAAGAAAAAGAAAAAGAAAAAGAAAAAGAAAAAGAAAAAGAAAAAGAAAAAGAAAAAGAAAAAGAAAAAGAAAAAGAAAAAGAAAAAGAAAAAGAAAAAGAAAAAGAAAAAGAAAAAGAAAAAGAAAAAGAAAAAAAGATTCCTATCAAAGAGCATTCCCTCTTTAGTTTTTTTAGATGGAAATCTTTGCAGAGGGTTCAATATTTCACAGAAATTAAAGAAAATCCATCTTCTTCCCGGAATGCTCCGTAGCATCCTAAGGAGGGAAGCAGGGGAAAATATTGCCCGGGAAGCGCTAATATATCAAGGTTTCTGTGCTCATTATCGGTGTAAGAGACATCATATACATAAAATGTAGGTCAGAGCACCGCGTTTAACTCGGGATTTATCCCTGGCGGGAGGCGCGCTCCGATCGGGAATGCCGGCACGGAGCCTCCTTATCTGCCAGATAAGGAACGCGCCCGCTCCCCCGGGAGGATTGAACAGCTCCTCCCTGCTCCCGCGGCCGAGAGGTGGGGACGTCCCGCTGGAAGGGCTGGGAACGTCCCGCTGGAAGGGTTAGGAATGTCCCGTTGGAAGGGCTGGGAATGTCCCGTTGGAAGGGTTGGGAATGTCCCGCTGGAAGAGTTGGGAATGTCCCGCTGGAAGGGCTGGGAATGTCCCGCTGGAATACTTGGGAATGTCCCACTGGAAGGGCTGGGAATGTCCCGCTGGAAGGGCTGGGAATGTCCCGTTGGAAGGGTTGGGAGTAGAAGAGCTGAGGAAGGCACGGGGGAACTCCAGGGGCACCTGGGCAGGAGGGACCTTAGAAATCACCCAGTGCCACCCCTGCCATGGCAGGGACACCTTCCCCTGTCCCAGGCTGCTCCAGCCTGGCCTTGGGCACTGCCAGGGATCCAGGGGCAGCCACAGCTGCTCTGGGAATTCTGTTCCAGCCTCTCCCCACCCTGCCAGGGAACAATTCCTGCCCAATCTCCCATCCATCCCTGCCCTCTGGCAGTGGGAGCCATTCCCTGTGTCCTGTCCCTCCATCCCTTGTCCCCAGCCCCTCTCCAGCTCTCCTGGAGCTCCTTCAGGCCCTGCCAGGGGCTCTGAGCTCTCCCTGGAGCCTTCTCCTCTCCAGGGGAGCCCCCCCAGCTCTCCCAGCCCGGCTCCAGAGGGGCTCCAGCCCTGCAGCAGCTCCGGGTCCCTCTCTGGGCTCTCTCCAGCAGCTCCAGGTCCCTCCCGTGCTGGGATCCGGGGCTGGAGCAGCTCTGCAGGTGAGGCCTCACCCGGGCAGGGCACAGGGACAGAATTCCCCTCTCCAGCCTGTCCAGCTTCCCGGGATTCCTCCCTTCCCTCCAATTCCTTGGGAACCATTAACGGGACAAAGGTTCCAAGGAAGGACACCCCTTTGGAAAGGCTCAGACCAGGCAGCTCCAGCTCAGGGGTACAAAAAAACCCAAAACACCAATTATTGAGGGGAGAGCAGCTTGGAGCTGGGCTAAAACCAGGACACCGAGTGTGTGCGTAGCCAATTCCAGACAAACTCACAAAATTCCCGATCCCTGCTCACACGGATGTTTGTAGGCACGAGCCCCTACAGGGAATATTCCCGCAGAAACTCTCTTGGGCTGTTCATAAAATTAGAAGTGTCTGCTCAGTTTTACACCAGCAAAACCCCAGCCTCGTGCTTGCACCACTCGTTTCTGTATAAATATAGAAGCTGCTCTCCTCCAAATCTTTTCCAGCTTAATTTCAGTTTCCTTGGACCGAGTAAGGAGCGAGGTTGATTCCCTGCCATAGGGAATATGGTTCATGGAATGAGTTCCAGGGGGGCTTTCCAGATGGAAAGGGGAAAAAAAGATATAAAAATATGTATATATATAAATATGTGTATAAATATATATTTCTCCATATATTTATATACTTTTATATATTTATATACTGTTATGTATTCATATATTAATATATCATTACATATATAATAGGTAATATATATATATTTAAAAATTATTTTTAAATTCAGGTTATGTGGGTTCCATAGGTTTAAAAATAAAGTCTGGCAAATAATTTAGTAAAAAAAAAAGAAAAAAAAAAAGAAAAAGAAAAAAAGAAAAAGAAGGAAGAAATCAAACTCTATTAATGCAAATCATCTCCAGAAGAGGGACTCAAGGTGAGATGTATTTTTGCAGTGGCTGCACCCAAGGTACTGGGGAAGCCTGGCTGGTTCCTTGCTCCAGGAGAAAGAAGGAAAAGCGTGGCAGGGGATGCTGGAGCAGGATCCTTCCCTTTGGCATCGCCTCCCAGGGCTGCCCTGCTCCCTGAGCTCCCGGACCCTGCCCTGCTGATATTCGGGAATGATCCTCTGGAACCCCTTCCCTGCCTTGGCAGCGCCAGCCTCGCCATTCCGGCTCAGTTTCCCGGGAAATGCTGAGGTCTTGCTCTTACACTCAGCCTGGGGGCAAGGAGGAGCCTGCAGGGCTGTGCAGCTCCAGAGCCACTTCTTCCTCATCCCTGACAAACCGGGATAACCCAGGCCTTGTCCACTTTAGCTTGGAAAAATCCACTTTGGGTTTTTCACTGCTTCAGGGAAACTTTGCTCCTCTGCCAGCAGCCTGGGTGGGGTCGTGGCTCACTCCTGCTCACCCGTTTCATGTCTTGCCCTACTTTCAAGAACTTCCACACATCCCTGGTCCCTCCTTCCCTCCATCCCTTTGCTCTTGGAACGCCCTGGACTCGTCCCCAGGGGGGTTGGTGACACCGTGGCCTTTGCTCTCTTTTACTCTCCCTTTGCCCTCCTTTACTCACTCCTGGTTTTTATACTTCCCGTGCTCTATAAAGTTATTTTTTCCCCTCTAAAACCTTTCCCTGTTTCTGTCCTTAACCTCACGTTTTGATCCAGGTCCCTGTTCCCATTTTATACCATTCACAGATTTTTTTTAATAACTTTTTTTTTTGACCTCTGCCCCCACTGCTGCTCCTGCCGAGGAAGGATTTCATTGTCCAGCTCCTCATGCCCGTTGGGAAGAAATGCAGATTTATTGGAGTGCCGGGCATTAAACCCCTTTGGGATTCCAAGCAATGTGGTGGAGCCCGAGGGGAAGGGCAGCGGTGCTTTCCCGGTTTCCAGAGGGATGCTGAGCTGAGATGGGGACACCGAGCAGGGATGGAGGCACCGAGCAGGACGCCCAGGGAATTTGGACACTCGGGAAGGGATCCCTGCCCAAGAGATGGAGAGGAGCTGGAAGGTTCCTTCCCACCAGAGCATTCCAGTTTTCCCTGCCACTGTGGATGGACTCCCCAGTGACCCCTCTGTGACAGCTCTGGCCACCAGCCCCTGGCTGCAGCTCCCTGCTCTGGAGCTCCCTTCGGACTGTTTTTGGGATGGGGAGGTTGTTCCAGGATCCAGCCCTGCTGCTGGAACAGGCAGGGTTTCGGGATTCCTGAGTTACACCAACCCTCACCCACCCTGTGCCATCTCCTCCCTCCTCGCGGGTGTCTCCATCCCGGACTTCTGTGTCTGCCCCGGTGACTCAGACACGTCCCAGCCTCTCCACGGTCCTGGCTGCGCTGCTGACACCCATCCCACAGCTCCTGCAGCCCCCGGGGCAGGGGAGGGCAAGCAGCGCCCGCCTCGCCTGATTATTTCATCCTTCCAATGGCTTCCCCCCGCCTCCTCCTCCTCCTCCTCGCATTCCCCAATTTATCACTTCTGGTGATGCTTCACCTGCAGCAGTTCCCGATGATGGATCAGCAGCTCCTGCCCACTCCGTGCTGCTCCTCATCCCTGGATTGCTCTGGAGATCTCTCCTGGTGGCGGCTCTTGTCCCTGATTTTCCCATTATCACGCAGAACTCCCGAAGTGCCAAGGGCACGGGCCGGGCACGGATCTCTCCTCGTGCTCCTGCTTGCTCTGGTTCCCGGGATCCATCCCCAAAAAGCCGCAGGGCAGGGATGTTCCCACAGCTCCCTGGCAGGAGGGCGCAGCTGGGTGGGGACCGGGCTCTGACCGGGAGTGAAAGAGGAAAAGCCTCGGGGAGGTTTGGGTGGGATCTCTGGGGAAAGGGGAAGGTTTCCTTATCAGCAATGTGGAATGTTGCCACAGCTTCTCCCCCACTGCGATCCCCGAGTGGCTCCCGCAGTCCCGAGAGCCGCTGGATTTCTCTGCTGCTCCCCCTCTCTCCCGGGTCTCTGGAACAATTCGGGTCCTGCTGCTGGGAAAAGCTTCCAGGAAAAGCATCCCTGAGCTGGAGCTGCCTGGTCTGAGCCCTTCCAAAGGGGTGTCCTTCCTTGGATCCTTTGTCCCGTTAATGGTTCCCAAGGAATTGGAGGGAAGGGAGGAATCCCGGGAAGCTGGACAGGCTGGAGAGGGGAATTCTGTCCCTGTGCCCTGCCCGGGTGAGGCCTCACCTGCAGAGCTGCCTCAGCACGGGAGGGACCTGGAGCTGCTGGAGAGAGCCCAGAGGAGCCCCCGGAGCTGCTGCAGGGCTGGAGCCCCTCTGGAGCCGGGTTGGGAGAGCTGGGGGGGCTCCCCTGGAGAGGAGAAGGCTCCAGGGAGAGCTCAGAGCCCCTGGCAGGGCCTGAAGGGGCTCCAGGAGAGCTGGAGAGGGGCTGGGGACAAGGGCTGGAGGGACAGGACACAGGGAATGGCTCCCACTGCCAGAGGGCAGGGATGGGTGGGATTTTGGGCAGGAATTGCCCCCTGTGAATCCAGCCTGTCCATGGAAGGTGTCCCTGCCCATGGCGTGGAGCTGGGATGACTCCAAGGGATCCAAGGTCTCTCCCAAGCCCGCCCACCCCAGAGTTCTTTGGTTCTTTGGCTGTGTCCCTGCAGTCACTGCAGAGGGGATTGCCGGGGTGAGGGGCTCAGCTCCCTCTGTTGCGTGGATTTTTCCTTCCTTTCATTCCAATGGGCTGGCAGGAAGGTAAACAGAGCAGACGTGCTCACACGGACAATCCAGCCCCATTTTAATGGAATGTTTATTCACAGCCGGTTTAATATTAATGGTAAATTGATCTCTGGAATTTTTCCCATCAAAAATGAATGTGATGCACTCTTTGCTTTTGTACATGGAAAGCATCTCCCAATTAATTGGGAGATAACCACTGGAAATCCAACACTGCCACTCAGCCAGTCCCAGGCCATTCATTTCCTTAAGTGCACAAGCACTCCATGAATAATTAATAATGATTAATAGTGGTATTAAACTATTACTGGTGGATCAGGAGAGGGGAGCCGGTACGAGTTTGTGATTTATGGCTGGGAAACAGTGAGGAATTTGGGAAGGAAGGAATCTCTCTTTGAGCTGGGCACTCACACCCCGTGGGTGGATGAGGACAGATCTGACTTCACACCCACATGGCCACACCGGTGCCACCTTGGGGCTTGGAGGATTCCCAAACTTTTCCAGGGATTTGGAAAACCCTTCCCAGCTTGGTCTGAGGTGGGATTGGACCCTCTGCATTCTCCCCCACGAGGGAGAGGTGAGAGGTGTCCCAGTGCCGTGTGGGGTGTGACAGGAATGACAGCGGGGCACAGCCAGGTGAAGGGAAAAGGAGATTTAGGAGATTTTCCATGGCAGTAAGGCAAGGAACGGTCCCAGGGCTCCATCCAGGGCAGGATCCCGCCTGGAGCCGCCTTCCCTGGAGAGCAGCTCCGTGCTGGCTGCTCGGCACAAGGCAGGAACGTGCCTGGGCTGACAACATTAATATTGATTAAAGGCTTTATGACTAAGTGTGAGGAGGAAGCAGAAGCCTGTGCAGAGCTGGGAATAATTTGGAGTGGTTATTTTTAGGCCAGGATGAGATAATGGATTTACACCGAGCCAAGGGCCGGGTGCTTCATCCCATTCCCGGCCTTTATGGCTTCGGGAAGGATTCCAGAGTGTCCCTGGGCACATCAGCCCCGGGCCACCCTCCATGCTCCTGCCCTGCAGGAGCACACAGGGCCCTGTGCAAACTCCACTGCTCCTTCCCGCTGCTTTCTGCCTCATCAGCACCTCTTGAATCCACAAGGAAACCAGAAAAGCTGGAAAGAAATTAGTGAATGTAATTTATTGGAAAAACTTCTCCAGACCCTTCTTTCCATGAGTTTGCTTGCTAAGCCATGGATTTTCCTTGGGTGTTCACACACAACCAACGCACTGAGATTAAAGAATGGTTGGAATGTTCAGCATGGGAAATGTGGAACATTCCAGCCTTCCAAATAACAGTCCTGGGAAGCACCCTTTGCACTGCTGGGATCCCAGAATCCCAGAATGGGTGGGAACTGGCAGGGACCTTAAAGCTCATCCTGTCCCACCCCTGCCATGGCAGGGACACCTTGCACTGTCCCAGGCTGCTCCAAGATCCATCCAGGGGACATTCCAGGGATGTGGGGTGGGAGCAGACAGGGCAGGGACATCCCTTTATCCCTGTGCACTGTGTCCTCTCCACCATCCCACCCACCCCTCCGTGGTCTCCTGGAGGGAATTGCTGCTGCAATTTGGGGTTTGGAGCCAAACCCCTGCCCTTGGCCTCCCCAAGCAGGGGATGGAAGGAATTCCACCCAGCCACCTGCCTGTGGTGGGACTGGGAAGGGAAAAGGCAGGATTCACCTTGGCCTGCTGTGGCATTCCTGAGCCGAGGTGATCCCTGCCCTTCCCTGCTGGTTCCGAGGGAAGCGGTCTCTCCTGCAGAGCCGATGATTCAGCGGCGTGGAGCTCCCAGCCTCCCCTGGCTGCCTCGGTTGTCAGGGAGGATGGGCTGAGCTGAATTTTAACAAACCCGCTTCCCTGCAGCTCCTTCAGCACCAGCGGTGAGAAACAGGCTCGGAGACATCCTGGGCATGGATCTCACCCCACTGCAGGGCTCGTGTCCTGGGAGATCCTGCTGGGGATCTCCCACCTGCAGCCCTCAGAGATCCTCTGCACCAGGCAACTCTGGATCTCTCCATGCAAAAAAAGGGATGGAAAAGGCATTTAATGCACTTTCATCTGTTCGGAAACAAATCCTCCTCCTCCAAACGTGTCCTGGATCCCTCTGCTTTGGAGTTATTGAGATTCAGCCCCTGCAGTTCCAGGAGCTCCAGGAGAGCTGGAGAAGGAGTGGGGAGAAGGGATGGAGGGACAGGACACAGGGAATGGCTCCCACTGCCAGAGGGCAGGGATGGGTGGGATCAGGAATTGTTCCCTGGGAGGGGCTGGGCTGGAATTCTCAGAGCAGCTGTGGCTGCCCCTGGCAGTGCCCAAGGCCAGGCTGGGGCAGCCTGGGACAGTGGAAGTGTCCCTGCCAGGGCAGGGGTGGGATGGGATGTCCCACCAGAAATCCATCCATTCTAAGACTCTGTCCCATGGAAATGGAATTTTGGGAGCCCAGCCCCCCTGAGGGAAGGCTGTGCCCTGCCTGGGCTGGATTCTCCTCATTCCCAGCAAGATGGGGGGGCCTTGCTGGAGCCCCCGGGATTCCCCCCTTAACTGAGGGATTCCCTCCCTGACAGAGGCTGCAGGGCCAGGCTGGAATCCTGTAAAGGGCTGGATAAACACAGAAGGAGGTGGGAATGGAGGCCCCCTCTCCTCGTGCTCCCCAGCCACGTCCCCTGCCTTGGCTCCGCTCATCCCCCGGATCCCCCGCGCCAGCCTGGGGACAGGGAGAGGCACCAGCTCCTTCCACAGCCACTTGCTATTTTTCTCCTGAAGAAAATAAATTTTTTAGGGTTTTTTTGCAGTGTCTGTCCTGGAGCATGGACAAGAAAGGTTGGCTATAAATTATGGAGGGCTGAGTCTTCTGTGGAGGGGGAAGGACAACCCAGGGAGCCTCAGGAAGGGGAACACAGCCGTGCCCTGGGTGGAGGGGGATGGGGATCCCCCCAAAGCCTTCTCCTGGCAGTGGGAACAGCTCCCGGGGCTCTCTGGGCAGGCAGGGAGCAACCCCATTCCAGAATCCAACCCCAGCCCTGCCGGCAGCTCCTGCGAGGGCAATGGAAAATTCAGCAAAGGCAGCTGGAGAGAAAGGCAGGATCGTGGAATTCTTCAGGGTGGAAAAGACCCCCAGGACCACCCACTCCAAGGCTTGAAGCAGCGTCTGAGCCCAGGAAGTTCAATGGGGCTCTGCTGTGAGGAGAAGGCAGCGTCCTCCTCCCAGCTCCTCCGTCAGCTCCACCGCTGGATTCAGGAGCAGAAATAGAGGAAAATGAGCTTTAGTCACATTGTGGGGGAATTAAACAGGTTTTACTTTGGCCAGATAGGGAAAGGGCAGAGCTGGGCACAATCCATAACTCCAGCAGCCCCCTGAATCCCAGAGCTCCTGGATGGAGCTGGGATTAACGGGAATGTGGGGAGACATCCGTGGTCCTGGGACAGAGCAGGGTTCCAGCCCTGGGACAGAAGGAACCTGGACTGGGGAGGAGGAAGTTGTGCTGTGCAGGGATGTGAAATCCAGCAGTGAACTTCCATGGAAGTTCAGAATCCTTTCCTTGCTCCTTCTCCCACTTCCCCTGAGAGGAGCAGCCCCATCCCTGCTTTTCCAGCCTCGGGCTCTGGCTCATCCCTCAGCAGTTCCTTGGGAAACAACAAGGTTTGGACAAGGAGCTCACCCCTTCCATGTCTTCCTGCCATTCCCTATTCCCAAATTATGGAGCCCTTTGGAGCAAACAGAAGGACTGAGAGCATTCACACCGCCCCCTCTAAGCTGCAGCCTCCAAGTAAATTCAGGGAAAAATCCCCATTCCTGTGTGGCTGGCAGAAAAGGAGGTGCAGGGGTTGGATTGGGAATGACCTGCTCATCCCAGTTTTCCTCCCCTAACTCCATGCAGTAATTCCATGGCCCCAGCCAAGGGAAGTGCTGCTCCTGGAGCACACAGGGCCACCACTCCTCGCTGCCTTCCTGGCTCCTGGAGTCCCCTAATTCCAGCCTCAGATCCCAAATCCTCCATTTAACGGAGGGCCAGAAATCCTGAAATCCTGCTGCTGAAAAGGAGAGGAGCTCTGAATTCCCAAAGAACTTTTGGGAAGGGCTGAGCCTCCCCATCCCACACGGCTGCAGGTGGGGAAAGCCAAGCTGTGCCTCTCCACTGCTGCATTCCCGATTATTGTGACACAAAAGAGCCTGGAGCAGGGACAAATCCATCATTCCTTTGGATAATTTCAATGTATGAGTGTGGTTTTTAATACCCAGGCTGCTCCAGCTGCATCTCCCCATTTTTTATGAGGTTTTCTCCATTTTCTGGAGCAGGCCTATCAATTCTCTGCTGCTTCCTTCCTCTTGCTTAATTGAAAATGTCACTTCTTGTATTTAATGAGAATTTCTGCCCTTTTCTGAGGAGACTTTATCCCAAATCCAGTCCTGTCAGAAGAGACTTTATCCCAAATCCAGTCCTAAAAACCCACTGCAAAAATTCCTGCTGCCATAAATCCGTAAGGGATTCAGGAGAGCTGCTGGGGCTAACACGGATTTGAACCCCATGCAGGAAAATTACAGCTATTTTTCCAATTTCTGTCCACCTCTTTATTAATTCCATACATTTCCCTTGTCCACCAGTGCTCCCCTTGGCCTTGCACAGGAATATTGAGCCCCAGGAAGGGAAAGGAGCTGGAGGAGCAGCGGATCCCTCGTCCCCGGAGGGATCTCAGAGCCCTGTGGAAGTGGCACTTGGGGACAGGGGTGGCCTTGGCAGTGCTGGGACACTGCAGCTCCTGTGGCTCTCCCACTCCATGGCAATATCATCCCACTTCTTCTCCTTTTTTTTTTTTTTTTTTTTTCTTTTTCTTTTTTGGAAAGATGTGTGGAAAGGCTGGAGAATGTGACCTGCAAGCCAAGACAGAGGGAAAACAAACAGCTCCTGCTGCTGCTGCTGCTGTTTTTGGGGGTGCTGGGAGAGCAGCGGTGGGGATGGGAGGGAGGGAAGGCTCTGATTCACAGCTCCTCATCCCACAGTGTTTACAGCACTTGGGCTGGGAAAAATACCTGTTCCCAGGAATGCTCCTCAATAGGCTTGGCTCCCTCCTCGCTGCCATTGCTTAGTAACAGCTCTATTTTTAAATGCTAAGAGGGTAATAGACCAAAAACTGGGAGTTTTCTCAGGCTCTGATCCAGCAGACTCCGAACCCAGCGGGATGGGGGTGCTGGGATGGCGGGAAGAGACCACAGCGACCCCAGAGCTGGGATGGGATGGGATGGGATGGGATGGGATGGGATGGGATGGGATGGGATGGGATGGGATGGGATGTTCCTGGGGCAGGAACAGGGGATCTTCAGGGGAACCTCCCTCCTTGGGGGATCTGCTTCTACCCCAGCACTGCTTTGGAAAGAAATCCCAGAATCCCAGACTGGTTTGGATTGGGAGGGACCTCAAATCCCACCCATCCCACCCCTGCCATGGCAGGGACACCTTCCACTGTCCCAGGCTGCTCCAGCCTGGCCTTGGGCACTGCCAGGGATCCAGGGGCAGCCACAGCTGCTCTGGGCACCTGTGCCAGGGCCTGCCCACCCTGCCAGGGAACAATTCCTGATTCCCTGCCCTCCTTCAGCTCAAAGCAAATCTCCAACATTTCTGCTAAAACACATTTCCAGGAGTGTCCAGACTTGCTAAAAGCTGATTTGGGAAGCAGCTTCTGCAAGCCCCGTGGATTTGGGACCACCACCCATTTTCCCCCTGCCTGGATCCCACCGGGATGGCTGAGGCCTCCTCCTGCCCATGGGATCTTCCCTCATGGGAAATACCAGGACAAACGGGATCATTTATCCTGTGCCCCATCCATGAAACTCACGGAGTTTCATTCATTCCCTGGGCTGTGCAGAGGGCAGCAGAATTCCCTCTGTGCAGGCCTAGCCTGGATTATTCCTTTCCTTTCTCAAGGACACAGCAGATGAACTCCTGGAAATCCCTCAGCAACACAAGGAGGGCAAAAAAGGAGAGTCCAGGGCTAACAAAGAGCTGCAGTCCCTGAAGCCTTGTGCCAGCACCACCGCCTGTCCTTGTGGGTTCGGTCCATTCCCGTGAGGAATGTGGCATTAAATGTGTGCCCAAACCCCTGGCGTGGTGAGGAGGTGCCAAACCCAGGCCCGGGGTCTGGGGACAGCCCAGCCTTCGCTGTGCCAGCGCCACCAATCCCCTGCTGCTGCAGAGGGCTCCTCAGAGGGAAGGCACCGGGCAGAAGGAGGTGCTGAGGGGCTGCTTTAACGCTGCTTTAATGCTGCTTTAACACTGCTTTTCGCTGTTTTAACGCTGCTTTTTGCTGCTTTTTGCTGTTTTATTTCTGAGACCTCCCGGTGGTGCTGCCCTGGGAGCCCTGCCAGGCTGCAGCTGCCTCTGCCCTGCCCGCGGAGGGACCTGGGCACGGCAGCTCCTCCAAACCCACCCCAGAGGGGAAACCCACCGGGATGCAACACCCAGAGCACCAGGAGGGATTTAGAGCTGCTGGAGAGCTGGCAATTATCAGAGCACGGCAGGGAAACAGGTGTTGGGAGGGAAATTGTGGAAGGCGTGTGATGGGCAGAGTCCTGAGGGTGGAAATGGCATTTCCCAGGAGATTTAAAGGCAGAGTGAGCCCTGACGGAGGAGAAACCTGCGTCAGCTGCTGCAGTTTCATGTTTGCTGCTGGACTTCTCTGCCAGCTGCCCGTGGAGCTGTCCCTGGTGCCGCTCCTGTCCCTGTGCAGCTCCTCCCTGCACACACGCGGCTCGGGAGGGAATCCTGGAATGCTTCGGGTGGGAAGGGACCTTAAAGGTGTTTCACATCCTTAAAACCCCATCTAGTTCCATCCTTGGAAACCCATCTAGTTCCACCCTTAAAACCCATCTAGTTCCATGGCCAGGCACTGGTCTGTGAGCAGCACAAAGCCCAGCAGAGCACAGCACCGTCCCCTGCCATGGCCACACCAGCCCACAGCTGCCACGGGAGGGTGATTTCTCCCTGTTTTCCCTTTCCTGTTGGGACTGGGGGATGATTTCTGCCCGTTTTCCCTCTCCCACTGGGACTGGAGAATGATTTCTCCCAGTTTTCCCTCTCCCCTCTCCCACTGGAGGATGATTTCTGCCCGTTTTCCCTTTTCCCTTGGCACTGGGAGATGATTTCTCCCTGTTTTCCCTCTCCCCTTGGCACTGGGGGATGATTTGTGCCCATTTTCCCTTTCCCATTGGGACTGGAGGATGATTTCTCCCAGTTTTCCTTTTCCCTTTGGGACTCAGGGATGATTTCTCCTGGTTTTCCCTCTTCCCTTAGGCAGTGCTCCGGGGCTGGGGGCTGCCCGTGGCGGGGCCGTTGCTGCTCCCGTTCCCTCCCGGGTTTTCTTTAGAGGCAGAGAAAGTTCTCTGAAGGGTGGCAGGGGTGTGGGAGAGGGAGCGGGCAGAGCCCGCTGCAGCGCGGATGCAGCGGGGCTCACGGGGAGGCTTCGCTGCTGCTGCTGCAGCGCCTGCAGCGCCTGCAGTGCATTTCTGCCACGCGCTGCTGCGGAGCGCAGCCACTGCAGCAAAGCAGGGAAGGGAATTCCCTCCGCGGGGCTGCGCGCTCCGGGAGCGGCTCTGCAGCCCGGGCAGAGCCCAGGGAGCGGCTCTGCCTACCCGGGCTCTGCAGCACAGCGATGCCGCTTCCCTCGCTGGCAGAGCCGCCGGGAGTGACCTTCAGCCGCTCTTCAGCCGGGCGGCTCCGGCAGCAGAGCCGTGCCCGGGCGGTGCGGGGCTGGGAGGGGCCCGTGTGCGCCACGGGCAGCTGCGGTGAGGCAGGAGCGGAGATCTGAACACTTCGTGTAGACCTGGAGAGCTCAGCTGCTCCAGGGAGGAGCTGAAAGGGGAGGGAAGGGGTTTGGGCACCACCCGATCGCTGATCCCGGGAGCTCGGTTTGGAGGAGACAAGATGGAAATCGCATCAGGGCTTCTTCCCACAGCATCCCGACCCCTGTGCGAGCGCCGAACATCCCGGGGGCTCCCAGGACACTCGTGGAGTCCGGGAATCCCAGACTGGAGCTTAAAGCTCATCTCATTCCAGCAGGGACAGCTCCCAGCCGCATCCCAGAGCAGATCAGGATCGTGCCAGCTTCCCTCCTGAATTCCTTAGTCAGGGAAGAGAGAGCAGTTAAATCTCCCTGGCTTTTACATTTCCAACAGGTTTTTTAAGTGCTTCCAGATGATAGAAATGGAATAATTTCAGTGTTAAATGAAGAAATCCGCTGTTTCAGTCTTAAGAGTTATCAATTTTGCAGGTCCAGCCTGCTGATGTCATCACTCCAGAAAAATTAACTTTTCCCCAAATTACCTTCAGATGCAAATATCCCGAGTGACTCTGGTGTCATGCTGGTGGAACAGCTCCAGCAATTCCCCATGGATAACAGCAATCATCCATCGACTGCACCCTGGGAATGGGGAGGGGCCACGACCCGGCTGCTCTTTGGGTTTCCATGAGGATTTTCCTTCCCTTTCCATCCTCACTTTTCATCTCCTCAATTCTGCCTCAATGGAAATTCCCAGGCTCGTTGACCTTTTTGGGCAGGGCCTGCCGGGTCCCCCCTGCCCCAGCACTGTCACCCCCTCCCCGCTCCCAGCCGGGCTCTTTGTCACCCCCACAGAGGGTGACCTGATCCCCCTGTGTCTGTGGCACCAGGGCCGTGCCTCATCCCTGCCCTCGATCCCACAAGGAAAGGCTCCAGAAATGGAGATCGGCTTTGTCTGGGAATACTTCAACCAGCTCTTGAAGAGGCCTTGGTGAAACCAGAGGGGAAAAAAATATATTGGGAATTCCAAAAGGAAAATGTTCAAAGCTGTGCAGCTCCACCATTTATTGAATAGAAGGAGCTGAGTCCCTAAAACTGTTCCTTCTCTCTATAGTCCAGAGTTTTAAAAAAGGAGAATAAAAATATCTTTATTTCAGAGTTATCTGTGGGATGCTTTGATTTACCCCCCAGTCTTCCCAGCAGGACTTGACCAGACCCTTCTGAGCCCAAACCTGCAGAATGCTTTCAGGGAACACATCCAGCTTCCCTGGGAAATTTGCTGAAAGAATTTCATTATTCTAAAACCTTGTCCCGGCAGGAAAGGGGTTTTGATAGGAGCTTAGCAGGGGCAGTGCATGGAAGAGCAGCGGTAAAGCCCAGCTTAGGGATTTGTTCCACTGATGAGCCGGAGTTCCGCACCAGCAGAGCTCAGGGATGTGCTGGCAGCTGCACTGTCCCCTGCCCTGGCCTGCTCTTGGTTGGCCTTGCTTTTCCTGTCCCCCCTGGAGTCACTGGAGCCATCGTGGAGCCGGTGTGAGATGATGGAATTGAGGATTTCAGTTTCCCCACTCCTGGCTTGGGGGTTTGGGTCCCACCTCCCCCCGGGCTCCTGCAGCTCCCCCTGGCACATCCCCGTGTTCCTCCCTCTCAAATTTGCCTTTTCAGGCAAGAAAAGTCTCTATTTTGTACATAAGGACTCGACTCTTCCCGGGGCTTTCCAGTTCCTTTGGACTCGTGGTGTTTCTCAGGAACATCAGGAAAGGAAAGAACTCTCAGCTGTAACAAAGAATTCCTGTCTTGTGCTGCTGTGGATCTCCTGGGAGACAAATCTCCATCTCCTGCCTCCCAGGAGCTGGCACTGGACACCCCCCACGTCACCCCTGAGATCAGAGTCACTGGGTTGGGTTGGGAGGGACCTCAAATCCCATCCCACCAAGGCAGGGACACCTCCCCCTGTCCCAGGCTGCTCCAGCCCCAGTGTCCAACCTGGCCTTGGACATTTCCAGGGATCCAGGGGCAGCCACAGCTGCTCTGGGAAACATCAAAGCAGGGGATGCACGCTTTGAGCACTGCTTAAATGTTGGTGGAGCAAAACTTTTCTGGGCCTAATTTGACTTCCCAGTCAGAGATGGAGAGAGTAGGAGAGACTGGGAGCATCCCCAGAGCAGGAATTCTCCCAGCAGCAACAGGAAGAGCAGAGATGTCAGTGCCAGGGATTATCCCCGCGGGGCCGGGAGCTCGCTGCTGCCACAAACCCTCCCGGGAGCCTCTCCCAGCTCTGCTGCCAGGCAGATTCCACAGCGCTGCAAGAGCGAGGGGCTGACCTCAGCCAGCTGTGATGCCACCGTGTCACCGCGGCCATCCCGAGCCGCTGCCAGCCCTGCCAGGGGCTGGGGGTAAGAGTGGCTGCCCCAGCGACCCCCGGGAAGGGGACACGGCAGGACCAGGGCTGGCCTTGGGGTGCAGGGAGTGGATCCAAGGAGCTGAGCAGCTCCGGGGCTTGCAGCCGCTCTGAGGAGAGGAGAGAGGCCGCAGCAGCCCGGCCCGCGGGCAGTGATGTGTGCAAGGTGTCCTTGCCCCTGGCAGGGCGAGGAACGAGGGCAGCCCGAAGGTCCCTCCCAAGCCGAGGCGTTCTGTGTCCCCATGGAGCCCTGGAGGGCTCCCACGATGGCTCCGGGTCCCACAGGGACACAGGGCAGGGTGGCACGGACACAGGGCAGGGCGGGACATCCCCGCGTGTGTCCTGCTCTGCCCCGCGCTGCCCTGGGGACGGGGGACAGCCAGGACAGCCAGGGCAGCCTCAGCCCCGGGCACCATGTCCGTGCCAGGCATTCCCTGTGACCCCCGCGGTCTGAGCCCGTAGCCTGCGACACCGCAGCCCGCAGGGGACACTGAGCTGTCACCCCCGCTCGCTCCCGGGACGTTGCAGCCCCTCCGCGCTGCCCGACCGCGCACCTGGGCCCGGGCGAGGAAATGGCTCCTGCCGCGGGAAGGGAGCGGAGCGGCTCGGGGGCTGCCCGAGCGGGGCCGGGACCGCGCCCGGGGCCGGGGGATGCTGCGGGGATGCTCCGCTCGCGGGGCGCTCCGTCGGGACGGGGACGGGCGGGGACGGGCGGCACCACCTGCGCGCACCGCTCCGCACCGCTCCTGCCCGCTCAGCATCCCCCGCACAGCTCCGCAGATTCCCGCGCAGCATCCTCCGCACATCCCTGCGGAGCATCCTCCGCGCATCCCCCGCACATCCTCCGCGTATCCCCCGCACACATCCCCCGCCCCGCACCGCCCGGCGGAGGGGGCGCGGCCGCGTCCCGCCCCCCCGCACCGCCCCTGCGCCGCCGCGGAGCGCAGCGCGGGCGCGCAGCGGGACCGGACCCGCCCCGCCGCCGCCGCCGCCGCCGCCGCCGCCGCCGCCGCCGCCGCCGCTTTGTGTCTGGGCGCCGCCCGCGGAGGCGGAGCGGGCCCGGCCCTGGGCTCCGCGGCACGGCGGGGCGGGCGGCGGGACAGCCGCGGGCAGCCCCCGGCGGCGCCCGCGCAGCCCCCGCACCGCGGCTCGGCCGCGCATGGACGCGCGCTCCCGCCTGCACCGTGAGTACGCGGGGCCGGGGCGGGAGGGGCGCGCAGCCCCCGGGGATGCCCCGGGCCGCCCACGCCCCCGGGCGCGGGGAGGGAGCGCGGGGCGGCTCCGCCGAGGACAAAGGAGCGCGGGGAGCGCGGGGAGCCGCGCACGCTCCGCGCCCCCGCGCAGCCCCCGCGGGCGGTGACAGCTCGGGCGCGGTGCCACGGAACCCGCCTGCGGCGGGGATCGGGCTCGGCGCAGCTCCTGGAAAATTCTGCGCCCTTGGCAGCGCCGGTGGAGGCGCGGGGAGGCGCGGAGGAGGCTCCTTCCCTCCCTCCTTCCCTCCTTCCCTCCCTCCCTCCGCGCAGGGACATCGCCGCCTCCCGCGGTCCCGCGTGGCCCCGTCCCCCGCCCGGCCCCGGCCCTGTGTCCGTCCCGGCCGCCCTGCCCGAGGCCGGCGGGTGCTCAGGGCTGGTCTGGGGCCACGGGCAGGTTCAATTTGGGGCAGGCCGGGCAGGGCCGGGCCCGTGGCGCTCGGAGCTCGCGTGCCCCGGCCCCAGCTCCGGCCCGGGGACAGCGTGTGCCCCTGGGAGGCTGGGCCGGGGAGGGTCACGCACAGGAGAGCCCTGGTGAAAGTTCCTTGGTTTTTTGGGAAATAGAAACGAGCCGGTGGATATTTTTGCCGTGCCCCTAGCTCCATCTAAATCCCTTCCTTCTGCTCCTCTCCATCCGTGAGTCCCATATAAAAATCTCCGGCCACGTGCCGTTGGTTGGTGTGTTTAACCTCAGGTGTTCGAGGGAGAATAATCCCTAGGAACGGCTCAAACCCAAAGCACGGCCGGAGAACTGACTTAATCCGGCGGCTTTTGCTGTTCCGCATCTGCTCGCTCAGCTCCTCACGGAGGAGGAGGAGGAGGAGGGAGGGATGCTCGCCATGGCAACCTCGCGGCGCAGATTGCAGCCACTTCGGGAAGTGGCAGGACCCGGGAAAGGCACGGGAGCAGCTGGTCCGGGCTCGGGCACGGCCGGGGATGGGCTGCGCATCCCGGAGGGCGCGACCGCTCCGGGGAGCGCCCCTGCGGCCCCGGCTCGGGGCTCTGGGGAGGGAAGGGGGCTCGGGGAGGTCACGGAGCTTCCTTTGCGTGCGGCCGCAGTGGAAGGAGGGCTCCTCATCTCCCGAGCGCAGTTAATGACGGTGATTACTCCGAAATTCAGCGATTCTGCCACCCAACACCTCGCTGTGCCGCCTTACCTTGGTGTCCCTGTGAACTTTAACCCGGGCCTGTATTCCATCCGTGAAACTTTTCCTTGGGTAAAGCAGCGCTTTCATTTTTTAATTACCTCACGGAGGCGGAGCTTTGCTCTGTGCCTCTGTTGCACAGCTGATGTGAAATCCCTGAAAAGGGGGCTCGGATGACACCGATTTTCGCAGTTGCTGGAGTCGCACAGCCATTCCCGGGTGCGGGGCGGACCTGAGGAGCTGCAGCTCGGGGGCAGCGCTGCGGAGGGCCGGGCTGGGATCCCGGGAAGGCGCTGCTGCCCAGCAGCAGATTCCCACTCCCTGCACCTGCAGGGATTTGTCAGTGCCTCCCAACAATGCGTTAGAAATTGGTTAAAGTTTAAAATCCCACAGAAAGGATTTTGGAAGGAAGCTTGGCCTCTGCCTCTGGAATCTTTCCAGGCAGCAGCACCGTTAGAGCCCCCAAAATTCAGATTAATCACCTCTGGGGCCTTTGCATCTGGCCGAGGCTTTGCTGGGAGCGCTGATCCCAAAGCAGAGGCTCCAGGGATCGCAGACACGGCAGGACGTGGCAGCCCGTGCCAGGACAGGCTGGGCTGTGTGCCCTGAGCCCCCCGAGCCCCGTGGCCACTGAGCCCCCCCGGCTCTGCACTGTCCCCTGGGCCAGCACCCTCCCCTGGGGCTGCCGGGCCTTGGCAAGCCCGGGAGGGGCCTGGGATCAGGGATACAGACTGAGGGACAGCAGGGCTGCAGAAATGGTGAATTTTGTCCTCCTGGACATGCAGGGAATTTTATCCCGCTGGAATTCTGCTGACAGCCCTCCCCTGCCCGGGAGGCTCCATCCCGGGGCTGCCCAGGAGCCCGGCCCGGCCCGGGGCTGCCCGGCCCGGCCGTGCCCGCTCGGGAGGGGCTGGGGCCGGTCCGTGAGCAGCGGCAGGAGGAGCTGCTCCCCTCGGGGTGCGGATCCATCGGGCCCATCGGGAAATCCCGCGGGGACGCAGCTGGGGGAGGCAGGAGTGTCCCAGCAGCATCCAGGGCCACTCCAGAAGCCCAATTAAGGATCTCGGTGGATGCGAGCCCAGCGCAGCCCGAGCTCCTCGAGGTGGTACCGAGCCCTATTTAAAGATTTCCAAGAGCCACGATGTGTCCTTGGTTTTCATCTCAGCTCCCTCTAATTTTAGCGTGCTTTCCGTAGGCTCTGGTTTGCAGATTGCATCAAATCCTGGACAGGGCTTGCAGAACTCGGGGCTGGGTTTTTTTTTGGATGTCTTTTTTTTTTTTTTTTTTTTTTTTTTCCTGGGAATGCAGCAATTTGTCGAGAGCAGAGAAATCCTCGGTGTTTGACTGGGCAGAGCCGCCCCTCCTGGTGCGAGCTGCGGAGAAGTTGGGGAAGGGAGGAAGGTGGAGGGATGAGGAGGGATGAGCTGGAAGCAGCTGGGAATGAGGCTGGGGAGCGCTGACAGCCGCGGGGAGAGGCAGCGCCGGAGCCAAGCGCAGAATTAGGGAAAGGAAGGAGCATTAAATCCCAGCGCCCTGGGAAGGGGGAGCAAACACCGTGTTAATGGATCAGGTTCTGGCGAATAAAGAAGAAAAGAAGCTGTAAGCTCAGGAAGGCTCTTTTTTCATTATAAGGAGGAGAACGTTCCTCATCCTTTAGTTCCCTTGGATCCGGAGTGAATGACTTTAGAGCTACGGGAGTTTAAGCTCATCGGAGGAAAACGGTGCTGCTTTTTTTTCCTTTTTTTTTTTTTTTTTTTTACTCCGAATATTTCGCTGCGGAAAAGATTCGGAAATAAGAGCTGGAGCCAAGAGAACCTGTGGAGAGCAAATTTAACCTTTTCTAGGCTAGGAACCAGTGGCCGGTGGGCAGAAATAATCAGAATTTGTCGGAGTCGGGCGAAGGAGAGCAGCAGAGTTTTCCCAGCCCCGCGGTCGGGATGTAGGGAGCAGCCGGTGGGACTGGGAGTGCCCAGCACATTCCCATGCCTGGGAATCCGGCGCTCGGCTCCGCGTCACGTGAATTGCCAGGGACCGCTCCTCTTCCAGGGATGCTGGAGATGTAGAGACGTCCTTGGGAGATCTCGGGAGCTCGGATTGAAACAAAGCCACCGGCCCGGGGATCCGCCGGGAATAAAATCCGGGATTAAGGAGCCTTTGGACAGCCGCGGGAGCTCGGGAATTGCCCCGCGGGACAGGGAGAGCAGCGGGGCAGGCAGAGCATCGCTCCGCTCCTGCCGGCGGAGCCCGGCCCCGGAGCCGCCCGGAGCGCTGGATCCAGCGGGGTTCGGAGCTCCGGCTCGCTCGGCTCGGCCCGGCCCGGCCCTGGACCGCTCCTCAGCTGCCGCTTCCACGGCTCCGCTCCGCCGGGCGCTCCTGCTCTGACATTCCTGCGGCGGCGGCCTGAGGGCAGCCCGTGCACGGAGGGATGGCATGGCACGGGCACGGGCACGGGCACGGGCACGGGCACGGGCACGGCGGCATTCCCGAATTCCCGCCGCGAGGAACGCGTCGAGGCAGCGGATTCACCCCCCCCATGAGCTACGGCAGGAGCCGCGAGCGGGGCCGGCGCCGGCGCTTGGTGTCCCTGCTGCAGAACCCATCCCTGCTCTGCAGAGGTGCGGGGGACACGGCGGGGACACGGCCGGGGGGACACGGCTGGGGGGGGCTGGGGGCTTTGGGGGGACACACCTTGGTGGCTTTAGGGGGACAATGATGGTTTTGGAGGGACACTCCTTGGTGGCTTTTGGGAGACAGTGATGGCTTTGGGGGAACAGAAAATGATGCCTTGGGTGGGGACAGAGCTTGGTGGCTTTGGGGGGACAGACTGTGATGGCTTTGGCAGGAGACAAACCCTCCTGGGGGCTGAGGAGCTGCTGCCATGAGGGGCAGGGCTCGGGGTGACACACCTTGGTGGCTTTGAGGGGACAGACAACGATGGCTTGGGGGGGACACACCTTGGTGGCATTGGGGGTGTGTTCCCAATGATGGTTTTGGGGGGACAGTGATGGCTTTGGTGGGGGACAAACCCCACTGGCGGTTGAGGAGCTGCTGGCAGGAGGGGACAGAGCTCTGGGCAGGGGGACTTTGGTGGCTTTGGGGGCCGAGGAGCTGAGCTGTGGCTGCCACGAGCTCTGTCTCCAGCTCTTCCCAGGTCAAACCCCACCAGTCTCTGCTTCTCTTGGGTTTTTTTCCCAAAGATACAAAAATCAGCTCCCTCCAGACACCTCCACAATTCTGCTCCCAGCACCACCTTCCCTCTGCCCTTCTCAGCGCTGACCTCAGAGGAGTCTTTGGGGCAGGGGCTCCTCAGCCCTGGCACGGGGGTGGGAGGTGGCTTTGGCCCTCTGCTCCTGCCAGGAGGGCAGCCTGGACCAGAGGGACAGACTGGGATGGGGATGGAGCCGTGCTGGGAATGGAGGGGTGAGGCTGGGCAGGGGCACTCACTTCGTAATCAGCACTAAAATCAGGGCTTGGGCCTTGATGGAGCTCCTGGCTCTGTCCTCCTGAAGGTGTTGCAATCTCGTTGCACTCTGATTTTGCCCCAGGTATTTGCTGTGTTTGCGGCGTCGAGGCAGCTCTGCCTGTTGTTCCAAGAAATATTCCTACATTTTCCAGCCTGAGCACTAAATTGGTGGCTTTCAGCAGTTCCCTAATTATGTGAGACATTTTTTGTACTTAACAAATGGTTCTGATTCCTGCCAGCACTTCAGCCTGGTGTTCCAGGCCCGTGGGTGTCGGGGAACAGAACATATTTCTGTGTCTGTGAATATGATCCCACACGTTGTCTTAAGTGGGAAAATGTTCACAGCCCTTATATGGAGAGGGAATTTTTTCCCCCCCTGAATCCATCAGCGCTTTCTCCTGCAGTACCAATGCAGTTTGATCCTCCTGGTGCTCTCCAGGCTGGGTTAGAACCAGGAACAGCCATGGGCTTTCTTCTTTTCCTGGCAGAGGTGTGCTGGGACCTGCTCTGCCCTCAGCCACGCAGGGCCTGGAAGGGGGGGACGCCTTCCCACCCTGCAGAGCTGCCAGGTGAAGGCACTGGGGGCAGGCAGGTGCTGCTCCTCCTGGAATTGTGCATCCCTGCTCCCCCTGGCTGGGAGCTGCCACCCCCAGCCATGCTGGTGGCACTGCTGCAGCCTCCCTGGGATTGGGGACAGAGCTGGGACGTGTCCCACAGCGGGGCCCTGGGGGGTTGTGCTGTCAAACTGAGGGAGCACAGGAGTTCTGGGGGCACATTGTGCTGGCCTGGGGGACAGACGGGGTGCAGGGGGAGCTCCTGGGGCTGATGGAGGGTGGGATTGCCTTCCAGGGGCATTTGTCCAGGAATACTCCTGCCTGCAGGAGGTGTTCCTGCCCACAGGAGGTGTTCCTGCCCAGTCCATCACTCCCAGATCCCCTGGGGCTTTGGGATGCTCATGGAGGGGCAGCAGTGCAGTGAGGCCTCCTTTCCTGGGAAAGCTGGGGCTGGAGGGGAGGATGGCCGGGCTGGAGTGCCCTGGACACTCAGGGTGGGGATGGGGCCGTGCCCCCAGGGCTGGGCACGGGGCAGGATCACCCCTGGACTGACCTGGCCTGGCCTGGCCTGCTGGGAATGCTCTGCCTGAGGCACCCCAGATCCCACTGGACACTGCTCCTTGTCCCTCAGGACCCCACTGGACACTGTTCCCTGTCCCTCAGGACCCCACTGGACACTGTTCCCTGTCCCTCAGGACCCCACTGGACACAGCCCCCTGTCCCTCAGGATCCCAGGGGACACAGCCCCCTGTCCCTCAGGACCCCAGGGGACACAGCCCCCTGTCCCTCAGGTCCCCAGGGGACGCTGCTGCTCAGGGACAGCTCACTGTCCCCAGCTCCTCCAGGCATTCCTGCAGGATGTGCCATTTTGGGAATGAGGTTCTTCCTGAGCCTTGGGCACCAGCTCAGTGAACACACCTGTGCTTGCAGGAATTTTTTTCTTGGGATGACAGAAAAGGGTTTTCTGTATTTGTTGATCCGTGGGTGCAGATGCTGCAGGATTTTTCCCAGGATTTTTTTTTTCCTAGCAAAGCCACTTTTGAGGATTCCTGCAGAAGCACCTGGGAAAGAGGCCACACTAAAAACTGGGAGCACATCAGCTTCCCAGCCTGGGCACAGAAAATCCTTCAAACAAGGAATTCTGTGCATTTTCCAGGGCTGTCCTTGTCGCCACCTGCCAGGAAAAGGCACTTTTTTAACGGGATGTCATTCTCACTCTGCTGGATGAACATTCCCAGTTGTGATGACAACCATGTGGGAACTTGGACAAGTGAAAAATGGAGCTCCAGGAGCTGCCAGGCGCGGGCCTTTCATCAGAGCTGCTATTTCGGGGGGACAGATTCAGCAGCAGAGGGTGGGAGGCAAAGTGTCAGCCTGGATTTAATCCTTGCCCGAGACACCTTGGGTTTGGAGCGGTGACTTTGGATAAATCTCATCCCCAAGGTCACCCTGCATCCATGGGGAGGGCTGGGAAAATCCACACACAAAGCACTTGGCTGATTTGTTTCCTCCTTCAGCTTTTCTTTAACCCAGCTGGTTTTGTGGGAAATGCACCCTAGGGAGGGAGGCAGGAGGCAGGAGAGTGGCATCGCAGGGAATGCTGGAGTGCCCATCCCTGGGGGTGTCCGAGGGGTGGCACTCGGAGCTCCGGGTGGGGACAAGGCAGGGATGGGCACAGCTGGGTGACCTTGGAGGGGTTTTTCTCAATAATTCTTAGGTTCCATTTCTCAGGGTTTGCATCTCCTCTGTGCAGCTCCCACAGCTGGAATTCCACAGCTGGAATGGAATTCCACAGCTGGAATCTCACCCACAGGGTGGGTGAAGGCAGGGAAGCCTCGCTGGTGTCAGCTGCCAGGTTACCCCAGGCTGGGCAATCCTGAGTTCCTTCTGCTGGATTTGTCCCTGCCCGGCCACCCACAGCCATCACCCCCAGAGGGAGAACCCCTCCCTGCTGGACCCAGACAGGAGCTCAGGGAGTGCCTGGAACCGTGGGGTGGGAAAAGCTCCTAAGGGCAGGGCCCTTGCTCTCAGCTCTGAACTGCAATTTCCAGTGATCATTTGTTTCCTAAGAAATCCTGGGCAGTTTATCCCTGCACCCAAAGGTGTTTGCTTTTCACTCAGCCTCTTTAACCCCTCTCTGCCCAGGAGTGTCTGACTGGGAGCTATCCCACAGCTTTTTCTTGCTCTCTGGAACACCCAGAAGGTCAAACCCCAATCTTTTGTGTCCTCCTCATTTACCTGGAGTCAGGAGAGCTCCACGGAGTGCACTCCTGGGTCCCAGTGAGGGCAGGAGGGTGCTGCACCTGCGGGAGCTTCTGAGTGACTCGGCTGCTCTCTCAGAGACCCACGCATGTTCCTCTAAAAAACCTTCCCAAATTTCCTCTGGAGCAGCTGCCACCCAGCTAATTAAAACAGGAACCAAAACCTTGAAATTGAAGTAAAAATAAAATAAATAGAAAATAAGGCAACTAAATATTGAAATAGAAATAAAACACAGAGTGGTGACTGCTGCCACCATTTAACTGCAGATACAACACGAACACTTCTTAATTAAGGAGTGGAAAAAGCTAATTAGCAAGCTGCATCATGGCATTGTTGTGGAGAGGAGGGCTTTGTGATTAAAGTCGCTTTGAGGAAGCACGCCAGGAAAGAAATCCAGGTTTCCTGGAAGATCTGTGATGATTTTGTAATTGATTTCCTGGAGCAGGATTTTTCATTTCGTGGGATTTCAGCTGCCTGTGAGTTTGTGATTCATTTGTCAACAAGAGGAGCAAAAGCCAGGGTTGTTTGGAGCAGTCCTGAGAGTCCTGGGATGAGGTTCAGTGGATGGAAAGGAACTGGGATGTTGTTTATCCTGCACAGGTAAATTGGGAGTTAGGAATGGAATTAGGGGAGCTTCAGGGGTTGGAATTAAATGATCTTTCATAGAATCCCAGAATATGCTGAGTTGGAAGGGACCCTCAGCATTACTGAGCCCAGCTCCTGTCTCTGTGCAGGTCATCCCACAAAATCCAAGTGAGAATCCCAAAAAGGGGGAAAACACCCCAAAAACCTGTGGGATCCAACCCAGGCCGTCCCACAATCCCGTGATTCAGGACAAAAGTCCTGCAAGTCACGTAAAAGTTAAAAGGCGTTAATTTTGAGCAGGTTCAGACAGTTCCAGGGCACGTGGAGAGGCTGAGGATGAGAGATCCCTTTCCACAGGGATCCCTGGATTGGGCAGAGCCCACGGGAAGCAGCAATCCCCGGGATCTGCCCCTGCTGGGAGCTGTCCCTGCCAGGGACCCACCCCACGCCCCCTGGGAGTGACCAGGGGGGCTCCCTGGGCCGAGTGGGACACGTTTGGTGGCCCCAGGGCGGGAGGGGACTGTCCCCTGCAGGTGCTTTCCCTTTTCCCACTGCTTGGGCAGCAGATTTTCCCCGTTCTCGGCGCCAGGCTCCCGCTGCTCGTGTTTGCAGCCTCATTTCACCTGGGACAGTGCCTGGAGCAGCCCTGGGAGCCTGGAGCAGCAGAGCTTTATGGATGAGATAATCAGCAGCTCCTGAAAGTGATTAAGCAAAGGTGGCATCTCCAGTCGGTGTTCTGGGGCGGTTTTGCCAGGTTTTGATGGATTATTTGAGTGTTTTCAGGAGACTCTCCATACTGGGAGCAGCAGGCAGAGCATTCAATCCAGGAATCCCAGGGCCTGCTGAAGGTCAGCATTCCCTGTGTCAGGTGCAGGGCTGTGGATCCAGCACAAATATTGCGATTTTTACATTCATGGGGTGGTTTTTGTGCTTTTGTCTCCTGATTCTTCACTTTAATTGGTGCAATGTTCTGTAAAATAAATGAGGGGGGAAGTTATGGCAGAGAGAAAGCACTGGGATCTCTCTTCCCTGTATTCCCTGTCTCCTGTGAAGCCGTGGCCTTGATTCCTTTGACCTTTTGGCAGAGCAGCTTTTCATGGAATCCCAGAGAGGTTTGGGTTGGAAGGGACCCTAAAACTCCTCCCATCCCACCCCTGCCATGGCAGGGACACCTCCCACTGTCCCCAGCCTGGCACGGGACACCTCCAGGGATGGGGCAGCCACAGCTGCTCCGGGCACCCTGTGCCAGTGAGAGACCTTAAAATCCAGGTTTTAAATTCAACATTAGCAGCAAAGTTCTCCCAAGACCCCTCTGACCATTTGCCCTCAGTTTGGTGGTTTCTGGGAGGACAAAAATTTGTCTTTCTTTGGAAACATGGAGCTCTTAAAAATCCCATTCCTTTAGGCATTGATGGTAATTAGGAGGGTTAATTAAGCAGGGTTCTCTGGCGGGTTCTGGCAGCATTGGAGCACGGGAAGGTGAATGTCCCAGCCTGGAAGGTGAATGTCCCAGCCTGGAACGTGAATGTCCCAGCCTGGTCTGAGGTCTGGAAGGACCCACGGGGGCCACCAAGCCCCTCTGCTCAGGGAACGGCCCTCGGTGGGTCACAGGCAGGTCTGGTGTCACCCCGATCCTTGTGGGATGTGCCAGGATCTGGGCTCCCCTGGCTGGGGTTCAGAGCAGGATTCAGCTCCTGCCCCTGTCCCCCCCAGCCCAGCAGCGCTGTCACCTGCCATGGGTGGCTGTGGCAGGAGCTCTGAGGGGACAGGGACAGGGCAGGAGGCAGCCCTGCCTCTGATCCAGCACAGCCGTGTTTGTTATCCAGGAGTGGGAACAGCCCTGCCCTCCCAGCCACGGGGGGATAGAGAGGGAGTTAGCAAGTTGGAGTTGGAGTGGAGTTGGAGTGGAGTTGTTGGAGTTGTTGGAATTGTTGTTGGAGTTGGAGCTGGAGTTGTTGGAGTTTGGAGTTGTTGGAGTTTGGAGTTGTTGGAGTTTGGAGTTGTTGGAGCTGGAGTTGTTGGAGCTGGAGTTGCTGGAGCTGGAGTTGTCGGAGCTGGAGTTGTTGGAGCTGGAGTTGTTGGAGTTTGGAGTTGTTGGAGCTGGAGTTGTCGGAGCTGGAGTTGTCGGAGCTGGAGTTGTTGGAGTTTGGAGTTGTTGGAGCTGGAGTTGTTGGAGCTGGAGTTGTTGGAGCTGGAGTTGTTGGAGCTGGAGTTGTTGGAGCTGGAGTTGTTGGAGCTGGAGTTGTTGGAGCTGGAGTTGTTGGAGCTGGAGTTGTTGGAGCTGGAGTTGTTGGAGCTGGAGTTGTTGGAGCTGGAGTTGTTGGAGCTGGAGTGTTGGAGTTGGAGTTGCTGTTGGAGTTGTTGGAGCTGGAGTGTTTGAATTGGGGTTGTTGGAGTTGGAGTCTCCTGGCCGTGCCGTGAGGAGGAGGGGACAGGAGGTGGGGCAGGGGACAGGTGAGGTGAGCTGCTGTTCGAGGGACACGCAGGGACAGGTGGCTGTGCTAGAGACAGGAAGGAGCTGGAGCAGCGAAGAGAGAGCAGAGGAAGAGCTGAGGCACTGAGGGTACAGAGCAGCTGCTGGCACAAATGGACAGTCCCCGAGAGCTGGTGCAGCTCCCATCAAAGGCTGCAGAGAAAAGGAGCGAGAGGCTGCCGGGTACCAAGGTGCTGCTGCCTGGAGTGTTTAAAGGAGCTCTCTGGGTGCAGTGGCTGCTCCACAGAGCTGGCAGCTGTGCACCTCTGGTGGCAGTGGGGACACGGGTGGGTGCTGCTGTCCCTGCTCTGCAGAGGCTGCTGCAGGGGGTGCCCAGCAGGCTCTGGGTCCACACCACAGCCCACGGCTGGCCCAGGAGAGCAGGGAGGGCTCCTGTGGTTCACTTGGCAGACTCACACTGAAGGTTCCAGGGACAGAAAGACCCAGACCAGAGCAATGTCCAGGGCTAAGTGTGGGGTCAGGAACACAGGGGCTGGACGAGGGCAGGGCAAAGGGCAGTGACCCACAGGGGACATGGGCACAGACCGTGAGAGAAACCACAGCCAGGGAAAGGAGAAACCTCTGAACCAGGGACACGTCTGAACAGGAGAGGTGGGCGAGAACCACGGGCCAGTGGGGAAAGCAGAACGGAGGTAGTGAACACAGGGCTGCAGAGCACCCTGGAAGCCTTTCTGCCCACCCTGAGCTGTGAGGGGTTCTCAGAGGCAGTGGCAGATTCTTCCAGGGCACAGCCAGAGAGGTTTCCCTTAGAGGCTCGAGGGCCTCCATAGCTCCTCTCCCTTCCCTGACCCTCTCCTGGGCCAGGAGGAGCCTGGAATTTGTGGGAAGCCCCTGAGGCTTTGCTGTGAATCTGCTGCTTCAGGGCTTTGAAGGCTGTGTTTGAGCATTGCTGCTCTCCTGCCCTATCCCAGCCCAGGCTGGCACTGCTGCTCTCCTGCCTGATCCCAGCCCAGGCTGGCACTGCTGCTCCTGCCTGATCCCAGCTCAGTTCCACGCCCAGCCCAGGCTGGCACTGCTGCTCTCTCTTCAGCAGCTGGGGTTTGGGTTTGGGTTTGGTGGGAATTGGTTTGGATTGTTTTGTGGTTTTTTTGGAACATTCATTAGCATCACCAGGCACTTTTCTTTAAGTTTTTTTGATTTTTCCCTTTCCAGTTTGGTCAGAATGACCTTTGTTTGTTGTGAGCTGAAGTTATGCCTGTGCTTGATGGCTGGGTGAGGGCTTTGTTACCTTGTGAGGGTGATGGTGCTGCCAGGGGCAGGATTAAACCCCAGGCTGGTTATTTTACATATCCTGAGACTTTTCACCCTGAAATGGAGGTTGTACTTCCCACTGTCAGAGAAAAGGAGGAATTTCTCCATGGAAAAGGTGGTGAGGCCTTGGAACTGCCAGGGGAGGTGGTGGAGTTCCCATTCCTGGAGGGATTTCACAGCCCTGGAGATGTGGCACTGATGGAATAAAGGTCCCTGTCCACTCCCACCACAGATTTGGGATGATCTCCAACATTTGGTGATGTGAGAATCCCAGCCACTGCAGAAGGAACTCTCAGACTGTCCCTGAAAGGCTTTGCTCCTTGTGATGGTTTCCAACAGTGCTTCCAGTTTCACAGGTTTCAAAAATATCCTTCCCAGTTTGGTAGGAGGAAGTTTTCCTGCAGGAAAAGCGAAATCGCCATAAAAGGCTTGTTATTAAACCTTACGAGCTGGGTGTTTTTAATTTAACTTGTTACATCACAGGAGTGTGAATTCATTAAACTCCCTATTCTTATATGTGGGATCTATTTTGGCTGATGAATCTCTAAGAAAAAGGTTGGAGATGCGTCAGCAGCTCCCGTGGCTCTCTGGGAGGAGAGGAGATGGAATTGAAAAGGGCTGTGTGGAAGGGGAGGGAGCAGCGCCTGTGCCCCTCATCCTGCAGGAGCAGCAGGGGGAAACAGACCCCGAGCACGGCCTGGGGACGGCTGGGAATGTTCTCCTTCCCTTCCAGCCCTCTCAGGTGCCTCATCCTAGAGCAGTTGGGATTCCCCAGGGAGCTCCAGCCCCTCCGTGCCTGGGGTGATGCCCCCAGCACACCCTGCCTGCCCTGTGCCCCCTGAGCCTGTGCTCTTGTGCCAGCAGCTCACACCCGGGGCTCTCCTGCAGCTTCAGAGCAGCAAATTCACTTTCCAAGAGCCGAGCTGTGCAGGTTGGGTGTTTTATCAGCTTTATCCCAGTGCTGGAGGCTGTTGCTGTGGGGCTGGGAGATCCCCTGCCCCTTCCTCAGGGGCTGTGGCACTGCTGGGACAGGGCAGCTCTGGGGCTGCTCTTTGCATTTTGTTCCATTTTTATTCCAAGGGCTGTGACACCCCAGGCAGGTGTTGCTTCCTGCCAGCCCGAATCCCTCTGCAGCACAGCGTTCCCCAGGGCAGCAGGGGCTCCTCCCTTTGGCCTTCTCTGGGGGCTTGAACTTCAATTTAAATTTTGTTTGGGTCAGGAGGGCCCTCAAACCCACCCAGTGCCACCCCTGCCCTGGCAGGGACACCTCCCACTGTCCCAGGCTGCTCCAAGTGTCCAGCCTGGCCTTGGGCACTGCCAGGGATCCAGGGGCAGCCACAGCTGCTCTGGGCACCTGTGCCAGGGCTGCCCACCCTGCCAGGGAACAATTCCTGCCCAAGATCCACCTAAATCTACCCTTTTCCAGCTTAAAGCCATTCCCTGTGTGCTGTCCCTGGTTTTTAATCCCTCTCACAGGAGTGAGTCTGTGTCTGATGCTCTGGGGAAGAGCTGAGGTGTCCAAGATCTCCGAGCTGCTCCCTGCATGAGGCCCCGCTCCAGCTCTGGAGATCCCCACTCCCAACTCAGCCTCTTCCCGAAACTTTCCCGTGTGAATCCCTCAGCACAGCTCCCTGAGCTCCCGTGCAGGGGGAAATGCAGCCCTGGGTGCCTCATCCTGCTAATCCCAGAGATGCCTTGGGAAGGGCGAGCTGGAACAGGGACTGGAGAATAAAGCAGAGATTTATTGAAAGGCCTTAAAAATTCACCTTGGGCAGGACAAGAGCCTGGCCAGGGCTGCACCCAAGGGGGACCCAAAATGGGCACAAAATGGACCGAAAATGAATGACAGGTCACGAGGTCTCACACTTTTATCAGTTTTGGTCCATTTGCATTTTGGGGTTTAATTGTCCCATTCCAGCTCCAGGCTGTGAGGTCCCATCCTTCTCGTTCTCCCTCCAGCCACCCTTGTTTGTGCTTTTGGGCTGAAAGTTGTCCCTGGTGTGCAGCAGGAGAAGGATTTGTTTTGTGTCCCTGCTGTGTGCAGTGACCCTGAGGGTGAGCTCAGAGCTGCACCCTGGGCAGTGCAGGGGCTGGAAGATGTGAAGGATAAAAGTGAAGGCATCCCAGCAGCAGGAATTTGCCTTCTGCCTGGCGCTGCAGGTTGGGAGGCACACGTGGACTGGCATTAATTGTATTAAGCTGCTGTAATTCTCCCTAAATGATGTTGTGTGCTGCTGATTCCATTAGGCTGGGCAGGATCAGTGTCAGGCTGCCAGGCCTGGAGCTGCTCCCTTATCCCATTTTCTGCAGTAATTCCGTGCAGCAGCTGCCTGCTCCCGTCTAATTCCCTCTGCCAAGGAAGAGCAGTTTGTCACAAAAGTGTTATTTTAGTTATAGCTTAGTCCTTGTCTTTGAACACAAAGGCTCCAGAGAGTTACAGACACAATCCCGACGATTTTTGGAAAACAAGGTGATTTTTGGAAAGCAGGGATCTGCAGGGAACATTGGCCTGGACTGTCCTGGTGATTCCTGCTGAAATAAACCCCCAGAAATTCTCATTAATCCAGTGTCAGAACCATCACAGAGGCATCAATATATTCACTGCTCCAACAATTTTATTTCTAGATTTCTCCCCAAAATCCCGGCAGGGCTCAACAGGGCACCCCTTTGTCCTGAGCTCTCCCAAATCCTGTTTGGGAAGCAGGGAAATTCCTGCAAAAAGTGGAAAACTGCTCTTGTCTGGTGTGCAGTCCCAGCCAGGGTGGCTTTGGTGTGCTGGAAACCACCCCAGGCCACCCCCTGCTTTTCCAGGGATGATTTAAAACTCCATAAATCAGGATACACACCCGAGCAGTAAAGAGGAACAATATCTCATGGTACTACAGAGAGAAGTAACGTTAGTTACGAATTCAGACAGTCAGTGTCAGCCTGTTTGCTTATTTACGAGAGGAATAATTCACCCAAACTTGGCACTGAGGGAAGGGGAGCTGCCGTTTGAGGCTGGGAGGTTTTTGACAATTCAGCTGTCAGGAAAACATTGCTGGAAAATCCAATTCTTTCTGACTCTAAATAAATGTGGAATAAAGTGACTTTTGGGGCTGGTGGTGCACCTTGCACGGGGGGAGCTCACACCCCCCCAGCTGCTGGTGGCTCCTCCTCATCTCTGAGCCAGAGCTGCAGGATAAGGAAATCTCTTTAGGAGAGGAGGGAAATCCCCCGCGCTGTCCAGGGACCCTGCAGTCTCCCTGTGGATGGGGACTGTGCTGAGGCGCTCCTCAGACACCAGCACAGGATTTGCTGCCCTTCCTCGGGGGCCTGGAGAATCTGAAGGAGAACGGTTGAAGTCAGGCTGCTGCTCTGGGTTCATCCCACTGAATTTCTCTCCTGCACCAGCCCCCCCTGCTCAGGGAAACCTCTCGGGAGGAGCAGGGCAGGGATCCCTCTGAATTCCCCAATTCCAGGCTGTCCTTTCCTGACCCTCATGGGAGGTGTCTTCCAAGGAGCAGGATCAGGAGCTCATGGAGCTCCATGTCCAGGGGTGCTCCTGGTGGCTTTCGGTGCTCTGAGAGCCTCGGGGTGCCCAGGGCAGCAGGACACGCTCTGAACCACGGAACAATTTGCTAATTAAGGGCTGAGCTCGGAATGGAATCCTGGGGAAGCCCCAGGGAAAGGGAAATGTGTTCATTTTACCTTTGCATTTGTAACTGCACAGCTGAGAACAAGGGCAGGGAGAGGGGGCTCCAGCTCAGGCTGCACGGGAGAAATTCCCCTGAAATGAGGCTGAGTGCTGGCATTTCTTGGGATGGAGGAGAGGAGAGGAGAGGAGAGGAGAGGAGAGGAGAGGAGAGGAGAGGAGAGGAGAGGAGAGGAGAGGAGAGGAGAGGAGAGGAGAGGAGAGGAGAGGAGAGGAGAGGAGAGGAGAGGAGAGGAGAGGAGAGGAGAGGAGAGGAGAGGAGAGGAGAGGAGAGGAGAGGAGAGGAGAGGAGAGGCAAAGCAAGAGGGAAAAGAAAGGATTATTTATTTATTTATTCCTTTGCCCAAAGAGGAGCCAATCCTGGGGTAAGGGCTGAGCCCCCAATTTCCAGATCCCCAGTGGAGATAATTGGATAACCAAAGACAAATATTGTAGTTAAATTCAGTGCAAATTTGTCTGATTTATTTTAATCTTTTCAGACCTCACTTCAGGTTTTGCTGCTGGGCTGTGCTTTAGCAAACATTACTGAGCTGACCGTGCCTCCTGAGTCTGAGGCGGGATCGTGGGGATCAGCCGGGGCTGGGATCCTCGGGGCTGGATTAGCGCCGGGCACTGAGGTGTGAGCAGGAGCTGAGAGCTGGGAAATCCCTCCAGGACAGCCCCTGGCACAGAGCCCAGCTGGGAAGGGCTGCAAGAGGCAAACCTTTGGACAGCTCTGTTTCCAACCATCGATTCCCCAGCGCCTCTGGAACTCACCCTTGTTTGCTGTCATTTCTGCTGCTGGTTTTGAAATATTCGGGGAGTCACAACCCTTTGGATTTTCCTAATGAAGTCCTGGGCGTTATTGGTTGGACAGGGATTTGAAAGTGATGGCTCTGTGGTAGGACAGGAGGAAAGGGAATTGCACAGACTGAGGGGCAGGAGGGGAGCAGAAAGTTATTTGAGATCAGGATTCCATGGGGGAGCTCAGCTGGGTGTTCCACACCCTCCTGCTGCTGCTCCTGCCAGGGGAAGGGTGATCCTCACACCTGGAACTGCTGCCATGGGAGTGCTCCCCAAAATCAGGGAATCACTGAATCCCCGAGCTTGGAAAAGACCCCTGAGATCATCGAGTCCCCCGGTGCTGCCCCATGTCCCCAGGGGCCACATCCACAGGGATTTCCATCCCTGCAGGAAAGGGGGCTCCAGCCCCAGCAGCTGTGCCAGGGTCCGAGTGCCCTTTCCATGGGGAAATTCCTCCCCTGGCCCAGCCTGAGGCCATTCCCTTTTGTCCTGTCCCTTTTTCCTGGGGAAGGGACCCGCGGGATCTCCTCAGGTGAGCCCAGAGTGACCCAATCCGTGTTGAAGGAGGCGGTGTGGGGCTGAATCCTCGCTCTGGAGGGAAGCAGCAGTGGGAGGGGTGAGGGAGCTGCTGCAGGATGGCTCCTGTGGGGCATTCCCAAATGTCTGGCATTCCTCAAATCCAGCGTGGGAGCCGTGCTGGGTGGGATGCAGGCAGTGCTCTCTCCATGGTTCAGCAGGATGAGCTCTTCCCATGAAATCCTGGTCCTTGGGGTGACTGAGGCCCAGGCTGGCTGCTCATCCCTTCCTCCATCTCCCTTTCATTCCCTGGCCTCCCTTTCCAGACCGGGAACCTCCCTCAGGGACCCCTGGGTGCTCTGTGCAGGTAAAGGACACTCCCAGCTCTGCTGGGACAGCAGAGCAATTCCCTCTTGGATCTGACCCAAAACTCCCTGCCAGTGCCTTGTGCTGCCCGTCAGGAGAGCGCTGGGAGCTGGAGAGAAATCCCCTGTGGCAGGAACACCATCCCAGCCTTGGAACACGTCCAGTTCCAGAGGGCCTGGACCAGCCCTGGGATGGGAACAAACCACGATTTCAATATTTAACCAGGAACTCCACCTTTCCTTTCCTGGCTGGAAAGGAGAAAGTTGTGTTGGGCTCTTTCTGTTGGAGAAAATTGGTCACTGACAAGGAAATGAGGATTTGCCGTGTTTGGGTTTTGTGTGGGGAGAAGGCGAGGAGGGGATTCCATTACTCGAGGAGGGGATTCCATTATTCCAGGAGGGGATTCCATTATTCCAGGAGGGGATTCCATTACTCGAGGAGGGGATTCCATTATTCCAGGAGGGGATTCCATTATTCCAGGAGGGGATTCCATTACTCGAGGAGGGGATTCCATTATTCCAGGAGGGGATTCCATTATTCCAGGAGGGGATTCCATTATTCCAGGAGGGGATTCCATTACTCGAGGAGGGGATTCCATTATTCCAGGAGGGGATTCCATTATTCCCCGCTGCAGGAGCTGAACGGAGCAGCAGGCAGGAGCAGCCCCGGGCACTGAGGGATGTTCTGCATCACTGAGTACAAACGGGCTCGGCAGGGTTGGTGTGATTCCAGCCATCCCTCAGAAATCCGGAGCTGGAATTCTCCACGGGAAGTGCTGGGGATGGACAAGGGACGGGGACAGGGTGGGGCTCTTGGGCTCTGGGCAGGGCAGGGGCTGGATCCCCTCATCCTCGAGGGTCCTTCCCACCACCCTGTGCTGCTCTCACTTGTTCCCTGACCCCTCTGGAATCCCACTCCTAGAAAAGCTCCCTGGGAGGATCCAGCCGGGCCTGACAGGGAGCTGGGGCTGCCACATCCCGAAAATCAAAGCTCTCCTGGTGTCCCTGAGATCAACCTCTCCTGGTGTCCCTAAAATCCAACCTCTTCTGGTGTCCCTAAAATCAAATCTCTCCTGGTGTCCCTCAGATCCAGCCTCTCCTGGTATCCTTAAGATCAAATCTCACCTGATATCCCTGAGATTCAGCCTCTCCTGGTGTCCCAAAAATCCAGTCTCTCCTGATATCCCTAAAATCAAATCTCTCATGGCATCCCTAAAATCCAACCTCTCTTGTTATCCCTAAAATCAATTTTCCCCTCTATCTGTAAAATCCAGCCTCTCCTGGTATCCATCCCTAAAGTCCAATCTCTCCTGGTATCCCGAAAATCCAGTCCTGGTATCCCAAAAGTGAAATCTCTCCTGGTATCCCTAACCCCAAATCTCTCCTGGTGTCCCTCAGATCCAGCCTCTCCTGGTATCCCTAAAACCACATTTTTCCTGGTGTCCCTCACATCCAGCCTCTCCCGGTGCCTGTGGGCCCTGCCATCCGTTTTTATGGAATTTGAAGGGATGACAGCAAAAGTGTGTCTGGAATTGGCCTCGTGTTCCTCACATGGAAATACCCCTGAGAGCTGGAACAACCGCAGGGTGGGGAATTCACATCCCGGGGAATTCACATCCCAGAGAATTCCCAGCATTTCTCTTGGTGCAAATCAGTAACATGGAAGGAGATGGGGAAAAAACTCCAGTGGTTTTTGGGACGAATTTCTTTCCCTGCATTTTGTGGGATGTGAATCTCCTTTGTGACATGAGAGCTGTTCTCACCAGGGGCTAAACTCCACCAAATAAAGCAGTTAAAAGGTTCATTCTGCTCCTAAAAAACGGCTCCTATAATTCCTATTACTGTCACTCCGAGTTAAGTACGGAGGATGCACAGGAAAGGAACTTCAGACTTTAAAAATAACATTTTCGCTATGAAAATGAACATAAGATCATCAAATTTATATTTTAAAATATATATTTTTAAATTAAAAATTAAAATCATTAATTTAAAAAATATTTTAAAAATATATTTATTTAAAAATATATCCCCCTTTTAATCATGAAGGGACTCAGTTACATAAAATATTTTCCCAATATTTTGTTTCTTTAGTTAAAAGGTGAATTAAAAAAATTTATATCTAAATAAATAACTATAATTAGATAATATGCATTTATATAAATATAAACAGACATTTATAAATGCCTCATGTACAAGTAGATAAATACATACATTTATTAATACAAATATGGACATACAAATGCATAAACATCCAAACCACACACAAATTTAAATATGTAAGCAAGCAAATCGAGCTTAATATACCAAATCCAGGAGTATTTCCATATGCAAACGCACAAGCATCCATGTCCTGATCCAGCCAGGGCTGGCACCAGGATGCTCCTGCCCAGAAATCTCTTAAAAAGAAAGCAAAGTACAAAATCTAAGCCAAACACCTGCATTTAGAATTGTTTGTTTCCATATTGAAATATCTCTGTTTAAATTTTCTACATTTGTCCAGGTCAGTGTGAGGGTGAATCCATGTCAGGGGAGTCTGCTCTTCCTGAGAGTCCCAGAGGAGCCGTCCCTGAGGGTCCCTGCGGTCCCACATTCCCAGATCCCAGCGTCCTTCTCCAATCCCACATTCCCAGATCCCAGCGTCCTTCTCCAATCCCACATTCCCAGATCCCAGCATCCTTCTCCAATCCCACATTCCCAGATCCCAGCGTCCTTCTCCAATCCCACATTCCCAGATCCCAGCGTCCTTCTCCAATCCCACATTCCCAGATCCCAGCGTCCTTCTCCAATCCCACATTCCCAGATCCCAGCGTCCTTCTCCAGTCCCACATTCCCAGCTCCCTGTGTCCTTCTCCAGTCCCACATTCCCAGCTCCCTGTGTCCTTCTCCAATCCCACATTCCCAGCTCCCTGTGTCCTTCTCCAATCCCACATTCCCAGATCCCAGCATCCTTCTCCAATCCCACATTCCCAGCTCCCTGTGTCCTGTCCAATCCCACATTCCCAGCTCCCTGTGTCCTTCTCCAGTCCCACATTCCCAGCTCCCTGTGTCCTGTCCAATCCCACATTCCCAGCTCCCTGTGTCCTTCTCCAATCCCACATTCCCAGCTCCCTGTGTCCTGCTCCAATCCCACATTCCCAGATCCCAGCATCCTTCTCCAATCCCACATTCCCAGCTCCCTGTGTCCTGTGCTAATCCCACATTCCCAGCTCCCTGTGTCCTTCTCCAGTCCCACATTCCCAGCTCCCTGTGTCCTGCTCCGTGTCCTGGGTGGATGTGGGTGCTGGGAATGGCTCCAGCCCTCCGTGGGCACTGCAGTCCTCTCCTCCTTTGCCATGGAAATCATGGAAATCAGGCAGGAGAGCAGCCTGCTTCCAAATGCCACATCCATACACAAAACAGGCCATGAATATGCATGGATTCGTTTGGGCTCCCGTTCCAGCAGCAGGAGGGGAGCTGGGCTCTGTGGATATCCGAGATGTTGGGGAAATGCTTCCCTTGGAGTTAACAGCTGGGGCTGGGCCAGGGCAGGTTTGGGGTGGATTTTGGGAAAGGTTCTTGCCCAGAGGTGCTGGCACTGCCCAGGCTCCCCAGGGAATGGGCACGGCTCCGGGGCTGCCAGAGCTCCAGGAGTGTCTGGACACCTCTCCCAGGGATGCCCAGGGTGGGATTTCGGGATTGCCCTGTGCAGGGCCAGGATCTGGACTCCATGATCCTCGTGAGTCCCTCCCAACCCAGGATATTCCATGGCTCTGTGATCTGTGCATGCCAGGAATGGGCCTCAGCACCCCAGGAGCCGCAGGGGCAGATCCAAAGCCCCGTTCCCATCTCCAGGTGCTCTCCTGGATGGCTCCGTTAGCCCAGGGGAGTTTGGTGGAAGGAATTGTTGGACTTGGAGTGGTGATTCCATGATGGATCACCCGTGTCAGTGGGAGCATCTGTGCTCTGGGAAGGGGAGCTGTGGGGTGGGATGGAATGGAATGGAATGGAATGGAATGGAATGGAATGGAATGGAATGGAATGGAATGGAATGGAATGGGATGGAATGAGCAGGGTGGAGCAGGAGCAGTTCCAGGGGGAGCCACATCCATGTCTGCAGGAGAAGTGTCCAGGAGGGAGGTGGGGGAGCAGGGATTCCTCATTCCTGCTGGACTGCAGGATGGGAACAGCACTGGGATAATGGAGGGAGCTGGAGCAGGGGGGTCTCTTTCCTGCTTTCTAAGAAGAGATTTAAAAAGACCAAAATACAGGAGAAAAAAAGACCAAAGGAATTTCCAGGAATGGCTGCGGGTCTGTGTTCCCCCTCTCCTTCGGGGAGATGGGGTTTCCTACAGACGAGTGAACTTCCAGGTTTTTAATGAGGTCACTGAGCACAGAATAACCCCTGAGAGGATCTGGGGGTGAAAACAGAGAGAAAGCTCTGTGTGCTGATCCAGGGGTGTGGAATGCCCCGGGAAACAGCTGGGATGTGGATGTGCAGGGATTTGGGATTCCTTCCCAAGGCAGTGGGCACAGCTGAGCTCATTCTTGGCCTTCTGAGGAGCACAAAAGGTGAAACCGTGGCTGAAGTCTTGGCACAGCTCAGGATTCCCTGGGAATCCCTTGGTGCCTCTTTGCTGCAGGCAGGATTCCTGCCCCACCCACGGCAGTGTCCAAGGCCAGGCTGGGACACCCTGGGACAGTGGGAGGTGTCCCTTGTCCCTGACACTGGCACTGGGTGGGTCTGGGGTCCCTCCCAATCCAACCATTCCACAATCCCAGCACCCTCTGACAGAAAACTCCGAGCTAACAGGAAAATCCTTCCTTGAAATTCCTTTTAGGAGAGGCACCACAATGTAATTAAAACGCTCAGAGTGTAATTGCATTTACACATTTAAAACGTGGCATCCAAGGGATTTTAATTGGGACGTAGCCAGTGCCTCTCCCAGGAGCAGAGATCCCGGTTTTCCCTGGCTGCAGGCAGGGAATTCTGCCTTCCCTTCTGAAGCAGAGCCCTGGTGAGCCTCGGAGGGGACCCAGAGGGAGGCCCTGGTGCTATTTAAGGGTGTCTGTGCACTTTCCCACTTTCCAGCAGCTCGGTAGCTCCGGAATGGACACCCAGGGACTGATTTCCAAACTGGGCTTTAACCTCCATCCATAAAAGCCACGTTTAGTTCTCCTGGAAGACATTTTTACGTGCAAGCTGGGTAATTAGGAATTTAATCACCCTGCCTCCAGTGAGGAGAATGTTTTTTGCACAGAAGAAAAGCAAAGTTTAAAGGTTTTATTCCAGAGAGCAATTTGCAAGATTGATGGCCTGAAATGACTTGTTTGCCTTAGAAATAACTGGGTGGGAAATGCACTGGAAGCCATTCAGGCATCCAGGAGGGAAGGCAGGAAATGCAGGAGTGACATTGAGGCACCCCAAAACACAAACCTGTGTCTGGCACTTCATAGGCCCAGCTCACCCAGAGCTGGTTCTAAACCTTCAGGATCAGAATTGTTTCAACTGTTGGAACTACCCCTGAGATTCCAGTGCCTTGCTGGGGTTGAAATTGTGGAATTGTTCAGGTTGGAAAAGCCCTCTAAGATCATCAAGGTCACTGTTCCTCCAGCGCTGCCCGTGTCCCCAGGTGCCCCAAATTCTGCACGGTCCCCCCAAGTTTTGAGCGTTCCTGTTGGAAATGAAGTGGGATTCTGCTTTTCCAGCAGGCTGTGTTTGATTCAGCAGGAAATCCACGATGTTACAGAGAGTCCAGTGCCCTTTATTCCAGAGGGTAGGATGTCCCAAAGTTGGTTTTCCAGAACAGGAGGGGGGAAAGGGCACTGCTGAGAGCAAAACTATGGGAAGAAGGAATGGGAATATTCCAAAGGGGATGTTTGGCAACAGATCCTCACCTGGGACTGGGGAGCTGCAGTTCCCGGGGCAGAAATGCAAGTGCAGGCTCTTCTCCAGGAATGTTTGGGCACTTTTATGGACAATTAGGATAATGTGGAGTGGCCATTCCTGTGTGGGTGTGCGCTCCTGGCAGATCCTTAGGGCTCAGGATGGCAATTTAGTCAGGAACAGCCCTTTCCTTGATGCTATTTGTCCCAAAAGGTGATTTTATCCCGAGGTTTTTGGGTCAGGCTCTTCCATGCTGGGTCTGTCCATGGGCACCAGGCTGTCCTTGGATTTCTCCCTGCGCTCCAGCTCTGGAGGAGAAAGGATTTGCAAAGTGTGAGTAAGACATCCAAAAAGTGGAGGCAAACGAGATTCCCTATTATTAGTAATGAGTTATGTAAGGAATCCTTGGTTACGAAAGAACAGGACCCTGCCACGTTTGGAGCTCTGCTGCAGCTCCTGGAGCTCTCCAGCCAGTCCCATCTGTGCTGCTGCTGCTCCACTGCAGCAGGAAACATCCCTGAGTGCCCTGGGAATCTGCAGGAATGTGCAGCGGGAAGTGAAACCTGCGCTGGGCTTATCCCAAAAAGCTGCCAGTCCTGTCAGGGTTAGGAATTCAGAATCTCCTCCTGGAAAGGAAACCTTTTGCCTTTGGCGCTTTGGAACATCTTTTCCAACAAGATCCACCCTCAGTGTACGGCCTGGAGGGTGACAGGGCACGTTTGCAGGCTGGAGGTGCCTGAGGGTGTCTGATTTTCTGAGGAGGAGAAAAGCTTTCCTTAGGATGCTCTCCCAAATTTGGGAGGTCCAGAGAATGGATTTTACCTCAGTATTTGTGGCCTTAAAAAGTTTTTAAGTGGAAATCAGTGAAGTTCTTATGGGTTAACAAGAAGGTGCTGGGTAAGAGGAGTAAAAAAAAGGAATAAATATTGCTTAGACTGCGTTCAGGGATATTTATAGCCAAGAATGGGCAGGACTTGGAATTTTATGTTTAACTACAGCTGCTACCTGCAGCAAGAACTCCTCAATCATTTATCCACCTTCAGTGGACAAACTGATGGTGCTGTTTGCTTGGTTTATCCCTTTCCTCATAAAAACTTCAGGAAAAGCTGGAACTGCTCTGCTGCTCCCCCAGAACTGGGGGTGACTCCTGTGAGGCTGAATTCCTGCTGCTGCATCTGTTCCCCTCTGACCCACACACAGCAGCACTACCCAGAATTAAGCAGGCTGAAGCATTTCCAGGATTTCCACACACTTTTAATTGTTTATAAATTGGCTGCATGAAGCGTTTGATTGATTCTTTTATTTTTTTCCCTAGGCTTGGTTCTGGATAATTTGTTTTGTTGTTGATTTGTGTTGGAGTTTTTTGGAGTTTGGAGTTTGTGCAGCTGAAGATCAGGGGAAAAAAACACTTTTTGTTTTTAGTTGCTGTCAGAGGAGTTGTGAGCATTCTGGGCCCTGGTGCAGAACAGGGAGACGTGGCAGTGAATAATTCTGAAGCTCAATTGCTCCTCTTTCCGCATTTATGAGGGAGAATTCTGGATTGTGTCGTGCACAGCTCTTCTGTGTCCTCGGTGGACTTTACTCCTTGTTCGATTTTCAGAGCGCTCTGTGCTCCTGTCAGGCTGATCACTAAAGCCTGGGTCACATAAAAAAGGCTAAAATCGGGCTTGGGAGGGCAGCTTAATTCAGGCACCTCTTCCCTCTGAAGGGCTGAATTCCCAGCCATTCCCAGCGATTCCCAGCCATTCCCAGCCATTCCCAGCCATTCCCAGCCATTCCCAGCGATTCCCAGTGATTCCCAGCGATTCCCAGTGATCCCCAGTGATTCCCAGCCATTCCCAGCGATTCCCAGCCATTTCCAGCCATTCCCAGCCATTCCCAGCGATTCCCAGTGATCCCCAGTGATTCCCAGCGATTCCCAGCGATTCCCAGCCATTCCCAGCGATTCCCAGTGATTCCCAGTGATTCCCAGTGATTCCCAGTGATTCCCAGCCATTCCCAGCCATTCCCAGCCATTCCCAGCCGTTCCCAGCCATTCCCAGCCATTCCCAGCCATTCCCAGCTCCCCTGGAGGTTTTTTGGGACACGGAGGAGCACAATGCCTGCACTCACCGCTCCCAGCGCCAGCAGGGCCCAGCCCTCAGCTCCGGGGCTCATTTTCAAACGCTTTCCACTCTCATTGTCCCCAGCCCTATAAATATTATCTAAAAGCCTTTCTGAGAGCGCTTTTGGCCCGGGGCTGGCGCACAAAGCGCCAGTGTTCGGGGGATAATGCAGCCAGGGCTCTTGGATGGCGCTCCTTTGCTTGCTGCCTTTCTTCTGCAGCCCTGAATAAACCATTGCTGCCATGCGCTTTTTGTGTGCTCCTCTGAGGCCTCGCCTCGCCCTGCTCGTGCCTCGCTGGGTGACTGGTGCTGCCTGGCCCTGCCAAGGGCTGGGGTTAAACCCTGCCACACAACAAATCAACAGCAGCCCTTGGTGGGGGAGCTCGGTTCCGTGTGAAAAACGAGGTGAAATTTAGAAGTTTAATTAAAAAATACAAATAGACTGTTATAAACGCCAGGACAAATTTATTGCCAATTTCAATAGTTTGGTTTATTAACATCCAAATTACAAAATTTAGAATCAAATTATAACAATTTCAAACAATAAAAACAAAACAATACGAACCCCACAAACAGCGACACTTACTTGACAGAAGTTCTCCCGGGAAAAGTTGAGCCAAGGGTGACCCCAGAGACACAGGACCTGGCAGCCAGTGTCTCTAGCTGGGTTCACAAATTTGCCATGTTCGAGGCTTGGTTTTTATACTCTTTATTCTGCCTCTGGCAATATTTCCCCATACTTCCCTTTGTTTCTTGGTTAGCTATTCAAACCCAAATTCGTCTCCGGTCGGATTGAAAAGAGCTGCCCTCCCAAATCCATGTGTTAATGTTCAGTTTCTATGGATCCTTATAGTTGATGAATGTTCGAGATATGGGTGATATTGCTTGATGGTCTGTGAAAGTGGCTCCCGAGGTGTGAGTTGCTGATACCGGCTCGTCTCAACAGGTCCCCTCCCAATACTTGAGAAGGCTGCAAAGTCTTTTGTTCCCTTCTGAATGGAGACGCCTGATTTTCAGGGTGCTCACTTTCACCATCTGCTGCAGAAACCTCCTGAAACATAGACTTTTACCTGATATAAATTTATACAGCTTTATAATTTCCAGTTTATCATAAGAACATGAATTAATCATCTCACATTTTTCACATAGAGAAATCAGGAGGCAATAAGGAAAAAAGGATTCCTTTACAGGTGCCTGGGTACCTGACACGGGGTTCACCATGCGGGCACCCCGCTTAACAAAGGAGTCATCCCTTAAAAACACCCTTGTGTTGAATATTCACACATTATATACACAATTCAAACATTCCTGTCAAATCTTAGGTGTTTCTGTTTAATCTCAGCTCCCCTTCTCCCTTCCATCCATAAATCTGGCCTTCTCATGGCTCCATACAGTCACAGGGCTGTGCCATCAATCTTTCCTCAGAGCCTTTTTGGTCGTTGCTGCCATCCTTTACCCAGCCAGGATACTGTGAAAAAAAATTCCTTGGTTATCTCCTCCATGTCTTGAGCTAATTACAAAAGCATCTTTACATAACACAGTTTCTATTTTACTATTATGCTATAACCTAAAAAACTACATTTACCACATTACTGAAAGGAACTATATGAATACAGCATAACTTCCTAACATAACACGTGGGAAATTCATTTTAATATCTGCCAAAAGCCAATCACACAATTTATGACATTGGGGAGGTTTCTCCCCTTGTCTCTCAGGTCCACCTGGGTTTTTGGATGGCCACGCTGTTCGCTCCCCATCCCTGCTTTTCCTCTTGGAATTGTGGCTGCTCCCGACAGAATCCTCTGCCTTTCTCCGGGGAAGGTGCAGGAGCCACTGAACATCCTCGGAGGAGAGATTTGGTTGCCTGGAAACTACAGCTGAGCCAACTGGAATTTCAGTTCCGAGGGAAATTCTGGGGGTTCTTGCTTGTCTTTCCCTTCTTTTAGGATGGAACAAAGGCTGCAGAATTCCTTCCAAAGTGCCCCAGAAGTGCCCACTGGAGGCATTTCGGTGCCATCCGGTGCAGATGCTGAATGTGCAGGCTGGTGGAGCACACAGAGCATTTGCACCAGGAGAGGTTTGGGTGTTCTGCCCTAGAAAGGTTAAAATGGATTTTCTGGAGCTTGATTGAAAACTTTGACACCTCCCACCTGGGAACCAAAACTCTCTGAGGAAAATATTTGTATGGCGAGCTGTATTTTTGGCAAAATATTGTCCTCACTTAAAAACTGCAGGGCTGGGAAATTTTAGGGGATTCCAGTTGTTTCTCCAAGCCCAACTTTGGGTTTTCTGTTCATCCTGAAGCCAGCCCAGTGATTTTTTTAAATCCTGGCCTGTTTTATTTCCAGCTGAGGGGCACTGCCTGTTTCTTCCCTGGGTTTTAGTGTGTAAAATTCGGGACAGTCCCTGCCAGCTGCTGGGAGAGCAGCAGGAAAAGCGCTGGAGCTGCAGGGGCCGGGAGGGCTCCTCCTGTCCCTCCCTCCCCGGGGCTGCTCCGGGGCATCCTGGAGGGGATCCAGGGCCACTCAGAGGTGCTGGGCTGTGGCAGGAGCTGCCGGGGCTGTCACCCTGGCACAGGGACACCGTGATCGGCCGTGGCACGGCGCAGATTTCCCGGCTGGCTCCGGGCACAGGGCAGGGATGGGCGCAGGGAACTGGGTCAGAGCAGCAGCGCCCAGCTCTGCTCCCGGCAGGAGGGAGCCCAGGCACAGGGAATCTGCTCTCCTGTCCTCACTCCCTCATCTGCCTTCCCTGCCTGCTCCAGTCGGAGGGAAGGGATGGAGGCCGGTGCTTGGCATTTCTCTGACATCGTGCTGGCGCTAATATTAATTTGTGGTGAAGAGCAGAGAGAGAGTTCCTAAAAATAAATGACTGGAGAACTTCTCCTGAGATGCACACTGACTCCTTCCCCCTCTCCCTCTGGCATTTTGTTCCACCCTAATTCGTGGCACTGACAAATTTAGGGGTGGCAGGGTTTTACTGCTGGGTTTCTGTATCAGCATGGAAAGAAAATCCATGGAATTTCTCTTTGGTCTCCCATGAGCAAGGGGCACTGGCTTCCCACTGCCAGAGGGCAGGGGTAGGTGGGATATCGGGAAGGAATTCCTGGCTCTGAGAGTGGGGACGGGCTGGAACAGAATTCCCAGAGAAGCTGTGGCTGCCCCTGGATCCCACGGCAGGGCTGTCATTGGATGGGCTTTAAGGGTCCCTTCCAACCCACGCCAGTCTGGGATTCTGGGATGTGATCCCATGAAATATTTGCTGTAGGAATTCCCTGTGGTGTTTGCGGTGTTGGGACAGCAGAACTCACCTGCTGTCGAATAAGTTTTTATTTCTTATTTTCAGCCTTTCCTCCAGGGCATGACTGGGTTGGCTCAGGGACAGCACAAAGCTCCGTTTTTGAATACACAGTGTGGCCCTTCTTTTTTGTCAATTTTAGGTTCTTTTCCTTTGCTTCCTGCATTTTCAAGGGAACTGCTCAGGCTGGGCCTGTGCTCGGGGTAGAAAGTGCAAATGAAAAGCTCCCAGCTCCAGCACTGCTGCAGTGACTTCATTCAGAGCAGCCTTTTCAAAGCAGGTGCTGACCTACTTGCTTTAAATTGGGCCCTTTTTAACTGCACTTAATTAAAATCTATTCCTTTTTTACGGCGCTCCGTGAAAGCCCTTTGTGCATCCCAACGGCCCTACCTAGGAATGGGGGCTCCGGGAAGGCTGTCCCGGGAGAACCTCCGCTTTTCCCGGTAAATTGTCCTGTCCCGGGCTCAGAGCTGCTCAGCCCAGGCACAGGGATCCTGGAGGGAGCTCACCGAGCTTCCATTCCCCACAGACAGGAGGAAACCCGGGAATGGTGGGAATGGATTCCCTGCAGCCCCGGGGCTGGAAGCGGTGCTGCAGAGTGTCACTGTGAGCCTCGCTCGAACAGAGTCGGGAATTTGGGAGAGCAGAAAGCAGCAGGGAGAATCCCCGCTGTGTTTATCACTTCCTATTCTATACCTTTAACAAGGTGCCCATGGATTGGAGAGGGGCATTGCCACCTCTCAGCCACACTGGGCAAAGGGACTGTCACAGTCACTCCTCTCCACGGAGAGGAATGTGAAACAACGATAATGTTTATAAAACATAACTGCTGTTTACCTGAAAGAGCGTGAGAAGGTGAAAACCTTCTGCTTTAATATGACCGCCCAGCAAACCGGGAAATCTCCTGGCAAGAGCAGAGCGCTCAATCCCGAGCGCTCTCAGGACCCCCGCACTCCCTGGGGACAAATGTCACTGCGGGTGATGGCAGGGCGGGCCTGCCGAGCGAATTAACGCGGATTTGCACTTGACAGCAGGGCTGAGCACCCCACAATTATCATTTAATAGCTCATTTATCCGCAGGCGGCTCCGGCGATGAGAGGGAAATCCCGGGGTCTCCGAGGGCACGCGTGGCCCGGATCGGCTCGGAATTGTTAATGAGACCTTGCCGTTCACTGAAGTGTTCCCGTCTCCAAAGGAAGCCTTTGTCTTGTTTGTTAGGCTGAAAATCTGCTGGAAAAGGTTGGGCTGCAGTTAATTAACATGCAAGCAAACAATGAGCAGGATCTGCATCTGTCACGGGTTTGTTTTGGGATTGTTATTGTGGCATTTGGGAAGGGAGCAGATGAGTTTGTTTGTTCCAAAGCCAATTAGGAAGGGACAAAGTGATCAGTCAGCAGCAGGTACCCGTGTGGGAGCGACCTTTCCAGAGCCTCTGGCGATGGGAATAAACTTTTCCTTGGAAATAAAATCTGTGTGCTGGGGGGAAGTTGTTCAGTCAAAGCCTGAGGGGGTTTTAGAGATTTTTTGAGCTTTGTTTTGCAAGGTTTTCTGTTTTCCTGATCACGGAATGGTCTGGGTTGGGAGGGACCCTAAAGATCATCCAGGTCCTCTCCCCTACATCTTCCACAATCCCAGGCGGCTCCAAGCCCTGTCCAAGCTGGCCTTGGACACTTCCAGGGATCCAGGGGCAGCCACAGCTGCTCTGGGAATTCCATTCCGGGTCCTCACACCCTCAGCAGGAGGAATTCCTTCCCAAACCATCCCTCCCTGCCCTCTGGCAGTGCGAGAAGCAGAGGCCCTCCCTCCTGCCCTGCTCCATTCCGTGGCTCCACCTCTGAAGGAAGATCCTGCCTTGGCTCCAACCCCTTCATTCTTGAAATCACAGAGACACCAAAGAAAATCCTCCTGGAACGAGGAGGATTTGTCACCCCGGGAATTCACCTGCAGGGGATGGAGATGGCCCAGGCAGCCAGGGCTGCTTAGGAATGCTCATCCCTGTTCCTGGAGAGCGTTCCGTGATTTCAGCTCTTTGCCTTTGGATCAACAGGCACAAAATCCAGGAGGAAAAGCATTCCCAGCATAGGGAAGTGACCTCATGAACCCCATCTCTACTGTCTCCAGATTTTCAGTACCTGGGGCTTCCTGAGCAGCATCTCCCAGTCTGTTTTAAACGGAGTAGAACTGCACAAACAATGCCTAAAAAATCCTGAACTTGTCAAAATTTGAGGCTGGACAGCAAATTCCGAAATGAAGATCTCTCATTGGGAAATGTCAGAATTGAGTTTCATGTCTTTTTCTGTGAAATAGATTGATTTTTGCTCTAATTAGCCCATTACTTGTCACCAGAAGGTCCCAATAACATCTGAGATTATTTGACATGACATATGGATGGCATTGATCTCAAAATCAAAATATTATCTTTATTTCATTTCCTTCCTAACACAAATTGCTACATCTTTTTCTGGTCAGAATTCCTCCCGTTTTGTTCTAATGAAACATCTTGACAGTTTGAGTCAGAGAATCTGGGATACCTTGGGAGTAAAAGGGAGGAAGAGCTGTTTCCATTCGTGTAGAAATGTTATCACCGTCTCACACATGAGCGTTAGGAACATCTGCTCCTCTAATTAGTTCACTGAGTATTTCATTTTTCTACATGGCTTGGAAGGCTCAGACACGTCGTGCTGGGCTCCCTCACAACCGAAACAACAGAAAATCAGCTCAGGCCAGGCCTGGACAAAGGCTCTGCTCTGATGCTGCTCTCCAAACGCCGAAATTCTGGTTTGAAGCAGCAGCTCTGGGGGCTGTGGCCTCAAACAAAGCCCTGGAAGCTTTAAAGCACAAAGGTTTAGAGCAGGGATGGCTCGAGTGGTCTGTGCGGTGACTTTGTGACACTTAATGGCATCTGAGGGACTCATTAGCGCTTAATTGAGCTTGGTTTTTTGTGCAGTGTTCGGGGAACACAGACACAACAACATCACTGTTTAATGTGGGGTACAGCAGGTGTCTTTATTGGGATACAGGTTCAGAGCCAATATGGGAAGGTTTGCATCCCTTTATCCCTTCCTAGGCAATTCCCAATTCCCTCTGGCCCAAACTGGAGCCTCTGGGATGGGGGGCTCTGGACTGATCCTTCTTTTCCTTGGGAGAGACTCCGGCTTTGTGGCACTGCTCACTCCTGTGCCTTTAGGGTGGCAGGGAGCCTGCATCCCTTGAGGCTGGAATTTCACATGGAACATGTAGAAATTCACATTAAACCTTGGAAATTCACGTAAAACCTTGGAAATTCACATGGAACACTGGAAATTCATGTGGAACACAGGAAATTCATGTAAAACCTTGGAAATTCACATGGAACATGTGGGAAATTCACACAAAACATTGAAAATTCACATGGAGTATGTAGGAAATTCACTTTTGACATGTTTCAAAGACAACAGAAGTCCCAGAGCAGTGAGGTTGGCCAGGAGTCACCTGAATCCGAGGGGGAGCTGATTGGAATGCTGGCCTTGGCTCTTCCCCCTTGGTGTGGAAGTGACTTTTAGGAGTTGGTGTTTGTGTAGTCCTGCAAGGAAACGTTTCCATGCCGAGCTCCAGCCCTGATTTCACTGGAGTGCTCAGAGCTGGGATTTGGGGTGTGACTCATCTTTAGTCACAGCAGAGCCTGACATTCCCATTTGGAAAGGGCAAAATCTGCACTCCGAGGGGGAGCTTGGATTTTGTATTGGAATATCTCAGAACTGGAGGAGAAGGAGGGAATATTCTGTTTGCCTCCCCCCCGATCTCTGATCAAATCCCAGTCTCTTGAAGTCATGGATTGTGCCAGGCTGCCGTGGTTTTTCTTGGATTAAAACCCAGGCCAGACTCTTTAATAGGTGCATCAACATCCCTTGGAAAGCGTTGGAGCAGCTCCTCGTGCACCAAGGCAGGAAATCCATGGGATGCAGCTCGGCTGCTGCCCATGGGCATAAACAGAGAAATATTTGGTGCCCTTTGTGAGAACCCGAGGGGAATTGTGGAATCTTGGAATGGCTTGGGATGGAAGGGACCTTAGGGCCCATGCAGCTCCAGCCCTGCTGTGGGCACACCTCCCACCCCAGCCCCTGTCCCAGCCGGCCTTAGGGAGGTTTTGGTGCCTCAGTGCAGCCCTTGCAGAGCTCCCAGGGTTTGGCTTTGTCTCTGTGAACTGACGGCTCCTCTTAAGAAAAATTCCCTAAAAGCAAAAAATTAACTCTGGAAAATGTCACGGATAAAAACTTGTTCTAAAGCAGGAGGAACTTCTTTCTGTGGCAGACTGACATCTCCTATAATCATCTTCTAAATCCAGAAGACAGGTTCTTTGTCATCTAAATAATCGCTCTTTTGCTCTCATGGGAAGTGACAGAGTGAAATCCTTCCCTCAGAACTCCGTCTGTTCCAAGTGGGTGCTCACACACCTCAGCAGTTCCCATCTCATCTCAGCATTGCCAGACTTCAGCTTCTCTCTCTTTCACTGTTTATTTATTTGTGGTTTTGACTCAGTGCACCTCACCAGAAATTAAAATTTAACAGTCCTGGGTCAGCACTGGCGGCTCTAATTCCAGCACCAAGGGTTTCCATGGATTGAATTCCACCCCAGCTCTGCCCTGTGGAGCTGAGGGGGTGCTGAAGGCCAGGCTGGACGGGGTCTGGAGAACCCTGGGACAGTGGGAGGTGTCCCTGGCCCTGGCAGGGGTGGCACTGGATGAGTTTAGGATCCCTTCCATCCCAAACCCTTCCGTGATCCCGGGAGAGCTGTCAGGTTCCTCTGACTCCCAGGCACGAGGTTTCCTTCCGTGGGAATAAACACGGCTCAGAACGCTGTGGAACTCGGGTGGGGTTCCATTCTCCAGGCTCTGTTCCCCCCTTTCCTCTGGAATATTCCCCTCCATCCTCACAGGCACAGCACTGGCAGAGTGATCCCTGCACTGGCTGTGCCATTGCTTCCCTGTGGTCTCTTCCCAACCCCTTCCCACTCCCCTGGACTCCCCTGCTGCCCTGTGGGGTGTGAATAATTCGGGAGTTCTGTTCCCACCTTCCCAGGATCTCGGGGCTCAGGAGGGAGCTGCTGGACGTTCCTGCTGCAGTGAGCCCAGCAGGGCGTTCCTGGCACACCTCGTCCCTGCCAGCCCCGGGGCTGGGCCCTGCCTGGGCACAAACGGGGCCGTGGAGCCCTTGGAATGGGAATTGCAGGATTTGGGGAGACCCCGGGGGCTCCAGGAGCACGGGGCAGCCCCAGCAGGGAACGCTTCCCTGGGTCCTGAGGTTTGGAACATCAGGAGGGAGCCAGGGAGGGCAGGAAGCTCCCTGCAGTTTCTCTGCTGGCACAGCCGCAAACATTCCTGTTGTTTTGGGGGGAGAAATTAAGGATTAAGGCCAAGGGGAGGAGCAGAAATGTCTGGTTTGTAGGAAAAGGCCAAAGACTTTGGAATATATGAATTAATTCTTGTACCTCGTGTCAATGGCAATGCCAGCTCTGAGGAGCCTCCTTGGATCATTCCTGGGATGAACAGAACGTGGGGGCCTGGATGGGCTCAGCAGAGCTGGGAGATGATCGAGGGAAAGCACCTGTGGAATTTCATTGTTCATCCCTGCCTGAACATGGGACTAATCCACGATGGGAGAGGATTAAACCCGGAGAAATGTGCTGGAAATGACTTGGATCAAAAATAATTTAAGTGAAACATTCTGTCTTCTTTTGAATTTTATTTGAATTTTACTGAATTAATTCTTTCTGGCTGTGTGAGATCAGCGTTCCACCAAACACATTCCCCCCTTTCAGAAGAGTTCTCCGGCTTAAAAAATTTTCAAGCAAAAGCACTTCCAGCCTGGTGTTGGCAGCTGTCAATAACCAACAGTTGGAATCCCAAAGTATTTCCTTAAAATAATTCACCTGCTGGTTGAGCAGGATGTAACCTGGGAGCCTCTGAACCACGAATTTTGTGACTAATGGGATTAAATTTCATAACAACAGCGCTGAATTTCACAGCTAGGAAAGCAACAAATGTGAAATATGCACAGAGCTCTCATTTATTTTTTCCTTCCTTTGTTTCAAACTTGAATCTGGAGAGTGAGGAGAGAACTCCAGAATATGCTGTACATAAATATGAAAAATGGGGTTTAAACCAAGCGAACACTCAAGGCTGGAAATTGTCAGGTTTCTGAGCAGGGAACAAGCTGGTTAAAATACAGTTTTTATCTCTTTTTATAGAGTCAGTATTCTAAAATACTCTGTAACTATGGTTGCTGCTGTCTTTCTGTTCCATTTGTGCTGAGCAGAAGAATGGGGATATTTTTGCACCTTTTGGGAGAAGGGGAATGCTGTTACTCCAGGGAAACTTGCTGTGATGAAGGGATGGAAAGAGAGCTCAATGTGAACTCTGCCCTGCCTTAAATCTCTTTCCAGTGGGATGAACTTGGAGAAGGAAACCTGTGGATAACCCAGATCCTCGGGAAGTGAGGGGGAGCACAGGCTGTGCTCCAGCTCTGCTTTAGAGCCAGCCTTGGGAGGGTCTCAGCCTCCTCAGACTCTGCTATCAGCCACTGGAAAATGAGATTTTTCCTGATGTTTAGTCAGAATTCCCAGTGCTGCTCCTTGTGCCTGTTCCCTTTTCCTGTGCCCTGCTGGGGAGGGTCGAGGTCTGTGCTCTGTGCCACCCTCTCAAAGGGGGTGACAACGCTTTGGTGACAGTGAAGCCCTTTCCTTCCTCTCTTTATTGCTGTTTTCCCCTTTTCCTTAGGGTTAACCCCCCAATTATCATTGAAATAATGGGATTTTAGAACATTTGCTTTGCTCATACGTTACACAGCTCGAGAGGAAAGATCCTCCAAGGGTGCCCCTGGCTGTGGTGACTTTGGGACAGTTTCCAGTGCTCCCTCTGAGCTCCCACAATTTGTCCCCATTCCCCACAGTCCATCCCTATAAATGACCCCACTGGCAGAGGAAAAGGAGGAATGAATAAATATCCTCTGGATGAATCCAGGCCGGTTATTAATAGCGTGGGGCTCCGAAGACGTGGAGGCCTCCAGGAACATTCCAGGAGGGCAGGCAGGAGCTGGGGCTGGGGCTGGGGGAGCTCAGGGCTGGGTGGGAGCCGTGGTGGGCCCGGAGCTGCCCGGGAGGGTCCCGTGCCCTCCCTGCCCCGGCGCTCCCCGGTTCCCTTCCCTCGGGTGTTGTTCATCCTCCCGGTGCCATCTGCTCTCCCGGGTGGGAGGGAGGGATGGATCCCCTCCAAGCTGTTCCGAATGCTTCTCCCTGGGCGAGGCTGAGGTTCAGATGTGCGTGTGCAGCTCCCGGGGCCGCTCAGCGGCGCTGGCGGGGCCGGGCTGGGGCAGCCCCGGTCCGGAGGGATCCAAGGGAGCTGGGACCAGCCCTGGTCTGGATGGATCCAAGGGAGCTGGGACCAGCCCTGGGTGGGATGGATCCAAGGGAGCTGGGACCAGCCCTGGTCTGGATGGATCCAAGGGAGCTGGGACCAGCCCTGGGTGGGATGGGAGGGCCTGGGGGTCCCTCTGCATCCAGAGGCGCTGGAGCTGTCCCTGCATTCCTGTGCTGCATTCCCTGGGTGTTCTGTCTGCGTGGACTGAACGCTCCCTCCTTTGTCCCGCTTTGTTTCCAGCCCTGTCCCACCTCTCTCTCTTCCCAACCTGCTCTGTGATCCTCTTGACTGCTGCTGATTTTTCATTCCTTTTTGGATTCTCTCATGTCCCACCCCAAATTCTCTTTATTTTCCCTGCATTCAAGCAGTGGCCAGAGCCCTGATCTTATTCTCCCTCTTTCTCTGATCCCTGTCCTCATTTTCTGATCCCTGTGATTTTTTTTTCCATAGGCAGCTGACACTGAGCACAGTGAGATTCTTTTTTTATTTTCTTTCCCAGTTTGCAGCTTTCTGCCTTTAAATCAGTGAATCTCACCACAAAGCTGAGCCTGGGAAGCTGAGAGGAGCTTTCTGGATGCTTTTCCCAGTTTTCTGCAGTGGCTCCTGCAGGAGAGTTTTCTGCAAGTGCCTCCCTTGAGTGACAACACTGGAAAACTGTCAAAGGCTGGGAGCTGGGGACTGTGGGGATTGAAATCCCTGCAGCACTTACAGCTCAGTCCCAAAATCCTGGAATTCTTCGGGTTCGAGGGACCTTAAATCCCATTCCAAGGGCAGGGACACCTCCCACTGTCCCAGGCTGCTCCAAGCCCTGTCCAGCCCGGCCTGGACATTCCTCTCATGGATCCCCACTCCCCCAGGCAATGGATGGCTGTAAAATAATTCTATTCTCAGCAAAATCCCTTTCTTTCTCCTAAATGAAGTCCTGGTAGGATGGGTTTGTCTTTTTAAGGCCGTGGAGGGATTGAATTTTGATTTTGCCATTGGAGGACTCAAAGAAGGGATGCGTTTCATTAACTATTAACAGAATCCTCTCTGAGTTGTAAGAGCTCACTATGTGAGGTAAATCAGTAAATTCAGGGTGGTCTTGGAGTCACCCAGCTCTGAGGACTTTAATGGACATAATTCAGTGTATTTTGGGTTGGTTTTATTCGTTTTTGGAGGTGACATCCCCATCCCCACAGGAGCTCTTTCCACTCCCTCCTCCAGGTCTCCCAAAGAGAATCCTCGTGGACTGAAAAGGGACAAAGTGTCTCAAAAGTGCTAAATTACCAATCAGTCAGAAATACCTCAACAGAAGCCAGCATAAAATAGAATAAAAATATAGATAATGTAATCCAAGAATAAGTAAAGTGCTTTGGCAACAGCCAGAGAAAATTGTCAAATGCCAAAGAGCACTGGGGGAGGAATTGGGGACCTTGTGCTGCTGTGGGGACATTGAGCCACATTTTTATTTTTCATCATTATCAGCAGAAAGGTGGCTGGGATAATTTAAATGGAAATAAACTGATGGAATCAAGGCTGTCCAATGAATTTAGAAAAGCTTCAGCCCAAGCCTCAGTTCCTCTGCTTGCACTGTGGGAATGACAAACAGGGATTGCTCACTTGGGCTCTGGGAAAAGATCTGGGAAATATTAGCTTGGTGCAGTTCAAAAACCCGAATGAAATCTTTATAAAATGCACCGGTTTGAGGGTTTTGCTGTGGAACTGGTGAAATTATAATATTGGCAATTGCTGTCAGAACTAACTGGAGTTTTGTAAGCTGGGATTTGGAGGATGTTGTAACAACATTCCAGGTATTGCTGGGAATGTTATGGCTGGAATTCCAGACAGATCTGGGCAGAGCCCTCCAGATTTATTTGGACGATCAGTGGCTTTGCTTTGGTTTGTAGTTGTCCAAATAATTCAATATTTGATACCTGCTGCAGAAAATGTCCATAAAATCCTCATTCAGTCCAGGGTGGGAAATTCCCTGTTTCCCTTCCCTCTGCTCCACGCCTTTGGGCCAGCTTGGACTCCTTTTCTGGAGTCACCAGAGCAGGCTGAAAATGGAAATTTGGTGGTTATTTCTAAGCTGCTGCCAAAACCCACAAGCCCAGAGGCTCTGGGTGCCAGGATGCAGCTAAGGCTGAATCCAGCAGGTGGGGGGTGGTAAATTTATCCAAGGGTTTTGTCCATGTTTTTTCAGTCTGGCTCTGGGCTGTGGCTCTGGACACCCAGCACTTGTTGGGATTGCCCTGGGGAGGAGTCTCAGCCTGAACTGAGCCAGCTGAGAGGAGGAAAATCCCTCTGTTCTGTCGGGATGCTCAGGACAAGCAAGGGAAATAGTAAAAAAAAAGTCCAAATCCCAAAGCAAATCATTGTGGCTGAAGGAAAAGGATGTGCCAAAGTCTTCCCCACCTGCCATTCCCAAAGCTCTGCTGCTCCCTTCCCATAGGAATCCATCCCTTTTATCCCCAGAGTGGAACAATTCGGTGCCGTTCTGATCCCGGTTTACAACACGAGCAACAAAATTCTCTTGAGAAAGTCACTGCTAAGATTGCATAATTGGGCATTAAAGTTCTGATTATACTTTCCAAACTCCGGGACTTTGTTAAAAACCTGACATTCCAAAGCACTGAATTTCAGTGTTTGACAGCTCAGCTGTGAGAGTTTTTTTACAGAACATTTGTACCAGAAGAACAGCATGTTAATTGCCTAAAAAAAACTGGGACAGATTAATCATGGAGCAGGATACTTGGGAGGATGTAGTTCTAGAGCCCTCTGCTGATGGATTTCCTCATGGAAAGGGTGGCCAGGCTCTGGAAGGGGCTGGAGTGGCTGTCCCTGGAGGTGGCACTCGGTGACAAGGACACAGCTTGGCCTCGATGGCCCTGGAGGTCTTTCCCAGCCTCCCTGATCCTGGGATTCTCCAGCCATCCAAGCAGACTTTCCTCTTTTCCATGATTTCCCTGAACATTCCTGCATTATCCTGCTCCTGACCCTGACACTGGAGATGAAACCCTGCAGTGAGCTCTGTGGGCAGCGTTCGGAGAGCGACCGCCCCAGGGGATAACCGGGTTTGGAGAAGGAGGTCACAGCCACAAACCCCTCAAGATTCATTCCTGATTTTTACCTTGCTGTTAGAAGGGGAAGCTGGGTCTGTGTCACACAATAAAATCACGGAATCGATCTCCTGGGTGGAAAGGGACCCACAAGGAGCATCCCAGTCCAGCTCCTGTCCCTGCACAGCCCTTGTTTATTGCTCTCGAGGACGTTTGAAGCTGAGACAGCTCTGGTAGGGCTTTGTTTTCTCAGATTTCTGAGAAAGCCGAGGCTTTCTGGCACAATAATTTCCTTGGAAAAGGAGGAGCTGTCCTGGAATCTCCCACATCCCTGTACAGGGGCAGCTGCTCTAGGGGTGACTCCGACAGCAGCGTGGGAAGCGTTGGGAGCATCTCATCTCCAGAGCCAGGCGAGGAGAGGATTTCATTTCAGCCACAGAGGCTGTGCTGAATTCTGAGTTCTGAATTCTGAATGCTGAATTCTGAATTCTGAGTTCTGAATTCTGAATTCTGCGTTCTGAATTCTGAGTCCTGAGTTGTGAATTCTGAGTTCTGAATTCTCAGTTCTGAATTCTGAATTCTGAGTTCTGAATTCCGAGTTCTGAATTCTGAGTTCTGAATTCTGAGTTTTGAATTCTGAATTCTGAATTCTGAGTTCTGAATTCTGAGTTCTGAATTCTGAATTTTGAGTCCTGAATTCCAAATTCGCCTCCCTTTGATGGGGGAACTGACCCTGACACAAGTCATTTAAACCACAAAAGAGCAGGAGGCATTGGAGCATTAAAATCTGGGATACAGGAAGGAAGTGAGGATGTGCCAGCCACAGGTTTCCTGAGGGAAGTGAAATCCAACTTCAAGGAACAACTCGCCAGAGCAGAATTTATGAGGGAACATTCCCTGGGCAATCTGTGCTGCCCCTGGAGCCCTGGCAGTGCCCAAGGCCAGGCTGGGGCGCCCTGGGACAGCGGGAGGTGTCCCTGCCAGGGCAGGGGGGCACTGGGTGGGCTTTAGGGTCCCTCCCTCTCCAGGATTCCATGCTATCCAGTGAAACACAGAGGAGTCAGGCTCAGGAATTCCTGGATAATGAGCAGTGTATGGAGATAAATGAGTTTAATGTAAAATCATTTTCTCATATTTGAGCAACCGATTTCCACGGCTGCTTGTGGGAGTTGTGCTTTGAGATCTCCCGGTGCTGACATTCCCTGTGCAGCCACAGGCATTCCCAGAATCCCGGGGAAGCAGCTTCCAGCACTGCATCCACGGCCAGGAGAGGGATGGAATGACAGAACAGAGAGGAAGTGGACACCAAAAGGTTTTGTGCTTTTTGTGTCAGAATACAAGGAGTGGAGGGAGCAGGGAAAGGTTTTTAGTTGGGAAGAATAAATCGATGCTTGTGCAGGTCAGGGGGGGGGTTCTGCAGGAATTCCTAGGAGAGGGGATAATTCCAGAGCAAGGAAGGGATCATTCCATGGGAGAGAAAGGCAGGAAATCACCGTGGGGGTGCAGAGCCTTCAACCCAGCTGCAGAGAGATGGGGAGATGGGGAGGAGGGGTGAGCCAGAGGAGGGGCAGGAGGAGCGAGCTGAGCTTGGAATGGGAGCGGGATGAGGGCAGGGAGCAACCAGGGAGCAGCGGGGTGGGAAGGAAGGAAAGCATGGCCTGGGTGAGAAGCTATTGCTGGGGAATAGGAAGAGCAGAGGAGGTTAAAGAAGGTAAATGAAAGCTGGGAAATTGTGGGAATATCCCTAAGAATGGGCACCTGTGGGGTGGAATCCCTCAGTGCAGAGCTGGAGTGGGGGGGTTGGCAGAACACCGGGCGTGGGATCAGAACTGGAACCTTGGATGGCTCAAAAATCCCGGTTCTGTTCCGAAAGGAAAAGGTTCTGTGACCGGGGGGGGAGCATTTCCCACACTGAGGGAGCCACACATTGCCCAGGCAGTTTGCTGGGTGCATCCCAGAGGTTTGGGAAATACAAAAATGAACTTAACCTCCAGTTTGGGAACTTCAGCAATGTCTGCTCCCGTGGGAATGGCCCATCCCACGGGAGAGAGAGGGAAAGCTCCCTCATCCCGAGGGGCTGCAGCGTGTCCAGGGCAGGGATCAGAGCTGGGAAGGGACTGGAGAATCCCTGAGGGAGCTGGGAAGGGGCTCAGCCTGGAGAAAAGGAGGCTCAGGGGGCCCTTGTGGCTCTGCACAGCTCCTGACAGGAGGGGGCAGCCGGGGGGATTTGGGATCTGCTCCAGGAACAGGGACAGGAGGAGAGGGAACAGCCTCAGGCTGGGCCAGGGCAGGCTCAGGGTGGGCAGCAGCAGGAATTTCCCCATGGAAAGGGAGCTCAGGGACTGGCACTGCCCAGGGAGGTTTGGGGTGCCCATCCCTGGAGGTGCCCAAGGAATGTGGGGATGTGGCACTTGGGGACCTGGCCAGGGCTGCAGAACTCGCAGCTCCTACAGATCTTTTCCAGCCTTAGCAATTCCAGGATTCTGTGATGCCACACGTGTGCCAGAGGATCAGCTCTCACTGTGGGTCAGAGCTGTCACTCTAAATTCAGACTCCCTGGCCTGGCTGCAGTTTGTGCCCCCGTTCCCTCCCTGGCACTGCCCCCTGCCAGCTCAGCCGAGTGCCCCCACGTTTCCTGCTGTAATCCCGCTAGACTGATTAATAATGATGATTAAACTGATTCGTGTGTCGGGAATAATGCAGCTGGGTTGTGCTGGAAACCACTGGAAAGTAACTGGGGATTCTGAGGGATCCTGTGAGGGGGAAACCCAGAAGTTCTGCCGTTCCTGCTGAAATCCCAATTTGTTCCCGTGGCGCCTTCAGCAGGTAAATGATGTTTTCTCTGCTGTTCCTTTGGAGAGAGCACTTCCAGCCATTGCTCCATAAAGCATCAAATAAAGCCCATTTCATCCCAAATTTCACAGCACATAATCTCCTAAACGGAAGGATTACTTCACATAAAAGCTGCAACACATCAAAGATCCGAGCAGAAATGTAAATTCCCTGATTTCCAGACAGCGCATTCCCCAAGAAATGTCTCCTGTTTGTTGGGATCCTCCCCTGCTGAAATGTCTGCAGGGTGAGCTGTCAGAGTGATTGGAACTTCTAGCAATTAACAGCATAATGATTAATTGTCAACGTGTACCACTAATGTGCAACGAATTACTGGAATTCTGTCACTTTTATAAAAAGAATCCGGGGTTTTCCTTGAGGTTATGCAAGAATTGTCTGTGGGGAGAGCGGGACACAGATTTCTGATAATCAAACCAACCCCAGCAGCTGCTTTTGCTGTCACTAAAATCTCTTTGCAATTGCAATTATCATCATCTAGGATTATCCAAAACCATTTACTCAGAAAACTCCTTTAGGAAGGAACTTCAGGGCAGGACATTGGGAATCTCAAGGCAAGGCCAATAGTAACCTTTGGAATCAGGGAATGTCTTATCAGAAAAGATAAAGATTTTTAAATAATAGTAGTAATAAATCGTAATAAAGCCTTTATACCCCAAAGGGATGAGGTCTGGGCATTCCAAACTGGCACTTGGTAGAAGTAATTCTTCAGTTTGGCTTTACCCCTTTTCTGCATTTTCCCACATCTCCAGGTGTTCAGGTCTCCAGGGTCCTCCCAGGACTGGCAGCAGAGCCAGGGAAACTTTCCCTCATTAATATTCCCGGGAGACAAAAGCTGAAATCTGATTTTTCATGCTTGGTTATTTTATTTTAGGCTTAGCCAGATCTGAATGTGAACCTGAACGCAGCCCATTGTAATGGGGACGTAATGAAGGGAATTCAATTATCGGCATTAAATGGCATTTCTGGGGGAGATACGCTGCTTATCTGGGAATTTCTGTGCAGGAAAACAATGGAGATAGTATTGCACACCCCTCCCTTTGATAAGACCAATTCCCCTTTGGAAGCTCCCTCATAATTCTGTTATTGTGACTTTACAGCCAGAGTGCCTTAATCTTTCAGGAATGTTAATGAAGGCTATTACCAATGCCTGATACAACCTGGATAAATCCCTAATTTTGCATTTCCAATTAGGAACAGAACCGTGGCATTCCCGCCTCCCTCACCTGGCTCAGGGGGAAGTTTGGGAGAAGAGGCTCCTTGTTTCCAAGCAGGGTGTGGAGAAGTGACTTGGATAAAATGGAGCCACTTCCAGTGGAGAATCCCAGGATTCCTGAGGCTGGAAAAGCCTTCCGAGGTCATTGAGCCCAAGCTGTGACCGATCCCCTCTGGTGTTTTTGGGACATCAGAGCCCCTCCAGTGCCACCCCTGCCGTGGCAGGGACACCTCCCACTGTCCCAGGCTGCTCCAAGTGTCCAGCCCGGCCTTGGGCACTGCCAGGGCTCCAGGGGCAGCCACAGCTGCTCTGGGAATTCCATTCCAGGGGCTGCCCACCCTCCCAGCCAGGAATTCTTTCCCAGTATCCCATCCATCCCTGCCCTCTGTCCATGGAAAGCCTTTCCCTGTGTCCTGCCCCCCTTGTCCCATCCCTCTGCTCATCCCGGAGCTCCCCTGGGCTCTCTCCAGCAGCTCCAGTGCTCCCAGAGCTGGGGCAGGGCAGGGGCAGGGCAGGGCAGGGGCAGGGGCAGGGGCAGGGGCAGGGGCAGGGGCAGGGGCAGGGGCAGGGCTGGGCAGGAACAGGGCTGGGGCAGGGGCAGGGGCAGGGGCAGGGGCAGGGGCAGAGGCAGGGCAGGGGCAGGGCTGGGGCAGCTCTGCGGGCTCTCCCCAGGGGCAGGGGCCGGGCTGGGGATGCCCCTCCCAGCCGGGGAGATCCAGCAGATTTTCCAGGGAGGGCAGTGCTGCTGTTCAGGCAGAGATAAAGCAGATCCCACCTCATCTGGTGGAATGGGATGGGCAGGAATGGGAAAGAGAATGGGAAAATAGGGGGGGAAATGCAAAAAGCAGCAAGGGCTGATGTCAGAGCTTACGTAAGCACAGCTCCCGTGTCACAGGTACAGGATCACAGCTGGGGACAAAAGTTTGGGATAAAGGATCCAAGGTAGAGGCAGTGAGAGTTATACAGCCCACGGAGCAGAGAAACAAAGTGCTAAAAACCCCCAGTGTTCCTGCAGAGCTGCAGCTCACAGAAAGGTGAGCAGCGAATTTAAAACCCAAAATCTGGATGAGGAGGTGGCAGAGCTGGGGAGAGGTTCCACGTGGTTGTAAATGCAGAGAGAAGCTTCCTCCGTGCCTTCAAAGCTCTGAGTTATTAACGGGGCTGTGTTTCTAATTGAAACGTGGTGCTGGAAATGAGGATGGCTCTGAGAGCTTTGAAGTTCCCTAATTATTGCAGTGACCCAGACTGCAACTGGACACTGTGGAAATCAGCCAGGCAGCCACAGGATTAATTAAAGGGAAGAAAGGAAATGAAAGTGGATGTCTGGCCAGTGCCAGGAGAACGTCCATGGGGAAAAGGCTTCGGGCTGAAGGAAATTTGAGGGTTGTTTTCTTTTTTACTTCTGACCTTAAGCTCATCTTTGATCCATTTCTTGTGTGTAGTCCCTGTTATCAAAGCTCTTTTGGCAGAGAAAGTGTAAATTCTGGGGTATTGGAACAAACTGGGAAATTCCCAGTGCCTTCCCTAAAGTCAGAGGAAGCTACCCCGGAACAGCTCCAGGAATCCTGGGAATGCTCCAGAAAGGGCTCCTGCTTTCCAAACAAGACTTTTATGGGATCTGGGGGAAAGAGGGATGTGCTTTAAAGAAGGGGAGGCTGAGATTGGATTCTTTATTTGAGGTTTATTTAAATGGGAAACTGGGAAGGAATTCTGTATTAATGGTGTTGATTGTGCTGCTATCTAGAGAAAGAAAACAGGAGCAGGAGAAGCTCCCTTGTGTGATTTGTGTGACAAAGGAGGCACTGGGGAGAACTCCCTGCTGCTCTGGAAATAATCCCTATTTTCTGAACCCTCTGGCAAACGTTTCACTGCTCCTTCCAGCCCTGCCACCCTTCCAAGGTCTTGATTTTCAGCATTTCTGAAAATCTTTCTAGCTCTGCCAGGTCCCTGCAACTGGGATTTCCTGGAGTTTTGTGAATGAAGTTGGAAGAGCAGGAGGGGTTTGATGTTTGCTGCCCGGTCAGAAGCTCAGGTTGGTCCCACAGGGGCTGGCTTTGGCCCTGGCTGAGTTTTGGCTCTGGTTATTCACTGTGGCACCACAACAGCTCCCTGAGATACCCACACTCCGTAAAGTGTTCCATGGAAAACCGGCTTGGGAGAAAAATTAAATCCATCATTAATGTGTCCTGCAAACCAGCAAATTAAAAATTGATTTATCCTGCCAATTACACCGGGGCAACCTCAGGAGCTTTTCTGTGGCAGCATTTTCACCACCCCTGTTCTGCACCCCCTGCTTGACTCTTCAGGAGATCCCAGAATTCCAGAACAGTTGGGGCTGGAAGGGATCTTAAATTTCCTCCCACCCCACCCCTGCCATGGCAGGGACCTTCCATTGTCCCAGATTGCTCCAGCCTGGCCTTAGGCACTGCCAGGGATCCAGGGACAGCCACAGCTGCTCTGGGAATTCCAGCCCAGCCCCTCCCCACCCTGCCAGCCAGGAATTCCTTCCCAATATCCCAATACCCCAATATCCCAATAGCTCAATATCCCAATATCCCAATTTCCCAATATCCCAATATCCCAATATCCCAATTTCCCAATGTCCCAATGTCCCAATATCCCAATAGCTCAATATCCCAATATCCCAATATCCCAATATCCCAATATCCCAATATCCCAATATCCCAATATCCCAATATCCCAATACCCCAATATCCCAATATCCCAATACCCCAATACCCCAATATCCCAATATCCCAGTATCCCAGTATCCCCTCCATCCCTGCCCTCTGGATACATCACGTGTGTGGCCCTTTGCAGAGGATAAAGCTTTTGAGACAGAAAACTGAAACTGTTCTGTTCTTTGTCCTGCTGTTCCAAGACGTTTGGAATGTTGGGGTTTGTTGAGCTGTTCAGTCCCAGCTGGGGGAAGCTGCAGCAGTTTTCTCTGCCTTTCCAGCAGGTGAGGGAAATGTCTTTTCCTGTGGCTCCTGACAAACAGGGATTAGTGTTTTCCTGCACAAAGGATCCATGAACTGAGAGGGGATTGTATTTTATTGTAATTGATTTCCATAAAGCTCCTGTTTTCCTCAGATGAAGGGGTTTCTGTATAAGACAATCAGCTGCAGGAGCTGATAATGAGCTGCTTGCTGGAGCTGAAAAGGAGCAGGTTATTTTATGCTGCTCTCCTCATTTATCTGCCTTTATTCAAGAAATAATCTGATTTTTGAGCTCTTTTGGAGGGTCTGCTCTTCCTGTGGGATGTGGGGCAATGGCTGTGGGGAATTTTAGTTCTTTAATGAGGAAAAGCACCGAGCTCTGGTGTTTCCAGGGGGATGGAAGAGGGATGAGGAATCCTTGCAGGGATTAAGGAATGCATGGAGCTGCTCTGTCCCTGACTCAGCTCAGTCAGGGGGTGGCTCCTGGACTGATCCTTCTCCATGAGCAACCTCCAGCACCAAGGAAAGGATCCTGAACATCAGGAGAGAGCAAAATGCAGGGCAGGAAAGTGTAATTACCAAAGCTGGAATTAGTCCAGGGTAGGAATTAATAATGCTGAAATTATTAAAAGGTTTAATTACCATGAGCCCACAGGGCGTGAATTCTGCTTCCTCCAATCGTAGCCCAGGTCCTTCCATTCCAGCCTTATTTTGCTTTGTTTGGACTAATTTAGTGCATTTTTTTTCCTAAATATAACTCAAAACCTTGGAAGTGATTTGGGAAATGGGAGTTGGAGGCTGAGCCCTCCTTGCCTTTGTGGTAGATGCGTTTCAGGACAGCCTGGGGTACCCAAAGCGTTGAATTAACTCCTGAAGGTGTCCAGGATGGATTTAGGGATGGATTGATGTGTTCCAAATCTGCTTTTGGAGCGTTGCCTCCATCCCAAGGTGGTTTTGTTCCAGTGACAAGGAGAAGGGCACTGTGTAAGCCACTGAGTGAGGGAGGGTCTGCATCGCTGGGACTGAGGTGGGAGAAGTCTGGGAAAACTTCCTGGACCCGTCTTTTAGCGCAGGAGAAGGAAGGGATTTTGTTAAATCCCCTCTCGGAGCTCCCAGCAGAGCGTGGTGGCACAGGGGGGACAGGGATGGTTTGGGATTGCTCTGGAGCCAAGGATGCCACCCCTGCTCTCCTGGGCTGCTGCAGGAGCCCGAGGGAGCGGCCGTGGGAGCTCTGCTGGGTGGGGGATCCAGGGATAATGCCCACCTCCCACGGGAATGAGCCCCACTCTGATTCAGCCCGGTTCATTCACTCAGTAACAGCCCAGCTCATCCAGACAATCGTGGATTTCTCGGTGCTCATCCGTAGGAGTTGTTGGAGATTTGGGTGGCTTCCTCACGGGCAGTCCCACTGATCATTCGGAATCCTGCTCTGATTATCTCTCCTGTTTGGGTGGCTTTCTCACGGGCAGTCCCACTGATCACTCAGCACCCTGACTGCCTCTCCTGCAGTCCCTGCAGTGACCACAGCCCTGCTTTCACTCTCCTGCTTTGCACAGGCTTTGTTTTGGTGCATGACCACAGCTGACAGGTTTAGATCTCTGAAATAAGAACATCTTGCCATGGATCCCTGAGTCCCCGGGCCAGGGACCGGCCTTGGCTCTGTGCTTCCATGGATGTGTTTGGGTTTGTGGCTTCCCCCGGCTCATTTTCCCATCAAAGCCAGGCTTGTGGCTGCTGTGCTCCCTTCCATCCCAGAGCGGGGAAAGGCTGCAGGGTCCAGGATTTCTCCCCCCACTCCAATCCCACCTTTTCCCTCCAGAACGTGCTTTCCCACAGGCGCTGCACAGTGCACGCTCCGGGCACCCCTCGGGAAAAGCATCTTTTAACGAGCGCCAATCCGGAGGGGAATTCCCAAGAACATTCCCAGGTGTTCCCAACATCCCAGGAGGTTCCCCGGAGCTCTGCCGGTGCCAGCAGCCGGTTCTCCCCTCTGTCCCCCAGTATGCTGCCTGGAGATGACAAGCAAAAGGAAGCTGATCGGGCGCCTGGTGCCGTGCCGCTGCTTCCGCGGCGAGGAGGAGATCGTGTCCGTGCTGGACTATTCCCACTGCGGCCTGCAGCAGGTGCCAAAGGAGGTCTTCAACTTCGAGCGGACCCTGGAGGAGCTTTACCTCGACGCCAACCAGATTGAGGAGCTGCCCAAGGTAATCCATGGCCTGCTGGGGCACCGGGGAAAACCTGGAATGTGTGCCGGGCTCTGGGAATGCCGGAGAGGAGGGGAGGGGAGTGCAGGGGTGTTCCTTGGGATTTGGGCTGGATGGGACTCCAGGGATATTCCTTGGGATTGGGGCTGGACTGGGAGCAGTAGGGACTGCAGGGCTGTTCCTTGGGACTGGGGCTGGACTGGGAGCAGTAGGGACTGCAGGGCTGTTCCTTGGGATTGGGAGCAGTAGGGACTGCAGGGATGTTCCCTGGGATTGGGAGCAGTAGGGACTGCAGGGATGTTCCCTGGGATTGGGAGCAGTAGGGACTGCAGGGGTGTTCCCTGGGATTGGGAGCAGTAGGGACTCCAGGGATATTCCCTGGGATTTGGGCTGGATTGGGAGCAGTAGGGACTGCAGGGATATTCCCTGGGATCTGGGCTGGATTGGGAGCAGTAGAGATTCCTGCTCCTTCTTCACAGCACAGGAATGGGGCAGCACGGAGCCTGAAACTGGGAAAAACAATTCTCCAAAGGAAACGGAGATTTTCCACCAGAAATTCCTGTGGGATCCAGTACCTGGGCCAGGAGTCACTGCTGCCTTTGATCCTCTCTATCCCTGCTTTTCAAAGCAAGCTCTCCTCCAGGATCAGCCCTTTGTCCCCGTGGGACATTCCTGGGAATGCCAGGGCTGTCCCCTGTGCCAGGATCAGCCCTTTGTCCCCGTGGGACATTCCTGGGAATGCCAACCATCCCCTGAGATGATCCAAGCCATCCTTCCCGTGTAGAACTCCTCTTCTGGAACCTTCCACTCCATTCTCCTGCTGATCAGTGTTTGCTATGAGGAATTAAAAGTTCCTGATCTGGAAACAAAAGAAGGAAAGGTGGAAAAAGCAATTAATGGCAGGTGCTGGCTCCATAATGAAGCGTGAAGGGATGGGATCCAGGCCTTAATGGAATTTTTCTCCACAATAGTGAAAGCTGCTTACAAATCTTTAATTAAACATTGCTGCAGTCTCCATCACCTCACAGCAAATTTCCCATTTGTGCTGCAGAGAGACTTTGTAAAAATTCCATTTACGAAAGTACAAAATGGCCTTTTCCCATGCCACGGAGTTGCTTTGCTGGGATGTGATGGTTCATTGCTTGAGAGCTTCACTCCGTGGAGGAATTCTGCACAGATGGTGGGGCAGGGCAGACAAAATCCCTTTATTTTCATGGAAAAATGCTGTGGAGAGCTGCCTGAGCTCTCCTGGAGACAGCACAGAACCAGCTGGGTTCTATCCCCAGAGATCCCAAATGGATCCTGGGGAAAACCTGCTCAGGATGCCCTGAGGTCCTGCAAACAGCAAATTAAAAATTGATTTAAAAATCCTTCTCCTTCTCCTTCTCCTTCTCCTTCTCCTTCTCCTTCTCCTTCTCCTTCTCCTTCTCCTTCTCCTTCTCCTTCTCCTTCTCCTTCTCCTTCTCCTTCTCCTTCTCCTTCTCCTTCTCCTTCTCCTTCTCCTTCTCCTTCTCCTTCTCCTTCTCCTTCTCCTTCTCCTTCTCCTTCTCCTTCTCCTTCTCCTTCTCCTTCTCCTTCTCCTTCTCCTTCTCCTTCTCCTTCTCCTTCTCCTTCTCCTTCTCCTTCTCCTTCTCCTTCTCCTCCTCCTAATAATAATAATAATAATAATAATAACAACAATAACAATAGGTTATGATGATAAATTCCCTTTCTTTTCCTTCTGCTCCTGAGGAATATTGGAAGTGTCTCATTTAGGGAGGGATTTTTGGGCTATTTGGGTTGGACCTCTTGGAGTTATCGCAGTGTTCCAGACTTGGGCTTGATGGAAAACAAATATATCAGAGCAAGATGCCAGAATTCTGTGTGGGAAAAAAAGAGGCCCAAAGGGAAGGGGTCCAAAATGCTGAAACTGGGATGAAGGTGATAATTTTCATTTAGAGTAAATCGAGTTTAACATAATCTTGGCCATGTGGAAGAGGAGATTAATGGCAGTGTTAATAGCACTCATCAGTTTGTGTCTTAAGCCTTTATTAATTGTTACCAGGAATTCAACAGCTGAAATAATTCCTTTATCAAATTTTCTGCTCGAGGTGTTTTTGCAGCAGAGTTCAAGGGGTTTTTTTCATCGCTGAATTAATATTTCAGGAGAGAAAATACCTTTTTCCCCATGAAACTGGCACTGTATTACTTCACATGAACTTCTGTGTTATACATGAAATTCTACCATTCTCTCACATTAAATTCTACCATTCTCTCCTCCCTCTGTAAATGTGATTTCAAAGAATTCCTTCCAGAGGAAATTTTGGGTCATTTTCTGGTTCTTGCCAAATGCTCTGTGCCCCTGATATTAGAAAATTCTTTTGAATCAAAACTCTTGATCATGTTTTATTATTTACTGGGGAAACACCTCAGTTAAGTCCAGCTCTGCTTTAGGTTCACGTGATGCTCCAGAACCCAGGAAATTATTTTACCTTGAACTGTTGCTTTAAACTCGTTCTGCCTGATTTTATTTTTATTTATACTTTCCATTTTAGGTATCATAATGCTGGTTCTTTTCCTGCTGATTTTTAGTTCTTCATTTCTTGTATTCCTCTGGTTTTTTAAGGTCTTACAAGATGGTTTTTTACTTCTTACTCTCTTTTTTTGGCTAAACGCAGCCAAGTCTTCTTGTTCTCTTTGCCTTTGCCTTTATTCTCCTGCTGCAAAAAATCCTTTCTTTGTATGAGTCAAATGAATTGATGACTAATAAAGGGAAAATTGATCTGGATGAGAGTGGAGTCATTGGAATCAGCATCCAGAAAAACATGAGTGGGATGGAATTCTCCCCAGAGGTGCAGAACAAAACCCTGATTTTATAACTCAGAGCTCGGTAGCATCACTTGGATTTGGTCTGAGAGGAATTAAAGTCGTGCATGGATGGAGGAATGATGACTCCAAGAAAATCCTGATGGCCAGGGAGCTCTGGAAACTGGGAAAAAATACCTGTTAAACATCCAGTGGGTGAAAAAAATGCAATTTTGGGACCTCATTCCCACATTCCATGGCTCACGTTCCTTCTGGTGCAACAGCACTTCATAAAATCATTCCAGGGGGAAGATTTTTAATTGGGCTTCTCCCTCCAGCACTTCCAAGGCCTTGGGTGTGTCCAGGTGGGGTCAGAATGAGCTCTGAGCCCTCCTCGGCTCCCAAGGGAATTCCTGGTGGAAACTGGGAACCCACTTCTATAAAATTGGGATTTGGTGGAAGAATTGGAATTGAGTCCTGGCTTTTGGGCAGGGATTTCAAGAAAGCATCCTTTGGATGATGCCAAAGCATTTTTGGATCCTGAGGATAATTATTTATTAATATTGCAGTTATTTATTTATTATTTAATTAATAATACTCTGTATTTATTTATTTATAGTATAATAATATAGTAATTGTTTATTAATAATACTCTGAATGCAGCCACGGTATTTTAAAATCCGCCATGAAATTCAGTTATGAAATCAAATATTTTCATTTATCAGGAGGCACAAGAATTTGGGAATTTTTATGTGGAATATGAAACACATCAATAAATACGAGTGATATGCAATGATATCAAAATCACAATTACTGATAGCAGTGACCTGGCAGGTTTGGGCTGCCTTTGGACACTCCTGCCACGTGTGACCCATTTGTGTCACCCCTGCCAAAGGTGGGAACGCCTTCCCAAAAAACCCACGGGGAGGACTGAATCCCGCTGGGGCAAAGGGGGTTTGTGCTGTTTGGTGTGTCAATAACGAGCCCAAATGGATTTTTTTTTATTATTTTTCCCATGAAACCCCCGGAACAGCAACTGTTCAACTGCCAGGCGCTGCGGAAGCTGAGCATCCCCGACAACGACCTGTCCAGCCTGCCCACCTCCATCGCCAGCCTGGTCAACCTCCGCGAGCTCGACATCAGCAAGAACGGTGAGAGAACCCCCAGAGCCCCAAAAATCGGGAGCTGGGACGGAGCTTTCACCCCTCGTGATGCAGGAATTCGTGCTCAGCCTCGGGTTTCCCGCCCGGCGCTTTGGGGGAGGATCCGTGGAATTCCTGCTCTGGTTTTTCCATAAAAATCAGAGTTTTCTGTAGCATCCTGTGCTCTGGGGGCTTCTGCCCAGCTGGAATAGGAATGTGAGGCTGGTTTTCCATGCACTGAGGAACATTCCACTTCCAATGGGGTCTAGAGCTCGCTGGGCTCTTGTGTGGAGGGGTTTAAACAATTCCCGTGATTTAAACAATTCCCAAGATTTATCCGGACTGGTTTGGTGCTGTGCATTCCCAGTTCTGCGTTTTTGTATTGATGGGCCTAAAAACCTTTGCTGTCTGAGCTCGAGGGTCTTTGTTTTTAAAAAATTCCTGGAAATGTTGGGGAATTTCCTGTCAGGGGAGGAGACTCTGAGGATCCTGTGGGAGAAAAGCAGTTTGGGAAGGGATGGAGGCACAAATCTCAGCACAAATTATGTCACTGTTAATTCCAGAGCATTATATAAACCAAGCATCAGCAGAAGAGTTATGATTTTGTATTTTTATGTATTTATTTAGGGCTTGAGCATCACCTTTTGGGTGATAATTCCAAACTGTTTCCTTCCTGCTCAAGCTGAACTCTGAGCTGAAAATCCCAGTGAAGCATTTATGAACAAAGCAGGCTGGACAGTTTTTGTGTAGATAATATTTTTCTGTATTTAATAAATATTTTTGTCTATCTAATAGCCTTTCCATGTTGTGTTTTTTTCTTTTAGGAATCCAAGATTTCCCAGAAAACATCAAGTGTTGTAAGTGTTTAACGATAATCGAAGCCAGCGTCAATCCCGTGTCCAAGTGAGTACCAGGAGCTCGTTCTGCTCATTCCAAGGGTGCTCAGAGTCCAGGGCTTCGTGTCCAGACCTTCTGCAGGGTTAATCTGAATCCCTTTCTAATTGATTTACACCAGGGTGGGTTTATCCGGGAGCTCTGGCAGTGCCTGGCAGGCTGGGCAGTCTCTGAACACAGGGGGGAGGCTTCACCTTGCCAGCCCTTGTTCCTTATTCCTCCCAAAATCCTGCAAAAATAGCAACAAAAGATGTGTTGTAAATCCAGGATTTACACGGTGGAGTGCAGGGCAGAGAGGGCGAAATGTTGATATTTCAGTTTAAAAAATATGGAAAGAAAGGAAGAGGGAGAGGGAGGAAGAATGAGAGAGAAAGAGGAGAAAGAGAAAAAGGGAAAATATTGAGAGGAAAGGAAGAGAAGGAGAAGGAGAAGGAGAAGGAGAAGGAGAAGGAGAAGGAGAAGGAGAAGGAGAAGGAGAAGGAGAAGGAGAAGGAGAAGGAGAAGGAGAAGGAGAAGGAGAAGGAGAAGGAGAAGGAGAAGGAGAAGGAGAAGGAGAAGGAGAAGGAGAAGGAGAAGGAGAAGGAGAAGGAGAAGGAGAAGGAGAAGGAGAAGGAGAAGGAGAAGGAGAAGGAGAAGGAGAAGGAGAAGGAGAAGGAGAAGGAGAAGGAGAAGGAGAAGGAGAAGGAGAAGGAGAAGGAGAAGGAGAAGGAGAAGGAGAAGGAGAAGGAGAAGGAGAAGGAGAAGGAGAAGGAGAAGGAGAAGGAGAAGGAGAAGGAGAAGGAGAAGGAGAAGGAGAAGGAGAAGGAGAAGGAGAAGGAGAAGGAGAAGGAGAAGGAGAAGGAAAGGAAAGGAAAGGAAAGGAAAGGAAAGGAAAGGAAAGGAAAGGAAAGGAAAGGAAAGGAAAGGAAAGGAAAGGAAAGGAAAGGAAAGGAAAGGAAAGGAAAGGAAAGGAAAGGAAAGGAAAGGAAAGGAAAGGAAAGGAAAGGAAAGGAAAGGAAAGGAAAGGAAAGGAAAGGAAAGGAAAGGAAAGGAAAGGAAAGGAAAGGAAAGGAAAGGAAAGGAAAGGAAAGGCTGCTGTCCCTGAATGTGCCAGGCCTTTGCATTTCCTGTCTGTAGCAATGCAGAGAAGATGGGAATGGGCAAAAATGTCCATTAAAAGTGAGTTCTTCAGGAGAGTTTGGGTAGAAGAAGAAGGTGAGAGAGAAAGTCACCTTTCTGCTTCTAAATATACATTGTTATTATCTCCATGGCAACTCGGGGTGAGCATTAAGGTTTGCTCTGTTTTTTTAGGCTGCCAGATGGCTTCACACAACTTCTAAATTTGACCCAGCTCTATCTAAATGATGCCTTTTTGGAGTTTCTTCCAGCTAACTTTGGAAGGTAAGAATGAGTCACCACAGCACATTCCTGAACCCGGCCCAGGCTCCGAGGTACCAGCTCAGAGCTTGAAAATCCAAACAAAAAATGGAGATTTGGGCTTCTGGAGTTTTCAGCAGTGGTTGGGAGAGGGAGCTGCCAGCAGGGGTGTGGTGGTGAGGGATGGAGCTGGGCAGTCTGGGGAAAGGTGATGTGAAAAACGAGCTTCACTTCCTTGGTAAAATGTAAAAAGTTTAATTAAAAGGCAATTAGGAGACAGAATAAAAGAAAGTTTTACAGCTGGGGGCTTGGCATTCAGCCGAGAGCACACTTCACCCTCCCAGAAACGCTTCCTTAAATGCACCAGCCTGGTGCATGTTCATAGCCCTCCGTGCACTTTTCAAACTCTCCTTTGAGTTTAGAGGGGTTTTTCTGGGTTTATTTCTCCTCGTGGCTCTGTCCTGCAGGCCCTGATAACAGAGAGGCAATAAATTCCTCCTTTGGGGTTCTGGTGTCTGGTGTCTCCATCTAGATAGGATAACCCAAGAAAGTGAAGAATTTCCTGGTTATACTTCCCATTCTCTGAGTTAGCCACAAAAAGCATTTTACAGTGAAGTTTTTCTAGCATTATACATACAGCACTCATTTTAATATTTGTGATTTTATTTGCGATTAATATTGCAATTAATAAAGGCCAACTTTATACTCAGTGTTTATAACAGTGAGGACGAGCAGAGCTCGGAGATTCTCGTCCTTCCTGCCCTGCCCCAGCTCTGGGGCAGGGGCTGCAGCTTTCTCTTCAGCAAGGTTTTCTCTTAAGAAGGGTTTTCTTTTCAGCAGGGTTTTCTCTTCAGGGGGTTTTTCTCTTCAGGGAGTTTTTCTGTTCCGGGAGTTTTTCTCTTCAGGGAGTTTTTCTGTTCAGGGAGTTTTTCTGTTCAGGGAGTTTTTCTGTTCAGGGAGTTTTTCTGTTCAGCAGGGTTTTCTCTTCAGGGGGTTTTTCTGTTCAGGGAGTTTTTCTGTTCAGGGAGTTTTTCTGTTCAGGGAGTTTTTCTGTTCAGGGAGTTTTTCTCTGGAGGGAGTTTTCCTTTTCAGCAGCTCTGCCCAGGTCCCTGCCTGGCAGACGGGCACAGGGTGAGGAGCTGCGGGCAGGGGCACAGAGGGGCACAGAGGGGCACAGAGGGGTGGGAGAGGCAGAGCTGAAATGTGGAAAGCAGAAGGAGAGAGGGGAGCCCAAAGGAGAGAGGGGAGCCCAAAGGAGAGAGGGGAGCCCAAAGGAGAGAGGGGAGCCCGAAGGCAGCAGAGCGAGGGTGAAAATCAACGCAGGCAGAGCCGGGGCAGAGCTGTCAGACAAGGACAGGGCAGGGGGGATCAGAGTTATCCCAGTTCCCACAGGAGGGGCAGGAGCTGACCCTGCACAGCCCTGGCACAAATGGGGACTTCATTCCACCGGGAATTGTTGGGATTTCTGGATTGTTCCCCTGGGCAAGGAGCTCAGCAGAAAAAAGATCAGCAGAGCAAAGCTTTGGTGTTGTCACAGAGCTCACCCAAGCCCAGTTTTAGGCTGGTCCCTGCAGCCACCTGGGTGAAATGTTTTATTCTTTATTTTATTTAATTATTTATTTATTTTTTTAATTTTTATTTTTAATTTTTTAAATTTTGTTTCTTTATTTTTTTAATTTTAATTTAATTTTTTTTTTATTTTTATTTTTATTTTCAATTTCAATTTCAATTTCAATTTCAATTTCAATTTCAATTTCAATTTCAATTTCAATTTCAATTTCAATTTCAATTTCAATTTCAATTTCAATTTCAATTTCAATTTCAATTTCAATTTTTATTAGTTGTGTTATTTGCTTATTTATTATATATGGGAAAATCAGCTCAGCTCTCCAAACAAAATGGCAAAATGTGGCCAAGTCCTGCTGGATTATTATTGTTGTTATTTCCCCCTGTCCGATCCCTTTGGGGCCCTGCGTTTACAAACTTTCCTCTTGGCTCCTTGCTGGGTCCTTTTTGTTTCTCCCAAACTTTGCCCCTTCTCCTGAGTTTGCCTTGCCGGAGTGAGGAATCAAAGGAATTTGGAATTGCTGGGGAAGCCTGACAGGTGCCAGAGCTTTCCCGGGGATTCAGACAGGGCAGACACGACAGGGAATTATTTGGCTCTGATTTTTGTGCCAGACCCAGCCACTCAAGAACTGGGCATGGGATTATTTGCATGAAACAGACTTCTTTAATTTAAAATAAATAAATTTAAATCTTGGTTAAAATTAAAATTAAATTTAAATTATTTAATAATTTTTAAATTATAATTATTTTAATTTTTTTATTTTAAATTATTTTTTTAAAAATTAAAATTTTAATGGATTATTTTCCATAAAACAGACTTCTTAAATTTAAAATAAATAATTTTAAATTCTGATTTAAACTAAAATTAAAATTAAATTATTTAATAATTTTAAAATTATAATTATTTTATTTTATTTTTTATTTTATTTTAAATTATTTTAATAAAAATTAAATTATTTTTAATGGATTATTTTCCATAAAACAAACTTCCTAAATTTAAAATAAATAATTTTAAATTCTGATTTAAATTTAAATTAAAGGTTCTGATGGATTCTTTGAACGTATTAATTATTTTCTCTCCCATTTCCAGACTTGTCAAATTGCGGATTTTGGAGTTAAGAGAAAACCACTTGAAAACTCTACCAAAGTAAGTGCTGGGGTATTTACAATTATTCACCTGGACTTTCCAAAAGTGCCAAATGTTTGGGTTGGCAGCAATGCAGTGGTGCTGTTTCTGTGATGAGATATTTTATTTTGCATTTATAAAAGAAATTCTAGGAAGGCTTCTAGAAAAAAAAAATTAAAGATTCCATGATTTGAGGGAAGATGGACAATGGTGGATCAGCTGAGCGTAACCCAAAACCCAAAATTTGACATTTGAAGATAAATATCTGATGTTTTAAGGTAAATATCTGATATTTTTAGATAAATATCTAATGTTTTAAGATAAATGTCTGATATTTTAAGATAAGTATTTGCTATTTTAAGATAAATAAACAGAATTGGGAAGCACCAGATGAGCTGTCCCAGGTCAGTGAGGGTGGCAGCGTTTCCATCACCAGGAATCATCCAAGGGTTGAAAACGTCCCCAGGGAAATGTTTTCCCCTCCTGGTCTGTTGGGTTTTTTTTAATTTTACCTCAGGAAAAATCTGAAATCTCCTGGAATTTTCAAAGGTCTTGGAGTGAATTTCAGCCCGGGGCAGAGGAAAACACCTTCCCAAAGTGCTGCGGGATTCCTTCCCAAATTCCTCTGGAAAATGGAATTTCTCAGGGCCCTGCCTGGCCCTGGTGACTCTCGGGAGGCTGCAGGGATGAGAAAATCCCGGGATTTGCTCTTCCCATTCTGAGTCACGGCCTCAGCACAGCCTGGGCAGTTTTGGCAGCAGGAATTGTTTTCCTGCTGGGAAAGGCGACGGCCAATGGATCATTGCCAAAGGAGTCCTGGCGTGGGGAAAAATAAAAAAGAAAAATTGGATTTCTCCTGATTTCGGGATTAATTTGTGAGGAGGAAAAGTTGCAGCCCTCAAAAAACCCAGGCAGGAATGTGAAAATTTGGGATTTAAGGTGCAAAGTCAGGTCCTGGGGGAGCAGAGGGAACGTGGGGATCCAACAGGAGCTCTCCAGGCGGGAATCAGGCTGGGAATGCAGGATGGGAGCGTTTGAGGGCTGTAAAATGGATTTATAATGGCTGGGAGTCATGGACCTGCCAGGGAATTCTCACCGCAGCCAAAGGAGTGTCCCTGCCACAGGGGGGGATTCCAGATTATTCCTGAGGTAAAAGAAGAAATCAGGGAGATCCCTGAATATTCCTGACTGCCCTCAGGAGTCCAACAGGATGCTCAAATCCCAAAAAATCCCCAAAATCCCAAAATGTTTAGGGATGAATAAAGGGTGAGAGCTCATTTGGGAAAGCCCCAAGGGAAATGGGAAAGGCTGGAGCAGATCCTGAGGGGAACAAGAGTGACTGCACAGTGAATGGTGTGGGAGGGCCTGAAAAGTGATATTTATTTATATTTATTTATATCTATTTATATTTATTTATATTTATTTATATTTATTTACATTTATTTATATTTTTACTCTTATTTATATTTATTTCTTTATATTTATTTTTATTTCTTTATATTTATTTTTATTTCTTTATATTTATTTTTATTTATCTAAAAATCCAGACCTGAGGGGGGATAATTCCATGTTTGTGTGCACTCACAGGGAATTGTTCACTGGGGGAACGGGCTGGGATCAGCCAGAAATGGGACATTTTATCCCAAATGTGGTGACAATGGGAGACTCCCTGGCAGAGGAGCTGGTTTGGGTTGCTCTGTTCTGGGGGGTTCAGGCTGAAATCCCTGCAATAATCAGATTTTCCAGCCCTCTCTTTGCAGCGTCAGTGCAATTTTCCCAAATATTTCATCCTCGTGCTTTTTCTCCTGCATGGAGTCGGGAATAAAAGGAATTTATGGACAGGAGGATGAAAATGAGGATTAATGAGGATGAGGATGTTGGGTGGGGTTTGACTCTGCTTTTATTAAAATCTCCCATTTTATCCTGCTCAGTTTTCAGCTTTGAGACGTTTCTGCTTCCAGCCTTAAAATCTAAACCTGTGGTTTTAGTTCTGGTTTTAATCCTTGATTCTTTCAGGCTCTGACTGTGCCAAAACAGCACCAAAATGTGGGAATAGGGGTTGATTGCAGCCCCAGGTTTATTCCTGGGAATTCCTGCTCGCTCTGTTTGCTGTCCCAATTCAGAATTTCCTTGCAAAGTCCTCGTTTGGCTTTACCCCTGGTGGGCAATGGAAAACAGGAATTTTCTGCTTTGCCTTTTTCTCCAAATGCCCCAAACTGGGCTGAATTTCTGGGGTTTGGCTGCCACAGTTTAGGTTACAAAAGGATTTCTATCCATTCAATTCTATAAAAACTAAATTTTCCTATTTTGTGTATTATTTTCCTATCAATGCTCCAACATTTTCCATGATAAAGGGAAAACCGGATAAGTTTTCTTCTCATAATTTAAAACCACACAAGGTTAAAATTTTCCATTAAAATCTTTGAAGGAGAAAAGGGCACAAGAAGGATTTTCCTCAATTAAGATTTTCTTTCTGGGTAATAAATGAAGAGGTGAAAACAAGATATTGGTGTAGATATAATTGAAAATACCTGGTTGGGCTTTCCCAATTATATATTGGGGAAAAAAGCACATTTTTTACCCACAAGAGTTTCCTTTTAAGAATTTCCATAAAATGGCATTTTCTCTGTCCTTTGAATTCCAAGTGTACTTTGATTTTTTATCTGTAAATACAATGTGAAAAAATGACATTTTTCTCTGACATTCATTCTATTTTTTCCCAGGCCTTCCCACTTTTATCTATTTTTCTCTTCACCCCCCAAATTTAGAGATAGACCCAAAGTTTTAATTTGAATTAATCCCACTGTGGATCTGCACCAAATGAATTGCCAGGTATCCCCAAAATCTAGGAAAAAATCAATAATAAATAAAGCAAAGTGGGGAAGTTTTGCTGTTCTTGCTAAAATTCAGATTTATTGGGATGATTCATAACTTTTATTTATATTTATTTCTTAAAGGGGTGAGACTGTGTATAAAGAGATTAAACACATGGAGGTTTTTAAGCAACATCATGAAAACTGTGTGCAAAGGAGATTTTCTGTGTTTTTAAAACAAAATCAAGTGAATTAAACAAGATTCTTGCCATTATCAGTAACAGTGGCTGCTTTGCAGAGGGTAAATCTGCAAATTTGAGGTTTCTCATTGGAATTGGAGTTACAATTTTTGTGCCTCCTGCAGCCAAGACTTTGCTCCAAAGGGAGAAATGAAATGAATAATCCAGAAATTCCAGGAAATCATTCCGAGATTACAGATCTGCCAATCCTTTACCTCCCTCCTGACAGGAATTTACTGCGAAAAATTGATTTTAATTTCCAGGAACCCGATAATCGAGGGTCCAAAACTTCCCTGTGCCTCACAAACATCTCTGCCATAAAATCCACATTCCTCCCCTCCCCAGCACTTCCCAAATCCCACTTTTGGGAGCTGCCTGGTGAAAATCACAGGTTTTTTTGAAGTGTGTTAAAGTCAGTGGAGGAGACAATTTAAATCAGCTGAGAATCCGTCCTGGGGGGATAAATTTAGGGAAAAGCTTCACTTTCTCCTGCTATTTTTTGAGATGCTGCTCCACTTTCTCCCGAGGTTCTGATGGAGACGGGAAGCGTTTGCACACTTTGGGTTTACAAATATTTGCAGAGTTTTTGGTGCCCTGTTTTCCTCAAATAGCAGCTCTGGCTGACTTTGGGAACTCACACACCCCGAGCTTTACTACTCCGGCACCACCTTATTAAATATTGGCAATATTTGAATCAGCAGCTGCTACTGCCAGGCTTCCCTTGAGGCTTTTGGGAGTTAAATCTGTTTGCTGCTCAGGGAAGAGGCTGGAAAATGCATCCCATTATTTTGCTTTGGGAAAAAAAGGCTTTTCCCATTGTTTTACTTTAGGAAAAAGGCTTTTCCCATTGTTTTGCTTTAGGAAAAAAAGGCTTTTCCCATTGTTTTACTTTAGGGAAAAAGGCTTTTCCCATTGTTTTGCTTTAGGAAAAAGGCTTTTCCCATTGTTTTACTTTAGGGAAAAAGGCTTTTCCCATTGTCTTGCTTTAGGAAAAAGGCTTTTCCCATTGTCTTGCTTTGGGGAAAAAAGGTTTTTCCTATTTTCAAAGCTGTCTGGAAAATTGACTTCATTATTCTTTGTAAAATCTCAGAATTCCAGGCAGGTTTGGGTTGGGAGTTAAATCTCATCTGGTTCCACAGAGTTTTCAGGTCTTTTCCAGGGAATTCTGGGATTCATCCCGGAGGAGCTGAGATCTCATTAGGAACGCTGAATTTCAGAGGAACACTGGCTGGCCCCAAGTGGTGGGAGGGGAGAACATCGAGAACCGTGGAGAATTCCCCAATTCCTCTTGTTCTTCATTATCCCAAATCCCGGCCCCTCCCAGCCCCTGGAGCTGAACACACTCGGAATTCCCGGTGGGATTCCCCGATGGGATCGGGTTTGGTCACGCTCCTCCCCTGCTCTGCTGCTTTGTGGGAAGTGGCTGCTGGTGCTCCGAATTTCCCAGTGCCATTCCCGTTATCCCGGGTAATAACAGTGCCATTCCCGTTATCCTGGGTAATAACAGTGCCATTCCCATTATCTGGATAATAACAGTGCCATTCCCATTATCCTGGATAATAACAGTGCCATTCCCGTTATCCTGGGTAATAACAGTGCCATTCCCATTATCCCGGGTAATAACAGTGCCATTCCCGTTATCCCGGGTAATAACAGTGCCATTCCCATTATCCCGGGTAATAACAGTGCCATTCCCGTTATCCCGGGTAATAACAGTGCCATTCCCATTATCCCGGATAATAACAGTGCCATTCCCGTTATCCCGGGTAATAACAGTGCCATTCCCATTATCCCGGATAATAACAGTGCCATTCCCATTATCCTGGGTAATAACAGTGCCATTCCCATTATCCCGGGTAATAACAGTGCCATTCCCGTTATCCCAGATAATAACAGTGCCATTCCCGTTATCCCGGGTAATAACAGTGCCATTCCCATTATCCCGGGTAATAACAGTGCCATTCCCATTATCCTGGGTAATAACAGTGCCATTCCCGTTATCCTGGATAATAACAGTGCCATTCCCGTTATCCCAGATAATAACAGTGCCATTCCCGTTATCCCGGATAATAACAGTGCCATTCCCATTATCCTGGATAATAACAGTGCCATTCCCGTTATCCCGGGTAATAACAGTGCCATTCCCGTTATCCCGGATAATAACAGTGCCATTCCCATTATCTGGATAATAACAGTGCCATTCCCATTATCCCGGATAATAACAGTGCCATTCCCGTTATCCTGGATAATAACAGTGCCATTCCCGTTATCCTGGGTAATAACAGTGCCATTCCCGTTATCCTGGATAATAACAGTGCCATTCCCATTATCCCAGATAATAACAGTGCCATTCCCGTTATCTGGATAATAACAGTGCCATTCCCGTTATCCCGGATAATAACAGTGCCATTCCCATTATCCCGGATAATAACAGTGCCATTCCCATTATCCCGGATAATAACAGTGCCATTCCCGTTATCCCGGATAATAACAGTGCCATTCCCATTATCCCGGATAATAACAGTGCCATTCCCGTTATCCCGGATAATAACAGTGCCATTCCCATTATCCCGGATAATAACAGTGCCATTCCCATTATCCCGGATAATAACAGTGCCATTCCCGTTATCCTGGATAATAACAGTGCCATTCCCATTATCCTGGGTAATATTCCAGTGCCATTCCCGTTATCCCGGGTAATAACAGTGCCATTCCCGTTATCCCAGATAATAACAGTGCCATTCCCATTATCCCGGATAATAACAGTGCCATTCCCGTTATCCTGGATAATAACAGTGCCATTCCCATTATCTGGATAATAACAGTGCCATTCCCGTTATCCCGGATAATAACAGTGCCATTCCCGTTATCCCAGATAATAACAGTGCCATTCCCGTTATCTGGATAATAACAGTGCCATTCCCGTTATCCCAGGTAATAACAGTGCCATTCCCATTATCCTGGATAATAACAGTGCCATTCCCGTTATCCCGGGTAATAACAGTGCCATTCCCGTTATCCCGGGTAATAACAGTGCCATTCCCGTTATCCTGGATAATAACAGTGCCATTCCCGTTATCCCGGATAATAACAGTGCCATTCCCATTATCCTGGATAATAACAGTGCCATTCCCATTATCCTGGGTAATAACAGTGCCATTCCCGTTATCCCAGATAATAACAGTGCCATTCCCATTATCCCGGGTAATAACAGTGCCATTCCCGTTATCCTGGATAATAACAGTGCCATTCCCATTATCCCGGATAATAACAGTGCCATTCCCATTATCCCGGGTAATAACAGTGCCATTCCCGTTATCCCGGATAATAACAGTGCCATTCCCGTTATCCCGGGTAATAACAGTGCCATTCCCGTTATCTGGATAATAACAGTGCCATTCCCATTATCCCGGATAATAACAGTGCCATTCCCATTATCCCGGGTAATAACAGTGCCATTCCCATTATCCTGGGTAATAACAGTGCCATTCCCGTTATCCCGGATAATAACAGTGCCATTCCCGTTATCCCGGGCTCATCCCGGGCTTGGCTTGGAAATCAGGATTCTGCCAGGGAAAGGCAGAGCCTCCCTTGGAATGGAGAATGTAAAACCCCTCCCTCCCAATTATTGCAATTCTGAAATTCAGGGGCTCTCAGGCACAGAGGAATTAAGGAATGAATCCTGGTAATTCCAGAGGGATATTCCAGGAGTTTTCCAGGTGTTCCTGCCCGTTTCCAGCCACTCCTCAAGGAAAATGCAGGTTGTTTTTGAGTCCTGGCACTTTTCATCTTGGCTCCATCCCAGCCCAAATTTGTTTCCCAGGTTTTATTTGGGAATGAAGCCGGGTTTGATCCGTGCTCTCGCTGCCCCCAGGCCAGGCTGCAGCAGGAGGGGAATCAAAAGGACTCTGAAATAAGGAACTCAAATTCCTTTTCTCCCGTTTTTGGGTTGAGCTGGTGGAGCCAGCTTGGAATCATCAGATATTCCCTAACTCCCATCGAACCTGGTTCATCCCTGGGGAATATCCAGCACCTTAAATCAGATATTCTGCAGTTCTCTGGCAAAATGAGTGGAAAAAACAGGGCTAAAAGTGCATTTTCAGTCTCTCTTGACTTTCTGTTTGCTCATTCCGTGCTGAATTAGTGCAGAAGAGCAGGAAGTGTGATGAATTCTTTAGGGGTTGGAATAACATGGAAATATAAAGGTTTCTAATAAGCATAATCTCTTGTATATCCTGATGAAACTTGGGTTATTTTTAGGCAGTTTTTATTATGGGAAACTTGGGCTGCTTCTCCTCAAGGCGGGGGAGACTGAGATCCCAAATGCTGTTAAATAACCCAGTTAATTGGATATTATAATTTGATCTTCATTTAATAACCTGGTGGAGTCTTCAACCCTGGAAGTGACAAAAACCCTTTTGGATGTGGCATTTGGGGACATGGATTAGAGGTGACCGTGGCTGGACTCAGTGACCTCAGAGGGCTTTTCCAGCCTTCACAATTCCATGATTTTGTTATTTGAGGAATTTCCTCCGTGGCCTAAACCAGAGGAATTTCCTGGTTATTTGAAGGCTTTACAATAAAAATTGATAATGAATTTATTTCCCGTTTCCTGTGGAGTTTTCCCCCTGTTTCTTTGGGGTTTATTTCCCTGGTTTTGTGCAGTTATTTCCCTGTTTTATTGCAGGTTTTTTCCTGTTTCTGTGGGGTGTATTTCCTCCATTTTGTGGGGTTTATTTCCTTGCTCTAAAAAAGGGAAAAGTGAAATTTGTTGGCAATAAAAATTACAGATAAATGGCTTCTAAATGAGGCAGCAAAGCCAAACCTGCATGAACTTGAGAAAGTTAAATTAAGCCATTAATGTGATTAGCAGGAATTGTAATTAATACCCCTGATTTGTATCATGTGAGTTATAATTCATGGACTGGGAATGGTTTAAAATGTTAATTTTTCACAAGTTTTCCGTGGTCTCTCTGCTGATCTCCGTGCCTCTGTAGCCTTTTAAAAAGCACATTCCATGCTGAAAAATGATTAAAAAATAAAATCATTTTATTCAGAACCTCGTGGGAATTACACCCCCAAAATCCCCTGAATGGAGTCACTCGGGAGTGGAGGGAAAACTCCAAGTGGAGCCCAACCAAGATTTGTGGGAAACCCTGGGCTGCCACTTCTGTGAGCACTGAATTCTCCCATGACATCATTTAAGGAATGAATATTTAACTGAGCATTACTCATAAAACTGCTCCCTTCCTGATCCACCTCCAAAAAACAGCCCCACGTAAAAACCAGAACGAAGCTTTCCATAAGAAAAATATAAGTAATTACAGGAGAGGGATAAAAAGAGCAGCAGCTAATGGAAAAATCCAATTTTCCATTGGGAGCATTGGCAGAGCTTCATCTTTTGATGGAGCCCAGCCCCTGAAATGAATCTGCCCCCACACCAATTTCAGCTCCTGGAATTGTTTATTTGGCTGGAAGGGACACCGAGAATGGCTCAAAGTTGCATTTGGAGCTGAATTTACAGCAGAAAACCCAAAGCTGTTGAAGTTGTGTTCAAAAGAATTTGGGGTGAAAGACAAAGGTTTTACCAATTTGAGTGTATTTCATCTCTGAAGAGTTTCAGGATTTAATTGTTAAAAAGTTAGACTAGAGACATCTAAAATATTAAAATATATCATGTGGATAATATAGAATGTGTGTAACAATTAAAATATTGGTTACAATAATATATTGGAATATATTTCAGTGGAGTTTGATCCCCTGGTTTTGTAGGGTTCATTGTCCTGTTCCTATGGGGCTTATTTTCTGGTTTTATGCAGTTTATTTCCTGTTTCTGTGGAGTTTATTCCCTGTTTCTATGGGGTTTATTTCCTATTTCCATGGGCTTTATTTCCCTGTTTCTGTGGAGTTTATTTTCCCCTTCCTGTGGAGTTTATTTCCTATTTCTGAAGAGCTTGTTTCCTATTTCTGTATAGTTTATTTCCTATTTCTGTGGAGTTGATTTTCCTGCTCCCCTGGGGTCGAATTCCTGGGTGTTTTTGAGTTTATTTCCCTGTTTCCACAAGGGAAAAGTGAATTTTGCTGGCAATAAAACGGCAGCAGTGCCCTGAGCACAGCCAGGTTGGAATGCTAAACCAGGGCTCTGCTTTCCAGCCTTTCAATAATAATCACATTTACCTCTGGCACAAACTGCAGAGATGAAGTGGCTGATATTTTAGATCACAGCAATTAAGGCTATGCTAATTTTTTGATTAGGATCTGATTACCTCGGGAGGCCTCTGAACTGCCTGTTGCAGTTCATGGCAGATGATTTCATTATTTTTATCCTCTTTTTTCACCACACCCCCCCAAACCCAGCGCGGTGTTTGGTTCATTTTGGTCTGTCAGGAGAAATTCTGAATAAATTTTATTCAGGATAAAACCCTGCTCTGGTTTTGCTCATGGAAACAAAGGCAAAAATTGATTTATTAACTTTGAACTTGATTAAATCTGAACCTCAGAGCAGGGGACCTGGCTCAAGAGTCCAAACGCTTTCTAGTGGTTTATAAAAAACCACAGCAAAGGCATAAATCTCTCTCAAAAAGCCACAATTTCTGTTATATTTAATTTCAGTCACTTATTGATATAACATGGGGCATTTTCCCTGAACAAACATGGAAAAATCTACCAAGATTTTATGAATTTCTATACAAAAATAACTGTTGCTGGCCTTTGAGTTCAATAACCTCAGCTCACGTCTCAGGGATGGGATATATTGTCGGAATTTGCATCAGCATCCAGCTGGGGCCACTCTTTTTTTGCCATCACAGCATCAGTGCAGGTTTATTTTTATCCCACCCAAACCTGGCTGACGTTTTGTGGGTCAAAATCTCATTTCCAGTCCTTCCTGCTCTGTTCCAGGTCAATGCACAAACTGACCCAGCTGGAGAGGCTCGACCTGGGCAATAATGAGTTCTCGGAGCTGGTAAGAAATGCAGATTTCAGAGGGAATTCCGGGGGTTGGTGCTCTGTCCATGGGGAGTTCAACTTTTTCTGGGAAGGTTTTTGGGATCGTGGCCTTGGGCAGGGGACACATTTCCCTCCAACCCAAAGTCTGGGATTCTGTCACTCCAGCAGGGGATTCTGGACTCCCAAAGGGGTTCCTGTCCCTGACTCGTCCCAGGATCTGGATTCATTTCCCTGAGATTTAAATCTTTGGGGAATTCTCTCTGCTGCCAGCACAGGCAGTGGGAGTTGTGGAAGAACAGGAGCAGGGATTACAGCCCTGCGAGGGAATAGTTCCTGTAGCTTTAGTTAAAACTGAGATAATTCCCCTCCAAACAAACCTTGAAATGTCACCTGGTGCTGAAAAGCTGTGGCAAAGTCTCTACATCTGTTTTATGGAGCAGCTCCTGCCCTGTTCCAGGCTGCTCATTTATTCCGTGCAGGAGGAAGAGAGAGGATTTAACTCTGATTTTTAATTAAAATCTTCAGCGTGGATAAACAGAGCGAATTTTTCACAAGTGCTGCTTGGAATTTTAATTGGAGGAGTTAAATCCTTCCCAAGTTCAGAGTGTCTCTTCTGGGGGTGGCTGGGATTGTGGTGTTTGAAAAGAGCTGGACAATATTCCGTGTATTCCCCTGGCAGCACGGTGACCCCACGAGGGATAGATCAGGGGAGGGGTGGTCCCATCCTCCTGCTGGGGCCAGAATTCCCAGGTTTTAACTCATTTTTCAGGCAGCTGTTCCAAAAATGTGGGAACTGGAATGGAATGGCAGGAGCCAAACGGGCTGAGAGGCCAAGGAGCAGTGGGAATGTGCAGGGATGTCACAGAAAAGTGGTTCTAGTTTAACTCCCACCTGGAAAAGGGGATTTAAAGGTCCTGTTCTCGTGGATTCTGAAAACCTGACTTGGTTTTCCATAGAAATTTCCTTTTTATTGGGGCAGGGGGAGTTGGTGGTGTGGGAGAGCCTCATTTCTGTGGAGTCCTGGGACTGCTGTGCCCGTCCTGCAGGAGGATGGAGCCGCGGGCACGGGGCTGCCACGGCCAAAATGAGCTCATCCTGTTCCTCCACTGTGCTGGGAACAGGATTCCCACAGCCTGGCAGACTGTGCCCTCCTGGAATGCAAACCGTGCTCCCTCAAGAGCAGCAGTGTCCGGGCTGGAATGGCAGAGGGCAGAGGCAGCTCCCAGCTCCTCTCCCGGGCTCCAGGAGCACATCCCAGAGCCTGGAACATCCCTGGAACTGGGAGAGCAGGGGCAGCAGCTTGGCCAAGTTTGGCTTCTCCCTCCCAGTTCCAGAGGTTCAGGAGTGTGCAGGCAGCAGCAAGGCTTTGGGAGAAACTCAGGAAGGGAGCAGGGAGAGGAGGAAAAGGAAAGAGAGAAAATAGAATGTAACTTTTGCCAAAATTCCTGTGAGTCTTCCGCTCAGACTCGATCCCAGGAGGATTTTCTGTATGGAGAGGGTGGTCAGACCCTGGAAAAGGCTCCTGGGAAGGGGGATTGAGGGACATTTGGACAATTCCCTGAGTAATATCCTTCAAGGTTTGGTCAGACTGAATTGTTCAGGGAGCTGGACTGGGTGGTCAGTGTAAAACCCTTCCAGCTGGTTCTCTTCTGTTCTGTTCCTGTTCTCGATCCTATCCCTATCCCTATCCCTATCCCTATCCCTATCCCTATCCCTATCCCTATCCCTATCCCTATCCCTATCCCTATCCCTATCCCTATCCCTATCCCTATCCCTGTTCCTATCCCTGTTCCTGATCCTATTCCTATTGTATTCCTGTTTCTATTCTATTCTATTCTATTCTATTCTATTCTATTCTATTCTATTCTATTCCATTCCATTCCATTCCATTCCCACTCCCATTCCCACTCCCATTCCCATTCCACTCTATTCCAGCTGTAGCAGCCTGTGTGGAAAATGAGAATATTCCCCAAACAGCCCCGAACCAGAGCATTTCTACCAGAGATAAATCAGGTTTTAATGGCCCTTTAACACCAACCCATCCAGAGATCTCACCTGGATCATGGTGTGCCATAATGTGGGATATTCCGTGGTGCTCCACAACAATGGGAAAATCATAGCCCTGGGAAATTATAATCCAAGGAATTCCCCATCAAAGCGTGCCCTGTACAGCCCAGGAGCAGGCCTTGAGGAAAGGTGTCTGTTAATGAGAGGGATTCAAAAGCAAATTAAAGTTGAGAGGGGAAATTATGATTATCCATAATGACCTCCAGAGGGATAAAGAAACATTAATCAGCACAGGAATAAATAGTATCAAATGACCATTAATCAATTTAGCCTGGAAACGAGCAGTGGTTTTAATCATTGCAAGACAGCAGAATTTCAATGGAATTAAGAGAGGCAAAATAAATCATCTTTAAACTGCTCACCACTAGTTTTTAATAGGAACTCATTATGTGGAAAACAAGGACTGAGCTCTCCTGTTTGACAGCTTTGCTCTTATCTGATGGGGCACCAGGAGCTTCTCCTGCAATTCCCTGGGCAAGTGGAAAATCAGATTTCTTCTGGGAAAGGCAGAATTCCAGACCAGAGCACTCGAGGCCCCTCTTAGGGTCTGAAGGTCCATTTGTTTCTGTGCTGGGATAATTCCAGGGCAATTTCACTGCTTCCAAACGCTGGACCCTGATCTGGAATGGAATATTCGTGGAATATATCATGGAATATTTCATGGAACATTTAATACCAGGTTCTGACAGGCTGTGAAAAAAAAATCTCCACAACTTGAGAGGACAAAGGCAAATTCCAGGTGTTGGTTTGCTGTGGAAAGCATTTCGTGGGGAAGGAAAGCACTGCTGAGGAAAGCTGGGAATATCTGTGAGCTGGAGCTGTAACTCTGTCATTTCCCAGCTGTAAGGAGTGAGGAGGGGTTTGGGAATTGCCGTTTTTAGCTCCTCTCCCTGCCAGTGCTGAGAAGGATAAAACAGAAGAGGGTTTGACTGCAGTTCCAGGTTTTCTCCGTGCTCATTACCTGCTGTGTGCTCTGACTCCAGCAGAGCCAGCTGCACACACTAAACCTCCCAAGGATGTGTCCTTTGGCCTCATTCCCCTTGCAAAGGTTCTGAAATTTCTCCCATTTCCATGAGGAGCAGCAGTGGTTCCATTACAGGAAGGGAATGTTCCCCTCTTGTCCTTACGCACCTGCCAGGCTGAGGTGGGTTGTAAAAACCAAAGGGAAGTCAAGAGGGAAGCTTGACTTTTTTGGAGAAAATCTTGATTTTTGCATAACTCAAGGAACACTGCTTTATTTAGCTGCCTATAATTATTTATTCTTTTCCTCAGCCTGAGGTTCTTGAACAAATCCAGAATCTGAGGGAGCTGTGGATGGACAATAATTCCTTGCAAGTGCTACCTGGGGTATGGACATTTATTTTAGGGAGTTATTGGGTGGTTTGGTGGCCTCTTTTCCTGGCAGGGAACATTCACGTGCATTCCCTTGGGGGGGTGCAGAGAGCCATGAATTAATTAATTAACTCGTTATTATACAAGTCATGGGATGGCTCCACACAGAAAAGCTCCACCTGCCTGGTGGGAGGTGGGGACTGGGAATATCCCCTGGATCTGTGTCCAGATGGAGAAATAGCTCAGCTGCATGCCCAGGAATGCCAGATTCCAGCAGATTTAATGAATCTGGAGCACATTAATTAACCTGGGGGGGTTAATTATTGCTCCTTTGAGGCTGAGCCCACCCTGGCCCTGCCGCGGGGAGAGACCCGACGCGAGGGGTGCTGGGATGAGCCCAGATCAGCTGGGTTTGTGTGTTTGTCTCTAATTAACGCTCTCATTAACAGCTCTATCTGCTCAAGTAACTCTGTCTCACGTGCTATTAAGTCTATAGGGAAGTTAAAACAGCTCGTGTACCTGGATGTGTCCAAAAACAGGATCGAGACGGTCGACCTGGACATCTCGGGCTGCGAGGGGCTGGAGGATCTGCTCCTCTCATCCAACATGCTGCAGCAGCTGCCAGATTCCATAGGTGAGCAACCAGCAGGGCTTCTCTCCAGTTCACAGAGTTTTTAATATATTTTTAAAATTTTGGGGGTTTTTTTTGGAATTACGGGATTTTATAATGATGGAGCAAGGCCTGCCATTAAATCCCAGAGGAGGCAGAAAATGGTGTCTGGACAATCCCACTTTGTAAAGTCAGGAGCAGAATTCCCTGCTTTGGAAGGATTTGATCCACCTTCCCTCCTTTTCAAGGAAAAGAAGCCAAGCAGGACAGAATTAATTTGATTTAAATGTAAAAATCCACCCGGGAGCGATGATGGGATTGCTGTTCATTCACAGTGGGAAAAGGAAATACAAAGGAAATCATTCAAACTGTGAATTTAATTTTATTTTGACTGTTTTACATGCATGGAGTTCCTGGATTATTTGGGATCTGTGGAAGTTCTGGGAGCTGAGTGGCTGCAGGGACATCCCTCTGTCCACTGGGATATTTCCTTTCAGTCCTGAGCCCTTACATTTGCTTTTCCCTTTCCCTTTGAACATGGAACTGTAAAATTCCTCAGTTTTACATCTATTTACTCAGATTCCGACGTGGATTGTTAATTAACGCTGTTAATTCTTGACTCTCTTACTGGTGTCCCCTCCTATTTTCCATCTCGTTCTTCTACACCTCCCCATCACTCCCAGGATTTTTGTCCTGTGGTTTTCTGCCAGGATTGGTTTTTAGAGGGCTTTTAGCAGGGATAAATCCAGTTGGAGTGAAACTTCCTGAAACCCAGGGCAGAGCTGTTCAGGGTTACAAATCGTTGCTTCTGGGATTCCAGGAAACCTCCATGGGAGCTGTTTATCCGTAATTTCTTCCCGCAGGATTGTTGAAGAGACTGACAACTCTGAAAGTGGATGACAATCAGCTCACAATCCTGCCCAACGCCATCGGAAAGTGAGTCCCAGTTTCACCATTTCTGATTAAAATACCTTTTCCCTTCTGCTCAAGGAGTGTGGGTTTTACGATATAAAATAAGACAAATATACTGAATGATGAAATAATTTCCAACCCCCAGGTTGTGACATTTAAATTTGGAGTGCCACTTTTAATCCTGGGGGTTTTTCAGTGCAAGGGGGAAGAAGGTGAAATATATCCAATTTTCCAAGAGGAAAACCAAAGATTTCGGTGTGAATCAATCTGGATGAGCAGGGCAGCAAAAGCAGAAGAATTTGGGGGGGGGAAAAATAAATCCATCTGTTCCCATGGCAACAGGCAGGGCTTGGAGCCTGGAAGGATCCGGCTGTGGCCTCACAGGGATGGAGAGTTCCTAAAACATCCAGGAGGATTCCAGGGGCTGGGATTAGGGAAGCACTCGGGGTGCTCTGCAGGGGGGTCTCACCTGGCTCTGCTGAGGGGCTGCAGCTTCCAGAATCCTCTGGAATGATCCCACCCACACCTCCCACCCCCCAGGCTGCTCCCGCCCTGCCCTGGCCTGTCCCAATCAGGATTTTGCTGCTGTGATGCCATTTAATCAATAATCAATAATCAATAATCCGTATTTGCGAGCAACAGCTCACATTTTGTAACAGCTGCCAGAATTCTCGGTGCTCCAAGGCCTTTCAAAGTTTCGTAACCAACAGCAAATTGTTGAGATGCATAAACCAAACATTAAATCTACACCTTGTATCTAACACCAGGAGCTTGGTTTGTGTTTTTGCTGCTCAGGAATTTTTATCCTCTTCTACAAACAAAGCCCAGAGCTCGCCTGAACTCCTCTATTATCTTGTTTGACACGTTTTTCCTCCCCTCCACAGCACAAAGCCACATTCTGGTTGTGTGTCCTTAACCTGGTGTCTGTTTACCTCTGAGCCTCACACCTGCACTGCCAGGGGAGCTTTCTGCTTTTTGTTTCCCACAATCCAGTCCCCAACTTACAGGGGTTTTCTCTATTTTTTTCCTTTTTTTTCTTTTTTTTTTTTCTTTTTTTTTTTTTTTTTTTTTGGGGGGGGGTTTTTTTGGGGTTTTTTTTTTTTTTTTCTTTTTTTTTTTTTTAGAGTTGGGATTAAATGTTTGAGATTTTTTTTTTGCTTGGACTTCGATGTTTATTAATTTTTATCGATATTATAGTTTTATAAATGGTGATTTTTATAGCACTTCATGCCAACAAGCTAAAAATGGCGATGTACATTTTTATTTTGTAAGGCCTTTTAAGGGTGAACTGTCTAATCAAGAAATGACACTTAAATTATTTTCACTTTTAACTTAATCACTCACTACTCGCGGCTTGCAATGTGGACTTTAATTACAAAATACTACTTAGACTCATGAAGAAGGTGAAAAAGCAGACAAACCTCTGCCCTGAAATGTCCATCTTGCTTTAGATATAAATATTACTGTATTTTAAAACCTTAAACTCTAAGTTTTCTACCATGTGATATTACTTTTAGATAGATATATCACTATATACATAGATATATAGAGATATCTATTACTATATTTAGATATATATGTTACTATAGATATTATATCTATATTTAGAGATATATATAGTTAAGATATATATATCACTATATTTTAAAACCTTTATATATATATTACTTTAGTAATATATAGTATTTAGTACTATTTATATTAGTACTAATATTTATATAAATATTAGTATTTAGTACTTTTATATTACTTTTATATATTACTTTTTATTTTTATATACAGTAATATATATTACTGTATCTTAGAATCTTAACCTCTAAGTTTTCTACCATGTGATATTACTTTAAATATATATTACTATATACATAGATATATATTACTAGATATATATTTCTATAGATGTTATATATATTATATATTATATATTGTATACTGTATATTGTACATTATATATTATATATTATATATTACATATTATAAATATTTATAAATGTTTATAATATACAATTTATATGTATATTATAAATATTTATATATTGTATATAGTCTTTATAAATATATATTATATTTAAATATATTATAAATATATATTATATATTGTAAATATTCTCTATATAACATGTATAGATATTATATATTTTTATAGATAGATATTTAGATATCTATGTTTATATAGATATATATAGTTTAGATATATATTACTATATTTTAAAACCTCTAGATATATATATTACTGTATTTTAGAACCTTAAACTGCAAGTTTTGCACCCTGTGCTATCACACCCTTCTATCCAAATTACACCCCCACAATCCCAGTGCTGTCACTCAATTTTGGGAGCCTGTTCCACTGCCTTGGGTCAGTGCAGGATTTTTGGGAGTCAGTCCTGGGACACTCTGGGGGTCAGTGCCTGTCAGCAGGGGAGCTCTGGAATTCCCAGTGCCCATGGAGGGGTTCCCAGTGCCCATGGAGGGGTTCCCAGTGCCCGTGGAGGGGTTCCCAGTGCCCGTGGAGGGGTTCCCAGTGCCCATGGAGGAGTTCCCAGTGCCCGTGGAGGGGTTCCCAGTGCCATGGAGGAGTTCCCAGTGCCCATGGAGGGGTTCCCAGTGCCCAGGTTTTCCCCCACAGCTCACGAGGAGTTCCCAGTGCCCGTGGAGGGGTTCCCAGTGCCCATGGAGGAGTTCCCAGTGCCCATAGAGGGTTTCCCCAGCTCACAAGGTGTTCCCAGTGCCCATGGAGGGGTTCCCAGTGCCATGGAGGGGTTCCCAGTGCCATGGAGGGGTTCCCAGTGCCCGTGGAGGGGTTCCCAGTGCCCGTGGAGGGGTTCCCAGTGCCCATGGAGGGGTTCCCAGTGCCCGTGGAGGGGTTCCCAGTGCCATGGAGGGGTTCCCAGTGCCATGGAGGAGTTCCCAGTGCCCACGGAGGAGTTCCCAGTGCCCCCACAGCTCACGAGGAGTTCCCAGTGCCCGTGGAGGAGTTCCCAGTGCCCGTGGAGGGGTTCCCAGTGCCATGGAGGAGTTCCCAGTGCCCGTGGAGGGGTTCCCAGTGCCATGGAGGGGTTCCCAGTGCCCAGGTTTCCCCAGCTCACGCGGCGTTTCCCGTTGCAGCCTGTCCCTGCTGGAGGAGTTCGACTGCAGCTGTAACGAGCTGGAGGCGCTGCCCTCCACCATCGGGTACCTGCACAACCTGCGCACCCTGGCCGTGGACGAGAACTTCCTCCCGGAGCTGCCCCGGGAGGTCAGCAGCTGCCTCCCTGCACGATCCTGGGGGGTTTTTTTAATCTTCTTTTCTTCTGTTAGAGCCAGGATTAATTGCATGAGAGATGGTGTTTCGTGTTCGGGCTCAGATGTTTATTAATTCTTATTTATAGCACAGTCCACAGGTTGAGAGTTCTGGCTAACAAAGTGGAAAGTGGCTCTGTCTCTAACTCATTCCAAGGCCTTTTGAGGATAAACTGTCCAATTCTGAAATGACACCTAAATTATTTTTACTTTTAACCCGATATCCAAACACCCCTGGCCCACAATGTGGATTTTTCTCTCCAGTTGCAAAACACCACCCAGACCCACAGAGGAGAAGCTGAAAAAGAAGGACTCAGCCTCTGCCCTAAATCCTCCATCCTGCTTTATATCTATTACTGTATTCTAAACCCTTAAACTCTGAGTTTTGTACCCTGTGCTATCACACACTGCTACCCAAACTCCACACCCACAGTCCCAGTGCTGTCACTCAATTTTGGAGCCTGTTCCACGGCCTCAGGTCAATGCAGAGTTTGTTTGGGGTCAGTGCCTGTGAGCACAGAAAGTCTGAAACTCTCCGTGCCCAGGTTCCAGCAGGATTCCAGGCTGGAATGTCCTGTGGGAGCCAGGACTCCACCCTGCCCTGGTGGATCTGTGGAATTGCATTGTCTTGGTGTGCAAGGGCAAATATTGCTGAGGTGCTCGGTGGTGAAACTGGGCAGCAAATCCATGGGAAATTGGGAATGTTCCTGTGAGGAGCAGTGTGAGGAGCCCTGAGCATTCCCTGAGGTTCCTGCCAGCAGGAAAATGTCATTTTCTGGTTGAATTCTGGATTTTCTGCCTTTTGTGCCTTTCAATAAAACCCAATTTAGCCACCTCCACCCAGCATGAGAAGCCATAATAAACATTCCCAAACGTGGGATTCCATCACTTTGGCCTTTCCATTCCCGCAGATCGGGAGCTGTAAGAACGTGACTGTGATGTCCCTGCGCTCCAACAAGCTGGAATTTCTTCCTGATGAGATTGGCCAGATGCAGAAGCTGAGGGTGTTAAATCTGAGTGATAACAGGTACAGTTCGCAGCACTTTTTTGACCTTTAGAAGTCGTGTCCAGGGGTCTCGGCAAGGCAGATGAGAGATGCAGAGTTCTGTGATTTGGGTGGGTGTGGGACTGCAGAATCAGCACGGACTGGTCTCGTCCCACAGCAGCTCCAAGGGCTGTGGCCAGTCCTGCTTCTCCCTTTGATCCCCAACTCCAATTCCTGGAGCACCCCAGTGCCCCCTGAGACACCTTTCGGTCTGGTCCTGGATTTTGAATTCCACCCTGGGGTGCCCAGAAACGTGGGAATCACTTCCGTGGGATGCAGGGCCTGAGGCTGGCACAAAAGGGCTTTTCCTCCTGATTTTTCCCAAGCCTCTTTTAGGGTCTGTTTTTTCCGATGCTCCTTTGGTCCCTCTGGTTCTTCCCAGCTCCTTCAACCCCCAAAAGCTGGGAGAGCCTCATTCCATGGCTGGGCCAGGCCGTGCGTTGGGAAAGAGCAGGGTCGGGTGGGATGTGGGGAAGGAATTCTTGGATGTGAGGGTGGGGAGGCCCTGGAATGGAATTCCCAGATTTTCCATGGCTGGAAGTGTCCAAGGCCAGGCTGGAGCAGCCTGGGATGGTGGAAAGTGTCCCTGCCATGGAAGGATGGGATGGGATTGGGATGGGATTGGGATGGGATTGGGATGGGGTGGGATGGGATTGGGATTTAAGGTCTCTCCCAACCCAAACCATGCTGGATTCCACGGTTCTATAAAAACACCCCGTTCAGAAGGAGTTATGGGAAAAACATCAATGAAGATTCCACAAATATCCTGCCATCCATTCCCATTCCCACTCCCAGATCCCTTTTAGGAAACTGTGTTTAAATGTCTCATTAAAATACTGGGGTTTTTCCCTGCTCTATTTAATTTTGTCATTTAGGTTCACTATGAATATTTATATTATTTTAATCTTTGGTCTGACATTTCAACAAAAATGAATTTTCCATCATCTTGGAATATTTCTGTTCCAAACTTCCAGTGTCCGATAAAGGAGCTCTGTGAGTGGCACTGGGGTTCCTCTAAACCTCTCTGGGACCAAGATTTTCTCTTTTTTATGTCTTATACATGTTATTTTCTTACACTATAACCAAAAGAAAATGTCAGTCTCTTCTCAGTACCAAAGGATGTGATGTCAGCAGTTCTACTTTCCAAATAGAACTCATAATGTGGAATATTAATCAGATTAATAATAACAATAGCAATAGGAAAAATAATAACAACAGCAGTAACAGGAATATTGATAAAATATTGCATTTTAGTAAAATTGATTTTTAAAAGCGGTGAAATTTTAGCTGTATTTCAGTGTGATAAACATGCTGCATACAAATCTTTAAAGAAATTATTTTAGAAGTGAAGGATTCACCTTCTCCCAATATTCTCTTTTACAGGCTGAAGAATTTGCCCTTCACTTTCACCAAGCTCAAAGAACTGGCAGCCCTGTGGCTTTCTGACAACCAGGTAATGCCTGTCAATATTCCCATTTTCCTCAGGAAAGGGGCTGGCAATGAGCCCTGTCACTCAACACAAGATTTAGGAGGGTTTTGGAAGGGTTTGCTCCCAGCCCAGCTGTAGATTTCCATATCCAGCCATAAATCCTGCTGGGTGTCATTTTTTTACCAAGGAAAAATCACCTTTGCAGGATTTCTTTTACCAGGAGCAGCTTCTGCCTCCTTACCAAAGTAGTAAACAAAGGGCAAAAGCAGCACGGGAGTATTTGTGAAGCAGAAATTCAAGATGTTCCTTCCCAAACTCGTTATTATCCTGTTCCCACCCTTTGTTCCATCTGCTGCTCTAACCTTGGCCTCCTCTCCCCTTTTCCCACCCATCCCTGCATTTTTTAAACTCCGCTGCAGTCAGGGAGAGCTCAAACAAGTCAAGGAGGCACAAGGACTCCGGGTCCTGCTTTGGAGAAACCTCATTTCTGTGCCTCAGAAATCCGAGGGGCCTTTCTTTGTTCCAGGGCTCTGGGTTACTGCAGAGATTCTTTGGGATTCTATTTTGAACCGAATTATGCAACAGGAGCCCTGAGAAATGCAACGGCTCCAGCAGCAGCTGAGCCCTAAAATAAGTCTGAAATGTACATTTAGTTTTAGAGCCGAGCCAAAAAAGTGAAAGCTGAAAGTGGGGGGGGGGGGGTAATAGAAAATTGTGATGAAATTTTAATGTGTTAAATGAGGATTCTTGCGGTGGTTTTTTTCCTTCTGATTTCCATTTTAAAAATTAACATTGCCTGGCTGTGCAGCCCAGGCACAGAACACCCTCAGCCCTTAAAATACACAACATTTCCCAGCATTTTGGCTTTCCTGTGGCACAGCACGGATTGATTTCCATTCTCTGGGCTGAGGCAGTCGCTCCTGGATCAGAGCGGCTTTGGACAGAGCAAAGCAGAGATAAATCACCCCCAGCTGAAACCAAAGCCAGCAGGAATTCTCAGGGAATGCTCCATGGGAGTTCTTACACCAGGTTTACTCCCAGGTGAACTGACAACCACCAGGAATTTACTCCTAGAGTAATGCTGGAATAGTACTAATAGTATTAATACTGTTAGTAGAATAATAGTAATATACTAATGTAGAATAGTAGAGTTATTAATTAACTCTTCATTAGGCCTGGCTTAAGATACATCCCAAGGGGTGTTGTTGTGCCAGGTCTGTTCCCTGATCCTTTTTCCCTTGGAGCAGCCGGGCAGGATTCCTGGGAATGACAGAATGATTCCATTCCACTGGGAATGGCAGGGCTGAGGAAAGGGAGAGGAGGCTCCACGCTCCTGCCAGCCCAGGGGAGTTTGTTTTCCTGGGTCCCCCCTGCAGGGGAGGCTGGGTCCTGCCCCATCCCCAGGAATTCCTGGCTGTGTGTTCCCATTTCCTGCTGAGAAAGACAAGGGTTGCCTTCTTGGTAAATTTTAATTTTTTGATGTATTTCTAAAAAAATAATTTTAATAGGTTTGATTTTTAAAAAATGAGACAATTAGGAGACATAAATCGAATTGTTAATGCGGTGGAGCGGGTGTCCTGGCATTCAGCCAAGAGCACACCTACTGTCCTGGAGGGATTCTTTAAATACCCTTTGTTACGTCAGCCTGTTGCATATCCATCTTTTTCCAGGAATAGTTCAGCATGGCCACTCCCTGGGCCCGCCCCTTTAGAGCTGGAGCGTTTCTTGGCTGTGCTTTTATTGTCACCTCCAGTTTGGGCTGTGCTCCACAATCTCCTCAGGTGGCAGATGCTGATAGTTTCAGCAAGGTCAGAGATAAAATATATATCAGAGATAAAATATATATATCAGAGATATAGCTAGGATTATATATATATATATAAATAAAATATATAGATATATAATATATATATCAGAGATAAAATATATATATGAGATATATCAGAGATTATCTATATATCTATGTATCTATATATTATAATATATATATAATATATATATATCAGAGATAATATATATATCTGAGATATATCTGAGATAATATATATCAGAGATAAAATATATATATCAGAGATATAGCTAAGATTATATATATATATATATATAAAATATATAGATATATAATATATATATCTGAGATAAAATATATATATATGAGATATATCTGAGATTATCTATATATCTATGTATCTATATATTATAATATATATATAATATATATATCAGAGATAAAATATATATATCTGAGATATATCTGAGATAATATATATCAGAGATAAAAAATATATATCAGAGATATAGCTAAGATTATATATATATATATAAATAAAATATATAGATATATAATATATATATCTGAGATAAAATATATATATATGAGATATATCAGAGATTATCTATATATCTGAGATATATCTGAGATAATATATATCAGAGATAAAATATATATATCTGAGATATAGCTAAGATTATATATATATATAAATAAAATATATAGATATATAATATATATATCTGAGATAAAATATATATATCTGAGATAATATATATCAGAGATAAAATATATATCAACAGCAGGGTCCTCATCCCCTGTCCATCGGGTGTTACCCCTGACAGTTCCATTGCAGGTGTAACTACAGATCAGCTCTGCCACTGCCACGCTGTGGGCTCGAGTTTCTGGAGCCTGGGGGTTTCCTGGATTTCCAGGGGCAGCTTTTGGGGGGTTTCTCCTTCCCTGGCAGCTTTGTGTGGGCAGCTGCTCTTCCTGTAACATTTCTGGGTGAACAATGTTCCTTCCCCTACCAACCTCTCTCCAGGTGCTGTTTGTGTTACTGAACCAGTGGAGAGAGGTGTCCAGCCCATGGATCAATAATGTGCCTTTTTTAGCACAGCGTGTTATAAAAAGGGTGGATAAATTGTAATTTAAAAAAATCTTCTGATCTTTCTTCTGCTGGAGTCAAGCATCTTTATTTCGTGTCCAATTGCGACACCACGTCTAAGCAAAAACCATTAAATCTATCCTTACAGCAGAGTTATTTTAACATTGTACATGTATGTACCGGTTTGAAAGAAAAAACAGCGAGACTCCAAGTCACAAATACAACTTAATAGCGAGAGAAGAAACAAACAGCAACAACAAAAAGGGTAAAAATAAAATAAAATAAGATAAGATAAATGCAATAGTACAAAGGAGCACTGACAGAGTCAGAATGCAAACCTGACCCCCTGTTGGTCAGGGTGTTGGAAGAAGTCTGAAATAAATCCTCCCGGAGTGACAGATGTGGCTCTGTTGGAGTAGAGATGATCCTCAGGAAAGGGTCCAGTCATCCTCTGGGAATCCAGTGGGAACGGCTCCCTTGGAGTTTGGGATTGCTGGTTTATCCCATGGAAAGGCTTTGGCTCCTCCCGCTGGGTGGAGCATCTCCCAATGGGATGAGGTGATGTTATCAGTCCTGTGAGAGCCTTCAATGGCCCATTCACAGGGGATGTCCCTGGGAGGAGGATGGGTGCAGGAAGAGATAAGGAGGCCCTGCCTTATCTGCTGTTATCAGGTGTCCATTAACAGAAGGGATCTGCCCTCTTCCCCCCTAAAGCTACAAGAGATAAAGAACAATATCTCTGAACAGGTTTGAACAGCTGAAAACAGGACACACATTTTGGTGACATTTCCAACCCAGCACCCTGCAGCGTTCCTGTCAGTGTTTCCACAGCAGTAACCCCTGTGTCTCTGCACCCGCAGTCCAAGGCCCTGATCCCGCTGCAGACCGAGGCGCACCCCGAGACCAAGCAGCGCGTGCTCACCAACTACATGTTCCCCCAGCAGCCCCGCAGCGACGAGGGTGAGCCCACGGGGGCCGGGGACAGGCAGGGGCCGGGGACAGGCAGGGGCCGGGGACAGGCAGGGCAATCCTGGGATAGGCGGGGCAATCCTGGGACAGGCAGGGCAATCCTGGGACAGGCAGGGATTCTGGGGACAGGCAGGGCAATCCTGGGACAGGCAGGGGGCCGGGGACAGGCAGGGGGCCGGGGACAGGCAGGGGGCCGGGGACAGGCAGGGCAATCCTGGGACAGGCAGGCATTCCGGGGACAGGCAGGGGTCTGGGGACAGGCAGGGCAATCCTGGGACAGGCAGGGCAATCCTGGGACAGGCAGGGCAATCCTGGGACAGGCAGGGCAATCCTGGGACAGGCAGGGCAATCCTGGGACAGGCGGGGCAATCCTGGGACAGGCAGGGATTCCGGGGACAGGCAGGGGTCTGGGGACAGGCAGGCTGCCGGGGCAGGAGGGTCCAGTGGCTCCACGGCACGCCAGGGTCACAGGGACACCCCTGGTCTGGCCCACGGGGGTGAATCCTGGTATTGCCAGGCTGTCAGACTGACACGTGCTCATTTGCACCCTCAGACTGACATTTTCTGATAGAAATCTTCAGACTGACATTTTCTGATTTGTACTTTCAGACTGACACTCGATAGTTTGCATTTTCAGACTGACATTTTCTGGTTTGCATTTTCAGACTGACCCTTGATGGTTTACACGTTCTGACTGACATTTTCTGATTGACGCTTTCAGACGGACATTTTCTGATATGAATTTTCAGATTAACATTTACTGATTTACATTTTCACATCAACATTTTCTGATTGACACTTTCAGACTGACATTTTCTGATTTGCATTTTCAGATTGACATTGTCTGATTTGCATTTTTAGACTGACATTTTTTGATATAAATTTTAGACTGACATTTTCTGGTTTTCATTTTCAGACTGACATTCTCTGATTTGCATTTTCAGACTGACATTTTCTGATTTGCATTTTCAGACTGACTCTTGCTGATTGACACTTTCACACTGACGCTTTCTGAACCCCTTTTATTTTCAGAGCAGTCTGACCCCAGCTCTGGGTGTGCACACACCAGGAGTTCTTGGCTCCAGACAGGAGTTGGGAATGTCCAGCCCCATGGGGGTGTGGGGGCTCAGGGCTCCCAAACGTGGCTGGATTGAGGCTTGCTCCTCCCACAGCTCCACTAAATTCCAATTTTCACACTCCCCTCTGCTCCAGGGCTGCCCCAAACCCGGGTGGTGCTTCCACACTCTCACCCCACTTTTATCCATCCCTCTGGGATGGTTTCTCAGTTCCCTTTGTCCCCCTCACATTTTCAGACAATCCCCCAAGTGACCAAGGAGGAAAAGTCTGTGTGCATCACTCCCGTCTCCCTTTCCAATCCCTGCAGATTTCCAGTCAGACAGCGACAGCTTTAACCCCACTCTGTGGGAGGAGCAGAGGCAGCAGAGAATGACTGTGGCCTTTGAGTTCGAGGACAAGAAGGAAGAGGAGGAAAATCCAGGGAAAGTTAAGGTGAGCACTGCTGGATTTATTCTGGGGTTCACTTGTCGTGGACAGGGCTCAATAGGCAGGTCTGGAATTGAACTGGGTTTGTGTTTTAATCCCTGCTCTGTCCCAAAGGGAACTGAGACAGAATTGCTGTCCAAACACTGCTTTTTTAGGAATATTTAAATCCCGTGGGGGATCCCATGTTCTTCTCAAAGTGGAAGTCACCGAGGGCTCTGCAGCCTCATGGAATGTGCAGTGGAGAGGGCAGCGCTTGTAAAAAAATGAAGTTCAAAGCACGAATTTCCTCCCCCAGTCTTGTGAAATTAATGTCACTGCAGAGCTCTCCATCAATCCCTCAATCAGCTGCATGTGCAGGAGGAGATTTTCAAACCTGTCAGCCTTCACATGGCATGGAAATGTCTCTTTCTTGAATAAAATAAAGGAATTATCCCACACTTCAACCCTGCGAATTTCTAACTGTGGTAGAACACCCAAGGTAAAATGTAAGGTCAGAGATAAAATCATCTGAGGAGATTTAAATCAGATTTTACTTCTAAAATTAACAGTTCTCTTGGCAACAGCAATTTAACATTCCATTGAGAACCTGGTGGAAGTTCTTGGTTTTTCTTTCCAATGTTTTTCCCAGTTGGGAATTTCTCCCCAGCTCCTGTGCTCAGAGCTAATGGACCCTTCTGCTTTAGTGAAACAGAAAATGGAGCCAAAAGCAGCCTTCAGCTCACAATAAATAGATTAAAGTGGGATTTTACCCTGGATGAGTTGCAGGTTTATGGGTCATGCATGGAAAGCAGCATCTGGGAAAGTTTTCTGTTGTTCCACAACTTTTACCAGGATTTTCCCTGGGTGTGACATGGCTGGAGGTTTCAACATGAACACTTTTAGCAGTTCCACCAGAGCTTTAAGAGACAAATTTAAATAAATTTCAATTCTCAGCAGGCAGTAACCACCAACACTGTGGCATTTGACAACAGCAGCAGGAGTTTTCACTTTTTATTTCTCATCAAGCTGAACTTTCGGCCAGACAGATGTTCAAATAGATTTGATAATTGGGGTTGTTCAGTCGCTTTTTTCCGTGGAGGATTTTGAACTTTGAACATTCCCCCTTTGGGGCCAGGCTGCTTTTGATGCAGCACTGGGCTGGGATTGGCAGGGAATTTCCTCTGGGATGGTACCTGTGGGTCAGCGAGGGCCAGTTCTGCATCCCAGAGCTGTCCCCAGCTCAGCTGCAGGACTTTGGCTGTTTTATTAACCCTCCCAGGAGCTGAAATTCCTGCTGCAATCCCTGTTTGGGGTCGTCTGTCTCATCCCACCCCCAGTTCCTTCTCCCTGGCTGCAGCTCCTGAGGATTTGCTCCCTGCCTCGGCTCTCAGGCTCAAACCATGGCCTGAGCTCTGGGAGGCACCAAGTGCCCCCCCAGGCCAGCCCCAAACACCATTTCATCCACCCAGAATTAAAGCACAGCTCCAGTGCTGCTTCCCAGGCTCGATTTATCGTTTTCTGTTGGAATTCTCTATTAGAAGTGACATCCCACTCACAGATTTCAACATTTCCTGTCCTGCTCCGTGACGTTTATTCTCTCCTGGCTCAGATCTGGATGCCAGCACTTGATGCAGTTTTATTTACCAAATCAATCATGCTTTTGCCTCTGAAATATTCCTACAGACAGACCATTTGCAGCTGAATCCAAAATTGTGTTTTTCCTGCTCACTGGGAATTTAAACCCAGCAGTTCTGGCAGGGAGCTGAGATCAGCTCACCCACACCAAGAGGTAGAAGCTGCTGTGTGGAGAATTCCAGATCCTCCATCACCAGGAGGAGTTTGAAGTTTCCCAGCCTCGTCACCCTGACAGGCCCCGGGAGCCTTGGGAAGTTGGGATGTGGGGTTTTCCAGGGAATCTGGGCTCTGTCCCTCCGTTCAGGCTCAGCCAGGCCCTGGGGACTCTCTGGAGAGCTCGGGGTCTGTTCTGCTGTGCCAGAGCAGAGCCCAGGCACGGGGCTGTGTGAACACGATCCGGGAGCAAAGGGCTCCCAGGGGATCGGCTCCTGCTCTCAGAGCCATCCATAATTCAGATTAACTGAGTACCCGGCGCGTGGCTGAACAAATCCTGCATTTCCAGCAGGATTGTTTGGGAAGTGTGATGGGATCTGTCAGCCCAGAGTTACCAACACCCCCAGGGTGAGGGCTGGGCTCGCAGGGGACCGTCCCCACCCCTCATTTGATGTCACTGGGATCGTCTTTGACAAAGAGGGAGTGAGCAAATCTCAGTCCTGAGCTCCTCGAACTCCCCAGACAGACCAACCAAACCATGAGGAAAGCGCCCTCAGCCCAGCACTGCAACCAAATTTCAGGTTAAACCACTGCAGAACCCTCAAATCTGGGCTGGAATCCTGCCCCAAACCACCTCAAAACCCCAAATTTGGGCTCAGACCCATAAAAGCTCCCCAGAACCCCCAAATTTGGAGTTCAAATGTCCCAAACCCTCCCCAGAACCCCCAAATTTGGGGTAAAATCCCCCAAGATAACACCAACACCCCCAAATCCGGGGTTGAAACGTTTCATGGGGTTCAACCGTTACACGGGGTTAAATTGCGCCCCGTTTTCCTTCTGTATTTCCTGATTCTGCCTCTCCTCTCCGTGGCTGCCCAGGTGGAGATCAACCTGAAGCGCTACCCCACGCCCTACCCCGAGGACCTGAAGAACATGGTGAAATCCGTGCAGAACCTGGTGAGCAAACCCAGCCTGGGCGTGCGCCCCGAGAACGCCGCCCCGGCCGCCGGCAGCGACCCCGCGGCCAAGGACACCTACGAGCACAAGTGGCCCCTGACCCCCAAGGAGATCTCCGTGGAGGTACTCTCAGGGACCCCTGTCCTCTCCACCATTCCAGATTCCTTTTCTTTTTTGGGTTTTGATCCCCCAGGGGGTGTTTCGATCCGCTCAGCCCTCCTCGTTTCACCCGTGAGGTTTTGTGTTGAGCTGCTGAGTTTCTCCCAGTTTGAGACTGAGCTGCTGTTTTTCCCAGTGCTGCTGGATTTTCGGGTTGGAATCTCCCTGGGTGGGAATTTTGCTGTGGATTTATCCCAGTGCTCTGTTAAATGTCAGTGGTGTGACAGGAGGATGGGCCCAGGCACCTTTTCCATCCCATTTTACCTTTTAAAGACCCCTGGGTGCTGTCTGGCCCTGCTGTGCCAGGAGGTTCTGCCCTTGGCATTGCTGTTAGGAGCAGGGATCCAATTAACCCAGCCCAGAGTTAATGAGGGCTCCTTGCACCGCCCTGCACGGTGACTCCAGTGAGCTCCAGCTCCTCCTGGGGTGTTTGCCAAGCACAGGGACAAATTCCAGCCCGGGATTAACCCCCAGAAAGTAAATTCCTAAATCCTGCTGGAGCCTGGTCACACCTGCCCCACCAAACCTGTGTGCAGGCACCGCTCAGAAACGAGGGAAATCCCTTCCCAAGGGAGTTTAAAAGCTTGGAGAGGTCTGCAGGAATGCCAGCACTCCTGAGAATCTTTGCAAAGCTTTAATGTTGAGAGGAAACAAATGAGAAAAAAAGATTTTCCTTCTTTTTCACTGCTTTGTTATCTGAACTTCGTGATGAACTCCTCGTCCTTGAAATGCCCCTGTCTGTGGCCAGTCCTGTGTGCAGGAATTGCTCTCCCTCTCCCTTTTTCCCTGTCTGTGGCACAAATATTACACATTCAGCTGTGGCTGCTCTCTCAGTGCTGTGTTTTAGTTGCAGTTAAACATTTTTATTCCTTAAAAAAATGACCCTCCTAAAGTTTTCTCTTCAAGTTGGCTCCAGAAGGCTTCAACTCTAGGCACGACTTCAATTAGGACTAAAATATTGAAGTTAAATATTTAATATCAACTAAAATAGTTAAGTTAAATCACTCATGTTTTCATCTAAATCTGAAATCTTCAATTCCACCATTATTCCTTTTGACTCATTAAATTCTCTGTGTAAATCTGCTCTTTGAGCCAGCTGGTGACTCAGGCCACAAGCCTTGACCTTCTGCTCTTGTTGCTGAATGTAGAGAATTTATTTTGTATTATCCACAGTTTGAACATGAATATTCTCAACAGCTTTTAATTATCCCTACGTGTTTCCATCTGGAATTTATCCACGTGGCCTGGCAGAGGTTTGAGGTGTTTGGTGGCTGTGGCTGGCGATGTGGCCTCCAGAAATCAGTGGTTTGCTAATATTTGTTAAAATAAATGTTGAATTTTTCAATGGAAACACGGGTATCCCAGTGAGCTGAGCCCAGCAGGGTCCTGGAGCCAGGAATTCATCCCCAGGAGATTTCATCTCCTGTGTTCGTGGAGATGGGGGAACTTTTTCAGATTTTAATTTCCCTGACACAGACACAACTATGCCAGCAGCTAAAGAAAAGAAAAGGGATGTTCTTGTTGTCCCCAGACACCAGGAGGGGTTTTAGCTCTCATCAGGGTGCTGCAGGTACATTTCCTTCTCCTTGGCTTCCTGCACCAGGATAAAGCACACGGGAAGTGCAGGCGAAGTGTGAATGGTTTTGTGAACAATACTGGCCTGATTTCAGTTGTAACCCGTTAAATAAAACATAATTAAGCTCCATTTGCTTTGCAGATAATTAGCAGACAGACTCAAGCCTGCAGTTAAAGTGCACTTTGAAATTGCAGGTGTGTTGTGATGTAGCTAAAGCTGAAGGCAGTTTCTGATCCCAGGTAATTGAATTTCAGGTGCAGTGCTCACTTTTCAGCCTCAGATAAACCAGTTTCTGATCTCTTTTGGCTTTCCCTGCAATTAATTTTCACATGTCTCTTCAGAAACTGTTTCTAAATAATGAAAGGGAGCATCTGGAATGAGGAGCTGAATGAGGAGCTGCCTTTCAAATCCACTGTGCCATCCTTCACCTCCATTCACAATGAGCACACAATGTCTTGATTAATCATCAATTAAAACAAACCTCTTCATCATTCTAATTCTCTTTTAAAGATGTGAGTTTTGGCCAAAGAGGAGTCTGGGATTATTTAGGGAGTTGTGCTGCCTTTCCGTGAGAAACAGTGAGGAATATCAAAATCAGCAAGTCAGGTCTCTGTAGTTGCTGTTCTTGGTGTCTTTGCACTGAGAAAATCCCACATTTCCTCCGCCTCATCCCTTCCCAGAGTCCTGGGCTGCTCCAGGCAGATTCCAGGAGTCTGCTCATTCCAAACCTCCTGCCCCTCCAGATTATAATTTAATGTTCTTGTGTTCTCAGCCTGAATTTTTGGTGATTTTTCTCTTGACAGTTGTTTTAATGGTTTGTACCAGGTATTTCCTCCTCACCACAGTTCTCTGCATCCTTCCCCAGTTAATCCTGAGGAATAAATCCTGAGGAATAAACCCTGCTCAACACAATTGCATTTATGTCTTCCCTTTCTCCTTGCAACTTTCTTCCTGTTAGTGACGTTTGTGTTCTTCAGCTTGTAAGGACAAGGTCCTCTTAAAGAGAGTGGAATTAAATGGAGTGTGATTTGGGGTTTTACAGCGTATTTCACATCTTCATGGCAGATTCACAAATGCCAGAGCAGTTCTTTCAAAAGTGCATTGGTTTTTGTTGGAATAGCTGGGCTGAGGGGTGAAAAGAAAAGAAAAATTCTATAAAATAGGGAGCTTTGTGCAGCTGAAGTTCACCGTCTTGTCAAAAATGGAGCTGCTGGGTCTTCCTCTCCTCCAGCCAGTTTAGGGGGGCAGGTTAAGCTTGAAACTCCTGGAAGTTTCACGGCACAATGTTGGGATTCCAGGTCCAAGATAAAGAGAGCAAAGAACCCCCCAAGAGCCCCCTGCCTGGCCCTGGGAACAGCCCGGAATCACCCCTGGAAGGTCCTGGCAGGGAGGAGCAAGCCCAGAGCTCAGAGGTACAGGCAGCCCTGGGCTGCCCAGGGGGAGAACGTCACCCCTGCACCCCCTGCACTGCCCACGGCAAGGGGGTCCCACCAGTTTGTCCCCCCGCACTGGGAAAGGGCTCTGGGAGGCACTGGGAGCACTGGGCACCTGTGGAGCACCCAAATCTCTGCATGGGGAAGGGAGGGCTGGCCTGGGTCACTCCCATTCCATGGGAATCCCCATGGAACTGCCAAACATCAGCCCTGAGGGCGCTGCCTGAGCTGAGGATGACTCTTGTGGGAAGGTCCTGCCTCCAGCTGAACATCAAACACAGAGGGTGGGAAATGGCCCTGGTGTAAACAGAATTAAATTCTCCAAGGATAAGTCACGTGGCAAATGCTGCTGCAAATCTCTGTCACTGCAAAAAGTAGTTCATGGCAGTAAACCTCTGAAAGTTCCCTCCCTGTAAGTAAAAAACAAGAAAACCTTTAAAACACGGTAGCATTATACATTCCAGCAATGCAGATTTGGTGTGGGTACTCCAGTTTAAATTGGTTCTCTGATTATTGAGTCTATCCCTGTTGCCTCCCCTGTCCAAAGTCACTGGAGAACCTTTACAACCTGTCAGGGGACAGAGATCCTCCTGTCACCCAGCCCTGTCTCCCCAGGACAGCCACCCTCCCCATCCCTGAGCTTTCTGCAGGGGTCAGAAAGGCCCCAAAATTCCCCTTGGTGCCTTCATTCCCTCCTAGACACCCCGGGGGCCCAAATGTCCCCATTTAAAATTTCTCTTTCTAAGGATGAGTCCCACTCTCCTCCCCCAGTTTAGCTGGGGTTATTTTCAGCACACGTCCTGCTGCGGGGCCTGTGTGAAGGTCAGGTGTGCTGAACTCTCAGGCAGAAGTTTATTAAACCCAAATCATTTTAATTTAGCCACAAACTCCTCAGAGACAAAGCCATTTTAATTAAGTACAGCTCCAGGGACAGCTGAATCTGGGGAAGGCCTCACCAGAAATAACCGAGCGAGGAATCCTCCCTCCTGAAATACCAATTGTTTACACTCAATTTGTGTTTATTTCTTTCCACTGGCAGCAGTTTGGGTGACCTTGACTTCATCAAAAATGTTTACACGGCCTTGATGTGTCTTGCGAGTTCCATCTGGTGTGTCCACGTTTCCAGAACGAGCACATCACCCTGATTTTGAGGAGGATTCGTGCAGGATTAATTAGAACTTTCTGCTGACGAATCAGACCCTTCTGCACTGCCCGCACGGCGGCCTTGGGGTGTCTGAATGCTCACGAGGGGAGGGCTGTGAACTGTTTGTGTGCTGCACTTTGAGGTTCCCTGTGCTCACTCTGCCTTGTTGTGTCCCTCAGGATGCCTTTGGACATCCTGGCTCTGAGATGAGGATAGGGGAGCTCCGTCCCTCCATGCCCGAGACGCCGCTCTACCCCCCCAAACTCATCCTGCTGGGTAAAGACAAGAAAGGTACTGACGGATTTGCAGCCTTTGAGATGAAACCTGTGCTGGGGATGTTCCACCTCTGCTTGTAAACCGTAGCCCGCGGACATTTGTGCACGTATCAGTCCAACCCAACGACAGTTTTAATGAAAAAATGTGTTTTGCTGGTGTTTGCTTCCCAAGTGCCGCCCCCTGAAAGCGTTTGCTGTGTTTTGTTTCAGAGTCGACAGATGAGTCTGAAGCAGATAAGATCCATTGTCTGAATAACAGCGTTTCCTCAGGCACTTACTCAGACTATTCCCCTTCCCAGGCTTCCTCAGGGTCCTCCAACGCGCACGTAAAAATGGGCTCCCTGCAGACCACGGCTAAAGAAGCAGTGAATAACTCTTTGTGGGGGAACAGGTGTGACATCTTTCCTGACACAGCTTCTGCTTCCCTTCTGTCCCGTCTGGGCCCTCAGAGCGACCCTGGCAGGGCGTTTGGGTTAAAAAAAATCCACCCTTTTTTATCCCGTGTTGGCTGTGCAGAGCTGGCCAGCCTCCGTGTTCTAAAATCCCACAGAGTTCAGCTCTGTGCCATCCCCAGGCGTTAAAGCTCCTGGAGGTGGAGCTGCAGCTGGTGCTGTTGGTGTCCCATCACTGCTGTCCCAGCTCCCTCTGCCCTGGACCTCCAAAGGGGTTCTTGGAAAGCCATAACCTGCCCTGGGAACATTCCAGGACCAGCCTGTCCTGCCTGTGCCTGCCCCAAATCCCCTCAGGTGTTCCATCCGCAGCTCTGCCCCAGTTAAAGGCTGGATGGGAACGGGCAGAAACCTCCTCTGGCGTCTCTGGTTAAGAAGTGGGGGGAACCCTTCTGTGGCACTCATCCATTATTTTTACAGCAGGAAAATCTGTTCAGCGGGATTGCTGGGAACACAGCAAGGAGCCAGCCAGGCCTTTGAGTGACTTCTTAGCTTCTCCGTGTGTGTCCTGACAGAGTCTGTGCTCCAGGGCAGGAACCTGCTGCCACCATTCCCGTGCCAGTGGCACGACATCCACGGGGTTCCCAACAGCCTGAGAGTAGCTCAGCTGGTGCTAAAACCACCCAGGGGGGCAGGTTTGATTCCTGGCCTCAGTGATCCCTTGTGGGGCCCTTCCAGCTGGGAATATTCCATGATAAGGATCCCTGAAGCCTCCCGAAGCCAGGGCGTAGGCGGGAGAAGGCCGAACCGCCCTCCGAGGACGGCGGGCGCTGACGTGCTGGCGCAGAGGACATTTTATCTTGTTCCCTTCTCTTGTCTTTGCAGGCTGGCGCAGTCGTTCCCACAGCCCCTGGAGACCAAGCCATTGCTGAGCCAGCGGGAAGCGGCTCCGGCCGGGAACGTCCCGGCGCGCCCGGAGCGGCGCCCGCTGAGCGACGCCTTCGCCGACAGCTGGAACGACGGCTCCCACTACGACAACACGGGGTTCGTGGCCGAGGAGAGCGCGGCGGAGAGCGCCGGCACCAACCCCCTGCTGAGCACCAAATCCAGGAGCTCCTCGGCGCACGGGCGCCGGCCGCTGATCCGGCAGGACAGGATCGTGGGGATCCCCCTGGAGCTGGAGCAGCCCGCGCTCAGAAACGCACACGACTCCGAAGTGCCTCCTCCCAACCCTTGGCAAAATTGGACCAGAACCCCCAGTCCTTTTGAAGACAGGACAGCTTTTCCCTCCAAACTGGAAAGCACCCCCAACACCAGCCCTTTGCCCGAGCGGAAAGATCACGTCAAGGAGTCTCCCGAGATGACGAGCACTTTCACTCCAGGAATTCCGTGGGAATACCATGACTCCAATGCCAACAGGAGCCTCACAAACGTCTTTTCCCATATGCACTGTCGCCCGGACCCTCCCAAAAACGTCATCTCCATCAGCAAGAGCACGGAGCGGCTCTCCCCCATGATGAGGGATTTAAAAACGAACAAGTTTAAGAAGTCTCAGAGCATCGACGAGATCGACATCGGTGCGTACAAGGTGTACAACATCCCCCTGGAAAACTATGCATCCGGGAACGACACCGTGGGCCCCCACGAGAGGGTGGACAAGCTGCTGGGCCCCGAGCACGGCGTGCTGAGCATGTCCCGCAGCCAGTCCGTGCCCATGCTGGACGACGAGCTGCTCACCTACGGCAGCGTCAAGGTGCAGCCGCAGCACAAGGCGTCGGTCACCAAGAAGGTTTATCAGTTCGACCAAAGCTTCAACCCCCAGGGCGCCGTGGAGCTGCCGGCCGACAAGCGGCTCCTGCCGCCCTTCCAGCTCAACGCCGAGTACCTGCCCCAGCCGGCCAAGAGCCTGCCGCAGGAGCTGGTGAGCCCGCGGGGCTACCGCGGCTACGCGCCCGTGGAGCCCATGTTCTCCTTCTCGCAGCCCTCGGTGGGCGAGGAGCCGGCGGCCGCCCCGTTCCCCGGCCCGGCCGCGCGGCCCGGCTTCCTGCGCCGGGCGGATTCGCTGGTCAGCTCGGCGGAGATGTCCGTGTTCCGCAGGGTGGGCGAGCCCCAGGAGCTGCCCCCGGCGGACAGGTACGGCCGGGCCCCGTTCCGCGGCGCCCCGGAGCGCCAGGGCAGCATGGCCGTGCCCGAGGCCCAGTTCCTCAAGCGCAACGGGCGCTACGAAGACGAGCACCCTTCCTACCAGGAAGTGAAAGCCCAGACTGGGAGCTTCCCAGTTAAAAACCTCACGCAAAGGAGGCCCCTGTCGGCACGAAGCTACAGCACAGAGAGCTACGGCACGGCCCAAACGCGGCCGGTCTCAGCGAGGCCCACCATGGCAGCTCTGCTGGAAAAGATTCCGTCAGACTATAACTTGGGTAACTATGGCGACAAGCCTTCCGATAGCAGTGATATAAAGCCGAGGCCTCCCCCTGGGAAGGGAAATGAGAGCTGTGCTAAAATGCCCGCTGACTGGAGACAACAGCTACTTAGACATATAGAAGCTAGAAGGTTAGACAGGGTATGTTTGGCATTTCTCTGCAATTAATGCCTTTAGTTGTGTGTTTCGCTCTGTCAAACGATTTGCACGTGCAGCGGTGACCACCAGAATTCCCAGGGATGAAATTCCCGCCGTGGTGTCGGAGGGACCGGCCCGCCGAGGGCCCTGGGGGTGCTCGGCCGGAGTGAGGGATCCCAGAAAACCCAGAGGCTCCTCGCTGGTGATGCCCCTTGGGACAGTCACCGGGGTGGTGGCTCCGGGTCCTGGGTAAATCCAGAGCCTCCACCCCAGTGAATTCCTTGGGGCAGTCACTGGGGTGGTGATTCCGAAACCTGGGTGAATCCAGAGGCTCTGCCCCAGTGAGGCTCCACTGGGATGGAGACTCTGGATCCGGGTAAATCCAGAGGCTCTGCCCCAGTGCCTGTCACTGGGGCAGTGACTCCTGCAGCTCTGCCCAAAATTAGGAAGAACCCCGAGGTTCTCCCCTGCTCGTGGGAGCGCTGCTGGAGCCACCAGGTCAGTAACGACCGAGAGCTTGGAGAGGTGCTGGGCTTGTCTTGGCAGTAAAAGGGAATAAAGGAAAAAGAGAATGAGTAATGAAATGTATTTTAGCTCTGGTGTGACTGTTAGTGCAGGGGGTTTAAAAGTGTCTATAACTGAGAAATATCCCTGGGTAACCACTGCCACTGTTCTAATGGGAATGTGATCATTACTCCTTTTAGCTGTAGGAAGTTATGCTGATTTGCCTTCTATCCAAAGGGTACTTTAGTGCATGATTCAGTCATTACCGATTTAATGACCTAATCCACGAATCCGATTTACTCCGTGATCTGAAGTGGTTGTGACAAATTCCTGTGGTGAAAATGCATAAGAAGCCGTTGCCAAATGTGTCCGTATAGTGCTTTATGCCAGAGCCGCCTGAGTTTGGTGTTAATATTCTCCTTACCTTCCAGCTGCTCAGATGTGATGATATTAAATTATCCTTAGGGATCAAATGGGGAAACTTTAAAAAGGGGCTCCAAGGCTGAAGCCCTCCCTCAGCTCTTTTCCCTGTAAACCCACTGGAAATGGGGTTCCCTGTAAACCCACTGGAAATTGCCTCCTAGCCAGGGAAAGCAGTGCACCCCGAGCAGGGCCCTTCCTGATGGAAATGAACCCTTGCCAGACACTGTTGGTTTAAGGAACACCTTTGCTCTTAGTTTACAACATGTACAAAGGGGGCTTTTTAACCCCGGAGAGCTGGCACCGGTGGCTGTCCTTGCTCCCTGCCAGGTGGTTCCTGCTGGGTGCAGAGCTCCAAGGAGCTGGGCTGGGCTGCCTGCTGGAGGCTGTGCTGGTGGGAGCACCTGGGAGCAGCCCCTGTCCCTCGGGTGGGCACAGCAGCCATGTCCCCCAGGTGGGCATAGCACATGTGTCCCTTGGGTGGGCACAGCAGCCGTGTCCCTTGGGTGGGCACAGCAGCCGTGTCCCCCGGGTGGGCACAGCAGCCGTGTCCCTTGGGTGGGCACAGCAGCCGTGTCCCCGGGTGGGCACAGCAGCCGTGTCCCCGGGTGGGCACAGCAGCCGTGTCCCTGCCCTGCCCGGGTGGGCACAGCAGCCGTGTCCCCCGGGTGGGCATAGCAGCCGTGTCCCTTGGGTGGGCACAGCAGCCGTGTCCCTGTCCTGCCCAGCTCGTCCCACGTATCCAGACAGGTTTTCAGGGAGCAGCACCTCTCCAGGGGCTGCCCCTCTGCACCAGGCGCGCCTCTGGCTGCCCCCTCCACCCCAAATTTCACAGCCTCTGGCTGCCCAGCCCACCCCAAATTTCACAGCCTCTGGCTGCCCAGCCCACCCCAAATTTCACAGCCTCTGGCTGCCCAGCCCACCCCAAATTTTCCCGTTTTTCGCTCAAAGCGAGGCCCGTGCCAGCCCCACCGCCCCTCCTGTGCTGTCAGCGTGGACGTCCTTCCCCCGGTGCCCGTCCTTCCCCCGGTGCCCGTTCTCTGTACGAGGAGCAGTGTCCTCGCTGTGTGTGACCAGTGCATGCCCGGAGGAGCTCTCGGTTCTCGGGACTGTTTGTTGGCTTAAACTAAAACTCTGTGAACTTAACCATGTATGTGTGAGACTTAATTCTGAGCATGTGTGTTCATACGTGTCCCGTGGTTGTTTCCTCTACTCAGAGCGCTGCTTACAAACACCACACAGTTAGCCTTGGCATGCTGCACTCTGGAGGGGTTTCAGCCATGCATGCCGGCCGAAGCATGACTTTAAACTTGCAGCCTAAATCTAAATTTGAAAACCAAATGCTTCAAGAGCTACCTCTACCGAAAGTAAGTATGGGCTAGCCAGCACTGCCGGCATTCCCGGTTAATTAACGATCCTTGCTTCCTCCCGGGTTAGCTTCTGCCTCTTCCTCGTGCTTCTACGGTGCCTGGTCCACAAAGCAGGGCTGGCAGGGATGCGGCTTTGCCCCCTTGGTGGCCTTGCTTTTTGGATCCCCGAGCTCCCTGGCTGTCCTTCCTGCCCTCCTGCTCTCCTCACACACGCCAGGCTCTGTCATTTGCTCAGTGGGGAGCACAGTTTGCTCTGGGGATGGTTGATCCCAGGAAAATGGGTGTGGAAGCATTAAACAGGCTCCAGGAGACAGAGATTTCAGTATTTGAGCAGTAATTTGGTGTGCTGTAATACCTGATGGGTTTGGAACACCTTACTACAGCCAAACCCATTTTAAACTTTGAGAAACGCCTGAAAAAGAGAATGCTTTCCTCATTTATTTACTGTTTATCTTATATTTATTACCAATATCTTGTTGACTCGTATGACATACAAAACTATGTATTCCCAAGGAATATCTGAAGGGAGAGGGGCACAGACAAGGCAGAGAGGGCTGCTCCTGCAGGATTCTCAGGGTCAGGGAGGGATGCTGAGACCTTTCTGTGCATCCCGAGGGACAGGCACGGCTCAGCCTCTCCCTGCCCTGGCACAGGAGTGAGGGGACAAAACCACAGCAGCTCTGGGGGTAACTGGAGGGCAGCAGAGCCCGGATCCCGGCGTTCCAATGGGATCATCTGTGCTGGGAATTGCCAGGCTGGCCCCCGGCACCGGCAGTTCCCAAAGGAGGGCTCCAAGAGCTCAGATCCAGGGGTTTGAGGAGAGCAGGACCCTTCAGCAGCAGCAGGGGCTGGCCCAGAGCTGGGCCCTGCTCCTCCTGCCCACCCCACGGGCGCTGCAGCCGGAATTCCGGGCAATCCAGGGCAGGATGGCAGCGCCAGGGAGCAGGGCCAGCCTCCCCCGTCCCTTCCCCTCCATCCTCTGTCGCCTCCATCCCACGTCCCCCAGGCCCTGCTCTGGTCTGTGCTGCTCTGTGTGGGCGGGAGGCTCCGGGGACCCCTGGATGTGTGTGCTGGGCAGGGACACCCCGGTGTTGTCTTGGCTTCCCAAGATCTTGTCTGTCTGCTCAGGTACTTGTCACGAGTCCCTGGAAAAATCCATTGGCACCAACCCCAAAGAGCGGTGCTGGTTCCCTCCCCACGTTAGGGATGAGCTGTTCTCTGGCACTCCCAGGGCTTGGGCTGTGGGGGAACATGGATATCGATGGTGGATGTCTGAGGAAATTCAGGAGTCTGCTCTGTGATATATTTTGGGGTGTGGTCTGATGTGGATTATTCTGCTTTTCTATTCCACCAGCATTCCATTGCTCCATATCCATAGAAACTGTGATGCTGAACTGCACTGAGGGGTTGTTCTCTTGCTGTACTGTTTGGGGAAATCACTGTTGGGAACGATGACTGCAGGGGGGATGACTGTTGGGAAAATACTGTGTATATTTTGTGTTGTTAAATTTTATTGCCTCACGCCTTCCACAGAGTTTGCATTTCCTAAAGAATCCAGGCCACAGCAGTTTAATCCTTGCCTCTTCTCCTCCCTCCTCCCCGTGGCCTGGATTCAAGAGAGTAATGAGTGAGCTCTGGTGGTCAGGAAATCAACTTGAACAATGAATTACATTGAAAACGTTCATGACACCAATCTACTCCCTGTAGAAAATGTGGGAAGCGCTGCTTTTCCTCTTTTCCCCAGATTTCCTGGAGGTGGAGCTGGGTTGCAGCCTGTCCCAGCTCAGACAATCACCAATATTGCAAAGGGAAAAAATCCCTTTTGCTGCAGCAAATGAAATCCCAGGATTTCCCTGTTTATGGAGGAAGCTGAGAGCACCCTCTGCGTTTTCCCTTTTCCCTCTGCAGGGCAGGCCCAGCACTCTCCAGAGGGATCCTTTCCCTTTCTGGCTCCCTGTGAAAAGTTTTAAAAGTTTGTGGCTTGGTGCAACCCATTCCCAGAATGGGAATTCCCACTTTCCTTGGGAATAAAGTGAGGAGGGGAGCAGAGGTTCCCTTGGAATGACCCAGAGGGGTCCATAAATTGATCCCCTGGGATGTGAGTGAATTCCCAGCTCTGCAAGGAGGTCCTGGGCTTTAAACGGTGGAAATGTTTTTCAAGTGGTTTTTAATAGAAGAAAAATCCCAAATTCCTTTTTTTTTTCTGGAAGATTTCATGAATGATGAAGGAATTATCATGGAAGTTTCCTTTCATTTTAAATAATCGGGGTTGGACTTTTGTCACTTCGCCTCAGAGATGTGATTTAAATCAGAATTTCTTTCTATTTACTTTCCAACTCCTGTTAAAAATAGTTTTAAATGGAAAAATTCCCAGCTTTCACATTTCGAAGCAAATTTGATTAATTCTTCATCCATCAGAAGCATATCCTGATTTTTTTTTCTTTTTAGTCAAAGCTGGAGACGAAATTCCTGGAATGGCAGAGGAAGAATAGATATTTTTTGTTCCTTTGCAGATTCCCATTAATCAATAAGAACTGCACTGTGCCAGGTGCTGTCAGTGGCAGGACAGTGCTGGAATTTTGGGAAATCTGACACCCAAAAGGTGTTAGGAACCCCCAGGGATGATCAGAGACAGATGATGGAAACTCAGGATGGGGCAGGAAAAGTCCAAACCCCCTCCAAAGTCCTGAAAACAGGAACAAAACAACCAGGGAGGGAAGAGACAAGGAAGAAACATGGAACAGGAGAGAAAAGGGAATTATGAGCACTGAGGAAACTCTCCCTGTGTGTTGTGACCATTCACAAACATTGAATTTCAGGTTCATTTTATACAAAAACGTCCCTGGCACAGCCCAGGAGGTTCTGGGAGCTGCCCTGGAGCCAGCACAGCCTCGGCACTGCCAGCAGGGGATGTTTTCTGCACGAAACAAAACCAGCTGGTTTTTCTGGGTGGCAAATCCCTCCTAACAAAGTTCCTGCTGCTGGAACGAGCAGTGAGGAAATCCCAACCCCAGAACCAACGCCAGGCTGGTTCAATATTGCGATTTTGCCAAAATCTGTCTCTCTGAAAGTAACGCGCCCCGTTCAGTGGGTGTTCTCTCTCACCATTCATTATTCTCACCATTTCTGTCCCCAAAACCTCCCGGGCTGCTGCTGGCAGAGCCCCCGCGCCGCGGGCACCGGGGCCCTGTGGCAGCAGTGCCGGCCGGGCTGTGTGAGCTGAGTGAGGCTGTGCCCGGTGCCTAAAGGCTGCCCTGCCTTTGTGACAGACCCCGTCGCAGCAGAGCGGCCTCCTGGACAACGGGCAGGACGAGGTGGCCGTGGGCAGCCCCTGGAACCCCTACCCGCTGGGCCGGCGGGACGTGCCCCCCGACACCGTCACCAAGAAGGTAAGGGGTGCCAGGCAGGGCCCGGCCCGCCCCGGGGCAGCACCGGGGGTGTGGGCAGCACTGGGGGTGTGGGCAGCACTGGGGGTGTGGGCAGCACCCAGGGGTGTGGGCAGCACCTGGGGTGTTCCGAGGCTCAAAGAGAGAACTGCTGTGAGTCGAGGGAGGCGTTTTCACGGTGCCCCTTTGAGCTCTGGCTCTGCTGTGGGCAGTGGGCACGGAGGGCTGGGCAGGGCTGCTCCTGTCCCGGTCCTGCAGGGTCTAATCCCAAGGTTTCATCCCAGTGATGTTGTTCAGTCCATGGAAAGCATGAGAGGTGGGATGGCTTCAGTCCTGTCCTGGTCCTGCAGTCTCATCCTGAGATTTAATCCCAATGAAGTGGTTCAGTCCATGAAAAGCACAAGGGGTGGGATGGCTGGGCTGCTCCTGCCCTTGTCCTGCAGAGTTTCATCCCAAGGTTTCATCCCAGTGAAGTTGTTCAGTCCATGAAAAGCACGAGAGGTGGGACAGCTCCAGCCCAGCCCTGCACAGGCACAGCCCTTTCCCTGATGAACTCCCTGGGAAAGGGTCTCATTTCTGGCGGTTCTGTGGTGGTGGATACCAAATCCCAGTGCTTGGAGCTCCTGCTGCCCCTCCCAGCTCCAGCTCTGCCCGTGGGCTCAGGAGCTGCTGGGCTGGGCCGGGCTGAGCTGGGCCGAGCTGGGCCGGGCCGGGCCGGGCTGCTCTGCCCATAAAGCTGGAGAATGCAGAATCCTCCCAAGCTGTGCCTCCCGAGGAGCCGCAGGGATGAGCCAGGATAAGCGCAGGGATCGCTGGCAGGAGATCCACCCGATCCCCCCTGCCCGAGCCCCGGCAGCGAGTGACCCCAGGTGTGCACACCGGTCCCCGCTGTGTGCAGCCATCCCAGGGAGCTCCTGCTGCTCCAAGCTTTTATCCAAGGGAGCCGCAGAGGCAGCAGCCCTCGGCTTCACAGGAAACGCTGCCAGAGATCCCTGAGCAGGAGAATTGCTGGAGGGTGGGAAGGAAAAGCCATCGCTCCCGGAGATGCCTCCAGGCACAGGAGGGGGAGGGAGGGAAGCTGAGGAAGGGGAGGGATGGCGCTGGCCCTGACAGGCGGGTTTGTTGTCCTCTGTAGCGGTACACAGCTGGTTTACACAGACACAGTGAGTCTGATCGTAACAGACCCAATTCGGCTGGCCTGGCTTCTTCTAGAAGCCCCCAGGGGAGCAGAGACCTCAGGATCCCCACCTGAGCCCTGGGTGCAGACACGGCCAGAGATCTGGGCATGCAGAGATTCCCGAGCAATCGGCTCCCCGAGCCCGGGAAATTCAAACTGGCTACGAAAAGGAGCTGGGAACAATGAAGTGGTCACTGGCTGCTGGCCAGGACTCAGCAGAGCTCTGTGCGGTGCGTCCGTCTCCAGCCCGCGGAGCTCCTGTCCCCTGCTCTGCGGGAACGGGGATGGGAATTGCCGGGATCCCGTTTTTCCCGGCTCCGGGGGCCGGGCAGGGCGGGCTGGGCCGGGCAGGGCGGGCAGGGCCGTGCCCTCACACAGGTTGCCCACAGGCAGGCAGCCACATCCAGACGCTGATGGGGTCGCAGAGCCTGCAGCACCGCAGCCGGGAGCAGCAGTACGAGGGCGGCATGAACAAAGTCACCATCCAGCAGTACCAGCCGCCCCTGCCCATCCAGATCCCGTCCTCGCAGGGCTCCCGGGCCCCCCAGCCCCAGCGGTGCCTCATCCAGACCAAGGGCCAGCGCAGCACCGACGCCTACCAGGAGCAGGTGAGGCTCGGGGGCACCGCGGCTCCGGGCACCGCCGGCTCCGCCAAAGGGTCCGGGAGAGCGGACCTCGGGCAGGAGGGGCGGCTGAGCTGGGCAGCCCGGGGAGATGGGGCTGGGGGAGCTGTGGCTGGACTGGGGGAGCTGTGGCTGGACTGGGGGAGCTCTGGTTGGACTGGGAGAGCTCTGGTTGGACTGGGAGAGCTCTGGTTGGACTGGGGGAGCTGTGGCTGGACTGGGGGAGCTGTGGCTGGACTGGGGGAGCTGTGGCTGGACTGGGGGAGCTCTGGTTGGACTGGGAGAGCTCTGGCTGAGATGGAGGAGCTGTGGCTAGACTGGGAGAGCTGTGGCTGTAATGGGGAAGTTCTGGTTGGACTGGGGAAGCTCTGCTTGGACTGGGAGAGCTCTGGCTGGACTGGGAGAGCTCTGGCTGGACTGGGGGAGCTCTGGCTGGACTGGGGGAGCCCTGGTTGGACTGGGGACAGGCTGGGTCTGTCCCTTCCCCAGCAGCAGCCGCCAATACCCGTGTTCTCCCAGACTGACCCAGTGACACGTTTGGAACTGAGGTCCCTGAGCAGAGCTGGCATTCCCGGGTCAGACTGGGATGATGGAATTGGATCAGCCCTGCAGGGAGCCTCGATGGCCTCTGGACAGCAGAGATCCCCTGGAGGGAGGATGGGTCCTGGAAGGGATAAAGAACCCTGCCCCAGCTGGGTTTAACAGCTGCCCATGGACAGCAGAGATCCCCTGGGGGGAGGATGGGTCCTGGAAGGGATAAAGAACTCTGCCCCACCCTTTTTTTACAGCTGGGGATAGAATACAAACTTTTGGTTGCATCCTGCATCGCAGCCTAAGACAGGAGTGCTCAGTGCAGGCTGTCAGATCCCGGCAGTGCTCCAGAGATCCCAGAGTATTTTATCCATTTTATCCTTGGCTTTGTCCCAGGGGTGCTGCACGTCTGGCTCCTTGTGGGAAAATAAAATTGCACCAGGCAGAGCCTCACTGATGGGTTTGCCCCAATGTTTGAGTGAAAAACTTGGCCAGGGTGAACTTCTCTTTCACAATTCTAAAGGGTTTTTTCCTCCTTGAAAAAAGCATTAAAATCCATGCAGGAATCTGTGAACCACAGGGAATGTTGTGGTGTTGCTGCAGTGTGGGGAATCCTGCCAGTTCTTGCAGTTTATTGCAATATTCCAGTGGCTTTTCCCGTTTTGTGGAGTGCAGGGGCTCAGCTCTCCCAGGGAAATGGATGGGAGGGAAGGGGCTGGGGCAGGGTTCAGTGCTGACTCCCTGCTTTTCCTACCCAGTTCTGTGTGAGGATAGAGAAGAATCCTGGCCTTGGGTTCAGCATCAGTGGTGGAATAAGTGGACAAGGAAATCCATTCAAACCTTCTGATAAGGTAAGTGTGAAACTCCTCCCTCCCTGCTCCTTGTTTGAGAGGTCCCAGAGTGGAGGCAGAGAACATGAGGGGGATGTTTGTGCCCCTCTCTTGGTGGAACTGAAAGATTTTTTCCCCATACTTGGCTTAGTTTTAGGGTGGTTTTTTTGTTGTTTCTTTGTTTTAGCAGAGTGTTGTTTGCCTTTTTTTCCCCCAGTTAAAGATGATGAGGGAATCAAGCATCAATCCCATCAGTGTCTGGCCCATATCCCTGGATAAGATTTTTTTTTGGCTGTTTTTTGGAGAATTGTCTCTCTTACTTTTTAAGAGTCACCTTAGACCCCAATTAAACTTCTACTAAATTAATTAGCAGGAACCCTAAGGTGCAGAATCATCCCTGGAGGCTGAAATTCCAGGGTTTGTAGCTGCTGTGTCAAATAAACCGAGCCTGGAAATCCCTGGATCCTTACAGACCCATGGCAGCAGTTCTCTCCTGTTCTGGGTGGTCAGGGACATGCAGGATTCATTTAGGGAATTGCACATTTAAAATAAATCTATTTGCAACAGAAAGAGGCCTCAAAAACTCCAGCCTGTGGTGAGTCCCAGCTCCCAGAGCTGTAGGATTGGGAAGTGGACTCCTACCCGTGGATTTGTGTTTGGTGCCTGGAACTGAGTGGAGTTTGTTGGAAAAGGAGGCCTTGAACACATTCCTGGGGTTGGTGTTCTTGGATAACACCGGGTTCATGTTGCAGGGCCAGAGAGAACTTCCATAACCACGGAGAACGTTTGGCAAATCCTGAAATTAAAGCTGTGTTTCCTAGAGGAAGCAAAGATGGCTGTGCAGATTATGATACTCATTATTCTAATAATTACCACTTGCTCCATTTTAATTACCCTCCTGATAACCTGTCACTCTTGCCCTGTTACGCTGGACTTTCTTTGTGATGTGGGATTTTAGTTTAAAATGCCCCACAATTACTGAAAAGTGCTGCAGGTCCCAGAGAGCTGCCCCACCCCCAAAGGGGTGTTTGACAGCAGAATAAAACTGAATAATCCAGTCTGGTGCCACCCCATCCCCGGGGTACCCAGAGCCCCCAGGCCCCAGCTAGGGAGCCCCGTGGTTTTTGGGATGTAGTTCTTGGAGAAAGCATCCTAACCTGTGTTACTTCTGACTTATAGGGTATCTTTGTTACTAGGGTTCAGCCTGACGGCCCCGCCTCCAGCCTGCTCCAGCCCGGAGACAAAATCCTGCAGGTAGGGCTGCCCTGGGCTCACCTGGAAAGGCACTGGGGGGGTTTGCAGCACCACTGGAGCACCAGTTGTGTTGCAGGGGCTTCAATATTGATTTACAGCTGGAACCCACAGCAGTTTTTGCCCTGCTGGGCTCCTGGTTTGAATCCAAACTGGTGGGCAGGGATTGTCCCCTGTGCTGGGCACCTCCAGCCCTGTGGGCACTTCTGGGCACCCCCAGACCAGAGCCTGAGGGGCTGGAGAGTGTCCAGGGAAGGGAACAGAGCTGGGAAGGGAATGGAGAATCCCTGAGGGAGCTGGGAAGGGGCTGGAGAATCCCTGAGGGAGCTGGGAAGGGAATGAAGAATCCCTGAGGGAGCTGGGAAGGGGCTGGAGAACCCCTGAGGGAGCTGGGAAGGGAATGAAGAATCCCTGAGGGAGCTGGGAAGGGGCTGGAGAATCCCTGAGGGAGCTGGGAAGGGGCTGAGCCTGGAGAAAAGGAGGCTCAGGGGGGACCTTGTGGCTCTGCACAGCTCCTGACAGGAGGGGACAGCCGGGGGGATTTGGGATCTGCTCCAGGAACAGGGACAGGAGGAGAGGGAACGGCCTCAGGCTGGGCCAGGGGAGGTTTGGGTGGAGGAATTTCCCCATGGAAAAACCCTGTGGCTCTTTGGGTATCAGGCTGCTCCTGCTTTTCCTGCTGAGGTCCGACAGTGCCCTCCCAGTCATTCCCAGAGAATCACAGAACCACAGGGTTGGAAGGGACCTCCAAGGTCATCGAGCCCAACCCCGGCACCGAGTGCCACATCCAGTCTTGTTTTAATCCAATATCCAGCCTGCATTTCCCTTGGTGCAGCCCTGGGCTGTGTCAGGGCCCTGATCAGCCCCAGCCACTCCTCCTTTGCCCCCCTCATTCCAGATCCTCCTCTCTGGAGCCTGTCCCTGTCTGTGCCACTTGTTTTCCATCTCCCAGCCCAGCCTGGGCCCTCTGTCCCCACATCTGCCCCGTGAGCTCCCTCGGGATCTTCCAAACACCCTTGAGATCCCTCCCAGCCCACAGTGCAGAATTCCAGGGTTCCATTAATGCCTTTATTTCCAGGGTTCCATTAATGCCTGATTTTTGGCACAGCTGTCGATGTATTTGGAATTTTCCCTGCCTGGAGTTTGAACTCCTCTTTTCCAGAGGAAAGATGTTTTATTTTATTAAGGCTTTAAGCGGGTCCTGGTCAGACCCCAAAGCCATAGCAATGGCTGGAAATTCCCAATTTCAGTGGGAATGAAATCATTCCTTGGAGCCCCCAGCCCAGCCCTGAGGCCCACAGAGGACAAGAGAAATGTGTGTTTGTGTTATTGAGAAATCCTCATATGCTCATTATTTATTTCAGCCTTGCTTTTAATTGCCAAATATCCCTTTTTTTCCCCCAAAAGCAGCCACTAAAGCCTCTTCCCTTGTGCTTTCCCTGCTGCAGGCCAATGGACACAGCTTTGTCCACCTGGAACACGAGAAGGCTGTGCTCCTACTGAAGAGTTTCCAGAACACAGTAGACTTAGTTATCCAACGTGAGCTTACTGTCTAAATATTTTTTTATAAATAGTAAATATGTCTAGCCAGATCTAATGTTCAAACAGATTTATACATAGGAAACCAATTTTTTGCCAATTGCTGGACCAATGGCAAACAGTAGTGCCAAATGTATAATACTCTATGTTAGTACCAATCATCGGGAGAAAATATAAGAATTAACTCTATAAATATATTGTTCATGTGGCTCCGTATTAGTTTTACTTGTCAGCCTCTGGCTGTGCATTGGTGCGTTTTTTTAACCAAGTTCCTTCTTAAAAGTCAATTTCATATGATTTCAAAACACAGAAGCACATACAAATCCTTTAGGAATTCTGCTGTCCATCAGAAACACTGCCTCAAAGTTGTATATGCCTTTATAAAGATGAAATATATTAACCTGTACTTCCCATGAAATATTTCTATCATGTCGCATACGAAAGTATAGAGAAGAAAATATTTTCATAAACACCTCAAAGAAAGTATATATTAAATTAAATTTAATAATGTTCATTTATTTTCAATGCAAAGATATTCTATGCCTTATGAAAATACCTGTACATATGCCGTGTGTATAGCTGGCTCCGTAGGGATCAGGAACAATTCACTAAACAGGGTGAGAGACTTCTCCAACTGTAACTCTGGGACCTCGGGACAAGGAACCCACGTGGGAACGGGATAACCCCCTCTGGAACGGGATAACTCCCTCTGGAACGGGATAACCCCCTCTGGAACGGGATAATCTCCTCTGGAACGGGAGAACCCCCTCTGGAACGGGAGAACCCCCTCTGGAACGGGAGAACCCCCTCTGGAACGCGATAACTCCCTCTGGAACGGGATGACTCCCTCTGGAATGGGTGCACTCCCTCTGGAATGGGATAACCCCCTCTGGAATGGGTTAACTCCCTCTGGAATGGGATAACTCCCTCTGGAATGGGATAACCCCCTCTGGAATGGGTTAACTCCCTCTGGAATGGGATAACTCCCTCTGGAATGGGATAACCCCCTCTGGAACGGGATAACCCCCTCTGGAACGGGATAATTCCCTCTGGAACGGGATAACCCCCTCTAGAACGGGATAACCCCCTCTGGAATGGGATTACTCCCTCTGGAATGGGATAACCCCCTCTGGAACGGGATAATCTCCTCTGGAACGGGATAATCTCCTCTGGAACGGGATAAACCCCTCTGGAATGGGATAACCCCCTCTGGAACGGGATAACCCCCTCTGGAACGGGATGACTCCCTCTGGAGTGGGTGAACTCCCTCTGGAATGGGTCAGGTTGGACAGGGCTTGGAGCAGCCTGGGCTCGTGGAAGGTGTCCCTGCCCATGGCAGGGGTTAAGCAAGGTGAGCTTCAAGGTCCCTCCCAACCCAACCCATTCCATGGTTCTGTGATTCCAGCTTCTTCTGGAACGGGTTAACTCCCTCTGGAAAGGGTTAACTCCCTCTGGAACAGGTTAACTCCCTCTGGAATGAGTTAACTCCCTTTGGAAAGGGTTAACTCCCTCTGGAACAGGTTAACTCCCTCTGGAACGGGTTAACTCCCGCTGGAATGAGTTAACTCCCTCTGGAAAGGGTTAACTCCCTCTGGAACGGGTTAACTCCCTCTGGAATGAGTTAGCTTCCTCTGGAACGGGTTAACTCCCTTTGCTTTGGCTCTTCCCTCGATTCCATGTGCACACACTACAGGAGAACACCGAGGACAGGCAGGTTTGGCTCACGGATGGGAGGAAGGTTGTGATGGTGGCAGTAAAACTCCTTTTGTTGCTGCTAATTTTACTCTTTAATTTTCCATTTCAGACCCCCCATTGACATTGTTGTGTATTTCCCCCCTGCTCCGAGCCCTGCTCGGGATATTCCCGTGGGTGAGGCTCTCTGGGATCCCTGACGGGAGCCCTGGGAGGGGATGGGTGCAGGTGTCAGAGCTGACACTGCCCAGGGAGCTGCAGGAGGCCCTGGGCCAGCCTGGGAGGAGCATTCCCAGCACAGGGGCAGTGGGACAGCCCCTCATCCCCAATCCCGGGGCTGTTCCCAGTGGAGAGCCCCAAGCCCAGACTGTGCCCAGCTGCTGCTGCTGCTTCAGGGGTGCCGGGGTCCAGCCTGGTTGTCCCTGACAGCAAAATGGGAAACACGGGGAAAGCCCCCTGCAGGTGTTTTTGGGGATCCCAGTGCCCTGAGCGATGGCCAGGGGCTGAGGGACAGCTGGCTCTGGGGTCACCTGCACCATTCCCACCCCACGTCCCAGAGCCGAGGGTGCAGCCGCAGCCCACGGGCACGGCTGGGGATGTTCCACCTCTCCAGGAATTCCCAAACCTCCCCCTGGCTGTGGGGCCGGGGGAGCTGCAGACCCAGGGAAGCCTCCAGCACCCTCCACCCCTAACAATTCCCCATTTTCCCAGTGCCAGATGACAGTTCCTACCCAGGTGACGGCAAACCAGGAATGTTCTCAGCCAGTTGTTCCCAGCAGTGACCATTTACCATCCCCGAATCTGGTTTCATGTTTTCCTAGGTATTTTTTAACACACCCACGTCTGCATCTGTGTTTGGTGGCAGTGCCAGCCCTGGGAGGGGACAGGGGCTCCACACAGGGAACAGGCAGGACAAGGCTGAGGGTGAATGGGGCAGCTGAGAGCAGAGCCAAGGAAATCCAGGGAAAATCTGAGTGGGAAATGCCCAGGAGGTTGGTTTGCTGTTGGTAGTGAGCACTTGGAGTGTAAAGATGTCACTTGGTTAAAACCCTTTCCAGGGCCTAAAGGGGCTCCAGGAGAGCTGGGGAGGGACTGGGGATAAGGGATGGAGGGACAGGACACAGGGAATGGCTTTAAGATGAAAGTGGGGAGATTTAGGTGGATCCTGGGCAGGAATTCCTGGCTGGGAGGGTGGGCAGGCCCTGGCACAGGGTGCCCAGAGCAGCTGTGGCTGTCCCTGTCCCCTGGCAGTGCCCAAGGCCAGGCTGGAGCAGCCTGGGACAGGGAGAGGTGTCCCTGCCATGGCAGGGGTGGTACTGGAGGGGCTCTGGGGTCCCTCCCAGCCCCCTCTGGGGTGCTGTGACCCCTGTCTGCTGTAATTAGCACGGAATTACCTGATGCAATCAGAAATGCTCCTGTCCAGACGAGTGTACAGAGCGCTGGTGGGGAATGCAAGGACAGGGAATGCAAACCAGGGAAATGAGCCCCACACATGGATCAGCTGAGGGCAGGGCTCAGGGGAGAGGGCTCAGGGTGTTTATTCCCCCACGGATGAGGGATGGGGCTGGGGGCTCCGTGACCCCCCGGGCAGGCAGAGCCTGTCCCGCAGCCCCAGGGCTGGGGACAGGTCCCAGAATGGCACAGGGGGTGACAGAGCTGTGGGGCCACCACCCACGCTGGCAGGATTTGGACACAAACAAGGACAGCGAGTCCCACCTCAGCGTGAGGAAGGGCTGCTCTCCCTGGAGCTGCCCAGAGCGGCTGTGGGGTCCCCCAGCCCCACCCGGGCCCCTCCCCGTGTCCCTGCTCCAGGGGTTCCCCGGTGGTCCTGGGAGCTGCTGGGGTGTCCCAGCCGGACTTTCCAAAGGCCCTGGGGATGCTGTGTGCAGCCGGAGCTCCCTGCCCTGCCCGTCCCTCGCACCCCTCTGGCAGCCCCGAGCCGGGGCTGTCCCGGCGGGCAGGGCAGCCCAGCCCTGCCCACACAGCTTTGGGCAGGATCCGCACCCAGGATCCGCACCCAGGATCCGCACCCAGGATCCGCACCCAGGATCCGCGGGGAGCTGGCCCGGCCCCGGAGCCACGGGCGGGCACAGCCGTGGTGGCACCGGGGCCAGCCCGGGGGTGGCACCGGGGCCAGCCCGGCGGCGCCACCACCCCGTCCCCAAAGGCACCATTTGCAAATCGTGGAATTTCAAACCAAAAAAAACCCCAAAAAAGCTTTTTGCCAATCCTCTCCCTGGCCGATTCCAGCTGGTTTGGTGGAATTGACTGACTGGTGCCATGGCACGGGTCAGGATTCCCGGGGTTCCGGGCACTGGAGGTGGCACTGGGGCCTTTGTGTGTCCCCCCCCTCCCTCCCTCCCCCTCCCCGGGCAGGGCACTCGCTCATCACTTCGGTTTTCTACCTGTGAGTACTGTATCCAGTTCAGAACCAACAGCTTCCTTTAGTAAAGATTTTACCATTTTATAAAAGACATGTTTAATTATGATGGAGATGGCTGTATTGTAATTAATATTTTGAGATAATTGTGATTTTGAGCTTAAATTATATACAGAAATGGTCATTTTTGTATGTGTTCAAAGATTGCTATATTCCAGATGACTGTACTTTTCAGTTGAACTCCAGTATCCATGTAAATAAAGCTGAATGAGGAAATATTTACTACTTTATTAACATAGATTGTGAATGTACTTCATGTTTTTTGCAGTATAAAGACTTACTGAACTTGAAAGCTGCTTCATTTTATGTGCAAAAAGGTACTTCAAAAACTCTATTTTAAATCTATTGATTGAGTGCAATCAGCTCCTGTCCCCTGGCACACGCAGGTTGTCCCCTCCCCGTGCCCCGAGGGGTCGCTGCATTTTGCAGATGCTTCTGTGCAGAGGGAGCCCAGGGACTGAACCGATGCTGTGCAGTGCAGCAGAGCCATTTTCGGCTTTGCTGTACCCACCTTTTTCAGTATTTCCAAAAAAAAAAAGTGTTTTGAATAACATTAAAAAGTCTCTTTATTGTATAAATAATAAAAACGTCACCTTATTGTAAGGCCTTCGGGTGGTTTTTTGGTTTTTTCCAGGCAGAAAGGTTTCGGAGGGTGGGGAAGGGGGAGAGCTGCTGGGAATGAGCCTGGAAAATTGGGAAACTCCCAACTGGGAGTCCCCTGGTCCAGCTGCAGCCACTGGGAGACATCAAATATGGAAAGGGAGTGATGGAAATGGGGAAGAAAACTCAGGTTTGGCAGCTTTGGGGCAAACGTGTGGAAGGACAAATGTATGGAAGGAATGGATGAAAGAACAAATGTATGGAAGGATAAATGTATGGAAGGATAAATGCATGGAAGGATAAATGCATGGAAGAAGTGGATGAAAATACAAAATGTATAGAAGGATAAATGCATGGAAGGAATGGATGAAAGGACAAATGTATGGATGGATAAATGCATGGAAGGAATGGATGAAAGGACAAATGTATGGATGGATAAATGCATGGAAGGACAAAAGGGGGCAAGGGGTGAGGGCAGCAGCAGATCCATCACCCAAGGAGCTGCAGAAGTGCCCCGGAGCTCCGGGTGTCCCCTGCTGTCACTGCACACAGGCACTGCCTTCTATTTCCCACAGGACAGATCCCGCCCTTCCCATTCCCATTCCCAGTGCCCCAAACCCCTTTCCCAGGCAGGTCAGTGCCTCCCATTTCCCTGCAGCCAGGACCAGGCTCTGCTCCCCTCCCTGGGGAGGTGCAGAGCCACCCCTGAGCCCCCTGCTCCAGCTGGCAGGCAATGCCCACGCCTGGAGAGCTGAGGGTGAGCTCAGAGTGGTTTACGTTCATCTGGACACGTTCAAAACCTGGAACTTTCATTGTGGAACTGTATTAAATCTTGCTGTGCTGCAGAACCTCCAGGGCTGTGTCCATGAGAGACCCTGAGGGGCTGGAGCTGTCCAGGGCAGGGAATGGAGCTGGGAAGGGGCTGGAGAATCCCTGAGGGAGCTGGGGAGGGTCTGGAGCCCCAGGAGAGGCTGAGGGAGCTGGGAAGGGGCTGAGCCTGGAGAAAAGGAGGCTCAGGGGGGACCTTGTGGCTCTGCACAGCTCCTGACAGGAGGGGACAGCCAGGGGGATTTGGGATCTTATCCCAGGGAACAGGGACAGGAGGAGAGGGAACGGCCTCAGGCTGGGCCAGGGGAGGCTCAGGGTGGGCAGCAGCAGGAATTTCCCCATGGAAAGGGAGCTCAGGGACTGGAAAGTTTGGAGTGCCCACCCCCAGGGCAACCACAGGGCAGCACTCTCACCACTGAAGGTACCACCTGCAGGACACGTGGAAGGGTGCTTGAACTAGAGAAGCTCTCAGTGTTCCTGCCTACAAAGCTCAGTTACAGCTGGAAGGAGCCAGAGCAGACATCCAAGGAGAACTTTTATTGTCTCAGGGCAGCACCAGCCCCAGCCTCACCCAGGTGAGCCCTGCACTCACCTGGGCACCTCTCACACCTCACAGCTCCAGCATCGACCACTCACACAGGGGGCAGTGGGGACAGCAGTGACACGAGATAAAAAAGGGACACAAACCCCACAGTGCTCCCTTCTGCCTTTGGCCCCAACGCTTTGACAGTGACACCTCCCTCCAAACCCCAGCTGAGCTGCAGGGAGCACCGGGGCTGTGCTGAAGGCAGCTTTCCTCTTTATTATAAACTTTATAATAAACAGTGTAAACAGAGTGTGGGATGCAGAAATCCCTGCTGGAACATGCAGAGGGCAGGGAATGTTTCACACTGGGTGGAGCCCAGGGGTGCTGGTGGGACAGGGGGTACCTGGCTGCTCCCGTGGTGCTGGAATGTGGCTCTGCAGCTGTTCCAGCAGTGCAGCCGTGCCCTTGGACAGGCCAGGCCCAGGAGGGAAAGCCCAGGGTCAGGAGGGAGTGCCCAGGGTCAGGGCTGAGGTGGAAATGCCCAGGGCTGAGATGGGAATTCGGCTCCACAGGTATTTGAGCATGGCAGCTGTGCCCTTGGCCACCTCAGCTGGCTGAGGTGGGACTGCCCAGGGCTCAGCAGGGAATGCCCAGGGCTGAGGTGGGAATGCCCAGGGCACAGGAGGGGATGCCCAGGCTCAAGAGGGGATGCTCAGGGCTCAGGTGGGAGTGCCCAGGGCTGAGATGGAAATGCCCAGGCCCAGCAGGGGATGCCCAGGGCTCAGCAGAGGATGCCCAGGCCCAGCAGGGGATGCCCAGGCCCAGCAGGGGATGCCCAGGGCTCAGGAGGGGATGCCCAGGGCTCAGAAGGGGATGCCCAGGGCTCACGAGGGGATGCCCAGGCCCAGGAGGAGATGCCCAGGCCCAGGAGGAGATGCCCAGGGCTCAGGAGGGGATGCCCAGGCCCAGGAGGAGATGCCCAGGGCACACGAGGGAATGCCCAGGCCCAGGAGGAGATGCCCAGGGCTCAGGAGGGAATGCCCAGGCCTAGGAGGAGATGCCCAGGCCCAGCAGGGAATGCCCAGGCCCAGCAGGGGATGCCCAGGGCTCAGGAGGGGATGCCCAGGCCCAGGCCCAGCAGGGGATGCCCAGGGCTCAGGAGGGGATGCCCAGGGCTCAGGAGGGGATGCCCAGGCCCAGGAGGAGATGCCCAGGCCCAGGAGGAGATGCCCAGGGCTCAGAAGGGGATGCCCAGGCCCAGGCCCAGCAGGGGATGCCCAGGGCTCAGGAGGGGATGCCCAGGGCTCAGAAGGGGATGCCCAGGCCCAGCAGGAGATGCCCAGGCCCAGCAGGAGATGCCCAGGCCCAGCAGGGGATGCCTAGGCCCAGGCTCAGGCTCAGGAGGGGATGCGGCTCCGCAGGTACTCCAGCACGGCCGCGGTGCCCTTGGCCAGCACGGCGGCGCGGGGCGTGCGGAACGGGTTCCCCTCCAGCAGCAGGCTCCTGCAAACAGGGATCAGTTCAGGGGTAAAACCTCCCTGCACCCACACACTCACCCACGGCACTCAGCCTTCTGAGGCCTTTGAGATCCCTGGGTAATTCCTCTTCACTCCTGCTAAAGCAGTTTGGGTTTCTGCCTCCCTCGCTCTCAGCAGCTCTGGAGAGCTGAATTTTAATTTATGCTGATGAATCAGTGGGGGTGTGGCACACACCCCACTCCTTCAGCCTCTGCCAGGAGGAAATCTGTTCCTATATTCTGGAATATGGCTCAGGGCTGGAAGGGGGCAGTGGGCTCAGCTGGCCCAGCCTCCCTCCCTTTGTCACCATCAAAGCAGCGTGACTGGGAGCACAGGAAATGTCACCCCCAAGGCTCCACCACGAGCTCCACACAGCCCACAGACCCTCAGCATCAGCTATGAATGATGGAACAACTCCCACAGCTCCCTGCAGTACTGAGAAATCAGGGAAGAGACTATGAAGAACCTGCCCTGTTCCACAGACGGTCAGAGAGACCCTTCTGAGGCAAACCCAGCAGCTGCCAGGGGCTGCCTTTTCCTCTGGCAAACATTCCTGAAGAACTCAGGCAGGGAATGTGTGTGGAAGCAGCCCCTGACCCCACACACCTGAGGTTCTCACAGTTGCCCAGCTCTGGGGGCACCTGCAGGAGGTCGTTGTTCTGCAGGTCCAGAGTCCCCAGCTTGTCCAGCCCCTTCAGCTGCACGGGGTCGATGGAGCCCACCTGGTTGTTGCTGAGCAGGATGGTCTCCAGGGCTGGGAGGTGATACAGGACACTGGGAAACTCCTTAAACCTTCAGGAGGAGAGAGGAGGGATAGTCAGAAACGGGGCACTCAAGAGAGGAGCACTTCATGGGAGCTCCCAGCTTGCTGAAGTGGCTCCTTGTTCTCACATCACAGGAAAATTGTGTCAAATTCAGCCCAGCTCTTTTTATTATTATATTAAAAAAAAATCTAAAGAGTTGCTCACCTATTAAAAGCAAGATTTATTGTGTGCAGTCTCTTCAGTGCCTCCATTTCCTCAGGCAAGGCTGTCAGAACATTGTTTCTGTTATCAAAGACAAACAACAAGCACTAAATTTAGTCAGGGTTTGGCTGAGAATTCCCAGATCAGCTACACAGGCTGGGGCCAGCTCACAACCTCAGAACAGAGGCAAAAATATGCCAGGGATTCCCATTTCTGCCAGGAGGACACTCACAGCCTGTCCTCTAAAGATCCCCAAGTATTTCCAACTGCACAAAGCTGCCTGGAAATTTAGCTCCTTGTTTAAGAGGAAAGCTTATCAAAGTGCCCAGAGCCTGGAGCCAAAGTTAATCAGGTCACTCTAAAGCTCCCCAAAAATCAATGGATTGAGCTAATCCCGATCCAAACAATGCCAGGAGCATTTCTCAGGAATCAGAGGTGGCAAGATGATAACAAGGAAACATCTCTTGCCTCTCTTTCCAGCGGTGCAACAAAATCTGCACCTTCCCTGCCCTGACTCCCAGGATTTTTTGGTGTGGTTTTCCTGGGGGTGCTGCGAGTGTTTTGCAATAGCAACACCTCAGAACCCTCCCCTGACTGAGGCAGGATCTCTCCTCCAGCAAATCTCAGAACTGGTCCCTTTCTTTTTGTGTCTTCTTTAAGCATGGCCCAAATTTAGGCCACGTCCTGTTCCAGCTCTGCCACGGAGGAATTTTGGGAGTGAGAGAGGATTTCAGCTCTGCCATCCCACTGGAACAGATGGCTGCTTCAGGGAGGCAGGGAAAGAGATTCCCAGCAACACCCCTCACCAACCTGAGATCCAAATGTGTCAGCTTGTGCAGCAGGCACAGCTCCGAGGAAATGGAGGAGATTCTGTTGAAGGCCAGGCTGACATCACACACGGAGTCCTTCAGCTCCACAAGCCTGAAGCACAAAAGGGAGATGCTCCCATTATGGAAGCTCATGTAAGTTATTAAAAACCCTGGTTTACTCTACAAATCAAGGACATGTTGTGGTTTTTTCTGAAGGGATTTTGGGGAGGTGATGGAATGTCACCTCTGAGAGCTGCTGCTCCTCCAGCCTTCCACGTGGGCTAAGGCAAAGCTCCAATCACTTATCTACAGTTATCAGACTGCATTTCCTCTCACAAACATTGCTACCAAAGCCTCCTCAGTAAATGCAGCCAGCAGCTATTTCATGGCACAGGTGACATCACTGCCATCTCCTGCCCTGGAGATGTTTTAACACAGACTTTACCCACCTTCTTCTGCAGCCAAAAGACCTGACAAAAACCCCCTGTTTTTTCCCACCTTCTGTTTCTGCTCCCCTGTTGTGCTGTTACAAATTCTGGGAGTACCTGCTGCTGCTTGTGGAAGGTTTTTTATTGTACTAACACACTTTGGTGTAAGGGTTTTAACAGCTCAGAAAGTTCCCTGTCAAACCCCTCAAACAGGATCTCTGGCTGAGCCCTAAAAGAAAAGGCAACGAAGTGAGAAAACTCTCCTGTCTCCTGTCTGGAATTCTGAGGCAGCTGCAAACTCCCCCACAGCTATCCCAGGGAATTGAGCAGCCTCTCACACAGTGACAAAGCAGCAACTCCCAAAATTGAGTCTCCAGAAGCCTTTTTGTCCTTTTAGGATTGCACCTCTCCAAACTGTGCCACAGGTTCAGTGTTCAGCACACCTGGGAATAGACTGAGCTGTCCTCAAAAACCAGCGTGGATGGTTTTATGGGGGGCTCCCAGAGGCACAGCAGCCTTCCCCCTGACACAGAGGGATGATTTGTTGGGAAATGGTTTTTGGGAAATGATTTGTTGGGAAATGGTTTTGAGGGAAAGCTTCTCCTTGGCCGTGGCTGGCCCCAGTGGCTCCTCACAGCAGGATCTGTGAGCACAAACAGCCCAGGGGGAGAACAGGACACTGAAAACAAAGGCAGGAGAGCAAACCCCAGCTGGGACAGCCCTGCCAGCCGTACCTGGGGGGGATCTCCCTGAGCTGGTTCTTGCTGAAGTTGACGGTGGCCACGGGGTTGGCGCCCACGGCGTCGAACACGGCCTCGGGGATCTCGGCAGCCTGCTTGTCACTGGGACAGGAGGGACACCAATTAACCACTGCCTGCTAATTAACACGGCATTGCCACCTCCTCTTAGAGAAGATCAAGAGCAGAACACAGCTGCAGGAAGCTCCCAGCACTGCCCCGTGTCCACAGTGTCACCAAACAGGATTTTTCCCCTTTCCCAACCCTTCCAGGTCCATTTAAGGAATAACTGAGCAGACATTCCCCGACTACAAGAGGTTCTGGGACTCAGTGAAAATCATAAAGAGTTTCAAAGGTACTAAAGGCACCTGCTGGGATTCAGCACTTCTATGAGTTACAGCAGGTTATTTGATAATAATAAAAAAAAAAAACCTTTCAAACCCCCCAGCCTAAACCTGCCCATTCCCAAGCACAGGAATTAAAGGGGGAAGGGGTTGTGGACAGCTTGGTGCACAACGAAGGTGGGGAAAATCCCACAAGCATAAAATACACAGGTGTTCTTACAACTTCAGGAACGGGTAATATTCCCAAATACCTGTATTCCAACAGTTTCAGCGTGGTGATGGCGTGGATGTTGACCTTGGACTGGCTGGGAAGAGTCATGGCTGTCACAGAAGGCTCCTCACCGGGGCCAGCTGCATCATCTGGGGACAGCAGGGACACGGCTGAGCTGCTCTGAGTGGCCCCAGGCAGCTGCCACCACCCCCCTGTGGCCCTGCTCTGCTCTGGCTCGACTCAAGATCACCACATTCAGGTTATTTCAGTCATTTCCTAATTCATTTTTACCACCTTGGATTTGGGGTTCTTTTAGGGTGAAGGAGGGAGAAGGGCTGAGCTGGAGACTGCAAAGGGAGGGAGCTCTGGGGATGTGCTGGTGGCAGCTGCTCTGCTCCAGGGGTAGGGAGCTGGAAACAACAAAAACCACGGAATTCTGACTGGAAATGACAAAAACCAGGGAATTCTGACTGGAAATGACAAAAACCAGGGAGTTCTGACTGGAAATCACAAAAACCGGGGAATTCTGACTGGAAATTACAAAAAGCAGGGAATTCTGCCTGGAAATGATGACCTGGAGCAGCTTTATCCACACCAGCACATCTGACCACAACTCCAGTTAAAGCATTAATATTTACAAACCCTCCTCTATGAAGTTGCTTCTGATTACTCCCCACAATCCACAGGAAAAAGCTCCTGCATGCCTGAGATGGGAATTCCCATCCAGCTGATTAGGGTGAGTCTGGTTTAGTAAAGGATAATCCTCAATTCAGAATGTTTATTATCCAGTATTAGCTAATAGGATAAGAAAAAGAAACTAAAATATCCCAGCAAACTGTTGAGTAAAGGAAAATATTACTGCAGGACAACTGGGGAGATCTGGGTTCAAACAACCATCCTCCCTAAATTCTAATTTACTTTAATTTCCTAGAATATTCTCCTTAAAATGAAGGGGGGGAAAACAACATACCTTGGATTTTGCTTCTCAGGTATTTCAGCAGTTCCTGGGTGCCTTTCTTTAAAAAAGAAACAAACCCCAAGTCACTCAGCAGTGTTTGTGCAGCTGGGGGGACAACACAGAGGGACAACGCCAGCACAGAGGGGGGGCCCACAGCACTCCTGACTAAAAATCCCTCTCAAAATCCCACAGCAGCTTGGGAACTTGCTTAGTTAGAATTTTATTTGTTCCAGCTGAAAATTTCTGATCCTGAATCACAGCCTCAGGCTCCACTTTTGTAGCTCCTTATGTCAGGATTTTTGCCACTTCCAAGAGCAAGTGAAGAAGTTCCAATGAGCTTGATTTTCCTTTTTAAAAGCTCCAGCACAATTTGCTGAGGAGAACACAATCACAGCTTGTCAGTGAAGCTGCCTGCTCATTGTTCTGTTATTTTTTTATGGCCCAGATCATAAACTCTGGGAAAATCCTGGCAGTTTGCATCACTTGCAGGGAATTTTAACAGCTCCAAAGATTTCCCTCAGCCCTCTCACAGCAGCTTCCAGTGGTCAGGCACAGCTGCCACCTGCATAAACCTGTGGGTAGTGAAGCAAAGTCTCCTCTGCACTGTTTGTTTTAGGGGAAAGGCAGGTTTGGGGGATGATTTTACAGGTTTGGGGGATGATTTTACAGGTTTGGGGGATGATTTTACAGGTTTGGGGATGATTTTACAGGTTTGGGGGATGATTTTACAGGTTTGGGGGATGATTTTACAGGTTTGGGGATGATTTTACAGGTTTGGGGGATGATTTTACAGGTTTGGGTATGATTTCACAGGTTTGGGGGATGGTTTTACAGGTTTGGGGGATGATTTTACAGGTTTGGGTATGATTTCACAGGTTTGGGGGATGGTTTTACAGGTTTGGGGGATGGTTTTACGGGTTTGGGTATGATTTCACAGGTTTGGGTATGATTTCACAGGTTTGGGGGATGATTTTATGGGTTTGGGGGATGATTTTACAGGTTTGGGGGATGATTTTACGGGTTTGGGGGATGATTTTACAGGTTGGGGGATGATTTTACAGGTTTCAGAACCTGGATTGACCTAAAGTGCTGGATGTGATGAACATTTCTCATTCCAGCTGACACAGCCTGAGAGACTGGACAGACACAGAGGGATAAAGGGGATGTGGATGCTGGGAAGGAAGGAATTGTCACAAGGAGACAGGCAGGGAGAGTGAGGAAGCCAGCAGAGAACACGGGAAGTTATGAGTGAAAGGTGAAGGTCACACTGAAATCTCATTGACAGACACAGGGAGGAAAGCAGAGAGCAAGGCAAAGCTCCAGAGCCAAGTAATGGCACAGGGATTAACAAAACCAGAGCAGGATTTACCAGAAATCAACTGGAAATTCATCAAGAACCAGGAATGGGGTTGGGGCTGGAATGAGAGGTCTGAGGAAGAGAAGGTGAGCTGGGCAGGGCTGGGGAAGAGAAGAAAGGAATCTCTGCTCCTCTACACTCACCCCAGTCCTTTATCTCAGTATCCACCTGCTCCAAGCAGTGCCTGGGGAGCTCTAAGGCTCCTCCATCAATTGCTCCTCTAAATCAAGTGGAAAAAATCCAGCCAGGCAAAGAAAATTGCAGGCACACGAATTTACAGCGTTGGTGATGGATCCAGGCAGCACAAATGGAGCATGGCCTGACAGACTCCTCGTGCCTGGCCCTTGCTCCAGGTGGGAAATACAGAAATACAGCCAGGAGTGACACTGCAGCTGAAGCAGCAAATCCTCAGTAATCCAGGGAGCAGCACAACTGCAGCAGCCCTGACTCAGCCTCCTCTCCAGGAGCACTCTGGACAAGCGCTCATTAACTCAGAGCACACTCTGCTCCCTCAGCCAGGCACACCAGGGCTTCCCTCTCCTGACAGATGTTACAGATCTCATTGCAACACAGACTTGTCAGTTCTGCTTATTTTTGGAGCATCCCAGTGCTTTGGGAACATCGATTTTACAACCCTGGCAAAGGCACAGAAGTAGGAATGTACAGCACCGCTGAGGGGCCTGCCAGGGAAAAAATCACAGGGAATTCTGCAGCAGGAGTGGTGCCCACGCTCCAGCCTCCCTGCTGCCCTAAGGACTCCTTTTCTGGGGAGCAGCTCACACCCTCCCTTTGCTGCCTCCCTACAAGAGAATAGAGAACTGAATCCTAGATCCTTAACTAAGACCTCAAATCCCACCCAGAGCCACCCCTGCCATGGCAGGGACACCTCCCACTGTCCCAGGCTGCTCCAGCCCCAGTGTCCAGCCTGGCCTTGGGCACTGCCAGGGATGCAGGGGCAGCCACAGCTGCTCTGGGCACCTGTGCCAGGGCTGCCCACCCTGCCAGGGAACAATTCCTGCCCAATCTCCCATCCAGCCCTGCCCCTTGTCCTGTCCCTCCCTCCCTTGTCCCCAGCCCCTCTCCAGCTCTCCTGGGGCTCTTTCAGATCCTGCAAGGCCACACTGGGGTCACCTCAAAGCTTCTCCTCTCCAGGTGAACATTCCCAGCTCTCCCAGCCTTTGCTCCGTCCCTCTGCTCATCCTGGAGCCTCCTCTGGAGCCTCTCCAGCAGCTCCAGCTCCCTCCTGTGCAGACGTTCCCCACACAGCCCAGCCCAGTGCTCACCTGCAGCAGGTCTCTCCGAATGGTTCTCAAAGGATTTCCCTCCAGCGCCAGGAACTTCAGCTGAGGGAGGTTCCCCAGGGTGTAGGGCAGCCTGCACAGGGAAACAACTGATCCCAAAGCAGTTCCAAAACAACTGCTAAAAAACGTGCAAGGACTGGCCAGAGGGGATACTGAAGCTCAGGTTCAAAGGGAAAGATGCAGGATCCCAGATTAATTTAAGCTGGAAAAGCTCTCCCAGACCACAAAGTCCAAGCTGTGGCAAATCCCCACCTTGTCCCCAGCCCAGAGCTCTGAGTGCCACCTCCAGCCCTGCCCTGGACACCTTCAGGGCACTCCAACCCTCCCTGGGCAGTTCCCATTCCTGAGCTCCCTTTCCATGGGGAAATTCCTGCTGCTGCCCACCCTGAGCCTCCCCTGGCCCAGCCTGAGGCCGTTCCCTCTCCTCCTGTCCCTGTTCCTGGAGCAGATCCCAAATCCCCCCGGCTGTCCCCTCCTGTCAGGAGCTGTGCAGAGACACAGGGTCCCCCCTGAGCCTCCTTTTCTCCAGGCTCAGCCCCTTCCCAGCTCCCTCAGGGATTCTCCAGACCTTCCCAGCTCCCTCAGCCCCTCCTGGGGCTCCAGACCCTCCCCAGCTCCCTCAGCTGCTCCTCACAGCACTTCCCAGTCACAGCTAAGTCACAGGCAGAACACAGAACATTTTAGAAGTCCCAGTTTGATCACACAGAGGGCTCCCTCCTTTCATGGCTGCGTCATTCCACGTGCCCTCCCCTCAGGAAGGAGGGAGCTGCCACCCCCAGCCCAGGTGCCACCATTACCTACTGATGTCATTGTTGGCCAGGTCGAGCCTCTCCAGCTTCTGCAGCACCGTGATCTCCTCGGGCACTGCCTTGATCTTGTTGTCCCTGAGCTCCAGCACGCACAGGGAGCTCAGCTGCTTCAGATTCTCTGCATTCAGGATCTCAATCTGATTCTCCCCAGCGTGTAATTCCTACAGGAACAAAGAGCACCACAACCGTGGTGAAATGACTTTGTAACTTATCTCCTAAGTCACGACATCAGCAGTCATCAGCATGATGACATGGAGAATATGGACACCTTGATTCCCTCTCATCTGCCTCCAAAATACCTGGACGTAACCTGATTCTGTTAAAAGGAAAACCAGTGTATTTACTCTGTAGTTACGAAATAAAAATGATAATAAACAAAGTGAATTTATCCAGGAGAAGTTCCCAGAGATAAAAAATAACTGTTGCAGGCAGTATTAGAGCCAGCTTTCCTCTCCTAAACACTTTTTATTTTCCAAATCTGCAAACTCATCTTTCAGAAGGTTGAATAATGAGGGCAGTAAGAGAAGTTGCTCGTGGGGATGCATTAAACAGAGCTCTAAACACAGAGCTGTCATCTGGTTTTGATCAGAGCACCTCACTAAAGCTTGTGTTTAAAGTAACTGTCTTTATTTCCAAAGTTTACAGCATTTCCAGCAGAGCAGCCATTCCAGCTCACCTTCAGCAGCTTGCAGGAGGGAAGCTCCGGCAAGGAGCACAGTTTGTTCTTCCTCAGGTACAGCTGCTCCAGGGATGCCATGGTTGCCAATTTGGGAGGGACTGTTTCCAGGTAATTCTTGGTACAATCCAGTTGCCTCAAGCCTGTGGAAGCCAATGTCCAGTGACAAACAGAAAGAGGAGAAGATAAAAATACCTTTCTACGGCATCATATTTATCCCAGGGTTTAATTTAAACTAAACACAACATTGTGCCAAACAGATTCTAGAAATGATAACTCTGATTTTCTTGAGGAAACAGTAACTCTTTAAGGATCTATTTTAAAACTCTGCACTGTACTGCTGCACATAAGCACAGCACTGGCTGTTTGGCATTTAATAACCCAAAGAAAGTGATTTACTTTTCATGGCACTGAGATCTGCAGGCAGCTCCTTGAGCTGGTTACAGGCCAGGTTGAGGCGCACCAAGTTCACCAGCAGAGCAAAACTGCTGGGGATGGCTGTGAGCTGATTGTTGGACACATCCTGCAGGTTGAAACAGAGAGAGAGAGATGAGAGGTGCCTGAAACATCCCAGGAGTGCTGCTAGTGCAAAGTTAATTAGTGGCAGAACAGTAAAATTAGATGGCTGACAACTGGTACAAGTGTGAGAGAAGAAACAACCCCCCAGGACTGAGAGAGCACCGGGGATTTCAGCTTTCCCAAAATATGTCAAACCAAGAACAAACCAAAACCAAACCCCACCATGCAATAACTGACCAGAACAGTCGCTGGAATATTCGCCAAGTTCTGCCACTGAACCCGAGGGATCTTTAACTAGCAGTGGGAAAACACAGAGAAATCCTTTCCAAACAAAGACAGAGGTTTGAAGTTGTGCCTTACCAGCTCCTCCAGGGTGAGGAGCTGCCCCAGCCCCTCGGGCAGCTGGCTCAGCTCGTTGTGCTGCACCAGGAGGCTCCTCAGGCGGGGCAGCTGCAGCAGCTCCTCGGGAAGGCTCCTCAGCTTGTTGTGGCTGGGGTGGGAACGTGGAACACAAAGGGAAAGGACAAACACTCAGGAGTTTTTAGGAATGTAACTGCACACAGAACATTTGTGTCCCACAGCCTGCTGGTCAGGACATTGCCACCTCTAAGGAAAACCTGGCTCCTGGGAACAATTAATTATCTTTATTTATTTGTTCAAGAAGACTTTTAATCCTGCTCTGAATTTACAACATTCCAGATGGATCCCAGGTTTCTTTCTTTATGTACTTTGCACAGGCAGTGGTAGCATAACCTCTCCTTGTGCACAAATTTACAAAATTACCCCAGTAAACAGAAGATTCTGAATTTTCCAGCACAAACAAGATCTACACAGTTATTTACAATGTGCATTATTCATGAATGGAAATGTTTTATCCTCAGAACTGCCAGACTGAAGCAAATAAATATTTTGTGTATGATTATTCAGAACATCACTGTTTGCACCTTCCAAGCAATTGTGCCCTTGAATATGAGTGAAACAATTTCAACAAACACAAGGCCACCAGTTTTGATCCAAAATGGATAATGTAACATATATAATATTAAATAATACTCTACAGTGAGTAATCTGGAATGAATTTTTTGACAGAAAGGTTGCTATCCTGCAATCTCTCACTCACACCTCAAAGTCACTGCAGCATTTCTCATGTTTGTTCTGTAACACGGCCTTACCTGACATCGAGTTTCTGGAGATTTTCAAGTTGCCCTAAAGCAGAAGGAAGTGATGTCAGCTGATTGTCATGCACCTGGAAGAAAAAGGTTTTAGGACACAGTTATTAATTTGTGCCTTGGAGGGTTTTTTAGGCCTCCCCATGGGGAAGAATTCCTCCCCAACATCCCATCCATCCCTCTGGCAGTGGGAAGCCATCCCTCCTTGTCCTGGCACTCCAGGAAACGAACAGACCAGGGAAATGGAAAACAAAGATCCAGGACATTTCCCTAAGTCCTACACGCGAGCACCAAGGGATGCCTGTACTCACATCCAGTGTGGTGAGGGCAGGCAGCAGCTGCACGTCCTCCGAGAGGCTCTGCAGCTTGTTGGAGGCCAGGATCAGCTTGGTCAGGTCCGTCTGCTCCCACCAGCGATCGGCGGCGCCGAAGGACAGGTTCTGCTGCGCCTCCTCCGGAGTGTCCAGGTTGATCCTCCACACGTGCTCGGGCACTGCGGCGCAAGCACAGCCGTCAAATCAATCCCATAGGTGTTTGCTCCGGGATTTCACCGTCTGCGTGCTTTTTGTGTAAAAAATCATCCAACGGGTTGGGCTGGAAGGGACCTTAATGATCATCTACTTCCAACCCTTCTGCCTTGGGCAATGACACATACAGATAAATACACATGGGTGCATATAGGCATATGTGTGTACGTATATAAAAACACACATATATACAGACATATATACATATATATATACACACACAAGCGCGCACATATGTATAATACACGCATCCCTATAGTCGCTCCACAGCCCACTGTGTTCTAGAGAGACTTTTGCCGAGGGAACAACAACGAGGCCATAGAAACATGCCAGAAAGAGCCACCAGGGAGCCCATGGCGAGCAGATGGCGCTCCCCGGGAGCCGCTCCCGCCCCGCCCGGACGCGCTGCCCGCGGGGTCCCGGGGGCTCCCCGGCAGCAGGGAGGCCCCGCGGGCGGGCTGGGCTCACGCACCGTGGGTGAGGCCGCGTCCCGCCAGGTTGAGCTGCCCGCTGCGCCGCGCCAGCCGCAGCAGCCCCTGCGGCACCGCCGGCGCCGGCTCGGCCGCCCGCCCGAACCCCGGCCCCGCGCCGCCGCCGCCCGCCCGCGCCCGCCGAGCCGCCGCCATCCCCGGCACTGCCCCGGCGGGCCGAGCCCGAGCCGCGCTGGAGCCGCCCGCAGCCGGAGCCGGGGCCGGGGCCGGGCCGCCCGCAGCCGGAGCCGCCCAGCCCGCCCGGCAGGCGGGGCCCCGCGGGCGGGCCCGGCCCAGCCCCGGCGCCGCCATTTCCCGCCCCGCCGTGCCGAAATGGAGCCGCGGAGCGCGCCGGGGTCCCGGTGTGAGCCCGCTCGGGGTGTTCTGTACGGATACACGAGGAACAGCAAACGAAACGGCGCTTTTGCATCAGTTTATTGTTTTTCCTTTCCCCCTTAGCCCGGTGCGCAGCTACACTGCAGCCCCGTGGGGGGCTGTGGGTGGCTGGGCTCGATGATGTTCAGGGTCTGTTCCAATCTCAGCAGAATCTCAGGATGGTTTGGGTTGAGAGGGGCTTTAATGCTCGTCTCGTTCCTCCCCTGCCATGGCAGGGACACCTCCCACTGTCCCAGGCTGCTCCAAACCCATCCAGCCTGGCCTTGGGCACTGCCAGGGATCCAGGGGCAGCCACAGCTGCTCTGGGCACCCTGTGCCAGGGCTGCCCACCCTGCCAGGGAACAATTCCTGCCCCAGATCCATCTAAACCAGCCCATGGAATCAGCCCCGTGCCTGTGGATCCCACCAGCAGCTCCCAGGGAGAGGGGAATGATGGAAAAGGAACGTGGTCCCATGTTGAACTGTAGCTCCCTTCACTCTGAAGCTGCACACTTGTGTTTCAGACACTGCCCTCTTTGAAAAACCCTTCTACGAGTGGTTCCATTGGAGTGAAAAGTAGTTAGTGAAGGCTTAAATACATTAGTCAATTGTGTTGTTCTGACAACTCGCTTCAGGCACTTGCTCTTGACTGAGGATATTGGCTTCATTAGTTTTTTACCACTGTTCTTTAATTCCCCCCTTTTTTCCTCTCCTCTCTCAGTGGAGGCAGAAACACCCAGAAAATACTGAGTATTTCAACTGATTTTAAAGAAAAACAGTAGTGCTTAAAAACAGGTTTTAAGGACTTCAGAGGGTGAGTGCTCTGTGCCTCAGGGCCCCTGGTGAAAACCAGGTAAAATCCACTCTCATTCAGTTTCAATGCTGTCAGAAATTAACGAAATTCCATGCGGAATGTGTCTGACAAATTCAAACTTGGAATTTAAATTGGCTTTTGGCAATTCAGTACAAGATATCTGTGATATTTCATAAGTGGAAATGTGATATGTGGTAAGGCAGGATAGTGAGCGTCTCCTACTTTATGAATCGGATGCGGTAGAATTTCAGCTTGATTAATAAATAAGGCTTGTTTTATTTACATTCAGGAACATCTATGGGGAAACACATTAATATAAAGCAACAAACTCATCAGGAAATAGCGTGACTTGTAATAAGTTAACCACAAACACATTTTTCCTCTATAGAAATTCCCATCTCAACGTTGTACAGCTTGTGATGCCTTTTCCAGGGTACCTGAAAACAGAGGCCAGACAGAGTTAAGGGAATAAAAATATTTATTGAAGGGCCTTCAGGTACTTTTGGGCAGACGAAGCCCCTCAGGAGCTACGCTCAAAAATGGAAGACAGGTCATGAGTTTTCACACTTTTATAAGTTTGGTCTATTTGCATATTGGGAGTTAATTTCCCAATTACAGCTTCGGTTAATGAAGTCTTTTACCTCAAGTTTTCCCCCCCCAAATCACTTTTGTTTCCATCTCTCAGGGCCTGAGGCAGTGAGGTGTCCTTGATTCACAGGCCAAGGGAGGAATTGTGCCTGACCAAAATGCGAAGACAGCAGCTAGCGCTGTATACGGAGTATAGAGCTATACACTACAAAATTACAGCATCACAAATATATGCAAAAATATAAAAGCTAGAATCCTAAGGCATCACTCGGACAGTGTGTTCAGTGAGAGTTCGGTCTGTGAAATGATGAGGGAGGAGGAGGAAATAACAGCCCCTCAGAGCCCCCTCAGTGCCCCCTCAGAGCCCCCTCAGAGCCCCCTCAGAGCCCCTCAGTGCCCCCTCAGAGCCCCTCAGTGCCCCCTCAGAGCCCCCTCAGTGCCCCCTCAGAGCCCCCTCAGTGCCCCCTCAGAGCCCCCTCAGGTTTCCCGCGCGCGGCTCCGGCCGCGCCCCCGCTCCTGTTCGGGGGGGGGGGGAGGGGGCGGTGAGCGCGCCCCGTCCGCGCACGCGCCGCCCCCGCGCGCGGGCGGCGCTGTCCCCGTGCGTGTCCGGCGGCGCGGCGCATGCGCGGGGCCGCGCGCCGTGGGCGCGCGCGCAGGCGCGGCGCGGTGCACTGTGGGATACTGCGGCCCGGGCAGGCTGGTGAGGCGGCGCGCGCGGGGCCGGCGGGGCGGCGGGGCCGGGCCGGGGGCGGCGGAGCGGGGCGGGCGAACCGGGCCGGGGGACAGCGAACCGCAGCGCCCCCGCCCGCTCCTCACCCGCTCCCCGCCCCCGCTGTGTCTGCTGCAGCACCGGCGGAGCGGGCGGCGGCGCGATGGCCTCCAGCAGCGGCACCGACGTGATCCAGGTCACCAACGTCTCGCCCAGCGCCAGCTCGGAGCAGATGCGGACCCTCTTCGGCTTCCTGGGCAAGATCGAGGAGCTGCGCCTCTTCCCCCCCGAGTGAGTGCGGGCCCGGCCCGGCCTCGCCGCCTCCCCCTCCGTCCCTCCCCCCGCGCCCTGCCCGCGGCCCGGCGCCGCCTCCCGCCCGCCCCCGCTGCGCTCCCGGCCCGGGCCGCCCCCGCCCGCCCGCGGGGATCGCGCCGGGCCCGGGCCGCGCTGCGCCCGCGGGGGCTGCGGGGCTGCGGGGGCGGCTCTGGCCGCGGGCCCCGGAGCTGCTGTTCCCGCTCGGTCACGGGATTGCGGGATTAGTGCGGGGCGTGGAGGGACACGTGCGGCTCCGGGGAAATTCACGTTTGTCTCCAGGAGTTGTTTGTCCAGGGTTGTGCCCGCCGAGCCTCTGCTGGCTGCGTCACCTCCACGGGACCAAAACTTCTAGGTGTAGATAAATGCATTTGTTACAAAGGATTTTGTGCTAGAGGAGCGGCCTACCCCTAGTTTACAAAGAATACGTTTTTAATATTTGTGTTCCTTGCAAACAAATCTGTGCTGAGCAGAAACGTAACTGCTAACAGACAAATGCACATTTCTCATTCGCATATCTTGCAAGGAATTCTGTGCAAATTGAAACAAATCATGCACATTTCAAGTGTGTATATAACTGAAAATGAAGGTTCGGGTAATTTACAAATTCAGGAAATTTACAAATAACCACAAACAAACGAAACGTACAGTGTTTATGTCTCCACGTGCAGTTAAGTTCTAATGAAAATAAATAGTGCTTTCAGAATCCTTTCTGATGCAGTATAAAACCTGGGTGTTAGCAGTGCTGATGGCTTCAGTTTGATTGATTTACAGAGCCTGGTGTCATTCCACGTTGGTGTTTTGCATATTCATTATGCAAGTTAAAGGTTTTCTTTCTGCCACGCTGAAGATTAATCAAACAAGAACACAGTTCTTTGTAATACCCGAAATTACTTGGATTTTTTATTTTAGGGGATAAAACTATCACAAGACATTTGTTTTTCCTCAGTGAGGCTTCCATCCCTGCTAGCACAAACCACAGACAGTTGCAGATGGAGATTCCTTGTTGCCAGCTGGGATTACTGGCATGGCAGGAGCTCACCTGGATGGGCTGCTCTGGATTTGAACACTTTATCTCGTTTTTCAGGGCACTCTTTGGAGGTGATGTGTGTCTCTGACACTTTGTAGCTTTAGGTACACATTAACTAATTTGGAGATTGCTCTGGTGCCTTGGTGTCCTTTCCCTTGTGTGAGGGGGGCCCTGGCACTCACCCCTAGGGGAATCTCCCTGGGCTGATGGGACACTGCTCTAGGTCACTTCAGGGCCCCCAGTTCCACTTCACCCCAAAGAAAGGGACATTTTCTAATAGTGCCACACTCTTTCTGTTCCTTCTCCTTCAAATTCCAGCTCCTGACTTTCCCCTGCCCATGGTGTCCATCCATTTTTGGAGGGGTGTGGGATATAAATGATAATCTGTGAATTCTCCCCTGGTCTGGATTCTCCCTTGCCTGTGGTATTTGAGGAGCCAATCCCATTTCCGCTGCTCCACCTCCTCCTTTGATCCGTGTCGCTCTGACTCTGCCCTACACCTTCCTGATTCTCCTGCACTTCCAGATCGTGTGGAACTTCCTGAGCCTCTGGAAATCCCTGGGTTTCCTTCTCCCCCCTCATCCGCCTCCTTTTCCCAGTTTATTTAATCCCTGTTTCCCATTTATTGTGCACCTCAGCTGCATCTTTAATGCACAACCAGCTTTGGGACTTCTTCCAGTTTTCCTCCCCCTCATCCTTCTGCTTTTCCCCGACTCCATTGCCCGGTTCTCATCTTTATTGTATTCCATAAAATCCCATCCAGACTGGGAAGCGAAGGCAATGAATGTCTGGGATTCCTGTATTCCAGCCCCGGGAAATCCCTGTGTATTCCAGCAGCTGAGACAATTCCTGAATGTTTCAGCCTGGGGTGAATTAGGATAATGATGGATGGTGGGGTTTTTTGGGAGCTGTTGAGAACATCCAGTTCTTGTTGAATTTCACCCAGCTTGCATTTGAGAGGGAGTGGAAATAGCATTTTCCAAAGTGCAATACACAGATGTAAATTAAATGTCAGGCTGCAGGAGCGTTGCCTAACACATTTTCAGTTGTTATTTTGGGTTCATTATTTTGGGAGGAAGCTCAGAGCATTCCCAGTGGCACTCCTGGCTGTAAAAAGGATCTGCTGAAGAGTCAGTAGGATCTGCTGTAGTCCACATTGCTATCACTGGCATTTTAAAAATGCCTGGAAATATTGGGCTGCATTTCTGTAATGAATTGTGTAAATTTTATACAATTTAGATTAGGAACTCCTTCAGCTCTGCCATCATCCCTTGATTTACTTTTCTTTACAATTTTACTGTTATTTTGTTAAAACACCTTGTAACACTTCTTTGGGTTTATGTTATTTTTATTTTAAATTTCTTATTATTTCTTATAATTATTACTTATGGGCTAAAAAAGGCACCATTTTGGCAAGCTGCTGTGGATTCCTGGGCACAAAAGAGCCAACAGATTCCATTTTCTCATTTATCACTGCTGTTACTTCCCAATTTATTTGGTCTGCAAGCTGTGGGAGCAAGTGGCTGCTTCTAATTTTAATGCCTCAGAAGCTGCAATGTGCTGGCTCCAATTTAGTTTTCCACATCAGGTGAAATGTGAGGTTATTAAAGTGTGGTCTGACAGACACTGGGGGCACTTGTGTGTGTTGGGCTCAGCAGGGCTGAAGGTGAGGGAGCTTTTGGCATTTGCAGTGCCAAAAATAGACCCTGGATGTGTCTGGGTGTGTGGGAACTGCTCCCTGAATTCTGACAGCCCCCAGTGCTGAGAGGCTGGATCAGCCTCAGAGCTCAGATCAAACTGCTCTGCAGCTGGGATGCCTTTGAAGTCACATGTTCTGGAGTTGTGGCTGGGAATCCAGGGAGGAAAAGCAGATTTTTGTCAGGATCAGTGATGTTTTCAGAGCTCCCCACACTGATCTGGACCTCTGGTCTGGTGTAGGAACAAGGAGTTTAGGACTTGCTGCTGCTTCCACTCCCTGCCTGGGGCTTCTGGAGGCAGCTTTTAACTCATCTGTCCCACAGTTCTGCCTGCAGAACAATTCTTCTTCCTGTCTTTCACTTTGTGCCTCCAATTACAGCAAAATCTGCCCCACTTTCAGGACAGGGGGTCCTTGAAACCCGTTCTGGACCTTGCCTGGGTTGACTGCAGCTGGACTTTGAGTTTGGTTTGGTTTTAGGGAAGTTGCAGCTGTAGTTGTACAATTCTTTCCTGTTGTAGGAAGCAGATATTTCTGGGTTGGTTTTTCTTTGAAGTGACTCAAAACTTCTCAGTTTTGGATTTGTGGGTTGACAGACACTTGTTCTGAGCTGGGAACAGATACAGACCTAGCTTGGAGAGAGGTGTTTTACTGTGCCCAGCTTTTCATTCCTGCCTCAGCTCCCGAAATTCCCCTGTGTTTGTTCTTCCCGTCTGAGGGACAGGCAGGAGCTCGGCACTGGGCATTTACAGGATGTTCAGTGTAGAAGCTGAAATGGAATTGGGTTGATAAATAAAACAGAATTTCAGACTGGTTTGGGTTGGGAGTAACCTCAGAGTTCATCCTGTTCCACCCCTGCCGTGGGAAGGGACCTTCCACTATCCCAGGCTGCTCCAACCTGGCTTTGGACACTGCAGGGATCCAGGGACAGCCACAGCTTCTCTGGGAATTCCATTCCAGGGCCTCAGCACCTCCCACCAGGAATTCCTTCCCAAAATCCCACCCATCCGTGCGCTCTGGCAGGACACAGCCATCCCCACACACCCTGCCCCTGCCTGCCCTTGTCCCGAGTCACAGCGATCCTTTAATCATCACCCTCTTCCTTTCACAGTTCACCTGAATCAGTCACCTGGGGCCTGAAGCAGGGAGTGTGAACCCACAGGGTCTAACTGAGGCACAATTGGTCACTTTTTCTCCTTTTTCTGCCAAGTTTTCCTCGCAGCCAGGGCGGGATTTGCATTTGGGTGGCCGCTCACGGATTTATTGTGCGTAACAAATGTGCAGCTCCAGGTGATAGCAGAGCTGAGGTGCAGCTGCGAGTGAGGCAGTGTCACAGAGGGGAGGGTGTGATCCTGGGGCGGGTGCTGTGTCCCCTGCTGTCCCCTGCTGTCCCCTGCTGTCCCCTGCTGTCCCCTGCTGTCCCTGAGCCTGGCTCTTCTCTTGCAGTGACTCCCCCTTGCCGGTGTCGTCGCGTGTGTGCTTTGTAAAGTTCCACGACCCCGACTCGGCCGTGGTGGCGCAGCACCTGACAAACACTGTGTTCGTTGACAGAGCCCTCATTGTGGTTCCCTATGCTGAAGGTTTGTACCTCGTTTGATGTTCTATGGGGCCACCCTTGGGTGGTGGTTGGTTCCTTGCTAGTGCACAAAGTTTAACTAGTCCTGTGTCAAATGTGTCACAGATGGCCGCTCTGAAACCCTTGGTATATTGCCTTTGGCCCCTGGGTTTGGTCACTTTGCTTCCACAGTGACGCCAAACCAAAGTGGGAAGTTTTGTGTGTCTTGAAGTGTAGAATGAGAACGTTTTAGGCAGAATTCTGTGCAAAATTTGCTCTGTGTCGGTCTCAATGAGACTTTTTCCCAAACAGACTGTAACACAAACAGGTCAATATTTTAAGGAAATTGCACCTTAATAATTATTAGCCACTTTCACTCTCTTCATGAGAATGGTTTCTCCCTCTCTGAGAGTGCATGGGAGAGGAATTAGCATTCCTTTGGAATATGCTGCCTCTGCATTTATTTGGGAACATCCCCCAAAAAGGCCCTCACTCTCCTTGTGGAGTCCAGTATACCAAGGGTTTGAGTAATTACGGTTTAATTCAAAAGTGACAACTTCCAAGAGGTGCCACATGGGCACTGGTCCTAGTTTTTAATTCCAAGTTTTCTTGTTCATCCTTGATATATTTAATAGCATTTCACTAAATAATAAACTCTTCTCTCTGTTATTTGTGTGTGTGATTTTTGTAGTGGAGAAGGCAAATGCAAAGCCCTTCCAGATGACTGAAAAACAGTGGGTCCTCTGCAGCTACAGGGGATTCTAGCCATTAACTAAAGGCCAGCAAGCACTCAAGTCCCCAAGTGTTTTCCTGGTGTAACCACTTGTTAACTACATTTTCTCTTCTTCTTTTTATTTTTACATTTTAGGGTGTTACAGTAATTTGAAAGGCAATGAGCAGGGTTTTTGGAACTTACCTTAAAAGCAAAGTGCTGAGAAGACACCTCTTCTTACAGAAGTCTTATTAAACTCTTCTAGACTTGCTTTAGAAGTAACTGATTTCCATTGTACTTGTGCATTTCTTAATTTACTTCTGGGAAAGGTTGAATTGAATAAAATCTTGCAGATTAAGTCATACTACAGTGCTAAATTTGGTACATGGCCTGGGGTCACACCTGTAATCTGTCATGCTAGAGCTGTCTCTTGAGGCCTGGGGAGCTGTCTTATCTTATCTTTGTATTCCTGAAGCTGAAAAGATACAAAACTTAAACTTCAAAGATGTGCAGCCTAATTCCTGGAGTGTAGGAATGTGCAGTGGCCTCTGGCTGAGCCCTGCTGCTCCCTGAGGGTCCAGAGCCCCTCTGCACTGGAGGTGCTGCCACTGCTGAGAACAGCAGAGCTGAAAGGCTCCTTGTCCCTGTGGGTGTTAAACACAGCACCAGCCCAGTGGGATCGTGCTGGAATATTCTCCAAGGCCCTTGGGAATAGTGCCAGAGTTGAACTCTTCCTACAAGGATAAACCCACTTTTCTCGTTGTCAGTCTGACACTGTGGATAAACCTGGCACGTAGAGAATCCTGCCCAGCAGCTGTGCTTCAGAAAACCAAATTACTAAAGTAGAATATTTTACTGGGCCTGGTAAGGAGTCACTCCTGGGCTGTACCTCGTGCTGTTTAACAGTTCAGAATTCAGTGGCCCTGGCACATGGCAAGAGAGATGTTCAGCCAGTAAAGCATTGCCCCTGGGCTGATCATCCCAAACTTGTGTCCCTGTGCTGGAGTACAGCCTTCCCCCAAAATTCAGCCTGCCATGTCCCAGTTCAACAAGGAGCAGCAATTCCCCAGCCCACAGGGCCACTGCTGCTGTGCTTAAAGCCAGGCCTGTGCTGAACGGGGCCCTCCTCTCATTTCTGCTGTGCTAATGAACCTGTGTGATTATTGCCTGTCACTAAAGCAAATGTTTATTATCTGTTTAGTGCAATAATTCCCCCCCGTCCCAAGTTTTAGCTCACACAGACACTTTGGTGTTGGCTGTTGCTTTGTGTTATAGAACTATACACAAAGGCTACGGTAAGGTTTAGTATTTGTCATTTTCTCTGGGCTAATTCCTAGATTTGGAAGGAACTCTTAAGGTTAAAGATGGCTGGGAGGGGTGTTTAGGTTCTTTGGTTAATGTTTGTTTCTTTTGTCTGTTTCTTTTTCTTTCATTTCTACACATTCATGCAGTATTTCATGGTTCTAACAAAGCAGCAGTAAAAAAAGCTCTTGAAGCATGAAAATTAACTGGTGAGGGGCCTCATTGCTTTTTTTAAATTGTAGTTTATTTAAATATTTTTAAAAGAAACAATTAGAGGATCAGATGCATGAATTTTTTTAATGGATGCAGATCTTCTATGAGGTGTCTCGAGCTAAGTCTGAGGATTTGTATTTAGATGCCAGAAATGTTGTAGTTGCACTAATTTGAAATGTTTAGCTGTAATTGATAAATATCCTCTTGAGACATAATTTTGCATGCCAAATGACCCCATAATCTCTCTGTAGGTATGTTGATGTATTTATGCATTCCTGCCCTTTGCCTCCATGACCTTTTTCCCCTGTCCCTCCATAACTTTGGGTATCTAAAGTGCTGCCAGCTCAGTGCCACGAGCCAGATATCAGTGCTGTGTATTGTACATTTGTGTAGATTATCGGCACTTCTCAGTATAGGTGGGAGGAACCATTACCTTTATTTAACAGTGGTTTTTCTTTTTTGTTGTTGTGTTTTACAGTTCTTTTCCCTGGTTCAGCCTGAACTATATACCAGGCCCTGCTGAAAAAACCACCCAACAGTTTTCTTCTGCAGCTTATCCAGTTTCTCTTAAGTGCCCTGTACATATTGTATGTTTTATGATGAGATGCAGTTTCTTAATATGTATTGCAGAAACACTACTGGTATTTGCAACTATATAGTAAAACTGTTTTATTGAACTCTCATTCTGGGGGCTTGGGCACATTAACAAATTAATCCATCTGTATAGGGCTTTTGCTGTTGGATAGAGTAGCACTCCCTGCACGCCTGTTTGCTGGCAGGCCCCGAGCTCTGCGTGTGCAGAGCAGGCAGTGCAGAGCCCCTGGCCTTAGCTGGCTGCAGGGCTCTGGGCCACCAGTCCCCTGTGCCACGGCAGGTGGCAGTGTTGGTGCTCTGAGCTGGCACATATTGGAGCAAATGCATTTTACTGCACAGGTAAGGAATGTGCCAGCATCCCTGTGTGTATCCCAGCCACAGACACACCCCCAGCATTCCCGGAGAGCCGCAGGGACCGCATTCCATCAGACACGCCAGCAAAAGCCCTACCCCAAACACCCATCCCTTCTCTTTAAGTTTGCCAAAATTTGTATGGTAGGTGTAAAAGAAAACATAGTGAACTGTACCATATTATTAACCCCTAAATCCAACTTTTTTTGTCTTGTGTATCTTGATTTTTCTGTGTGCTTTGTAGTGAAGCAGCCGACACGAGTCGTTGTTCATAAAACAGCTTTTGAAAGTTGAGAGCACTCTCACCCCTGGAGAACCGACTGTGCTTGCTTACGTTTGGTTCATGACTTAAAAATCGAGTACAGGTGATGAAACCTTGGCAGTGTTAACAACAAAGTAGTGTGTATTGTGCTATTTTTTTGCTCTAGAAACTTAACCTTTTGTAGAGAAAAAGGAACAGTCAAATTGTCACCCATTGAAGTTGCATTCTGACAAAAAAAGTTAATGCTAAATATTAATAGCCATCAAGCTTTGTATTTTAGCCAACATAAGTACTTTCAACAAACTCAGGTGGTGTATCAGGGAGACTTTGCTGGGTGTATTTGTGTATTTGGTGCCTCTGGGCTGGGACGCTCTCTAATGCCAGGCTGTTTCCCTGCAGGAGTCATTCCTGATGAGACTAAGGCTTTGTCTCTCTTGGCACCAGCTAATGCCGTGGCAGGGCTGCTGCCCGGGGGTGGCCTGCTGCCCACTCCCAACCCTCTCTCTCAGGTAGGCTGGGCACCCCTGGGGGCCTCCTGCTGCTTTCCTGCTTCATTCCTGCTCTTCTCTCAGGACTGATGTGTTCATTCCAGTTCCTGAAGTGGTTTATCCATGGATTGGGGCACCATAGTGACAAGTTGTTGGATGGAATATGCTGGAATATCCTTACTTCCCTATTTCCTGACTTCCTGGTTGCTCAGGGCCCTGTCTGTGCCTCCACCCCTCTCACCCACTGTACTTTACAGATGTGCCCAGCAGTAGAGATCTCACAGATTTGTAATCCCCCAAGCCCAAGGAGCTGCCACGCTGTGAGATTCCCTTCATTAACCCTGCAGCTGAGGGGAGAGTTGGAGCCTGGTTGTGTGACCCCACAGGAATCCATGTGGAAGATGAACACTGAGAACTGCACCTTGTGGGAGAGGTTGGAGTCACAGCTCAGCTCTCAACAGAGCACAGAGTGAAAGTGCAGGAGGCAAATTAATCGTGATAAAGCCTCGTCCATTCTGCACTTCTCAAACCCACCTCAGCTCATGGAGCTCCTCAGGGGGGAGAGCCTAAATTTAACCTTTGAAACCCAGGGAAGGGGTTGGAAGGACCAAATGCAACCCAAAAGATTTCATTGACTGAACAAACTGTGTAGGAATCCTGGGGATGGTTGTTGAGCCACCCTAATTCCAGCTGTGTCTCTGAAGCCCAGGCTGCTCCCGGCCACTCTGTGCTGGGATGTGTCCCACAATCCATTCTAGGGGAATGTCCAAGCACATCCTGACAGCCTGGCTGGGGTTTGGGTGTCTGTTCAGTCACCTCATCTGAAATGGCCCACAAGGAGCTGCCCTAGGAGCCTTCTGCTCTCCCAGTCACTTTTAACCAAATTAATTTAACCATTTGCAGGGATGCAGCATTGTTAAATTGCCTTTTAACATAAACCGTGGCCATCTCAACCCTGAAATGAATTAAAATGGGGCAATAGCCTCAAAAGCTTAGAATGAGTTCCTGTTTTTTAGAAAAATAACCTGATTTTCAACTATCCCTTCAATTTTTGGAATGCTTTACTCCTTCATCTTTATTTCCCCTGCCCACTGCTGTCCCTGCCTGGGTTTGTCCCTGCCTGTGCCCTGACTGCTGTCTCTGCCACAGATTGGTGCTGTCCCTTTAGCTGCTCTAGGAGCTCCTGCTCTCGACCCTGCCCTTGCTGCTCTTGGGCTTCCTGGAGCAAACCTGAACTCCCAGGTGAGTCCCCAGTCCAAAATCCCCTTTATTGCCCCTCTTCCCTGCTCTAACAGTGGGGTTCATTTGTGTCAGTTCACAGCCACTGCCTGCAAACTCCAGGAATTGGGTTCTGCTTGGAAAAAGAAATATCTGCTTGAATATCAAATTAAATGTTGGAAGGGGCCAAGGAAGAGTTTGGGAATAGCAATGAAATATTTCAAATATGTGTCATTATCAGGCCATGAACCTGCCTTGTTCTTCAAGTAAAAAGTAGTTTTTTAGGTGTCAAAAATCTGAAGAAACCTCATTAGGTTGGTACAGTTGAATAAAAAAAGGCTTTTAAGTACTAAGTACTAGAATATTGAGTGTATTTTATCAATAAAAATATAGCAATATAAATATATTGATCATATCTCTGTAGATAAATTATTTAAGAGGTAAGAACCAAATACTCTTTTACAGCAACAAGAAGCAGCAATAATTTAATGCATTGCTGCTGCCATCATTTAATTTTTTTATGTATTCCCATGTGGAAGAGCAAGCAAATGATGGTGAAAATTACATAACAAATGAGAAAAATCATTTTAAAGGCAAATCAGAAAAATGTAAATTTGGGGTGATGGAGGAATTTTGTACATTAAACCATCACATTGTAACAAACATTTCAAAAATGAAACTTTGGGCTCATTATTAAAAAATGAGTGAAGATTAAACATTTTCTTCTTAATACCCCATTGGTGCAGGAAGTGGCTGATCACAACAATACCTGGATTACCCTAAGAGCTGTAAAATACATTTTTTCATGAAATATTTAAATGTTAAATACGCTGGCATTGAGATCTTCAGTGGACAAACAGCACAGAGAGGCTCTGTTCTCTTACAGTGACAGAAATAACCTGTGCACAGCAAGTTATTGGTACATAATTATAGATACAGCACAGCCCAGCAGTGTGTTTTATCCATGTGTGTTTTTATCCATGTGTGCTTTTATCCATGTGTGCTTTTATCCATTCCTGGTTTTATTCCTGGTCCTGCCCAGGGCAGGGTTTGGCTGTGGAAGTTAAAGCCCCTGAGCCCCCGTGTGGGATGTTCTCACCCTCCCCAGTCCCCCCAGTCCCCCCAGCCCAGTGGGGCCTTTCCCCCTCGCTGGGGGCTGTTGTGGTGTGGTTTTCCAGCTGGGAGGGGAATCCAGGGAAGGTTCTCTGCAGCTCTCATGTCTCCCTGCCTGCCTTTAACTCTGTTTTTCCCCCACAGTCTCTCGCAGCAGATCAGCTCCTAAAACTGATGAGCACAGTGGATCCAAAGTAAGCACCAGTGTTCCCAACCCTTGTACTGCAGTGCTGGGGAATTTCCGTGGGATTCCATGGGAATATCCGTGGGATTCCATGGGAATATCCTTGGGCATTCAGTGCCCACTCGCTCTCCTGTGGAGCTGGTGCCAGCCTGGAAGGGGCTTGGAGCACCCTGGGCTGGGGAAGGTCCCTGCCCATGGCAGGGGTGGGATGAGATGGGCCTCGTGTCCCTGCAGACCTGAACCATTCCAGGATTCCCTGATCCTGTGAAGGGCTCACTCTGTATCCTTGGATTCCTCAGCGCTGAATTTGTGGAACTCTGTGTTGCCCAGGTTGAACCACGTGGCTGCAGGTCTCGTGTCCCCCAGTCTGAAATCAGATACCTCCAGTAAAGAGATAGAAGAGGCCATGAAGAGAGTCCGAGAAGCACAGTCCCTAATTTCTGCTGCTATAGAGCCAGGTAATGCCAGCCTGGAACGAGCATTCCAGCCAGGATGGGCTTGGACACAGCACAGGATAAAACCTGAGGGTGCTGCCTCAGTGCCTGTGTCTGTGGGGAATTCAGGTACTGGGTTTTTAATCATCCTGCAGTGGATGCTCCCTGTGTCCTGCACAAATGTGCTGGAATTAATGCGTTGATTTTCCCAAAATTCACTGATTTGCCTGAAGGCTGTAAAACACCCAGGCTTCCCTGAGGGGAGTTCCTGCTGCTGGCTCAGATTCCAAGGGAGCATGGATTTCCTGCCCTCACCACTTGGCATCCTGCTGATGCTTCCCAGGGCTGCTTTCCTTTATCTTCATTCCTAATCTGAGCGAGCTGGTGAATAATTCTCTTTTTGGAGCTTCTTGCAGCAGGTTTGATTTTAGAGCAGGCTCCAGCAGCTCTCTCACAAATATCAGAGCCACCAAATCTGAGAGGCAGAAACTTGAACACTGAAAATACAGAATATTCATCAGCTCTGCATCTTCCTGATGATTTCTAGGAAAGAACAGAGCTCCTGCTCTTGTTCTTGCTTAGCTTGAGGCTTTTTTGTGGGAAATTCAAAACAATCATTCAAGAGGTTCTTCATCCCCTCAGAAAATGGCAGATTCTGGGATTTTCACTTGACCCTGCTTTTCACTGACTTAAATTTAAGTTTTTTCTGAATTTTGACTTCTCCAGTTTTGCATAAAACTTTATGTCAGATATTTTATGCCACAAACGTCCCCATCCTCTGTTGGTTCTTTTTGTCTTGTGAAGAAAATTATAGATGAGCTTTCCTTTCAAATGGCAAAATCAGGTTGATTTATATCAATTACAGAAAGCTCCAGGTCCTTTCCTTTGGAAAATCTTCTTCAATATTATAAAAACAACTGGTTTTTATTCTGCTTTTCCCTTTTCAGACAAAAAAGATGAAAAACGAAGACATTCGAGGTCGAGGTCACGCTCGAGGAGGAGGAGGACACCTTCCTCATCCAGACACAGGTGAGTGAGAATTCCCCAAAAACACCTCCCAAAACCATTCTGGGCCAGAGCCTGGGGTTGGATTTGGGGCTCTGAGGATTCCCTGACATTTCAGTGTGCAGAGCTCTGTGAGGACAGGGAGGGCAGTGCATGCGTGGAGCTTTGCTGGATTTGGGGGAAGTCCCAAAATGTCCTTTCTGTGTGTCCCTGGCAGACGCTCCAGGAGCAGATCAAGGAGAAGGTCCCATTCCAAATCCAGGAGCAGGAGGCGATCCAAAAGTCCCAGGAGAAGGAGATCTCACTCCAGAGAGAGGAGCAGGAGGTCTCGGAGCACATCCAAAACCAGGTGATGATGAGGGCAGGGCAGGGACTGTCCCCTGTGCTGGCACTGCGGGGTCCCCCGGGCTGTGCCCCCTGTTCAGGGAGGGGCTGCAGCACCGGGGGGGCCCAGCCTGGGGTGTCACCCCTGTCCCTCCCCCCTTGCATCCCTCCCCTGTACAGCACATTGGGAAGCCCTGTTTGAAAGTGACCTAAACTTCTTCTCTCTTCTACTAAAAGGGATAAAAAGAAGGAAGAGAAAGAAAAGAAACGTTCTAAAACTCCCCCCAAAAGCTACAGCACAACCAGAAGATCCAGAAGCACAAGCAGGTACAGAAATGGGGCTTTCTCTCTGTTCCCAGCAGGATCTGGATACACTTGAATATTAAATAGAAAGAAACGTTCTTGTGCTAGAGCAGCTGCTCTGTGGAAGGTGTCCCTGCCCATGGAAGGAGCTTTGAGGTCCCTTCCAGCCCAAACTGTGCCTGGATCCCTTTGGATCATGATTCCAGTGTGGATGTGTCTGGTACGGGCTCAACAGCACCTGTACCCCCTGTGTGTAATACACACTTTCATTTTCCTGCGGTGTTTGAGGGAAATTCTGTGGGCCTAGAACAGTTTCTCCTTGTTTTGAGTCAGAGTTTGCCAAGCTCTGCCTGACTTAGGGAATAAATCCAGGCAAAAGTGTTTCATTTTTAAAAAACCTTCCAGATTTACCCTGCAGTTCTAACAACTCTTTGGTCCCCTGTGAGCAGGGCTGGGGTTGGAGTTAGGGGTGCATGTGCAGCTTTATGGGAATGAACCCTGATTTCCCGAGCTGCTGTGTCTCCCTGCAGAGAGCGGCGGCGCCGGCGGAGCCGCAGCGGGACGCGCTCCCCGAAAAAGCCCAGGTCTCCCAAACGGAAAATGTCCCGGTCCCCGTCGCCCAGAAGGTCAGGGAAGAAGCACTGGGCTGGAAAATGGTGTCTGGGTGGGAAATTCCTGTGACCTGCAGGGAGGATCCCAGGGGATTCTGCTTGGGGGGGATTTGCTGCTTTTACGGGGCTGCTCTGGGGTTGGCTGGGAGCCCCAGGGGTTCTGGGGGTGGCAGCAGTAGGACGTGCCACCGTTCCCAGTCCCTTTGGCTCTGCACGGTGGGATTGGCTGGTGTGGGGTGGCCTGGGCGTTCTGTGGGCCTGTCCCAGGGTGGGAACTCGAGGGGCTCCTCTGTAAAACACCAGAGCCCTGCTGTCCTTGCTGTCCTTGATCCCTGTGGGGCCCTTCAGCTCAGGACACTCCAGGGTTCTGTTTGCCACAGCCTTGGCCTTGGGGAGTTGTCCCTGAGCCAGAGCTAAGCTGGGATTTGGGTATTTCCTGAAATCAGAGGCTGTTCCCCACTTGCACTCTGCCATTTTCCTGTGGGTCTGCCGGGAGCTGTGGGTAACGCTCTGGACAGTTCCAGCCAGGGAATGGGTGATGGTGATGGGCCTCATCCTCCTCCTGCTGATCCTACAGGCATAAAAAGGAAAAGAAGAAGGATAAAGACAAGGAGAGGAGCAGAGACGAGAGGGAGCGGTCAACGAGCAAGAAAAAGAAGAGCAAAGACAAGGAGAAGGATCGAGACCGGAAATCCGAGAGCGACAAGGATGTGAAAGTATGTTCCAAAAACCCCCGGAGCTGCTGCCGGCCCTGCCCCGCCTCCCCCCGGCCCGCAGGGGCGGCTAACGTGTCCCTTTCCCCGGCAAAGCAGGTCACAAGGGACTACGACGAGGAGGAGCAGGGCTACGACAGCGAGAAGGAGAAGAAGGAGGAGAAGAAGGTGGCGGATGCTCCCTCCCCCAAGGGGAAGGAGCCCGGAGCCGAGAAGGGCAGCGCGGACCCGGGCAGGGAATCCAAGGTCAACGGGGACGACCACCACGAGGAGGACATGGACATGAGCGACTGAGCCCGCCCACAGCCCCTCCAGTGTGATCCTTTATGCTGTACTCGTTAATCCTCAACCTAGATGTACCCAGCTCCGAGCTCTCCATGGTCTGTCCATCCCGATACTAACTCACACCCAAAGCTTGAGACAGGGCCCTGCTCCAGGGCCCAGCGGGGCCCGGGCCCGGCCGCGCGTCCCTCCCCAGCACGGGCTGGGCCAGCCCTCCTCCCTGCCTGCTCCCCTCCCTCAGAGCGCCCCGGGCCCAGCCAGCAGGGCCCTGCAGCGTCCCAGGGCTGTGGGGAGGGTGGCACAGCCCCCCTGTCCTGGGGGAATGCCCTGGGAAGGTGGCACAGCCTCCCTGTCCTGGGGGAATGCCCCGGGTGGGTGGCACGGCCCCCCTGTCCTGTGGGAATGCCCTGGGAGGGTGGCACGGCCCCCCTGTCCTGTGGGAATGCCCTGGGAGGGTGGCACAGCCCCCCTGTCCTGTGGGAATGCCCTGGGAGGGTGGCACGGCCCCCCTGTCCTGTGGGAATGCCCCGGGAGGGTGGCACGGCCCCCCTGTCCTGTGGGAATGCCCTGGGAGGGTGGCACAGCCCCCCTGTCCTTGGGAATGCCCCGGGTGGGTGGCAGAGCCCCCCTGTCCTGCAGTCACCCAGGGGCTGCCGGGGGCCTCCCGGACACTCCGGAGCTGGCCTTGGATCACACCAGCTCTTTGTGCTCTTGGCTTTGTTGTGGTTTTAAGCCACGTGCTGGGCTCGGTTGGGTTTGGTTTCCGGTGGGTCTTGGTTGGCTTTGCCCAGGGTTCTGTCCCGACCTTCCTGAGGGCTCTCCCTCCGCTGTGTCCGTTCAGCTCCGTCCAGGGCGAGCTGGAACGGTCACACCTCGGGAAGGGGAGTCCTGCCCGTGCCCCGTGAGGAGGGCTGGGGGCTCAGGAGCTCACCCGCTGCAGCAGGGAGTGCATTTTAAAATGCCCTTGGTCTGTTTTTAAAGCGAGTCCATAGATAATGTACTTTTTACTTGATCTCCAGTTGTACAAACAGATGAATTTGTGTTCCTGTCCCGGCCGTCCCCTCCCTCCCGCACTCGGTGATCCCATGGTATTTGCAGAGTAGTTACCCAAAGCTGTTCCTTAGTTCAGCAGCTCCAGAGCTTTTACTTTTGTGCAGGTAAAGAGACAAAAGTAGCCGACAGTCTGTGCCATGTTGATGTACAGTTTCGGAAAATGTTTTACAAAACTTTGATAATAAAACCCTGAAACTTCAACTCCTCTTCCTAGAAAACTGCTGGGTTTTATTTCCACTGGTGCTGGATGCACCAAACTTTACCTCATTCCTTAGAGGGGACTTTTCCATCTCCCTGTCACTGAAGAAGGAATTATTTTACTTTTGAGGAGAGATGGGTTAAAAAGGGGCTGTGGAGATTTGGGGACTGCTGAGAAGGATGTGGCAGTGGTGGTGGATGAAAAGAGAGAAGGCTCTGGCAGGGAGGAGTCAGAGCAACCTCAGGGCACAACTGCAGTTAGGAAAATCTTTGTTTTAAAAATCTTTGTTTTAACTGGCAATGGCTGAAGCTGCTCCTGGAGGTTTTCCTGCCCCTTTAGAAACAGGAGATTTTCAATCAGCAAATCTGTACCTGGAGAGGGGGGCCCTGCTCCCTCTCTGAGCTCAGGGGCTGATGCTGGGGGCAGGAGAGCAAGGCCAAGTTTAAAAACTGAAAACCCAACCCCATCCCTCCAAACCCTCCCCCCAAAAAAACCAAAAACCCAAAAAAACCCCAAACCCCCAAAGAGTCGCCTTCAAAGCCAAAAGAAAACACCAAACCAAAAATCCCCTCAAGCCCCCGCCCTTCCTGCAGGGCCAAAGCCTCTCTGGACCTCCAGGCTGTGCTCTCCGTTCCCCCAGCACCGTCCATCCTGTGCTCCAAGGGATTCCTGGACGGGAGAGGTGAAATCTCTGAAGAACTGAACACAGTTCAGTGAATTTCAGGCTCCTTTTCCCTCCCTCCCAGGCAGTTCCCAACCTGCTCCCTGCACCTTTCCCCATAAAACCTGGGATTCACAGAGGGCCGAGAAGAGGCTGTAATGAAAATGCAGGATTTTATTTAAAAAATGACCAAGAAAATGCCCTCGCAGAACGCAGCAGCAGCAGGAGCTCCTCCCTCCCTCCCGCCCTGCTCCCAGCGGAGCCGAGCCCCGGGAGGGAAGCCTGGACTGCACAGCTGGAGCAGCTTCCGAATCCAACAGCATCGTTTGGTCTTTATTCTAACAAATGATACAACCCAAAGTGACTATGAGTGAAGGGGAGAGGAAACCGGGGAGTAGAGGGCAGGAAAACGCAGGAGAGGTGACTCCTTTTCCATGGGAGTTACAAAGTGTCAGGAAAAGAAAAGTGAAACTGCAGCATTACAGGAACTGGTTAATCCGGATTAAATAACGCGGTTCTCCTGGTGGGAATTACAACTCAGGAGCAGGGACAGTAACAGAACAGAGGGGCGCTGGGAATATCCATGGAATACGGTGGGATTCCAGCACAAACATCGGGGGATGAACGGACTCAACGCGGGAACGGGGAGGTGCCGTGGTGGGAGTGCAGGGGCTGGACAGCAGCTCCAGGGGGTTCCCTTTGCCACCGGACACAGCAGGAGTTTGGAAGACCAGAGGAACAGTTTGGTTCAGAAACAACCCGCGGGATCCCTCCGCAGCGAGGTCGGAATTGGGCTGAGCGAAATTCCTGGATGTCTTTTAAGAGCCATAAAAAAACCTCAGGAAGAAAGATGTGGTGGGAGGGGAGCCCCAGGCTGGGCAGCCCCACCCCAGGAGCAGCAGGATGTGATTCCCACCAGCCTGGTCCAGCTCCCTTCTCCTGCCCTGGACACAGCTCCCAGCTGCGTGTCCAGAGGCTGCTCCTGTCCTCCTGACATTCCCAGGCCACAGGGATGACTGGAGCTGCTGCATGGACACGATCCATGGATCTGTGCTCCCTCCCAAACCCTCCTGCACCACCTGGCCTGGCCCTCAGGAAAACGGGAAAAGCCGAGGGGAGGCTCTGCTGGACCAATCCTGCTTGGAAAAGGAATTTTCCAGAGCCACGGGAGAGGGGCCTGTGCCCCACACACGGCTGGGAACACCCGGACACATCCAGGCCCACACATTCCCTGTGTCCATGCAACACAACCCAGTGACAGAAACAGGCTGCAGTGGGAAAACACGGATATAAACACGGATCTCGACGAGGGCAGCCCCTCGGGATCCACAGGCTCAGCCCAGTGTCCCTCTGGGAGAGAATTCCCACAGAATTCCCCCAGAAACCTGCCCAGGTGTCCCTCAGTGTGAGAGCTCCTCACCCGGAATGTTCAGACAGGAAACACATCCCAGGAGGAGGGAGAGTACTGAGAGCAGCTCAGGGAGCCTGCAGGGCTGCCCTGGGAGCCGGGGAACAATCCAGGGAATCCCCATCCCTCAGCTCCACAGGGAGAGCAGGAGCAGCCGGGATTTCCTGGGATAAAACAGGACAAGGACAGCTCCAAAGCTGTGCCCACACCCCAAGGCAGAACGAGCCTCAGAGCAGCTTCCTGCAACCCTTCCTGCAGACCCTGGAAGTGTCCCGGGGGGTTAAAATCCCCCAGATCTGCAGCCAGAGGCCACAGGAAGCACAGGAAACACTTCCAGGGCCTGCCCTGGCTGGGAACAGACACCCCACGGCCCCACGAGCAGCAGGGCCTGGGCCGGAGGGGATGGAGCCACAGGAGCCACCCCAAACCCTTTTTGTTTTCCAGTTCCAAGCCCAGGATCCACCCTGGGATCCATCCTGGCTGCGCTGCCCAGGCCCCACAGCCCCAGCGACGCTTCCATGAAGCCAGGGATGAATTTGGGATAACCAAAAGTGCAAAGAAACACAAATCCACGAGGAAAGGGAGCTCTGACATTCACCTTGGGGGGGACCTCTCACCTCCACTGGAATTCCCAAGGAATGGGGGGCCCTGTACAGCACCAGCTCTGGCCCCACCCCGGCACAGATCCTGCAGCTACACAAAACACCCTGAAGGGACCCCAGGGGGGGAACAGAGCCCTGTGCTGCCCCCCAGGCACCGATCCGAGCTCCAGCTCAGCCCCACAGATATTCCCAGTCTGTCCCCGGAGCAGCACAGCCGGTGTCAGTTCATCCCAGAGGTGTGGAACACAGCAGGAATTCATCACTACTCGGGAGAACAAGTTCCATCATTCCCACAGGATGCTCCACACCTGCCCTGACACAGGAGTCATTTCCCTTTGCTTGTTTTCCCTAAGGTTTTATTTTGGATTTGAGTTAGAATTAACAACAAAGCTGCACTGCTCCCCTGTCCCAGTGCTCCCCTGTCCCAGTGCTCCCCTATTCCCTCATTTCCCAGTGCTCCCCCGTTCCCCAGGTGCAGAGGAAAGGACCAACCCCACCCTCCCACTCCAGTGCTCCTGGACTTTGCTGACAGTGACTCCCTGGGCCTCCTCCATGTCCTTCCCCCGAGCAGCCTCTTTGGGATGGATCAGAGATTCCAGCAGTTTGGAATCCCCTGCTCCCAGGTGTGCCTGACACCCTGCCCTGTGCTGAGCCCCTCCCTTGTCCCTCTGCTCAGCACAGCTGCTCCTCTTCATTATAAACTTTGTTCCTTAACTCTATGGAATTCCAGAAAAAGTTTTACCTACAGTGCACAAAGAATATAATTTGGAAAATATTTACATTTTTGTACAATGACACCACAGCACTTGAATCTAAATTTCTTCATACAAACAAATAGCACCATCAGCCTTCTGCACAAATCTTGCCTAACAAGCCCCAAAAAGGTGGATTATTATTAGATGGGGAGACTGGAACCACTGGGAATGGGAATCAGCTCAAGGAGCTGGAGTACTGAAACATCCATGGAGGGGGGCTGGACAAGATGAGCTTTAAGGTCTCCCCACCCCAAACCAGTCTGGGATTTTCTGATTAAAACACAAAGAGGCAGGAAATGAACGTGGGAACACCCCAGTGAAAGCTGCCCGTGAGCACCACAACGACCCCACGTGCAAGGAAAGCTGCTCCTGCAGGGAACGCTGCTCCTGCAGGGAACGCTGCTCCTGCAGGGAACGCTGCTCCTGCAGGAAATGCTGCTCCTGCAGGGAACGCTGCTCCTGCAGGGAACGCTGCTCCTGCAGGGAACGCTGCAGTGCCTGAGCTTTCCCAGTGCCTCTGTGCAGCCCAGCTCTGCAGGCTGCTGAGGGCACAACAGACTGACCTGGTGGTGCTCGGCCTTTCTGGGACACCTCTCCAGGTGAGGGTCCAATAAAGGACCAGCAGGTGACACTGGTGGCCAGGCAGCCCTGGGGTGCTCCCCAAGCCACAGGGAGCCCGGCAGGGAGCAGAGAGCAGGGAGGGAAGAGGGAATGGAGGGATCAGGCAGGGACAGCAGCAGCAGGGCCGGTGCTCCCTGCAGAGCACAGCTGGCTGCGCCCTGGGGTGCAGGAGGAAATCCAAGTGTCAATGGTGCCCATTTGGTTCATTCATCTACAGCCAAGGCATTCCTTCAGGATACCTCCCAACATTCTGTGGCTGAGCTGTGAGCTCAGGGAACAGGGAGCACGGCAAGGACGGGGGCTCACCCCCAGCCCCGGGCCCAGCTCGGTGCCAAGGTCCAGCAGCGCCTCGTGGATCACCACAAGTGTAAAAAATTTAAAAACCAGCAGCAGCTCCTGCCAGCTGGGGGTGGCAGCTCCCAGGCCAGGCCTGGCTGTGCCCCGGGGATGGCAGCAGCAGGCTCTGGGGAGCTGGAGGGGCTGGGTGCCCGGGGCAGCGCCAGCACATCCGCGCCGCTGCTCCTTCCCTTTGCTGCGGCCCAGCCCTGCCCCTGCTGTGCCCTGCCGGGGTGCAGCCGTTCCCTTTCCCTGGGATGCAGGCGGGGACAGTCCCCAGGAGGCTCCCAGCCCCGCTAGAGGTCCGGGAAGCGGCTGGGATCCTCCTTGTAGTCGTCGGGAATGGTGAAGATGGAGTCGTGGAACTCGTCGTAGCGGAACTCCTGGAAGGTCACAGTGGCCGTGATGGTGGGGAACACCGGGATGTCTGCGGGCACCGAGAGCGGGTCAGGCCAGGGAACGGCCAGGACGGGCACCAAGCCCAGCCCTGGCAGTGCCCAAGGCCAGGGATGGTGGAAGGTGACCCTGCCTGAGGGAATCTGAGCTGGAATTTGAGGTCACTGCCAAGCCAAAGTGCTCTGGGATGCTCAAACACGGCAGAGGTAGAGCACGGCCTGTCACACAGCTCCCTGCAATTCCAGAAACCCTGTGTCCCTTAGGAAAGGGGCTACTGCTCCTGGGATCATCTATCTCACCAGTAAGTTGATTTTAGACATTTCCATCTGTTACAAGTGCAATAGGTTTGTGGTTTTCATTTAAAATAAATCTATCCCCAGTAATGCTTCAAGAAAAGGAAACACGAGAATGGCACAAAACACTCCACACCTGAGATCCTCCCCTAATGCAGGAATAATCCAGCACATCCCAGTGCCCTGGGAGCAAAGCTCCAGCACTTCTCTGCCCCTGGACTCTCCAGCAACACATTCCTAGGTGAGAGCTCTTCCCCAAAACACAAACAAAAGACTTTCTGAACATACTGCAAGAACATATGCACATGTTTAGATATGGATTGGATATTTGGGTAAACTTCTCTTGGAAAGGGTTTTCCAGCTGGAGGAGTCCCCATCCCTGGGGGGATTTCAAAGCTGTGTGGAGGTGGCACTTGGGGACACAGGGCAGTGGTGGCCTTGGCAGTGCTGGGGAATGGTTGGACTCAGCCTTACAAGGCTTTTCCAACCTCTAATTCTGGATATGTAAAGCCCCAGGAGTGGCTGTGTGCTCTTACCTAACTTGACAGGAAAGCCTGGTGGAAGCTTCATTTGAACAAATTCTCTAAGTTTGTTAAAGTGCTTGAAGGGTGCAATGACTTCTAAGACATTCAACAACCTGCAAAGGAGAGCAGAGCCCGTGACAGAGCCTCCTGCCACACCCTGCCCCTCTGGAACAGGAAAACAGGATCCAAAGGGCCCAGGGGACAGAGGAGGTGACAGTGGCATCATCCCCCTTCCCCATCCCCATCCCAGGGCTTCAGGGTCACCCCACATCCCACTCCCAGGGATCCAGGATTACAACAAACCAACCCCAGGCCAGCAATTCCTGGTCCTCCTTTGCCACAGGAGATGGGGGATGAGGAACCACCCCCTGTCCATGGACAGGGGAACTGCCCTGGCTTTGCACTGGTCCAGGGGACACAACTTTGTGCTAAAGCTTATTATGGGAAAAGCATTCCAGAATTCTGTGGGATCAGGCACAGGTACTGAGAACCCTGCCCAGAACTGCTCTTATCAAGCCCAGGTAAGGGCCTGGCTCCTGCCCCAGCCCCAGCAGCTCCCAGCATCCCAGTTTCAGGGATTCCTTGCTCAGCTCCTGGGGATCTGGAGGGCTCTGCAGCTCATGAACACATTTAAACATTCCCAACAGGAATAACTCCCATGGGCAGGAGCTTGGACTCACGATTCGATTCCTAAGGGGAATTCCTGGCTCATTGCTATCGTGGCTTTGAAGGTTTTCTTGCTCTCCTTGCAGACCAGCTCCCTGCCCAGGTGAGGAGCTCTGTGAGGGACAGGGAGAGGCAAAGTCAGTGTTTCCCAGGGAAACCCTGGGTTTAGAGGCAGGAAAACAGACCTGGGTTGGAAAACATCAGGGAACAATCCCTGCTTTCAAAGGATTTGCTTCATTGTAAAGCTGAGCAGAATGAAGATAAAAACCCTCTTAATTTAGACAATTCTGAGTTGTGCTAAACCAGGAGAGAAAATTACTCCAATAAAGTAATTCCTCATAAACAATATTAATAAACCCTGCAGGAAATGTTTATTGACCACCACCCAGAAATGCCCACGGCAGGGGGTGGAACTGGATGGGCTTTAGATCCCTCCCAGCCCAAAGCATTCCAGGATTCCCTGCCTGCAGCTGAGGCACGGTGCTCCCACCCACAAGGATCCCTTCCCAGCCCCCTGGAGACCCAACACGGAGACACCACACCCACCCTCCTCCCGCCCACAAGCAGCACCCACCAAGCAGAGACCTCAGCCCCCCACAGCCCCCAGCCCTTCCCGGGCTGCAGGGGTGTCCCAGGGCAGCCCCAGCAGCACTCACTTGCCGCTCTCTGCAGAGATGTACTCCTCCCACGAGATGGTGTTGGGGGACGGCGGCGTCAGCGACTGCCGGCGCACGGGCTGGGGGACAGACAGAGCTCAGCTCGCTGCTCCTGTCCCCTCCCCTGGCATTCCCACCTGGAGCTGCCCCACAGCCACAGCCCCAGCCCCAGCCCCAGCCCCAGCCCCAGCCCCAGCCCCAGCCCCAGCCCCAGCCCCAGCCCCAGCCCCAGCCCCAGCCCCAGCCCCAGCCCCAGCCCCAGCCCCAGCCCCAGCCCCAGCCCCAGCCCCAGCCCCAGCCCCAGCCCCAGCCCCAGCCCCAGCCCCAGCCCCAGCCCCAGCCACAGCCACAGCCACAGCCACAGCCACAGCCACAGCCTGCCCTGACAGCCCAGCTGCTGCTCTCAGCCCCTCTGAGGTGTGTGGCCTCCAAGGGCTGCACTGCTCCAGCATAATGAGTTAATTCGGGGCTCCAAGCGCCAAGGCAGCAGCTCCAGCTCGCACAGAAATAAATTAATCACTTTAAAAGCTCTGTGTGTGCTCCCAGCTGAAGCCTGGCTCGTTCTGAAGAGCTCTTGATTTCCTGGTGCTAATCACAGGCTTCCTCCCATTTTAATGAAGCTCAAAGGAACACGATTGCCTTGCTGGCTTCCCTTTCATTCCCAACAATCAACGTTGGGTCTAAAAGAATCCGAAGTGATTTGCCACAGCCAAACCCCTCATCTCTTCTAAGAGACAAATTAATGCTGAATACCCAATACAACCACAGAAATCCCTCCCTGTGTGCACTAATCAGGGTAATTCATTAATGCATCACCACAATTATACTTGTGGGTCATGTTTATGATTTTTAAATTACGCCAATCAGAAGAAAATAAAAACATTATCTATGTATTTTGCAGCGTGAGTGGTGTGCAAGCCTTTTCTCCCACATCCTGGGAAGGGTTTATCAGTTGTACCTCAAAATTCTGCTCCATGAGGTTGCCCCCTTTGCTCAGGCTCTCCATGATTGCTTTATTCCGAAGGATGTCCTCCTCACTGAGATGTTCCCTTCTTTTCCTGGATTCCAGCACAAGCCCATTCACCAAGTAGAAATCTGCCAGGAAGTTTCCTACTCTTTCCTGCACGAAAGGAATGGGGACATTAACGACTCACAGAAGATGAAATAAAAACATTTTGATCCTTGCATATCAAATAATGGCTAGAAGGGAACTTGGGGATTGAGCTGGAACTCCCCCAGTCCCCTACATGGGCTGGCAGTGGGCAATCCCAAAAATCCAGCAGGAACAGGTTCTTCCTCTGAAGGGAAGCTTTAAGACAGAGGTTGTTGAAGAATTGGAGTGAAATCCCTTTCCAGAGCACTGCCATCCCTGCCTCTCTCCAGCAGGAGCACACAGAGTCCTCCCTGCACCCCTGGGTCACCCTGCAGAGATCAGAGCCTCCTGCAGTAAAATCATTCCCAGAACAATCCCTCCTCCCCTGCCCGACAGCTCCAGAATCTTCCCAGTTGTTCCTGCTGAAGCCAGTCCAGCAGAGACTTTCCACATGGGATGAACTTGTGGTAACTGGGGATACAGGGAGAGGGATTCTTCCTTTGTCCTGAGCACCTTATCCTTCCAGAATCCTGGACTGGTTTGTGCTGGAAGGGGCCTCAAACCCACCCCAATCCAACTCCCAGCCATGGCAGGGACACCTCCCACTGCCCCAGGCTGCTCCCAGCCCTGTCCAGCCCGGCCTGGGGCACTGCCAGGGGTGGGGCAGCCACGGTTTCTCCAGGAAATCTGCCCCAGTGCCTTTCCCTCCTCCTGCAGCCCAGCACAGCTCTGAGCCTCCCTGCCACTCACGGTTTTGTCCTCCCTGAAGAGCCACCCGGTCTGGGCCCGTGTGAACGTGATGGATTTGGTGGATAAGGTGGCAGAGTAAATATCACTGCTCATCAAAATGTCAACCTCCTCCTCTGTCTCCATCTCCGATTCCTGCAAGAAAAATTCCAAAACACTCAGCAGAACTTAACAAACAACGACTGCTTCTTCTAAAGATACACCAATAAATACAAACCCACAAGCCTCATCCTTTGGATCTTTTCCCAGAAGCAGCATTTCCTGAATTTTCGAGCGGTTTTATAAAACCTCTGGCCAAATGGTTCCCAAATAGTTTAATCTTGAATATTAATGTGAATAAAGCATCCCAATGGGATTTATGCAGCAGCTCAACAGCCACACCCTTTCCACAGGCAATAATCCATCTGCTTAAGTGACTGGGGGATAAAGCTGTAATTAAAGACTTGACTAATTACAGGGGGTCCAGTGAGTCAGACCCTCACGTTGTCATCAGCTGAACAGGCCAGGGGGTGACTAAAAGGATGCAAAGCAGTGGGAGCAGGCCTGAAAACCCACCTGAGGACACCTAAGCTAAGCCCAGAGGGAAGATTAAAAGCAGCACATCGTAATTTAAACCACATCTTTCCAATCTATTCCCACTCCAGCTTTTCCTCAAGCACAAATCTGCATTCAGAGCTGGTTTTCCTCACAAAATTCAATGTCGCCTCCACAGCTCAAGTTGGAACTACTGAGGAAAAAATCCTTTGCTTTGCAGTTCTTTGGGTGTTTCTGAAGCAAATTCTGTTTGATACATTCCCAAAAAAGCCTGGTGTGTGTCCCACCCCCTTGGCAGAGCTTTACCTCGTGGTGTATTCGCTGGTAAACTTTTTGCTCATTGTCTAAAACTACAAAAGATTCGGAGGGCGCGGCGTCACCGTTAAAAATGAAGCTTAAATCCCCTCGTTGGCACTTCATGTCAGTAAAGTCTATCAGAGTTGTGTCCAGCCTGTGAAAACAACCCCAAATTTCACAAAAATGACCTGTAAACGCAGGGGAAAATTCAGCTCTCAAGCAGGAAAGTGAATTTTTTTAATGGCAAACAAACACATCAAGGGATGAGTTTTCACAAGATTTAGTAAGTGAAGCCTGGGTGCAGAAATCAGCAAGAAATCGCTATAAAGGTGAAGTTTATTCAGAAAATTGTATTTAATACTGCCAGCACGAGGAGGGGAGGGGGAGAATTTATTCAGTGTTACACACTGAGAAACAACTGCTCAGCAGGGTCCCACACAGGCCCTGAATTGAGTAACAGCACTGGGACATGACCCAAAATCTGAAGAGGACCCAGAAACAAACTCAGCTTTTGAAATTTGATTTATTTTTCTTACTATTTCTATTTTTCTCCCTCACCAATAGCAAGGAAATGCTCCTGCAGACCTGAGTAACTGGAAGAAGATGGAGCCAAGGCCATGGATCTCTGTAGCAATTCTTATCCAGTATTGCCAGAGCATTTATTTCTCATTAAAAGGTGGTTAAAGAACCTGAACTGGGTGACTTCAACTCTAAGTGGTGAGGGACTAAAATTCCTCACAGATTTTCCTCTGATTCCAAGGAAAAACCTGCATTTATCTATTTCCCCTCAGTTCAGGCCTCACACAGGCAGAGTATTCAGAAATGAGAAGCAAAGCAACAGCCCCAGACTCAAATTTCACCTAAAAATTCACTTTACACACCCAAGCTGCACCTTTAACAGAACAAGAATTTCTACAGATTGAATCTCCAGGATCATATTCTTGCTTCTTTGCTTTAAATTCTGGCCCCTAAAGAAAATGCCAGAAAATACATTTGATTCCAAACTAAATCAGTTGAAGAGCTGAGCTTGGACAGACTCCTGAAACCCCCTGCTGAGTTGGTGAATTTGTCACATTAAACACCCTAAAGAGAGAAATTATATCACTTTTTTTTAACTCCAGACTGGAACAGCAATATTTCTCCACAAAACACTGGAATTTATTTGCAGCTGTGTTATAAATATCCAATCCCTGTTTTTCACTGGCACTCCAGGTAGATAAAGCCTTATCCAGCTGAACTGCTCTTGCTCTATATTTAAGTTATATTCAGCTCCAAAGAGAATCAGGGAGCCTGAAATTCCCAGCCACAGTGCCCAGGCTCCTCAGGGATTCTGCCAGGCCCACTGGGATCCAGCTCCTCCCTGGCACAGAAGGATTTGGGTACAAAAGCAGCACTCACCTGATATTTATACCTTGTTTGTGTATTTTACATGCATCAGAAGGCAGAATTCGGGAAAGTAAAGGCACTAAAGGAGGGAGAGAAAAGGCAGTCAGGGCACTGAGATCCCTCTGCAAGGTATTCCCATTGAACCCATTCCATCAGTTTGACTCTGGATGTGTTTTAATGCAAATACAGCACTTCCCATCATCAATCCAACACAACCAACAGCAGGGCTACTTCTGTTTGATAAAATTGATTATTTTGTAATTGTACTTGCACACCTGCTTCCAGTCTCAGACAGAATTTGTATTTCCATCACAGGTAAACCATTTATAAATCCCACCAACTGTGGCTGTTCACAGTTTGAGTTCTGGGATTTAACAGTTTATACAATGCACCAAGGGAAAGCCTGGCTCCAACTAAAGCAGAACAGCCACAAGCGTAAAAATAGTCCAAAGTATTAATATTGATATTCATATTAATTAGTAAATTAATAAAACACGTAAAATCATGGAACCCCAGACTGGTCTTGGTTGGGAGGGACCTTGAGGATGATCCCATCCCACTCCCACAGCTTCCATGGCCCAGGTCCTTCAAGCAAAGAGCAACCTCCCCCTTACTGAGTCACTGGGAGAGAGAGGAGAATTCAGCTCCAAAAGGAACAGGCAAAAATAAATCTGGAAAAACTGTGTATCCTTCCCCCAGGACTCAGATCCTGAGCACTGGGCTGGGAGTGTTCCAGCAGAGCAGGACAAGTGTGTGCAGGCTGATTGCTTTATCTCCCTGGGGAAGGGACAGGCAAGCACTCACCCCAACTTTGAAAATCCCAGTGAAGCTCTAGATAGAAGTCACCTAGCTGAGAAGAAAAGAACAATGTGTTAACAAGCTTTTCAGGCTGAACAACTGTGAAATTTGCTGAAAGACAGGCAGAAGTTGTGTTTGGTAAACAAAGAAAACTTTCTCTGATGTTGTACTTGAATTTGTACTGAGCTTAAACATCACTGAAGCTTCAGCTGCAGCAGAATCAATAATGATAAAATGATGTCACTCATTTGAACACACATTTTTAATCATTTTTAATACTAATACAACCATCAAGCCCTGGACTGCAAAAGATTCATTGTAAACATGGATTTAAAAAACACCTGTGGAGCTCTGTGCTTGCTTTGATTGATCCCATCCCACCCCACGGAATTAGAATTAATTATACAATAATTAATGAGTCAAGTTTCAGGCAGGAGTATTGCAAACACCAATTTCCACTGGCCCTGTGGAAATGTGCTGCAGTCACCAGGTGAGACCTCCTGTGCCTGCAGAGCAGGAGTGAGGCAGAGCCAGCCCCACACGAGGCCACGCAGGGATCCCAGCCCAGCCTGCACAGCTTCAGTCACTTTGGAGAAATATCTGAGTTTGTACAAACTGCTGTCCCCAAACTGAGCAGTAATTCACTGTGCCCAAGGGGAACTGGCTGCTGATGGAGAGTGAAACCAAAAATCTCCTCCATCGCTGGGCAGGAGTCACTTGGGGACTGAACAGACCAGGAAATTATTCACTGATACAAGATTTAAGAAAGATTTTTTCATTAAAAATCTAATGAAACAGGGATTCTTTAACTCTGAGAGTGCAAAGATGATGAGCAGGTCTGTCTTACACAAACCTTTCATTTCAATTTCTCGAAGTTGAAAGGAAGTATTATCTTAAAATAAATAGAATTCTGTGACCCCTTAAAACAGAGCCAAGATTGCTTTTAAGAGCAAAGGAGTGGTAAAAACATGGAAAAAACTTCCTGGCAGCCTTCCAGAGTGTCCATACTCAGAGCACAAGTCATGCTGTCCACCCCATCTGGTTTTGTCAGCACAACTCACCTCTTTCAGGGCTTTTAATAACCGAGGTCGCTTCTCTTCAACACTTTCCCTGGACTGCTGCTTGAGCTTCCTCAGGAGTGCTGAAACTACACAGGAATTAATCCATGAACTCTGTTTGTTTGGTAATTAGAGGTGTCTTATTTAAGGTCTTAAGCCCAACAATGCAGTGGAACATTTCATCACACCTGAGAAATTAATCCCAGTTACAGGAACTGCACATTAACCTGCTCAGATCACCCCAGGAAGAAAAGCCTCAGTAAATTGTTTGTAAAATTAACTATATAATCATGTCAGGAGAGTTTTAAACATGTATTAGTAAATATATGGATACCAATATACTGAACATGTGTAACATCTACTGCACTGAGAAAATCAGTAGTGAGGAGCTGACATGAGAACGTTGTTAGTAGATTATAAACTAGTGCATTAATATATTAATAATACGTTTATATATGTAATAAATAGTGAGTTTTCTGCTATAGGAATGCACCACCACAAATGGTAATACCAAATACTATGAACATCCACCAGTGAGTAGCAGCAAAATAATTTCCTTTTGCTGCTCCATGTCTGAGGTGAATAAATAATACTTGAATAATATATGATACATAAATTATATTTCCCACTGGCAGCCTAAAAGCCACATCCCACTGGCAACTGATGCACAAAGGAACCCGTGGCCACAGGGAGCAGCTCCAAGGAGATGATCCCACCCAGCTCAGACCCATTTGGACCCTGCACTCCCAGTCCAAAGCCAGCACACGCTGGTGCAGAGCTCTCCCAGTCCCCTCAGCCTGAGCACAGTTAACAGCCTGCTTATGTAACCAGTGCAATTTCTTATCAAGGAAATGGATGTGCCTGATCATGTCCAGATAGAAAACATTCAGCTGATTAAGAGAAACCCTTCAGAGAGCTGTGGGAAAATCACCCAGCCTGAGAGCTCTGCTTTCCTGCTCTGAATGAGCCCCAGTGTGAGATGAATGGGCAAACTGGGATGAATGAAGAGGTGCTTACTCATCTGTCTGTCTCCATAGCTGATGGCTTCGGCCAGAGGGCTCCATCCCTGAGCGTTTTTCACCTTTACTGGAGCATTGTGGGCTAAAAGCAGGTGGGCACATTCTGGGACAGAAAATCCACAGTTATTTACAGTACAGGATGCAGCAGGAGCAGTCAGAACAAAACTCTACCAAAGCAATTCACACCAGAGATATTACACAGATTATCAAAACACATATCTGGGTTCTGACTCACTCTAACAAACAAAGCCATTTATGCAAGTACTTCCAGCACTTCCCTGTTCAATATTACCACTAAAAATAATTGGTGATCAGACATCAATTATGTAACACTGAAGACCTGTCCCTCCTGCTATGTGCATTTTGCTTTTCATAATATTTCTGCATGTCAGGTACACACATCACTATGGAGCAAGGATATTTATATTTAATGTGTGACATCAGCTCTCTCTGCTGCACACATGAACAGAGAAACCTCAGGGCCTTCATCCCTCTCCAAGGGGTGAATGGATCACAGGGACACGGATTTGGGGCAGTGGGAGGCAGAGGAGGGAGAGGCACCAACACACTCTGGGGAATCGGGGATTTAAAGAGGGCAAACTCTGCTCCAGGAAACCTCAGAGCAGGTGAGGAACCACAGCTGCACTCCCCATCCACACTGCACACGATGGTGGAATGGAACAATGAAGGGGACAAGGAGGGTTTCAGTGCTCCCCTGTGCTCCTTGGAAATGGTTCTGCATTTTCCAGCCACAGGAAACCTCAGCACGTGTCACTAAAGCCACCCTGAGCCGTGTGGAGGCGATGGAGCAGGGCCCAGCTGTGTCATCACCACGACAGGGACATCCTGGGTTATTGTCCTGCCACGGGTGCCACAGGAAACTGCACTGGTCATTCCAGATGCAGCAGCCGTGAGTCAGGGGCAGGCTGGGGAGGAAGGGATCCTTCCCTGCTGAATAAACTGTCTCCTGTGGGGATAAACAAACCTGCCTAACCCAGCCAAGACACCCAGGGATTCTTATGGTTCCTTAAACAGTGCCCGGGACAAGAACATCGCTCTGCAGGGAGCAGGGAAATCAGCCTGGGGTCACCAGCCAGAGTCCATTTCCAGTTCAATTAACAGGCTGGGAGAGCTGGGAGAGTTCACCTGGGGAGGAGAAGGCTCCAGGGAGAGCTCAGAGCCCCTGGCAGGGCCTGAAGGGGCTCCAGGAGAGCTGGAGAGGGACTGGGGACAAGCAGAGACAGGAAAGGGGGAATGGCTTCCCACTGCCAGAGGGCAGGGGATATATCCCACCAATATAGGTGGGATATTGGGAATAAGCTCACATTCCTTTTCCCACTCTTCTCCAAATCCATGTAGCACCTTCTTCCCAGAAAACCTCACTAGCTTAAAACACAAAATCACATTCAGAAAAATGGAAAAAAACCTTTTTTTCCTCTTGCCCTCAAATCTTCAGACTCACTGAAGAGGTAACAAGACAAATGGTTCTACCCACCTTTATGTCCCAACATCACAGCAAGATGTAAAGGAGTGTTTCCTAAAAGAAACCACAGAAATAGAAGAGATTAGGTTAAAGTTACCAGAATCCACTGCAATCCCTTCCTTAGGAAACTCCAGTTCCTGCTCTAACCCAGGAAAGCACCAACAGCCACCAGAGGAGTGACATTTTTCTAAGCAACCATGTGGATTATAACTGTCAAAATAAATATACTGAGGCATTTCATGGGCCAAGAGAGGGCTTTTAATGATATCTTGAAACTCACTCCAGGCAAAGAGGTCCAGAGGTGTCTTTGAGAAAGGCACAGCCCAAACCCCTCTGCTCCCCACGGGCTGAAGGGTCTGATCCCTTCCCAGCCTGACATATCTGGGTTAAAAGCTACTCACAGATATGATACTGATTAAAAATTTAACAGCCTGTTTTATTAATTTTTCAAGGACTGAGTACTCATTTCTTACAACTACAGTACTGGGCATATTGAGAAGGAGCAGCACCTTCACTACAAAGCTGCCTTTTGGCTGTTTCCAAAGGAAGCTTTGGGGATGATCAGCAGCCTCTCAAACCTGTCCCATTTTCCTGGTGATGCTCGTGACACAGGTGGCATTTGTGTTGTTAAATATTCACTGTGAGGCACCCAGAGCTGCTTTTCCTGGATTAATGCTGCTACCAAGCTCATGACATTTTATTTAGGGAGCTTAAGGATGCAAAGTTTTTCCATTTAACAGTATTTTGCACATTTCAACGCTTTCTTAGAGCACTCAAGAGAAAAAAAAAAAAGCTGGAAAACAAATTTCTTGTGCAATTCTAACACACACACTTGGCTGAGAGTTATTTTCTAACTCCCATTTTGCCAGCAGGAAGAACCTGCCCTGTGCAGAGGATGTGCTGCACATCTGGGAGAGGCTGCCCACATCTGGGAATCCCTGCAGCACCAGGGAATTTCAGCTGGAGATGGGAACTCTGCCCTGCTTGCCCAAGAGGGGCTGCCAGGGCTGTTCAGTGTGCCCTGCATTCATCCTTGCAGGACACGGGCAGCACCCCAGGCAGGCACAGCCCAGCTCATTATACACTAACCCAGCTCAACTCCTGCTGCTATTAATAACCCTATTAATAGCTGCTCCAACATCTGGGAGCCAGCGCTGCCCTGGGAATCCTGGATGCTGCCAGGCCCTGGCAGGGATGGAAATCACCTTCCTGAGGAACACGTGTGAGAGGGAGCGCACTGCGTGCTCAGGAAATGCAAATTGTGAGACCCAAGGGGAACCATTTTCATACAATCACGGAATCACAGGATCGGAGAGGGTGGAAAAGCCCTCCAGGATCTCCCAGTCCAAGCTGTGCCAAATTCCCACCCTGGCACCAGCACTGAGTGCCACATCCAGCCCTTCCTTGGACACCTCCAGGAATGAGCACTCCAAAATTCCCTGGGCAGCTCCAGTGCCTGATGATGTTTCCATGGAGAAATTCCTGCTGATATCCAACCTGACTCTCCCCTGACACAACCTGGGGCCATTCCCTCTCCTCCTGTCCCTGTTCCCTGACCCCCCCCGCTGTCCCCTCCTGTCAGGAGCTGTGCAGAGCCACAGGGTCCCCCCTGAGCCTCCTTTTCTCCAGGCTCAGCCCCTTCCCAGCTCCCTCAGCCCCTCCTGGGGCTCCAGACCCTTCCCAGCTCCGTTCCCTGGACACGCTCCAGCCCCTCGATGTCTTTGTTGGAGTGAGGGCCTAGGACTGACCCCAGGATCTGAGGTGAGGCCTCATCCGTGCCCAGCACAGCTGCAGCCCCTTTTCCCAAGAAATCAGAGCCCCAGCAGCTCCTGGAATCCTGCCCGTGCACACCCAGGGCACACGAGGCCTGCTGGCACAAAAACACACCTGGAACACGGCACCTGTCCCCACACTCGTGTGGCCTTTCACCTCTGCGGGGGTACCTGCACACCCACAGGAGCCAGGACTGTTCTCCAGCTGTTTTCCAGCAAGAGGACTTGTCTGCTTCAGGATTTAAGCCCTTAAATGCATGTTATAATGAAACTCCAAGTCATCTACTAGGTGTAGCTACAGGCTTCTCCCAGGAAACTCATTGTTTGGGAATAATGACACTGGCCTTCCTCTGGGCAGTGATTTGGAGGTTAATTTAGGAAGCTGGGTAGGCACTCAATTAACACTCAATTGCTTTTAGCAGAACAGCAGGAGTCTCCCATTCCACAGGATTTGGCTTTCCTGCACTGAACAAACAGTAAAACAGGCCTGGGTTATTAACAATAAGTTCTGTCTCTCCTCTGTCCAATCCTTCTCACATCCCAGGATTCCTCTGGCTTATTTCTGAGCAAATCATCAGCTGGAGTGTCCCCCAAATAATTCCCAGTTCCAGTGTGTAAACAAGTGACAGATGGAATCAGGCAGGAAGAAAACAATAACAGGGAAATGTTACTCAGGCCTTTGGAATGTCAAGCCACCAAGAGGTTTGTTGTGGGGCTTTTTTTGAACAGTTCAAGTAAAAACTTGGGGGAAGACGATGAGTCAGAGCTCCCCAAAGTGTCCCAGCTCTAAACAGAGCTGGGAAAGCGGGAGATATTAATTAGAGATGTATATATGGATTAAAAAAGGATGGAATGAATGTGTGTGACACACACTGAGAGTGACAGCGCAGCAAAGAGGGATCAGGAAATGCCTTCAAGGAAAGATTTGGAGCTGCTGCTGCTGAGCTGCTCGAAGGGGAACTGGAGGAGGAACAGGGAGAAGCAGCAGCAGGAATAGAGCGAGTGGGAAAAATCTTCCCCAAGTCTGCTGCTTTCATTCCAGCAGGATTTGCTGGAATGAAGGTGGCAGGATAAACAGATCTGTAGCTGGATTTGGAACTGTGCCCCTAGGAAAGCGCTGTGCCAGCTGTAGGGAGCACTCCTGCCCATCGTGGCTGGGAGCTGAGCCCTGTGCCACTCTGCATCCCCCTGCTGCCTTCCGTGCCCAGTGCCACCACACACACGGCTGGGATTCCCAACTCCATCATTCCTGCCACCGTGCCAGTCCCAGAGATCCTTCACCTTGGTGTTCTTTTTGAATTTACTGACCACAACCAAGCACAGCCGTCCTCCTTATCAGAAACACAACACAAGCATCCCCTTGATCACAACTCCTCAGACACCACACACGCGGGCCTTGGAACTCTCCAGCAGAAATGGATCGTCTCACTCTCAAAATGGTATTGAAAATAGAGATTAAAACTAACCATGAAGGTCAAGCTGATCCCCCAGGCTGATTTATTTGTTAACAGTATAAAATATTCCCCGAATTAAAGAGTTTTGAAATGTCCTGGCTAGACATTCAGTATTTACAAATTTCAGAGCAGCACAAGGATCAGATTCCACCTCTGCCACTGACACTGCTGTGGACAGGGCATTGACAGAGGAGCAGCTGAGAACAGCTCTCTGAAAATCCAGAGCCACAGCATTTAAAAAGGAAGGGGAAAAAAAGGATTGGTTTTTGTAGCCTGGGGAAATATCAAAAACTGCTCTGCCAACAGCCAAAGGAACCACTCAGCATTCCCCAAAGCAAACAGGTGACAGCTCAGACATCATAAAAAAATAACAAAACCTTGAAATGCAGAGGGGTCCCGGACACAGAGCAACACCTGATCAGACAGCTCTGCCAGCACAGTGCTGATACTGGAGCTGACAATGCTCATCCATATTACGAAAATCACGGAATTACGGAATGGTTTAGGTTGCAATAGACCCTAAAGTCCATCCAGTGTCACCTCTGCCATGGCAGGGACACCTTCCACTGTCCCAGGCTGCTCCAAGCCCCGTCCAACCTGGCCTGAGACACTTCCAGGGATCCAGGGGCAGCCACAGATTCGTGCCAGGGCCTCCCCATCCTCCCAGGGAACAATCCCATCCCAATATCCCACCTACCCCTGTCTCCTATCAGTGGAAACCATTCCCTGTGTCCTGACCCTCCAGCCCTTGCTCACACTCCTCCCTAAAGGGGATTCCCACACCCTTATAAACTCCCCTGTAAAGCTCCCAACGAATTCCCCATTTCCCGGTTCAGCACCCGCATCTCCCGCCGCACCGGCCGCGTCCCGCTCACCGTGACTGTCCTTCTGGGCGATGCCCTGCGTGCGGATGAGCGCCGAGAGCCGCCGCACGTCCCCCTTGAACACGCACTCGTGCACGGGGAAGGGGCCGCGCTCGGGCCCGGCGGGGGCGGCCCGGGCCGGCGGGCGGTGCCGGTGCGCGCCGGGCCCGCGGTGCCCCCCGGCCCGCCCGCCCTTCCCGCCCGTGAAGGCGCCCCCGGGCGCCGCGGCCGCCTCGTCCTCGCCGGCCGCCAGCAGGTCCCCGTCCTCCTTGCTGGGCTTGTGGTCCCTGCGCAGCGAGCGGAGCTTCTCGCCGGTCATGGCCGGCGGGAGCGCCCGGAGCGCTCGGAGCCCGCGGGGCCGGTCCCGCCCGGAGCCCCCGGAGCGGCCGCAGCTCCGCCCGCGCCTCACGGGCCTCGGCTCCGCGCCGCCATCTTCGGCCGCCGCTCTCGCGAGACTGCGCCGCACCGCGAGAGCGCGCGGGTGGAGCCACGGAGGGAGCGCGAGGGGCGGGGCGGGATCCGCCCAGCGGGGCGGCCTGAGGGGAGGGAACGGGGTGAGGGACCGATCCCAACAACGCCATCCTGAGGGGAGGGAACGGGGTGAGGGACCCATCCCAACAACGCCATCCTGAGGGGAGGGAACGGGGTGAGGGACCCATCCCAACAGCCCCATCCTGAGGGGAGGGAACGGGGTGAGGGACCCATCCCAACAGCCCCATCCTGAGGGGAGGGAACGGGGTGAGGGACCCATCCCAACAACGCCATCCTGAGGGGAGGGAACGGGGTGAGGGACCGATCCAAACAACGCCATCCTGAGGGGAGGGAACGGGGTGAGGGACCGATCCAAACAACGCCATCCTGAGGGGAGGGAACGGGGTGAGGGACCGATCCAAACAACGCCATCCTGAGGGGAGGGAACGGGGTGAGGGACCGATCCAAACAACGCCATCCTGAGGGGAGGGAACGGGGTGAGGGACCGATCCAAACAACGCCATCCTGAGGGGAGGGAACGGGGTGAGGGACCGATCCAAACAACGCCATCCTGAGGGGCGGGCTGGGCCTGAGGGACCCATCCCAACAACGCCATCCTGAGGGGAGGGATAGGGGTCAGGGACCGATCCAAACAACGCCATCCTGAGGGGAGGGAACGGGGTGAGGGACCCATCCCAACAACGCCATCCTGAGGGGAGGGATAGGGGTCAGGGACCGATCCAAACAACGCCATCCTGAGGGGAGGGATAGGGGTCAGGGACCCATCCCAACAACCCCATCCTGAGGGGAGGGCTGGGGGTGAGGGACCGATCCAAACAACGCCATCCTGAGGGGAGGGAACGGGGTGAGGGACCGATCCCAACAACGCCATCCTGAGGGGAGGGATCGGGGTGAGGGACCCATCCCAACAACGCCATCCTGAGGGCGGGATGGCGGATCTGGCACTGATCCCAACAACCCCATCCTGAGGGGAGGGAACGGGGTGAGGGACCCATCCCGACAAACCCATCCTGAGGGGAGGGATCGGGTCAGGGGGCGATCCCAACAACCCCATCCTGAGGGGCGGGAACGGGGACCGATTCCAACAATCTCATAGTGAGGATCGGGATCGGGGATCGGGGGTCAGGGACAGATCCCAACAACCCCATCCTGAGGGGTGGGATCGGGGATTGATACCAGCAACTGCATCCTGAAGGACCAGATCATCCCCAATGGCCACGTTCTGAGCGACAGGATTGATCCCAACAGCCCTGTCCTGAGGGACAGGATCGGGAATTGGGGATCGATCCCAACGGGCACATCCTGAGGGACGGGATCGGCCCCAATGGGCATGTCCTGAGGGACAGGATCGATCCCAACAATCCCATCCTGAGGGACAGGCAGGATCAGGGATCGATCCCAATGGCCACAACCCGAGGGACCGGGACAGAGAGACTCCACGACTCTCTGAGCAGCTGTTCCGGTGCTCTCCCACTCTCCATGGAAAGTTCCTTGGGAAATGATGGGACCTGGACAAGTCTTCCTCAAAAACACTTTCAGGGAAAAGGAAAAATGGGACAGTCCCCCTGTTGTCGTGCGAGCCCTTGTAGGTGCATTGTCAGCTCTGAAATTACTTGTTTGGGTCGGAGCTTCCCAATTTCCCACTGCCCCTCCCACTCCTGGGCCAGTTCTGCAAGTTTCTGCTTCCAGTACGGGATGAGTAATTGTAAAAATGATGATGTCCCAAATTCCGGGTGAATTGGATTTTTAACTAATTCTCTCAGGAAAAACAGCCTCCAAGTTTCCAGGAGGACCAGACCTGTTCTGATAACAGAAATGCCTTCCTGGTGACCTTGTCTTTCCTGAGTTCCATCATCTCCCTCATCCCAAGTGACCAAGAAGAATTCTAGGCAGATTTAGGAATTCCTGTGCCTGCTGTCCCCAGCTGCTTCTCACACAGCTTTTTACAGAATTTGAAGTACTTCTAGAAAAAACCAACTTTTTAAAATTTTGTTCTCTTTACTTTAGTGGTCTTTCCAACAAGAATTTTCTGTCTCCTTGTTTTTTGAGGAAAGTCAAACACATTTGCAGGCAGAATGTGAGAGGCTGGCAGTGTCAGCAGTTCTGATGCCTCCTGTTCTCCCGTGCTGGAAACACACCCGGAGCACAGCTGGTCTCTGGAATGGAGGGATTGGCTCAGGTTTTAGCTGATGTCAGAAGCTTCACGCTGCATTTTTAATTACTGGAGGCATGAAGTCATTGTTTACCAGCTTATTATGGACTCCCTTATTCACCCCAGAAGTGGAACCAAGGCATTACTCACGGGAAGGGCACTGGGAAAACTGGTGTTTGTAGGGAATCTCAGCTGTGGGACTACTTTACACTTGCAAATTCTTGAGAATGAGTTTTTTGTCTGTCTATCAACAGAACTTTCCTACAACAAGCAGATTTGTCAAGACGGGCTGGAATTCCTTCTCCTAAGTCCCAGGTTCGTGTTTGTGTGCTGAGGCTGAGGCATGGCCCTGCACACATCCAGAGATTTGCTTTTCTTAGATCCAGCTTTGCTCAGATTTTATCAATATTTTTGTTATAAAGAAAATGTTTCCTTACAAAATCTAATACAAAAATCATTCATCAGTGGCCTTCAGCACATACATGCCCTTTGTCCTCAGATGTCAAAGTGCTGTTCCATGGACGTCAGTCCATGCAGGATAACCTTGACAGGGAGATCCAGTGAATTAATTTTTAATCACAGAATCCCGGGATGGGTAAGGCTGGAAAGGACCACAGAGGGTCTCTGGTGCCACCTCCCTGCTCCAGCAGGGACATCCCAGAGCACAGGATTGTGTCCCAATGGTTCTGGAATATCCTCAGAGAGAGACTCCATAGTCTCTCTGCCCAATCTGCTCAGGGCTGGGCACTGCCCAGGGCAGGAGCTGTGCCCCCTGTGCAGGGGGAGTTCCTGGGATCAATCCCTGCCCGTTCCTCTGGTGCCACTGCTGGGCCTGGAGCAGAGCCTGGGCCCTGCCCTGACCCTCCCTGCACTCAGGGACAGACACAGGGACACCCAGGGACACTCAGGGACACCCAGGGACACCAAGGGACACCCAGGGACACTCAGGGACACCCAGGGCTGAGGGCCCCTCTCACTGGGGCTCCACTCCAGGCTGAGCAGCCCCAGCTCCCTCAGCCTTTCCTGGGCACGGAGATGCTCCAGGCCCTTGCTGAGCTCCGGGAGCTCCTGTCCCTGCTGTGCTGAGGATCCAGAGCTGGACACAGCACTCCAGAGGAGCCTCCAGGGCTGGGCAGAAGGGCAGGAATCACCCCTGAGCTGCTGGGAGTGCTCTGCCTGAGGCACCCCAGATCCCACTGGACACTGCTGGTCAGCACAGCTCGTTGTCCCCCAGCACCCCCAGGTCCTTCCCCCAGAGCTGCTCCAGCAGGTCCCCCCAGCCTGTGCCGTGCCTGGGGTTATTCCCAGGCGCTGAGGAACCCAGGCGGCGCTGGCGGGCAGTGCTCCCCGGGGATGGGCCGCGTGCTGCCGGATCATTCCCGGTTATTCCCAGGGAAAGGCGCCTCTGAATCCCGGGAAGGCTCCCCGGGAGCGGCCCCGCAGCGCGCAGGCGCCCCCAAGAGGGCGGGCGCTGCCCCTGCAGGGCGGGCCCCGCCCCACCGCCAGCCAATGGGAGGGCGCGAAGGCCCCGCCCTGCCGGCTCCGCAGCCAATGAGGAGTCGCGGCAGCCCCGCCCCCGCCGAGCCCCCGGAGCGCTGAGGGCCGGTCCCACAGAGCCGCGGCCATGGCGGGCAAGGGGACGGAGGGGTTCCTGCCGCCCTTCAAGCACTTCGCCACCAGCGCCATCCACGCCGGCCAGGAGCCCGAGAAATGGAATTCCGGGGCCGTGGTGCCGCCCATCTCGCTCTCCACCACTTTCAAGCAGCGGGCGCCCGGCGAGCACGCGGTGAGTGCGGCCGCCGCCGGGACACCGAGCCCCCACTCCGGGCTTGGGCACGCCCGGGGGCCAGGAGCATCCGGCGTGGCCCTGCAGGGGGAACGGGAGGCGGCAGGTCCCGGGAAGCGGAGGGAGCTGCCGGTGCCGGTGTTTCCCCCGTGGCAGCTCCGGGGCACACCGAGCATCTCGTTCGGCCGGGAGCGGGCTCTGCCCGGGGAGGCGCGGAGTCCCCTCAGCGGGGGCACTGCGGAGCCGCCCGCCCGCACCCCGTGCCCGGGGCTCCGCACGGCCCCGCCGAGCAGCGGCGGCACCGCGGCAGCCGCTGTGCTCCCTTCCAGCTGGCCCAGCTGCGCTTCTGTGTTCCCGGGATCGGGAGAGGCTGGGATGAGGCTGGGATGAGGCTGGGATGATTCCCGTGTGCCCGGCGGGGAAGGGGAGCAGGCAGCACCCAGCGCTCCCGGGCTCCCAGCGATGCTGCTGCAGGGGCTGCCCGGAGCCGCAATCGGGGAGGCTCTCCCTGCCCTGCACCCGCCTCAGTGCCCTGGCAGAATCCCTGTTCCACTACACACACTTTGTGTAAGAGCCTGCTTCAGTTTTCCTCCCAAACCGAGGGAATATTTCTTAAGGATCTTGTGGAAGTCCTGTAGAAAGTGCTGGAAAGGTTTGAACGGACGTGGCACAAAGCTGCCACTCCTAAATCAGCACCTGCTCCAAGCTCGCGCTGTGCTGGTCGGGCAGGAGGAATTTGCCTTGTGATTCCTCATTCCACACAGAATCCCAGCTGAGCTGAGGAGGCCCTCAGGAGGAGTCACGCTGCTGTATCCACATCCTGATGACAGGATCCATGTTCTTGCCGGGAGCTCTGCCAGAGCGATCTGCAGGATTCCTGACTATGAGGAAGTTGACATTAAAGAGAAATCCCAAAAGCAGGCCAATCCCAGGGTGCTCAGCAGGTTCTCTTGGTAAAAATTGCATCTGTGCATGCATGAGTGGTATTTTCCTCATTAAATTTCCCCAGAATTTGCATAAAAGCTGTGGCACTGAGAAACATGTGGGTTCTCAAGAACTGATGAGAGGATTTGGCCAGTACCCTGTGGGTGTGGAGATGGACACAGGTTTTTCCCTAGTAATTCCCTCCAGAGAGGCTGTGGAGTCTCCCTCACTGGAGATATCCCAACTCTGGACACGATCCCGTGCCCTGTGCTCTGGGGTGGCCCTGCTGAGCAGGGAGTGGGGCCAGGGCACCCCGTGGTCCCTCCAGCCTGCCCCAGCCTGGCACTCTGAGGATGTTGGGCTGTGCAGCCCAGCCCCTCCTCCCACAGTGCCCACGGATGGGTGTCTGGGGAGGAGCAGGAGGGTGATCCTTGCCCAGTGCACCCAGGCCCTTTCTCCGGTGGGGATGCCCAGCTGGGGGTTGTGCCAGGACCCCCTCCTGCTGCTCTGGGAGGAGCTGGATGCCCTCAGGCAGGGCTCTTTAAGGATCCCAGAGCTGCTGTTATCCCAGGCTTTCCCGGTGCTCTCTGATGTTTGTTCCCTGTTCCCACCCCAGGGTTACGACTACATCCGCTCTGGGAACCCCACTCGGGATTGCCTGGAAAAGGCTGTGGCCGCCCTCGATGGAGCCAAATACTGTGAGCACCTCACGGGCTGGACGGGGCTTGGGGCAGCCGGGGACAGTGGGGGGTGTCCCTGCCCATGGCAGGGGGGCACTGGCCAGGCAGGGGGGTCCCTCCATCCCAAACCATCCCATGGTCCTGTGGCCACGGCTCTGGCTGTTGGCTGTGGGCAGGAGCAGCTCCAAGGTGGGAAGAGCCCAACACTTCTTGTTCAGGACAGTCCAGCTCCATCCTGGGTTTCTCTCCTGCCTCCTCACCATGGCTGATGCCTGGGCTGAGCTGGATCCATCCTTGTGCAGCAGCACTGCAGGCAGGGGCAGTGGGAGCAGGCAGTCCCAGTCCATTCCCAGTCCAGTTCCCAGTCCTGTTCCCAGTCCTGTTCCCAGTCCAGTTCCCAGTCCAGTTCCCAGTCCTGTTCCCAGTCCATTCCCCGTCCGTCCCAGTCCATTCCCAGTCTGTCCCAGTCTGTCCCAGTGTCTGTGCTGTGCACATCAAGCTCCTGCTTTCACTGGCTCCACGTTCCCAGTGACAGAACAGGTTCTTTTCATAGGCAAAGCAAGGAAGGCCAAAGCCAATCTGATTTGTTGTGTCACATCAATCACTGATTCCTTTCTCCTCCAGGCTTGGCTTATTCCTCTGGCTTAGCAGCTCTTTTGAACATCTGTCACCTGCTGAAGACAGGGGACACGGTTATCTGCATGGACGATGTCTATGGAGGTGGGTCCAGCACGCTGTGGTTTCAGTGTCCATTGAGCAGGGGATCCAAGCTGTCTGTGGCTCTCAGGAGCTCTGGATTTCCCAGCCAGGGCCTCCCTGTCCTTTGCAGCCTGTTTTGATCAATCCCCTTCCCAGGCAGCTCCCCAGGGGCAGAGGGCACCCAGCTCTGCAGAGCCCTCAGCAGGGTGGGCTCAGTGCCAGCCCGGCTGTCCCTGGTGTGACAGGGGTGTCCTGCTGGGTGCCCTGGGCCACTGCTCAGCAGAGCTGGCCCTGCTCTGGCCCTGGCACAGAGATTCAGCCTGGCTCTTGGCCAGGGCTGGTCACAGGGCCCAGCCACTGTTGGCTTTTCCCAGCAGGAGCTGGGAATGGCAGGAATCCCCTTTCCCCTCCCTGGGAACGGGGACTTGGCCAGGGAGCTCCCTGTGCTTGGGCACATCCAGTGCAAACACCACATTTGCTTTTCCTATCTCACTGCTGCCCTGCCAGGTGACCTTCTCCAAAGTGCAGCTGGATCCTGGCACAGCAGGAATCTCTGCTCCTCTCCCTCCCAGCCCTCAATTAATCAGGGTCATTAAGGCAGAGCAGGGCTCAGTTCCTCATCCAGGGGGCTCTGGGTGGCTCATTCCCGTTAAAGCCTCAGCCTGGGCTGGTTTCTGCAGGGTGAATTTCATCGCTTCTCCTCTGGTTTGGTTTGTTCTGAAGAAAGGGTTTCTCTCAAAAGAGCCCCCAAACATCACCCAGATGTTTCCTGCAGCTCACAGAATCCACCTCCATGTCCCATCCCCTCGGGCTCAGATGGGAAACCGAGGCCCTGGGGATAACCTTGGACCCAATCAATTAATTTTTAATCCAGGCAGTGTTTCCTGGGGGTGAGGGCTGCACATCCATTGATCACCTGTTGCTGCTGGACTCTTCTAATGCTCCCAGGGAAAGGCTCCAGAGACAGGAAGGAATCATTTTGGATGGAATGATGGGAAACAGCAGCTGGAGTCTTCCCCTTGATTCTTCTTCTCTGATTCATTTCCTGATCATAAATCCCACATTGATTTCAAGTACTTCCTCAATCACTCTGATCCCATATTCACATTATTACTGTTTCATGATCATCAAATCCACAACAATCTTGAAACTTTGTAACTAAAGAAAATATAAATGTGCCATTTTTGGAGTGCAGCATAAAGCTGAGCCCTCCTGACTGTACCTGCCTGATGCAAGAGGCTGGAGAGCAGGGAGTGAGAGTTAAGGAAGTTGTTTCATTCTGTGATTTTTGGGCTTTTTTAGGCACAAACAGATATTTCCAGCAAGTAGCCCGTGAAAATGATTTGAAAGTAATATTTGTTGACTGCACAAAACCAAAATGCCTGGAAGCTGCAATTACACCAGAGACCAAGGTAGGGGAGTGGGAATGGATTTTAAGGGGATGTTCAATTGTTTTATCCTTGCTCCTGTTGAGTTTTGGGGGCTGTGTTGAGCTGAGGGGGGGAAGCTTGGGGCACAGCTGGATCCAGCATTTCCCAGTGTGCTGCCTCATGGAAAACATCCTAGGAAGGGAAAAGCCCCTGGAGAGAGGGGAGGGCAAAGGGAAAGGTGAGAAAGAGCAGAGGGAACGCCGAGCTGGGAGCCAGAGGGGCTCCGTGGCACTGGTGGGTGATCCCTGCCCTGGGAAGGGAGCTCAGCTGGGAAAGGCTTTGGGAAAAGGCTCTGTCCTGGCTGTGTGGGGCCTTCTCCAGCGGGGATCTCTGGGGTGGCACAAGCCCAGGGAAGGGAAACTCCCTGAGCCTGGAGGAGGCAGCTGAAGCCTCCCCCGGCTCTGGCAGGGCCCTGCCCGTGCCCAGTGCTCAAACCCCACGGGAGCTGCCACCACGGAGCCCCCAGAGCCCCTGGGACTCAGCCCAGCCCTGGGGCCTCTCTGACCTGGGGTTTTTGGGTTTGTGCAGCTGGTTTGGCTGGAGACCCCCACGAACCCCACGCTGAAGGTGATCGACATCAGAGCCTGCGCAGACGTGGTGCGCAGGCACCCCGGGGTGCTGCTGGCAGTGGACAACAGCTTCATGTCTGCCTACTTCCAGGTGTGTCACCTGCCCCAGGACAGCTGGATGGGGAAAGGGATTGGAGAGGGATTATATCAGATGTATTTCCCAGGAGACCAAGCTGTGCCCTGGTGTTGTGGGTGTAAGGTCACCGTTCTTGCTGAGTGCAAAGGGCCTGCTGTGGTTCAGGGTACTGTGATCCTGCTGAATTAGGAGAACTCTGCAGAAAGTGTTAATGCTTAGCTCAAGCAGCTCTGCAGTTGGCTGGGACATAGCAGAGGTTTGGGGGTTTGCCCTGCAATGGGTTGGTCACTTCAGAATTCCAAATTTCCTCCAGAAAGGGATCTGTGGGAGAGCACAGGGTGCTGGTTAATGTGTCTGCAGCAGCCCAGTCTGAAGGGAAAGACAGTGCTAATGATTAATTGGTGGGAGAAGTAGGTGAGGTACCATACTGGGCTAAGAAAAGGAGAATTTCACAGTGATCTGTCCATCAATACTGAGTGTAAAAGGCTTTTCCGTGATGGTTCTGGCTGGGCATCTCCACATTCCTGGGTGAGTGTTTAATGTGGCAGCAGCAGTCTCTGTATCTGCCTGCTTTGTTAAGTTTTAACAGTGGTGCCCCTCACTCTTTAGAATGTGTTGGTATCATGTGCAAAGTCCCTTAATTAGTGATAGATTAAAAATCTGACCTTGCTCACCAGCTCTTGCCCATCCACCTCCTGGTTTGTCTCACTTGAGGAGGCTCCTGGGCAGAGCTGGGAGGTGAAGGGGGAGAGAGCTGGCAAAGGACCCTCCTCTCCTCACCTTCTCAGCTCCTCCAGGGCAGGATCTCCAGCACCTGGAAAACAAAGCAATTCCTTTGCTTTGCAGTCTGAGTCCCTCATTTCCCGTGGAAATGCACTTTCTGGGGTAAATGCTGTGATTTGTCCCTGCCTCAGCTCAGCCCCAGAGCTGTTTTTCCCCAGCTGTGCACTGCTGTTGGATGTGCTCAGTCTCTCCTCTCCCTGCAGCCTGTGGGAGTTGGAGCAGTTTTTTAAATCACATCTTCTTGTGCCTGCCTTGAATTCAGAGTGTCCCCCTGCACTGCTGCTTTCAGCATTGCTCTGCTGTCATCCTCGGGTTTCTGTGTTTGTTTCTCCACTCTTCTCTCCTGTGTGAGCTCCCAGCCCTTGGGAATGGCTGGGAATGAGCCTGAGTGCACCCAAACTTGAATTCTGATGTCATTTTCCTTTTGTTTCAGCGCCCTTTGTCCCTGGGGGCTGATATTTGTATGTCTTCTGCCACAAAATACATGAATGGTGAGTAGGGGAGTTGAGCACATCCTTAGGGATGTGGGATGGGAGATTGGGAAGGAATTCCTGGCTGGGAGGGTGGGGAGGCCCCTGCATCTCTGGCAGTGTCCAGTGGTGGAGGGATTTTAAATAAATAAAAATCCCCAGGGATTTTATTGACCCTTGGGGGTTTGTGGCAGGACCTGGAGCAGCTGGAGTGGCTGATCCCATTCTTGTCCCTGTCATTTGTAGGGCACAGTGATGTTCTCATGGGCCTGGTCTCTGTAAACCGGGATGATCTCTATGAGAGGCTCAAATTCCTGCAGAACTGTAAGTCCAGACAGGGAATTCCTGACAGGGAATTCCTGACAGGAATCCTGTTCCATCCACGGCCCCTGCTGGGGAGGGTGGGCACTCACACAACTGGGAAATCTGCCTGGGAATGTGACTTCAATGGGCAGAACTGAGAAAAGTTCAATTAAACCAAACTCCAACAAGTAAAACCCCAATAAAATGGAAAGAAATGCCAATAAAAGGAGGGACATTGGTCTCCACTCCTAAGTCTTTCAGGACAGGGCTGGGCACATCCTGAAACCACTGAGGTGCCCACCTGCAATTTGAAACTCTCCCATCAGGACGTGCCCAATGCAGAATTTTCCTGTCTCTGATGATTCCAGCAATTTTCCAGCCTCTTCACTGTCAGCAGTAAATTCCTGTCCAGGGCTGTGCCCTCTGCCTACAGCAGGGAAGGTGCACTGTGCCCAATAAATGTAACCTCGAGGCCTGAGCCTGTTAATTGGGCTCATTAATTGGCTCCCCAGTGTGGGAGATGAGGAGCAGAGATTGCCTCGGGTGTGTTCCCACTTGTTCTAACCTCAGAAATGCTGGAGGTGAGGACGTGTTTGGCTGTGCTGGATGCACAACACCAAGGTTGCTGTGGGAATCTGTGGGAATCTGTGGAATTCTGTGGAAATCTGTGGAATTGTGTCCCCACAGCCCTGGGAGCTGTGCCCTCCCCCTTTGACTGCTTCCTCGTCAACCGCGGGCTCAAGACCCTGCACATCCGCATGAAGCTGCACTTCCAGAACGGCCTGGCCGTGGCCGAGTTCCTGGAGAAACACCCGCGGGTGGAGAAGGTGCTGTACCCAGGTGGGTGGGCAGGGACGGGAGGAACCCGGGGAGGGACTGGGGAGAATCCCGGGGAGGGGATCGGGAGGGTCCCGGGGAGGGGATCGGGAGGATCCCGGGGAGGGGATTGGGAGGATCCCGGGGAGGGGATTGGGAGGATCCCGGGGAGGGACTGGGAGAATCCCGGGGAGGGGATTGGGGAGAATCCGGGGGAGGGATTGGGAGCATCCCGTGGAGGGGATTGGTGAGAATCCCGAGGAGGGGATTGGGGAGAATCCCGGGGAGGGGATTGGGGAGAATCCCGGGGAGGGGATTGGGGAGAATCCCGGGGAGGGGATTGGGAGGATCCCGGGGAGGGGATTTGGGAGCGTCCAGGGGAGGGATTGGGACCATCCCGGGGAGGGTTTGGGAGCGTCCAGGGGAGGGATTGGGACCATCCCGGGGAGGGGATTGGGAGCGTCCCGGGGAGGCTTTGGGAGCTGCGGCGCTCTGTGACTGGGGCTGGGTCACTCAGGCGAGTCTGGGCTGCCCCAGCTCTGCACTGGAACTCACTGGGGATTCTCCCAACTCTCCCATCCCAGGGCTGCCTTCCCACCCCCAGCATGAGGTGACAAAGAAGCAGTGCACGGGCTGTCCTGGGATGGTCACCTTCTACATCAAAGGGAACATCAAGAATGCCTCTGCCTTCCTCAAGAGCCTGAAGGTAAAATAAAGGCAATAAAATCACCCTCCTAGGGAGCTGAAACTGCCCTGGGGAGGGGAGGGTGGAAGTGACTTTTCTTGCCGAGCCCTTTGGGTGTGCCCCACTCCAAATTGGATCGTTTGTCCCTGGGGTTAATGAGAGGGACCAAAGGGACTCCTCAGCCCTTGGCAGTGTTTGTTTGCTGCCAGGGTGAGGCGTGCCCAGCTCAGCCCAGGAGCTGCTGCCAGCAAAGGCTTTGTGCAGGGCTGGGCAGCCGGGGCTGCTGCAGCTCTGCTGAGCATTGCACAGTGCCCTCGGGAGGGAAAGCCACTGAGGAAGGCCCTTCTAGAGAGAAAAGCTTGGGCAAAAAATCCCTAAACTTTCCTTTTTCCTCAGTGTCCTTGAAGAGGTCCCAGCCCCGAGGCTGCCAGAGCTGCAGGAGGGTTTGGCCAGCACTGCCAGGGGTGCTCAGGGTGGGACTGCTGGGGTGTCTGTGCAGGAGCTGGGTCAGTGATCCCTGTGGGCACTGCCAGCTCAGGCTGTTCCTGATTCTGTGAGCTCTCTTTCCATGCATCCATAACCTCCTTCCCTTTCTCCCATAGGTGTTTACCCTGGCTGAGAGTCTGGGTGGCTTCGAGAGCCTGGCAGAGCACCCGTAAGTTCATCCTCCCATTTTCAGAGCCTCAAAAAACTGCACCACAAAATTCCCACAGTTTTCCAGCTCTCAAAGCTGTTCTGCTCTTTTGCCTTTTGCAAAACTCAGGGACTGTTGTGCAGCCAGGGGAGATTCCAGAGGGATCTGAGAAACCAGAAATGAAACCAGGAGCTTTGATACTGGGGGCTGCACCTTGCCCACGTGCAGAGCTTGCAGTGCTTCTGTACAATAAAAAAACAGCTGAGGAAGGAAGAGGAATAGGATTTTCTCCTTTCTCAGGTCCAGATTTTTACCAATAAAAATCCCAAATTCTTAGGAAAAAGGCTCCTTTTTATCCTTACAGGGCTGTCATGACCCACGCATCGGTGCCTGAGAAGGAAAGGAAAACCCTGGGAATCAGCGACACCTTGATCCGCCTCTCGGTGGGGCTGGAGGATGAGGAGGATTTGCTGGCAGACCTGGACCAGGCCCTGGAGGCTGCGGTGAGTGGGGAGTTCCCTTCCAGAATAATCCCAGCCCTTCCCACGGGCTGAGCCTGCAGCTGCTCCCACAGGGAGCCTGGGCTGTGCATGGAAAGCTCTCCCTGCCAGGATTCCCTGCTTGCTGCCCTAGAGGGGCAGAGCACAACGATCCCTCCCTTTCCTTCCTGCAGTTCAAATAAACCTTGGGGGTCAAAAAGGAACTCGGAACTGGACATGGCTGTGGACGAGGACGTGGAAAAGCAAACCCTTCTTGCTTTGCCTTTGCTTTGCCAGCAGAGCTGCTTCTCCTGCTGCTGCAGGGGCACAAGGGTTTGGGGAACAAGGGCTGGTTCCTGTTTCTGCTCTCAGATCTTTCTCTTCTCACCCATCAGCTCAGCTCAAAATCTTGATTGACCTCAGCTTTCTTTTAATTAGGTTGGAGATTTTCTTTAGAGCTTTTTCTTCTCTTGATGTTTTACTGAAAATGTAGTGAAATCCAACACCTGGTGAATAACTTTCTAAAGACGAGTCTTTTTCTCTTTCAAGAAAAAATCATGTGCTGTAGGAATTATTGGAATAATTTTAATTAAAACACACTTTTCCTTTCCTTACTTGTGTTTCCATTTGCGTGTGCTCCTTGTGTTCAAAATCAGGGGATGGAGGGACCCTGGAGCTGTTGGAATTTTCCTGTGGGAAGGCAGGAGAGCTGGAGCTGAGGGGAGAGAGGGGAATGGAGCTGAGGTGAGGAGGGGAATGGAGCTGAGGAGGGGAATGGAGCTGAGGAGGGGAATGGAGCTGAGGAGGGGAATGGAGCTGAGGAGGGGAATGGAGCTGAGGAGGGGAATGGAGCTGAGGAGGGGAACGGAGCTGAGGCAGGACAATTCTGTATTGGCCACACTCAGAATAACCTTCATTGCACAGAGGGATTAAATCCTGACAGAACCGAAGTGAAGGTTTCACCCAAACCTCCTCATTCCACAGCGTCCCGGACTGGTTTGGGTCAGAATGGACCTTAAAGCCCAACCAGTGCCACCCCGTCCACCTCAGGAGCAGCTCTGACATGAGCGGGGCCAGCTGTCCCAGCACGTTAATGATGTTAAGTGGCGAACTGGGGCTCCTGAGTTCCTCTAATGACTGTTAATCACGGCTGGGTAATTACCGCCCGTGCAGGCGCTCGGGGCGGGACTCGAACCCGCGGCCTGCAGCGTCCCCTCAGCCCGGCCCGCCGCGTGACGCCACGCGCCGCGTGCGCGCGTCTCGGCCAATCAGCGGCCGCCGGCGGATTCGAACGGCGGCGCGGCGGCAGCGGCCGTTACGCGCGCGGCGGGGCCGCCAGGGGGCGCTGCGCTCCCCGCGGAGGGGCCGCCATGGCCGGACCGGGACCGGGGCCGGGGCCGTACCGCGCCACCAGGCTGGTGAGCACCGAGCGGGGCGGGACGGGGGGGCCGCGCGGGACCCGGGGGCGCGGCTGCCGCGGAGCGAGCGGGGTGCCCGTGGCACCCGTGCGAGCGCCGCGGGACGGGAGGGGGCTCTGCCCTCGGGACCGCCTGAGGGGCGCTGAGGGGCGCGCCGTGCACATCTGCGTGCCTGCGACCCCCCGGCTGCTGTCGTGACGGTGCTCAGGGACACGCCCTGCTCGCTGTCGCGACACGTGGGTGCCCTGGGACCCCCTAGCTGCTGTCGCGACCCGGGGGTGCCTGCAGCCCTCTGCCCTGTGCCCGTTGTCTCGGTGTGCGGGTGCCCGGGGACCCCCTGCCCGCTATCGCCACGTGGGGGAGCCCTGGGATCCCCCCTACCTCTATCGCGACAGTGGCTGCTCAGAGACACCCGTGCCACGATATGTGGGTGCCCTGGCACCCCGCTGCCCTCTGTCGCGACACTGGGTGCCCTGGGATCCCCCACTCCCGCGCCATGGGGGTAGCTCGCAGTGTCGCGGTACGCTGATGCCCCGCTGTCGCGACACGCTGCGGTGGCTCGGTGCGGTGGCTCGCTCCAGCGGCGGTGCGGCCGGGTGTGCTCTGCCCGCAGTGGAACGAGGTGACCCGGTTCTTCCGAGCGGGGATGCCCGTGCGGCGGCACCGGCAGCGGCTGCGCTCGCACGGCAGCTGCTTCACGGCGGCCGAGGCTGCGGACTGGCTGCACCGCGCCCTCCGCGCCAGCAGCAGCTTCGGGCCCGACGTCACCCGGCAGCAAACGGTGCAGCTGCTGCGCAAATTCCTCAAAAACCACGTCATTGAGGACATCAAGGGCCGCTGGGGAACCGAGGAGCTGGAGGACAACGGTGCCCTGTACAGGTACTGCGGTTAAAATTGCTCCGTGGGCTCTCGGGTGTTGAGAATTTTTGTTAAAGGTGCTCAGATTCGCAAAAAGAGCTCGCTTTGGGTTGAGCACTTTGGGCAAAAAGTTAATTGTTGGTGTCGTTTTGTGCGCTGAGTGTGCTCCTGTGTGTGTCCATGCCTTTGTGTAGCCGAGGTTTTGCTGGAATACAAACTGTGCTGCTTTGGAGGGAAGCCAGAGTGCTCTGGAGGAGCTGCCCGCTGGGTTTGCTTCTCTTGGACCTTTCACACAAAGTCTGGGTGGGAAACAGAGCCAAAGAGCTCTGAAATTAAAGATATTAATGGCCCTCAGTTCTCACCTTCTGGGCTCAGGCTGTGCCAACACCCTCAGCTCGACTTTGGCATCAAGAGAAACAGCCCAAAGCTAATTTATCATATGATACATTTAAAAAACAAATAAAATCTGTGCTTTCCTTTTTATAAGTGAACCTAACCGAATCACACTGGAATGGAGTCAGAGGTTTTGTTTTGTCAAGTAATTTATTTGATTACAGGTCAATTCTAAATGTGTTTAACATCTCTCCCATTCCTTACAGATTTCCTCCAACATCTCCAGTCAAACCCCTACCAAGCCCACCAAGGGGGAACTTGGAAAACTCTGGAGACAAAGGAAATCTTTTCAAACTGCCCAGTTCATCCAAGAGGGCTTTGAAAAAACAGAACTTCCTGCAGTCTCTGGTAATAACAACTTTTCCTTACAGCATTGCAGTCGTCTTGTATTGTCTTTACTCTTTAAAATTATTGGCACTGCTCTGTTGTGGCATCTTCCCTTAATAAAAACAGTTTGGACTTAAGGAATTGAGAAGTATTAAGAAATAAATTCATATGAGAGGGTGCTTTATTTTGTTTTGGGTTTTCTTTGTCTTGTCTCAGTGCAGAATTGTCCCTGCTAAGGGATTTTAAAGCACTGGGAAGGCTGAAAGGTGCAGTCCTAGAAATGATCTGCACAATATGGCCTCGTTGAAATTTAATTTATCTTTGGGGAACAAATAAAAGGCACAAATCATTTAAGTGGTCATCTTTTTGGAGAAGGTGGAATGTGTGTGTGGCCCTTGAGTCAGCTGAGATTTGCATGCATAAATTCTGAATTTAGGTTCCAGTCCTAAAGGAGGATAATTCACATATTAATACATCTGAATTTGAGGTATTTTTTACCTTTTAAATTGTTGACTTTGCATTGATCAGGGGGGTTTTTTTCCCTTTTTTTGGCTGTGTGCTTCCATTTCAGTGCTGAGGCTGCAGGTTACTCCCTGGCCCGTGTGGAATTTAATGTTCCACAGAACACCCTGTTCTTCTAATTCCAATTTTCTCTGATTTTTAATTGCCTCAAGAGGCTCATTTATCTCACAGTATAAACCACTCATTTTCAGGAAAACTTACCAAGACCAAAACCTGATGGAACAGAAGAAAAGAAGGAGGAAACACTGCAAAGGAGGGAAATAAGCCAGGAATATGTGCAAGAAACATGGAGAAATGTCATCCGGGTGCAGTGAGTGATGAGCTACACACAGCCCTTCTCATCTAGCAGGAAATAGCTCAAGCAAGCTTTTGCAATTGGTTTTTAATTTTTAAAACCATATTTTAAGTTGAATATTTTTTCTGTTGTTTACACAGGTGTTCTAATCTGTTTATTAACATTGGATTGTTGCATTTAAGGAATTTCTGATTGTGTGCTGGTGCTGAAATAGATTTAAACACCACAGGTGCTCTTCCTTGTGGTTGTTGCTGTTTGTCCCAGGGAAAAGTGAATTCAGATTATCCTCCTGGAAGGGAGAAGTTCTCAAACAGCCTTCAGCTCATCAAGGGGTTTGAACAGAAATGGGAATAACTCGTTTTCCTGCATCCCTTGCCAAGCTTTGCTCTCTCCCTCTGCAGTTTGCAAACCCTTCTGGGGCTGCCCTCGCTGGAGGAGGTTCTGCAGCCAGCCCAGATCATCCCCGAGTTTGTGGTGTACAACATGAGCAACACCAGCAGGCACGGCGTGGTGATCCTGCAGGACAGAGCAGGTGACACTCCCTGCCCTACATCTGCAGAAAGAGTCTTTATTTATAATTAATAGTTAATCTGCTTCACAGTCTGTTGATTAGACTTTTCCCCCAAACCAAAGCACAGCTCAGGGACCTTAAATCCCATTCCTTCCCCTATCCCAGGGTGCTCCAGCCTGGCCTTGGGCACTGCCAGGGATCCAGGGGCAGCCACAGCTTCTCTGGGAATTCTATCCCAGCCCCTCCTCACCCTTCCAGCCAAAAACTCCTTCCCAATATCCCATCTAACCCTGCCCACCTTCAGCTTGAAGTTATTCCCCTTTATCCTATCAAAATTACCTATGTAGCAATACTTCAAATAAGTTTCAAATTTAATCTTTTGTACTTCAGGTGTTATTTGATACACATGAGCCATTTTTAGTTGTTAATTATTTGGGCTCATGTCTAAATGCTGCATTTATCTGTTTGGATTTCAGAGGACCTCCCTCACTGGGTGCTGTCAGCCATGAAGTGCTTGGCCTACTGTGAGTCTCTGAAGAGCTTTTAAGTTGCAGAAACCTCTGCTGAGAGTTGAAAGGGAAATATCTGTGTGTGTGAAATCAGCTGTGATGTTTCAGTTGAGAAACTGGGCAGACCTGTGGCTGGTTTGTGGGTGGTATTTCTCTGATGCAGTTTTTCAGGAGTGAAGGGGACTTTGCTTTTCCAGTCCATGGCTTTTAGTTGGACCAAAACATTTCCTACATTTCTGGGGAGATCAATTTTCTTTGGTTTTTAAAGAATCAACTATAAATTAATTAGCTGAGTGCCTCTCCCATGAAGCCAGAGATAATGAGCTTGTTCTCCATGTGCTGAGTTTCCTTTTGCTCAGGAGCTTGAATTCCCTGTGGGAGAGGTGGGATCACTGTGCTTTGGAAATGAAGGGACGTACTAAGGGGTGGTTGTTGTTTTCCTGAGGAACCTATAAAGACCACAGATTAATTTTTATTTATTTATTTTCTTGGTATGGAACAGAACTGAGCACAGCTCTTCAGTGGCTGCCTGGGATCTCTTACACTGGTTTTGCTTACAAATTGTGTCAAATACAATAATTGTGGATTGCTGGGAGGATTCTTTGCCTGTGAAACAAGAATCAATTTTGGTTGATCTTCAAAAATTTCTTTTATAATGGGCTAGTGGATTTTTGGTGTGAATTTCCTTTCTTCCCCTCTTTTCAGGGCCCAGGAACAATGACATGAGCCAAGCCACCTACAGTGGCTTTGAGCGGGACGTGTTCCGAACAGTTGCTGATTATTTTCTCAGTCTCCCTGAGCCGTTGCTCACTTTTGAATACTATGAGCTCTTTGTTAATGTCTTAGGTATGTATGAGTTTGGAAACAGTCAGGGAAGCTCCAAGTTCAGATCAGCTGGGGGACAAATGGGATTCAAAGCAGAGCTTGGCCCCTGATCTGTGGGAGCTCCAATCTGAGGAGGATCATCACTGCTCCATTCTGTGTTAGTGTTAATTAAAATGTGCTTCTGCCTCATGATTCCCCATGAAATTGCTGTTTCAGCTCACATTCTAAATATTCAATAACAAAAACTTTAAAAGATGTGCTTGTTCTGCCTGCTCCTCACTATTGCAGTGTCACCTTTGTTCTTGCATGTTGGTTGCAATGACCTCGCTAAATCGCTTTGGGACTGAACTAAAGGCTTCTTAATTAATATCTTAATTAATATCTTAGCTTTGTTTTCTGTCTGCCCAGTTAGCAGCTCTCTGAACTGGTTCATTTTCATGCCACTTGCACCTTTAACATCTCTTTCATTTCCTGATAGTTATATGTGGCTACATCCAAATTCCTGATCTGGGCAGTGGGAAACGTTCTGTCCAAGAGGAGAAAGGTGACCCTCAGCCTTCAAAAGCTCCTCACTTGAACTCTTTCAAGTCCACTGAGTGTCTTCTCCTGAGCCTGCTCCTCAAAGAGCCTGACCAGAAGGAGAAGGAAGCTTCCAGAAGGTTTTCCTCAGAAGAGCTGAGAGCCCAAAACCAACATGGAAAGAAGTGGCAGCAGCGCAAACTGCCACGACAGCAAGGGAGTGCTGGGACCCTGATGGGAGGGAGCTGCCAGAACCTTGCAGGATTCAGGGATGACCAGGAGCCACCTGCAGCATTTAGGACAAGGTGTTACTCCTTGGAAAGAATCGGAGCTGCTGCTTCGAGTAATAAAGGAGGATGTGCCCCCCTTGGGGGAGGTGGTGTGAGCAGCACCGCGAGAAGTGGAGAACGCCTGGAGGAGCACAGAGGGACCTCAGAGCTGGAGCTGGGCTGGGATGGCTCAGGTCAAAGCCAGAGGCACCTCAGGAGAGGACCTGCCCCATCCCCTGGGGGTGAGGGGCTGAGGAGGGACAGCCACGGCTCCCTGAGCCTGCTGGGCAGGAGCCGCTCCGGGAGCTGCAGCGCCATCCACAGACCCAGCGCTGAGATCACCGTGCAGCCCTGGCCCCGGGGGCAGGGAGCAGCCAGCCCCTCTGTGGCCATCAGCGTCCAGAAGAGGCTCTGCAGGAGCAGCACCAGCCCCTCTGTGGCCATCAGCGTCCAGAGGAGGCTCTGCAGGAGCAGCACCAGCCCCTCTGTGGCCATCAGCGGCCAGAGGAGGCTCTGCAGGAGCAGCACCAGCCCCTCTGTGGCCATCAGCGGCCAGAGGAGGCTCTGCAGGAGCAGCACCAGCCCCTCTGTGGCCATCAGCGGCCAGAAGAGGCTCTGCAGGAGCAGCACCAGCCCCTCTGTGGCCATCAGCGGCCAGAGGAGGCTCTGCAGGAGCAGCACGGAGCTGTCACAGCGCCCTGTGCCCCCCTCCCCTTGTGTGCTGGCTGGCACAAGTAAGGGCTCCCTGCAGCATGTTGCACTGCCTTGTGTGGCCTCACTAACCCCTGCTTCCCTCACCTCTGCCACTCCTGCTGGGCTTGTGCATAGGCACAGAGCTGGATTGTGGGGTTTTTAAAGAAAATCTGCTGGCTAAATTGTTCAAACTGCTGTAGCTCTGCTAACAAATAGCATGTGTAGTACCTTTGCAGTATGAGCTTGATGTGTCAATAGTTTCTGCTCAGGTGAGTGATGGGGGCAGGGAATCTGCACACACCTGCCTGCTGGAGATGTCTTTCTCTGCTCTGTTAATCGTTATTTTCTGGAAATAGTTCTAGGAATAATTAGTGTCATTAACTGTATTGTGGTCGTAATTGCACCATAATGAAGGAAGTTGAAGATGACCACACAAACAAAGGCCAATGCATTCTCCTCTGTGTTACAGCTGATTTCTCTGAAACATAAATAATCACACTGAAAAATAAGAGACCTGTGATAGTGAGGTAAAACCATGCTGGAAGCTGCTTCAAAGCCTGACACCCGCTGTGTTTGTGGTTGGCAGATCTGGTGCAGCCTCACCTGGAGAGGGTGGCAGTGGAGGCCCTGCAGATCTGCTGCGTGCTGCTGCCGCCCGCGCGCCGCCGGCGCCTGCAGCTGCTGCTGCGCATGATGGCCAGGATCAGCTGCAACGTGGACATGCCCCGGCTGCACGAGGCCATGGGCACCAGGAGCCTGGTGAGGGAGGGAAAGCTCCTCTGCAAACAATGCACACGGTTCCTCGGGCTGGTTTCTCACCCCGCTGCCGTTCAGAGTCCCACACTGGTTCGGGTTGGGAGGGACTTTAAAGCCCATCTCATTCCAGGTTAAACCTGGCTCCTGCTGTGCCTTAGGCTGGGTTAGGTTGGCTCTGCAGGTTTTCATCACCTCACTTGTCTCAAGATGACCAACTGAAGATTTAGGTTTAGATGAGAAGTAGGAAGAAATTCTTTATCCAGAGGGTGGGCAGGCCCTGGCACAGGGTGCCCAGAGCAGCTGTGGCTGCCCCTGCATCCCTGGCAGTGCCCAAGGCCAGGCTGGAGCAGCCTGGGACAGTGGGAGGTGTCCCTGCCCCAACCCAAACCATTCCAGAATTCTATCCTACAGTTCTGTGAAGATGTTCATTTTTCTGTAGGTTAAGCCTTTTTCTGCTGCTACCTTTTTAGAATATGTATTTTTAATGGAAAGTGCTGTTCAATTCCAAAGAAATTACTTTAGTTCACATGAGGGAACAACGATGGCTTTTCCTCCTGTGTGACCATACTTGGAAGCTGACACTGGAGGATTTGTGCCCCTGTAGAGCAGAGAGGAGGGAAATGAATCCCAAACTGCGTGTCCTGACCTCTTGCTGCACTCTTCCAGCTGATCCAGACGTTTTCCCGCTGTGTGCTGCGCTGTGCAGAGGAGGAGGACCTGGACGAGCTGCTCTCCACACGCCTGCTCTCCTTCCTGATGGACCATCAGCAGGAAATATTCCAGGTCCCAACTTACCTGCAGGCTGCCGTGTGGGATCACCTCGAGTACATGAAGATGGCTCAGGTTGGTGCCATCAGAGCAGTAGAAATTCATTTGTTAATTGCTGCTTCTGAAGTTGGGAAAATGCAAATAAACCCAGGCAAATTGAATGTATAGATATTAATTATAATCTTTTGCAGCTTGTGAGTGGGTGTGGGTGTTTATTAGGTACTTACTCAAATAGTAAAGAACTAGTTGAGTGCATGCAGAGCCCTTTTTCTTTCAGTGCAATCAGGAAACAGAAGACATTTGTGCCATCCTGCCAACGTATTCCTACTGCAAACAAATCACTCCCCAGGAGTTTGAAGAACAAAAGGTCTCCACCTCGCAGGCTGCAGTGGCAGAGCTCCTGGAGAACATCATCAAGGATAAGAACCTCTCTGTGAAGGACAAAAAGAAAAAGTTAAAACAGGTGAGTTTATTTAATCTACTTCTGTGAGGGAGGGCTGAGGCACCAGAGCCTGGGGCAGGAGAGGAGCACAATGAGAAATGTTTGTGCTCTAAAGCTTTGGAGTGCAGAGCTTCATGTGCTCTGCTGGGGATTCTAAAGATGGTTTTTAATGCTGCATCTTATGGAGCTGGGCTGGGAGAGCTGGGGGGGCTCCCCTGGAGAGGAGAAGGCTCCAGGGAGAGCTCAGAGCCCCTGGCAGGGCCTGAAGGGGCTCCAGGAGAGCTGGAGAGGGGCTGGGGACAAGGGCTGGAGGGACAGGACACAGGGAATGGCTCCCACTGCCAGAGGGCAGGGATGGATGGGATATTGGGCAGGAATTGTTCCCTGGCAGGGTGGGGGGAGAGACTGGGCTGGAATTCCCAGAGCTGTGGCTGCCCCTGGATCCCTGGCAGTGCCCAAGGCTGGGTTGGAGCAGCCTGGGACAGTGGAGGTGTCCCTGCCATGGCAGGGCTGGAATGAGATGGGATTTTAAGGTCTCTTCCAATCCAAACCACTCCTTTATAATGCAGCTTTGACTGCCAGCAGTGGTGTTCAAACAATGGGGTAAAAGCAGTATCAAATTATTCTGCTGGAGCTCCTGCTCTGCATTCGGTGATTCCTGATGGAATTGCAGCCTGGATCTCTGTGCTGCTCTGGCCATCCAAGTCACCATTAACATGCCAGAGGTGGGGTTAAATTCAGTAGGTGTTAAGAGCAATAATTTTTGGCTTTAAGAGACAAAACTCTCTCTGTTGACAATCCTGAAACATTTTTTTGGTGGCCTTGGCTTTGTGTTTTGTAACACTTGCAGTGCTCAAGATTATCTTGCACTTCCCTGGCCTACCAACAACTTGCCTAATAGTAAGGCTAAAACACAGCAGTCCTGGCAGGATTTAATCCTGGAGGGTTTTTCTTTCCTTTGGCAAGTCTTTCTGCCCAATGGAATAGTTCTGTACTTGTCCTGGAATCTCCTAAGCAAGTCTTGTGACTGCCATTTGAGCAAGCAGCTTTTCAGGGCAGCCACACTCCTGAGCTCTGAGTGCCCCGTGGGTTGTGGAGACCTTCTGGGCCTCAGGAGTGAGTGTGGTGTGGTTCAGGAGCAGCACAGCCTCTGAATGTGAAGAGGAATGGTTAATTATGGCTGATTAAGGCTTGGAGCATGTGAGGAGTGAGAAATGATTCACAGGGGAAAGGGGAGGGAGGAAATGGGGGCCCATAAATGATCCCAGGACTGGAGGTGCCTCAGCAGTGCCAGCACAGGGATGGGCACTGCCCTGGGCCTGCTGGACACATTCTTATTGATGGGAAATGTTGGGATTTCTTGGGAAAAGCCAAATTCATGGCACTTCCCAGAGGGTAAGGTCCCAGTTGTGTCAACACCACAAGTTACAAAGGTGGGTTGAATCCCTCAGTGGAAGGGTTTGGCTCACATTCAGATGTGTTCCAGTTTTTTGTCCCTTCCTGAGGCCTTGCGTGGGAAACAGATAAAATGTCCAAATCATGGCTCTGATTCCGGGTATTTCCATGGAATTGGGGTAAGCTTTCCTGGGAGAACCCTTCCAAAACAGGCTGAATCTTGGCTCCCTGTGGGGTAAAACACATTTATCAGGGAATTCCTGGAAGGCAGGGAGCGTGCTGTGGCACAGCTGGGGTTCCACAGGGGTTTCCTCCCTGGTGCCTGTTGCAGTTCCAGCGGGAGCACCCCCAGATCTACGCGAGCAGGTTCCCCACCACGGGCTCGGAGGCGCTGCTCCTGGACAGCAAACCCACCCTCAAACAGCCCATGCTGAGCCTCAGGAAAGCCAAATTCCGCAGCCTCAGGTACTGATCCCACCCCTGAGCTGTTCCTCCCCCTGGAACCTGGGCGTTCACCAGAGGAGCTGCTGCAGGGTTTGGTGCTGGCTGCGCTGGAGAAAGAGGAAATGTTTACATGGACGCTGTGCTGGAAGGTGCCAAAATACCTTTTTTTTGTTGTGCAGATACTTTGGAATAACTTCTAAAAAATATATATTTATCTGTTTACAAAATATTACAGTATATTGGAATAGGAAAATGTGAAACTACACAAAAAGCTGTTGTTAACCAAAAATTTATATATGTTTTTTTAAGGGAAACTAATGACCGGACTGTTGTTGTAACCTCTAAATGTCTCATCAGGAATTTGTGCCATTTATTGTAGTTTTTACATGCGTGTGTGTGTTTTGACTAAGTGCCTTTTTCTGTTCCCAAAATGTTTGTCTTTAAACAAAGGAGCTTCTATGAGTTCAGGACCAGGAGAGCCAGTTCATCATAAATAAATGATTATCTCACTCCATAAATGTTTCTGTTCATATCATCTGTAAACCCCTCATCAGCTTTTTGATATTTATTTATATTAAAAAACGTGAAGTGTATTTGAGACATTTTCATGGGAAATTCATTTTGGATCTGTTGGTGTGATTCTCAGAATAGGAGTGATGGATGATCCGTGAAGTGAGAACAGAATACACTAATTTTTCCTATTTTTTTTCCAGAGTTAGGGACTTGCTTATTAATTATGATAAGATAAAGGTTCCCCCACAGGAGTTTAAATCTACAGGAATATTTTTGGGAAAATATAATTAATAATAATTAATCTACTGCATGGCTCTGAGATCACAGACTGGTCTGGGTTGGGAGGGAACCCTAAAGCCCATCCAGTGCCACCCCTGCCATGGCAGGGACACCTCCCACTGTCCCTGCTCCAGCCTGGCCTTGGGCACTGCCAGGGATCCAGGGGCAGCCACAGCTGCTCTGGGCACCTGTGCCAGGGCCTGCCCCCCTCACAGCCAGGAATCCCTTGGCACATTTGGGATCCTGAGACAAATACCATTTTCCTCCTTTTTTTAAAAAAAGATTTTGTAAATGAGAAACCCAAGTTAGCCTCACTTTACCCCATTTTAATGATGCCTTCCTGTCCTGTGGGGAACTTTGTGCTTTCAGGGCAGGGGCAGCTGCTCCTCCCCTGGAACTTCTGTAACCGAGCACCTCCAGCACTCTGCACCTGCCTCAACTTGCTTGCAGTGCTTCCTACCCCAGTCCATGTTGCATAACTGATTTGTTTATGTGGTGTTCCAGTTAAGTAACTTATTAGGTGAGAAGCTCACATTTCCCAGGATTTGGCTCTCAGAGGCCTGCCCTCATTATTCCCAGTTCTTGATCCAGGTTATTTAATGTTCCCTTCTAAGGTGTTTTGACAGAATTTAACCAAAATGGGAATAAATAGACAAATTATAGTTATGGTTCTTCAATAGAAAGGGTTAAGGGGAGGCCTCAATCAAGATCTCAGTGCAGGATCCTGGTTTTTCTGCGAGAAGCCTTAAATGAACCCTTGTCCAAGTGGAAACACTGCCTTGAAAGAGGGAGCAAACAGACAACAGCAGGGAAAGAAGCCAGCCCTCACGTGCTGGTTGTAGCAGCAAATGGAACAGGGGCTTCTTTAATGTCTCTTCTTGTCCCTTCACCCCAGTTCAGATCCCTGGAGCTCTTTCCATCTGCATGGGAGGGAATGGATGTGGTGAGAAAACACCTTCATCCTCTGCCTGTGAGGGGACAGCAGGAAACTCAGACCTTGTGACTCTCTGCAGTGACTCTTTACAGCACTGTTGTTTTCATAAATGTTGACTCTTCCTAGAGGTGGTTCCTAAGGATGAGTCTGGAAGAGACCAAGGGGAGACCTCAGGGGCTGCAGCTCCTCCTGAGGGACAGCCCCAATCCCTGCTCCCTGTGACAGGGACAGGAGCCAGGGAACAGCTGGAGCTGGGCCAGGGCAGGTTTAGGTTGGATTTTGGGGAAGGTTCTTGCCCCAGAGGTGCTGGCACTGCCCAGGCTCCCCAGGGAACGGGCACAGCTGCCAGAGCAGCTCCAGGAGTGTTTGGCCAGCGCTGCCAGGGATGCCCAGGGTGGGAATGTTGGGTGTCTGTGCAGGGCCAGGGGCTGGGTCTCGATGATCCCTGGGGGTCCTCCTAACTCAAAAGATTCCTTGATGTTTGACACTGGCATTTTCTTCCCTCGTGGTGTCTCCAGTGTCACTCACCCCTGGGTGAGGCTCTGGAGAAGCCAGGATGGTCCCTGCAGAGCCGATGCGGTGCCAGCTCCCGGCACGGCTCCAGCGCGCTCCGTTTCGCTCCTCCCTGGGTTTTTTCCTTTGTAATCACTTCTGCTTGGGAAGAATTTAGGTCTCAGAAAAACAGTGAAAGCCCCTTTTTGTGTGAACAGTGGGACAAAAGCTCCCAAAGCCCGAGGAGGATTTTGGTGCTGAAAGCCGTCTCTGTTCCCGAGGTGCTCTCATTGGTGGGGGCTGTTTTGGGATGGGGCTGCCCTGGGCAGGGCTCAGCACCCCATAAATACCCAGCACAGCTCTGGCTCTGTGCTTGGCGCTGGCGGCTCAGGGAGGATGTACAGCCAGTGAGTATTCCTGAGGCTCGATCTGTGGGAGCACATCCCACATGGAGCATTGGCTGGGGCTGCTGTGGGGCTGGGGGCAGCAGGGTTTGGGGGGAGGAGAAGTGGGGAGGTCTCCACGTGCCCGTGCTGGCACATCCCATGCCAAGGTGTGGTTCTGGTCTGGGACAACAGGAACCTCCAGGTTCCAGAGGATTGATCAGAATTTGGAGTAGAATCATGGAATCCTGGAATGATTTGGGTTGGAAGGACCTTAAAGCTCATCCAGTGCCACCCCTGCCATGGCAGGGACACCTCCCACTGTGGAGGTGGCTCCAAGCCCTGTCCAGCCTGACCTTGGGCACTGCCAGGGGACAGGGACAGCCACAGCTGCTCTGGGCAGAGTTCACCAGCCTGTGCCTGGTGTGTCTTCATGGCTTTGCAGCAGATAAAATTGGAACCCAACAAAGAATTCTTTGCTGAAAAAAAAAAAAAAAAAAAAGGCTTTTGGAAGAGCTGGGATGTACAAGCTGGATTTTGCTTTCTGATGATTTGAGTATCCTGGGTTTGTTGGGCTGCAGTATGGGCTGTCCCCTCGGTGTCCCTGTCCCTCCTTGTGCCCAGGACAGTTCTCTGTAGCAGTTTGGATCTTCAGAGCCTTTCCCCATGGAAAGGTGCTTCTCCTTCCTCCCTCGAGTTCATTGCAAATCTTGGATCATCCAGAAAGATCCACCCCTCATCCAGAAAGATCAACCCCTCCCTGCTCTGGGCTCACCCAGCTGTGCCCCTTGCAGGGTGGAGCATCCTGCTGGAGGCTACAAGAAGCTCTTTGAGACAGTGGAGGAGCTGTCCTCTCCGGTGACTGCCCACGTCACAGGTTGGTCCTGCTGCTCTCCTTTGTTCCTGCAGCTCCGGGGCTCCCAGGGCTCAGAGGCTTTACAAGGCTGGGGGTGAAGGAGCTCTCAGGGCTGCATTCGGGGCAGAGAAAGGTCAGATTGGGTGGGGAACTCTTTAGACATTTCAATACTGACTGTGTTAGTCCACAGCAGGTATGGATGTGGAGAAATCAGCGCTTAAAGAGCTCATGTGTGTTTAAACACTAAGTTTAATTAGAAAATGAGGTGAAGTTTTGATTTTCTTGCTGTCACAATAAAAATTCCTTGGCCTGATGTGCCGTGCCCTCCCAACACTGCCCCTCCCACAGGCAGGATTCCCACGTGGCTGCGAGGAAGCCTCCTGAGATGTGGTCCTGGCTTGTTCGAGGTGGGCTCGGAGCCCTTCTACCACCTCTTCGATGGCCAGGCTCTGCTCCACAAGTTCGACTTCAAGGAGGGGCACGTCACCTACCACCGGAGGTAGTGCCAGTTTCCAGGAAAAAGGAATAAATAAGGAAGCATTTGCTTGTCTGAAACGCTGGGAACAGGCTGTGGGAGCCACTGGTTATTTTGAGCCCATGTGGTTATTGAAGAGCTCTAGCAGTGATATCATTAAACCCAGCTCCAGATGCAACGTGAGGCTGTGGAGAGCTCCCAGGGCTTTCACGAGGTTCCTCACAGGAATATTTGTATTTATTGCCCACCTTAACAGCCCTTCTGCCCCCAGGTTTGTCCGCACTGACGCCTACGTGCGCGCCATGACAGAGAAGAGGATCGTGATAACCGAGTTTGGCACCTACGCCTACCCAGACCCCTGCAAGAACATCTTCTCCAGGTACCTCGGGTGGGGCACACGCTGCTGGGATGTCCTACAGAGTTTCTGCTTCCCAGGAGCCCCTGACTGCCTGTTGGTTTTCTCTGCTCAGGTTTTTCTCCTACTTCAAAGGTGTGGAGGTGACAGATAACGCCCTGGTGAATGTCTACCCTGTGGGCGAGGATTACTACGCCTGTACTGAGACCAACTTCATCACCAGGATTAACCCAGACACCCTGGAGACCATCAAGCAGGTGGGTCCTTGTCCTGGGCTGGCAGAGGCGTGGAGGAGTAAAACTGAATGAAAATCATGGACTCACAGAATGGGTTGGGTTGGCAGAGACCTTAAATCCCCTCCAGTGCCACCCCTGCCATGGCAGGGACACCTCCACTGCCCCAGGCTGATCCAGCCTGGCCTTGGGCACTGCCACGGATCCAGGGGCAGCCCCAGCTGCTCTGGGCACCCTGTGCCAGGGCCTCACCACCTTCACAGATATTCCTCCCAATATCCTGTCCAACTCTGCCCCCTATCCCTCCATTCCTTGTCCCCAGTCCCTCTCCAGCTCTCCTGGAGCCCCTTTAGGCACTGGAAGGGTCCCCCTGACCTTTCCCTTCTCCAGGCTGAGCAGCCCCAGCTCTCCCACGGCAGAGGGGCTCCAGCCCCTGGAGCCCTCCAGCTCTGGGCTGCAGTTTGCAATCAGAGCTCAGCTGCACTTTGAGAGGAGCTTCCCACCTGCACAGCAAGGATGTATCGACTCCCAACACCTTGCAGAGGTCGTGCCTTCCACCTCCTGCCCTTCAGGGAAGCTCCTGACCCTGTCCTGCTGTTCTCCAGGTGGATCTATGTAAATACGTGTCCGTCAATGGGGCCACTGCTCATCCCCACATCGAGAACGACGGCACCGTTTACAACATCGGGAATTGCTTCGGGAAGAACTTTGCCCTGGCCTACAACATCATCCGGATTCCTCCTCTGCAGGCAGGTCAGTCAGCCCCCCTCTGAGCCAGCTGGGAAACTTTTCCTTTATGAATCGTTTCTTTATCCTTTCAATGAATTTTGTCATCCAGTTCAGTCTTTTTCATGCTCCTTTAGATTTTTTTTTTTAATGTTGTATTTAAACCATTTCCAGGTGGCTTCCAAATGACTGATTTTGTGTTAAAGGCAGAGATTTGCTGTGTAGATGCTGTAAGTACAGACCAGGTGTGGGTGAGACCTCCATAACCTCTCACGTGTCCCGTTCCAGACAAGGAAGACCCCATGAACAAGTCGGAGGTGGTGGTGCAGTTCCCCTGCAGTGACAGGTTTAAGCCCTCCTATGTCCACAGGTAACATTCCGTGGGGTCAGCAGGTCAGCTGGAACCAGGGACTGGTTCTCACATGTAATCAGCAATGAAAATTAGGTGATTAACCAAAATCAGGGTTCTACTGAGTGATGATCCACGTGTTTAAGATGAGCAGCTCCACGGTTTTGTCCAAACTGACCGCAGTGAGCCTGATGTGCTCCCCTGCCTTTCCCAACAGCTTTGGGCTGACCCCAAACTACATCGTGTTTGTGGAGACCCCAGTGAAAATCAACCTGCTCAAGTTCCTCTCCTCCTGGAGCCTTTGGGGAGCCAACTACATGGACTGCTTCGAGTCCAACGAGACCATGGGGGTAAGCACGGGGTCACCCCAAACTGGGCTGGGCTGGGCAGCCAGACCTGGGCTGGGAGGTCCATTGGCTTCTCCTTCATTTCCCTGAGCCCCAGCCCGGCTGCTGTGTGGTCCCCAGGTGTGGCTTCACGTGGCAGAGAAGAAGAAAGGCAGGCTCCTCAACCTCAAGTACCGCACCTCGGCCTTCAACCTCTTCCACCACATCAACACCTACGAGGACAACGGGTTCCTGATCGTGGACCTGTGCACCTGGAAGGGGTGAGCCGAGGTCCCTGGCACCACCCTGCCCCCTGCACCACACACACCCCCCCTGCTGGGGCCTCTGGCACTGCCACCAACTCATTTAACATTTAACAGGGGGTGACATGTAGTCTATACAGCACTGGGCTCTCCAGAGGTGCAGGGAGCCTGCTAGACACTCATTTCCCAGGAAAAAAATATTTTTATCTTTTGTTTATTTTTATCTTTAAGAAATGTTAGTGACTGCTGAAGGGTTGATGCTATTCTGGCTCCCGGGGCTGCAATGAGCAGTGTGTGTGTGAGGCTTGAATGCTGCTCTTCGTGTAAACACAGAAATGTGGCACTGAAATGATGAAGCTGTGTTGGCTGCATACCCAGCACCCCCTGAGCTGAGCTGATCCTGGCATGGAATCATGGAATTCCAGACTGCTTTGGATTGGAAAGGACCATAAAACTCATCTTGTTCCACCCCCTGCCATGGGCAGGGACACCTTCCACTGTCCCAGGTTGCTCCAAGCCCCTTCCTGTGCTTGTGTTGAGCACCAGCAGTTGCTGGGTTTTCCTGACAGGGGCTGTGGTGTGCACAGCTCAGCTCTGCTGAGGAGCTGGACTGAGGCTTGTGTCACTCTGTTTTGCCCCATCCCTGCCAGTGCCCAAGGCCAGGGACAGGGCTTGGAGCACCCTGGGATAGAGGAAGGTGTCTCTGCCCACGGCAGGGGCTGGGATGAGATAAACATTAACGCCCCTCCCAACCCAAACCATTCTGTGCTTCCATGAATTTCAGGCCAATAACACCTCCACTTCCCCCACACCTGCAAAGCCCAGCTGTGTTTCTCTCTGTGATGCTGTTTGTGCAGGTTCGAGTTCGTTTATAACTACCTGTACCTGGCCAACCTGCGGGCCAACTGGGACGAGGTGAAGCGGCAGGCGGAGAAGGCGCCGCAGCCCGAGGCCCGCAGATACGTCCTGCCCCTGAGCATCGACAAGGTACTGCAGCCTGCTCCGCCCCCTGCCGGGGCTGCTGCCCCGCTCACCTCAAATTCAACCTGCGAATTAAGAGGGCAAACTTGAAGTATGGGCCTTCAGAGAAACTCTGTGTTTTCTTTAGCCCATCAATGTTTTTCTAGTTTATTTATATGGTTGCCAAGAGAGGTTGTGGTTGCCCCATCCCTGGAAGTGTCCAAGGCTGGGCTGGATGGAGCTCTGAGCAAACAGTCTAGTGGAAGGTATCCCTGCCCGCAGTGAGGAAAATGAGATGAGCTTTAAGGTCCCTTCCACCCAAACCCTTTGATGACTCCGTGTTACCGTTCCTGGCAGAGCCTGTGGGGCAGCAGTGAATGCTGCATCTGCTCACAGCACAGAGGGGAGCAGCCACGGCCCCAGCACGCGTGGTTAAATCCACAGCCCTCGGTGTGAGGTCCCTGGAGCTGCCAGCCCGGCGTGGGCAGAGCTCTCTGGCTGGCAGCTGCTGGGTCCCTTCCAGGACCCCGCTCGTGGTGGCTGCCGAGGCTGCAGGGGGAGCCGGTCAGCCGAGCCTGGGGCTCACTGGGCTGTGGATCAAGGGAGAAGTGCAAGCCCACGTGGCAGTGCTGAATGAAACCTCGGGGTGCCTTCAGGAGGGAGGGGAGCTGTGTTTAGGCAGAGGAACAGGACAGTTCTTGCAGCACTGCCAAGCACACGGCAGCAGTCGCCTCCTGCCCTCGCTGAGGCTCTGCCGCGCGTCGCTGCCTTCCCTGTTCAAATAAACGTCCCTTAGCAAATAAACTAAACCTTTTCTCCAGTCTCTTGGGTATTATTTCTCTTTGCCACAGGCTGACACGGGGAAGAACCTGGTGACCCTGCCCTACACGACAGCCACAGCGACGCTGCGCAGTGATGAGACCATCTGGCTGGAGCCAGAGGTGATTTTCTCGGGGCCACGTCACGGTACAATGACACCCCAGCTCCCCCAGAGCACAGCAGCCAAGTGCTGCCTGCCCCCACACCCCACCAACCCTCAGCATTTATACATTTCTTCTTCCTTGTAGCCTTTGAATTCCCCCAGATCAACTACAGGAAGTACGGTGGGAAGCCGTACACGTACACCTACGGGCTGGGGCTGAACCACTTTGTCCCAGACAGGGTAACTATCAGCCAAGAGGGGATGGCTGCAATCTGGGGACAACAAGGAGTCTTCCTGAGCTCTGTGGGTTTGTGCTGTCCCCACCTTTAGCTGTGCAAGCTGAACGTTAAAACCAAGGAGACCTGGGTGTGGCAGGAGCCGGATGCGTACCCGTCGGAGCCCATCTTCGTTTCCCACCCGGATGCCCTGGAGGAAGATGATGGTAATGCTGGGGGTTGGTGGCATTGGGATGGGGAAGGGCTGTGCCAGGCTGGCTGCAGGGCTGTGCCACAGCTGGGCAGAGCAGAGCCTGCAGGCAGGTCCTGGAGGAGATGGGACAGGGGCTAACACTGGTGCGGAATTTCTGAGGAAACATGGGGAAACTGAAACTAGAATAATGAAATTTGGGGTTGGGACGGACCTTAAAACTCATCCCATTCCACCCCCTGCCATGGGCAGGGACACCCTCCACTACCCCAGGCTGCTCCAAGCCTCGAACCCGGCTTTGGACGCTTCCCTGGGCAGCCCGTGCTGTGTCCCTGCCCGTGTCCCTCAGCACCGATGACACTCCCGGGATTTCTGGTAGCCCGGGAGCCAGGGCTGCTCTCACCTTGGCCAGCCGGGGTCAGACACAGCCCACACCCACCCGGGCCACACCCATGGCGTTCTCACCTTGCAGGGGTGGTGCTGAGCATCGTGATCAGCCCGGGCGCGGGGCCCAAGCCCGCCTTCCTCCTCATCCTCAACGCCAAAGACATGAGCGAGGTGGCCAGGGCCGAGGTGGAGGTGAACATCCCGGTGACATTCCACGGGCTCTTCAAGAGGGCGTGAGCACACACAGCCACGCCTGGCCCGGGTCCTTCCAGCCCCCAAAAGGGGCAGTCTCCGTTTACAGGTGACAAACTCCTTCCACAGCCCTTTGTATTTGTGGGGCTGCTTAACTCAGATAAACAGTTCAGTCTTGTCAATGATTCTTCAAACGGTTAATCAGGTATTTTTAAAATGCACTCCTCGGTAGCATTTCCAGTTAAACCACAAGTTTGGGGTGGTGGAGAGATTCTGTTCAAGCAAAATTAAACTTTGTAGCTGCAGCAGAGTGAAGGAGGCTGAAAGAGCAGAGAGTAACCTCAGTACCTTTACATGTGGTAACATTGTGTACAGCAGGCTGTGCTGTGTTACACAGTTGAGAATTTTAGCCTGTACTGAAGGATTTGGGGTTAAAACATCATCCTGGTGATTGCTGGAGCATCCTCAGAGCAGTTCGAGTGGAGCCTCTCCACAGCTGCTTTGGGGATGGCAGGCAGAGCTTTGTTCTTCACCCAGGTGCAAACTGCTCACCTTCCCTTGTGTGTTTGCTCTTTGCCCTTCCTTTTGTCCAAGTGCAGTTCCTTGATTTCTGGATTTCATGTTAAAACATGGACATGAAAAAATCAAGTAATTGTTACCCCTTGGGCTGACTTTGCTTCCTTAGAGTGCTACAGATGTCCAGCTTAATCCTTCCTTCTCCCAAATAAACTTTCAGCTGATGTTAAAAGAGGCTATTGTTGAAAATAAAAACTTTCTGCCAGCAGATTTAAAATCTGGGATTCTTGTTTGTCTTCAATTGTTCAACATTTTTATTAATGGTATCAAAGAATTAGAAAACCTTTATATTCAGAGTTCTGGTAGAGGGTTGTGGTTGGAGGGGGCTGCAGTCACATCCTGATGATGGGATGGGAACGGGGAGACACAGCCTGGGACTTCTTCTGTTCCATGATCTCCAGGCACTGGGCAATCACCTAATTAAAACCAAAACACAATATAAACAATGAGCCTCAAAAAAAAAAGGTAAAACTCAGTAGTTCTGCACTCTCATTTATTTCAATGTGTAGCTCATAAAGTGGGAAATTCAGGGCTCTAGGACAAAAAATCTTCTTGGTGCTCTCCCATTATCAAAGTTCCCATAAACTCCATGAAAATATTTACCATCCACATAGTTCCATAAATATTACCATATTTAGAAGGGTTGTGTTGTGATTTAACCCCAGCTGAAACCAGGACAGATTGAGATCTTCAAGTAAACAAACTTCAGGAGTGCAGAGAAGATTTTTATTGCTAATAAACAATCTAACAAGGAAAAACAAAAGAACAAAGGCAGCAGCTTTCAGAAAGAACCTAATGGAGGGAGGGATGTCTGCCAATTCCAAATCAATAAAAAGGCAGGGGAGCATCCCAAATGTGCACAGTAAATTTAAAGCAGGAAGAGAAAATTGCAAAAAAGCAACATCCCAGGATAAAAGAATGGAAACAAAAGGAATTCTGAGGAGCCTGAACTTCAAAGAGGGAAGATATGGGTAGTTATATGGAAAAAAGGGATTCAGATGCAGATTCAAGTTGTAGTAAAGTCAAAGGAGAGGCTCAGTGAGGAAATGCTGTGGTCAAGTAACCAGAATTTAAGAGAAACTTTTTTGATAAACTAATGGAGAAGAAACAAGATGAGAATTACAGAAAGAAATTCCATGGAGAGAGAAATGGGAGCCCCAGGTCTGGAATCAGCAGGTTGCAAACGCTGAGTGAGTCATGTTAACCCACAGTGAGATTGGAGAATAAAATGGCCTAAAAGGAAAATTCACCTTCCTGGTGTCTTGAGGTAGAATGATCCCATCATCCCAGAGCCTGGAAGAGGAGTAAAAGGCACTGCTTTCTTCCTCTAGCCTGGAGAGGCAGAGAATTGGACAGGCTTAAAAGCACAATAAAAACAGCACAGCAGTGAAAAAACCTACAGATGAAACAGGCAAATCCATCCATCTGAAAAGAATGGGCAGCACTGCTGCTAAAATTAATCAGAAGCCAGCAAATAACAGAGCTGAACATTCTGCAGGAATGGGGAGACCCTAACAGAAAGACACAGAATGATGTGGAAATGTAAAATATTTTTTCAGTAGATCCCTGTTTGTTTCATTAGTCAGGATGTGTTGCTCTGTAAGATGAGCAGAAGTAGGTAATTTAACAATGAAATCCCTGCAAGGTTTGTACCTTACACCTTTTGAATGTCCTTACTTTGCCTTCAGCTGTTCTAGCTCCAGTTCCTCTCCTGTCCAGTCCCCAGCTGGTGGAGCTGTGGGGAAACGTCGAGAATCCACAAGAGCAACTCTTGCATTGGGCCACAGGAACAGAAAGTTGGGGCTGAATGATCTCCCACACTGCAAGGAAAAACCAAAGGACAGAACAAACTCCTGAGGTGAATCATAGGAAGGTGTCTGTGAGGTGAAACCACCAAGGGCAAGGCAGAATGGAACACAGGAGGATTTGTCTGAGGACAGACACCCTGTGCTTGAACTACCACCACCCCACTGCCCTCAGTATTTCTATTTTAACATTTCATTTTGTTAAAAAAATGAATTTGCACTTCCATGTTTAAATCTTCCATGTTTGCTTCTCAGCAATCACACGCCGTGTCGTATTTCTTACTGAAATATCAGTTCAGAGCTCGAGTTCCCTGCTGTGCTTTAGAAAGGCAGTGACACTTGAGCAGGGTGACAGGTGTGTCCCCAAGCCCCGGGCTGGTGCCACCCATACCATGACGTAGCTGTCACTCCCAAAGCAGCCTCCAATGACAATGGTTATTTTGGGAACAGCAGCACAGGCAACTGCAGCCATCATGGAGGCCTGGGCCTTCAGCCTGTTGGAATGAGCCTCTGCCTGGAATAAAAATAGATATTTTAGATCCTTTAAGACTTTATTCTAGATTTTCTCCACTCTCAACAAACTTATATTTCTAAATAATTTGTTTATTTAATTGCAATTCTGCAGAAACAGATCTGGGATTAAATGGAGGTTTTACTTTCCTTAGTCCAGGACAAATCCTACTGGGCTTTAATGCCTTCACTTTAAAAAGAGAAATAGCCAATTTTCTGGAGTGCAGTCAGCAGAGGAATCAATAAGCTGTGTTTCAATGTCAAAGGCAAATCCCAAACTTTCCAGACTGCCTTGCTGACTGAACAGCATCATTTTATATCAGCATCCAGGCCTGCTTAAAATTCAAGTGAGAACGTTCTTAAATCTGTCCATTAGCAAAGTCATTATGAAGCTTCATCAAGAGTGGTTACAAAAATAGTTTTCCTAGCAGTTAATAATTCTGAAAATGTAACTTTAGGCACAACCAGAACAAGAGTTGTTTGCAATACGTGGAAGCAAACATGCCATACCTGTGAGATGCTTGCAGGCCCTGCTGGCTGTGGAGCAGTGTTCTGGAGGAAGAGGATGGGGACTCCCCTCTGGCCACAGAGCTGCACAAAGTGGCTTCCCTTGAGAGCAGCATCGTGAGCCAGCTCCCCGTTGTTGGCCACTATCCCCACCAAGTGCCTGCAGAACAAACAAGGACAGCTGGACTCTGATCTGAGAGGTCTTTTCTGACCTCAACAATTCCATGATTCTCCCTTTGGACCCTAGAAATGACTGGAATGGTGTGGAACCTGCTGAGGACACAAAGCTGTTGGGAAATGCACGTTCATCCATTATTTGGATGGGGAATGTTGCCAGCCCTACCCTTCCACATGGCCAAATCCTGTCACTAATGTTGTTCCATAGGCAGCCTTGAATTCCTGGAATCTGCTTCCATCCACCAGCCGGCTCAGGATCTGCAAAAAATTATACAGAATTCACTTTACTAGAGAAACTGAAGTGAAAATAGGAGAGCTCTGCTGAAAGAAATGCTCTGTTCAAACAGTAGCAGACCCGAGTTATGTAAGATGAGCACAGAGGGTCTTTGGGCGACTTGCTAAATGCTCAATATGCACAAACCATCCAATTTGTCTTTAGTTTAATTACCAACTGTGTATTTTAAGACAAAGGCCAACTCCAAAATTATTTTAGTTTTACAAAGCACAGTTGTTCCCATGCATAAAAATGTATAAAAGCAAAACCCAAACCCCAGTGTGTGCAGTTTCAGATTTTGAGTATAAGAATGTTTGGTTCATATGGCTCATGCTCTTTTCCAACACAGTTAAAAGCTGCCTTCAAAGCTTTCTACAGCCAATTCCCTCAAGTGCAGGGATTTACCACTGGAAAAGATACTGGATTCCCATCCATGGAGATGAAATCTCATGTAGAACACAAAGAAAACAGCGTGGGCAGCTCTGCATGTCTCTGCTTAAGCTTTAGTGTCTGCCCCAACATCAAACAAGTTTGATTTGAGCTGTGTTGTTTTTCAGTCAGTAATTTCACCATTTCTTTTACACTGTCTTGAATGCTTGGAGGGAAGGGGAAAAAAAGGCAGGGGAAGGGAAACACAGGCATTAAAGGGGTGGATGTTCTCAAGGCAGCCAACACAGTGCAAGACATAAAGCATCCCAACAGTGCATGGGAACAGCTGGGCAGCACTGGCACAGTCTGGGATTATTTTATCCCCAGCAGGATTTCAGGTTAAGTGTTTTCTATAATCCCACAGAACTGCTGCCATCCTACTTTGTTTCAGGGTTAACACAGGCTGGCAACTGATGAGGTGATAATTCAGAATAGCACCTGAGCTGTGGGACAGAGCAGAGTGAAGGATGCAGGAGGGAAATCCCTGTCCCCTTACCAGTGTGACAGGAAGGCTGCAGCTGTAGTCCAGGGGTGCCAGGCCCAGCAGCTCCTCAGGGCTGTACAGGGGCCTGTCAGGCTCCCTGTCCCCCTCTGGCACTGGCTCACAGTTCAGGGTACAGACAATGTTCCGAATGCACTCATAGGCCTCCTCCTCTGAGGGTGCAAAGTGGTCACTGCAGCCACTGACTCTAGGAGAGACATTAATTGGCATTGAATTAAAGAGTTCTGGGGGGAAATGCAAGCTTTAGGAAAAAAGCTGAGGCTCCCCAAATGCCCTGTGGAAATACTGTGTGGTTTGGTTCTGTGTGAATGAGGTGAAAGCAGTCACTCAGTGGAATTTCTCTGCAGTCCAATCCCATTAAATTCACAGTAAGGAGTTTTCCTCCCCATGACTTTTTGTGTTTATCTGGATTAAAGAAAGACCTTGGAATTTATTTTTGTGATGCTGTTGTTGCAGACAATACCAAAAAGGGAAAAAGGAAAGCAAACTTTAGGAATTTCAAAATAAGTGGCTGCAGCCAAGATATAAAGACAGGAATGCATTCCATGTAGCATAATTGGGTTAAATATGTGTATTCTGGAAAACACTGGGAAAAGAGGAGACAGAATCCCTCTTCTGTAGCTGCTCCCTGCGAGGCACAGAGGAAATTGCTTGCCTGAAGTTGTTCAAGAAGTATGTGGAACAACAGAGATCCAAATCCAACCTGTCCAATCCCTGCCTCACCCCATAAATAACTTAACTTTACTTCCATTTGGCTGATTCGACCCAAACCCCTGAACCCGAGGAGGCAAACCAGTGTAACCACAGGTTCCACCCTTAGCCCTGCTGTGAAATGCCAGTGCCACGTTCCTTCCCAGCTGAGCAGCTGAATTCCTTATTTCTGAGGATATTCCACGTACTGTGAGTGCAGCCTGGCTCCTCCAAGCTCCTCAGGAGAGACGTCTTCTCCCGTGGCAGCTTTCACCAGGGGCGGCCCAGCAAGGAACAGGGTCCCGATTTTGTCAATGATCACGGATTCCTCGGCCATGGTGGGCACGTAGGCACCTCCAGCCACACAGGAGCCACACACCACGGCCACCTGAGGGGACACAAACACAGCAGCGCTGCAGAGGGGACAGCAAAGGCAAAGACAAGCCCAAAGCTGTTTCAGAAATGCAAGAAGGGCTAAATCACGGCTTGGGGAACAAAGCAGAGACAGAACAAAATTTCCTCCACATGTACACCTTTCCTGCAGCCCCTGGCACTCCCCGTGCCACTGTACCTGAGGGATTCCCATGGCAGACATGATTGCCTCGTTGTAGAAAATCCTGCCGCCGTGCAGCTTGTCAGGAAACAGCTCTGACTGAGGGACACGGAAAAGAAAAAGGATTTTTAATACTAACTTCTAAAGCTGATGCTTGCTCTTCACTCCATTCATTCCCAAACACACCAAAACTGACACTGGGAAGGTCAGTTGATTATCACTCCTTAACCTTTCATATGCAGCATTCATTATGGTATTTATTCCTTTATATACTGTCAAATCCCCCGAAAATACCCACTTGCTTTGAAAGCACAGGTTAAATTTTGTGCTTTTTTCCTGAAATCAATATATTCTACACAAATTGACAGTAAATGTGGAGAAGGGAAGGGTGGTAGCTCTACTTGATCTGTGAAATGCCTTCAGCAGTTTCCTTTTTTATTTAGTTTTGGATACAATTCCAAACAATTACTTGATTTGCTAAAACCTTTTCCTGTGTGCTTGTCCTCAGTGTGGAGAGAGAACAACTGCAGTCTCTATGAGAGGATGATCTCTGCATTTCGCTAAAGAACCCATTCAAATTCTTATTTTGCAGTCAGAATTACAAAAACTCCACTTTTCCAGGCCATGAGCTCTGTGCACCACTGGCACAAACAGGACAATAAAATACAGAACACTTCAGAGGTTCTGAAGTGAAAATAGACACCTCCCACCATGTCCTCATTTATTAGACACTAAAGCAGCTCGGCACACTCAGAGTTTCTACCCCTGATCAGGTGGGAGGTGCAGGACCAGCCCAAGGGGTGAAATAAATACCAATATCTCCTGTCTGGAGGTGCCAGCAGTACCTGCAGGGGCAGGAAGGCTCCCCCGCTGTCCACGAGGTGCACAGACAGCAGCCTGTTCTCCATGGCAATTTCCTGGGCTCTCAGTTGTTTCTTCACTCCAATTGGGTAAATTGTTCCTCCTTTCACAGTGGCATCACTTGCAATGAAGACACACCAGACCCCGCAGATTCTGCCAATTCCTGCAAGGGGTACCACAGGTTTTTATCAGGACTAAAGCAATAGGCAAAGCAAGGGGGGCAAACTTTTCCAGTATTGCTAAATCAGGAAGCTCCAAATTAACTTGAAAATACTACACAGGGAAGAAATCCACACTCTTCACTGGACTGACAGTATTTAAAAAATTAATCTAAGTGACGGGAAAACCTCAAATCAATTTATGCACCTCTGGTGATAATGTAACAGAAAAAATACACTGTGACTTCCAACCCTTGAGATAAAAGGGAAGGCAATTAAAAATTACCCCTATAAAACTGAAAAAGTAAACAATCTGTGATGAAAAAAGGGAGTTTCATACTGTTTTTCTCATTGCTTTTTAAACTGGAACCACTCTTCAAAATGCACTTTTGCCGATATTGAATGAAATTGAATTTCACTGAATTTCAATGACATTTCATTTTGAAGAGCTGTACCAGTTTAGAGATAATGTTTCCATAGAAAATTCAATTGTCTATGATTTAAAACACTTCAAAATGTGTCACAGCTCCTGTTTCTCACAGTAACTTTGTCCCCTCTGCTTTAAGAGGCTACAGCTGATTTGTCACATCACCCTACATATTTTGAGACAAAAATTAGTAAGTGGTAAGTAGAATTAGTAAATCCAGAAGTAATTGAAAACCATTTTTTCAAAGGTTTCTCCCAGATTTGCCATTACAGTAAAACAGCAGTGGCTGAACTCTTTGTGTTCACTTCTCCTAGGAAAGCACTTCAGGTACTAATCCATCCCCTAAACTTTGTTCCACGCATCCTTTTCCCTCGCGTTTTCCCTTCCCGTTCCAGGCATTACCGGTGAGGCAGCCGGCGGCGGGGACATCCCCGTAGGGCATGTGCAGCCCTGCCAGCGGGGACAGCTCCAGGAATTCCCCATTGTCCAGCAGCAGCCGCAGGCGCTCCCGCACGAACATCTTCCTATTGCGCTGCGTGTGCCGCAGGATGGCGTGTTCTCCCCCTCCTTTCTTCACCTTCTCCAGCAATTCCAAGTACCTGATGGAAAAAAAAGCAACGTTTCGGTCCCTGGGGACAGAGCTGAGGGTGCCACACGCTGGAGGCTTCCAGAGGGACACGGAAAGGTGGAGAGGTGGAAAAGAACCTCGGAGTTCAACACGGGCAAGTGCAGGTCCTGCCCTGCGCCGGGAAAATCCCAAGGACAGACACAGGAAAAGGCATGGAGAGGAGCCCCGGGAGGGTTTGGGGTGCTGGTGCGTGAGGAGCTCATCCTGCCCTGTCCAGAGGAGCTCCGGAGCTGCTGCAGGGCTGGAGCCCCTCTGGAGCCAGGCTGGGAGAGCTGGGGGGGCTCCCCTGGAGAGGAGAAGGATCCAGGGAGAGCTCAGAGCCCCTGGCAGGGCCTGAAGGGGCTCCAGGAGAGCTGGAGAGGGACTGGGGACAAGGGATGGAGGGACAGGACACAGGGAATGGCTCCCACTGCCAGAGGGCAGGGCTGGCTGGGAGATCGGGCAGGAATTGTTCCCTGGCAGGGTGGGCAGGGGCTGGGCTGGAATTCCCAGAGCAGCTGTGGCTGCCCCTGGATCCCCGGCAGTGCCCAAGGCCAGGCTGGAGCACCCTGGGACAGTGGAAATGTCCCTGCCATGGCAGAGGTGGCACTGGAAGGGCTTTGAGGACCTTCCTGACCCAAACCATTTTCCTTACCAGTTACCCTTTAGCAGATTGAACTTAAATATATTGCACATTTTTCACACAAATGGCGTGAAAATGAGGATAAAGTCACATTTTCAGATTATTGTTTTTACAAAGTGTAATAAAATGCAAAGGTCTACTATTTAAAGCAAACATATCACTTTTGTTATCCAAAAACTGTTTAATAAAGCAAATAATATAAGACATAATAATGAGGTATCATAATGTGTCTGTCCTAATTCAGAATGAATCTCCATGTTCCATCAGCTCTTGGGAATGATCCAGCCAAGAGCTTCCTCTGTCAGTTCCTGCAACAAGTTTATCTGACAAAAATCCTTAACTGGGAAGTGGAATAAATTACTAAATCTGGAAGATATACTAAAAGCAGGGGACACAAGCAGGAAGTGATAACTCAATGTTATTGTCAGAGCAGCACCACATATAGTTTAAAAATTAAATAAACTGTAAACAAACGTGGTATCTCAACTTTGGTCTTAAATAAACCAAGTTCTTCCTTTATTTCATTTTCCCCCCAGATGCATCACCTCTAACTGTAAATGCTGTTTGTCACAGAGACTCACACAGCACTTTGTGTGTGTCCCTGTGATCTGAGTGTGGCTCCCTGCACACTGCGGAGGCTGGAAAAACTCTGGAGGGAAAGGATTTTAATCATGTCCTCAATGCCACCACAGGAGGGCACAGTGTGTTTTCCAAAGCTTTGCTTCCAGCTCGTGGATCACTCCCCTGAACAAAGGCCTTTGCAATTTTGCCATCTAAACTTTGAAGACAAACACATAAAACACATTTTGTCGTTTTATCCGTAAACCATGATGGATTGCAGCACCCGTCCCCTACTCCTCCAGGAGCGTGTGAGTCACCATTTACGTCTTTGCATTCAAAATGCAACATGAAGCAAATGTTACCAAGGTCTGGAAAAAGTATTTCTTGGCAATACATGCAAAACAACACATGGCGCTGTTTTAAATAGTTTGCACCTCGATTTGGGTATTTCAGTCAACATTTCAAGGACTGCTTTGTGTTGGAAGGGACCTCAAAGCTCATCCAGTCCCACTCTCTGCCACAGGCAGGGACACCAGGGTGCTCCAAGCCCCATCCAGCCTGGCCTTGGGCAATTCCAGGGATTGGGCAGCTCCACACTGTTCCATGGGCCAAATATTGTCCCATGTTTAAAATCTCTAAAGTGCCCATAACTGACTCTCCCAACAAATGTCACAACATCACAGACATTGATGTCACAAACATCAATGCTTTAGAAACCCCACAAAAACAGGTTTATTACCTTTTAATCACAGCCTCACTGTTCCTTAAGTTCTCTTGGAACACATGGCGGCACACGGCAGGGACACGTCCGTCTAGAACCGGGAATGTTTTGGGATGCCGCCTGGATTTGGGTTTATTACTTAAAAACCGGCGGGGAGGCAGGTGCTGTGTCCTTCCCCAGCCCTGCCCCGGCAGCAGCAGCTCCCGATATTCCCTCTGGAGCAGGTGGATGGGTGTTTTCTCCCGATATTCCCTCTGGAGCAGGGGGATCGGGGTTTTCTCCCGATATTCCCTCTGGAGCAGGTGGATCGGGGTTTTCTCCCGATATTCCCTCTGGAGCCAGGGGATCGGGGTTTTCTCCCGATATTCCCTCTGGAGCAGCGGGATCGAGGTTTTCTCCCGATATTCCCTCTGGAGCAGGTGGATGGGTGTTTTCTCCCGATATTCCCTCTGGAGCAGGTGGATCGGGGTTTTCTCCCGATATTCCCTCTGGAGCAGGCGGATGGGTGTTTTTTCCCGATATTCTCTCTGGAGCAGGGGGATCGGGGTTTTCTCCCGATATTCCCTCTGGAGCAGGCGGATGGGTGTTTTTTCCCGATATTCTCTCTGGAGCAGGGGGATCGGGGTTTTCTCCCGATATTCCCTCTGGAGCAGGCGGGTCAGGGGCTGCAGCGGCGCGGAGGGGCCGGGGCGCCTCCGGCCCAGGGCGCACAGCGGGGCCGGGCTCCACATGGCCCCGAGAGCCTGAGGGACAACGAGTGACAGCAATTACTGAGCGGATTCTGTAATTGCTGTAATTCTGTAAAGCGCGGCCCCCTCGCCTCGGGCGCGGGCCATGAGGGGACCCCCTGACTCCATTCCGCCGTGAGGGGACATCCCTGCTCCCGCCTTGGCGCGGGGATCGTGAGGGGACATCCCTGCTCCCGCAGGGGCCATGAGGGGACACCCTGGCTCCAGTCCTTCATCGGAGGTGGTGAGGGGACACTCCTGACTCCCTTCTTCCCGCAGGGGTCGTGAGGGGACACCACTGGTTCCCGCTTTGGCACGGGGGTCGTGAGGAGCCACTTGGACTCCATCGGTCGTGAGGGGACACCCCTGTTCCCGTGAGGGCCGTGAGGGGACACCCTCTGTTCCCGTGAGGGCCGTGAGGGGACACCCTCTGTTCCCGTGAGGGCCGTGAGGGGACACCCCCTGTTCCCGTGAGGGGACACCCTCTGTTCCCGTGAGGGCTGTGAGGGGACACCCTCTGTTCCCGCAGGTTCTATGAGGGGACACCCCTGTTCCCGTGAGGGCCATGAGGGGACACCCCCTCACGGGTCCCCGCCGTGCCACGGCGGCCGCGAGGGGACAGCCCCGCTCCGGGCCGGGCCCAGCCGGGCCTGCGGACGCGGCGGGGCCGGGACCGGGGCCGCCCGGGCCGGGTGGGGAGCGCGGGGCCGCGGCCTCTCCGCCGGAGCTCCTCGGCCCCCGCTGGCCTCACTCCCAGCCCGCCCCGAGCCCGCCGCGGCCCGGCCGGACCCTGCCGCCACCGCCCCTTCCTTACCCCGTCCGGTCCGCGCCCGCCTCTCGGGGCGGCTCCGCAGGGCGGCCCGCCCCCGGTGTCCTGTGCCCCCGGTGTCCTCTGTCCCCGGTGTCCTGTGCCCCGGTGTCCTCTGTCCCCGGTGTCCTGTGCCCCCGGTGTCCTCTGTCCCCGGTGTCCTGTGCCCCGGTGTCCTCTGTCCCCGGTGTCCTGTGTCCCCGGTGTCCTGTGCCCCCGGTGTCCTGTGCCCCCGGTGTCCTCTGTCCCCGGTGTCCTCTGTCCCCGGTGTCCTGTGCCCCCGGTGTCCTGTGTCCCCGGTGTCCTGTGCCCCGGTGTCCTCTGTCCCCGGTGTCCTCTGTCCCCGGTGTCCTCTGTCCCCGGTGTCCTGTGCCCCCGGTGTCCTCTGTCCCCGGTGTCCTGTGCCCCGGTGTCCTCTGTCCCCGGTGTCCTGTGCCCTCGGTGTCCTGTGCCCTCGGTGTCCTGTGCCCCCGGTGTCCTCTGTCCCCGGTGTCCTGTCCCCCGTGTCCTCTGTCCCTGGTGTCCTCTGTCCCCGGTGTCCTGTGTCCCGGTGTCCTGTGCCCCCGGTGTCTTGTGTCCCCGGTGTCCTGCATCCAGTGCCATGTGCACCCTTTGTCCCTGCTGTCCCATGCCCTGAGTGTCCTGTACCCTGGGTGTCCCCTTTCTTGTGTGTCCTGTGCTTCAGGTCTCCTCTCTCAAATTAAGCTTATTATTAAAATACAAAAACGAATTTGATTTTTCTCCTTCCACACCTCATCCCATCCCTGCCTGTTTTGGTTTGCTATTGTCAACCATGGCACAACCTTCTAGAAATTACTGTGTGTTGCTTTTCAGTGCCTTCATTAAAATTCATCCCTACCAGCGAGCTCTTTATCTGTATTATACATATTAATAAGGCTGGGTAGCAATAATTAAGGGATGACTAATATGTTCATAAGTGAAAGTATCCAGCATGGGCTGGAATTCATTGGTAAATAAGTTATATATATGTTATTAAAAATCTTGAGGGTAATAATTACAATTTCCTGAGATATAGTAATTTAAAATGATCTTTTTTTTCCTTTTACTGTTACAGCACACAGGACACTTTCCAGTGCTGTGCTCCCTTGTAGCAAGAAACCAAATCCAGGTGGAGCTGTGGAAGGTGGTGCCGCTGCCCTGGGGGGCACAGGGGAGCCATTCCCTGTGTCCTGTCCCTCCATCCCTTGTCCCCAGCCCCTCTCCAGCTCTCCTGGAGCCCCTTCAGGCCCTGCCAGGGGCTCTGAGCTCTCCCTGGAGCCTTCTCCTCTCCAGGGGAGCCCCCCCAGCTCTCCCAGCCCGGCTCCAGAGGGGCTCCAGCCCTGGAGAGGCTCCATGGCCTCCTCTACACTGAACAATGAAATTTAACCAAACCACTGATCTGGAGGTGTTATGGGGACTGATGCAGCCACGAGTGGTTCCTGGTGGAGCCCATGCATGAATTCAGCAGCTGCTGCACCATTCAGGCTGCTTTGGGGCATTTTGGGGGTGCTTTGCTCATTTCAGTTCTTCCCTCCTTCCCCAGGGTTGCCAGAACTCTTTTCTCCCAACACTTTGAGAAACTTGTGAAGAGCTGAGGAGGAGACAGAGTCAGTGTGCAGCTCTACAGAGATCTTTTGCATTTCCTGTGGGATATCGTGTGAATTTTTGTGCTCTCTGTGGTGCAGGTGATAATGGGGAAGGAAGGATGGTGACAGAAATCCATGTAAAGCAGAATACATTTGAAGAAGTCTGAATTTCAGAGAGTTGGTGGTGGTGCTCAGCTCCCTGGAGGAGGAATTGCAGATGCAAACACTTGGATATCTGTTTGAAGTGAGATTTGGGCTCCCTGGTGTTTCTGGGCTCCTTTTAAAGTTGACCCATGTATCATTTCCCTACATTCATACGATTTTTGAGTTCTCTGTTCTGTGAATGGATCAGTGAATGCATCCTGTCCAATTATAATTTTCATGCTTATGTCATTTTCCATAATTGTTAGGCTTCCATAGGAGACATTATCTCTGAATCACTGGTGTTGCATAGCAATTTCACTACATGTGATTTTAATGTGCAGATTTTCTATAAATTCCATTTGCTGGTGATTTCTTGGCTTATATTGTGGTGGTTTTGGCCATGCTGGTTTAACAGTTGGGCTTGATGACCTCAAAGCTCTTTTCCAGCCTAAATGATTCTCTGATTCTTTATTATTTTACAGGTTCTCCAGTAGATAGAATCAGTGGTCACTGGCAGAATTTGCTGTATGTAACAGAAGGGGTTTTACTCAGGCTTAAAACAGTAATTTAATTTCATTCTCATGAAAGTTAAATGCTGCTTGCTCAGATTAAAGGAGAAAGAAACACTCTTCACATTTCAGCCCCCACATTTCTGAGTGCCTGTTTATCCCAGGGAGAAGGCATCAGCCACCAGTTTGTACTGGGAGGCAGCCCGGGATAAATAACAAATCCTCTAATTACCAGCCAAGGATCCTAATTGGCTTCTGTCAGTCCTCCAGCAGGGCTCAGCCCTCCTCTCCTGCATGGCACGGAGCATCCTCTGCTGAGGGCAGTCTGAGGCAGGAGCACCCAGCCCCTCTGAGAGGCTGCAGCCTGGGGAAGTGTTTGAAGTTGTTATTTTAGGAGCTTATTTTAGCCACTCCTGCGCTGAGCATTGAGAATATATAGAGCAGCATTTAGGGAAAGAGTTCCTGTGGTGGTGGCTTCCTTTACCATGAGCTGCAGCCCTGCCAGCCAAGCTGAGCTGTGCCATTTAAGGAACACTGAAGCTCTGAGTGAAGCTTAAACTTAGAAACTTTGCTGGAGTGCACTGGATGCTGGGGGAAACCAGAACACACTTTTTGGATTGTCAAACCAAAGGCAGGAGGGTTCCACAGAGCCCTCCTCCTCGTGGAGCTTCTGTTTCATATTTAGAGTTTGGTTTTGACTGCCCAAAGAGCTTTTAGTTGGGTTCTGACCATGGTGGACTGGAAATTGGGCTAAATTAAAGCAGATTTTGTTTGTTTACTTAGAAGTGCTAACAGACTTGGACAGTCCTGCAGCATTTTTCAGGACTTACATCATTCTAAAATAGATTTGATTCAAAACAAGTTTGATAAGAAAGCAATTCTCACTTGATGTGTTTGCATCCATCCCAAAGGAGGAGCTGAGCCTGGGCAGGTGTGCTGAGGGACAATCTGGATTTGATATGAAATATTAAGAAGTTTATTTATTTTAATTGCTGGAAGATCCAAGAGAACACAAGGAGTTAAAGTAATTGGAAGATACAGGAGAAGCTGGGAGCCTGATCCTCAGTAAGTAAATGCCATTCCCACTCAGGGTATATCAGATGCTCCCGTAATAGTCAGCTTCCTTTTTTTGGGTGGTTTGAGGGTTTATGAATCCCCAGACAGAGCTCCAGGGATGTCTTCCCAAGCTGTGCCAAAAGATGAGGGTGCTCCACTGAGTCATGGAAGTTCTGTGCACATTTGTTCATCACAGCTGTACGAGACAGCAGCTGTATTACAACACCTCGAAAAAAATCTATATTAGCATCAAACCCTTAGCCACAACATTTTTTCACATCATTTAACGGTATCACCGTATTTTTAAATCTCGTTTAGCCTTCCCTGCTTCTCAGCCTGCTGCCACAAAGAGTTGACAACTTAAGAAAAATCCTATAATAACTCCAGTTGTGGAATCATGGCTGATTTGGAGAAGACAAACAACGTGTCCTCTTACTGCCATCACTGAGAAATGTGAGTTTCTGGTTTGCCTTGCTCCTGCAAAAAATGCACAGAGCAAAAAGAGAAGAATTATCTTAGAGGAATAGAATTATCTTCTGATTAGGGCATAATTAATAATGTGTACATAACTAACAGGGTGTACATAATTAATAGAGTGTACAATTCCCTGTTGCAGGGCCAGTCTGTCCTAAATTGCCCTGGTAAGAGCTGAAAAGAACAGAATTTTATTCTGAGACTGCAGGAAACTGGTGATGATATCCAAATCAGAAGAAAAAGAACTTCCATGGGCCAAATCCTGTTGGTTTTACCTGCACAGGTGTGTGAAACCCCAGAGCAACCGCTCTTGTTCAGTTTAAAATGCAACAACTTTGTGCAGATCTGTTGCCTCCTGTTTCAAAGGCCTAACCAAGAGTGTTCTGAGGCAGTCCCAGAGCTCTTTGTGGGTGAGAGGAGATGCAGATCCAGTTGCAAACTCCAGGAAAGTGCTGATGGATTTATTCCCCTGTGCAAAGCCCTGGCACGGAGCGCTGACACCAAAGCCTCAGCCCGTTTGGAGTGCCTTGCCCATGGGTTTGTAAGGCCATTCCCAGCTAGTAATTGGTGACTGGATGTGGTCAGGGCAGGCAGATAAACACTGCAGGAAGGGCTGAATCACTGGGTAAATATCCTATCGATGCTGTAGGAGCTGCTGTTACTCACAGCGCCTTTGGGGGGATGTGACGTGTTTGTTTTCAGGAAAATGTTACTTGAAAGAGGAATTGAGGTTAGATGTGTTCCATATATGCAGCTCCACAGCTTCCTCATGCTTCTCTTGTCTCCTTCAGACCAGTTTAACATCTCCCTTCCTCCTACCATCCCCTTAGGACTGATCCCCCACTCTGAGGTCACAGCAGAGGAGTTTTCTTTCTGTAAATGCTACTGAAGTTGCATCATTAAAAGCCCCCAAAGCAGATGGTCTGGGTTAAAGCAAAAAGGCTTTTTTATTTTTTGCCAGTGAAGCAGCATTATAGTGATTAGAGCAGCCTGTTGGCAGTTTCTGTCAGCAATTTTTGCAAGCATGTAATATATAAAAGGATAAAAATACCATTTACTGTGATTTGCTCACCGCAGAAAGAGGCCAGAGTGATACAGCACCAAAATCAGAGGGAAAAGCCCTGCAAGTAGTTTTCTGTCCTCTCTCCTGCACTTTTCCAGGATCCTGGTGGATAAATAAGCCTGCTTGAAGAGTCTTACCCTGCTTGTGGGTGCTGGGACACCCCACTAGCCAGCAGCCCCCTCTGTGACAGCAAAAGCTGGATAGTTTCGAAATCATGGAGCACAGTTTTGGAGACAAAAACCTCATTTCTGAGCTCTGAACTGCATGAAATTTGCCATGACTTGTAAAATATCTCTGCCTTGAATTATAGTGCAAAGTTTCAGCAAAAATCTGAATATTAATGAACAAGACATAGAAAATCACATGCAAGATGCTGCAGTGACACCAGAAAATCCTCCTCCAGTTCCCTCTTTCCGGATCCACTTGGCATGAGATGTTTTCTTGACTTCTACTTACTATCCTCATAAAAACCACAGGGGTTTCTTCTCACTGCTACTTGTTTTGTCCAAGATCCAGTAATTGGTACCATGTGAATTCACATTTTGCAGTGACAGAACAGAAATGGGGTTCCAAAAAATCACTTCAGCATCTCAGCCTCTGGCAAGCATCAGGGCTACAACCCCCCAGTCTCTGAGAACCCATGGATTTACACATCCAGCAGCTTATTTTACTCCTGTTGGTAGCCCCTATATGAATATTTACAGCTCAAATTGAATCATGATAAAAAATTAGTAGTTGTTAGATTTTTGTGAAAATTCTGTTGCCCCTTTCAGACTGGACTTGTTTTGCCCTTGGTCTGCATGTACTCCCTTGATATATTAATAATAACTTTAATTATTGGTAACATATTTAGCTAAGTTTGGTGCACTAAAAATTATGTCTGTGGTCTGAACCAGTGAATGATGCCAGAAAAAGACTGAAACATTAAAATCAGAGTCAGTGTGAAGTTAAGGTGCATCTTAAAGGCTTGGTGGGAGGTTTGGATTCTCCAGGGTACTTGGATCATCCTCCCTGTGATAGCCCTGGTTTAACTGAGCTCTGTGTGAGGAACATTCCCTCAGCAGGGAGCTGTTCAGCAGGGCTGTGAGGGAGGGCTGGGATTCTCCAGGGAAAAAAGCCTCCTTGGAACCCCTGAGGCACAGGAGAGATCCTTTGATTCCAAATCCCTTTGAGCTGGGCTCACCTACTGCAGCTCAGCCTTGGTGCATAAAACAGGCCCTCACATTTCCCTCTGTTTGTCTAACTGGATCCTTTCCTTTTTGATGGCCACAACTGAATCATTTCAGGTGGCAAAAGCCCCCTAACAGTGGGTTCCTCATTCTGATGGAGATATTTTTAGCTGGTATTGTTAGAAATGAAGTAAAAAAATGAACAGAGGCTTCCAAACTGGAAGCACACAGGTACTTTTAAGGAGCTGTTCTGGATAACTGTAAAGAAATGGAAGGAAAGGTCAATGTCCTGGCAAGAGACTTGAACCCAGTAAAATCAGGACTGTGGGAGCAGGAATGGATGTGGAAATTCACTGGTTCCACTCCTGGCCCATCCCTTGATTACCTTGTCTTGGTGCAGATGCTGGATGAGGAATTTCTGTGAATAAGGCAGAACATATCCACAGGATGGGAAAAGGGGATGGAGAAGCAGTGCTGCTGGCAGGTGTCACTGAGAGCTTCCTGTGCCACATGGAACTGCTGCTTTGGGTGTGCAGCTCTCCTTGTCCCCAGCAAATCCAGCCTTGATGGCCCAGGGAACAAACAGGGAAGTCCAGAATATTCACAGGGGTAATGCTACAGAAATTCCAGAAACCATGGTGGGGTTAGCAGTTAGCACAGGGAACTTTTCCACAAAAACCTCCAAGAGATTTCCAGTTGTAACATTTTAAACTTTGAAAATATAACCAAAATTTTCATTTTTAGGTCTCTGACCATTATCTTCTGGTCTCAGCAGAAGAGCAGCGGTGTAATTAACAGCTTCATTAATGCCAGAGTAATAATTATGAACTGCAGGAATGGCAGTTGCATCAGGAATCCTTCTTGTGGAACTGCAGCAGTTTTTTGATTGTTGAGAAGAAACAGAAATACTCAGGAGAAACATATAAAGGTAAAAGAATTAGTGAAAATTATTATTTAATTTGAATCTACAAATACCAATATGTTAAAAAGGAGGAAATATTGCAGGTGGATTACAGGGTGTCTGTACATAGATTTCAATTATAACTGTTTAAGATTATTAATTTTCATTTATTTCCTTGCTGCAGTATGATTGCAATGTGTCTGCTGTGATTTTTTTCAGTGCAAAATTTAGAATCGTGCTTCACATTTATAATTGGTCAAATAATCCAGATGCCAGTTGCTGTTTGCTTTCTGTTTATTGCATTTATACTTATGGACGTAGTCTGTGAATATTCTCAGAGTCACCACAGTAGATTTCAGAATGAACACCTTCACAGAATCCTGGACTAGAATCCTGGAATGGGTTGGAAGGGACCTTAAAGCTCATCCAGTTCCATGGACAAGCTCCCTTTCCATAGACCAGGTTGCTGCAAGCCCAGTCCAACCTGGCCCTGAATAATTAGAATTTCCATGCACATTTCCACATAATACCGAGGTACCTGGTTAACCAGATTCCTGGGATGAGTTTCTGGAAGTTTAACACCTCCAGAGCTTTCCTACCTCTCCTACATTTGCCCTCACTTTTAAAAAGAACACTATCATTTGATATTTAATCATTGCCCAGCCTGGGAAGGAGAGAGCTGGGGAGGAGGGTTTGGGGCAGCTGCTGATGGGTCGGAGCCTGGAATTTCCCTGTTCCTGCGGATCCCGCCCGGGAGAAGCGCAGACCCTCAGCCGTGTGACAGAACCGAGGGCTCTGTGCCGCTGTCTCCCCTCTCTGCTCGCTGTGTCGCTTGTCCCCAGGAGCCCCGAGGAGCCACAGCTGTCCCCAGCAGAGCTCCGAACCCCAGCCCAGCCCGCTGAGGCGCAGCGGGACCGCCGGGATTAATCCGGGCGGGAATGCTGTGAATTCCTGCCTGTCCTTTCTTTGCCGGGCACGGCTGGGGCCGGACGCTGCCAGAGGAGCGCGGGGCTGGCAGCTCGCGGCATTCCAGGACATGGATCGGCCCCAGCGGGGGCTCGGGTGCTGCTCCCTCTGCCAGGCTGGGCATTGGAGCCATCCAGGTTCAGTGCACATCCCTCTTCCAGCTTTTGGGTTATTTTTTTGGAGTTGTTGAATTCTCTGAGGCAAAATAAGAACGGAGATATTTTGGAATGTTGTGCTTCAGCATCACACAAACCAGTGCTGGGAGAATTCACTGACAGCCCATTGTCTTGCTGCTTGGGAGGTGCTCTTTTCCTGATCTTAAATTCTTAAGGAGATTTTCATGGGGAAATCTGTTTTCTTTAAATTGTTTGTTTGCTCAGGCCCTGGCACAGGGTGCCCAGAGCAGCTGTGGCTGCCCCTGGATCCCTGGCAGTGCCCAAGGCCAGGCTGGAGCAGCCTGGGACAGTGGGAGGTGTCCCTGCCATGGCAGGGGTGGCACTGGAAGGGCTTTAAGGTTAATTCCAACCCAAACCATTCCATGATTCCATGAGAACTGCTACTCATGCAGCAGGAAGTAAGAATTGCTCGTGAACCAGATAGAAAAGTCACAGAAATAAATGCTCCTTCTTGTGGAATGAAATTTCCAGTGAATTTGGTTTTTTTTTCTCCACGTATATTCACCACTGGTGACACTGAATGGTTCAGCACAGTGTCCACCACATTAAATCTTAAAACTCCGCACTAACCTTTAACTCAAATCTCTCATTTTTCACCATACTTGGTGTGTGCAAAAGAAATAGGAATAGAGACATTTATTTATTTACAAACATTTTAAAAGCTTACGATGCTTAGTTCTGAAGGCTTCATCTTCTGGGTCTTATCAATACCTCTCTCAGTCAAGAGGAAGAGGCAAAAGAATTTTTACAGTGGACATTCATCATCTTTAAAATAGAGCTGTCACTAAGACAGACCCCTGCCAAGACAGGTCCATTAAATGTACTTAAGATTCATAAAACTTTCACAAGGAAAGAGATCTAATAAGCCCAAAGAGGTCTGTTAGACAAGGAGAAATCAGAGCTCTCCTGGTCCATTTGCACCCTCAGCTGAGATTCTGGGGTTGTTTTAACTTGCTGGTCCCTCCCTGAGTTTGAAAACCTGCTCAGTTTTAATTAACCTGTTGCCTGCTCACATTTGGAACAAGGTGGGAGGTTCAGGAGGAAGTTACAGAGATGGAGCAACCTGATCTGATCCTTACTGGGGGAGGAACTGTTCCTGCTCCTCCCTGCGTTCCTGGAGCTTATCATGAGCTGCCTCTGCCTGGGCCCCTGCAGCTGCAAAGCAAGCAGAAAACACAGTTTGTATTATCTGGCACAGCTGAGAGCTCCTTGCCAGGCAGGGAATTTTATCAGCTCACCAAAACCGTAACGAGTGCTGTCCTCGGAATATCGGAGTGGAAGCAGAGCCACGCCGGAGCTCACTGCAGCCCCAGCACAGGAGGCTGCAGGGCTTTCCAGACACCTCTGCTCCTGGAACAGGGAATTCAGGACGGGCACAAACCCCTTCCATGAGTTTTGCTGGGCTGGGAATGCTGCTGGTACAACTGGTATTCCCCAGGGGTGGTTCCCACCCAGTGAAAGCCCAGCTGGTTTTCATTGCAGGAGGTTTGTTCATGCCAGAGCAGCCTCCATCCCTCTGCCCTCAGGAACGGGAGCTGAGCACGCCAGGGCTGGGACATCCCTGTGCCCTCAGGCATCAACCAGTGCTGAGCAGGGAAAATGCTCCCAGCTGGCACAACCTCTACAGAAAAGAGGAGGAAAAAAAGCACAGAAAGTGCTGCCTGTTGAACAGAGCAGGGATTTCTGAGTGATCCCCAAAACCTTCCCCAGACAGCCCCACAGCCCATGCCAGCATGAGAGGGGTGATGGGACAGCCCTGACTGCAGCCTGCCTGAGCAGCCAAACCAACCTGCCCTGCATCTTTTCCACCATTTCTTATCAAAACTCTGCCCTGATACAGGGAGGCTCTTACAAAACATCATAAAGCCTGCCAGGGAATGATTGCTGCTAGCATTTATTTTTCCACAATTATTTTCAGGGTTGTCCTTTCGAGGCAGACCAGATCAAGGAGTGGTGCGTGCAGTACCTCATCCCAGGATAAATCCAGGGAGGCTCTATGACTCAGGAATGACTCACTGCTCCTCCTCTGTTCCTTCCAGACTCTTGGGGGTGTGCTAATTTATTGTCAGTCTGTATCTGCAGTCAATTATTCCCCCCAGCTCAGCTCTCCTGTGCAGAAGGAATGCAGACAGTTCTGCTCATTCCTCACCTCTCCAGAGAGGCAAACAGGTGAGCAGACAGTGTAACCTTCACTCTGGCATCCAGAGAAAAGGGGGAGGTATTTTCCCTTCCTGGAATAACACATCCAGGTTAATGATTTGGAACTAGAGTGTTCCTACCAAACCCCCCAAATCCCAATTACTAAACTAAGATTGACCTTTCAGAGAGTTATTTCGAAAAACTTGGATAAAATAAGGTGGGTATGACTCAAACAACAGGAGGAAAGTGTCTGCATCACAGTTAAGGCCCACAAATGGCTTTCACTGTCAGAATCAAGCATTCAGAATAAAAAACACAAAACAATGATTAATCGTTTTTTCCTCTCTAGCAAGACAGATTGAAGCATCCCAGTGGAACTGCAGGGGAGGTGTTTAAACAATGCCTGCTTAGTCTCCAGCAACTCCTCACTGGTAGCAATACAAGAAAAGAAAAAAATAACTAAAATATGCCATTTTTACATATGCATGTGCAAGATACATAAGCCCAGAGAATCACAGAAGCATGAAAAACACTGAGTAGCAAATAGGCCTTTTCAGCTCTTCCCAGACAAATTCTGTATGCCTGAGGACATGACAGATACAGCAGAAATGCATAGAAAATATTTTCCCATTGGCAAGGCTGATTTAAAAATCCCTTCCCCCATGTCATTCAGCTCACTCTATATAATTTTTCCACCTCCGTCCTCCCAGGCTGTTTTGTGAGACATTTTTCAGTGGCAGCACTGGCTCAGGATACGGCACCTCCACCACTTCCAGCTGCTATTCCCAGCCTTGTGTTACCCTGGCACGAGGGGCTGGGCAGGAAATGCTTGTTCTGCACAGACTGGGGCTGCAGTGCCCCTGAACTGGCCTTGCAAATCAAAGAGACTTGGAAAACAAAGGTGCAGAATGGCAGAATAGCAATGAAGTATAATTCTGGAATTATGTACTTTAAAATGTAAACAAATCCCCATATCCTAAATTCATGGAATTATAGAATCCTGGAATGGTTCAGGCTGGAAGGGACTTTAATGATCTTGTCCGAGCCCTCTGCCAAGCACCTCTCATTAAATGTTCTAATCAGCCAAACCTTCTGAGGCAGTAACAAGCTCTCAGAAACCACAGGATGCTGCAACTTGACATTATTATATATTCAAATAATTTTATTAAGCACAGTGTGGGAAGCTTGGCTGTTTTTCAAAATATCTGCATCCGAAAGAAGTCTCTGCACCTACAAAAATAGCAGTTGCAGCCAGACTCCAGATCAGAGTGTTATTCACAACATCAGACTTGTGATCAATAGCTGGGAGAGTGTTGCCAGAAATAGTCCTGCCCTGGGAAACGCTTCCTGCTGCCTCAGAACAGGTTGTGCTCCTGTCCTTCTGCAGCTTCTCCTGGTTTTGTCTCCAAGTACACAGAGAAGAAGCAGAGCTGCCTGACGGGTGTAGCCGTGCTGTGAATCAGGCCAGAGGCACCAAAATCACCAGCACCAGCCCTGTTACAAACACCCCCTGTGTGCTTTTGCCAGGGCTGAATCCCTCATCCCCTTCCCTGCTCACACAAGAATTCACACAGCCTCCTGATGAACCGGATGGGAAAGGGATCCAGCTGGAAAAGCAGAACTCCACATCCCCTTTCCAACCCAGAAAAGGCTCTCCCAGCCAGATTGCTGCTCAGTCTGTGCTGTGTGCAGACAGGACAAAGTGCTGAGTTCTGCCTCAAGCAACCCAGCCTGGGAATGCGAGACAGTCTGAGGCTGCACCTGGAAACAATTTTCCCCCATCCCTTTTCCCTCTCCCCTTCCCTGCAGCGTGCCTGGGTTCCCCTGTGCAGCACCACAAACAGCTTCACAAGCACGGAGCAGGGACCACTCCTGTGCCCAGGGCTGGGAGAGCTGGGGCTGCTGCCAAGGAAAAGTCTTTGCAACTGGGGCCAGTTAATCAGGTAAATGCTTCCAGTCTGCCCAGGCCGAGCCACGTCCTTTGCTGTTCTCCAAATATTTATGTCTTGGTGAAACACATAAACATTTCATCAGAGGTCTCTTTTTCCCAGCATTTCATGTGAAGTTGTTGTTTCCATGTTCTTAAACCCCCTTCAGTATGACTAACTCACACTGGGGGAGTTCCTGACCTGCCTCACCAGAGTCACAGAGCCCCAAAACCCAAACCAGAGACCCAAATCCCCAGAATCCAATCCCCAGATCCACATCCAGGCAGGGAAGGGATGGGAAGTGGTGACAGAAACTTCTGCATTATTTCATGTTCCCTACCTGCAGCTTATTCCTCTTTTTCCTTCCTTTTTTCCCCCTTCCTCCATCAAAAAGTGTTTGCCTCTGGACTTTCCAAAAGGAACAAAAACACAGGAGAATTTGGGAAGTTCATGTAAATCAGCTGGTGAATGTAAATTTAGTCATTCACTGAATGTAAATTCAGCTGGTAAATGGCAGTTTGGTCTTTCCTCTACTGTTTACTAAGAATTTACACACACAGTAAATCTCATCTTAAAATTCTGAGCTCCCCACTGATCTACACCAGCAAACACATCAGAATCTTCCCAGTTAGGATGAGTAATTGAGGAGTTGAATTATTCAGCATTGTGTGGTCTGTGGCAGCCGGGAGATAAAATTCCCAAATCTCTGTTACTTCATTTACTTTCTGCAAAAAACCTTCCCTTGGTAATTTTAGAGCTCAAAGCATGGCAGAACATAGCAAGTTCCAGCTAAATATTACACTCCCCAAAATTTTGCTGTTTCCTTAATGTTCATGAATATTTCAGGAACTCTGCTGAGAGGTTTCGGTGCATTCCAGGACAACGATCCCAGGTTTCTCCTCTGCCTGGAGAGGAAACGTGCCTGGACTGTGCCCACTCTGCATCATTCTTTTAGCCAGGATTTATTGCTATTACACAATCAAATCTGCTGAAAATATATAAAAATATAATCCTGGACATGAGATGGGCACAATTTTTTGTTGTGAGAGCAGAGTTATCTCTAGAAATTCATTCATTCCCCTAAACCATGAGCAGTGCTGGAGTTAAGAAACAGAGTTTGCTTTTCTCACCCTTTCAGCTCACTGTTTTCCATTGCTTGAACTGGTAAAAACACTTGGATAAAAACCTGAAATAACAGCAACACACAAGATCAGCAAATCAGTCTTTTCCAGCTGAAATCTGATTTATTGTAAGAAAACTACAGCGATTTGCATCAGCGTGTGGTATAATTTGGGAAATATTCACTTCATTGTGGTACAAGTGAATTTAAGTATTTTAATGTATAGTTTCACTTATCTTCTTTTGCTTATATGTGCATTTTTAATATGCCATAAGACTTCTTAAAAATAATAATGTCTTTAACAAATACATTTGCAGTCTGTGTTCTGAGAAAGATAAATGAGCATGCAAATAGCATAAAAAATCCATCTCAGGTTTTACAACTCATGCTTACCCTGAGTGCTTTGCCTTTAAAGCAATGCTGACAGCAAACCACAGAAATTATTCAAATTTTCAAACGCAGAATGAGAGAGAAGCCAATAATAAAAACTATCTGGGTCATTTCCCTCTGCAGTTAGAGCAGAGAGCTCGCAGAACCCGAGCTCTGCTGAATCCCCACACGAGAGTGTGACCTTACAGCTGCTGTGGGTGGGTTTGCACAAACCCCACGGGATTTTCAGGTGGGAAAAGAGCCCAGAAATGGAACTGGGAGTTTTGTGCAGTGGGAGCAGCGGGGCTGAGGGCTCACCAGACTGCTGGGTGAGAATGGGATCCCTGTTTGGAGACTGGAGAGCACAGAGTGTCCCCTAAACTCTCCCTCTGCCTCATTCACTGTGTCAGGCTGGGTTAAAGGAGGATGGCAGCGTCCCCAAACGCAGAGCCCGTGCAGCACTCAGTGTTTGTGTCCCAGCTCAGTGAAATGCTGCTGGACAGCCACAGAAACAGCAGTTCACAGCTCCAGTTCCACGGCACCTCCCTGCCCAGGAGCTGCAGGAATCCTGGTTTCAGGTGGATTCACCAGTGCCAGCCGTGCTCTGCTGCCAGGGATCCCCCGGGGTCTGGGATGTGCCTGTGCCTCCCGGGCAGCCTGAAACCTGTGAATTCAGTGGCTGTGCTGGGTGGGGACAGGGACACGAGGGTCCCTGGCTGGGATGTGCCTGTGCCTCCCGGGCAGCCTGAAACCTGTGCTGGGTGGGGACAGGGACACGAGGGTCCCTGGCTGGGATGTGCCTGTGCCTCCCGGGCAGCCTGAAACCTGTGAATTCAGTGGCTGTGCTGGGTGGGGACAGGGACACGAGGGTCCCTGGCTGGGATGTGCCTGTGCCTCCTGGGCAGCCTGAAACCTGTGAATTCAGTGGCTGTGCTGGGTGGGGACAGGGACACGAGGGTCCCTGGCTGGGATGAGCCTCCAGGGATGGGAATCTCCAAGGAACACAGCTCAGGAACTGCTTCAGCCACCCCACCTCAGAGCAGCTGCCCTCAGAGTACAAGCCCACACTTGGGCTCAGATGGAAAATATCTACTAAGAAAATCATTTTTCTTTCTAATCTTTTTCCTGTTTAATGCACACACTTTTATTTAAGAGGACAAAAACCCTGACTTGGTAATTTTCATTGAGTCCCCAGTCTGTGGGGCAGCTTGCCTTGATTACATTGTACTAAATTACTCATCCTGGACAGATCCTTCTCTTTATTTTCTCCTCCAAGAGCCAAAATATGATATTGCTTGGCAAGAGGAATGTGCCTCTAAAATGTCAAATTACAGCTCATAACTATTATGGGATAGTTTTGGCCATAGCCCTTTGTGACTGCTCCAAAACAGATTTCTCTTTCTAGGAGATCCTAAAACCTAATCCATGCTTCATGTTTGGGTGGCATTTTGGGCGTGTATTGCTTTGGTTGAACTTGAAATTTCTAATTTCTCCAGACGTCCAGAATTTCAGACTGGATGAACCAATAACTCTGTGTGTTCACACAGTGCAGACACAGAGAACTGCAAATCATTTCTTACCAAATCCAAAACAGCCACCTACAAAATGCACATTTTTTAACAAAACACAAGAGTAAATTGAGGTTCATATTGGTCAACTTTTCATCTGAAGACAGCACAGGAACATGATTAAATCTCTGTCATTAATTAACTGATATCAGTGTTCACTAAAATTTAATGAGGGCCTGTTTCTTGGTGTTCTAATTCTAAACCAGGTGCCACCAGTACAAACACTCAGGCCCCTAGAGTTCACTTTTTATGAAAATATGAAGAAATGGCTTCATTTTAATTTTTTTTTCTTTTAGTTTAGCAACTGCTAGTTTGGTCTTCAGTGCTAAATTTGCAAAATATTGGATTCAAAGAAATATAAAGGCTTAACAGAGAAATGGAGTTCAGTCTTTGTATTCTGAACATGGACAGGAGTGATGGAACCACGAAGATTTTGCTTTAAATGTTTGTGCAATTCAGCTTTTACTTTTGCTAACCTTGCTGCGCTACAACAGGATGCTGGACATAATTTTAAATATAAAAATGCCCATATGTGTTAGCAATACAAGTTTCATTGCTTCTTTTGAGGAGGTGATGCTCCAGGGAAAGGCAGATTCCAGCCCAGAGGGACGCCTGGAGCCACCCTGCTATTCCTGCCTGGGGGGGCTACTGGGAGACCTCGCTGTAAACTGGATTTTGTGGAGGTGAGAGGGGCTGATGGGTGGGTTATAACTGGATTTTGTGGAGGTGAGAGGGGCTGATGGGTGGGTTATAACTGGATTTTGTGGAGGTGAGGGGCTGCTGGGTGGGTTATAACTGGATTTTGTGGAGGTGAGGGGCTGCTGGGTGGGTTATAGCTGGATTTTGTGGAGGTGAGGGGCTGCTGGGTGGGTTATAGCTGGATTTTGTGGAGGTGAGGGGCTGCTGGGTGGGTTATAGCTGGATTTTGTGGAGGTGAGAGGGGCTGATGGGTTATAACTGCATTTTGTGGAGGTGAGAAGGGCTGCTGGGTGGGTTATAACTGGATTTTGTGGAGCTGAGAGGGGCTGATGGGTGGGTTATAGCTGGATTTTGTGGAGCTGAGAGGGGCTGCTGGGTGGGTTATAACTGGATTTTGTGGAGCTGAGAGGGGCTGCTGGGTGGGTTATAACTGGATTTTGTGGAGGTGAGGGGCTGCTGGGTGGGTTATAACTGGATTTTGTGGAGGTGAGGGGCTGCTGGGTGGGTTATAGCTGGATTTTGTGGAGGTGAGGGGCTGCTGGGTGGGTTATAACTGGATTTTGTGGAGGTGAGGGGCTGCTGGGTGGGTTATAACTGGATTTTGTGGAGCTGAGAGGGGCTGCTGGGTGGGTTATAACTGGATTTTGTGGAGGTGAGGGGCTGCTGGGTGGGTTATAATTGGATTTTGTGGAGGTGAGGGGCTGATGGGTTATAACTGCATTTTGTGGAGGTGAGGGGCTGCTGGGTGGGTTATAACTGGATTTTGTGGAGGTGAGAGGGGCTGATGGGTGGGTTATAACTGGATTTTGTGGAGGTGAGAGGGGCTGATGGGTGGAGAGGGCAGCATTAGGAGTGGTCTTGATGAGACAAAACCCACGGGCCTCCAGATGATTGCTCAATCAAACTGAAGGATTCAGCAGAGCTGCTCCCACTGCCAGATGATCATTATGTTATGGAAGAGGTTTGGATGGGAGAACTTGGGAATTCAGGGATAGAGGAATGATGACTCCTCCCCAGACTTGTCAGATATCCCATGGCAGGAACTCTGCCTGTTGGCTGATGATTGAAAAAGACATCTTGGCAGACCCAAATCAAAGACCTCCACAGCTTTGGAGGGTTTGAGCCTTTTAACCACATGGTAATTATAAAGACTATAAATAACACTGAAAAATCCAGTTCAAACAGCCCTCAATAAATTATTTTAATGTGCTGTTATTGGCCCCCTCCTTCAGGATATCACAAGTCTGCACTGTCAGTCTGACAGGCTGAGATGTGCTCTGTCAAATCAACAGCTCAGCTCTGTTACAGGCTGAGGGAAGCCTTGATTCCCTGTTTGCAGATGTGGCATGTGGGGACATGGGGCAGTTCTGAGGGAACAGCTGGACTCGATGTTCTCAGAGATTTTCCAGCCTAAACCATTCTGTAATTCCATCAGAGCTTCACCCAACGTCAGGAAAGCTTTGTCACCTGAAAGAATATTAGGGAAAAGCCACCAGGAGAGTTGTCTGGGACTATTCTTTTCATGTTTGTCAGATGAAAATTACTCCAGAAATCCACAAATTGTGTTTTTTCTTGCCCAGTTCCTTGGTGAGGGAGCCCAGGAGAGCTGAGTGCAGACAGTGGCTCTGAAGGACCCAAGCTGTGTTACCCACCCAGTGCTGCCCTGGTGGTCACAGCTTGGACTCAGTGGCCTTGGAGGTATTTTCCAGCTTCAGCTGAACTGTGATTCTGTGAAATATTAAGTCTAGCTCTGCATTCCCAGATGTATGAACAGTGGCAAAATTCAGCTTTCCTGCCTCCTAATCAGTGATGAATGTTTGCCTTGGAAATCTCTCCAAGTATTTACACTCTGGAGCAGGGCTGCTTCTGCTGGAACACTGCAGACCTGTGGATTTTCTTCCTACTCCCAGCTGCTGTGGTCATTACCAGGTGTAAATCTCTGTTTGCTCACCAATCTCAACCCTCCGTGCTTGTTTTGATGTGTGAATATTTGGGTATCTTTCCAAACCATGGAAAAGGTTTATTTCTCTAACAAACAGAAAATGTCCCCCACTATCTGTGTGCTGGAAATGACACAAAACACTCTTTTCCTGTTCAGTGAGAAAATGTTCCATGTTATCAGTATTTGCAGGAGAACAGAATAAGAATTTAGCTTTCAGAGCAGTCCACACTGAGAAGTAAGCAGGGCTCTTGAACACTTTTAATCATCTTTAAACTGCACATTAGAGCATCTTTGTAATGTTTTAGGTGTATCCCAAAACAAACAAGAACCTGCATCAAGTAACACCTGCCCTGGAAACAGAACTCACAGCCCCCAAATTTGGGAGAGTTTGGAAACCCTGCTGGGCCCTTACTGCACCTTTAGGCAGCAAAATCCTTTTGAAAATCTGGGCTTTAGGCCCAACCCTGCCAAGAGTTCTCTGTGGAAAGCTCCTCCTCCTGCCCGGGGCTGGCCCTGGCACAGCTCTTGTAAGGGCTCAGCTTTCCAAACAGCCTAAAGCAGGCAGGAAAAAATCATGTCAGAGGTGGCAGAGAGATGAGATCCCAGAGAATTGATTCAGATCCTCTCAGAGCCAGGAATTCTGATCTGTGAACAGCTGGAAAGCACTGCTGGCTCCTGTCTGGTGCCAGTCTGTGTGTGGTCACTGTGGAATGTGCTCCATACGCCCTTTGGACACGTGTCAAAAGTCACATGTCATTAATTTCTCCAAACTCTGCAGTATTAAAGGTGTAGGAAGGTCATAGAAATGGAAAGTGCCTTATAAACGTGAAGAATTGCTTCCTGTGGTTTAGCTATTTTATTTTTTTCAATCCAGATTTTTTTTCCTGATGGCACGATTTGAGCTCTACCTCTGAGATTTTTGTCCCAGCAATAAATGGCTTGGAACAAAAGGGACATTTAACAGAAGATTGCACCGTGTAGCTTTTGTAGAGTCATTAAAGGCAGGTTGGATTTAGTGGCACTCATGGCTCCAAAGATGCTGCCCAGAGCAGCTGTGGCTGTCCCTGGCAGTGCCCAAGGCCAGGCTGGACAGGGCTTGGAGCACCCTGGGACAGTGGGAGGTGTCCCTGCCATGGCAGGGGTGGCACTGGAGGGCATTTAAGGTCCCTTCCACCCCAAACCAGTCCAGGATTCTGTTTGGCCACACAGGTCCCTGCATTGGGACAATCAGGAGCTCAAAGAGTGGCTGGGACTTGTCAGACTCTCCTCGTCAGCAGTGCTCACAGACTGTGAGGGAACAAACACAATTCCAAGGCTCGTTCCATTCCCAAGGGAGAAAAGAGCAAAAATCATCACTCAGAATCAGCACTGTGGCAGACAGACATCCAAAAAATTATTATTAGATATTTCAAAAGAAGCCTTTTTAATAGCAATTGTTCTATGTGGCATTTTTTCTTTTTTTTTTTTTTATTTCAGTATAAAGTGTTTGGTATTTGAAGACTTTAATTGTGTTGGCAGAAAGCCACTAAGAGGCTTTGATTTTTGGAAACAAATCCATGTGACTGATCTGAGTGGGATCATAATGGCCACAAGGACCCGTCCATTAGGAGCTATTTTTAACAAAGAAGTCAGAGCTGGAATGAGAAAGTAAAGCTAAGACTAAACTACAAAAAGGTAAAACTTGCAATATTCTTAAAGATTAAATTGTCCAGCAGTTACAAAATAGTTGAAGTTATTCCTGGTGATTATATCCCAACTTATATTATCCCAACTTATATTATCCAACTTATATTATGCTGTAACATCTACCAACACAACCCTGAGTACAGACAGTGCTCTTACACAGAATAGTCAAGGTGTGTTGGAGCCTTTCCCAACTTTCTATCCTGATTTTGCTTTAGTTCATGATTGGTTTGTGCTGCATCTTTGACCTGTCTTTCATTTGGTTCTTGTCTGTATTTTTGTTATCAGTTGTTTCTTTTCAGGGCTAATTTGTCTTGGAGTGTTTTTGGCAATGCCCTGTCTAGTTTCAGTCCTCCAGGGTGATGTGCTTGCATTCCATCATTCCATGTGCAACAGGCACCAGGGCACGGATCCTTGAGGTATCCACTAAATAAAAACCAGAGACAGAATCCCAGACTGGTTTGGGTTGGAAAGGACCTTAAAGCTCATCCCACCCCACCCCTGCCATGGCAGGGACACCTCCCACTGTCCCAGGCTGCTCCAAGCCCTGTCCAACCTGGCCTTGGACAATTCCAGGATCCAGGGGCAGCCACAGCTTCCTGGGCCTCCCCACCCTCACTGTAAAAGTCTGCCTAATATCTGATTTAAAACTCTCCCCCTTCAGTTTAAATCCATTTCCCCTTGTCCTGCTCATAAAAGGTGATGACAGGGGGTGGTGAGCTCGTTCTGGATGCAAAGAACTCCATGAGCACACAGAGCTCAGAGCAGGAGGCCAGCAGCTTCCCGAGGGTGGGATGGGCACACAGCATCCTCCTCTGGAGATGGGGATGGATGGACAGGAGCAGAACCGGGGAAACTGCTCAGTGTGAGCAGCTGGGGTGAACCAAAGCAGTGCTGGGAGAAGGACAAAGCATTGCCCAGAGCCATGGGGATGGGACAGCAGCGGGGAAAATCTGATGGTGAGATCAGGCTGGAGAGGAGAAGGCTCCAGGGAGAGCTCAGAGCCCCCGGCAGGGCCTGAAGGGGCTCCAGGAGAGCTGGAGAGGGGCTGGGGACAAGGGATGGAGGGACAGGACACAGGGAATGGCTCCCACTGCCAGAGGGCAGGGATGGATGGGAGACTGGGCAGGAATTGTGGCTGCTCCTGGATCCCTGGCAGTGCCCAAGGCCAGGCTGGAGACAGTGGAAGGTGTCCCTGCCACGGCAGGGCTGATCCCCGGGCCGATCCCCGGGCCGGTGCCGGGCTGCGGTGAGCGCACGGCGGTGCCGGTGCCGTTCCCGGTGCCGTTCCCGGTGCCGTTCCCGGTGCCGTTCCCGGTGCCGTTCCCGGTGCCGTTCGCGGTGCCGTTCCCGCTCCCGCTCCCACCGCCGCTCCCATCGCCACCGCCGGCGCTGTGGCGGCCCGGGCGGGGCGCGGCGAGGGAGGGGCGGCGGTCACGTGTGGCCGCCCGGTTAAAGCGGCCGCGGGCGGCGGGAGCGGCACAATCACGGCTGGGGCGGCGAGCGGGGCCCGCCCGCTGCCCGCGGCCCCCGCTCCGTCCGCAGCGCCCCGGCCCGCACAGCCCCGCCAGCATGGCCGGGGCCATCATCGAGAACATGAGCACCCGCAAGCTCTGCATCGTCGGGGGCATCCTGCTCGTGTTCCAAGTCATCGCCTTCCTGGTGGGAGGGCTCATCGGTGAGTGCCGCCCGGGGGCCGCTGCCTTCCTCCTCCTCCTCCTCCTGCCGCCGCTGCCCGCTTGTTTAGTGCTGGTTACAGTATCGCTGACTCGCTCCCATGATCTCATTATCCGCTTTTGTAGCCCAGCGATCCCGGCTCCGGGCCCTTTGTGCCCGTCCCGCGGCTGCTGCGGGGGGAGCCGGCCAAGGAAAAGTTTTTGTGTTGCTTTCCCTTTTTTTTTTTTTTTTTTTTTTGGCCTGGTTTCAGCCTGGACTTAAAGAAAGAGGGAAGTGGGAAAGCTTCAGTATGGCGACGGAACGCGCAGGGAGCCTCGCGTTTCAAAGTTGGCTTAGAAAATAATAATAATTTATTTTTTTAAAAGGATCTTTTCCTCCCTTCTTGGCGCTGCACCTCCCCGTGCCTCGGCCTCCGAATCGGCCGCGGGAGGAAACCTTCCCCTTTGCCAGAATGAGAACAAAAAAAAAAAAAAATAAAAAGTCTAGGGAAAAAAAATAAGAAAAGAAAAAGGGGAATGACTGGTGCGAGGGGGCGTCCCGGCTCTGGGTTTTTTGGGATTCGCGCTTTGTCCGGGCTCGTTTCTGCGGGGACTCCCCCGCTCCCTCCGATCCCGTTCCAGGAGGGGTCCCCTGTCCCCTCTCCCCTCCCCCGACCCCTCTGACTGGGTCCCCTCCTTTCCTCCTCCCCATTCTCTCCCCAGGGGAGCCCTCTCCGTTCCACCTCCCGCTCCAGCAGGGACGCCCCGTTCCCGATCCCCTTCCAGAGGAAGCCCCAACCCGCGTGGGCTCGGCCTGGGTTTGTTCCTGCCCATGGAAAACCCTCGTGGCTGCCCAGGGAGGGATTTCAAACCCGTCCCCGACTCCCCTCGGCTCTGGCACCCCCCGGCTCCGCACCCGGCACTTTAAAGCCAGACCGTGTTTGTTTATCCCTGAGCATTGCCAGAGGCAGGGAGATGGGGTCTGGGACACAGCCCTGCGGCGAGGGGAGTTTCCCTGAGGGATGGAAGGAGGAAGATGGAGGAGAGCGAGTTTGGGGCAGTCCTGGGATTTTTTTTTTTTTTTTTTACTAGAAAGCAGCCGAGCTCTGCGCCGGCTCCCTGCAGTGATGGGAGCGTGGATCTGGCTGCCTTGGCCATTTGCAGGGTGGGAGCGTTGCCTTTCTGTGCGGGAAGGGCTGTCCCGCCCTGCGGAGCATCCCCCGCTGCCCCGGGCTCCAGCCCTGCCTCCCTGCCCAGCTCTGGGGATTTTCAGCAGGAACCGGGGGCAGATTCACCCTGAAACTTTGTTGCACTTCGCCGGGAGAATGAAGTTGCGCTGCTCTTTGTGTTTAAAAGGATTGAGGGAACAGCTCCAGCTTTCCTGGTGCCCATCAGTGCTTTGCCTTCGTGGCCTTGAATTATCAGCCTCTAACAACCATAAAATTCCACTGAACTTAATTTTGGAAAACTTCAGTTTCCCTCATTCTCTTACTTCCTCACCTCCATCACAAGGGAGTTGCTGGCACACATTGACTAAAACTCATTTTTCCTGTTCTTGCAGGCCTGATAAAGTGTATCAGGATTAGCTTTTTTCCTTCCTTTTTTTCTCTTTAAGAGCTGTTTCAAGAGCGGGTTATTGAACCTGCTGCGGATCCCTGAGATAAAATGTCTTGGCCTGTGCTGTGCAGAGAAGCCAGACTTCATCTTAGAAGGGTTTTCCTGGCAATTTCTTGCTGTTAAATTGAAATAGTTGCTTGTTCCAAAGGCTGGAGTGGCTCAGAATGCCCTGTTTGTGCTGGCATCTGGGGACAGATGTGACAAACAGATGTTTATGGTTGGCTTTACAGGGAAAAGACAAATGTTTCTGCTCAGTTCTGAAGGGATTCAGAGATCAAAGAATTTAAATTACATTAGTTCAGTTTTCCAGCTGGTTTATACCCTGCTTTATTGGCTGCTGCTGCTGGGCATCCACCTCAGGCCCTCCCATCCTGGCTGGGTGTCCCAGGTAGGGCTGGAAAGCTGCATGGACAGGTTGGATGGGCTGGGGCCAGCAGGGACAGGGATTTGGGGCTTTGATTTTGGGGCTGCTGGAATTCCTGCACAGCCTCAGTCACTCCGTCCTGCTGGAATTCCTGCACAGGCTAAGTCACTCCATCCTGCTGGAGCAAACGCATTTTCTATCTGTGCTCGAGTCCTAGGAGCTGCTGCCTCAGAAGTGCTTTAATTCCTGGAAATCCCCACTTTGATCTTCTCTCAGATCAAACTGCTCTAATCAATCATCCAAACTGTTTTTTCCTCTGCAGCACTTGCCCCTTCTGATGCATTTAAGGAATTTAGAGGCTCCTCCCTGAGCCTGCAGCTCCCAGCCAGCCCTCCTGGGAGCTGGAAATCCAGGGAAGTTTGGTGCTTGTGAAACAGAGTTCCACGTGTAACCTAGGTGTGGTTCCCAACATCTGGCAGGGTGACACACGGCCTGGGAGGCTGAGCAGCTCTTCCCAGGAACCTGCCTTGTTCTGGGCTCCCTGCATCCCTGGAAACTCCACTCCAGGGCCTTGGGGCTGACCCCTGTGGTGATTCCCAGGCATGTGGTGTGTTCCCGGTGGGGTGGCCGGCGCTCCGAAGGGATCAGAGCCGTGCTGGGAGAGCTCCCAGGGCCACCCCACAGCTGCTCCCAGGGGTGGCACCAGGTGGGACGGGAGCAGAGGTGGCACTGACACGGTGGCCCTGCCCTGGTTTGATCCAGCGCACCCAACAGACACCAAAATCCGGTTATTTTGGTGTGCCCAGGTCTAGACAACCCAAAATACGTACGCGAGTGGGACAGGGCTGCCGAGCCAGCCTTTCCCCTCGCAGGCACTTAGGTCATGTTTCAAAACAATGACTAAGTGCTCTATTTTAACAGATCCCTCGTGCCAGTCCAAAATACCCAAATGCAGCACGCTGGTACCTGATACAACCACCACAAAGCTGATTTTCCTCACATCAGGGGGTTTCTGCCACCTCTGGTGCCCAGCTCAGTTTTGGGCAGTCAGTGTGTGATGCCAGAGTTTTAATGCAACTTTCACGTTTCCAACAGCTCTTTTATTCAGCAGCAGGACCCTTATCAGCTCTCAGGTGGGATTTGCCCAGAGCTGTCTGATGGAAAAGCATGAGGTGCACACGGATGGGAGAAATTCCTGTGGCAGGAGGAAGCTCCTGTGGCAACAACTCCCTGCCAGGAGGGTGCAGCCAGGTGGGGACCAGGCTCTGCTCCCAGGGAACAAGGGACAGGACGAGGGGAAACAGCCTCAAGTTGTGCCAGGGGAGTTTGAGGTTGGATATTTGGGAATTTTTTTTTTTTTTGTGGAAAAGGTTATCCAGCCCTGCTGCAGACTCTCCAGGGCAGTGGTGGAGTCCCCATGCCTGGAGGGAGCTTTGCAAAGCTCAAGAGGGAGCAAACACCCCAAAGAGAATTTTATTGGGCTGTTTCTTTGCTGTGCTATGGTAATGAACTGTTGGCTTCAGAAAGTGGGGCTGTCACTGCCTGAAACCCCCAGAGTTCCTGGTGTCTGCTCCCTTCGTGGAAAACATCTTGTTTAAAGGTCACGCTTCCGGGCTGTGTGTGATGTGTTCACTTGGGATGCAGCAGTGGGAGATAGAACAAGATCCACAAAATTAATCCTAACGCAGCCTTGTCTCCACTATACTGCTGTGAATGATGGCATGTGTGGATTACAGGAGAATGGGATCACCAGAATGGTTTCTGTTATCGTTTGTGAGGAATGAGGCTGATGATAATTCTCAGCCACGCCAGCATTCCTGGGAGCCCCTGCCTGCTCTGCCTTCCCTGGATCCAGCAGGGCTGTCCCGGGATGGCTCCAGGCTTGTGCAGGCTGTGACAGCCCCGACAAGGCAGGAGGACAAACCTTGCACCTGCAGTCCTGGGGCAGTGTTGGTCCCCCAGGACAAGGGAGACCCTGAGGGGCTGCACCGTGTCCAGGGAAGGGTCTGGAGTCCCAGGAGAGGCTGAGGGAGCTGGGAAGGGTCTGGAGCCCCAGGAGGGGCTGAGGGAGCTGGAAAGGGGCTCAGCCTGGGGAAAAGGAGGCTCAGAGGGGACCTTGTGGCTCTGCACAGCTCCTGACAGGAGGGGACAGCCGGGGGGATTTGGGATCTGCTCCAGGGACAGGAGGAGAGGGAATGGCCTCAGGCTGGGCCAGGGGAGGCTCAGGGTGGATATCTGGGAATATTCCTTCATGGAAAGGTTGTCCAGCCCTGGCACAGCTGCCCAGGGACGTTTGGAGTCCCCGTCCCTGCAGGAATCTAAAAGCCCTGTGGATGGATGTGGCACTTGGGGACACGGGGCAGTGTGGCCTTGGCAGTGCTGGGAACAGTTCAGTTCGCTGGCCTGAAAGGGCTTTTCCAACCCAAACAATTCCATGATTTCCTCAGCTGGACCAGCTGCAGCGTCCACCTGGCTGTGCCTGTTGCTGGGAGTTTTGACTGGGATGTTCCAGTGGAGGTCACCACAGCTGCTCCAGGCCAGAGCTGAGCTGGGACACAGCGGTGTCCTCCTGACAGCTGCTGGGGTGAAGCTGTGTGTGCAGAATCTGACTGGATTTAAGTGGGTTTGATGCCTCTTGGTTGCTTGGAGAGTGAAGCTTTTGATTACAAATGATCTTTGTGGGGAGCTGTTGGTGTCCCTTTCTAGTTGCCTTTTCATCCTGGAATTTTTATATATATAAAGTATTTTTTAAAAGGAAAAAAACCCCACCCCAGACCTCTGTGCAGCAACATCTCAGCTTTGAGAACTTTTCGAAAGTGAATTTTTAATGAGTTATTTTATGTGAATTACTTTAAAGGTGCCTTCCAACTCAGACTCCTGCGATTCCAAGATGCCTTATCCCAAATCACAGATCCTTGGTTCAGACAAGCACAGGGAATGCAGGAGAACTCCCTGTGGTCCAGGCAAGCCCAGAGCAGGTCCACAGCCGGGGAAATGCTGCAAGTCCAGTGCCCACCCGGCCACTTTACAAATTTAACTGATTGGAAAAGTGGAGGGATTTATTTAGCACATGAGTCCTCTGGGCTGAGGAGATGGATTTAAGGAGGTGCAGGTTCACTGCTCCCTTCCCTGGCTTAGGCTGGAAAAAACAGAATTGTTGTGACTGGAGGAGCTCAAACTTCCTTGTGTGTCTGGCCCAGAGAGATAATGAGTCATGTGTGGCCATGGCTGAGCAGCTCTCCACAATCCCAGCTCATTATCTAAATGTCTGATTTGGCTCCCGAGCCCCCAGTTTCCAGGATTTCATTTTCTTTCCTGGGATTTCATTACCTTCCTCGGGCTGAGCTGATCTTTTGACAGGGAAAGCGCTCGGATTTCCAAGGTACGGATAGGAAAGAGTGTTTCAGGCTGGGGACAAAGAACATTTTTGTGTGCCTGACTTCCTTTCATCCAGGGCCTCTCCAGGAGCTGCTCGGTGCTCCGTGGCCATGAATGCCAATGGATGCTCTGTATAGACACATTCCTGCAGTGCTGCAGCCTTGGCAGAGGCGCTGGGAGCCCAGGAGAAAGCAGACTCCAAAGGTCATGTCTGTTTAGTTTAGGTCTGCTCGATTCTTCTTTTGAGCAGCTGTAACTGTAGCTGAACGGGCAAAAGTGCCAGAAATAGAGAGTTCCCAGGCAGGACTGGCAGAGCTGGGGATCCTCAGAGGTGCTGGATTTTTCACTTTCCACTTCCAAACTCAAACCTGCCACAGCTCAGGTGACAACTTCAGTCCTGCCTGGCTCTGTTGATTTAAAGTGACCTGAGCCCTTCCTGAGCAGTGCTCCTGCTGCCTCCCTGCCCTTTGTGAGGAAAGCCCCTCCACAGGAAGCCTTTTCCTTGGTAAATCACATTCAGGGCCTTTGAAGTCGGGCTGTACCTCCCTGATAGCCTGGGAAAGCCTTTGAAGGGCCCAAGGTGTCCAGTGGGGAAGGGCCCGGCCCTTTCACATGGAGATGGGATTCCTCACATATCTGAGCTCGGGCAGTTTCCAGGGTGTCTCATCCCGGGGAGTGTCAGGCTCAGCAGAAAAGCTGCTGGATATCAACAGCCCTTCCTGCTCCCTGGGATCTGTGTGCAGGGATTTCACAGCTTGGCTGGGCGTTGCAGGAAATGCATCTCATCCCCCTGGAAAACTGACTTGGAAGAAGATCAGGCTCTCTGTGGCAATTAGAAAATCAGTCTTGCCTCTTTTTTTTTCTTTTACATAAAATATTTTTGACTATCCGTTTCTGCATTTAGGGAGCTCTGCTCTTGCTCACCTCATTTGTATTCATTGCTGCTGTTGAATATGGATGCGAATTATGGAGATCATTCATTCAGTTCTCCCAGCAAGTTGTGCCTCATAAGATTTCCCTGCTTTGTGACTTGCCTGGGGCTGAGGGAAGGATTCCTTATCTCTGTTCCCCAGGAGCCTTTGGCTGCTTATCAGGGAGCTGGGAATCCCCTGCTCCCTCATTTCTAAGGGCTCTGGGCATGGCTGCTCCTGCAGCTCCTTGAGAACTGATTTATTGGGAAAAAACCCCTCCAGTTTGTGCTGCTCTGAAAAGGCTTTGCTGGTAGCAAAGCCGCAAAAGCAGCACTGGAGAACAAACCTTGAGGAAAATCACAACCCCTGGGACATGAGAGCGCCCAGCAATACATGAGTGGATTGTGGAGTCACAGAATACCAGGATGGTTTGGGTTGGGAAGGACCCAAAATCCCATGGCAGGGACACCTTCCACCGCCCCAGGCTGCTCCAGGCCTGTCCCTGTTCCAGGGATCACAGGGCAGCCACAAAGTTTCTGTTCTGATCCAGCAAACTTGGGTTTGGTGGTTGGGACAGGTTCATTTTTATGGTCTAAAAAGTAAAAAAAAAAAAGGCAGAGAAACCTGTAGTACTGAAAAAAATGTCTTGGAAACAACAGAAATATGGGTGTTCAGCTGCAACAGGATATCTGGAAACTCCCACTGTAAATCAGGATGGAATTGGTGCCCCGGGGCTTTAAAGGGTTTTGGTCTGGATAAAGCTTGAAGTCAAATATAAGAAAGAAAAACCTTTCCCAAGGGGAGTGGGCTTCCAGTCGGCAGTGGGGTTATTTAAATATATAATTATTCTGCATATAAAAGCTGCTGCAGTGTTCCAAAAAGCTTTGTGAAATAAGAACTATCAAAGAAATAGTAATTAAAAGCCTCTGTGTCACTCAAATTCATTAAACTGGTGCTGTCGAGGTCAGGAGAGAGGGAGGCAGAAAAGAAAAATTCATGCTGCAATAAATGCATCTTTATAATCCTGAGTGCACGTATGGTGTTCTCCAGGTTGTGGCTGTTCCAGTTGGAAAAGCTGGGTCTGTCGGTGATAAATTAGCTTGTTTATTCCTACCCTGCAGTCGCTTAGGGTAATGAAGCAGAAGCCCTTTGTGTGTGCTCGCTGGGAAGTGCTGGCTGGCTCCGAAGGGGGTAATTGAGTAGAAAAGCAGAATGCTCCCGCTGCCGGGAGAAGTTAAATCCCCCCGAGGTCAGGGGGATTCAGGCTTTAATCAATGTGGACACAATGCAATTGAGAGTTTCCAAAGGGCTTGTTTATGGTGCTGGAGCAAGGGTCGGTGGTTAATGGGAGTGCTGGAGGTGCTGGATGGGAAGGTGCAGGATGTGATTCCCAAGGTGAGGGCTGGTGGGGAGCTGGGAGGGGATGGAAATCCTGGAACTTGAGTGCAGGAGGAAGGAGCTGTTTGAGGCTTCATCACAGGAGCTTTTTGAAGATCTGCTTAATTTATTGAAATTAAAGTACTGAGTGATGGGTATTACCAAACCTAGGTTGCCTAAAATGCTAAAAAATTGAGCTCACTTCTGTCAGTAATTTTTTTTTAGCCTAAAGATTTAAGTCTAAAATGAGAGAAGCAATGTGGTTTTCTTTTTGAGGACTAGCTCCTGAGGGAAGCCCCTTGGACCTTGTTTTCTGCTGTCCTGGTGGGATCAGGCCCTGAGCACCCTGCCATGGCCTCCTGGCTGAACTGAAAGGATGAAATCCTGTGCAGGATTTGTTTCAGTCGGTGAGACACGGCTGAGGATGTCCTGGCAGTCCATGGGAAGCCCTCCCTGGGCAGTGGTGGCCACACTGGTGAACTGTTCAGCTTTCCATGGCTAAAACCATCACCGGGAGCAGCAGGATCTGCTCTGCCCCTGTAATCTGGGACACATTTGGGATTTCTGCAGTGAGCTGGGCACCTTTAGAGGCCCAGCTGGAGGAGAGGCAGAGGCAGAAATTTAGGGGAAATTTAGATCAGATATTGGGCAGGAATTGTTCCCTGGCAGGGTGGGCAGCCCTGGCACAGGGTGCCCAGAGCAGCTGTGGCTGCCCCTGCATCTCTGGCAGTGCCCAAGGCCAGGCTGGAGCAGCCTGGGACAGTGGGAGGTGTCCCTGCCATGGCAGGGGTTTGGAATGAGACAAACTTTAGGGTTTTTGGGGGCAGCGGGGCTGGGGCAGGGGGCAGCGGGGCTGGAGCAGCCCTTGGCACCACAGCACAGCCCAAATCCCTCGCTGCGAGCTTTGTTTTGCATAGCACTTTGTAATGCTGTTGGCTGACTTGGCTGCAGCTCCACAAAGCATTTGTTTTTCCACTTGGTTCAACGCTCGCTTGGATTTAATGGGCCAGGAGCCAAATCAGTAATGGAAGCCAAGTGCCGACGTTTGTTTGGTGCGCGATTCCCGACGAGGAATATGTATAGTAATTGTCTCATGCTCCTCAAAGCTGTAACTTTGGCAGAGGGGAGGCTGCAGGGAGCGTGCCAAGTGTTTAAAATCATAATCAGGCAGTGATGAAAACATGTATTTATGGCTATAATGAATTGCATCAAAGCAAGGAACATTCGGCTTCTCTGTAGAGGGAACGCTGTCTCTTAATTCAGAAATGCCTTCGAAATCACCCAGAATGTGTCAGAGTTAAAGAGCTCAGGGCACTCATCTGAAATGCCTGGCTTATTTCACAGCAATATTCCTGATATTCCCTTCCAGCTGCAGTTTCAGCTGTGGTTACTGGGCTCTGCATCAAGGCACGGTGGAGGAATCAACATTTATTGCAGTGTTTTATGCACTATGGGCACATCATGAGTGTTGTGTTAGCTGGACTTTTGTTTGTTTGTTGAATGCTTTGTTTTATTCTACTTTGCTCTTTCTTGATGCAGTATTTAGGGTGGACATTGGCAAAGTTGCTTCCCCCAGAGGGTGCTGGGCACTGCCCAGGCTCCCCAGAGAATGGGCACGGCCCCGAGGCTGCCAGCAACAATTCAGGATATGTCCTGATTCTGATATCAAGAATTGTTTGATTTTGGGGTTGCTTTAATTACTGAGTGTTGTGTGATTCCCGAGTGCAGCAAGGGTTTGGGATGCAGCAGTGCAACAATGCATCCCAGAGAGCCGGGCTGAATCTGGGAGCACTCCTGGAATCCTTTCAGGGGGAAGAGCCCTCTAAGGCCAGCAAGTCCAACCATTAACCCAGCACTGCCCAGCTGCTCGCGCCAGTCCCCTGGAGCCCACCCTTATCCCAGCATCCCTGAGTCTTTGGAGCTGGAGGAAACTCAGTGCTGTGAAAAAATGGAAAAAATGCAGTTTATAAACATTTGGCTTTTGAGTAACTTCCTCCCGCCTGGCATTGAGTCACCCGTGGGAAGCCGTGTGGATGTCACCCTGTGCCGAGGTGGCACAGCAGGCAAGGTGCTCCACAGGGATCCTGGCTGCCATCCCAAACAGCTCCAGAGCTGCTGGGATGATCCTGCTGGGCCCAAATTACAAGGGAGCCAGGGCTGAATCATCTGGGTGTAGCAGCGCGGGGCTGGGGGCAGCAGGAGGGTGAAGCTCACTCTGGGGTTGTTTTCCTCCTTGGAATATTGGGAGTTTGTGGGGTGGTGTTATTGCTGCTGGAGTTTTTGGCGGGCTGTGATCTGTAAGGGAAGTCCTGGATGATCAGGATGAGGATGGTGACAATGTGAAAATCACCTGCAGAGTCTCCTTTCCCATGCCGCTCATTGCCCTGGAGAAAAATCTTCCTGCCCAAGGAGATGTGTGGCCTTGCATGGTGCAAATCCCCGTGGTAAATCCTGCCCTGCCCTGCAGGACCACGAGGTTTGGGATTATCCATCCAGGTTTCCCTGGGCACATGCTTTCTGTGTGGATTTGCTTGAGTGAGCACAGGGAAAGGAAAAAATTTCAGTAAATCAGGATGATTTTGTGTGACTGAGGTATCTGAGACTGAACCAGCAGATCCCAGCTCTTCAATTAATCCTAATTTGATCCCACTACAAAGTCAGTAATACATCTGTGGATGTAATAAACTTAATTACTTGACTGTGAGATCAAAGAGCTGTGAAGGAGCGGCACTGGGTGCATTTGTTTCAAATTGCCTTCAAAGAGTCGAGTGGGGAGCTGCGAGTTTTGGTGGGGAAACCGCTGGGTCAGATGTCTGCAGATGCCACAAGCGTGCTCCTCTTGCCTCCACAGCCCCCAGCCCCACGACAGCTGTCCCCTACATGTCAGTGAAGTGCATTGACGTGAGGAAGAACCACCACAAAACCAAGTGGCTGATGCCCTGGGGACCCAACCACTGCAAGAAGCTGAAGGACTTTGACGAGGCGGTGAGCCGGCAGATCGAGGCCAACGACATCGTGTTCGCCGTGCACATCCCGCTGCCCAGCAAGGAGATGAGCCCCTGGTTCCAGTTCATGCTCTTCATCATGCAGCTGGACATCGCCTTCAAGATGGACAACGACCTCAGTAAGTGCCTGCCAGAGGGAGCTGCTGCCTGCCTCTGTTTCCTTAAAGGGGTTTTGGCCTTGCGCTGTGAGCTGTGTTGGTGCCACACAGTGAGGTGGTGCTGCAGCACTTACTGAATCTGGAATTGGTGATCCTGGAATGGTTTGGGTTGGGAGGGACCTCAAAGCCCACCCAGTGCCACTCCTGCCATGGCAGGGACACCTCCCACTGTCCCAGGCTGCTCCAGCCTGGCCCTGGGCACTGCCAGGGATCCAGGGGCAGCCACAGCTGCTCTGGGCACCCTCACCTCCCTCACAGACAGGAATTCCTTCCCAATATCCAATTTCCCCTCTTTCAGTTTGAAGTTATCATATAAATACCAAATAAATATATAACACACTCCCTTCCCACCCCCTCCCCAAAACACACAACTTTCCCCCAAACTCAGAAATAATCCTTCAATAAAACCTGCAAAATTATGTTGAGAGCAGCAAGGGCAGGAGTGCTCTGGCCCTCCCTGGCAGGGAAGCTGTCCATGTGTTTGCATGTTTTAAAGTGTTTGGGGGAAATCCCTCTCTTAATCTAAGCTACAGTGAATAAACAATTTGCTTTCCAGACTGGCTGAGCTGGGTGTGTGGAGCTCCTGCCCTGGCTCCAGCCTGGCTGTTGCTCCATGCTCAGGGATCCGTGGGGTGGGATCAGTTCAGGGAGTTGGTTGGGGTCAGGAGTTTTTTTAGCCACATTTGTGCCCTTGAGCCCCTTCCTGCTCAGCGTGGAGCTGTTCCTCCAGGTGTTTATCCCAGAATCCTGGACTGGTTTGGGTTGGGAAGGACCTCAGAGCTCCAGTTCCAGCCCTTGCCGTGGGCAGGGACACCTTCCACTATCCCAGGCTGCTCCAAGCCCCATCCAACCTTGGCACTCACAGAGATGATTTAATGCATTATCATTAAGATAAGTTAAAAATGAGATTGTAGAAAGCTTTCACCTGTATTCTTATCCCTGTAATTATCTCTGAAATACAGAGAGAGCAGCTTTGTGCCTTTATTAAGGCCTCACCTCCTTCCACTTGCATAGATGATTTCATTAGGGAAACAGCTCTTTATTCCACGGATTTTCAAGCTGAACCACCATGCTGGAGTCAGGAGCTGGCTGAGCCCTTGGAGCAGGCTGCTGGAATGCTAACCCAGCTTTTGGCAGCGCTTCTGCTGCAAGAGCAGAGCCCTTGCCTCAGCTTTGTGCCCTTCAGTGAGTGAGTCCTGCAAAGGTGGGAGGGGTTTTTTGAGATCTCAAAGCAGAAAAGCTCATCTTGGGCCACCCCCTGGGTAATAAAAAGGAGGTTTGGGGATTTTCCAACTCTTAGTGCCAAGTTGAAGGCAGACGTGAATTAAGTGTAGAATCTCAGGGACTGGTAACACATTTCTTGCTTGCTGGATTGTGTTGTAACAGCTCTTAAAGAAATAAACAGCAGACTTGTTAAGCTGAATTAATTGCATTTGTATGTCTGTCCCCTGCTGTTAAATGAAAGGGCCGCATTGATCAGGTGATTGGGACAGCTCCTGTAAAGGGACAGTGATAAGGATGTGGAATAACCTCAGTTCTTCTTTCAAAGCAACAAGTCAAGTTTCTTCTCTCTGGGGCTCTGAGCCCTCCTCCTGCTGTGCCCGATGCCAGCAGGGGCTGGAGCCAAACCAGGGCACTCCTGGAAGGCACCACAGCTGCTGGAGCCTCTGCTCACCGTCCTCAGAACTGTCTTGGAGCTGCCTCAGACCATCCAGGAAAGCAGCACTGCTGGAGAAGCTGCTGCCTGGGGCACACCCTGCTCTCCTGGAGCTCCCCTGCAGAGCCTGAAGGTGCTGTGCAGGGTCCTGGGCTCTGCCAGCTCCCCTTGGCCCTCACCAGGGATGTTGCTGAGCCACATCAAACTGTCTCCTGCTTTTTTCCTCAAAGGCCCTTGGTTGTTCTCTTCCCCTGCAGTTCCTAAGCAAGGCCGAGGCACAGAATAAACCTGCATTTGGTTTTTTCAGGGCGCTGGGTGCCAAAACCCTGCTGGGGCAGGGGCAGCTGGCCTGTGCCTCTTGGGAATGTTGGTTGCTCATGGCTGACTCCTCATCCACAGAGGGCTGGAGTCAGTCCTGGGTCAGCTCTCCTCACCCAGGACCTGTCAGCTCTCCTCACCCAGGACCTGTCAGCTCTCCTCATCCAGAATCTGTGTCAGCTCTCCTCATCCATGGCCTGTGTCAGCTCTCCTCCAGCCAGAAAGGGATTTTCTGGGGCAGAGGGGAAGGGCAGCCCTGGTGAGGTGCCCTGAGAAAGCCTGGCAGGGGCTGAGCCTCTGGAATGCCCTGTGGGATCTCCCCTTTCAGAGGAGCAATCAGCCCTAATCACCTTCACCATGGGAACTCTGGATTTCCAGTAGTTTTGAAATACAGATTTTTTGGAATGCAGATGCTTAGAAGCTGAGCTACTTCCCTGTGTTTATTCTTCCCAGAAAGCTGGGAGAGACTCAGACTGCTCCTCTGAGGAAGAGGCTATTTCTGTGCTGTCCCTTTCCTTTCTTGATGCATTGTGCACTCAATTATTAAAACCCCTTCCCAGAACTGGGGAAGAAGGGGGCCAGAAGAAGGAGATGGAGCTTCTTTGCAGCTGCAAAGCAACTGTGCACAGTGAGAGGGCAGAGTGCCGAGCCTCCTTTTCTAATTCACCCTGCCTTGGGCTCTTTGGAAGGTTTTGTAATTTTAGGGAGCTGGTGAAGCATGGAAGTGTAATGGAAATAATTCCAGCATTTCTGCTTGCCTGCCATAGGTTTCTCCCCAGCCAGCTGTGTTAGTGTGCAGCTGGCACAGAGCCCCCTCCTGAAACAACTCCACTATTTTTAGGCCATTGTAATATGAGTGAAGATATCCTGGGCAAGCATTGTCCTATAAAGTGATTCATGGAAAAGCTCCTGGGCAGTAAAATGCCAGTGGGAAAAATGACACTGGTGGTGCTCGGAGCATGAGCAGGGAGTCCCTCCCTGGGGGGGTCACAGAGCTCAGGGGGGGAAACCTCCAGGGGTGTTTCTTGTCCTCATTTGGGTTGGAAGGACCTCAAAGCCCACCTGGTGCCACCCCTGCCCTGGCAGGGACACCTCCCACTGCCCCAGGCTGCTCCAAATCCATCCAGCCTGGCCCTGGGCACTGCCAGGGATCCAGGGGCAGCCACAGCTGCTCTGGGCACCCTGTGCCAGGGCTGCCCACCCTGCCAGGGAAGGATTTATCCCTGAGCTCCAATCCAGTCCTGCTCCCTCTCAGTTCAAATCTTTATAATGCTGTGCAGGAAAGGGCACCCTCCCCAGAAAATTGCCTATTCACCATCTGATTAATGTGAATAAGACACGAATCTGCTTAAGATTTCTGGTTCTCTGTCACTGCCCTCATTTGTTCCTCAGGGACAATGGGAGTTGATGATGGAGGGCTGGCATAGGATTATCATGGAATCATTTAGGTTGGAAAAGACCTTTAAGATGGAGTCAAACCACTAACACAGCTCTGCCATCAGTCTGCTGTGCTGAAATATATGGATATATGGATATATCTATATTTTATGTTGACAGCCCTGAAGGGTCTTTGCACAAAACCCATTTCCAAGGGGAGGTGTCACCCCAGCAGAGAGACTGATGGAATTCCAGAGGGAGTCTCTAATCCATTGGCCTGGAAAGGCACGCAGCAGTTCATCTTCTGCCTTCTGGTTTTCATACTTGATGGCAGCAGCAACATTTGGACTGCAAAGCTGAAATACTGAAAGCTGTTTTTGTTGGATTTAATCCCAAGCATTCCAGTTGGTTTTATGGCTTCTGAAATGGAGTTCATGGTTCTTTTTAGCCGGGCCAAGTTCAACCTTATGTTCCCATTTATCTGTTTTGCTGGTCTCCTAAACAGCGGATCTGAGATGGCAAATTCGTGTTTCATGGAAACCCAGCTCCTGGCAGCTCTGGAAAGAGGCAGGATACAGATCTGGATGGCACAGATCACGTGCACCAAAAAAATGCTCAGAAAAATCCTGAAGTGTCCACATCAGATGCACAACCCAGCCACCTCCGAGGGGCGTAAAAATAGAACTGCAAGCCACAGATCCCATCCACGCCCCTTCCCATCCGGTGGGATGAGTGTGCCACCACGTATTCCCAACAGAAATACGGCTGCAAAGATGGGGTCTGGAACCATCTCCCAGTGCTTCTCCACAGTGGATGGTTCTGGAGCCATCTCCCAGCTCTTTCCAAGGTGGATGGTTCTGGAGCTTTTCCAGCAGCTGTGGCTGTCAGAGTTTGGTGCCCTACAAAAGGAGGCTGGGCTGTAACATGCACATGCTCGTTTTGGAGCGTGTTCCTCGTTCAGAGCCTTCCCTGGGATCTGTGCCTGGTAAACAGGAGGATTTTCCAGCTGGTGGAGCTGGTACAGACTTGCCTCAGGTTTTTATCCGTGTTGATGTGTTGCTCCTTGGCAGCCTCGGCTGCAGCTCCAGCGCATGAACTCGCTCAGTTATGGCTCCTCAGTGAGCCTGTTCCAGCCTGAATCAGCCTGATCCAGCCTCATTCCCTCCTGGCAGCAAGGACCCCTGGCAGTGTCCTGGCAGGAGCCCCTTTCCAGGCAGTTTTAGCCCAGAGTGTCACCGTGCACACGTCCAGGAGGGGACGAGCTGCTGGTCCCACATGGGTGTGTGACCTCGCAGGCCACGAGCTCCGTGTGTGTCACTGGGGTGTGAGCTGGGGCACCTGCACAGGCAGGAACAAGTCAGGACAGGCATGGAGGAGCAGGGGAGGGCTCTAAAGTGTTCTGTAGGTGAGGGAGAGCTCCAAAAACCTTCTGTAGGACAAATGAAACTAAACAAGACACACAGAAAACATCAATGTTGTTGTGTGTGGTTGGTTCTGAGGTTTGTTTTCAGTTAGTCCAGCATAGCTCAACTTCAGTTCATTAATTGTCTTCATAAAGGAACTTTGTGTCATGTTTTTGAATTACTCTGGGAACCTTCTGAGCCTCCTGCCTCCTTGCTGTTGCAGAGGAAAACGCAGAGATCACCCTGGATGTGTCGCTGGCCTATCGTGACAACATGTTTGACGACTGGGAGGAAATTGCACACGCCATAGAGATCAGGAAGCTGAAGTGCACCTTTGGCTCTCCAAAAGTAAGGAATTTGAACCACACTGGCCGTGGGGATGAGTGGGAGTTGTCCTCTTCCAATCACAGAACCACAGAATTGCCCTTTCCATGAAAAGATTTTCCCCAATATCCAACCTAAACCTCCCCTGGCACAACCTGAGACGGTTTTCTCCTGTCCTGTCACTTTTTATCTGGGAGAAAAGGCCAATCCCCACCTGGCTCCCACCTCCTGTCGGGGAGCTGTAGAGGGTTCATCTTGGAAGGCTCCCATTAAAGCCTGAAATGTGAACCTGTCTGAGGTCAAACCTTCCTTACTCAGTGATCCTAAACAATCAAAACCTCGAGGAGAAGTGTCCCTCAGGCACTGTCTCACACAGGCGTTTGCAGACAGGCTCTGGGTGCTCCCAGTGCTCCCAGCTGGAGGGCTCTGTGGTGTGCTGGTGCCGGGGGCTGAGGTTCTGCTCCCTGCCCTTCCTGCAGACCGTGGAGTCCGAGGGCCGCCACTACGACTGCGACTTCCTGCCCTTCATGGAGATCGGCAGCGTGGCACACAAGTACTACCTCATCAACATCCGCCTGCCCGTCAACGACAGGAAGGGCATCAACGTGGGCATCGGCGAGATCAAGGACATCCGCCTGGTGGTGAGTGCCCCGGCCTCCTCTGCCACCCCGGAGCTGCTGCAGCTCCTGGCCCGAGCTGCTCTGCCTCCAGGGAGCTGTCCTCCTCCCCGGGAATGCCCTCTTTGCCCACTCTTCTGAGGAGCCCTCCAGAGCTGGCCTCTTCCCAAGCCTCCGAGCTCCCTGTGTCCTTTGCTTCCCACCACAGTCTGCCTGGTGGGACATCTTCTTGGATAGGAGCTGAGGAGGATCAGGAGGGTTCAGAGGGGGCCTGGTCTGTCTGGAGTTGGCTGTGGCCGTGTCTGGGAAGGCTCTCAGTGACCCTTGCTCTGCCTGCCCTCGAGGCTCGGTGAGCAGGGATGCTTTTCCCAGCTGGAGGCCCTCCCACCACGGCTGCGGTGGCTGCAGACAGCGGTGGGAGGACGCGTGGCTGGAGAAACACAGTAATGAGCCAATGCCCTTCCCACCAGGGGTGACTTGGCTCTGTGAGGATCTCATTACTTGCCTGGGAGTAATTCTCCCAGCTTTTTCCATGCCGGGTCAGAACTCCCTCTGTCCCTTGCCATGGAAGCCGTGTCTGCTGGCATTTGTTCTCAGACCTTCTGGAACCTGCCCAGGTGTCCTGGGGGCTCAGTGGGCACCCGTTCTCTGTCCATCATTGGCCAAGCCATCGCTGGGATGCACTTCCACGTGTGTGCCTCTCCTGACACTCCATGAGGAGAAGCACAGGACGGTGATGTTAAACCCTTTGCCCTGGCTTTCCTCAGGGCATCCATCAGAACGGAGGTTTCACCAAGGTGTGGTTTGCCATGAAGACCTTCCTGACGCCCAGCATTCTGATCATCATGGTGTGGTACTGGAGGAGGATCACGCTGATGACGCGCGCCCCCGTCCTGCTGGAGAAGTGAGTAGGGGCCCGTGGTGGCCCAGGGGACCCCACGGACGTGGTCATTGCTCCCAGGCAGAGCCCATGGATGGGAGACAGGAATTGTCTCTCCTCCATCCTCTCCCTCCACCCAGGCACACTGGGAGCTGGAGACCACCACAGCTTCTCTTTTCTTTCCTGTTAAATCCCTGGTGAAAAAGGAGCTGCTCTGACGAGCTCAGTCCTGGCGGGTTTGGTGGCAGGAGGTGACACTTCCCAAACAGTGCTGGATTTCCTTCTGTTGCTCTCCATGCACAGCTTTGGCTTTTGGGGCTCTGTCCTTCCCTGCACACTGGACAGAGATGGTGTTTGTGCCTCTCCAGGGTCATCTTTGCTCTGGGAATTTCCATGACGTTCATTAACATCCCTGTGGAGTGGTTTTCCATTGGATTTGACTGGACTTGGATGCTGCTCTTTGGAGACATTCGACAGGGCATCTTCTATGCCATGCTGCTCTCGTTTTGGATCATCTTCTGTGGGGAGCACATGATGGTGGGTACCACCACGGGAAGGTGGTTTCCAGCCCCGCTTCCAGGAGAGCCTGGCAGCTCCCTTGCTGATGGAAATGATGCTGAGGGGATTTCAGGCTAACTTCCTTCTCCTTTTTCTCCTCCTCCCCACCTCGTGACCAGGACCAGAACGAGCGGAATCGGCTCTCGGGGTACTGGAAGCAGGTTGGACCCATCGCTGTGGGCTCCTTCTGCCTCTTCATCTTCGACATGTGTGAGAGGTGGGTGCAGCTGCACTCCCCGGGGAGAGGCTCCTGTCACCTCCTGCAGCAGGGAGCAGCAGCTGAACCCCATGGCTGGGTGCACAGCCCATGCCCCAGAGCCAGCAGAGGCTCCTGCAGGTGCTCTGAAGTGTGCTGGCCATGGAAACACTTCCCACCTCACTTCCTCCTCACCCACAGGGGAAAGCAGCACGGTTCCCCTGCAGAACCTTAGGAAATGATTCTTCCCCCAGGGAGTGCTGGGCACTGAACAGATCCTCAGAGAGTGGCCAGAGCCCCAAGGCTGCCAGAGCTCCAGGAGCACTGGGACAGCGCTTTCAGCCACAGGGTGGGATTGCTGGGTGTCTGTGTAGGGCAGGAGTTGAAACAATGATCTTTGTGGGTCCTTCCAGCTCAGGGTGTTCCCTGATTCTGTGATTCCCAGGCTGCAGAGTGGATGAGGGGCCCTCTGAGCCCTCTGACTGGTGTTTTCTTTCCTCTCTGCAGGGGAGTGCAGCTCAAGAACCCCTTCTACAGCATCTGGACCACTGAGGTGGGCACAGAGCTGGCTGTATCCTTCCCCTGGTTTGTGGCAGAGGGAGGTGCTCCCTCCTGCCAGCTCCCTGGGACATGTGGGCAAACTCCCTGCTTTGGGGGGCAGGGGGTGGCTCAGGCACTGCAGGAGATCACTGGGGAACTGAATAAGGGGTCACCTGGATGATGTTTTCTAGGCTTTCTTGTTAGCTTGTACCATTTTCCCTTAAGTTCCTCTGCACAGATGGCCTTTATTATAGTCGCAGGGATCTGCCTGTGCCTCTATTTTCTCTTCCTGTGTTTCATGGTCTTCCAAGTGTTCAGGAACATCAGTGGGAAGCAGTCGAGCCTCCCTGCCATGAGCAAGGCTCGCCGCCTTCACTACGAGGTAAGGGTCCTCCTTGGGACAGAGATTCCTTGTTCTTAAAAGAGATTTTGGACCTCAGAGTCTGTTCTGAGACTCCCTTTATCCATAATCTCTTCATACTTCCATCTCTCCTCCTCTAATTAATTTTTGGGTTTAATGGGAGGTTTTGCTAAGACCATCTGGTTTCTCATGGTATAAATTTGGATTTTTGGGGTCATCATTTCCTTATGAAGTTGCTGGAGGGTCAAAGCACAACGCATTCCCTCCATTACCCCCATTTTTAGCTCACAATTTTTTATGTTTTTCTGTCCTACCTGATTTGCCTGTTGCCAAACTCGAGGAGCTCACTCTACTGCCTCTACAGGGGTGCAAATATTCATTCCCAAAGTAGTTCTGTTAAATTATGGTCACTTCTTCTTTAAACAAGTCGTTATCACCTATCAGGAATTCAGATAAAAAAATTAGAAAATAGCACTTGAAAGAATTTGAAGCAGAGGCTGAGTGTTTTTCCTTCTAGCAGGAGGCACAGGGGTGCAGAAAGCTGCTGCTGCTGCCACACCCCACACCCAAACTTCTGGGGAGCAAGGATCTGGTGTGGAAGAGTTAATTTAATAGTCCTTTGTTGTCGTGGTGTGGCAGGGTAATTACGCAGACACTGACATTTCCACCTAAATTCCAGAACCAGGTTAAAAAAACCCACACACTCACCCAAAACCAAAAGAATTTGTAAGTAAAAATGTAAAACCAGTGAAAGCAGGGGTGGTGGGCAGTGGGATTGCAGCCAAGGAGTTTGTCTGGGAATCTCCACTCTGTGATAGCCAGCCAGGTTTTCCAGACGCTGGAATCGCTGCAGCTCCCTCCCAGCCGGGCTGGGGGCGAGGATGAGTGCGGTGAGACCCCGAGCCCACGCTGAGACACCGCCGTGTTTGTTTTAAAAGAGCCCTGAGCTGTCGGGCCATGCCCCCTGTGGCCCGGCTCACACCAGCGAGCCACCTCTTCCACTTCATTAACTGCTGCTCAATCAGTCACCAGCAAATGTCATGGAAAGGCAGCGCTGTCCAGACGTGCCCACCCCGCGCGGAGCTTCCGGCAGGAGCGCAGACGGGTGGGGAACGGAGGATGTGGGCTGTGCTGAGCACGGCACGGGAGTGGGTGGAGGTTGTTTTGCTTTGGGGTTTCGTGGGTTGGACCCTTGTTTTATTTTTTATTTTTTATCCTCGTGTCTTGTCTATCCTAAAACCAAAAATGGGTTTTGTGGATTCTGTTAATGTGACCAGTGACATTTCTCTCTAAACAGGGGCTGATTTTTAGGTTCAAGTTTCTGATGCTCATCACCCTGGCCTGTGCAGCCATGACCGTCATCTTCTTCATCGTGAGCCAGGTGAGGGATGGCTCTGCACTTCCCGGGAGAGCTTCAGCCGCTCCCGGCGCCGGCTCATCGCTGCTCAGACAGGACTGGCCTGTTCTGAGCACGTTTGATAACAAGCTGCTTTTGAAGAAGTCGTTTTCTTTTATTTGAAGCTCTGCCACGCAGTTGCTGGGGCTGGAGCTGGCACAAAGGCCCTTGGCTCCCAGGGAGCGTTGGGGCTGCGCCGTGCAGAAATCAGCCAACAGGCTTTAGCCATTTCTGAGAACTCAGTGAGAGGAAAGTGTTCTGTTCACACGGAAACACTCAGGTGGCTTTGTGTGCCCATGGAGATGTGACAGCATCCAACCTCCCCTGGGCTGACCTCACAGCCCTGCTGGACCTGTTTGTCCTGAGCTGCGATGTCACCTCTGTACAAAAGAGCTTTTATCACTGCTTGAATCATGGAGTCACAGACTGCTTGGGCTGGAAGGGGCCTTAAAGCCCATCTCATGGGCAGGGACACCTCCCACTATCCCAAGTGGCTCCAAGTCCCATCCAGCCTGGCCTTGGGCACTGCCAGGGATCCAGGGGCAGCCAGACTCTGTGCCAGGGCCTGCCCACCCTCCCAGGGAACAATTCCTGCCCAAAGTCCCATCCATCCCTGCCCTCTGGCCGTGGAAGCCACTCCCTGTGTCCTGTGCCTCCAGGCCTTGTCCCCAGCCCCTCTCCAGCTCTCCTGGAGCCCCTTCAGGCCCTGCAGGGTGCTCTGAGCTCTCCCTGGATCTTTCACTCCTCCCAGGTGAACACCCCCAGCTCTCCCAGCCTCACTCCATGGCAGAGGGTCTCCAGCCCTCAGAGCATCTCCGTGGCTCTCTTTTTAAGCTACTTTAGTTTTCTTCTTGGCCTTTATGTTGATCTTTAACAGAAAGCAACATTGCAGTCTGAGCAGTCTGTGTATCTTCAAGGAATATTAATATTGATGATATTTTCATGGATGTTGACAGCCCTCAGCGTGTGGCAGGTTGGTGCTGTCAGCCTGGCCCCTCCTCAGCCAGCCATGCTCAGCACATCAATTCCCCCATTATTCACGCTGGTTTTCCTGCTATAAAAGTTCTATTTTGGCAGTCGGATGTTTTGGGATGTCAGTGGTGTCCCCAGGTAGTGTCCTCTGTGTGCCAATCTGTGCTGAGCACATGCTGGTGGCAGGGGTATCGCAGGGCACAGCAGTTCAGTCACAGTAAATGAGACATCAGAGCTGAAGAAGTCCTGAGGGAATCATTTTGTCAGGAGCATTTTTTCCCTGCAGACTGAGTCTGAAGAGGAGAATCCCAGCCTGACTTCTGCCTCACTGAACCTGTTACACTCCATTTCCTCCGTCCTGTTGAATTGATGCTGTTCTCGCTGATTTACTGCAAGGCTGTGTCTTTACAGAGTTTGCTCTTCCTGATGGCCTGTCCGTGTCTGTTGTCCCTGGACAGGTGACAGAAGGCCACTGGAAGTGGGGGGACATCACGATCCAGGTGAACAGCGCCTTCTTCACCGGCATCTACGGGATGTGGAATCTCTACGTGTTCGCCCTCATGTTCCTGTACGCGCCGTCCCACAAGAACTACGGCGAAGACCAGTCCAATGGTAAATGTCCCCAAATGACCTGAGGCCTCTCATGGGGACAAACAGCTACAAAGTAGGGGATGCCTTCTCTGCCTTTTTCTGGCCCAAGTGCACACTCAGAGCCTTGACGTTTTGTAAATGATGGTTTGGGTTTCCAAGCAGGCGTTTGAATTAATGGCTGGGTAGGACAGGTTTGACTTTCAGCCAAGGCTGGCTGGAGCCTTTGGGATGGTTTTTGTGCCTTTTAGCATTGTCCAGACGGAACTGTGTAGCTCAGATGGAGGGGTGAGGAGTGTCAGGAGTTGTGCAGAGCCAGATGGTCCTGCCCGAGCCTCCTTTTCTCCAGGCTGAGCCCCTTTCCCAGCTCCCTCAGCCTCTCCTGGGGCTCCAGCCCCTTCCCCAGATCTGTTCCCTTCTCTGGACATGCTATGGCCCCTCAATGGGTTTCTTGTGATCCTATTTAAATAACTGTAAATAAAATAATTTCTAGGAAAGTCGCTGCTCCGTGGCTTAGGCAGCTGCAAGGCTGGAGGGAATAAACTGGATCTTTTCCTTTGGAACAGTCCCACATTTCATTGTGAGACAGCACTGATGGAACCCCTTTGTCTCTCAGGTGACCTGGGGGTGAACAGCGGGGAGGAGCTGCAGCTCACCACCACCATCACCCACGTGGACGGGCCCACGGAGGTCTACAAGCTGGCTCGGAAGGAGGCTCAGGAGTGACACGGAGGTGCCTCAGCAGGGACCGGCCTGGGGTGGGGAGCAGAGGACACACGAGTCCCTCTGGCTGGAGACCTCTCCGGCCGCATCGCTCCTCGAGCACCCCGTCCCTGGTGCAGTCACAGAGCAGCGACAGCGAGCAGAGCATTTGTTAACTCTTTACTATGGTGTAGTTATTCCTGGGGGGAGGGCTGTGTATATCGTGTTACACTCGGGCACGTAAACCCTGCTGGAAGGGCACTGAGGTTGCAAAGTCGCACGTCCGGATGTGGGGCCCGGGCAGGGCTGCCGTGGGGCTGGTTTGATTTTGCTGGGTGTGCTGGTGCATAAAGGTGCTGCAGGGAGCTCAGGCAGGAGCATGTGCTCAGTACTCTGGGTTTGCTCCTGTGTGCAACTTGTACGAGGTGTTGGTTGCTGGGGGGAGCCTTGTTGTAAAAACATTTAATTCCACCACTGTAGCTGTATTGACCCTTGTCTGAGTCTTTGGTGCAGCCCTGCAGCCACCCTCTGTCACTGGATGAAGCAGAGCTGGGAGAGGAGTAGGCTGTTAGTAAGGCTTTAGTAGAAGCAGTGAGTGCTTTCTCAGCAGGTGTTACAGCTGTTTGCTGAATACAGGGAACGTCCAGCCTGGATGCTGAGCTGAGGTGCAGGAGAACAGAGCACTCCTGACCCAAGCTCCCAGCTGGCTGATCCCACAGCCAGCTCCTCCCTGTTCTCAGTCCCTTTGGCTTCCCGTGCTTTTGTGGCTTCCTCCACCTTCCCCTTTTGTTACAGTGCATCCCTGGGAGCTGGGCAGTCTCGCTCTGTGCACTGCCAGGCTGGAGCAGAGCTGGATTCTTCCAGGGATTATCCGACTTGAAAGAATCCGCTGGTCACGCACTAATGTGGATCTTTGCTTTCCCAGAGCAGATGCAGGCGCTGGGCTCGCTCAGCCCCGTGCTGGGAGGCCTTTGGCAAAGAGACGGGAGTGGGAACTGATCCAGAGTGGAGGCTTGAGCTGAGCTCTGCTGGACCAGTTCAGGGAAGAGAACAGAATGGTGGGGAAGGGTCTGCGCTGCTCAGGGCACACCTTCCATGGCCTGGAGCATCCAGAGAGCCTCATGAGCTGGCAGGAGTAAATGCCTGTGTTAACTGCTGGTAACATGAAACTCACCCTCCCAGTTCTGGCCCTACAAGATAAGAATCTGCTGCTGCTGTGTGTTGCTGAAGGGTTGAGAGGAGGCAGAGAGGGGAAACTCATTCCTGTCAGCCCAGGTACCATCACAATTCCAGGTACCATAGCGATTCCCACCCAGAATTTATTCATTTGCCCTCATGCATTTATTAAAGCTCAACATTATGAAAAAAGAGAGGGTGGCACCACAAGACCATCTTGCATGGGTTTGATTGGTGGGCAGCCCAAGCTGTGCACCATCACATGGGGCTCCTCCAGTCAGGATGTGCCACTCTGGGCAGACCCCTCTGCCAAAGGCCTGCTCCCTGTGTATTAGCTGGAGCTCCTTTTAGATTTTTTTAAAGCAGTTCCGTTTGTTGTGTTTACCCTCCCCAGGATCCCCAGCTTCCCCTGCCCCTGGAGGCAAAGCAGGTCCAAGCAGTGTTCCTACTTGTAGCAGTTACTCCATTACAAAGTGAATTCAATCTACGCACATCCCTGTAAGCCTGGAACGTTCCCAGCTGAACACTCGACTTTGCAACTTTACCATCCCTTTTCCCTTGGGTTCTTACGTGATATTTATGTTGTTCCCATAGCTGTGTCCGTGGGTTCTTTTCCAGCTTAGGCTATAGCATTGTGTTTTGTAAAGGCTCCCCATGAAGCGGGAGCTGCAGCTTTCAAACCAAATTTTGTGTCAAACACTAACAATTTGTTTACGGGGTGTGTGTACATGTGTGTGTGTGTGTGGGTTTTTTATTTCTTCATTCCTCAGCCCTACTCATATGTCTCGGAAATAGTCAGAAATAGTCCCTGGGTCTTGTTAAAATATATCCTTTTTTTTTTGTTTAGGTTGAGTTCAGTTTTTACAGAATGCTTTAAGCAACCTGGAAAACATGTAGTTTTGTTAATTTAAATAAAATATACAATATTGTGGATTTGTCATTGGAATTCCTCCTCATCCCTGATCTCCTCTGGCAGTGGGAAACCATTCCCCTTGTCCTGTCCTTCCAGACCCTCATCCAAAGTCCTTCTCCAGCTCTCCTGAAGCTCCTTTAATTATGGGAAGGGGCTCTAAAGGTTTCCCCAAAGCCTTCTCTTCTCCAGGCTGAAAACCCTGCAGGGTTTTTTTCCTTCCTGTCCCTGCTTGCCAGCCCTGGAGTTGTCACAGCTGTTCTGTGACCTTCGTGTGTTGGCCATCACCCCTCTGCAGTGCTGATTTGGGCATCACCCTCCATCTGCTGCCATACTTCAAGGTGCTGCTGCTCACTGCTTGGAGCATGCTCTCCCCATGTTGTCTTCCTGTCTATAATCCAGGGAAAATATATATTTTTTAAAGTTTTGTTCTCTTTTCCCATGTTACAAGTGCCAGGACAACAGGAAACAGCCTCAGGTCATGCCATGGGAGGTTTGGACTGGATATTTGGGAAAATGTTTTCATGGAAAGAGTTGTCCAGCCCTGGCACAGCTGCCCAGGGCAGGGGTGGAGTCCCCATCCCTGGAGAGATTTGAAAGGCCTGTGGATGTGGCACTTGGGGACATGGGGCAGTGCTGGCCTTGGCAGTGCTGGGAGAAAGACAACTCAACGGTCCAGGCTTTTCCAACCTAAAAAATGCCATAATTCTTCAACTTGCACTTAGGGAGAAGTGGCAAATTTGATGAAAACAGACAAAGTTCAGTATCAAGAGCCTGAAGTCCCCTTGCAGGAGGGGCTGCCCTGATAAAACAGCATCAGAGAGAGGGTCCGGGTGTGAGCTTCAGGCAGAGCCCGTTGTGTTCCCGCTGCAGCCTGTGCTGGCTCCAGCCAGACCACAGGCAGTGCAGCTCTTTGAGAGTCAAAAGAGCGAATAAATGAGATTTCAGTGCCTGAAGAACCGCCAACCCCTCCCACACGCTCCTTTCCCGGGCGCATCCTGCCCTGGCAGGGCTCTGCTGCCACCTGCTGCCACCAGAACCCGGCTCGCCGCTGGACTGAGCACAACCCAGCGATCACCCGTCAATGAAATGTGGGGATTTCGGTGATGTGTGGAAGCCACAATTGTCTGCAAGGTGCTGCTCCGGGTCCGGGCTGTCCCTGGAGCTTGGTGTGTCCGTGTCGCTGCGCAGGGACACAATGAGAACAGGCAGGAATGGGAAAAGCCACCTGAGACTGTCAGCACTGGCCGGGGAGAGGGAGCTGCTGGGGTTACCTCCTTGTCCTCTTTAAACCCACTTCCAGCAGCCCCCAAACAATTCCTATGTTGTGGGACACTGAAACACGTCCCCTCTCCCACCCCACATCCTGCATAACCCCCCAAATTTCCGAGATTTTGTTAGGATGCCAGTGAAGGATTGGGTGCATTTCTGGGGACAGAATGGCAGGAGGTGGAGCTGCAGGAGATGAGCTCCAGCTCTGGTTATAATGACAGTCACCTGCTCTCGACGGCGGGACAGCGTCAGTGCACTTTTTGGGGTAAAATAAGCAATGAGCAGCAACACATTTATTTTTGGAAGGTTTTGATCTGTGGTGGGCACAGGGACGTGTCACGGGTCTGCTTCCCACTTAGCACCTGACACCACACTGTGCAAGAGCTCTTAGAGTTCTTCCCTTGTGAGAGCCTATTATAGGAAATCAATCCCAGCTTCAGGCTTTAGATGTGGAGGCTTGAATAAAACACCTCTTAGAAAGAACCATTGGAAAGCTTGGAAAATGTCTGAAAATGGGATAACTGGGCAAAAATGGCTAGCACAGAGAGTGAATTAGCTACTCATTCCTAGCCAGCATTTCATTGTGGCTAATAAATACCTCATAAACACCAGAAATGATGGTTTAGAAATACCCCATAAACACCAGAAATGACGGTTTGTAAATCTGCCCTGAAAATCCCCGATAATGATGGGATCCAGGCAAAGTGAATGGCTTGCAAGTCATCCTGCCTGGAGAGAAAGGAACTGTAAAAGCAGACAAAAGATGAACAGGATTTTTTTCCAGCAAAAGGAAGGTGAGGGGAGATCCCTAACCCCATGTTGACCCTCACTAATGTTGATTAGTGGACTTTCAGAGTTCTGCTTTATTCCTCTATTTTCATTATTATCATTATTAATTCAGACAGGAACTTTCAAAGCATCTCAGTACAAATGGGCACTTTACTGGCTTTAGAGAGGCCATTTCTTTTTTAAGGTCTCGGGTTTAGTTCCCCTTGCATGGGGATGGATTTGGGCCAAGTTCTATCCCAGGTATTTCGGCCTCATGTCAAGATTGAAAATCCTCTGGGGTTTTGTGTTACACAAAAACACTCCACAGCACTATAAAATAGATCTAAAGAGATACTTTTTGTTGGTCTGGGATAGGAGCATTACAAGGCTGATAGAAATGGATTTAAAATAGGAGAATACCACAGAGTTAGGAATGCAACAAGGATCAGAGAAATAAGAAATGATAACCCGGAAAACCACAAATGGTTTGGGAAGAACGAGCTTGGGGAAGGACTGGGAAGTGTTCCTCCACAAGTGCTGATTTCAGCACAGTTACCGAGTTGTTTTTATGAATTTCTTTGTCATCTTGGGAGTGCTGCCAGATGTCCTTGTGGTCCATAAATCCTGCATTCCCTGTGCCCACTATCAATGGTTCATCCTTCTTCCCAAACTTTGTTACACTCCCCCAGATCTGAGAGCAAAGAAACATGTCCAGCCCTAACCTTAGCAATTCTACAAACAATTCATTTGTTTTCTTTAATACATGGGCATCACTTAGAGCTTGTTGGCTGCTGTTTCACAGATTCAATCTCACTTCTTGTTGATTAGGCTCCAAAGTATACAAAGATCAAACACAAAAGAACATCTTTTCTTAAGGAAATTTTACATTTTCCACATTGTGCAACGTGACCAGCCTGTAGATGACCCACAAACAGAAACACCTCACAAAATGCATTAATTTCGGACCGATCCCCTCAGAGGCCGACGGCCATTTTGGGGCGTGAGGGCGGGCGGTGCCTGGGCGGGAACGCGCGGGCGGGAAGGGGCGGGAAGGGGCCGTGAGGGCAGAGCCGAGCTCGGGAACGGGAAGGGGCCTGAGGGCAGAGCCGAGCTCGGGAACGGGAAGGGGCCGTGAGAGCAGAGCCGAGCCGGAGATGGGAACCCATGGGTGGGAAGGGACCATGAGGGCAGAGCCGAGCCCACGGCGGCAGCCGGGACGGAGCGAGACGAGGAGGAGCCGGGGGTAGCTTTCCTCCCCGGCCATGCCCGGTGTGGAACAGTGGGGACACACGGCCGCCTGTCCTGGCAGGCACCGGGTGGTGCAAGCTCCGGTGTCCCCACATGAGGGCGTTTGGAGAGACTGCGTTGGGGGAAATTCCTAATAAACGAGGAGAAATACGACTTGTGATTGTGACATACAGCTACTCTATCTCATCCGGCGGTGTGAGGGAGACAAACCGAACAGTGGAATCACACACTATCCCGAGCTGGAAGGGATTACACGGATAAGGTCCTGCGTGGACCTGGCTGGCCATGGCCTCAGGGCTCGATTGCTTACCGGGGGAGACCTGAGAAGCTGCTCATGGCATCCCTGGCCTGCTTAATATCAGCGGGGGAGAAAACCTGAAGTTTTAAGATACAATCAGCCCTACATTTAAGCTGGGGGATGCGCAGGGTGAATGAAGACGGCAGCACCCTGGTGGTCTGCGGTGCGGGTTTCTGAGGGGGGGCGAGATTCGCCTTTGTGCGCGGAGTGAGGGATGGAGCAGCAGAACTCGGCGGCAGCGGCTTTAATTCAGGCGGTTGTGTCGATTATTTATTTATTTTCACGGGGCGGTTGGGTGGAAGGTTGGATTTACGGAGGGAGGCACGGAACCTCCCCTCCCCTCCCGCGGCGGCGGCGGCGCTCCGGGCGAGGGTGGTACCGCTTGCCGGGGGCTGGAACACGCCTTCCCGGGGGCTGGAGCGCGGCTTTCCCGGGGCTGGAGCGCGGCTTCCCTGGAGCCGGAATACCTTTTTCCCTTCGGCTGCCAGGCGATTTCAGCCCCGTTCCGCTGCTCGGTGGAGCTGATGGCTGCAGGTGAATTCTTATTCTCTTCTCGTAGCGTTAAACGTGCATGGGCTGCATGGCTGGGGTAGGGAGGAATAGTGATTTATTTGAAGGGAAAAGAATGAGAGTGATTTATTAATTGCTGATTTCAATCACGCACCCTTTCCCCCTCCCTCTCCGCAGCCCACCTCTGCATAGGGGTGTGTAAACTTGGTGGAACTCGGGCCTTTTGGGTGAAAACCTCCCCTCACGTCTCGGCGCAGCGAACATGCCTGAGCAGAGCAATGATTACAGGGTGGTGGTGTTCGGAGCAGCGGGGGTCGGCAAAAGCTCCCTGGTCCTGCGCTTTGTAAGGGGCACTTTCAGGGAGACCTACATCCCCACCATCGAGGATACGTACCGGCAGGTGATCAGCTGTGACAAGAGCATCTGCACCCTGCAGATCACGGACACCACGGGCAGCCATCAGTTCCCTGCCATGCAGCGGCTCTCCATATCCAAAGGGCATGCCTTCATCCTGGTGTACTCCGTCACCAGCAGGCAGTCCATGGAAGATCTGCACCCCATCTTTGATGAGATTTGTCAGATCAAAGGCGACATCCAGAAGATCCCGATAATGTTGGTGGGGAACAAAAGCGACGACACGCAGAGGGAGCTGGATGCCAGCGAGGGGCAAGCGCTGGCCAGCAAGTGGAAGTGTGCCTTCATGGAGACGTCAGCCAAAATGAACTACAACGTGCAGGAGCTCTTCCAGGAGCTCTTGAACCTGGAGCAGAGGAGAACTATCAGTCTCCAGGTGGATGGAAAGAAATCCAAACAGCAGAAAAAGAAAGATAAACTGCAAGGCAAATGCTCTGTTATGTGATTGCCTAGGGCTGGACTTGCTGCATGGCACAGCTGGAGCGTGGACTCCCACAGAAAATACATTTCTGCTGGAGATTTTGGAGGAATCTATGCCTTGCAGGGTTGTTGCTTTCCTCTAAAATCCCCACTGGGTAATTGTATGTGTTGTTTTTAAGGAGGATGGCTTCTGCATGTTTATTTTTTTTTAACCAATAAATGTTCCATGTTAGCAATTACCTGTGACTAGAAGTTTTTAATGTAAGAAGTTTTCCAGAGGAAAAAAATGTCTGTCAGAACAAACCTCTTTATTCTTAGGAGCACATGCCAGTTTTAAAATATCTCCAGCCTGTTAACTCAGAGAAAATAATCTATAATGTGTAGAGTCAAATTGTTTTCAGGAATTTATTGATCAGAGCAAATCTCTAACAAAGTGAGGCATTTGCTCTAAAAATGAAGATGTGTGTGGCTCTGGGTGCCGAAATTTTTGATTGACAGACTGGCTAGCCCACCAAAGCTGCAGTTTTTGCATGGCAGAAGTGAAGTTTTCCTGTGTGCTGTGCAATTCCCGAGACTTGTGCAGTTCTGGGAGTGATTGCAGCTGTATCTGCATAAAATCAGGCTTTGATTCCTGCCTTATTCCGACTTCTCCGTTCACTGAGGCAGGATATTCCACGTGCTCTCTCTCTGAGTCCAGGAGTGATCCTTGGTGTCCTGGAGCAGGAGCTGCCTCCTGATGAGGGCAGCTGGGAGGTTCCAAGTGCCCACTGATGTAGAAGCTGGTTATCTTTTCCTTGCCCAGCCATCACCCCGGTTTTGCAGTCTGAAGCTCCTATTCCCAGCCCTCCTGGAATTCTATTAGATATTTATTTTCCCCTCTCCATCCAAGTTACCCGGGGTTTAATTGAGGCCTGGAATGAGTCAGTTCAGATAACACTGGAGCATCTACGCCTGGAAGCAAACCCCTCTCTGATGAGAACTTTCAGCAGACACTCCATGTGAATGAAGGGACTGGAGGGATTTAAAAGCTGTGTGGATGTGGCACTTGGGGATGTGAGTCAGTGCTGAGGAACAGTTGAACTCCATGGTCTTGGAGGTCTTTTCAAAGCTGAATAATTCCATGATTCTGTCTCCTATTTGGGTGTGTTTTAGCCCAAGCAGAAGACTGAAAGACCTCAATGTTGCACCACAGGTTTGATTTTTACACAGCAACGTGGTCTTGACACATGAGACACGGGAGGAGAGGAATTGCTGCTTTTTATAGCACTTTTCTAGTGAAGTGCTTTCATTGTTGAGGGTGAACACAATATGGAACAGGAGGTGCTGGAGGCTTTCAGGCTCTTACTGTGAAACTACTCATACTGAGAATGATCTGAGGGGAGCTTGTGAGAAATATGGGGCCCTGGAGAACCAGGACAAGTGGGAATGGCTTCCCACTGACAGAGGGCAGGGACAGCTGGAATATTGGGAAAGAATTCCTCCCTGTGAGGGTGGGCAGGCCCTGGCAGAGGAATTCCCAGAGCAGCTGTGGCTGCCCCTGGATCCCTGGAAGTCTCCAAGGCCAGGTTGGACAGGGCTTGGAGCAGCCTGGGACAGTGGGAGGTGTCCCTGCCATGGCAGAGGTAGAATGGGATGAACTTTAAGGTCCCTCCCAACCCAAACCAGTCTGGGTTTCAATGGAAGGTGCTATAGAAGGGCCTTTTCTCTCAGATGTCTCTGTTCATGTTGCAGGCTAATACACAAACCCCGGAAATTTGTATCCATGTGAATATACAGCATTTGAACAACTCTTGGCACCTGGTGCTCCCTTGTCTCTTGTGCTGCCCTGAGCGGCTTTTCCAGTCTCCTTAGGCTGTCCCTACACCCTCATGGGTCAGATGGCTCCTTGTGTGCCAGGGGAGTTTGCCCTGGTTTCATCTGGAGCCCTTACACCATTTGATTCAGCTGAAAAATGTATCACTTACAATTTCAGAAACCCAGCTTCTGCAGGAGGGTTTGGAACTGTCCAAAAGGTTATGCTCACTTGCTGAGATCAGCACAGAGCTCTGCTCCTGATTTTCCCTATTGGAAAAGCTCCCAGTGCTGGACCTGTGGTGCTGGCTCATGTCACCCTTTGTGTGGCCTCTCCTGGGGCAGTCATGGGGCGGTGGGAGCAGCCCTGATGGCTTTGCTTGGACATAATTCTTCCTTTCTGCTCTCTGCCTTTGTGCATGGATTTTCTGTCTCTGTTCTCTCATGTCCAAGCAGTTACACAAAGCTCCTCGTGGGTTGTTTGGTTATTATTACAAAAACTATTTCAGTTCCATTGCAGCCTTTGAAACCCCTCGAAGACGTCTTCTGTCTGAGCCTTTTTAAAATGTCAGGAGACCTAATAATGTCTCTACAACTCCCACTGCCTTCGTGGAGATGCCTGTGCAAAGGATCTGCAATTACTCACACAGCCAGGATGTTCTGGAATGTGTCATTAGCACTGCTGTGTGTTCCCTGTGCGCAGTGTGGAGGTCTCCGAGGGCTGGGATCTGTCAGAGCAACAATCCATTGGAACAAAACAGGCTCAGGCATTCCTGCACCCGGGAGAATCCCTGAGGGAGCTGGGAAGGGGCTGAGCCTGGAGAAAAGGAGGCTCAGGGGGGCCCTTGTGGCTCTGCACAGCTCCTGACAGGAGGGGACAGCCGGGGGGATTTGGGATCTGCTCCAGGAACAGGGACAGGAGGAGAGGGAACAGCCCCAGGCTGGGCCAGGGGAGGCTCAGGGTGGGCAGCAGCAGGAATTTCCCCATGGAAAGGGAGCTCAGGCCTTGGCAGGGGCTGCCCCAGGCAGGGGTGAAGTCCCCATGCCTGGAGGCATTTAAAATCCCTGTGGATGTGGCACTTGGGGACATGGGACAGGGCTGGCCTTAGCAGTGCTGGGGGAATGATTCAACTGGATTGTCTTAGTGGACTTTTCCAACCTAAACAATTCCATGATTCAAAGCTTCCTTTGGTTGCCATGAGACGGGGACTGTGTGGCAATGGAGATGCTGGGGTGCTCCTTTGGGTGTCTCAGTTTAGAAACCCAAACCAGATGGGGAACAAGTGACACCTGCTGTGTCCACCTTTCCTGCTCTGTAAATAATCTATGTCTTGGGTGTGCATCTTAATTGTATTGTAAATTAAAACTGTATTAATAAATAAAATATATGATCGGCTGTTTCCATATGAACTGAACTAACTTGGTTTGTGTGTGTGCAATCTATTGATCATATAGGAAGGGAAATCCATTTCATTGGAGTGGATTTTAGTGAGGGGATTGGAGGGATTGGAAGGATTGAATAAGTGTAGTTTAGAAAAGTAACAGACCCATAGTTTTTCAGTTGATGTTTTGATGAAGGACATTCAGGTGAAGCTGTCTGTCAGCAATGAAGAAGCTGCTCTGCTCCTGATGGAGCTGCTCTGGCCTTACCTGCTGTTTCCAGCAGTGCTTTTCCAGGAGCTGGTGACAACCTGTTTTTTATGGAGCAGTTTATCCTGTAAACCTTTCAGTTTGGAGACATGCCCTGACACATTGTCTGTGTCTGGAGAGCTGGATGGGAACTCACTCATAATTATCAGGTTGGTTGTTTTATTCCCTTTTTCATTTTGTTCTACCCCAGCACTCTCTGGTTTTCTGAAAGGTTCTTTACAAGGTCTGATGTGGCGAGACAAGGTCATAGAAGATGCTGGCACAACTTGTTGAGTTGCTTTCAACGCCTCCGTAGTGTCTTCTCTGGATCACGAGTTGAACACAGTGTCTGAGCATTCCCTTTGGGATATCCTGAAGGAATCCCAAGACCCGCTGCTGCCTGGGTGGCTGGTAAAGGCTGAGACAGTGAGGGCAGGAGTGGCTTTGAACTGAATCACAGAATTGTGGAATCACTGAGGTTGGAAAAGCCCTCTGAGATCATGAAGTCCAATCAGTGTCCAATCTCCACTTTGTCACCCAGTCACATCTAGTGTCACATCTAGCCCTTCCTTGGGTGGGGAATCTACCACCTCCTTGGGCAGCCCATTCCAATGTCCAGCCTGACCACCCTTTCCATGAAGAAATTCTTTTCCTCTCTGGGATGTTGAGTTTCAAGCATTTCTCAGTTAGCACTCCTTATTTCCATACAACACTCGTTGAAAGGCTTGAGGCAGTTCCCTTCCCGAGTTCGACGAACAAAATCAGTGTCAAGAGAAAACACTGGGGAGGAGAATCACGAACAGCTCTTCTTGAGAGAGAAAAATGTGAGCAGTAGCTGGAGTGTCCACCCACACATGTATTTTAAAAACAAGCAGACAGAATATTGCTGTATTCCAATTCCTCTTCCCAGAGCAAAGCAGGCTCATGATTAACGTAACAAACAGCTCGGAATAATAAGCAATATTGCTTTATATGCAGGGTCTGTAGCCACAAGGTACCCGGTGCACTCCAGAAGAGTAAAAGCTCATCTTAATCATCGCCTGCCTCCTCTGCAGTGTCTGTAGCGTAAATTAGGGACATCAAAAGCTTTGGAGAGCTAATGAAAATGCTAAAGAGGCTCCAGACCAACAGCAGCATAGCAGCCTCCTGCTTAATGGTGCTGCTGCATGCCAGGCTAGACCTCCCACCCCTAATTGTTTCCTTTTTTCCCACTTTGGGGAAAAATGATGATGTAAAATGCTATTAGATGGGAGTACATTTAATAATGCAGAAAGGATGGAGGAGCAGAGGAAGGAGGGGAGCCCAGCATTGCTGTGGCTCCGTTGGGTTTGTTCACAGTCCCGTGATGGTGGAGCCAAACCTCGCTGGCACAGCTGGGCACTGGAACAGGGTCTGGCTGGGGCTGCTGCCTCCACCCCATTTGCTGCTTGTTGTCCTCTTCATACTTCCAGCAAGCCTGAAAATTAGAGGGAAAGGAATGATTGTGTTTTCCTGGATTAGCACAGAACCAGAGTCTTCCAACCCAACCATGCCAACTGCTCCTCCCATTGCCCTCAGCTCTTATCCAGGTGGGGAGGAGGGTGTGGGGTCCCACCAGAGCCCATCTCTTCTTGGCAGCCTGTGTTGAGAACTTGCTCCAAGCCTTAAGCAGAGGGAAAATGCAGCTGCTGTGCTGTGAGATGGGCTTTTCACAAGGGGGATTAGACTTAAAATGAAGAAGAGCAGGTTTAGATTGGATATTGGGAAGCAAATTCTTCCCTGGGAGAGTGGCGAGGCTCTGGCACAGGGTGCCCAGAGAAGCTGTGGCTGCCCCTGGATCCCTGGAAGTGTCCAAGGCCAGGCTGGACACGGCTTGGAGCACCCTGGGATGGTGGAAGGTGCCTCTGTGTGTGATGTCTCCTCCAGCCAAAGGGATGTGGCTTTCCTACACCTGGATATAGGTGCCCACAGGTACCTCCTTCAAAGCAGGCAGAGCACTGCTCTGAAGCCTTTGACATGGGGAACAGCAGGGAGCTTTCCTTTCATAGCTCAGTGATGCATTAGTGTCTTTCAGACTAAAAATATCTAAGGATGGAGATATGAAAACTCTTCTCTCCTACGTTGTGGCTTTCCTTTGTTCCTACATGTTTTCCTCCAACCCCTGCATCCCATTATCTGCCTCAGGCTGCCCGTGGGTGAAGGATGAGCAGCTCACACCCAGGCAGTGAAAATCCCTCCTTGGAGGGAAAAACCCATCCATCACATGGAGTCCTTGGATCAAGACCAAGGTCTCATCTGGGATGGGAGTGATGAAAAGGCTTCTTCTGCCAGCACTGGCTGCCCACATCCTGCTGCCCACATCCTCCTGACTGCTTGGAGCATCGGGGATGGAGCAGATCCCAGCCTGCACCCACGTCCAGCCCTGTACCAGGTCCATATGGACCTGCTGGGATTGATAGGAGGTGAGGGAACAATGGAATGTACTCCTTGTGCCCCTGAGGAGGAGCACACCTGAGCTGCAGCACACAAGTCTGTCCCTGGGCAGTCCTGATGTGTCATTTCAACAATATAAGGCCCAAAAATAGGGAAGAAAATTAATAAATAAGGGGATGTTAATGCTCAGATTGTTTTAGCCATTTCTGCTGTCAGATGCTTTACCAGCTGGCCAAGCTGCAACTGGGGAGAGTGGCTGGTTTTGTGATTATCTGGAAAGATGAGCCAGATTATGGTTCAAAAATGGGAAATATTTCTCTGAACTGTAAGAAATTACTCATTCCCACAGGCATAATTCCAGGCATTGATTCATTTGGGTAATTTTTAGTGGAAAAATAAGTCTTTCCACCCAAGAAAGAGGATGCTGAAGGGTGGCTGGTGTTTGTTATGTGGAACGCAAGGATGTTTGGTGTTTAATAATTTTTGTTGCATTAATGATTGCTCAAAACAGCCTTAGCAAGGCTCTTCCCGGGGGTGTCCAGCGTGGACACTCAAAACAGGACCATTTACCACACGTGCTCCTTTTGGACAGCCTTTTCCAGGGAAGGCTGAGTCCAGCAGCCCAGGGATGGGGATTTAAGTGAGATGGGGATTTAAGGGATTCCTTTGTGGAAGGAATGCATGATAAATTGTAGGGGAAAATAAGGGGAATTCAGACCATATTCCTGGGGGCTGGTTCTTTGGGACAAGGGTGGGAAAAGCCACGGGAGCCTGGGCTCCTGTCCCTTCTCCGATGACACTGGAGGGAGGGAGGGAACGGCAGCTGTTGATGTAGCAGGGATGGAGAGGGGAGAGCGGGAACTGCTCCTGGCCAGGCCCACGGTGACAGGCACAGGCTGTGGCCCTGCAGAGAGGAGTGATGAGGGGTGGCTGTCCTGGAAATCACACTGCGCTGTCTCCTGCACCTCCGGTTCTCCCACGCGGAATTTGATTACTCCTGTGCTCCAGAGAAAGCTTTCCTTGGCTGCTGGCTGTGCACAGCTGTCTGCTTTGTTTATGAAGTCCCTTTCTGTGACTGTCACTCTGGGCTTCATGCCCAGGGATAATCCCAGGTGCTGGGGGCACCCCTTTCCTGAAAGACAGGATAACAACCTCCACCCTGCACCAGCCTTTAACCAGGAGTGAGCCCCCACCTGCTCCCAGCTATTTTCAGGATTGTTTTTCTCTGCGTTGCTGGTTAAATACAAGCTCAGCAAAGCCACCAAGTCAAAATTCCCATTCTGCAAAGATCCTGGGGGAAACTCGTTGGTTTTGAGGGGGAACATGGTACAATTTTGATGATTTTGTCCAAGAACTGAGCTTTTCTGCTCTGCCTGTTCCTGCCAGGATCATTGGGGCTGGGAGTGATGTGGCTCATTTTCTCCAGCATCAGAGATTTCCATGATCCTTCTGGGAAAGCCCCCCAAGCTCATTCAGTGAATCCCCCACCTCCTCTGGGATACAGAGCATCCAAGGCGGGAAGGAGCAGCAGTGTCAAACAGGCAGAAGAAATCTGGCTTTGCTTTCTCTGACCAAAGTGCGCCCTGAGAGCAGAGCTGCTGTGAAACCTCCCAGGCTGTGCACTGCAGGCAGCCCCTGGCTGAACTCTGGACCTTGTTATGCAGGAAATAATGAGAGTTCACAGAGATAAATGGTGCTGGGGGACAGGATTCCACCCTGGATACTGCTCCAAGTCCTGCTCCGAGTCCCTCCCAGTATCTCACCCGGGTTGGGAGGGAGCTCAAAGCCCATCCAGTTCCACCCCCCTGCCATGGCAGGGGCACCTTCCAGTGTCCCAGGCTGCTCCTGGGCATCCCAGGCTGCTCCTGGGCATCCCAGGCTGACACTTCCAGGGATCCAGGGGCAGCCACAGCTTCTCTGGGCACCCTGTGCCAGAGCCTCATAGGGAAGAATTCCTTCCCAATGTCTAAGAGTGAGTGCCCTGATCTAGGCTACTACCACACACTAATAATAATAATAACAATAATAATAAACATTTACATCTGTATTTGTTTTTGTAGGAGAAAGGGAAACCCGTGCTTGTATCACCAGGATCCAAATAACTCAGTCCTGCCTTCAGACAAAGGTGAGACATCCACTGGGTGAATGTTTGGGAGGGAACAAAAGGAAGGAAAAACGAGAGATGTCCTCTTGCTGAGTCTTCATCCCGCCCCTGGTGGAAAGGGAAATGAATGTTTAATAGAGAAAATACAAAGTTCAAACCAGTGTGCCCTCCCAGTGTGTCCACTGCACGCTCCAGTGTTCCCAGTACGCACAGCACGAGCCCCAGTGCAACCAGTGTGCCCAGTTCATGCCTCAGTGTGCCATCCCAGTGTGTGCCCTGTGGCAAACTGGCTGGAATGGGACAGGAGCCCCGGCAAAGCTCCAGGGAACACCGACGAGCTCAGGTCAGGGGCTGCTCGCCGGGGAGTGCTGCACTGAGGCCACAGGTAGTTAATTAACGCTGGCTAATTAAGCTCTCTGCTCGGACTGAATGGTGGGAAGCTGCTGCTTTAGCCCACGAGAGGGCAACGCTTCCCGCCTGGCTAGTGGCCACATTTGGGAAAACTGGATTCCTGTATTTTGATCAGGAATCGAATGAGAAATTCCTTCTCTTTTCTGCCTAAAGGTTTTGTTTGGGTTTTTTCATTGGAGCATAATGCAGGACAAGGTCCTCCTGTGCATCCCTGTGTTCCCAGCTGGAATGGCAATAAAGAGGAGCCGAGCAGACTGGTGATCCCGTCTCCTCTCCCATAAAAGCTGCTGCGGAGACAGGCTGGAGCCGGGAGACGCTGGCAGCGCCAGGGACAGCAGCAACCGGCCTGTGACAGCACTGGGCAGAACCACGGAAAGGAGCAAGGAGAGATTTTCCTGGTGCTCGCAGGGCAGGGATGCTCCAAGGGGACACACCCCGTGCAGAGGTGGTGATGGGGATCAGTGCAGCATCTTCCCCGGTTTTCCTGGAATTTCACAGAATCCCGGACTGGTTTGAGTTGGGAGGGACCTCAAAGCCCATCCCCTGCCATGGCAGGGACATGTCCCACTGTCCCAGGCTGCTCCAAGCCTCAGTGTCCAACCTGGCCTTGGGCACTGCCAGGGGCAGCCACAGCTTCCCTGGACAATCTGTGCCAGGGCCTCCACACTCTCATTTTCCAACCCTTCTCCCTCCCGCAGCTCCCAGGCAGGAACCCGTATTTAAATTTTATTCCACACCCTCCCCTGCCTCTGGAGACAAATGTATTCCCAGGTGATCCCAGGATCAAAGCCCCACAAGCAGAGGCACGCCGGGCTCGTTCGGGCAGCAGACAAGCCTTTGCAAATACCACATGTGCCCCTCCCTGGCGACCGCCACAACCCCTACTCCCCAAATTCCCAGGATATCGATGCTCCAACCCCTCCATCCCGCCGGATTCTCTACCACCCTCACCCCTGAACCACCGCGTGTGCTCCGATCCCTCGGGCGCACGCTTTTCTCACTCAACCCCTTCCCAAACCCCAGCGGCGCGCCTGAATCCCCGTTCGGAACAGGACAAACCGGATCTGGCTGCGGATCTCCGCATGGATTTGGGATACCCACGCGGCCCCGCCCACCGCCCAGGCCCCGCCCACCTCCACACGGCCCCGCCCATCCCGTGCGAGGCGGGCCCGGGGGGTGGGCGGGGCCGAAGGGAAACGAGGCGGGGCTTGGCTCGGTGGGCGTGGCCTCCGCTCCCGCTCCGGTCGCCCGTGGAGACCCCGGGAGCGGCGCTCGGTGAGTACCGGGATCCCGGGATCCCGGGACAGGGGGGTTCCCGCCGGGAACAGCCAGCTCTGCCCCCCGGGACAGCCCGCCCGGCCCCGCGGGGGCAACGGGAAGCGCCAGCCCGGCCCCTTTGGCTGCCGGGCCTGGCGGGGCGGGCCGGGCCCGAGCGGTGCCTGGGTAGTTTTGTAGTTTTGGGGTTGGTTTGGAGGGGGTTTTTTATGGTTTTTTCTCGATTTTTTGTTGTGCTGAGGAGGATTCCCGGCGGCAGGCAGCGCGCGGCCGTGATGTGGTTCAACAAGTGGCGTGTGGCACGGGAATGAGGCAAAATCTGCTTAATTATGTAAAAAATAATCTGGTTAATGAGGCAAAAATAATTCTAAACCAGGCAATTTGTTCTTCCTTTCCTTCTCCTTCCTGCCTCTTTCCCTCCTTCCCTCTAGACCTTCTCCATGGCGCTTATGGATACCCAGAGCTGCGGCTCCAACTGCACGGGGGCCACCCCAGCTTTCAGCTAAAGCCTTTAAATTTTACCAATTTTAGTTTTCCCAGCCGTCGGGCTATGGCTTTTCCTTGGAATCACGGAGCTGTGCTTGACGGAGGAAGTTTCCCACGTGCGGGGAGTTGTGGGCTGAGTGTGGGAAGGAGGTTAATTAGTGGGAAGCGTCATTACTGCAGGAGGTTTCGTGTTGATACTGAGATTACACACCCTGCTGCAGCAATAAATTTGCTTGGAATCGTGGAATTGCAGAACATCCTGAGTTGGAAGGGATCATTGAGCCCAACTCCTGGAACTCTTTAGTTCCTTTAGTAACTTTTAAATTGTGATTCTCTGCTGCAGACTTAAATTCTTTACTTTTTTGGGGGCGGGGGGAAAGAGGGGTTTGGGTGTATATTGTGATTTTAGCCTGGTGTTTTTAGAAAAGAGCTGGAGCTGTGTCAGGAGGGGTTAAGGTTGGATACTGGGAAAGGTTCTCCCTGCAGAGGGTGGTGGGCACTGAACAGATCCCCAGGGAATGGTCCTGGCCCCAAGGCTGCCAGAGAGACACAGGGTGGGATTTGGGGATTGTCCTGTGCAGGGCCTGGAGCTGGACTGGAGATCCTCATGGGTCCCTTCCAGCTCAGGATATTCCATGATTCTGTGATTTAATTAGTGTGGCACATCAAATGGAATTCCCAGCAATTTGCCAGGCGATTCTCCAGTGTTTTAATTGGTTTAGAAACCACAGGATCAGGAACACGTTACTTGTGTGTGTTTGTCTGGGGTGTAAATTGGTTTAGAAATACAGATCTGGGAGCAAAGGGTGAGTAGTGGACAGTGGCAGGATTTTGTGCTCTCGGTGCCACTAAATGAGATTGAGGGATTAGTGTGCAGTTAATGACTCCTCAATCCCGTATTTCATCCTGGCGTGGGATGCACCGCAGCATTTGGGATATCTCTAATCAAGGAGCAGTCAGTTCCAGACAGGAACAATGCATGGGCTCTGATGCTGAGGGTGAGCTCATTCCATATTCACCCAGCTGATGGGGGATTTTTCCTTGAAAGATGAAATTCTCCTGTTGTCCTGAAGGAGTTTCTTGGGCTCCCAGGCAGCAGAACAACTGACCTCTCATGGTGTTAAATCAAATTACTGAGTTGTGCTGTAGGTTTTAGATATTTTTTTTCTAATATAAGATTTCTTTGGCAATATGGTAAGACTTTAAGTACTGAAAGTTCTTAAGCTTTTAGGTTCTGTTGCTAAAAATACTCAGAATATTTGAACCAGATTTATGTTGAGTTACTATGTTGTAGTAGGGCCTGGGGTGACACAGTAGAATTATGGAATCCCAAATGGTTGGAGTTGGAAGGGCCTTAAAACCCATCCAGTGCCACCCCTGCCATGGCAGGGACACCTCCCACTGTCCCAGGCTGCTCCAGCCTGGCCTTGGGCACTGCCAGGGATGCAGGGGCAGCCACAGCTGCTCTGGGCACCCTGTGCCAGGGCCTGCCCACCCTGCCAGGGAACAATTCCTGATTCCCAATCTCCCATCCATCCCTGCCCTCTGGCAGTGGGAGCCATTCCCTGTGTCCTCTCTCTCCCTGCCTGTTCAAAAAGTTCCTCTCCCTCCTTTTTCTGTGGCTCCACATCCCTGTGAGGTTGCTGGAGCGCTGCGTGGAAGATGCTGAGCACGTCAGCTCTGTGGGGTGGGAACGTGCAGGATCCTTCCCGGGACACAGCTCCCCAAATCCCAGCGTGTCCCTCTCTGCTTGTGCCCTGTTGCGAAAGCAAATCCATCTTGCTCCAGAAATCCGTGGTGCAGCCCCATCAATCCTCCCCCTCCGCCCTTTCCCTTTGTCCCCTTTGCCAGAGCAGAGATCACTGCAGGGGGCGGGGGAATCATTTCCAAAGGTTTACAGTTATCAAGGGAAACACCAGCACAGCCTTGGCCAGCCACGGAGCCGTATTCCAGGGAGGATTGAGTTGCTGCAACTCCATCTGTGCTTACACAAACCCCGGGAATGGGGGAAGGCTGCTGGCTCCTGTGTCCTGGCACAGCAATACCCCTGTGCAGGGACAGGAACTGGAGTGAAACCCATTAACTGGGATGGAACACCCCCAGTTCATGAAAGTCATCATGGACTCGCTTTTTCTTGGGAAATGGGAGCTGCAGATGTTTGGGGACTCTTGGGATTCCCGCACTGCTGGAATTGTGCAGCTTTTTGGTGAATTTTGCAATATTGCACAGCTGGGGCTCGTTTTTCCCAGCCTCAGCGTCCATCCTGCACTCAGTGTTGGGAGCTCTTGGACCCACATCATCTCTGCTCTCAGGAGTAACCTGGGGGGCAGTTTGGAAGGGTGAGACAACACTGATGGCACCAGCAAAAAGCTTCCATTCCATATCTTGCAAGGATTGATGAGAAAGAACAGAGGCTGTGCAAAAATCCTGAGGGTGACTGGGTTGTGGTGGGATTCTCCATGGGATTTTAGGGAGGTGGCCAGAAGGAGGAAGGTGGGGGAGCAGTGGGGGCACCCGTGGGAGGTGGGAGGGTGGTGTGGGTACATCCATCCCCTGGAGAGATCCAGCATTCCCAGGGGATGTAGGATTCCTCACTGTGGAGCTGCTGAACCCCTTCCAGCCAGGTGTCCCTGGGGAGGGGAGGGTCCACTCCTGGATCTTCTGGTGACATCCCTGCAGAGCTGCCTCAGCTCTGAGGCCCCAGGACAGGAAGGACCTGGAGCTGTTGGAGGGAATCTAGAGGAGGCTCCAGGATGAGCAGAGGAATGGAGCAGCTCTGCTGAGAGGAAAGGCTGGGAGAGCTGGGAATGTTCACCTGGAGAGGAGAAGCTTTGAGGTGACCTCATTATGGCCTTGCAGGGCCTGAAGGAGCTGCAGGAGAGCTGGAGAGGGACTGGGGACAAGGGATGGAGGGACAGCACACAGGGAATGGTTTAAAACTGAAACAGGCAGGGTTAGATGGGAGACTGGGAATCAGGAATTGTTCCCTGGCAGGGTGGGCAGGCCCTGGCACAGGGTGCCCAGAGCAGCTGTGGCTGCCCCTGCATCCCTGGCAGTGCCCAAGGCTGGATGGGGTTTGGAGCAGCCTGGGAGAGTGGAAAGTGTCCCTGCCATGGCAGGGGAACAGAACAAGATGATCTTTAAGGTCCCTTCCAACTCAAACCAGTTGGGATTCTATGAAGGCTGAGGCCTGGGGTGCAGTGGACCCCAAATCCCAGCTCCCTGGTTCCTGGAGCCCCAGGCAGGGGGCTGGGGCTGGGTCACAGCTTTGGGATGTTCCTGGACACCAGCAGCTGAGTATTTTTAGTTGTGTTCCTTTGAATATTTGGTAAAGCAGGCAATGTGTTTATATTCAGCTTCCTGTGTCCGTATCAGCGTCTTGGCATGTGATGGAGCTCCAGAGGGAGGAGGGAAAGGGAAAAAAAGTGTGTTGTGAGGATTATTTGTGCTGCAGCAGCTGAGGCCGGCAGGACATGGCCGCTGAGATCAGCTCCTTGTCCAAACATTCAGCTCAGCTCAGGCAGGATCCAGCCTCGCTCCCCCTTTGTTTACCCCCCTTGTCTTCCCATCCCTTCTCCCGTGTCTTTCCAGAGCTGCTGTGCAGGGCCAGGTGACTTTCGGGCACACTTTCCTTTGGGATGTGTGATCCAGGCCTTCCTGCCCGCTCTGGCACGCGGCAGCAGCTCCAGCCCTGGCTCTGCGTGGGCAGTTTTCCTCCAGCCTGGCTCTCCGGAGTGCCTGGAGGTGGAAAAGCCCCTCTGAGTCCTGCTGGGAAGGGAGCAGCCTCCTGAATTCCCAGCCTGCTGAATCCCCAGCCTGCTGAATCCCCAGCCTCCTGAATTCCCAGCCTGCTGAATTCCCAGCCTGCTGAATTCCCAGCCTGCTGAATTCCCAGCCTGCTGAATTCCCAGCCTGCTGAATTCCCAGCCTGCTGAATTCCCAGCCTGCTGAATTCCCAGCCTGCTGAATTCCCAGCCTGCTGAATTCCCAGCCTGCTGAATTCCCAGCCTGCTGAATTCCCAGCCTGCTGAATTCCCAGCCTGCTGAATTCCCAGCCTGCTGAATTCCCAGCCTGCTGAATTCCCAGCCTGCTGAATTCCCAGCCTGCTGAATTCCCAGCCTGCATTCCCGGGCTGCTGCCCTGATCCAGGCTGAGCTCAGCTGCTCTGTGCCATCACCCCTTCACTCTCCAGAACCATTCCCTGTGCAGAGCCAGTGGGGGCACACGGGGGAGATTTGGTCTGGTTTTCACATCTAAATGAGGGTTTTCCTTGTGCCCAGCCTCCCCCAGAGCACATAACCAGAAGGTTTTTCTGGTGCTTTAAGCTGAGGAGAGAAAATTCTCCCTCCCAGTTTCCAAGAGAAGGCCAAGGTGATGCCCTGGGATCCAGCCCTTGCGTCCTGAACCAGGGAAACATCAGGGACTGGTGGTTATCATGGAAAGGGAAAAATAGGGCAGCTTTGGATGAGATATTAGGGATAAATTCCTCCCTGGGAGGGTGGGCAGCCCTGGCACAGGGTGCCAAGATTTGCTGTGCCTGCCCCTGGATCCCTGGCAGTGCCCAAGGCCAGGCTGGATGGGTTTGGAGCAGCCTGGGACAGTGGGAGGTGTCCCTGCCATGGCAGGGGAGCTGGGATGAGGTGAACTTTGAGTCCCTCCCAACCCAAACCAATCTGTGATTCTGTGGTTGCTGTAAATAATCTTGAACAGATACCAAATTACATTTTCAGCTCTGTTTGTAGCTTCAAGCCCCCTCCCAAAGGCAGAGGTTTTGGTCTAAGCTTGGAGCTGGGAGAAGCAGAAAGTCCCCGACTTTTAGGGGAGAGGGACCATCCTTGTCTCAGCTGAATCTGGTTCATGTTGCTGTAAAACTTGCAAGGGATTCCTCGTGCAAAGCAGGGATGCTCCAGCTGGAACTGGAGCTCCCGCAGTGCAGGAGGACCTGGCTGGTGCTGCCAGCCTCGGCCAGAGGGGCTGGGACCCATCCAGCTGTGGAATTTCCTCAGCCCACGTGCCCTTCCCTGATTTATTCCTTCCCGAGCATGGCCTGGCCTCTGAGTGGAGCCTTTTGCAGGGGGTGCATTACACCAGCCTCAAACTATGCCAGCAATGCTGGGTTTGTGGGTTTTTATGACTGGTTTGATAGGAGCTTTGATTAGGCAGGAGTATCAGTGTGGCTCTGGGTGGAAAGCAGCCCCAGCCAGAGTTACTTATCAGATTATTAAAGATGGGGTTGGACTGGCTGATCCCTGAAGGTCTCTCCCAACCCAAACCATTCCCTGTGCTCTGTGGTTGTTTTGACTCTGTTTTCATCCCCCTCAGGATGCACAAGTCAATTTTAAAATGTTTCTTATTTTTCCCTGACGATTTCCAGGGGGTGTGAGCAGGTTGGGATATTGCACAGATAAGCAGAGCAGCAGCTTTGCCATTCAAACTTTGATTCTGTGCAGTGGTCACGCGTCCGTGGGGGAGGTTACGTGTCACATTTATTTATTTTGATTTCCTTGCTGGATGTGGACAGGACAAGCCTGGCACAGGGACAAGGACCGTGGCAAGGCTGGCTGTCCTTAACACAATTTATTTTCCTCCTCCACACAATGATTTGAGCAGCACTTATTGAAAGTGTGATCCCGTTTCCAGCGCAGGAAGTGGGGTGTGATTGTAACAGGAACACTGCCAGTGCTGCCTGCCCCCTCCCTGCCCTGCTGGGGACCATCCCTTGGGAATTGCAGCGGGATTTTCCCCCCTTGTTCCCTGGGAATGAGGGAAGGGGTTTGTCATGTTTTATCTTCTTTTGCCAGGGTTGGGATTAAATGCACCAGACAGTATTTTGTGGACTCTGATGTTTATTAATTCTTACCTATAATTACAGTCCCAAAAACTGTGACTTCTACAGCACTTCTAGCTAAGAGAATAAAAATGGAACCCTGTCTCTCTCTCTCTACAAGGCTTTTTAAGGATAAATTGTCCAATTCTGAAATGACACCTAAGTTATTTTTACTTTTAACCCAATATCCAACCACCCGTGGCCTGCAATGTGGATTTTTCTACCCAATTACAAAACACCACCCAGACCCGTGAAGGAGAAGCTGAAAAAGAAGAACTCAGCCTATACCCTAAAACCTCAATCTTGCTTTATATCTGTTACTGTATTCTAAACCCTTAAACTTTAAGTTTTGCACCCTGTGCTATCACACACTGCTACCCAAACTCCACACCCACAGTCCCAGTGCTGTCACTCAATTTTGGGAGCCTGTTCCACGGCATCAGGTCAATGCAGGGTTTGTTTGGGGGTCAGTGCCTGTGAGCAGCACAGAAACTCTGAAACTCTCCGTGCCCAGGGCTCCAGCAGGGATGGCTGTGGCTGCTCCAGGCCTGCCCTCACTCCCTGGCCGGGCATGGAGCAGCTCCAGGGCTCGGTGCCAGAGCTCCAGCAGCCCTTGGCACTGGAGGTTGGATTTGTTCCAAAGGGTGTCAGTGGCAATCCTGGATCCGGCCGTGCCCTGGCTGTGCCAGCTCAGGAAATGCCCGCTGCCTCTGCTCCCTGTTCCACGCTGGAGGTGTGTGCAGGGCTGGGAGCTGCACTGGGAATTCCAGGGAAGGATAACACGGGAATTGCCGGTCCCTGGTGGATGGGGAGGTGTCAGAGCCTGGCACATCTGCTTGCACGCCTGTGTGAACTGCAGTGATTGTGCAGCCCTGGGGCTGCCGGCAGCAGCACAGCAGCAGAATGAAAGGAAAGGTGATTTTACTTGTAAATACATTCCCTGCTCCAGCTCCCACAGAATTCCCATCACCTGATGGTTTTCATCACCCTCACAGAGCTGGGGGTGCTCACCTGGAGAAGAGAAGGCTCCAGGGAGAGCTCAGAGCCCTTGCAGGGCCTGAAGGGGCTCCAGGATATGAGGATGATCCAATTCCAGGTTTCTTTGTGGGTGTGTGAGGCCTCCACAGGGAATGTGAGCTCTCAGATTTGTTTAGGCAGTGATTTAAACCCAGCTGGGAGAACACATCACTGCAGGCTGACAGCTCCGAGTCTCCGGGGACAAAGTAATCCTGGAGTGGTCTGGGCTGGAAAGGACCTCAAACCCCATCCAGTCCCACGCCCTGCCAGGGACAGGGACACCTTCCACTGTCCCAGGCTGCTCCCAGTTTGAGGTAGATTTTCCAATCTCAAAATATTGTTTCTGTGATTAGCATCAAACCACAAGTGCCAAACACCACCCCCCCCCCCCCCCCAGCTTTGGCATTCTTGCACTGTGAAATCCTTATAATTTTTATTTTATTTTTGTTTCAGGATCATTACACTGATAAAATCAAGGCAAGCTGGACAGGGAGCAAGTCTGCCTATGTAGGTGAGTTTCCAGTCCACTCTGGTTCTTTTCTTTCATGCAAAATACAAAGCAGCACGACAGGTCCCAAACCCTGGTGGTTTAATTCTATTCTGGAGCAGAGCAAACATAAAGTCCTTGGCAGGGTTGCTGACACTTTTCACCTCATTCTTTTAACTGCCTGACTGCTTTTGGGTTGAATTGAGGGGGCAGAAAAACCTGCTTTTCTCACAGAAATGAAGCTTTTCCTTGTTTCTTCCCCCGATTCGGAAGGACCAGCCTGCAAGTCTTCATCATTTCTGTCTTTGCTGTGCTACATGTGTTTTGTTTCACCATCAAAAAATGCAAATTATTCTATGTTCCCCCAGCCTTAAAAACAGGCACTTTGATAAATTCCTGCAGCCCAGGAGGTGCTGAAATCCTTCCACTTCCCCAGCCCTTTGAGCAGAGCCCCGTGGGCTCTCCCCAGAGCATCTCCCACCAGCGTCCTCGCCTTTATCTGTGGCAGACAAAGAATCTGCTGAAGGTCACAGAACCTGGGGCCAGGCTGCGTCCCGTGACTGCCAGGCTGGAGCTTTCTGCACAGCCCTCTCCTGCTTTGCAGCCTGGTTGGGATGCAGCTGAAAGTCTCTTTGCAAACGTCTCTTTGTAGTTTTTTCCCCTCTTTCCCAGTGGGGATGAGCTGGGTATTGCCCTGTGGGGAGGAACAGGGACCTTCTGTGGAGAAGCTGCCCTGCAGTTCGTTGCCTTTCCCAGTGACTTCAGGCTGATGCCTTTAAAATAGCACTGCTCAGATGTTTTTCAAAGTAACCTTGATCTGGAAGTCACTTTTAGTGTGTGCTGAAGATGTAAAAAGTGAAGTCGGAAGAAATGCAGAGGAAAACAAAAGCAGGTTTTTGCACTGCTCCTCTCCCAAAATGTGCATTGGGTTTGACAGGATCCCACAGTGGAGGCTGACCTTGAAAATCAAAGGGAGCTGCAGCCCAGGTTTGATCAGCAGGATGGTGCTGGAATAACTTATGAAGTGCAGGTTATGAAGGAACACAGCCTTAATTAAACACCCAGAACACCAAGTCCTGCTGAAGAGATTGGCAGTTGTCTGTTTCCTTTCATTTCACATCATTAAGGATTTTAATCCCCAATTAAGACACTGGCAGCATTATTTATAATTTAAAAAAAAGATTTCTAGTGTAGAATCTCTCACTACTGTCAAGTGTGAGAGAAAATTCTCTGAAGGAGGAAACATCACAAATGTTCTGTGCTTTATGGGGCTTTTATTCTCTGTTTGCACTGACAAGTTCCCTGTGCAAACCAGGCGTGTCTGCATGGCCAGAATTCCCATTTCTCATGCAGCCCTGACTGCTGCACCTCCTCCAGGAGGGGGATGGCAGCAGAGTTGGGCCTTGCTGGAACCTTTTCTGCAGGAAAATTGGGTTTGACATCTGAGCTGCCCCAATCCCTTCAGCTGTGGTGCATCCCAGAGCATCCCCATTCTCCCCAAAACCACTGCAAGTCCTGCAGCTGCCAGATCTTGCAGCTTTCCTTTTCCAGAGGTGATTCTTGGGGGAGGATCTTGCTTTCTTTCACCAAACCCAAACTTTTTCTAGGGCATATAAAATATTTGTGCCATAACTGTAAATCTCACCTGAGAGCTGTTTAAAAATGCAACCCTGTTTAAAAACCCAGCCCTGTTTAAAAACCCAGCCCTGTTTAAAAACCCAGCCCTTCTCACCTGCCAGGAACCAGGGAGCTGCTACTCACAGCTTGGTTTGGGGAAGGTGTGGAAAAATCCTTCTGGCTCTGGGTTCCTGTGATGGGAGCAGGGAGGTCACGGATGATCCTGTTGCCATTTCCCCTGGGAAGTTGGCACTTCAGAATTTTGTGCTCAGTCTGCAAAGTGCAGGAGGGGCTCAGGGTGCTTCCAGAAATCTGTGGAATATTTCACCACTTGTCTCTCTGCTCCTTGTGTGGGGAATAAGGATCGGGAAGTTCCAGAATGGTTGGGCTTGGGAGGGACCTTAAAGCCCATCCGGTGCCACCCTGCCATGGGCAGGGACACCTCCCACTGTCCCTGCTCCAGCCTGGCCTTGGACCCTTCTAGGGATGGGACAAAAGCCCCATAACAAGAGAAATTACCCCAAAGCATCTCTGATCCCTGCCTGACTTTCCCCCAGTTCAGTTTGCTGGTTGAGGGCGGGACCCCGCGGTTTTCCTGGTTCTTTTCCCATTCTCTTGGGCGGCGCTGCAGAAGGAAAAGATTCCAGCCCCGCTGCTTCCACTGGGTGTCAGCACGGCCCCACGGAGCAGCAGAGCCCTGGGCTGCCCCCGGGCTGCTCCCAGCGCTGGAAAAACCGGGCTGGCTGCATGTCCCGAGCAGGGAGCTCTGCCCGGGGAGCAGGGAGCTCTGCCCGGGGAGCAGGGAGCTCTGCCCGGGGAGCAGGGAGATGCCCAGGGAGATACCGGGGAGCAGGGAGCTGTGCCCGGGGAGCAGGGAGATACCCGGGGAGCAGCTCTGCCCGAAGAGCAGGGAGATGCCCGAGGAGCAGGGAGATGTCTGGGGAGCAGGGAGATGTCTGGGGAGCAGGGAGCTGCCCAGGGAGCAGGGAGATGTCTGGGGAGCAGGGAGATGCCCGGGGAGCAGCTCTGCCTGGGGAGCAGGGAGATGCCCGGGGAGCAGGGAGATGCCCAGGGAGATGCCAGGGGAGCAGGGAGCTGTCAGGGGAGCAGCTCTGCCCGGCCGGGATGGGGCTGTCTGGCTGGAATCTCCTTCCTTCCCCCGGCAGGACCGGTTGGAGCAGGAGCAGTGTGGGACGTGCCTGCCTCGTTCCAGGGCTCCCTAATGAGGGGACAGCGGGTCCCGGGAGCTGCAGCAGCAGCAGGACAGGCGGGCAGTGTTTGCTTTAGGGCGGGGATGGCAGCGTGCCCAGAGGTGCTGCGGGGACACGCAGGGGACAGCCCAGGGCTGCTCCCCCTCCACGCCAGCCCTTCCACTCTGAGTCAGCAGCCAGGCTTCCCAAGTCCTGTCCAGGATTCCTTGGCCTGCTGGGGCAAGGCCCCTCCCTCAGGCCCTGGCTGTCAGTGCTGCAGCACCCCGAGGGCCACTGGGGTTTCAGGTGGGCACAGGCATCCCTTGGGTGCCCCTTTCTCCCAGGTGCTGCTGCTGGCAGGGGCTCTGTGCCTCTGCCACCCTTCCTGTGGGTCACCTTGTGCCCGGTGCTGCTGTGCAGGATCTGGGGGGACACGTCACCTCCAAATCCTCTGCAGCACCTGGGCTGCAAACAGAGCCAGGCACACTGAGATTCCTCCAACAGATTCTTCCACTGGAGGCCTAAAAAACCAAAAATCAAAACTAGGGAATATCACAGTTCCAGGGACTTTGTGGTGCTTGTGTGGAGTTGTTTTATCTGTTGCTGCAGCCAGTTGTGCTCCAATGCGTGCTCAGAATTGAGTTGTTTATTCCTGCCCCCACCTTTATTGCCAGCAGTGGCCTCCTGGCTTGGGCTGGGAGCACTTTCAGGTTCTGCAAGTCATGACAAACCTGCTCCTGAGCTCCCAAGGGTGCCCTGTAGGAAAACCAGCCTCCGTTCAAGTCCCAACCAGCTGCTGGGCCTGGCAGAGCTCCTGGGAAAGCAGCACGTGCAGAGCACCCCAGCACCCATGGAAACCTCACCCCGCGTCCTGCCCAGGCCCTGGCATCCCCCCCTGCGTGTGCCACCCCTCCAAGGGCCACTGGGGCTCTTCTTCCCCGTTCTCCATAAGGATTTCCCTTGGCTTGGTGCCACTCCATGCATTCCCTCTTCCTCTTCCTCCTCCCAACACCTTCCTGCCCGACAAATCCCTGCTTTTTCAGAAGCAAACTTTTATCCTTTTTATTCCTTTTTATTCCTGTGAGCTCTGGGGAGTGTGAGTCGCTGAGAGGAGGCAGCTGGGTTTGAGATTTGGGATTTGCTGGTGCTATTCCCAAATTTTTTGCAGGGTCCCAGCTGAAGGCAGTGTGGTGAAAGGATGCCAGGGAGGAGGGAGCAGAATGGTTTTGCAGGCAGGGCTGTGAGGCAGCAATCACAGCCTGTGTTAGTGGTGGTGACAAACCAGATCCAGCTGAAAACTCTCCCAGCAAACACCAGGGAATCTGCAGGACTGGGAATGGTGTCACTGGGAAACCTGCAGCACTTGTGGTGGAGTTACTGAAACCTTTAATTCGAGCTCAGGTGGGGGCAGCAGCTCAGAACTTGCCCAGCTGCCTGTTTCCCTCTTTTCCCCCTGCTCCTGCAGTTTTTAAGAGAAGTGGGATAATTCCCATGGTGGTGATTGTTCCTGGTTTATCAGGCAGCAGCATCCAAACATTTCCAGGCTGGAGCTGCTCCAGCAGCAGCAGCAGTGACTCCCTGGCGTGCTCCCTCCCTTCCCGTGGCACTGCAGGGTGTGCAGGGCACCCAAAGCAGGGGGCACAGGCTCACTGGGAATATTGGGAACGCTCCGTGTCCTTCTCCTGCCTTTTCCTTGGCGAGTTTGGCACAGAGACCTTTCCCCCTCTCTGCCCCATCCTCCACAGCAGGGCTCCCGTGGCTCTGGAAAGGGAGAGGCCTTTGAAAGCTGCATTTGCTGATGAGCTGTAACTTTAGCTCGCTGCTGCCAGCCCTGCAAAACCAGGGGCTGACACGCTGTTTGTGACACTTGTAGCTGCTCTGGTTGTCACTGCTGTTGGTTTGTGTTTTGCCCAGCCTGCTCTGTTGATCCAAGTTTTGAGTTATTCACCTCAAAATCTGCTTTATTTCAAAAGAAACAGTTACAAGACACCTTTGAGCCTTTACCCTGCTGCCAGCCAGGCTGTGCTGCTCCAGTATGAGCTGGCTTTGCGTAACTGGAGCAGACTGGGAGCTGTTGTCCAGGCAGAGCTGCTGGGATTTCCAGCAGATTCCCAGCCCTGCTTTAGCAGTGCTGATTTAATTACCTTTCACTGGGCAGATGCTTCACAAGTCCTGGATCTAAGAGAGTAAATAAGACAGTCCAGAGTTTAATTATCCCGCAGGAGCTGGGCTTTGGCAGGCAGCCCAGGCGGATCTGGGGATCTGCTGCGTGGCAACCTCGTTACCTAAAGCCTGAGGAAAAAAATAGGGCAAGGCCTGGAAAAATGGGGCTTTTCTCTGGAAGAGGGGCAGCTCCACCTGTTTGCAGGTGTGGCAAGGAGGAAAGAAGTGCGGGTGTGTGGCTGCAGGAAGTGCACTGGGAGTTTCCTACATTTTTTGTCTTTCCCTGGCAAAGTGCAGCTCTGGGAATCCTCCTCTGCAGGCCTCAGATTTGAATGGGTAAATGAGAAAGAAATTCTTCTCTGGGAGGGTGGGAGGCCCTGAGCTTGCCCAGAGCAGCTGTGGCTGTCGCTGGATCCCTGGAATTGTCCAAGGCCAGGCTGGATGGGTTTGGAGCAGCCTGGGACAGTGGGAGGTGTCCCTGCCATGGCAGGGGAGGCTGTTCTGGCTCTGACCCTTTTGTCTTGTTTTAGGCTGTGACTCAGACCCAAGGGAGAGCTGCAGCCGTGCCTGCAGCTGCTCTGGGGTTTGGGATTCTCTGTCACCACCACTGTGGGTCCTGCGAGCCCCTGCTCAGCTTTGTCACACCCAGGGGACCGAGGCTGTCACCCCGTGTTCCTCCAGGGAACCCCCTCCTGCTTGGGGGTCACGCCAGAAAGTCCCAAAATGGTTTGGGCTGGAAAGGACCTTAAATCCCCTCCAGTGCCCCCCTGCCCTGGCAGGGACACCTCCCACTGTCCCAGGCTGCTCCAGCCCTGCCCAGCCTGGCCTGGATCACCAGCCATGCTTTGGGTTAGGTGGTGAATGGAAAAACTTCCTGAAATTTTGTTTTTGGTGCATTTAGCACAGAGGAAGGAGTTGTGACTGTGAGTGGTGGGACACGAGAGATCCCAAAGGGAAAGTGTTGGAGTGAGGGAGGCTCTCAGGGCTGCCTGCCGAGCACCAGGGATCATTTCCTACAAATGAGAGCTGTGCCCTCTCCCAATGAGGGGTCGTTTCTTCAGGGAGCAAATCCTCTTCCTGGGAGATCGTCCCACCCCAGAAAACCCTGCCCAGGGTTCTGAACCCCCAGGTTGTGCAAAGTTCTGACACCTCCAGTTTAAATCTGGGGAGTTTTGTGAAGCCCTGTGAGAAATCCCATGGCTGCAGCAGCTCGGATCCATTGCCAGGAACTGGGAAGGAAAACAGATTTATTGGGAGCTGACCTAGTTGTTGTAAATCTCCCTGCAGAAGAGATTTAGTAATCTTAGGAGGGCTATTAAAGCTCGTGTTTGTTTGGAGATGGGCAAATGCAGCAATTGAATTTTCAAATCTTATGGTTTGGGTTGTTTTGTTTTGTTTTTTCCAAACATCTCATTTATTAACAAAGCTAAGCAGCTGGGAAAATAAGCACTGGAGCTTTCCTAAGGAGGTCAATCCATGTGGGGTGGGAAGGGATCCAGAGAATCCAACAGCTCCAGTGGCAAAAGGGGGTTTGGGGCTGAGGCAGGGAAGGCTGAGCATGGCCTTTCCCCAGTTAAATGAGAGGATAATCTTTAATTTATCTATTATAGAGGTTTATCTTTTAATTTTGCAACTTTATAACCTTTAAAAAAAAAAAGTACTGAAGTTAAAGGAATCAACAGCTTCTGAACTGTCCTCAGAGCTGCATTCATTACTGGATAAAAATTAATTGCTTTGCCATGGGTTTTTCACAGGGCAGTTTTTGATTGTTGTAAGGGAAAAGTGCAGGACTGGACTGGGAATTGGGGCTCAGTTTGTGGTGGATCTGTGCTTTTGTGTCCATGTGAAACAGCTCCTTGTTATCCCAGAGCTGCTGAGGTTGGAGCCCCACAGGCTGGAGCACAGAGGCAGAGCCCTGTGGAACCCCTGGCAGTGCCTGCGGGAGTTCCCTGCTTGGAAGTTTCATTTTTCATCTAAAGGGGCTCCAGGAGAGCTGGAGAGGGGCTGGGGACAGGGGCTGGAGGGACAGGACACAGGGAATGGCTCCCACTGCCAGAGGGCAGGGCTGGGTGGGAGATTGGGCAGGAATTGTTCCCTGGCAGGGTGGGCAGCCCTGGCACAGGTGCCCAGAGCAGCTGTGGCTGTCCCTGTCCCCTGGCAGTGCCCAAGGCCAGGCTGGACACTGGGGCTGGAGCATCCATGGGCTGCAGGAGGATGCTCTTGCTATTTACTGTAGGAAATAAGTTTTCAGTGACACCAAATATGAAGAGTAAATGTCCCCTCAAAACAGGGGCTGGGAGCAGGATAGTGCTGTCCCTGCCTGGGGGCTGGCACGGGCACCAGCTGGGGAGCAGCCCTGCTGCCAGGCTGGGTGACAGGAACCTGAGCCCTGCAGGAGCTGCTCGGAAAGGTCACGGAGCTGCCTTGGGCTGGGGGCACTGCAGAGCCAGGAGGGAATCACACCCAGCTCCAGGGGCACCCACCCCTGGGGCTGTGCAGGGCAGGCAGAGTCCTGCTGGAGACTGGGACACGGGACAGGGACACGGGACAGGGACACGGGCAGGGACACGGGACAGGGACACGGGCAGGGACACGGGACAGGGACACAGGACAGGGACACAGGACAGGGACACAGGCAGGGACACGGGACAGGGACACGGGACAGGGACACAGGACAGAGACACGGGCAGGGCTGGGCTAAACTCCCTGGATTCCCACAGACCTGAATGATTTGGGGTCCCAGACTGGTCTGGTTGGGAGAGAACTTAAAACCCACCCAGTGCCACCCCTGCCCTGGCAGGGACACCTCCCCTGTCCCAGGCTGCTCCAAGCTCCAGGGTCCAACCTGGCCTTGGACATTAGGACTGCGCCTGCCTGGTAGAGAATCAGCCAGGGATGCTGAGATCAGCCTGTGCCAGGGATATTATTTCTCCCCAGAAAGGTTTTCCAGCCCTGGCACAGCTGCCTGGGGCAGTGCTGCGTGCCCATCCCTGGCAGGATTTAAAATCCCTGTGGATGTGGCACTTGGGGACATGGGGCAGTGTGGCCTTGGCAGTGCTGGGAATAGTTGGACTCCGTGGTCTCAGAGGACTTTTCCAACCTCAATACTCCATGATCCACTCTTTGCTTTCACTCTCTGGTGGGCTCAGGACCTCGTCCCCTTCCTTGGTGCAGCTCACAGGGAAGTTGTGGCTTTCCAGCACTTTCTGGGATCCCTGGAATCCCAGGGGAAGCTGAAGATGGAGGGATCGAGTGGCCAAAGCTGTGGCCAGAGCTGTTCCACAGGCTCAGAAACCTGCACAGCAGCTCCATGCTTTTCTTTGGAGCGTGTTTTACTTCCAGAGCTGTTATTTAGCTGATTGGTCCTGTGGGATGTAAGAATAATAGTTTTTAAAGATCACTTTTCGCAGTGTGTAGTGGATGCCTAAAAGCAGTTCAGGGTGCTGTGCTGCCTTCTGGAGTAACAACCCCCTGTCCTTCCCAGCAGAACTTCCCTGCTGCCCTGAAGATGTCTGGCAAAACAGCCACCACCACCAACAACATCGCCCAGGCCCGCAGGACCGTGCAGCAGCTCAGGATAGAGGCCTCCATAGAGAGGATAAAGGTGAGAGCACAGCCCTGTTCCCCCTCCTTTTCCTTGTTTTTCCCCTCCCAGCTGTAGGACAGTGAGATAACTCTGTGTGTGTGTGTGGTTTGGTGTCTTTGTGCACCTCAGCGTTTGCCCCTCTCAAATCTCAACAACTCCAAATAAATCCACTTCTCGTGGCCCAGTATCCCACCCCACCCTGCCCTCTGGCAGTGGGGAGCCATCTCCCCTTGTCCTGTCGCTCCAGGAGAGCTAAAAATTCCTCTGGAATTATTTTGAAGCCTCTCCTGTTGGTTGAGCCTTTGCCTGGTGTCACAGCCAAGCCAAGAGCCCCGGGCTCCATCCCTTCTTTCACCCCCTGGGGATCAAAGCAGAGAACGATTCCCTCTCCCAGCACCTCTCCCAACCCACTGGGTCCCCTCAGTTTTGATCCCATTCCCATGGGAAGCCCCATTTGATGCTGATTTTCCCATCCTGCAGGTGTCCAAAGCCTCTGCAGACCTGATGCTGTACTGCGAGGAGCACGCCAAGAAGGACCCGCTGCTCATGGGCATCCCCGCCTCGGAGAACCCCTTCAAGGACAAGAAAACCTGCACTTTGTTATAGGAGAGGGGCAGCTCGTCCTGCCCAGCCCCTGCCAGCCCAGCTGGGCCAAGCACCACCACTCCCCCAGGTACCTGCACCCCGTGGCCGCTCCTGACCCTGTCCAGAGCATTCCCTGAGCTTCCCCAGGCGTTCCTGCTGATCCCTGGCTCTGTGAGGAGGTTTCTGACTCAATCCCTGCCTTTCCTGGCCAAGGGAATGGGCTCCAGGGTCTCTGCACGGGGGGTCCTGCTGGCATTTGCCAACTCCAACACGACCAAAGTTGCCTGAGCTTTGCAGATAAAGCGAAGTCGTGGAGACCTGATGGAATCACTGGGTTTACATTTTTTTAAATTGTGGATTTCTTTTGGGGGGGAGGGGGGTTGTGCCTGTGCTGGCAGCACCTGTTTGTGCACAGGCACGCTTAAAGTGCATTTTCTAGCAAAAACTACCTTGCAAAATGATTGTAGCAGCTGCTGGGGAGCTCCAGGGAGCTGTGCCTCAGCCTTCCTCCCGCTGGCCTCTCTTCCCAGGGCTTTTAAAGGATAGAGCTGGGAATCAGAGATGCTTTCCCTGCTTTCCAAGAGTTGGAAAAGCAGAATTTCCAGCTTGGATTCTGCTGTATTTTCTACTCGAGTGAAAAACCCGTGTTAGTACAAAACACACCCTTGAAAAAATGGAAAAAGATTGGGAGGCTGGAAGTGCCCTGGCAGAGCTGGAGGAACGCTGCCCTCGCTCCCAATCCCAGCTGGGTTCTGTGCAGGGAGTCAGAAGCTGACTCATTTTTATAAAAAAAAACATTTTTAAACAAGAAAAATGCCAAATTATCTCCAGCTTGTGGTTATGCATTTATAATTGGAGGGCCTTTTCATCTAGTATATATTTTATATATACACATAATAAAAAAGTCTTTCTCTGTGTGTGTGTAGATATATAAACTTTATATATTAAATTTTGAAGGGTTCAAAAATAGTCCTGACTTCAGCTGGCTGCAAATGTCCTTCTGTGCAGGCAGCTGAAGGGATCTGCCCTAAACCCTGCATTTCTGGGAGGATATTTGCAGGATTTATGAACCACTTGTCATTTACGTCGCATATTTGTCATTTCTGTATGAAATTATAAACCCACTTTTGATACAGATTAAAAAATTCAACTTTGTTTAATAAATCTCTTTGGCAGAGCTCCTAAAATCAGCCTGACAGAGAAACCTGCTGCTTACCCTGTGCTTGTGTGCCAATTCTTTTTGTAACCAGAGTATTTTTCTAGGGGCAGTCAAACCAACAATGTGGCTCTGCAGTGATTCTTTTCCACTGTGTCCGTGTCTGTTTGTCACACCCCTGGTCAGAATGAATTCTGTTAATTAATTAATTAGGCTCTGTTAATTGCTCAGTGTGGGGGTGCAGGGCTGGGAGAAGTCCAGCTGTGCCCAGAGGTGCCCAGCTGCAGGGAAGGAACCTGGTGCTGCTGGTGGTTGTTTCCACAGGAATCTGGGAACAAATTGGGATTTTTGTTTGGTTTGAGATGCCTGTTCCCAGCCCAGTCCAGCTCTCTGGTGTGGCTGCAGGGATGCTCTCGGTGTCTGCCCTTGAATAAAGCTTGCAGCAGGGTGCTGGTCCAGCACAAGCACCCAAATCTGACAGTATTTAATCCAGAGATTTCTGGTAAACTGGCCATACTAAATTACAGTCTGCAGGGACACGTGGAGTCTGGGGTGGTTCCGTTTGCACTTCACTTTTTGACATCAGTATCCCCAGAAAGGGCAGGGATTGTAAAATCTGGGGAAGATACAGATTCTGCCCTCATAGAATTTTTAAAAAAAGGGGAAGTGAGACCATTGCACCCACAGGTGCTGGGAGAAACCCATGTGAGAGCCCACCATGGTGCATCCCTGGGCTGCCCCCTGTCCTTGGCAAAGCCGGCTAATTTGGGGAGAAAAATGAGAATTTGTGTGCTGGGTGTCCCCAGGACCACCCACTCTGTGGTGTGGGGACAGGGCTGGGGTGGCACTGGGAGAAACCAGAGGGGTTTGGGTTGGATCTGAGCCTGGAGAAGGAAATCTGGAGATGGTGCTGCTGCCGTGTCCCAGGCACAGGGTGGCACCTGCCTGTCCTCAGCCCCGGGCTGGACACAGGGACAGGGACAGGGTGGCCTCATGCTGGAGCATCCCAGAGTGGGAGAACAGGTCCAGCCTCCCCTCCCGGCCGGGCTGGCACCCATCCTGCCCGGGCTGGGGACACAGTGACCCCGTGCCACCGCTGGGGCACACGTGGGTGCCCTCGGGGAGGGACAGCGCGGGTCACTGCTGTCCCCACAGCGTCCCCGGGCAGCGCCAGCAGCAGGGGGTTTGGATTTCCCTGCCATCTGTGCCAGCCTGGCTGTGTCATTAAAGAGGAGCTGGCACCGGGAGCTGCCAGCCCCGGGGGGCACGGCTGAGCTGGGGGTGCAAACAAATCCCGGGGCTTTGCAAGGAAGCACCGGGAGGGGTTTTCCTCCTGCAGGGAATCAGGTTCCCCTCCTGCCACGGAGCAGCAGCAGGAGTGTGGAAGCCTCGGCAGCAACCCCCCCCTTTTATTTTTTTTTAGCTGCTGTTGTGGCAGCATTCAAGCAAAATAAATAAATAACATTCCCAACATTTCCTGCAGCACATGGGCTGCTGTGGCGTTTAATTGCTTGGGAGGGGCCGGGAATGAACCCACACTGGAGCTGCACAACAGGACCTTGCCCGTGGCCAGGACAAGGAAGCAGCTGCTGCTCAGCCCCTGTGCCTGCACGCTCCTGCAGCAAGGAAATAAAAGCCTGGGCCAAAGGTTTGATTTTACACTTTATTTCAAAAAAAAAAAAAAAAGAAAACACGAAACAAGAACACCATAACCCGAAAAAACACTCGAATTTCAAACAATTATATTAATGGCGCTGCTTTTGCAGCCAGCTGGGAGATTTGTGGTTGCAGAGCAACTGCTTGAGGGCGTTTCGGTTCTCAAACCTCCAAGTATAAATAATTTTTCCATCAATATCAGAAAATAACTTATTATTATTATTATATATCTTAGCATAAAAACGTGAGAATTAACATCCCAAAAATACAACATTGCTGGCAAAAGGCCTCGATTAACCTTGTTTGCTCGTTAAGGTGTTCAAAGCAGGAACTTTAAGTGGCACTTAAGGACAGAAAGAGTGAGGGCAGTTCTCGGGAGGGCACCCTGGGCACGCCGGGCTGGGCTCATCCCTGTTTTTTTATCTCTGCTCCAGCCCCACACCTCCCCCCACGACATCACTTTTAGCTTTATCATTTCAAATCTATCTTTTTGTTTGTCGTTGTCGGGTTTAATTTTTGCCTCCCTCCCCGCGGAGCGCTGGAGCCGGGGCAGGGAGTTCCTTCCTGAGCAACTGCGAGGGTCGGGCGGCTCTGGGGGTCACCGCTCGGGCAGGTTGATCACCGGCACCCACTGGTCCAGGTAGCGGCTCTCCCGGCAGAAGCACATCAGCTGGCTCAGCGCCGGGTCCTTCCACTGCGACGCCTGCGGGTTCTGCACAGGGGACGGCAAAAAGCTCCGGCAAAAACAACCCGAGAGCGGCAGGGCAGGGGGGGAGGAAAAAGGGCAGCAGAAAGCTCAGCAGTGTGAATCATCTGAAATTGCTACCGAGGCAAACAAACAAGTCAGGCCTGGAAGCATGTGAGGAGTTTAGCTTTGGACTCTGGGGCAGAGTAGGGAAGGCGAAAAACAATGAGAGGGAGAGATAAAAGGAGGGGGGAAGGGAAAGAAAAAGGGGGGGAAGGAGGGGAAAAAAATAGGGGGAAATAAAGAGGAGAGAGGGAAAATAAAGAGGAGAGGGGGAAAAGAGGAAAACTAAAGACGAACAAAACAGAACAACAAGAGAAAGAGGGGGAAAACAAAGCAGAAAGACGGGGAAAACAGAGCAGAGCGCGGGGAGAGGGCAGCCGGTGTCCCGGGGCGCCCCGCGGGACCCCTGGTGCCGGCCCGCTGCGGCCGCGGGTTCGAGCCCCGGGCGCGGCGGTTCGGGGCGCCCCGCGGGTGTCTCCGCAGTGTCCCCCGGGGGGGCAGCCCGGGCTCACCGTGACGAGCACGCAGTGCAGGTCGGCGGGCGGGTCGGGGCCCGCGGCGGGCAGCAGCAGCTGCGCCAGGCGCGCCGGGTTGCTGACGCGCAGGATGTTGATGTCGTTCTCGCAACAGAAGGCCCGCAGCAGAGTGAAGTGGATCTGCAGCGCCGCGTCCCCCGCCTCCTCCTCCTCGGCCGCCAGCAGGCACAGCACCACGTTATCGGGGTCCCTGCGGGGCACCGCCGTCACCGCGGGCGCACCGGGCTCGGGGCACCGGGGGGTACGGGGGGGTGGCACTCACACGTTGAGCAGCTTGGCCGCCTCGTAGACGCCGAGGGTGAGGCTCCGCTGGCTCAGCGCCTTGCTCAGCACCTCCTCGAGCGCGTCCCCCGCCTGCTCCATCCTGCGGCGGGACACGCGGCACCGCCCGTCACCGGCCACCCCGCGCCGCTCCCCGCACGGCCCCGCCGCCCCCCCGGCCTCACCTCCCGGCGGCGCGGCGCTCCCCGGGCAGCTCCTCCAGAGTCATCACGGGGACGAGGGCGCGGGGACAGGGCCGGACGGGGCTCGGCCGGACACGGGCACAGGGGCAGCGGGCACTGGGCAGGGACAGCGGGCAGGGCTCGGCCGCGCTCCGGCCGCTCCGGCCCCGCCGCCTGTGCCGGACAAAGGCGCCCCGCGAGCGCTGCCCCGCCCGCCCGGCCAACCCGCGCCGCCTCATTTGCATACCCTGCTCCCATTGGCTCATGCAAATGAGACCACGCCCAGGTGTTGCCGAGACCGGCCGGGCCTGACCCCGCTGGGAGCGACCGGGAACGGGAATGGGAACGGGAATGGGAATAGTACCGGGAATAGTACCGGGAATGGGAATGGGAACGGGAATGGGAACGGGACAGGGACACTACCAGAGACCAGCCTGCTCCAAACACATCCAGCCTGGCCTTGGACACTGCCAGGGATCCAGGGGCAGCCACAGCTGCTCTGGGCACCCTGTGCCAGGGCTGCCCACCCTGCCAGGGAACAATTCCTGCCCAATATCCCATCTTCTCCTCTGGGAATCCATTCCCTGTGTCCTGTCCCTCCATCCCTTGTCCCCAGCCCCTCTCCAGCTCTCCTGGAGCCCCTTCAGGCCCTGCCAGGGGCTCTGAGCTCTCCCTGGAGCCTTCTCCTCTCCAGGGGAGCCCCCCCCGCTCTCCCAGCCCGGCTCCAGAGGGGCTCCAGCCCTGGAGAGGCTCCAGGGTCTCCTCTGGGCTCTCTCCAGCAGCTCCAGCTCCTCCTGCAGTTGGACCCCAGGGCTGGGGAGCTCTGCAGGTGGGGCCTCAGCTGAGCTGGGCAGTGGGACAGGATCCCCTCCTTCGGTGGGTGCTGTTCTCTGTCTCCCCTGCCCCACAGGGACTGCCCCTTGCAGTGCTCCTTGCAGGGAGCTCAGGGCACAGCCTCACCAACCTTCAGACACAGGGACGATCAGTGCCACAGGCAATAACGTGGCTGCCCCATCCCTGGCAGTGTCCCAGACCAGGCTGGACACTTGAAGCAGCCTGGGACAGCAGGAGGTGTCCCTGCCACGGCAGGGGTGGCACTGGGTGATCTTTAAGGTCCCTCCCAACCCAAAGCAGTCTATGGTTCTGTGATCTCTCCCTCTGCAGATTTCCAAGCACTTGGTGCTTGTCCGGGAAGCTGCTCCCTCTCCAGATGTCCCATGTCAGCCCTGCAGAGCTCCGGGGAGGGTTTCTCCTGACGGCTGCTGTGTCAAAGCTTTCTCAGCTGTTGCACCCAAACCCCTCCATCCTCCCACAGCCGGTGCCAGAGCTCTTTCCCAACCTGGCTGAGGGCTGGCACATTCCTGCTGGCTCCACAGAGCAGGGCTGCACTCGGGACCCTTGGTGGTCCCTCATGGAGATTTTGGCAGTGTGTGCTTTACAGTTTTGCTCATGTCAGTGTTTTCCTCCAGCTCTTGAGCACCAGGAGCCATTTTCCACAATGTGCAGAGTGGTGCCAGGCTCCATGCACCTCCTGCAGAATCACTGAGCATTTGGGAAATGAGATATCACAGAATCCTGGAGTGGTTTGGGTTGGAAGGGACCTCTGGGATGGTTTTATTCCACCCCCTGCCATGGCAGAGATACCTCCCACCATCCCAGGCTGCTCCCAGTCCTGTCCAACCTGGAACACTCCAGGGACTATGAGAGGGTTTCTGCAGCAGAATAAAGAGGGTGATTTCCATACCCCCGGGTTGTGTCGGCTCCGGGAGGAAACCTCCCCCGGGTTTGTTCTGCAAGAGCCCCCAGGGCCGGCTCTGCCCCCGTCTCGCTGCTGCAGCCTGGTGAGACCCGACACGACTCAACGCAGCCCACGGCGTGGGGAGGAAGGGGAAAAAGCCCTTTCCGCATCAGGTGGAGGGGTGGCAGATGGCCGGACCGCAGCAAAACAGGTGGGAGTATTGTGTGGTGACCCTCCGAATTAAGTTCGCTTAATTTGCTGGATCTCTATTAGCAACTGCAGGCTCCGGCTCCGCGGCGAGGGCTCCGCCTGTGCTCCGGCCCCGCAGCCCCATCTGTGCCGGCTCCCGAGCTAAATCAGTCTCGGAGGCAGCTGGGAAGCAGCTGAAGCCTCTTTTCTCTCTCCTGGGCGGCGGCAGCTCCCGGGCTCAGCAGGCAATGCTCTGGAACTGCGTTTTCCCTGCAGGTTTCCCGGCTGGGCACAGTGCTGCTGTCTCTCCCTTTTCCCACAGGAGCAGCTCGGGAGGTGCCCGGGTGTCTCAGCTCTGCTGCGGGGACAGTGACAGTGGCAGTGACAGTGGGTGGCCGTGCTGGGGAGGGGCCGTGGCTGCCGGCCTGGGCAGCCCGGGATGGAGCCGGACCCGCAGTTGTCCCTCCGTCAGCTCCCAGCTGGCAGCTGCTGCTAAACCTTCCTTTCATCGCCTGCCAAAAGCGGCCGGGGTGTTTTGCTCTCCCCCGGCCTTTAATCCTGACTTTCATCATTCTCCAGGCTCTGCCTGCCCTCCCCTCCGTGTCCCCCACAGAGCCGGGGGTCGGGAGCAGTGTCGGGCTCAGGCTCTGCCGAGGGGCTCGGCTCTTCCCCCACCCGGCAGATCCTCACCCCAAATGTTCTCTGGGCTGCGGGCTCGGGCTGCCCGTGGTCGGAGGCGGCTTGGAGAGCAATGGGTTAAGCCCCAGGGATGTGGGAGATGCCCACCGGGTGGGAGCTGCGCTGGGGAGGACGTCTGGGCCAGCTGGAGAGGCGCTTCCCGCACGTAAGAGTCGAGTTGTTTAATTTCAGGTTTTGGGAATGAGACCAACCATCAAAGAGTGTCAGTGAGAGGTGACAAAGCCCCGTCCCTGCCTGAGCCAGCGGCAGCCGGCCAGGGCCCTTCCCGGGGGCTGCCTCCGGGTGGTCTCGGCCCCTGAGTCCCAGCAGTGCCGGGAGCTGCTGCTCCCTTTCCCTCGGCTCCCGGCTGTGCCCGGTTCGGTGTCCCTGATCCGCTCCCTTGTTTCCCGGCCTTGGCCCGTCCCACGTGGGACCTTTGTCCGGCCCCTCTGGCCCCTTGTGACCGTCCCGCTGCTGCGGAAAATCCCGCAGTGTCCCTTTGCTGGGACACCCCGCGCGTCCCCGGGCACCCCACGCTGCTGTGCAGGGGCCACCGAGCGCTCCCAGTCCCCTCTGGATCCGCAGGACACCGGGGGCAGCGAGCGCTGCAAAGCAAACGCCAGCTTGCACATTCCGGGGCGGCCTCTGCTCCGGGAGCCGCCGTTCTCCCGGTGCCACCGGCTCCGTGTCACCCAGCTGACAACAGTGCCACCGGCTTTGTGTCACCGAGCTGACCCCGGTGCCACCGGCTCTGTGTCACCCAGCTGACAACAGTGCCACCGGCTTTGTGTCACCCAGCTGACCACAGTGCCACCGGCTTTGTGTCACTGAGCTGACCCCGGTGCCACCGGCTCTGTGTCACCCAGCTGACCACAGTGCCACCGAGCTGATCCCAGTGCCACCAGCTCTGTGCCACCAAGCTGACCCCAGTGCCACCAGCTCCGTGTCACTGAGCTGACCCCGGTGCCACCAGCTCTGTGTCACCGAGCTGACCCCGGTGCCACCAGCTCGCTGCTGTGCCCAGGGACATCCAAATTCCCAGAGCAGGGAATCCCTAACTAACCCAGGGCCCCAGGGCCACACAGGCGCAGATCCCCGGGCTCTGGCTCCCAGGAAATTTGGCTTTTCCTCCCCGTGGAGCAGGGCAGGAGCCTGGGATTGCCCCAGGATCTGGCTGTCCTGGCGCCATCAGTGCCGTGTCCCACCCACACTGGCACCACAACAAGAGCAAGAAGATATTTCCCCCCCTGTTTTCCTTGGAGTTCCTCCATCCCTGACAGAACTAAAAGCGGGGTTCAGCTGCTGCATTCAGGGTTTGACTTTGGCCAGACCTGGGAGCGCACGGGCCAGTCTGGACCAGCTGGGCTGGGCTCTGGAGCTGGGCACGGTGCCAGCAGCTTTCTCAACCGCCCGGGTCACGGGAGTGCAGCTGGGAGCCCAGTTGGTGGCACGGAGCAGGGGTGGCACTTCCCTGGCACAGACATTCCCCTCCTGCCTGCTCCAGGCTCCTTTGCAGGCTCCTGACTGGGGGTTACCTCTCCCAAAGGTGGGAGGGCAGGGGCACCGGGGGACCCGGGGTGTGTTTATCCCACCCCATTTGCCTGCACTCAGCACATTCCTGCTGCCCTCCGTGGTGCTGGAACATCGCTGAGAGGGAGCTGGGTCTCCCTGGCTGCAGCACTCTGGGGCTCGGCAGCAGGAGCTCTGCAAACAGGGAACACAAGTGAGAGCCTGGGAGTGCTTTAATGGCTTTAAACTGAGGGAGGGGAGATGGAGATTAGAGATTAGGAGGAAATTCTTGGCTGTGAGGGTGGTGAGACCCTGGCAGCTGTGGCTGCTCCATTCCTGGAAGTGCTCAAAGCCGGCTTGGACGGAGCTTGGAGTGGGCTGGGACAGTGGAAGGTGTCCCTGCCAACTCCCCAGGGAAGTGGGACTGGATGAGGTCTGAGGTCCCTTCCAGCCCAAACCATTCCAGGGCTCTGTGATTTTATGGATCACTCACGTCCCACCACCCTGGGTAGCTGCTGGAATATCTTTTCTTTCCCCAGCCCAGCAAGTCCCTGCTCAGCTCCCAGCAGCTCCTGGTGAATTCAGGGCAGCAGAAACCCGTGCTGCTCCTGGCAGAACATTCCCCCTGCCCGCCGCCCCTGGCCCTGCCTGCATCCCTCCAGCCCTTCTCCCTGCAGGAACAGGCGTTTCCCCACCCTGTGCATGCGGGGCACACGTGGCAGCCCTGGTGGGAATCACCCGGCCGGGCAGCGCCGGGCGAAGTCCGGGACCGGGACAGAGAGAGCCGCAGTAAAACAAAAACAAACTTTGTCCACTTAATGGCAGCGTGGGGCCATAAACCTGCACACGAGTGGCGCTGCCGTGAGGGAACACTGCCCTGCACCACAAGGAATCGTCCTTGTGTGCGTGCTGGAGACAGCCAGCAGTCCCGTCCTGCCTCCGCAGGGAAGCTCCCTGTTTCCCAGGAGCTTTGCTTGCCCTGTGCCTGCAGGAGAGCTCCGGGATGAGCAGAGGGAGGGCTGGAAACTCCCCAAACCAGCCCCCAGCCATGCACATGGAATCGGGGAGCTGGGGTGGTTCAGCCTCCAGTCACAGTTACCTCCACTGGTGTTCTGTGGGCTCAGGGGGTGTGTTAAATCATTAATCTGGATTCATTTTGTCTCCTATAAATGCATGGAGTGGAAAGAGTGTTTGGAAAGCAAAGGGGAAGGACCTTGGAGCCCAGAGTTTGATGGTCATTGCAGTAGAGATAATGAAACTGAGGTGTTTATTTGAGAGCAGATGTAAAAATATAAATTAAAATATATAGTATAAAATGTATATAATGCTTATGAAACTCTATTTCAGAGCTGCCCCAGCCCTGGGGTCCAACTGCAGGAGGAGCTGGAGCTGCTGGAGAGAGCCCAGAGGAGCCCCCGGAGCTGCTGCAGGGCTGGAGCCCCTCTGGAGCCGGGCTGGGAGAGCTGGGGAGGCTCCCCTGGAGAGGAGAAGGCTCCAGGGAGAGCTCAGAGCCCCTGGCAGGGCCTGAAGGGGCTCCAGGAGAGCTGGAGAGGGACTGGGGACAAGGGATGAAGGGACAGGACACAGGGAATGGCTCCCACTGCCAGAGGGCAGGGATGGGTGGGAGACTGGGCAGGAATTGTTCCCTGGCAGGGTGGGCAGGCCCTGGAATAGAATTCCCAGAGCAGCTCTGCTGCCCCTGGATCCCTGGCAGTGCCCAAGGCCAGGCTGGACACTGGGGCTGGAGCATTCCTGCCCGGGTTTGGTCCCTGCTCGGACAGGGACAGTGACGGCGACACGGACAGGGACAGGGACAGGGACAGGGACAGGGACAGGGACAGGGACACGGACACGGACACGGACAGGGACACGGACACGGACAGGGACGGGGACACGGACAGGGACACGGACACGGACAGGGACACGGACCCGGACAGGGACGGGGACACGGCGGGGACGCTGCCGCTGTCGCTCCGGTGCCCTCTGGCGGCCGCACAGGGGGCAGCACCCGGGAGCTCAACGTGGACATCGCGGTTCTGTCAAGGCAGGAAAAACGCGGGTTTTTGTAAAAAAATTAAATGTAGTTTTGCAGTAAGGAAAAAGAGAACGGTGAGCCCAGCCCTCGATCACGGGATGGGGAGCCTGGTGGGAGCAGTGGGGTTGGGGTCTGCTTGTGCTGAGCCCCCTGCTCCGCTGTGGGGCTGCAGGCTGGGGGCCACCAACACCCCAGGGAGCCACTTGGGCTGCATAACCGGAGGGGAAAGGGTGAGAAACCATCCCATGGAGGATGGAGGCAGCGGCAGGAGCAGAGGGAGCAGGGTGGGATGACATCTCCACACCAAACCTGTCCAGCACTGCGGAGCGGGGGAGCCCTGGGGGAATGTGGGGTTTGTGCCCCAAGCCCAGAAGCTCTTTAGGAGGAATTAGAGGTGATGAAAGAAGCAGAAAAATGCAGCAGCACGTGTCCCAGGGCACCTGCAGGGAGCTGCTTCCTGCCTGGCCTCATGGAGCAGCAATGTCCCGTGGGGCAGGAGCAGGGCTGGGGGCTCCCTGGATGTCACCGTGTCACCGGGGTGTGGGTGGATGGCTGGAGGGTCATCCAGAGTGTCACCGGGGTGTGGGTGACACTGCTTCCCACCTGCCACGGGGGATGAGGACCTGCCCCTGCTTTCCAAAGCAGCACCTGTCAGGCCAATCCTTCAACATGAACCTGTAACAAGGGTGATTTTCTTGAGAAAATACACACTTTCTTTTTCAATATGCATAATTTTCCAATTAGAATTAGGATTAGTTGGAATGAGATGGTCTTTAAGGTCCTTTCCAGCCCAAACCATTCCGTGATCCAATGACCTTGACCACGAACTAGTGCCATGGACAGGATGGGATGCCAGCAGTGCCACCAGCCTGGGGACTGCACTGCCTGTGGTGCCTTATCAGAGCCGCCAGCCCTGCAGCTCCCTGCTGGTCTGTGTCCTTATCTAAGGGACCCTGTGGGGCATCAGCACTGGGACAGAACATGGGCCACACAAGGCAGGGGCTGAAGCACCCAGGGTTGAATCCTCAGCATGGGGAGGGCACGGGGGGCCTTGCTGCAGGTCCTGGGCTGAGCACCTTTCGTTTGTCTGCTGTGCCTGCAGCCCAGGGGCCAGGCAGGATGGTGGATCCAGGGGGATGGGTGGGATCCAGGAGGGATGGGTGGGATCCAGGAGGGATGGGTGGGATCCAGGAGGGATGGTGGGATCCAGGAGGGATGGTGGATCCAGGAGGGATGGGTGGGATCCAGGAGGGATGGGTGGGATCCAGGAGGGATGGGTGGGATCCAGGAGGGATGGTGGATCCAGGAGGGATGGGTGGGATCCAGGAGGGATGGGTGGGATCCAGGAGGGATGGTGGGATCCAGGAGGGATCCAGGAGGGATGGTGGGATCCAGGTGGGGTCTGGGTGGGATCCAGGAGGGATGGGTGGGATCCAGGAGGGATGGGTGGGACTCAGGAGGGATCCAGGTGGGGTCTGGGTGGGATCCAGGAGGGATGGTGGGATCCAGGAGGGATGGTGGGATCCAGGGGGGGTCTGGGTGGGATCCAGGCAAAGGTTCACTTCCTGGGCAGGAGCTCTCCCAAACACACCCTGAGCCTTTGCACCTCCTCCTCAGGCATTTTGAGGCCGATGCCTCAGGGATGGTGTGTGATGGAGAGCCAGCCCCGGGACGCTCAGCCTGTGAGCAGCGTCCTCTGTGCTGCCCTGAGGTCCAGCCCCTTCATCCCCCCGTGACTTCCATGGACAAGGGTGCTCTCTGTACCCCAATATTCCTGGCTGTTGCTCAGCTCCGGGCTGGGGAAGCACCCCGACTTTGCTCTACACCCCAAGGATGCACAGAGATCCTGCACTGCACCTACCAGGATCTGGGATCCCGCCACACAGGGTCCCCTCTGCAGGCAGGGGACTGGGACAGTGGGGACACCTCCCAAGCTGCCACCCGAGCCGTAGCCGAGCCCAGCGTGCAACAACAGCCCCGGGGCTTGCTTGAGACGTGCGGGTCTGGCGGCCCACGCCGCTCGTTAGCAGAGCTGGGTGCCTGTAATCACGCTAATGAGTAGGTGCCTCGCCGAGCAGCAGCAGCAGAGGCAGCTCCGTGACCTCCTTTCGGTGTGTTTGATCCGCCTGTTGCTGTGTTTCCCTACCCAGGCCAGCTGCTCGGGCCGGGCACGCGTGGTCCGAGGGCTCCCGGGAGCAGCACGTGGGCTGAGCCGGTGCCCTGCTCGGCTCCTGGCAATGCCAGCTTGGCAATGCCAGCCTGGTCCGTGACTGGCGGCACTGGCAGGAACAGCTCTGGCTCACGGCCCAAACCTGGCACGGCGCTGGTGGCAGAGGTGGCATCACCCTGCGCCCAGAACGTGCGAGGTTTCTGCACCGGAGCTGCTGCTCCTGCACATCCTGCTCTGCCCAGAGCCCCACCGAGATCCTGGAGTTTGCCCCAAGCCTGTTTCCATCAAGCACAACGGGGAAAAGGGGTGCTCAGCTGAGTGCTGGGGAGCTGATGGTGGGGTCGCCCCTTGTGCTGCACAGCACTCAAGGGTGTCTCCCACTTCCCCAGGGGTCCTGCAGGGCTGGGCTCCTCCCAGAGCCCAAACAAGCAGGAGAAGCAGGCAGGAGGATCAGGTTGGATGAGGAGAGCTGGGGGCCCTGCCCCATGAGCAAACAGCAGTGCCTGGGTGTTCCCAGGCTGTGCTGCTGGCACGGAGAGCTTGGCTCAGGTCAGTTTTGTGTCAAATGCATCTGCAGGGACAAGAAAAGCACCGGGGCTGGGTTGTGTTTGGGACAGGCCCCTCGTGTGAGGGCTTTGGGTGCCAGAGGGCCTGGGATGGGTTGCACTGATCCCTGCTCCAGGAGGGTTATCCCAGTGCCATGAGGCTCAAGGTTCAGCTGGTGCAGCTCCTGCTCCTCGCTCTCCCACAGCTGCCAGGTGGGAAACTGTGTCTTCCTTAACTCAACCCTGCCTTGGCTGTGCCCCAAAATAAACCTACACTCGTTCCTGCCCTGTGTTGTGCTCTTTAGAACAAAAAGGCCTTTTTCATTTGTGTGGCAGATGAACTCTGCACTCCACGCAGCAGATGGAGCGGCAGGCTGAGGATTACGAGGGTGAGTGGGCAGGCTGAGTATGGTGAGGATGGTGAGGGTGAGTGGGCAGGCTGAGGATGGTGAGGATGGTGAGGGTGAGCAGGCAGGCTGAGTATGGTGAGGATGGTGAGGGTGAGCAGGCAGGCTGAGGATGGTGAGGGTGAGCAGGCAGGATGAGGATGATGAAGGTGGGCACTGCCCCTGTGTAGCCCCACGCTGGGCAGGGTGGATGTGGGGTGACTCAGGGCGCTCCAGCTCCGCAGCAATTCCCGCGGCTCCAGCAGAGCTGCCGGCTCAGCAGCCTGGCCCGGCTCCTTGGCCTCCCTCCACGCCCCGTGGCCATCCCGCTCGGAGCTGGGTGCACAAACAGGACGGGCTGGTTCTCTGCACGGAGAGAACGAGCTGGGCTCGCTGCTGGCAGGGCTTGGAGAGCACAGCTCCATCCCCACCATCGCCTCCCCAGGGGGACCGTGACTGCATGAGGGTCCCCTGGACGGTCTTGGTGTCAATGTCACCCTAGGGCAGGTTGACTCTTGTACCCCAGAGGTTCCCGGTGCCCCAGGGAAAGTGCCAGCCCAGATTTTGGCTGGCTGGCTGTTCAGGATACAGGGCAGTGAGTCAGCCTGCTGCAAGATGGCTGTTGCAGGTGCTGGAGCTCCTGTGCGCATTCCATGTCCAAGAGAGTCCCGGTCATCACCGGCACCCCCGTTTCCCTCTCAGAAACCAGATTCCCCCTGCACCAAGGCCGGTGGCTGTGGGTCAGCAGGAGGCTGAGCTGCTCCAGGACGGGCAGTGGGGGAAGCACAGCTCTCAGCATGGCACACGCGGCCGTGGGCTGCCCCACGCCCGGCTGCAGCCGCGGTTTAACGTGTTCCCTTTCCTGCCGCCCACAGGGCTGCGACACGGGCACAGCCAGCCTGAAACGAAGCAGCACGGGGGGAAGAACATGGCAGGGAGAAGAACACGGCATCGCTGCTTTTCCCAGGCACAGCGGGCCCTGCTCCAGTCCCGGTGCATTCCCGGCCGTGCCAGCTCAGGCGCGTGGGAGGTGGCAGTGGGCACGAAGGGAGCTGCCCCTGGAAGCAGAGGCAGTTTGAGCTGGCAGGGAGGAGCAGAGTTCTGCTCAGACTGTTACCAGAGGGTTCCACCTGGGCATGTCCCAGCCCTCTCAGCGCTGCTGCTCTTGGCCCTTTGGCTGTTTCATGGAGGCACCTCCTAATTTTTCATCCCTAATTTCCCCCAGTAATGACCCTGGGAAGAGCTGCTGTGGGTGCTGGAGCTGGCAGAGGGGTTCAGGCAGGAGGGCTTGGTGCCCAGCAGGAGCTGGCGGGTGCTGGGATGGGGAGGCTCCCCTTGGTCCCACAGCACTGTGGTCCCAGTGTGCCTGAGCTCTCCTGAGCTTCTTAGGAGGGGAAACATAATTTTCTCCCCTTCTCCATCTTGCCAGATTAGGAAGGCAAAGCCTCTCTCCTCCAGGGCAGTTTCCAAGGGAGGTGTTTGATCACTGCAGCCAAGGAGGCTCCTGTGTGCCCATCCCTGGAGGTGTTCAGGGCCAGCTTGGAGCACTGTGGTCTCATGGAAGGTGTCCTTGCCCATGGCAGGGGGTGGAATGGAACGAGGTTTTAGGTCTTTCCAACCCAGCCCACCCATGGATTCCATGATTCCATCCCCCAGCCCCTCCTGGCACCACCATTCCGCAGCTTTGGGAGCCAGGGAAGGGGTGGCTGGAGCACAGCTCACAGGAATCAGCCCAGCTCACAGAAATAGCAGCGACAGAAGGAGTGTTTGGTGTACCCGACCTTCTGCTTTGTACAGCTCCAGTGCTGCTTTTCCAAACTAAAAATACCTCTTACCTTGGCTGCTCCAAGGAAGAACACTTGCTCGGCAGGTTGTTTGGGATTCAGGGGAAGAAAGTTCAGGCAGAGCTCAATTAGTCTGCCTTAATTTACAAGCCAAGTTCTGTGTCTGCATGATTTGCTTCGCTTGTCTGTGCACATTTTAAAGCACAGAGCAATGCTGTGGGAGGGCGTTTTTCACTGCACGTACTTAGGGTAGAAATACTGCTGTTATTCACATGTTTACAGCCCTGCTCATAATGAAACTGCTGCGTTTTCTGCCATATTAAAAAATAAAAAAAACAACCAGTGATGTGCTGAAATGAGCAGAATATGTGGGAGGATAAAGACACGCGTTGCAGAGCGTGGATCTCCTCGTGAGCTCTGCCTTCTCCTGCTCGTTCCTGCTGTCCAGCTGGGCAGTGCTGGTTAATTCTGGGAGCTCTTCTCAGAAGGGATCCATGTCTGCATACAAGCTGAGAAGTTGCTACATTTCTCTGTGATATATGTGATTTTTTTCATTCTCAGAAGTGGTGGCCATGCTTGACTTTATTTGGAAGCAATCCCTGTATTTCCTGAGGCCTAGAATCACAGAACCATTAAAGTTGGAAGAAACATCCAAGATCAAGTCCAACCTAAGGGAAGATTCACGTCAAAAAAACCTCCAAGCAACACCCTCCTTGTCCATATATTGCCTATGGTGACAGCAAAATAACTGAAAACCCCACGAACCAAATTTATAAAGTCAGAAATTAGGAAAAGCGTGGTTTTGGAATGGAGCAAGGACCCAGCTGAATACTTTTCCCCCTGCTGTGAACTTGCTGTATTTCCTATTCCTGCTTATTAAGCAGGCAGCTGACAGCTGCTGGCAAAGCTTGGGAATAGCAGAGGAGCGCAGCGTGTCCGAAGGCTCTCCGGGCCTCTTTTGGGCAGCAGCAGCTCGGGAGCAGCTCCTTAGGTGGGGTATCCACGGAGTGCTGCGTGTCCCAGCCAGAAATAGCACTGGAACCTGCTCCTGTGGTGGAAACGCTGCTCTGCTCCAGGGGAACGGAGAGCACACACATCTGTCGTGCAGGAGGAGGGAAGGAGCCAGCCCAGCTCTTGGTGGCGGCTCCTGGAAGATCTCTGTGTGTTTTTTAATCATTCCCTCACTGTCTGGTGGTGCCTGATGAGTGCAGATCTTGCCTTCCCTCGGCTGGTTGCAGTGTGATCCGTGTCCTGATCCAGCGTGGGCTGGGATTCCTGCAAGGCTGTGACTGTCCTCTGAGGAAAATGCACCAATTTCAATGTGCCAATTAACGTGTTGCTTTTCAAATTAGGCCTAAACACGGTGACTTCTGTCCTGTCCTGGTCCTTCACATGATCAACGACTCTTGTGTGGGTACAGCACTGGGATCTTCCCTTGGTGTAAAGGCTTCCTTTTAGTTTAAATATTTTAAACACCCTCTTTTAATGTTAGGAATGGTAATGCTGTCATGAGGCCAGAAGTGCCTGAAAACTGTGAATTGTACTCATGGACAACGTTGTGTTTTGGACTTTTGACCCATGTGGCTGATTGTGGGGCTGTTTTAATGCAAACAGCAACGTGCAAGCACCGAGTGTGAGAGTGCAGAGCTGAGCTGGAGCTTCCTGCAGGCTGCAATTCCTGCTACACAGACTGCACAGCTCTGGTAATCGTGTTCACGTGGTGAGCGATTTCCCTGTTTGTATTAAATACTTTGAATCTGTTTTCATCAGAGAATGGAATGGTTTGGGTTGGAAAGAACCTGACAGATCATCTGGTTCTGATGTTCATCATCACCCCCTGCCATGACAACTTCCACTGTCCCAGGCGGCTCCAGCCTGGCCTTGGACATTCCAGGGATCCAGGGGCAGTCACAGCTTCTCCGGGCACCCCGTGTCAGGGCCTGCCCACCCTCCCAGCCAGGAATTCCTGCCCAGTCTCCCATCCATGCCTGCCCTCTGGCAGTGGGAAGCCATTCCCCTGGTCCTATGTTCAGCATGTGTTTAATTCAAAGTGTCACCCCAAACCTGTTATGCCATAAATCTGGAAAATTATGGAATACTGAGCGAACACCAGCAGCACAGGGGAGGTGGACGTGCACAGCCCTTTCAAAAGCAACAAAAGGCAGATGTTCTGGCTTCCCTCGGAGTTGCAAATCCCAACCCTCGGAGACAGGCAGCGCATTTCCGTGAGCAAATCCCCTCCCATAAAGCTGCCGGTGCCATCTGGCAAAGGCACGTCAGGGCTGCGAGCGGGAATCGTTCGTGTTTTGTCCATGAAACGCGTGTGCGGTGCCACGCGGGCCCGGAGCGTGTGACGGGCACCAGGCTTTTCCTGGAAACGTCACTGCCACCACCACGCCGAGCTTTAATTAGGGGTTGCTTGGTGCCATTTGATTCATCCCTAAAAGGCTTTGAGAGGAGAACGTGTGCTGTTCTTAGGGTGTAATTTATGGTGATTATTCATACCCCAAGAAGGGGGGAGCTGCTCCAATCCCCCTCAGAGTCACGGCAGGAGGGGTTTCATCAAAAACCTCCCAAAATCTGAGCACAGGGAGCGGTGGTACTGCAGGGAAATATAAAGAAGAACAATCCATGAAACTAAAAATTTTTCCTTTATTTGAAGAAACTAAACTATGGAGTTTTCCAAACCAGCTGGTGTTGAGGCCTGAATTTATGAGCAATACGCATTCAAGAATGGAACAAATGTAATTAAATTAATTTTAAAGCAATTATTTCAAGCTTCTTGGAGCAGGCAAAGCAAATATTGGAAATAACATCCTTGCTGAGCACAAAGTTTATTTTATAACAGGTGCCAAAATGTTCTGATGACTTGGAGGTGTAAACTGTGAGCAATCAAATTGTGTTTTGAAGGACATGCCCAATCTGTGCCTGTTTATTATGTTTTACATATATATAATGTTTTATATCTATCTCTTGATACAGTGTCTTTTGATTATATTCAGATACTAGTATATATATGTATATATAATATACATATGTTATTATAGTGGTATGCTGACATACAGTTGCATCAATATATTATTACTAATATACAATATTTATTATATTAAGTGTGTACTGCATGTTATGTATTATGCATGATGTATTATGTTATTATATACTATACATTATCATAGATTTTATAACATACCGTATATTACATATTATTGTATTTACCAATATGCAGTATTTATTTATACTGTATATTGCTATACTAACAGGATGTTAATATGCATTAATACCACAAACATCCACCACCTCCACTGGACACTGCTTGCTACGCCTGTCCGCTAATTAGATGCCCAGAAACGCCCACGAAAGCGGGAAATCTTGGTAGAACTTTCAGATCAAGGCCTGGAAATCAACTTTTATCAGTTCATAACGGCAAATTTCGTAATTCCACTTTATTTTTTTAGGTCTTATTTCTGAGGGAGGCCACATGCGGGAGGTACCAGAGGCGCGGGGGTCGACGGGGGAGGCGGGGGGGGCGCGGGGCGGGGCTCCGCCCCGCCCCGCGTCCCCCCCCGCCTCCCCCGCCGACCTATTCCCCCCCGCTCTCTCCGATGGTAGAGTCCACGGCGGGAAATCCCTCGCCCGCCTCACACAATGGCGCGCAGTTCGCGGCGCGGCCGCCGGCGGCGCTGTAGCGCCCGCCCGCCCTCCCCGCGGAGGTGCCCGGATGTGGCCGCGCCGGAAGAGAAGCGCGTCTCCTCAGGGCCCGCCATCTTGTGCGGCAGCGAGCAGGGCGCGGGGGGCCCGGTAGCATCCGCGCAGGATCCCGCCGTCGGGGGCCCATCATGCCCGGACACCTGCAGGAGGGCTTCGGGTGCGTCGTCACCAACCGCTTCGATCAGCTCTTCGATGACGAGTCCGACCCCTTCGAGGTGTTGCGCGCGGCGGAGAGCCGGAGGAAGGAGAGCGGCGGCGGCGGCGGCGGGAGCCAAGCGGGCGGCGGAGCCCGAGGTCCGGCGGGCGCCCAGAGCGGCTCCTCGGGCGGGGCCGGCGGAGCAGGCCAGGCTGGCGGCGGCGCGGGCAGCGCGGCCAAGCAGCTGCGCAGGGAGTCGCAGAAGGAGCGCAAGAACCCGCTGCCGCCCTTCGCCGGCGGGGACCGCCGGGAGGATGGCGGGGGCCAGCCCGGAGCGCCGCTGCGGAAGGAGGGTGAGCGGGCCGGGGGCTCGGCGGGGAGGGTCGGCCCGGCCCGCACAAAGGGGGCCCGGGCAGGGCCGAGCCGCACGTGGGGCCGCGCATGGCGGAGCCCGCCCGCGGGGCCGGTGGCGGCGGGGCCGGTGGCGGCGGCCCGGGCTCGCCTGGCCCCACGTGTCCCGCGGCTCGGCCCGCGCAAAATGGAGTCGGGCGTGCGGGGCGCCCGGAGCGGCCGCGGTGCCGGCGGGAGGGAGAGGGGTAACGCGAAATCCGAAATTTCAGCAGTGAAGGGAATCGTGGAGTGGCTCGTGTTGGAGGGGATCTTAAGGGCCATCCCTGCCACAGGGCACCTTCCACTGGCCCAGGTTGCTCCATGCGCCGTCCATCCTGGCCTTGGACACTTCCAGGGATCCAGGGACGGTCGCAGCTTCTCCGAACAACCTGGGCCAGGGCCTGCCCCCCTTCTCAGGGAGCAATTCCTTCCCAATATCCCATCTAAACCGGCACATGGAATCCTGGAACAGTCGGGATGGAAAGGCCTGACTCGTTCGGCCCCTGCCATGGCAGAGGCACCTTCCACTAGTCCAGGTTGCACCAAGCCCATTCCAGCCTTGTGTCCTGAACTTGACTCGTGTTTCAGGTGGTCCGATGGATTTGACAGGATATCTGGATGTTCCTGGGCTTTCCAAAATCCGTTTGGGTCATTTTCTAGGGAAACAGCGTTAATAGCAGTCTTCTTGTCTTCATATATATTTAGATAATAACTAGCATGAATTCTTAGTTTCTGTAAATCTGTATGAAATCCTACATGAAGGACTGTGTAAAGAAAGAAATTAGAGTATAAACAGTCTGCAGAATTTGGGAATTAGGAGGGCAGAGCCCCACATGGACAGGGAGGGATGCGGGCACATGGCCTCCCGTCCCGGCAGCTCCACCGCGCCCAAACTTCAGCGCTCGGGCCCTGGGTCACAGCCCGGCCTCAGAGGAATCCTTGAAAGGCATCGGAGTGTGGTGACAGCGGGTGACGTGGGAGCGAGGGAATAACAGGTTAAGTGCAATTTCCACAGGCTTTTCACAGAGCACGCTGCTACGTGAGAGCATCTTAAAGCTTCCACATATATGTTACAGAGTGATGCTGATTCTCCACTGTTTTACGCTGTTCAGGAAAGAAATCGTTTTAATATATTATTTGTTTTGAAAAGTTAGTGTTATAAATGTTACTCGAAAGCACCTTGTGAGAAGACAATTTTAGGAACTCTGTTAGAAATACTCTTTGCTCGTGGGTCTCTTGCTCATTAACGCTTAGGAGTTTTCTGTGTGAGGGAGGCAATGATTTGTCCCGATTCCCGGTGTCCTCTGGAAGCCTTAGTGAGGTGCAGGATTCCCCCACGAGGTGCACCCGGGACACGGCAGCGTCTCTGGCATCACTGGAAGGGTTTGGCCAGGGCTGGCAGCTCCTCTTCACCCTCCGATCTTCACGTCATGTTTTCAAGGGCAGTGTGAAAAATAAGCGTTTTCGTGGTTTGTTGTGGTAGCGAAACAGAGAAAGTTGGGGCTGCTGTTGTAGCAGTGTCGTAAACAAAGTCAATTTGCAGTTTGAAAATGTCTATTTTTGTGCGCGGCTGTTTTTTGCAGTTCTGGCATCATAAAGGTGCCTGGTGCCAGGGTTTGTTTCCTGTGTGAATGTATTTTAAGCTATTCCTCTACTCCATGAGGCCGCAAGTGATTTGCCTGCTGAATTAGCAGTTCAAAGCTTGGCGATGCTGAGAAATAACTCGTATTTTGGGTTAGGCTTCAGCAGGAGCCCGGTTTTTTGTGAGTGCAGCGCGTTGAACTCGAAATTCAAAAGCCGTGGCGGTTCCATTCCAGTTCTGCAGCATGCCTGCTACTCTCCCTGCTTCCCCTCCTCACATGGAATCCCGTCCTCGTGGAGAGCCCTTCTGCAAGTGTTTAACCCCTTGTTTCCCCAGGGAGTCAGGAATGCTGAGGGTGCTGTGTGTGCCATGCAAACTTCATGGTAAATACAGCTTGGAAGGTGAGGGAGACATTGTTCACCTGGGTGTGTTGGCTTGGATATCATTACAACTGCAACTTCTGGAGCCCCACCCGAATTTGACATTGCTTGCTCGGCAGGAACTTGGTACTTTAGAAAAAAATAAATTAAAAATCATCTTTGACTTTAAAAGCTGGTTCGTTAATTTTGGAGCCAGTGCTTTGGCAAGAAAATGGTATAACAAAGCAGCAATGTGCTTGTCCTCATCTTTTAAAGAAGAGTAAACAAGGCCTTTCACATGAGTGGAAAAGAAAACTGTGTTAGATCTTTGAGAGGGCTTGCTAAAGAAGAGATTGCCCATGGGAGGTTTTTATTTGCAAGAAAAACCCTTTTAGGAGGCCTAGGCAGGGAGGAAGAGCTCTGGGCAGCTCGGTGGCACTGTGGATTCCTAAGCTATTTTGAGAAGTGCACCAGAGGAGAATCTTTGTCAGGGAATGTTGGACTGGGAGGATCTGTGTGGATGAGGACCCCGGTTAGTCACTGAGCAGCACCTGCAGGTGACACGTGCCTGCTACAGGTGCTGGCACTGCTGCCCAGAAGTTTCCAAGAACAGAATCTCAGGATACTTTAGGATCATCATCAGCTCCAAGATCATGGAGCTCAGCTGTCAGAACAGCACAGGATGGCTGACCTGGGGAGCACAGGATTGACTCTCTTAGGGCCACTGAGGTGATGCTCATTTCATTTGGGTGTTCTTCAAATGAAACCCTCTTGTTTTACCTGAAAAGCGCCTTTCAAAGAAAAAAATTAGTAATAAAATCTTGCTTACCTTGATCTTTGCTTGAAAGTTGAGCAGGGATTGCTGAAGTTTTCAGTCAAACACAATTTGAAATCCTGGGTAAAACCATGGCTGAGAAGAGTCAGGTGGAAGTGGAATTGCTCAGTTTATCCAGAAATAAAACTTCTGTTCCCGCTTGTTTGCCGGGGGGTGGGTATCTGTCCCGGGGGGTCGGTATCTGTCGTGGGGCACTGCACATTCCGTTGATTGTTGGCCTGATGTTTCAGGGATAAGGAGGATTGGCAGGAGGCCTGATCAGCAGCAGCAGCAGCAGCAGCAGGGCGAGGGCAAACCCATCGACAGGAGACCCGAGCGACGGCCTCCCCGCGAGCGCCGCTTCGAGAAACCCGCCGAGGAGAAGGGCGAGGGAGGAGAGTTCTCCGTGGATAAGTAAGAGTTTTGTCTTGATGATAAACTGCTTCCCTAGCTCTAGCAGCACAGGCTGTCCTGCCTTCTGCTGCTCAGGTAAAAAAGACAGTTGAATCAAGATGAAATTCCTGTCATGCAGATGATAACACTTCACTTTTCCATGGATTTTTTTGCAAATTAACTCCAGTTTTAGGCTGGGAGTGATGTGCATGAACAGGTTCATAGGAGTAACTGAATTATGGTTCAAATGAAGATATTCACTGTATTTCTCTACAGCTATAGCAGATAGCTCAGGAAGGGAGCCCAAGGAGAGCTGTTTCCTGCAGGATGAGATTTGTTTGCTGTTACAGCTGTGCCTTTAATCTGCACAGCTGACTTAAAGCCAGCTAAAGTTTGTCCAGGTAGGTGTTTGCACCTTGGCTGCAATGGCTTCACACCTGGAAGTGGTGAAGCCATCTTAGATCTATGTGAAATTTAAATTGTCTCGAGTATTGTGAGGCAGCCAGAACTCAAGTAATGTTCAATATTAAAGTTTTAATTGCAAAGTTAAAATCCTTTTCAAAATAAGTTGGATAAAAGCAAGTTTAGTTGAAGTTGTAGCATCAGTTAATTGTGTAACACAATACAAAGATGAAATTTTGGAACTGATGCCAGAAGATGCAAAGAAATGACAATCCTGAGCATTTGTTTCCAGATTCTAAAATCACAGAACCACAGAATGGTTTGGGTTGGAAGGGACCTTAAAGGTGATCTGGTTCCAACCCGAACCACGGGCAGGGGCACCCTCCCCTATCCCAGGTTACCCCAAGCCATTCCAGCCTGGCCTTGGACACTTCCAGGGATGAGGGAGTGACTTTTTTGAAATCAGAGCCCGAACCCAGCTACAAACTAATTATCCAAGGGAAAAACAAGTAAATAAAAGTTCTCAAAGAGCAAAGGAACCGTGAAACACGCTGTACGTTTTTGGAGGCGAATCACTTGACCCAGCTTACAGACAGCAGTTATCCAAGCAGAACTGAGTAAATAAAACCCTCAGAGAGGACAAGACATGAGATGCAGTGTGTGTTTGGAGTGAATCCTGAGCTGTGGCTGTTCCTGCCAGACCCATCCTGGAGCGGCCCATGCGTGGACGCGGAGGCCTGGGCCGGGGCCGCGGGCGCGGGCGCGGGATGGGCCGCGGCGACGGCTTCGACTCGCGCGGCAAGCGGGAGTTCGACAGACACAGCGGCAGCGACCGATCGTGAGTCTCCCCCTGCTCCCGTCCCTCCTGCCTCCTCCCTGCCCCCACCCCCCGTGTACAATTGATGTTTTGAGGTGTTCTGGACACTATAATGTTAACTCAGTTTTGTTAGTTCTGTTTCACATTCACATTTCAGCGGCCTAAAGCACGAGGACAAGCGCGGCGGCAGCGGGTCGCACAACTGGGGAACCGTCAAAGACGAGCTAACGTGAGTAACCTGTCATTGCTCAGAGAGCCATTAGCACTGTGTTAATCAGCCCTAATTATGGCTTGCAGAACACCCAGATTTAGCTGCCTTTTTGCCTTTGATCTCCATGATTTTTGCCACGCTTCTGCAGAGTTTAAAACCCCTGAGATTTCTCGTGATGTAAGAACAGCTTCGCTGTTCAACCAGAATTTTGGGGAGGTTTGGGAGGTCTTGTGCTGGTTTTGTAACAGTTCTTTGTTAAAATGAGACTGTTTTGTTTTTAGTAAATTTTGATCAGGATAAACGTGCATTTTGTGTTACAAAAATTCAGCTATCCCATTGAAATCTTATTTTTAATGCCCAAATCCATTTCGTGTTGGAAGGGACAGCGGGAGCTTTTCAGGAAGGGTAGTAGGAAGCGTTGGGGAAAACCATTAGTTAAGTGAAAAGCACAGAATTTAAAAGGCACAGAGAGCCACAATCCTTATTGAAACAGTAAATCCAAGTAGATCTTGATTGTTAATCTTACGTAGCTTTGAGGAGGGATGAAGTTGTAAAAATGCCCCAACTCCCAACGTTATGTAATTGCAGTGAATTGGATCAGTCAGCTGTAACTGAGGAAACGCCAGAGGGAGAGGAGCATCCGCCTGCTGATTCTGAAAATAAGTGAGTACCACCCCTCCTGAGCTCCTGGCTGCTTCAGAGGGGCTGCTGCATTACCTTCAACCTCTGCTGGTTATTCCCAGATTTCTTTGGCCAAACTCAGAATATCAGTAGATCATCCACAGTGCTGCTGAATGAGTCTCCTTAAAATCTTCGTGTCTGGAAATTGTCTTTAAAACATTCCTTGGTGTCCTGCAGGCTCTTTCAGATTTATTTTTTAACAATCATTTCTAATACACTTTGGATCTTTGCAGCTCCAAATTCCAGACCCAAAAGCATCTGTGCTCAGACTAGGTAGAGACACCAAGCAAATGGGACAGAAATGCCAGTAAAAGGCAACTTTTTAAACTTAATTTTCCAAACCAGCATTGGAGACTGTGTGACTGAGCTGTAGGGAAAGGTTGTATCTTCCATTCTCCTGGCGGTTTTCAAAGTTACCTGGATCCCTTCCCATCTCCCTTGGACACAGTTACAGAAGGGACCAGGGGCTGGAGGAATGAAAGAGTAACCAGAGAGGCAGAAGGAGCCTTACTGCTACTGAGTTGGTGTAAAAATGCAAATTTTTACTGTAGCCTAGTGTGACTAATGTTGTATTTTAATGAGGAGAGGGCTTGTAGAGAACTCAAAAAATGGCAAACAGAATTTTGACATACGTGTTTGCTGTGGCTTGATTGCCTCACTGTGAAAACTTTGTCTTTATAGAAAAGCATCTCCACATGGGTAACTTTGTAATTGTCTGGTTTATGTGGGTCTTTGCCCTCAGTGTTTCAGCAGAACTGTGGGATGTTTGGCTGCAGTGAAATCTTTACCTTGAACAAAATAACTTCTGATTACATCCCATGTCAAAAATAATTTTCTCCTACACAGTGAGAAAAAGTTGAAATACAGTAATTTTGACATAAAACCTTTACATTATTGTTCAAAATTAATGGCTGCCAGATGAGAACCTTTGAAATGGAGCCTTTCATGATCATTTTGCTGCACATACACAGCATTGGTTTCCTATAAATCAGAAATTCAGTTGCATAAACACACTGAACAATGACCAGAGGCTTCCAGTAGCTGGAATATGATCTGTTGTTGAGCACAGTGGTTGTGTGTTTTACTTTAAAATAGCCTTTGGCACAAGGCAGAGGTGCTGTATCTCACAAATGAGGTGTGTGCTGCTATTTTTTCAAATTAGCTGGAAGTAAAACTTGTTTGAATAACTGTCTTTGGTTCAACAAAGGAGGAAAATTACCCAAAGCTGGTTAAAATCTAGGTTTTTAAATACTAAAAAGCTTGAAAACTGTGGGAAGAACGAGTTCTCACTGCCTTGACTTGAATGTTTATGAGAGATGTATTTCAAAAAGGGGGGAAGGAGCTCCAAACAAGTCACGACAGAAGTCAGGCTTTCAGATTTGGAACTAAAATTAACAGTAATGTGCAGATCTGATGGCATGGGTCAGTTTTAATTTTAACATTTTGCTGGGCTCAGAGGTGGCTGGGTGTAATTTTTTTGGCACTCTCTCCAAAGGAGATGAATTTTCCTGTGGTGGAAGCGAGTGTTAATATTTTCACCTCTTAACTGCTAAATCCTGGACAAAATTCAACTTATAACCTAATAGCAGCCAGGAGATGATTCTGAAATCGTATCCAGAGTGTAAATGCTTGGTTGTGATGATAATCTCCATGAATTCACCACAGAGAGAATGAGGTTGAAGAAGTTAAGGAAGAAGGCCCTAAGGAAATGACCCTGGATGAGTGGAAAGCCATCCAAAGCAAGGACCGTGCAAAAGTCGAGTTCAACATCCGCAAACCAAACGAGGGAGCTGATGGCCAGTGGAAAAAAGGATTTGTGCTCCACAAGTCAAAGAGTGAGGAGGTAAAGTGCCTTTCTGTGCTTGGAGTGGCCACTTTGTGAAGGGTTTGTTACTGATGAGCATTTTTTGGAGTGGAAGCTCCATTCTGGGAGATGCTGACCTGTAGCTGGAAGTTTAGAAGGTGGGAACAGCATGTTTTTTTAAGTTGAACTTGATTCTTGTTCATTTGAACAGCATTCTTTCAGCAGAACTGAACTTGTGCAGTTCAATTTCACCACCATTCTGACTGTGGTGGGGTTTGGGAGCTGAGCTGTGCCCTTGGGTTTGTAAGAGCTGGCTCTTGTTGAGAGTAGCAGGGGAACGTTGTCAAGTTTGCTTTTTAAAAAAGGAAATTGTGTTGTTTAGCATCTGTTCTGCAGTGCACAGATTCACGGTGCTTGCTAAGTGATGTCAGCTTGAGGGAAGAGTGGTCGTGCCTCAGAGACCTCAACCCCAAACTGTGCATGTGAAATTGGAGGCGTGGGTGTCTCCTCCCTTCGTGCTGTGACACAGACGAGTTCTCGGGGAGGCAGAAATGATTCCTGTGCTCTGGTGACACTCAGCAGAGCTGCTGGAGAATTGTTTTAAATTTGTAGTTTCTCCTGTCAGGCATTGCATAATGTTCATTATTCTGTTCCAAAGTGGTAAGGGGAGATGCACAAGGGAGGGAGGTGCTGAGCTCTTGTTTTGTAATGCAGGGCTGTGCTAATCTTTAGTTTTAATCTTTGTTTTTAGCACTCTGTAATATGTTAAGTAGCTCACTTAAGAGATAGGTGGTTGCAACTTTGTATCCTGATGGTGCTGAGTCGTTTGAAGTGCCTGCTCTCCTAAAATGTGTTCCTGCTTTCTCACACCTTGCCAGTTTTTACCTGGGAGCTGGGCTATAACACAGGGTGTCCAGTAAAAGTTCCATTTCTGTTCTGGTTGGACTCCCAGGGAGTTTGGTCTCAGATCAGGCTGTTTTCTTGCTGTGTGGGGTGGCTGAGTTCTGGAAATGATTGCATGGCTGTGTCTGCTTTGAGCTGTTCTCTGAAGTGATCATTAAATGCTGCTCTCTCTGGCTGGGGTAGAAAAGGGAATTTGAGTTACATTTTATGTTGCAGTGTACTGAAAGAATGTATTAAACAGAAGGATTTATGTGCTTTACCAAGATTACTAAACCTGTAGTTCTTCAAATTCCCTCAGTCTCTCTGAATCAGGTTTATTTGACATTTACTCATCTGTGGGCACTCTTTTTTGATATATAAACATGTGTGATAGTAAAGGCGATGCTACTTGTGAGAAATTTAGAGGCTAGAAAGATCCAGGCTGTATTTTCCGTTTGAAGACTGAATCAGTTAACTCAAAAAAAAACCAAAACCAAAAAAAAACCTCCACCAAAACCCCTCCAAAAAACCAAGCAAAAAACAATAACAAATGAAAGAATCTGAACAAAAACTGTGAGTAATCAAATTACTCCCCTGGAAGACCTGACTTAATTAGTGGATTGTTCTGTTTAAGAGGTGAACTTCTCAAATAAACACGTTGGATATTTTTAGCACCATCACATAAGAAGGTAACAGCCTCTTGCTGCGTAAGCACAAAAGTGAGGTATTAACAAATGTGCCTTTAAATGGAGCTGCTTTTAGCCTGCTTTATTGTACATCCAGCAGATGTGTCTCCCCATCTCCCTTCTTCATTGTTCCCTGATCCCATGGGAAGCAGTGTGGGGATTTTCTCTCAGGATTATAGGAGAATAGCTCTATAATACAGGCGTTAGGGAAGCTTCCACTGCAGCTCCTTTGTGAGCAGCTTTGGAAGGCAAAATATTTTTAAAAACCACCAATTACCTGCTGTTTCCTGTCTTTGTCCTCTTGAATGTGCTTAGGATTTAAGAAATTATTAAAAAATCTGATTATCATTGGTAAGAAGGGAGATGATGTGTGGAAGTGATTTGATTTATAGGTAAATTTTGGGTTCTAGCCCCAGATCTTATGGCTGAAAAACACTGTGTGCCCCAATAGATCCCTCAGAAATTTGAAGCATTGTGGTGAGCACCTGCATTCCTGTAGCTTGAGAACTCCTTGGAGAACTCCCAGGAATCTGGGAAAAAAGGGAGAATGAGGATCTGGTTCTGCTCATCTGCCTCAGTCTTGGGAAAGAGCTGTCCTTCCTTTCCTCCTGCTTGTCCTCCTCGCTGAGGGCTGGAGTGCTTGGCCCTGCCTGAGGTCTTGTCTCTTTTTCCCCTGTCAGGGACTGATAAAATGAACTCTCAGCTCAGTCTCAGGTTCTTTCTGCTTTGTTCTGGAATCCAGGGCCTTCAGCAGCCCTGGTCCCGTGAGCCTCCTGCCAGGACACAGGGTTATGCCATAAAACAGAGATCCTCTTTTCCTCTGGGCCTGGTGTAGGGGCTTGGGTCTTCAGTTCCTACAAAAAACAGGAATGAGGTACATTGTGGACAGATCCTAAAATTTATCCTGAAAGTGGAATCCAGAACTCCTGGAAAATCTGACAGCCAGCAGATCTCTGTCCCTGCTGTGCCTCTTCAAACCTCCTCACTAACCCAGTCCCTTCCCTAGAGGAGGTTGCAGTGGGAGATGAGGAAGTATATTTGGAAAAGAATAATCCATCTCCTCCAAGCTGGGAGGAATGACTCTTGAGTGAAGGCTCTGCAGGAGGATTTCCATGAGCAGTGATCCAAACATCCCAGCTCTTTCCTACTCTGTGCCATGCTGGAGACCAGCCTGCATGTGTGGTCTCTGCCTGGGCTTCCAGCAGCTCCTGGGCAATTTTCTTCTGGTGTCCATCCCCCTGAGCTTTTTCTGGTGTCCATCCCCCTGAGCTTTTTCTGGTGTCCATCCACCTCTGCTTTTCCTGGTGTCCGTCCATCTGAGCTTTTCCTGGTGTCCGTCCACCTGAGCTTTTCCTGGTGTCCATCCACCTGAGCTTTTCCTGGTGTCCATCCACCTGAGCTTTTCCTGGTGTCCATCCACCTGAGCTTTTCCTGGTGTCCATCCACCTCAGCTTTTCTGGTGTCCGTCCATCTGAGCTTTTCCTGGTGTCCGTCCATCTGAGCTTTTCCTGGTGTCCATCCATCTCAGCTTTTCTGGTGTCCATCCATCTCAGCTTTTCTGGTGTCCACCCACCTCAGCGTTTCCTGGTGTCCGTCCATCTGAGCTTTTCCTGGTGTCCACCTCAGCGTTTCCTGGTGTCTGTCCATCTGAGCTTTTCCTGGTGTCCGTCTGAGCTTTCTCTTGTCTCACACTTGGCACATCCATCCTGTGCTGTCCCTGCCGCTTGCGCAGCTGCTGCTGCTCCCTGTGCTGGGTGCCATCTGTACCCAGCAGCTCGTGTGACCTGATTACCTGTTGTTCTGTATGTAGTTGAGTCTCATTTCTTCCTTCTGTTTTCTCCCTTTGTTCCTTTTGTCACTTTGGCGTGGACACACAACTGTCACCAGACAAAGGCGATGACAGAAATGCAGGGGAGTCTGCTGGATTCACATGAGGTACTGATCCTTTCTCTCTCACTGCTGATACCTGGGTGTTAACATCAGCCCCTTCAGTTTGGATATTAAAAACTCACCAAAACTGAGACTTTTATTGAACTTGGAGCTTTTCTGTCTGTGCCTGTTGTCTCACTGTGCACCATCCAGCACCCAGCATGGTTTTAGTCCCCTTGCTCCTCATCCTGCTGATTTCAAACCTTATCATAAAAGCCTCCATCGTGAGTCTCCACTTTTTGGTTGCTGCTGTTTTTCCATCACTGCTTTGGCTCTCTTGGTAGTTTGTTCTTCATTTTTGACAGCCTTCCCCAAAACCCTTAAGTGCAGCACTGCCTTCAAGAAGTGATCAGTTATTAAATCAGAGCACTATTCAGTCACCAAGACAGAGAAATTTAATGTTTCAACTTGTTCAGCGTGTCTGGCTTATCACTGAAGTGATGGAAGAGACTGAGGACAATGTGCTGAGTCTTTTGTTAGAGTTCTAAAAGAGCTTTAATTACTTTGGATGGAGAAATCATCAGGTTACGTAGGGAATTTGCAATTTGTTGGTTCAGTGGTTATACCAGAATCAAATTGTGGAAATCCAATGGTTTTTGGTGAACTGTAGTGATTTGTTTTTAAATAAAAACAGCATAGGGGTGGAAATGCACAGAAATGCTGTACAAATTCACCTATCCCACCCCTCAGAAAAGGGAATTTCCACATGGCTACCAGTAGTTGGAAATAGAATCTCAGTACCTGCGGTGATAAAAACTGAAGATAAAACATGAAATAGTCAGAAAGGAATTTAAAACATCTCTAAGGTGTTCTGTAGTGTTTTACAGAGCGTTGGTGTTAGGTTTGAGTAGTGCCACGTCAGGCTGAGGCATGGCTTTTGCTGTGTCTCCACAAAGAAAAATGACTTTTCTTTGTTAAGACAAACTTCCTAAGTTTGGCAAAGAGATTTCCAAGGGAGGGGTGTACAATGAAATGAATAAAATCAGGAGTGGGGTAGGGAGCAGCTGTTCTGTGGGATACATCCCAGTGGAATGTGTGGAAATGGGGCAGCGTGGAGGGGTATTTTTAATCAGGGAGGGGACAAGGGGGAATGGCAGGGATAGCTGGGATATTGGGAAGGAGCCATGGAATCCAGACCTCTCCATCCCCTTGTGAAGGCTCCACAAATGCTAATTAAAGAGTACAGGGCTTAATTACACAACGTGTTGCCTTTGAAAGTCCGAATGTTGTGTAACTACAGCAGAAATGTCAGCTGGAGTTGGGAAGATTGAAAGTCTGCACATTTGTGTAGGAAAACCAGGAAACTGATGATTGCTGTGCCAGGAGTTGGGGGCTCAGAGGGAAGGAAAGTGTTGGATGTTGCCTTGTTTCTAAAACACCGTGGTTGAGGTGTTTTAGAAATAGGTAATAGGCAAGTTTTTACATTTTTTGTATTATCCTAGAGGCAAAAAACTGGCTTGCACACGGAAAAATATTTGTGTAAAATAGGAGAAATAATTGCTTTAAAAACACCTGGTGGGATTCAGCGTGTAACTGAAATTTTCCAAGGTGCTGAATAACAACGTTGCTGGTGTTTGTAACTCCTGGGAGCATCCCTTGCTCCTCCAGGTTCGGGTTTCCTCCAAATGCACTGGGAACAAACCAGTAAGAGAATATCATGGCAAAGGTGCTGAGATCTGCTTTTTCTAGGGTCACTGGTGGGACTGGTTCTGCTTTAGCTCCTTCAGTTCCTTGTGCTTGAGCTGCTACAGTGAATGCAGAGCAGTGAGGGATTCTCAGCAGATCCCTGCTCTAAAATACTTATCAAGGGCTAAAGAGAATAAAGTGTAAATCCTCAGGGAGGAAAATAAGGATGAGTGACCAAGAGTGGAAAAAGAATTAAAGGAATTGATGGAACCAGGACACAAGATGAGAATTCTACAACATGAGATTCTGTACTGGCTTGGTACTGGGAGTCATTCTGGTCTGGGACACAGGGACACGTTGCCCTGATGGAATTTTGGGAAGGATTTCTGCGTGGAGAGGGCGGGCAGGCATTGGAAGGGGCTGTCCAGGGAGGTTTGGGGTGTCCAGAGAAGGGCTGGGTTGGTGACAGGGTGGGGTTTTGGCCTCAATCCTGGAGGACTTCTCCAGCCTCAGTGATGGTGTGAACTCATGAATTATCTTGGAAAGGTGAAATACTTTGGTTGCTAAGAAATCCCGGGTTTCCCGAGCGGGTGCTGGGATGGTGTGAGGGGAGGGGGCAGGGGCACAGCTGCGGGTGCACAGAGGGGCTCTGGGCGCTGTCTGTGGCTGATGGAGAAACAAACGCTGCTTGCAGGCCCACGCTGAGGACTCGGTAATGGATCACCACTTCCGCAAGCCCGCCAACGACATCACGTCCCAGCTGGAGATCAACTTCGGAGACCTGGGCCGCCCCGGCCGCGGCGGCAGGGGGGGAAGGGGCGGCCGCGGCCGCGGGGGCAGGGCCAGCCGCGGGGGCAGGACCGACAAGGTGAGCACCGCGCTCTCATCCGCACGGGGAGCTCTGCACTCCCTGCGGGGATCCGCCCTTGCTCCGGGGAGATGCTCTGACGGCAAACAGCGCCCTCTAAACCCGAGTGAAAACACTTCTGTGCAAAGTTTACCTTAAACCAGGTTGGCAGGACAAAAGGGTGAATGGTGGAGCGGTGTTGTCATCAAACACAAAAAAGGGAGGGGGAATTTTTAAGAAGTGCCTGTCTTTGTGTCTGAACCTGAAAAATGACTTTCCAGTGTGGACAGGTCTGAATGTTCCATGAGCTGCCTCAGCTGGTGCCAGAGCAGAACCACGAGTGCTGGGCTGGGTGTGCATTGTCACTGCTGGGGGTGAGGGACTGCTTGTACAGCTGCATGTCAGGCCTTGAACCTGAGGAATTCAGATTTTCCAGCTGGAAACAGGGCTCTTACTGGTGGTTCTCTAGCCACCAGTAATGTTTTTCCCTTCTTTGGTGCTAAGGCACCAGGGGAATACCCTGGAAAAATACTGAAAGGGCTTTGGGAGAGAGAATCTGCAGTTCAGCCACTGTAGTGCAGCTACAGTGAGGATCTGATTTACTGTGGATCTCTTGCCTTAGAGGCATCAATCAGATTGTTACTGATTGGGAAGTGAGCTCAGTCTGTGTGCTGTGGTTTCCATCACACAGGTTTGCTCCTTGTCCCTGCTAGCAGACACAGACTTCACAAATATTAATTTATTAGTTGGGATGCTCTCTCCTGACAACAATAGCAGAATATTTCAAAGACCTGAAATTAAACAGTGATGGTTTGCTCTGAGTTGTTTCACTAATACCCTTCAAGAATGCTGCCAGAAATTCCAAGTTCTCCTGCACCTGACTTTGTGTTGCCTTTGTTTCCTTGCAGTTGGTCAAGGAGTTTGATGTGATCCACACGCCCAACCAGGTGGGTGAGCTCTGCATTCCTTGGCATCAGGGACCAAAACTTCCCTCCTTTCTTTGCCTGTTCCTGCTCCTGTGTGCTGAGCAGCTGGAGATGCTGAGCCTGTAGCTTAAACCCTGCTATTACTTTTTAATTCTGGTTTGTGGCCTGTGGAGTCAGGCAAGGCAGAGACTCTGCAGCCACGGGTGTTGATGCAATTCTCATTTTAAATATATTTCTTGATAAATTAATATGACAGGAAGTTCCACTGTCCTGGCTCTTCCCATTCTTCTCCAAGGACCAAGTGAAGAGTATGAAATTCTTAATCTCTGCCCTGGTTTTTAGATGTGGTGCAGAGCCTTTCAAAAAACTTTTTTGAAAACTGCTAAGGAGATCCTTGGCTAATGCATGAATTTTTAGAGCTAAAAATTTGACACAAAAATTACTTTTATCAGCATCTGGTTTCTGAGTGGGAAAAATTAATCATGAAAAACTTAATTTGTGCCCCAGACAGGGCCAGTTCTGTAACATTTCAGTTGTGTCCCTCAGTAAGGATTGGCACAGGGAAGGATCTGCCCGTGGCAGGAGGTTGGAATTCCGTGGTGTCTTTAAGGTCCCTTCCAACCCAGACCATTCTGAGATCTCTTTAAAAAGAGAATTGTGCAAAAATGACGTGCAAACATCACAATTTGCCTACAATTCCTCTCCAGTTAGCTTGGATCCACAAAACTCCATAGGAGGCTTTGTAATCCTTGGAATAAATCAAAAAAAGGGTTGTTTTTGTAGTGATTTCTGCAGCCCCAAAGTGCTGCCAGCTCTGCCTCAAGGCAGTAACTCTGTGATGTTTCTCTTTCAGTCAAGTGCTTCTGCTCCTGACGTAGATGACCCAGAGGCTTTCCCAGCTCTGTCCTAAACTGGATGTCATAAAGCCAACCCTGCCCTGGTGGGCCTTCCTCTCCGAGGCTTGCATGCTTAAGGATCCTAAAACAACTAAGAAATTGAAAAACAAAACAAAAAAAAAAGAGACTGTCATTCATACCATTCACACCTAAAGACTGAATTTTATCTGTTTTGAAAATGAACTTCTCTCGCTACACAGAAGCAACAATATGGTAGTCAAGTTTTGTATTTAGAAATGTAATGGTAGCAGGGATGTTTTCATAATTTTTTCAGAGATTATGCATTCTTCATGGATACTTTTTTGTATTGCTGCTTGAAAATATGCGTTTCCAAACTTGAAATATAGGTGTGAACAGTGTGTACCAGTTAAAAGCTTTCCCTTCATTTGTGTTCATTTTTTTTAATTCAGGATTTTAGACTTTTCCCCCCTTCCTCTCCCCAAACTCCAAAGTAGGTTTTAACTATTGCACACTACTTCAGTTTCCTGAATTCCTCTTTGGCAGATTTTTCTCAGCCCATGGAATCTGTGGAATATTAATTTGGCAGACTGTTAGTGCTGTGTGGAAGGAGCTCCTGGAATCCTTAAGTTTTACTGCTTCATTTCCAACATGGAAAACCAGTCATCTTTTCTTCTCTGTTGGGTAGTTTGTTTACACAAAGTCTTTCCAGAAAATTGAAAGCAGATACTTGAAATCAAGATTCAAAGCACATTGGTTTATGATTTCAATAGGTGTGTATGGATCCAGCAGTGAGTAACTGGTCTGAAAACCAGGTTTTTAAAATTCCTGTATCCCACCTTTCACTCCCCCTTTGGACCTTTATTCCCTTCTCCTTTCCTTCAACAGAACAAGATGCTTTGTTGGCAAAAAAAAGAAAAAAAGAAAGTTTTTAAATTACCTTTGCTTTTTGTTTGAGAGGGTACCCTGAGATATTGGGGGAATTCCTGTTGTTGGAGCTGGGATACCCTGAAATAGAGGTAATTCCTGTCCTTGGAGCTGGCATTCCCTGAGTTTGGGGTAATTCCTGTCCTTGGAGCTGGCATTCCTGGAGTTTGGGGTAATTCCTGTCCTTGGAGCTGGCATTCCTGGAGTTTGGGGTAATTCCTGTCCTTGGAGCTGGCATTCCTGGAGTTTGGGGTAATTCCTGTCCTTGGAGCTGGCATTCCCTGAGTTTGGGGTAATTCCTGTCCTTGGAGCTGGCATTCCCTGAGTTTGGGGTAATTCCTGTCCTTGGAGCTGGCATTCCCTGAGTTTGGGGTAATTCCTGTCCTTGGAGCTGGCATTTCTGGAGTTTGGGGTAATTCCTTGTCCTTGGAGCTGGCATTCCCTGAGTTTGGGGTAATTCCTGTCCTTGGAGCTGGCATTCCTGGAGTTTGGGGTAATTCCTGTCCTTGGAGCTGGCATTCCTGGAGTTTGGGGTAATTCCTGTCCTTGGAGCTGGCATTCCTGGAGTTTGGGGTAATTCCTGTCCTTGGAGCTGGCATTCCCTGAGTTTGGGGTAATTCCTGTCCTTGGAGCTGGCATTCCCTGAGTTTGGGGTAATTCCTGTCCTTGGAGCTGGCATTCCCTGAGTTTGGGGTAATTCCTGTCCTTGGAGCTGGCATTTCTGGAGTTTGGGGTAATTCCTTGTCCTTGGAGCTGGCATTCCCTGAGTTTGGGGTAATTCCTTGTCCTTGGAGCTGGCATTCCCTGAGTTTGGGGTAATTCCTGTCCTTGGAGCTGGCATTCCTTGAGTTTGGGGTAATTCCTGTCCTTGGAGCTGGCATTCCTTGAGTTTGGGGTAATTCCTGTCCTTGGAGCTGGCATTCCCTGAGTTTGGGGTAATTCCTGTCCTTGGAGCTGGCATTCCTTGAATTTGGGGTGATTCCTGTCCTTGGAGCTGGCATTCCCTGAGTTTGGGGTAATTCCTGTCCTTGGAGTTGGCATTCCCTGAGTTTGGGGTAATTCCTGGAGCTGGGACTGGGGGGAGGTGGCTCTGGAAGCCCACGTGGATTCCAGGTGGGATGTGGGGCTGCCCCACAGGTACAGCAGTACCTGAGGCATTCCCAGCACTCCTCCAGGTGTTCCCAGGAAGAAACTGGGAATCTGTGCATGAGACACCAAAAATTCAACCCAACCCCTCAACACTTCCCCTCTCCATCCAAACGCAGCTCTGCCTCAGGGCAGTGCTCAGGGTCTGCTTGGGACATCACCAGGGAATGTTTTTCCAGAGAATGATTGTGAGAAATCCCTTCTCCCCCATCCAACCTCACCACAGCTTCGATTCCATCCTCCTGTATCCCTTCAATACACAAACAGCATTGGGTGAATGACTAATAAAGAGGTTTTCTTAGGGGATTTATCAGCATTTGTTAGGAGAATAGGAACAGATCTCGTACTTTATTTCATGTTTTCCTCTTTGGCCAGCTTGGAACATATTTGTAGTTTATTAGGTAGGTAGAAAACTAAAGGTGACACCTTATTTTTATAAAAAACCGTACAGGACAGGCAAAAAGCATTGGAGACCTTGGACTGTGGAATCCCAGCCTGCCCAGCTGTGGTGCTGGCAGCTGCCTTTGCTTTCCCTGAGCTGTTTCCCACCAGAGCTCGTGTTGGGAGTATCATGGATCAGTTCCCCCTCCTGCATTTCCAGCCCCAGGCACGAGGAGGAGGCAAATTTTCTGTCAGAGGGTGAGAGAATCTCTGTTCACCTCTGCTGGCTGCTCTCAGTGCGGGGCTGTTGCAGGAACAGAGCTGTTCCTTCTCCCCCTGCCATGGTTTGGTGGGATGTGCTGCACTTCCAGCCTTGGGGACACTCTGGATAACACAGCAAACACAGGAACAAAGCAAAGCCTTCCCTGCAGCACAAACCTTCCGTGATCCAAACTGTGTTTGCTGTTCCAGTTGCCACCCAGGTGATTTTGCGGGCTGGATTTTCCCTTTTCCTGCTCCAGAGCATTCCCGAATGGCACCTGGAGTGATTCTCAACACAGCTTGTAACTTAAAACTGGTCCTTCTGCTCTTCTGCCAGATGTAAGTTTGCCTCCTCAGTCCATTTGTGTCAAGAACTAAAACTGTGAACATTTATCTTTAATATTGGTGGGTGTTAACTGAAATAAAAGTTTATTTTCGTGCTCTTTTAAAAAAAATGTCCTGAAAACACATGGAGGTGAAACCACTTAGGTTCATAGTGGCTCATCTGGGGTCTGTCCTAGCGAGTCCAGGCTGCATTCCCATTCCCAGGATGGATTTTGCCTTGGAAAAGCATCTCCCGAGTAGGTTATTTATGATTAATGAAGTTGTGTTCAGTAGCATTTTCTGTCCTCTTGCTTGCTCCTGCTGTCACACCAAATCTAGGGGACTACAACTTTTAAATTCTGATCCTTTGGAAAAGGGAGCAGAAAAAGCTGGAAGCAAATTGGCTTTGGGACAAACAAGGGCAAGGTTGGAGCAGGGAAGGAGATCTCAGAGCTGGAACGGTGGGAGGTGGTGGGGGAGCAGGGGGGGTTGATTGAACAGTTCCAGGAGTTAGCTGTGTGGGAAAGGACATGGATTCTCCTGGAATGTCAGGAATCCGTGGGAATGTGTGGTGGCAGCGGCTGGAGGAGCTGAGCCCACCCTCACCTGTAACAGCTCTGCCCCCAGGGATGGGTTTGCACAGGCAGAGCTCTGCTTTAACAAACCCAGCACTGACACCCAAAGGTGCCACCTGCAGCTCTGCCCGCCTGCTGCTTTCCCAGAGTCATTCCAGGATCCAAACTCCCTGCCCTGGCACTGCTGGGCTGCTCTGCCCCCCGGCTCCACGCCTGGGGTGTCCCCAGGAGAGCCAGACCCCACAGTCCTGCTGGAAGGGGTGTCCTGAGGGGAAAACACTCCTGGGGTGCTCAGAGCCATTGCTGGGAGACTGCCAGACTGGAGTTACAAACTCTGCTCCTTGTCTCTTGGAGTAAGACTGGACACGAAACCCCAGATCTTGATTGAGTTGGAGATTTACAGAGAGGAGATGAATTCCAATATTCTCTTATGTTGAGGTAGAAAATATGCAGAAAGATAGGAATAGCAAATTAGTGTTTTATATATAAAAAACCCCTTTTTTCCTATTATCTAATCTACCTTTCTAGTTTGGTTTGGTTTGCAGAGCTGACTTGAGTTGTGCTGCTGAAGCAGAATCCTCGTGCCAGGGTGGTTCCCAGGCAGGGTGTGGAGAGCAGGCAGCAAGTTGGGTTTTTGGATGTCTGTCCCCGTTCTGAGTGAGAAGTTTTCCTTTATGACACCCAGCCAGGTGGCACAGGTGACACCAGACCTCAGGAGCCCAAAGAGAAATGGCTGAGCTGGTGCTTGGCAGTACCCAAATCTGCACTTGAATGGTGGCATCAGCAGCTTGTTGGGATGCAGAGGATGCTCCAGGTAAGTTCATACCTGGACTACTCCATCTCTAACTGCAGCATTTCAGCTTTGTTTTTAATTGTTCTACGTAAAGCTGGAACAACAGAGAGAACAACAGGAAGGCAAGTTCAGATTTCCAACATTTTATTTATATACACACATCTGGTAAACAAAGTCATTAAATGTGTAACACCCTTCCAGCCCGTAATTAGAACACTCCAATAAATCACTTAAATTCCTCTTGACAATCCATTGGACTGAGTACAGATCCTGCCTGCTGCTTTTAGTTGTGGTGAGGAATTTTCCTGCCCTGCGCTGAGGCAAGGAAGGGGCCTGGCTCTGGGGCAGTGTCCCTCGGGGCTCTGGTGTCACCGGGGAGGAACCAGAGGTGCTGAGCTGTCCCGTCCTTCCCTTCTGCAGTTCCCTGCTCTTTCTGGAGGAAGTGCTGATTCCCAGCTCTGATCCTGGGCTGGGCCCAGCCGGGCTGTGGGACAGGGCTTGAGGCAGCCCAGGCTGCGGGAAGGGCTCCCCAAATCCCCCAGATCCAGCTGTGGCATCCCCAGCTGTGCCTCTGATCCCAGAGCGTGCAGAGCTCAGCTGTGACTGGGAAGGGTTTTGTCACTTGGAGGTGTCACATGTGAGCGACTGGAGTGGCTGTCCTGAAACACTGAAAGATTTCGTAAAGTGCAAAATCCAGGCCAGGCTCACATCAAAACACGCTAAAATTCTCTGTAAAGTGCCCAAACCCAGGCTGAGCTCACACTGAAACACCAAAATCCTCCGTAAAGTGCCCAAACCCAGGCTGAGCTCACACTGAAACATCAAAATCCTCTGTAAGGTGCCTAAACCCAGGCTGAGCTCACACTGAAACACCAAAATCCTCTGTAAGGTGCCCAAACCCAGGCTGAGCTCACACTGAAACATCAAAATCCTCCGTAAAGTGCCCAAACCCAGGCTGAGCTCACACTGAAACACCGAAATCCTCCGTAAAGTGCCCAAACCCAGGCTGAGCTCACACTGAAACACCGAAATCCTCCGTAAAGTGCCAAAATTTCTGCCGGGCTCGCATCGCCCCCTGCCTACCTGGGGAAGGAGCCGCAGTCCAGTTTCACTCTGTCCAGAGTCAGGCTCCCTCCGCAGCACAGGGCGGGAGCCAGGAAGGCGCTGGGGAGCGCGGGGAGCGGGCTGGGCTCGGGGGCGGTGTCCGGGGCCGGAGCCGCCGTGCCGGGGTTGGAGATGTACTCGGGCTCGGGGGGCTCCGCCAGCAGCCTCCGGTAGAGCTCCGGGAGCTGCTGCTCCTCTGCCGAGCCCGGCGGTGCCCAGTGCCCGTGTCCCCCGCTGCCAGCGCTGCCCACCGCCAGCTTGTCCCCAGGGCCGGGGGGCTCGGGGCGCTCCCACGTCTCCTCCACCGGGCTCGTGTCGGGCTCCTCGAAGCCGCTGGGCAGGGAGGGGCTGCAGGGAGCGCTCAGCTCCGCCTGCGGGGGCACACGGAGGGAATCCCGGCACGGATCTGCCGGGGCTCCCTCCCCACAGCCGCTCAGCGGCTAAAAACGGAATATCTCCGAGCTCTTCTGGCGTTTAATTTGCCCAGCACATCCTCCAGCGGAGATTATTCGCTGCCAGAGATTGCTGGATTTGCTGCTCTAGGAGATTACCGGCCTGCATGGCTCCAATTGCCTTTTTTTTTCTTTTTTCTTTTTTTTCTTTCTTTTTTTTTTTTTTTTTTGTTTTTAATGAAGGTTGTGGGATTAGAATGCAAACCCCCTCGAATTTACCTTGGCAGCCGTTAAGCTCTTGGCCCACGAGGCGTTGGCAGGGTCGGGGATGGCTTTGCTCTGCCACTGAGGCAGGAGGAGGGACAGGAGCCACTGGAACCTGCAGGGGGGATAAATGCAATGGGGAACGTGCATGGGGAGACCTGCAGCACCCAGGTGAGACCTGCAGCGCCCAGGTGGGACCTGCAGCGCCCAGGTGAGACCTGCAGCACCCAGGTGGGACCTGCAGCCCCCAGGTGGGACCTGCAGCACCCTTGTGCTCCTGGGGTGTGGAATTAACCTAGGTGTGATCATGGATCTGCCCTCAGAGGGACCTGCAGAGCTCTGGGCTGGGTGGGGATAACTCCCAAGGATTGCTCCCCTTCAATTTGGTTTCAAGATCTGGTTGAAAATTCACAACATCTATGGATTATAGATGTATTTTAAGCTGAGAGCCTGTTTTTATCATCATTCATGCACTCTGAAACCCTCATTTTGAACAATCCTGACTGTTCCCTGCTTGTGAAGGGGCATGACCATCCCATAGGACAAGGGGAAATGGGTTTAAACTAAAAGAGGGCTGATTTAGATTAGATGGGGGAAAAGGTTTTTAAAATGCCCTGGCACAGGATGCCCAGAGCAGCTGTGGCTGCCCCTGGGTCCCTGGCAGTGCCCAGGGCCAGGTTGGACACTGGGGCTGGAGCACCCTGGGACAGTGGGAGGTGTCCCATGGGTGACACTGGGTGGGCTTTAGGATCTCTTTCAACCCGAACCACCCTGGGATTCCACCCCTCCTGATACCCATCCCCGTTTTCTGGGACACGGCCGATGGATCCACTCACGCTCTCCTTGCTGGAGGCACGGAGCAAACGCAGGCTGAGAGGATGAGGAAGCTGCAGGTGAGCACCAGGGTCAGCCCGCCCCCAGCACCTGCAATCACAGCAGCCACCATTCAGCTCCCCCAAAAGGATGGAAAAAACCCAAATCCTTCTGTGCTCCATGAACAAACCACCCTCCAGCTCCGAGGAAACAGCACAGCACTGGAGCTTGAAGGCAAAGGAATGCCAGAGATCCTAAAACCGGCTGAAACCACAAATCTGCAGCAGCCAGGAGATCTCCAGGGCGCTTGGAGAGCTCCAGCGATCACAGAGGAGCAGGAAAGCATTCCCGGAGTGTGGAAAAGAGGATCCACGGGCGCCGGTTCCTTACTTTCCAGGCAGACGCTGTCGCTGTTGCCCCGGGGCCCTTCCCCGGCCGCTGTCGCCGCTGTCACCCAGAGGTCGTGGCACTCCCCGGGCTCCAGGTCCGGGATGTGCAGGGAGCGGGGAGCGCTCCCCGCGGGAACCGCTGCGGGAAAAGGGGGTGGGAATGAGAGCCGGGCACGGGATCCGACCGCCCCCAGCTGGAACAGGGCTCCGAGGAGAGGGAGAGGGGAGGAGGAAGAGGGGAAGAGGGAGAAGGGGAGGAGGAGGAATAAGGCAGAAGAAAAGAAGAAGATTAAGAGGAAAAAGGAAGAAAAAGAGGAGGAGGAATAAGGCAGAAGAAAAGGAATAAGAATAAGAGGAAAAAAGAGGAGGGAAAAGAGGAGGAGAAGGAGGAATAAGGCAAAAGAAAAGGAAGAATAAGGAAAAAAGAGGAGGAAGAAGAGGAATAAGGAAAAAGAAAAGGAAAACGATTAAGAGGAAATAAAAGAGGAGGAGGAAGATGAATAAAGGGAGGAACATGAGGAAGAAGGAGAAGAGGAGGAAGGAGAAGAGGAAGAAGGAGAAGAGGAGGAAGGAGAAGAGGAGGAAGGAGAAGAGGAGGAAGGAGAAGAGGAGGAAGGAGAAGAGGAGGAAGAAGAAGAGGAGGAAGGAGAAGAAGAGGAAGGAGAAGAGGAGGAACGAGAAGAGGAGGAAGGAGAAGAGGAGGAAGGAGAAGAGGAGGAAGGAGAAGAAGAGGAAGGAGAAGAGGAGGAACGAGAAGAGGAGGAAGGAGAAGAGGAGGAAGGAGAAGAGGAGGAAGAAGAAGAGGAGGAAGGAGAAGAAGAGGAAGGAGAAGAGGAGGAACAAGAAGAGGAGGAACGAGAAGAGAGGATAAGGAAAAGGAAGAAAAACATTTTAAAAATATTTAAAAATATTTAAAAAATATACAAAAAAGAGTAAAAAGAAGAGGAGGAAGAAGAAGAAGAAGGAGAAACAGCAGGGATAAATTTGATAGTTCCAGACTGAAAGTGCCTTAGAATGATCTCACTGGAGACCTTCAGTGACGAAAGGGGAACAAGGGAAGCATTTCCAGCCCCCGGGCACCCACCGTGGACATGGGGCTGGCCCTGCCTGTCCCTCCTGTGCAGGTAGATGTGGTACCCAGTGATGCAGCCCCTCTGCTGGGGACCCGGGACCTCCTCCCAGGAAACCAGGACGCCGCTGGCCCAGGGGGTGGTGAACATCTGGGGCCCAGCTGAGGGGGCTGCAAGACACGGGACCGGTGTTAGAGCTGAGCTGAAAATGCCTTCAGAACACCTGGGAGGGTGCTGGAGTCCTGGAAACTCAGGGATTTGGGGGTCCTGGGGTTCACCTTGCGCCGTGGAGTTTGCCCTGACTGAGGCTGCCTGCCCAGCTCTGTCCTGATAAAGCGCAGACACGTGGATCTGGTAGCAGACTTCATCTCTGATGTGCTCTGGGGGCAGAAATCACAACTGCAGCGTTGTTTGTTCAGGGGTTTGCAGCCAGGGCAGAAATATTGCAGAGGTTGCTCAAATCTGAGTTAAATCTTGTGATTATTGGTAGATATTTCATAAAGAAGGGAAAGAAATTCTCTCTGATCTGCTGAGCCCAGCAGAGCCTTACTGGGCATTGAGCTGAAAATTAAAGTTTTCCCAGTGCCAGAGGGCAGGGCTGGGTGGGATATTGGGCAGGAATTGTTCCCTAGGAGGGTGGGCAGGCCCTGGCACAGGGTGCCAGGAATTCCTGTCCAATCTCCCATCCGTCCCTGCCCTCTGGCAGTGGATGTCACTGGTGTGGGAGCTGTGGCTGCCCCTGGATCCCTAGAAGTGATTTTAGTAAAAAATTACAGAAATACTGAAATACAGAACCCCAGACTGGTTTGGGTGGGACCTCAAAGCCCACCCCAGTGCCACCCTGCCACAGCAGGTTCACTCACACCATCCCAGGCTGCTCCAAGCTCCACCCAGCCTGGCCTTGGAGGCCAAATTCACCCCTGACTTGTAGCTTGAAACATTTCCCCACCGAGCTGGCGCCGTGCCCAGCCCGGGCTGGCATTTACCTGCGATCACCGTGGACAGCTGGGACCGGGCCAGCCTCACCCAGGCGTGCTGGGGCTGCCCCCAGGGCTGTGCCCACTCCACCAGGTACCCCCCGACGGGCACGGCGGGGCCCTCGGGGGGGCTCCAGCTCACCAGGATGCTGCTGTTCCCCAGGGCCGCGGCAGAGACGCGCTGGGGAGGGGGCAGCTCTGGCAGGGGAGAACAAAAACGGGGTCAGCACAAAGTCACCCAGCCTCGGCCAGTGGGGTTTGCTGGGTGCCACCACTCGGGCACCGTGGGAAGGATGAAAAGGAGGTTTTAGCTCCACAGAAGGTGCCGGTGGGAGGGTGAGGGGTTTGCTGGCAGGAACAGTCACATTCCTGTCTTTTCTCGTGGGTCGGACACCCACAGCAGGGCTTGGCTGTGCCATCCCAAACCCCGGGAGGTGCTGGCACCGCACATCCCGACAGCCTGCCCTGAGGAGGAGGGACAGTGAGGAAGGACCACGGGGAAGGACCGTGAGGAAGGACCACGAGGAGGGATCGTGAGGAGGGACCATGAGTAAGGACCATGAGTAAGGACATGGAGCTGCTGCAGATTCCAGAGGAGGAACAGGGACATTCTCCCTGCGTGCAGCCAGGCTGGGAGAGCCGGCAGTGTTCACCCACAGGGAAAGGAGGATCTGAGCATTCCCAAAGCTCCGCTGAGCACAAAGCGGAGGGACCGCAGCGCTGGCAGGGTGTGCGGCACCGGGCAGGGCAGCGCTGCGGCCCCGGGGGTGCCCGGGGGGCTCTTACCGGGGCTGCCCGGGCGGGTGAGGAGGGCGGCGGGGCGGGAGCGGCCCCCGCGGGTGCGGGCGGTGACCGTGACCCTGTGCGCCACCCTGGGGGTGACCCTGGAGAAGCTGCTCTGCCCGGTCTGGTGGGACTGCGCCGGCTGCTCCCCCTGCTCCAGCGCTTCCAAGGTCACCGTGTATCCCAGGATTCTCCCTCCTGCCTCGGACCTGCTCAGAGCCTGCGGGGAAAGTGCAGCAGTCACTGGATTCTGACAAGGTGCTGTCACCTGGGGGTGCTGGGGAGGGGCTTTGGATGAGGGGTGCAGGGACAGGGAATGGATTCCCACTGCCAGAGGGCAGGGATGGGTGGGAGATTGGGCAGGAATTGTTCCCTGGCAGGGTGGGCAGGCCCTGGAATAGAATTCCCAGAGCAGTTGTGGCTGCCCCTGGATCCCTGGCAGTGCCCAAGGCCAGGCTGGAGCAGCCTGGGACAGTGGAAGTGTCCCTGCCATGGCAGGGGTGGCTCTGGGTGGGCTCTGAGGTCCATCCCAACCCAAACCATTTCAGGATTTATTTTTCCCACTGAACTCCAGTTTAGTGGAGCTCCTTTGCTGTGAGATGCTGATTTTCCCAGCAGCAGCACAGCTGGGGGCACTGAAACCCTTCCTGAATTCCAGCCACGCTTCTCACAGGGAAGAAAAAGAAGATGATCAGCTGCCCAGCTGGATTTGCCAAAACGAGCAGGTTTTGCTTGGGAGGAAAATCCTGGATTTTCCTTAAAGCCACCATAGAGGATGATTTAAATGGAACCACTCAGAGCAGACATCTCTGACAGTGTGTGGAACACCACACCCTGGTTTAACCCCTGGGGGTGCCTGCAGTTGTACTCCCAGTTTCAGTTTCCTGATGTTTCTGTGGCATTGATTCATTCGTTTGGCTGATCTTCGTCATAACGAAACAAAGCACAAACCAAAATGTTTGCAGTGCTCTGGCAGCAGCTCAGGACAGAGGCAGCACTGCAAACCCGCTGGAATTAAATTTCCAACCCTTTTCTGGGTATTTGTCTGAGGACAGGAGCACACCCTCGGTAGGAAGTGGTCCTGAGTGTCAGCCTGGCTCCGAGGCTGCTGTGAAACCTCTAAAAGCAGTTTATTACCCTGGTTTATGAATGATGCTGCAGGAAGTCACTCCTGATAAAGAAAGTGCTGCAAGATAAAGGTCTTCCAGCTAAAGCCACAACGTCTGGGGTCACAGAATCTCATGAGAGTTTCTGCTTTCACTTGCAGCCTGGTGCTTGTCGGTGTGTGCTGTGGGGGGGAACACGGTGAGGTTTTGTACCCAGGTAAAAAAAATGGGTTTTGAACCAAATTCTGGTGGGTTTTAAACCAGATTCTGTGTGGAATGTCCCCTGTGGGGTCACAGCCCCCAGCTCTGCCCAGCAGACCCCAAAAATGCTGTGGAATCTGGAGAGGGGCTTGGGATAAAGGGCGGGATACAGGACACAGGGAGTGACTGCCCACTGCCAGAGGGCAGGGCTGGATGGGATTTTGGGGAGGAATTGTTCCCTGGGAGGAATTGTTCCCTGGGAGGGTGGGGAGGGGCTGGGCTGGAATTCCCAGAGCAGCTGTGGCTGCCCCTGGATCCCTGGCAGTGCCCAAGGCCAGGCTGGAGCAGCCTGGGACAGTGGGAGGTGTCCCTGCCCTTGGAACAAGACGCTCAAGATCCCTCTCAATCCAAATAATTCTGAAATTCCATGAAATTGTAGGTAGGAAAGTGGTGATGAATCTCCTCCCAGGGAGGGGCCTCTTGGTCTGTGTCCCTGTCCCTGTGAACCCCCTGCTCTTCCAGGGTTCAGTACTTTCCTGCAGTCCTAAAAATCATAATTTCTCCTCTCACCTGGCTCTGGGGTTTGTTTCCCCTCTCACCTGGCTCTGGGGTTTGTTTCCTCTCTCACCTGGCTGGGTTTTACTGCCTCTGCTGGGGTCTCACCGAACTCACCTTCCAAAAAAAGGAGAGGTTCTGGTGCCCAGGGCCCAGGTCCTGCTGCCGGTACCACACATCCAGGATCCCCCTTGGCACTGGAGCGGGAGGAAAAGCAGAGCAGTGGCGACGGCTGGGGTCAGAAGCCAACAAAGGAGACAACGAGGAGGTAAAACCCCAGAGAAAATCCGAATTTAAGTTTTTAACCCTCCCTGAATGCTGCAGGGTGTGGCAATCCGTGTTTGCTGTGGCTGCTTTGGGGATGGGGATCTGGAGGAGAACCAGCCATAAACCCAAGGAGAGGAGTTGGGATCTGCTGCTGGATTTATCCTGACCTCAGTAATCCCAAGGATGGCTCCCGAGGAAACCCACACGTCAAAGCACAGCATTCCCTCCTGTCTTTGCACAAATTTGAGGAGGATTTTCCTGTCTGGCTCCAAGTAATAAATGCCCTTAACAGTTTCTCTGAGGCAGCTGAGAGCCCCAGTTCCTCCCACAGTTCTGATGGGAACTCGGGATATTTTGGAGAAACCTCCCAAAATGGCATTCAAGGGAAGATCTGGCTGCTGGGGATGCTCCCAAAATCCAGAATCAGAGATAAATACACAAGGACAGCTGAGGTGGCAGAGGATGAGAGAGCTTGGCCCCTCGAGGACCCTGAGCAGCAGCAGCTCATCAAATTCAAATGCTAATTGTTAATAGCTGGGGCAGGGGGCAGCTGATGAACAACCCAGGGCTGCAGCAAAGGCAAAAACCCCTCCAGGGCAGCGATGCTGGGAGAGCTTTGTCCTGGACTGACTGGAGCAGAAACAAGAAACAGGAGCAGAAATAAAACCAGAGCATCGACCGTGAGCTCAAAGCAGAAAAATTCGGGTGTGGGATTGCATCTGCTGCCCTCCAGCCTGGATTTAAAAGCCCGTGCACCACGTGAATGAGGCAAGTTCACACAAAAAGGAGCGGGAGAAGGGATTTCTCCTTGAAAAGGTTTGATCTGGGGTTTGTACGAGACAGCTTGTGGAGAACTTCCTCGCACCCTCCCCTTGCTCTGTGTCTGAGGGCACGAAGTGTTCCTTGATCAGCTAAAACCCGGTGACCACAAACTCAGGGTGCTCTGAACGGGGGGAAACTGAGAGGAAGGTGGGGGAAGCAGGCAGGGACGGAGGGAGGGAGGGAGGAGTTCACACCTCCGGCCTCAGCCAGTGCCCCCTGCAGAAACCGCTGCTGTCCCCGGGCCATGGGAAATGGCCCCGAGGGCTCGGAGTAATTCACAAAAAAGGGCAGAAAAGACAAGCAGGAGGGCAGAAATCACATAATTGGAAAGGTGGGATTGGCACCTTAAAGATCATCTCACCCCAGCCCCCCCAAAACCCTTCGGCTGTTCTCAGTGAACTCTGGAAATTCCTGAGCAGCTTTTCACCTGTTTTCACCAGGTTTGTTCATTTAAAAAAGCAATTTCCTTACAGAAACGTCCCTCCCTTGGCTCAGGGTGTGGCTCTAGGCTTTGCAGCAGTTTTTCCCCCTGGGCTGGGCTGTCCCGGGGGATGCAGAGCCCGGGGCAGGGTCGGGGTTGGGGTATTTTCCTCACCCGCGGCAGGGCTGTGGCTCTCCCGCCGGCTCCAGGCGCTCCAGAGCCCCCGGCCGGGCTGCAGCCTGCAGCTCCCCTGGAACTCGTAGGCTGTGTCAGGCTCCAGCCCCTGCAGATGATATTTCTCCCTGTTGAAGCTTTCCACCTTCAGTGGGGATGGAGAAATTGGAATTTAGCTCACAAGGAAACGGGGGCTGCAGGCAGTGAGAGGCTGAGATAAAAATTCAGGTGTAACTTTAAAATAAAACAGAGAAGCCCTGGTGTGAGGCAGCTTCAGTAATTCAAGGAGCAGCGGGAGGGATCTCCAGGCCTGCAGGGCTTTATCTGGAGAATCCCTCATTTCTCCCGTGCCAGTAACAAAATCTCTGTTTGAGTGATTTGCTCAGCCCCCAGCAAAATGCTCCTTTTGCCACTTAAAGCAAAAACTTCATGGAATCAACAGCAAAACTTCATCCCGTGAAACAATGGAATGGTTTGGGTGGGAAGGGACCTTGCAGCCCACCCAGTGCCACCCCTGCCCTGGCAGGGAAACCTCCCACTGCCCCAGGCTGCTCCAAATCCATCCAGCCTGGCCTTGGGCACTGCCAGGGGACAGGGACAGCCACGACTGCTCTGGGAATTCCAGCCCAGCCCCTCCCCACCCTCCCAGACAGGAATTCCTTCCCAATATCCCACCCAAATTTCTACTTTTTCAGTGTGAAGCCATTCCCTGTGTCCTGTCCCTCCAGCCCTTGTCCCCAGCCCCTCTCCAGCTCTCCTGGAGCCCCTTCAGGCCCTGCCAGGGGCTCTGAGCTCTCCCTGGAGCCTTCTCCTCTCCAGCAGTCTGGAATCCCCTCCATCCCAGAGGATTACTGGAATTGGAATTCCCTCCATCCCAGAGGATTACTGGAATTGGAATCCCCTCCATCCCAGAGGATTACTGGAATTGGAATTCCCTCCATCCCAGAGGATTACTGGAATTCCCTCCATCCCAGAGGATTACTGGAATCCCCTCCATCCCAGCAGGATTACTGGAATTCCCTCTATCCCAGAGGATTACTGGAATAGGAATTCCCTGAATTCCCTCCATCCCAGAGCATTATTGGAATAGGAATTCCCTGAATTCCCTCATCCCAGAGGATTACTGGAATTCCCTCCATCCCAGAGGATTACTGGAATAGGAATTCCCGGAATTCCCTCATCCCAGAGGATTACTGGAATTCCCTCCATCCCAGAGGATTATTGGAATAGGAATTCCCTGAATTCCCTCATCCCAGAGGATTACCGTGCTCCAGGCCCCGGGGCTGCCCAAGGGCCGGTACCTCAGCCTGCAGTGCTGTGCTCCAGCTCCATCCCGCCAGGAAAGGCTGCAGCTGGTGCCAGAGGAATTGTCAAACTCCACCAGAAATTCAGGAGGACGCGGCTTCACTGGCACCAAACACAGAGACAAACAGGGCTCAGGGAGGCAGCACGGCCCAGAAGGCTCCCGGGATCCCAGGGAAAAGGAAATCCCAGGGCAAAGAAAATCCCGGTTTAGCTTAAGCAAGGATCAGCTTAAACGCAATAACCAAAATAAATATAACCGAATAAATACAAACTAAAATAAATAACTGAACTTTGCAAGTTAGATAAATATTTTATCTATTAGATAATATTTTATCTATCTGTCTAATATGGCAACATATTTTGTTAAAATATGCTAAATAGGCTAATTTTTAAATTAAATAAAACTAAAATGTACATGTAATAGAATTTTAAGTTAATAGGATATAAATCTGATATCATCTAAACTTTATAAAACTTAAATTTAACCAAAACTTAACAGGGCCCAAGCTTAGTAGAACTTAACATAATTTAAAGTAAGTAATATTTAAACGTAACCTTGCTTAAACTGAACAGTGCCAGGGTAGGAACATCCTGGAGCAGGAATATCCCAGGCTTAGGTGGAAAACAGGATTCTTGGTTTAGGCTGGATGGGTGATTTTCCCGAGAGGTTTAATGTTTAATGTTTTTCCAAGAGGTCCTGAGTATTTCCAGGTCCTCCCCAGGCTCTGGGGCTGACTGAGGGGTGGGCAGTGCTCACCTATGTCTGTCAGCGTGAAGGTGAGAGGCTGGGAGGAGGCATTCCCTAATTTATTGGAGGCAAAAACCACCAGGGTGTAATTGGAGTCAAAATCCAGCTGGCTCAGAGCCGCAGAGCCCAGAACCTGACCCGGGGATTCTTCTGGAAAGCAAAAGGCACCAGTCCCGTTGGAGAGCCTGGAGCAGAGGGAAAGGTGTGGGTGGATTTCTGTGGAGCAGGGAAGGGGAGCCCTGGGGGTGTGGGGATAAATCCTGGGGGGTGTGGGGACAGGATAAACCCTGGGGGTGTGGGGATAAATCCTGGGGGGTGTGGGGATAAATCCTGGGGGGTGTGGGGATAAATCCTGGGGGTGTGGGGACAGGATAAACCCTGGGGGTGTGGGGATAAACCCTGGGGGTGTGGGGACAGGACAAACCCTGGGGGTGTGGGAACAGGATAAATCCTAGGAATGTGGCGACAGGGTAAATCCTGGGGATATGGGGACAGGGTAAATCCTGGGGGTGTGGGGACAGGATAAACTTTAGGGATGTGGGGACAGGATAAATCCTGGAAATGTGGGTACAGGATAAATCCTGGGAGCGTGGGGACAGGATAAACCCTGGAGGTGTGAGGTGTGGGTGAATCCTGGGGCTGTGGGGACAGGGTGAATCCTGAGGATGTGAGGATGGGTAAATCCTGGTGATGTAGGGACAGGGTAAATTTTGAAGATGTGGGGACAGGGTAAATCCTGAAGGGTGTGGGGACAGGGTAAATCCTGGGGGTGTGGGGACAGGGTTCCCTTTCCAAAGGGATGGATGGGCACAGCCTCTTAGCTGGACCCTGAGGGAGCTGCAGGGCACGATCAGAAATCTGCTCCAGGGGATAATTAGGCATTAATTGTATTTACACCCCCATCACTCACTCTATTCCATAGGAGGTGGGGAGGTAGGTGAGCCCTCCCTTGTCCCAGGTGCAGGTGGGACGTCCCCGTGTCCCATCCTGGATACAGGACACGTTCCTGGGCTCATCTGGAGGATCTGAAACAGAAATTCCTGTCAGTCCTAAAATCACAGCCTCTAAGGATCCTTCAGTCCAACATCCCCAGGCAGACCAGGCTGCCCTGAGCTCATCCAGCCTGGCCCTCAGTTTATCACTAAGATGTTGGCAGGGTGTGGGAAATGGATTTGCAGGGTTGCAAAGTGAAAAATAAAACAATACAAGTATTATAATTCACTGTTAAAACCCAAACTATTTCTTAATTACAGTACATTATAAACATTTTTTAACCTATCGGCTTTTACCACACAATACTATAAATACCTTAAAAGCAATTATCTAAAATTACCCCTGGTGGGTCCTACCACAGTGCATCTTTCACAGTTCTGCTTCTCCAAAGTATCTGGTTTTATTTGCAAGGCCATTCTTTGAAATTGTCTCCAGTTCCATTTCTCTCTCAGCAGTGTCTGTCCTATCCCAAGGCCTTTCTAAGTCAGCATTTTTTATCCCAAATTTTGCACACAGATGCACAGGACAGTGTGAGCCTTCTGCCAGGTTTGGGAATTCTGTGTAAATCCATTTCCCACATTAGGAGACACTTTGAGGGATGCGGGGTGGGGAGGAGGTTGTTTGCTCTGGGCAGGCAGATTCATTGAGCCTCTCTCCCTTCAGGAATAACACAGCTGCACAATTCCAGCCAGGAATATTTTGAATATTTCCAATATCTATTTCCAGTAGCCCTTCACGGACAGCACCAGTGCTGGACAAAGCCACCCCCTGCCCGTGTATGAGAGGCTTCCCTCCTGCACGGGGAGCTGTGAGTAATGAATTCTGATTTTCCTTATGAAAATGGAATGAATTCTGATTTTCCGTATGAAAATGGAATGAATTCTGATTTTCCTTATGAAAATGGAATGAATTCTGATTTTCCTTATGAAAATGGAATGAATTCTGATTTTCCTTACTCCCACACTGGATGTCGACTCCACAGAGGACTCTTGTCCTGTCTCCACAGATGGTTCTGCAGGTGAAGGTGTGCTTGCCATAGGTGGTGACCAGGAGGGTTTTGTTCACTGAGCCTCCCTGTGAATCAGCATTTCAAAGGGTTAAGATTTTAGCCAAGGGTTGGAAGCAATTTATATCGATTAGGATGCAAGTTAGAAAAGCAGAAGATAATGATTATTAGATGTTTGAGTTGTAGCTGAACGATGTGTTGCTTGCTGTTATGTGCTCGTTTTAGTTGTGTTTATAGGAGGAAATGAAATATTTGGACCTTCATAATTACAAACTAAAACCAATGGAACCAGCACCTGGACCCGATGCTAACTGATCACAAACAGGAGGGATTGGATGGTGCCAAAGGTCAGGAAACCTGGCAGCAGCAGGAGGGCAGAGAGGTCACTGTGAGGAAGACTTTCCTGACCTCATCCTTTGAGGCCACTGACCCAATTCGAGACCACTGTCCCAATTCAAGAGAACAACTGAGCAGGCCTGAAGGATTTTAACCTCATTTTGGTACCGAGTGGGCAGTGAGAGGTGCTGGGGCCGTGCACAAATATAGTGGGCAGGACTGGGGATAAACAGAGGGCAGAGATCGTCTGGCGCGGCTCCCGGAGGTGACTCCTCAACAAACCACAAAACCTTCTCACTTCGGTCAGAGAGGTTCTGCCCCCGATCTGGTGGGGTTTTGGGGCTCACCTTGGTCCTGGCCTGCTCGGAGTGGTTGAGGAAGAGGGCAGCCCAGCACCAGGGCTGGGTGGGTGGCAGCTGGCAGCGCAGGGTGACGCTGGTGCCACTCGGGACGGCGCGGGCGCTGCTGGCCGTGATGCTGCCCCGGGCACAGACCCCCACGGCCCTGCTGGCGCCCACTGCCCCTCTCCTGCACAGCCCTGCAAGGGAAAGGCACAACAAACACAGGCAGGAGCCCAGCTCCGCTCTGAGCTCCGGCAAGGCTCTCCCCAGAGGGCTGACGGAGAAATTCCGGGCTCTGCACAGGGATCTGCAGCCATGAGATCGCTCCCAGTCCCCAAAAAACCAAGACAACCCCAGGTAAAAACTGCCAGAACCTTCCTTTGGTCGGGGATTATAAAAGTGCCCGTGTCAGTAGAGCTGTGCAGGAGGCACAGGACGGACCTGGAGCTGCTGCAGGGCTGGGAGAGCTGGGGGGGCTCCCCCGGAGAGGAGAAGGCTCCAGGGAGAGCTCAGAGCCCCTGGCAGGGCCTGAAGCGGCTCCAGGAGAGCTGGAGAGGGGCTGGGGACAAGGGATGGAGGGACAGGACACAGGGAATGGCTCCCACTGCCAGAGGGCAGGGCTGGGTGGGAGATTGGGCAGGAATTGTTCCCTGGGAGGGGCTGGGCTGGAATTCCCAGAGCAGCTGTGGCTGCCCCTGGATCCCTGGCAGTGCCCAGGGCCAGGCTGGACACTGGGGCTGGAGCAGCCTGGGACAGTGGGAGGTGTCCCTGCCATGGCAGGGGTGGCACTGGGTGGCTCTGAGGTGGCACTGGGTGGCTCTGAGGTCCCTCCCAACCCAACCCATTCTGGGATTCTGTGAACGGGATTTTCTCCTGCTCACGAGCTCTGCCTGTCCCGGTGCCTTTCCTCACAGAACCAGCAGCTCTACCTTGAACTAAACCCCGAACAAACTCCCCACATCACTCATTAACTCCAGAAGGGAAGATGTTCACTGGCACTCGGAGCAGGAGCTGGAAAAACCCCACCCCAATTAGGCTGAGTGCTCCATTTGAGAGATAATTGCTCTGTAGGAGGAAACCCCTCTTACCTGCCGTGACGTGCAGCACCAACCAAAGCGCTGAGGGCACGATCCATGGAAATGGCATTTTGGTGCCTAGAGAGAAAGGAATTCCTGTCACCAGCTCCTGAAAAGTGGGGATGTTACCTCCAGATCTTCGTGTTTTTCTGCTTTACCACTTCGGAAAATCCGGAATGCGCATTTTGTGAGACCTTCCTGCTGAACATTCCCTGGTTTTACTGAGATCCCGCGGCCGTGGCGCCCAGCCCTGCACAGCTCACCCGAACCCCTTCACGTGGTGCCTTCTGGAGGTGATTCGTGGGTGCCAGGATGAGCAATCTCAGCACCCTCAGGGCTCTTCAGGGAAATGCTCTGCCTTCCACTAAACCGAGACGGCCCGGGGGCTGTGCAAACAGCCTGCAAGCAGCTGCCTCTGAGGCAAGGTGCCCAAAATACCCCGGGCCAGGCAAAACCAGCCCGACTTCAAAGCATCCGGTCAGGGGCACGGCCCGGGAAGCGCTGAAAATGTAAATTGTGACAGGGCTGAAAATGTAAATTGTGACGGAGAAAAGGATGAGAAACTGCTGAGGAGCAGCCTCCAGCTCCGAGCTGAGAACTGGGCAGGAAAATCCCAGGACAAAGAAAATCCCGGGACAAAGAAAATCCCAGGTAAGGAGCATCTCAGGGCAGCAGCGTCCCGCGGCAGGAAAATCTCGGGACAAGAGCACCTCATAGAAGAGAAAATCCCAAGTAAGAAACATCCCAGGGCAGGAGAATCCCAAAACAATGAATATCCCAGGACAAGAGCATCCCAAAACGATGAATATCCCAGGACTGCAGCATCCCAAGGCAGCAGCATCCCAGCACAAGAACATCCCAAGGCAGCGGCACCCCGGGGCAAAGAAAACCCCAGGTAAGGAGCATCCCAGGACAAGAGCATCTCATGGCAGAGAAAATCCCAAGTAAGAAACTTCCCAGGGCAGGAGAATCCCAAAACAATGAATATCCCAGGGCAGCAGCACCTCGGGGCAAAGAAAATCCCAGGGAAAAGAAAATCCCGGGGCAAAGAAAATCCCAGGGAAAAGAAAATCCCAGGGAAAAGAAAATCCTGGGGCAAGGAAAATCCCAAGGCAGCATCTCAGTGCAGGAATATCCTGGAGCAGGAATATCCCGGAGCAGGAGCATCCCAGGACAATGGGAATCCCAGCACCATCCCAGGGCAGCAGCATCCCGCGGGACTGTTCCTCTCCCAGCGCGCCGCTATCCCTCTGTCGGGAATGGCCCCTCCTCGGCCCCGCGGGGGGATCCCGGCCCCGGGAGGCTCGGGAAAGGAAAGGGAAAAAGGGAAGGGAGAAGAATTGGAAGAGGAAGAGGGGATATAAAATAAAATGCAGCCCAGCCCCTCCCTGAGCAGAGCTTGTCCAGAGACACCTCCACTCTCATCTCACCTTCTCAGTAAGATGGTTTTTGTTTTCTCTCATTTTTTTAGCCCTCCCACAGCGCATTGCTACATTTAACAGAGTTCTAAATGAATGAATGTTTTCCTGTTATTGTTCCTTCTCTTTTCGGGCCGTGCATGACACAAAGTCAGTTCCTCTGACTGGTTATATCAGCTTTTCTTACCTCGAACAACTCAGCACAGGCATTTTGGGGGCAGAAACATCCCAGGGCAGGAGCACCCCAAAATAATGAATATCCCAGGGCAGGAGCACCCCAAAATAATGAATATCCCAGGGCAGGAGCATCCCGAGGCAGCAGCACCCCAGGGCAGGAATATCCCAGGGCAGCAGCACCTCGGGGCAAAGAAAATCCCAGGAAAAGAAAATCCCAGGGAAAAGAAAGTCCCGGGGCAAAGAAAATCCCAGGGCAGTATCCCAGTGGAGGAACATCTTAGCAATGAGAGGACACAAGGTTTGCAGCCTCCAGGAATCCCAATTTTTGTGTTTGAGCCTCCAGCTGCTTTTCCTCCCTCCCAAAGCCAGGACCAACATTCGGGCTCCTTTCCAGAGCCTGGAAATTATTTTCTGCCACTAATTATCATTAATTTGCTGGAGGGTGGGGGGAGCTGGGGGAGCCTATACCCCCCAAAATTCCGAATATCAAAAGCTCCTTTTTTACCTCTTGTGTCCCCTCTGTCCTCATCGGTTCCCGGGGCTCTTCTCCTTTTCCAGAGCCCGTCCCAGCTCAGCTCCAGCTCCGCGAGGCCGCGCCGGGGTTGGGGTGAGTTTAACCCGGGACACCACGGGCGCTTCTGGGGAATCCCGCCCCGTCCCGCCTGCCCGGGGCTGCTCCATGCGCGCCGCCCCTGCCCGGGCTGTCCCGGGAATGGCCCGGGAATGTCCCAGGAATGTTCACTCGGGCATCCCCGCAGTGTCCCAGGAATGTTCACTCGGGCATCCCCGCAGTGTCCCGGGAATGTTCACTCCTGTATCCCCGCGGGTGTCCCGGGAATGTTCACTCCTGCATCCCCGCAGTGTCCCGGGAATGTTCACTCCTGTATCCCCGCAGTGTCCCGGGAATGTTCACTCCTGTATCCCCGCAGTGTCCCGGGAATGTTCACTCCTGTATCCCCGCAGTGTCCCGGGAATGTTCACTCCGGTATCCCCGCAGTGTCCCGGGAATGTTCACTCGGGCATCCCCGCAGTGTCCCGGGAATGTTCACTCCGGAATCCTCGCAGTGTCCCGGGAATGTTCACTCCGGAATCCTCGCAGTGTCCCGGGAATGTTCACTCCGGAATCCCCGCAGTGTCCCGGGAATGTTCACTCCGGTATCCCCGCAGTGTCCCGGGAATGTCCCGGGAATGTTCACTCCGGTATCCCCCCCCGGTCAGGCTGCAGGGAGATGCTGCGGACGCCCCGGTGATCAGAGCTTTGTGCAGCAGCGACAGGCAGGAGGAAATGGCCAGCGCATCACCCTCCACAGAACAATGGGGCTTCCTTTTCACTTCGATTTTTTTATTTCCTCTTTCTTCTCCTTTTGAAAATGTTTTTGGTGTTTTTTTCTGATTTTTTTTTCCTTTATATATTTGTTTTCCGCTTTTGTTTTTTTCTTTCCCCCTTTCTCTTTTCTTCTTTTGTATTTATTCTTTGTCTTTGACTTGTTTTACTTTTCCTTTTTCTTCTTTCTTTTTCTAGTTCTTCTCTTCTCTTCTCTTCTCTTCTCTTCTCTTCTCTTCTCTTCTCTTCTCTTCTCTTCTCTTCTCTTCTCTTCTCTTCTCTTCTCTTCTCTTCTCTTCTCTTCTCTTCTCTTCTCTTCTCTTCTCTTCTCTTCTCTTCTCTTCTCTTCTCTTCTCTTCTCTTCTCTTCTCTTCTCTTCTCTTCTCTTCTCTTCTCTTCTCTTCTCTTCTCTTCTCTTCTCTTCTCTTCTCTTCTCTTCTCTTTTCTCCCCCTTTTCTCTCTTTTCTCCCCCTTTTCTCCCTTTTTTCCCCTTTTCTCCCTTTTTTCCCCTTTTCTCCCTTTTTTCCCCTTTTCTCCCTTTTTTCCCCTTTTCTCCCTTTTTTCCCCTTTTCTCCCTTTTTTCCCCTTTTCCCTTTTTTCCCTTTTCCCCTTTTCTCCCTTTTTCCCTTCCCCCTTTTCGTCCCTTTTCCCTTTTTTACCTTTCTCCCTTTCTTTTTTCTCCTTTTTCCTTTTCTGCTTTCCCCTTTCCCTTACTTTTAAGCACCAAACTCTTGCTTTTCCCTACGATTCCTTCATGACCACAGAACTTTTGGGGAAAAAAAGGGAAAGAGCCCTTGGCCCGGACAAACGGCGAGTCAAACCGCGTGTTCCCTCCGCCAGGGCTGTCCTGAGCCCCTCGGAGGGGGCAGGGAGGAGGTGCCGGTGCCAGCCCCGGTGCCCGGGGGTGCCAGGGGAACTCCGGAGTCCCCGCTCGTCCCCGGGGCTGGCGGCGCTGGGAAAGCCCCGGCGGCTCCAACGCGCCGGGTCCGGGGGCGGCGGGGCCCGAGCACCGAGGGGGGGACACCGAGCGAGGGGACACCGAGCGAGGGGACACGGCCGGAGGCTCCCGGGGCCACTCCAGGGCTCGGAGGCAGCGGAGCCGCAGCAGCCCCGGCTCGGCGAGCACAGCCCGGGGCAGGCTGGATGAGCTGAGAGTGACAGAACCCTGGATTGTGGAATGGTTTGGGATGGGAAGGACCTCAAAGCCCCTCCAGTGTCACCCCTGCCCTGGCAGGGACACCTCCCACTGTCCCAGGCTGCTCCAAGCCCTGTCCAGCCTGGCCTTGGGCACTGCCAGGGATCCAGGGGCAGCCACAGCTGCTCTGGGCACCCTGTGCCAGGGCTGCCCACCCTGCCAGGGAACAATTCTTGCCCAGTCTCCCACCCATCCCTGCCCTCTGGCAGTGGGAGCCATTCCCTGTGTCCTGTCCCTCCATCCCTTGTCCCCAGCCCCTCTCCAGCTCTCCTGGAGCCCCTTCAGGCCCTGCCAGGGGCTCTGAGCTCTCCCTGGAGCCTTCTCCTCTCCAGGGGAGCCCCCCCAGCTCTCCCAGCCTGGCTCCAGAGGGGCTCCAGCCCTGCAGCAGCTCCGGGGCTCCTCTGGGCTCTCTCCAGCAGCTCCGTAAATTCCTTCTGGTGTCCATCTCTGCTTCCTTGGAACCAGGACCATGGAACAGCAGAGCTGAGCCGCAGCTGCAACAGCAGAATGAGCCCTCAGCCATCCCCCCTGCAGGGGCTCCGTGTTTTCCATCCCTCCGTGTGCCAGTGACTCTCGGTGACACTGCTGTGCCCAGCAGGGTGGAATGAGTCACCCAGCCTGGAAAATCCCCTTGTTCTGCTCCCTTCTGAGCTGACACCCAGCCAAGGAAGGACCTGCAGGGAGAGTTTGGATCCAGCGGTGCCACTCTGGGAAATGGGATGATGCACAAAACACACGGACACTGTATCCTTCAGAGGCTCAGACTGGGGGGTTTCTACATCCCTGTGGCAAAGTTAACTCCCCTCTGCTGGGGAAGGGCTTGGCTGGTTTGGTGAGCAGCAGTGACAGGATCTCCCCTGCTCCATCACCTCTGCAGTTCATCTTCCCTGTGCTGTGTTCAGCTCTGCTCCTCGATCCCAGCCCTGCTCCTCGATCCCAGCCCTTCTCCCCCATCCCAGCCCTGCTCCTCCATCCCAGCCCTGCTCCTCAATCCCAGCCCTGCTCCTCGATCCCAGCCCTGCTCCTCGATCCCAGCCCTGCTCCTCGATCCCAGCCCTGCTCCTCCATCCCAGCCCTGCTCCCACGGCTCTCCCGGTGCCATTCTGTGGGATTTGCCCTGGCAAGATGACATTTGAGAGCTGGCACTGACGGGGAGCCTGGTGAGACCCAGACCACAGCCTCACCTCTCACATCCTCTGCTCTGCAAGGCCAGCCTGCCCTCAGCCTGTGCCCCCGAGCTCAGCCCTGTGCAGGGCTCCTCATCCAAACCCCCACAGGCCCAAGGATGGCAGAGGCTCCCCCAAATCCCATCATTTGTGGTGATTATTCCCAGTTTTGTTGTGGGGCCGTCCCAGCTGCTGCTGGCTCTGCCCTGCCACGTTTTCAGAAGGGTTTTGCTGACCCAGGCACTTCTTTGCAGCTTTGCACGAGCCTTGGTCACAATCTGGGCTTTGATCTCTGCTCTGTGTGCTCAGAAATCCCCCAAGGTCTCCGGGTGTTACTGAGCTCTGTGACACCTCCGAGCCTGAAATCCAGTGTGAGCCTCTGCAGAGCCCCTATCTGCCACCCAATCTCTCCCACAATTTACTGACAGCCCAGCCCTGCAGGGCTCCCAGCCTGGCTGCACACCCCGAGTAAAACCCAGCAGCGCCAGGTTACCCAGAGGAGGTTCCTGTGATCTCCTGCTGCTCTTCCCAAAGGCTTTAAGGTGACCTTGACCTTCAGTCCTGAGGCTTTGCCAGCTGGAGTAACCCAGACTCTGCAGATAAGGAGCAAGTGAAGGTCACGCCATCAGTTGGTGACTAAGCTGAGCCTAAACCCAGCTCTCTGCGCTGCCAACCTCAAACCAGAATGAGTTCCACGCCCTCCTGCATGAAGGGTTCAAAACTGCAGCTCAGGTGCACATTTAATGCATCATTTATTATGTGCTACATTTATTTATTGTTTCTTTATTCTTGTTTTGGCTTAAATGATTTCCAAGGTAGCTTTTTGAAGAGCTGAACAAGACCCACAGGGGAGCCTCTGGCTGAGCTCTGGGAGTGGTGGGAGCTCCTCCATCCTGTTCTGATGGGATGGAGGTCGGAGCATTCCCACCTGGATAAACCCTGGCATTCAGAGCCCAGCACAGCCTGTGTGCTCTGCATTCCCACCTGGATAAACCCTGGCATTCAGAGCCCAGCACAGCCTGTGTGCTCTGCATTCCCAGAGGAACACCAGCCCCATCTCACCCCACGGCACCTCCAGAGGGAGCTGCCCCTGCTCCAGGATCACCTCTGCTCCCACAGAGCCACAGCTGCACTGCAGGAGGGCTGGGCTGGACCTGACCAACAGGGTGTCAGGTTGTATTCTGACTGTCAGTAGGGTTTTTTTGTTTATTTGCTTTTTTGTACTACTACATTTGTATTTTTAATATTCCTAGTGAAGAACTGTTATTCCTATTTCCATATCTTTGCGTGAAAGCGCCTTCATTTCAAAATTATAACGATTTAGAGGGAGGAAGTTTATATTCTCCATTCCAAGAGAGACTCCTGCCTTCCTTAGCAGACACATCTTTTTCCAAACCAGGACCCTGGGGCTGGAAATTCACGCAGCCCCCTGAGCCCCAGGAGCAGCCCTGTGTCCTGGCAAGAGGAGCATTTCCCCCCTCGAGGTTTGGCAGCTCAGGTGAGAGAGGCAGCACAAGGCTCAGGATGTGGACATTGATCAAAACCCTCACTCCTGGGCTCTCAAAGTTCTGTGGCTGTTCTTGTACTATTTCCTTCCTGCACAGGCAGCACTCACTAATTTTAGGCTCCCTGCAGTGCTGCAATCACATTTCTGTGTTTGTTTGGTGCTTCTGAGAAGAATCCCCCCCTCCTTGCCAGGCTCCTCTGGAAACAGCGGCAGATTCCGGGGTATGGAAGGAACAAGCACAGCACACACCAGGGTGGTTTGGAAATATTGAGGGCAAACAGCAGAATTAATCCATTGTGCAACAGCTGATGGAGAAATGCTCACAGTGCCAGGGAAAAATTGAGAAAAAAAAAAAAAAAAGAGATTTGGGAATATTTTGTAAGTCCCAGAACTTGGGAAGTATTGAGGGTGGTTTGGAAGCATTGAGGACAAACAACAGAATTAATCCATTTGTGCAACAGCTGATGGAGAAATGCTCAAAATTCCCAGTGAAAAATTGGGGGAAAAAAAGATATTTGGAAATATTTTGTAAGTCCCAGAACTTGGAAAGTATCGAGGGTGGTTTGGAAGTATTGAGGACAAACAGCAGAATTAATCCATCTGTGTAACAGCTGATGGAGAAATGCTCCCAGTGCCGAGGGAAAAGTGAAAAAAAAAAGGATTTGGGAATATTTTGTAAATCCCAGAACACCTGGAAATTGTTTCAGGGCTTCTGAAGGAAGGAGACTGCAGCATTTCACCTTCTGGGTGTCCGAAGATCCAAGTTCATCTCGTGCCTGATAAATCCCATTTTCTGTGCCACAATGCCCTTCCCACAGCGAGGCTGAGGGGTGACAAATCCCTCACCCAAAGAGAAGGGTTTGGCCTGGGACCAGCTCAGAGGGATTTTAAATCAGCCCGGCAGGCGGTGGAGGTTTGTTCTTACCTGAGTGGGGTTTTATTGGGAATGGGAGGAAAATGAAACACAGAAAAGATTCCATGCTCTTGGTGCCCTTGTGATACATCAATCCTCCCTGGTGCGGTGTCTGCTCATCAGGAACAATCCCAAAATATTTCCCACATCTCTGCCAGGATGTCTGAGGGATTTTTAAATCCATTTTAGCTGCAATTACTTCCAGGAATTAAGTGCTCCAAACATTTGGGAATGAAGTGCTCCAAATATTTAGGAATGAAGTGCTCCAAAACTTTGGGCATGAAGTGCTCCAAACATTTGGGAATGAAGTGCTCCAAACATTTAGGAATGAAGTGCTCCAAACATTTGGGGATGAAATGCTCCAAAACTTTGGGAATGAAGTGCTCCAAACCTTTGACAAGAGGACAATGTTGAGCAGTAATTGAAGATATTCCGCTCTGCAGGAATCTCCTGCTTGGCATTCCAGGAATCCAGGCTTTATGGCTGTTTTGCTCCTGCCACGGTGAGGTAAGGTTAAAACTGGGATTTGCTGGGTATTCCCAGGCAGCCACGGGAACCCGCAGTGGGGTAAGGGGGCAGAATTCCAGCCCGGAGTTCTGCGCTGGTTCCTCCATCGGCACTCCCGGTGCTGGCACTGCCCTGTCACCGCTCCGGGGTTCCATCCACAATTCCAGCTCCTCTCAGAGCAGCCCTCCCGTGCTCTCTGGGAAGCAGGGGCTGACACCCAGGGGCTCCCTGCTGGTGGCCCTCAGGCAGGACAGCAGCTCCTCGGGGACCAGCATCTGCTCCGGGGCCTCGCTGGGCGGCCTCTGCTGCCAGGGGTTCCCCGGGAAGGATCCCTGGGAATGCACCGGGAACTCCTGGCTGCTGTTGAGGACCAGGTTGATCTTCTCCAGCAGACACACCTGGGGTACCCCTCCCTGCTGCTCCCACAGCTGGGGCACGGGGCTGGTGTAGTCCTGGAAGAAGATTCCCGTCCCTGGGAACTCCGGGGTTGCCGCGGGCGGCTGCGCCTGGTAAATCCCAGCAGCGACGTATCCCAGCGTGTTCCCATGGGAGAGCTGGGGTTTGTAGGCACTCAGCTGCTCTGGGGCTGGGGTTCTGGGGGCCACCACGGTCCTTGGGAGCTCCCTGTGCTCGGCCACCTCTGCCCTGGCCTTGGTGTCCCTCTGGCGCCGCTCCTGTGCCGGCACCTCCTCGATTTCCGTGACTGCGGGATCACCGGAGGCCAGGAACGGCTCCTGGAGGCTCTCACTGGGGAAATCGCCCTTGTCCTGTGGAAAAATGGTGAGTGTGGCAAGAAACTGGTAAATTTTATTAATGGGAGAGCTGTCATTAGGGCTGGGACCAGGGGATGGGGTGGGATGAGCTCCAAGGACCCTCCCGGCCCGGGGCAGCTGTGGCCAGGGAATGCAGAGGGTGTGGAATGAGGGTTTAAAGGCCTCAGCTCATCCAGGCTCCCACACACCTTGCAAATGCCTGGGAAATGATTCCTGAGCAGTTCCCAGTACCTCAGAGCTTAAACCTCTCCCCACCCGTGCTCCCCACGGTGCTGGTGACAAGGCTGGTGACAAGGAATGCTACCAGAAGAACGGCCTCAGGCAATGCCAGGGGAGGTTGGATTTTAGGGAAAATGTCTTTGTGGAAAGGTTGTCCAGCCCTGGCACAGGGGTGGAGTCCCCATCCCTGCAGGGATCTAAAATCCCTGTGGACGTGGCACTTGGGGACAGGGGACAGCGGTGGCCTTGGCACTGCTGGGAATGGTTGGACTCCACGACCTCAGAGGGATTTTCCAGCCTGAGGAATTCCATGGTTCTGTGAAGCCAAGCTTTGATCTGAGGGGAAGCAAAGCCAGGAGACAACTGTGCCCTCACCTGGAGTGATTTCACCACGGAGCTGTTCTCCATGTGGGGAAAGTCCTCAAAGAGCCACTTCGGCAAGAGGGACACCAGGGCGCCCTTAATCCTTCACCGAGAGGGAAAAACCAAACCCCAAATGTTAATCCAAATTATCCTTCAGATGTTCCTCATGCAGGATGAAACTGTGTGGGTAGGAAGGACACTGAAGAACACCCAGCCTTGGAAACTCTGGGTTCCCCAGTCTTTAATTTCACCAATTTTGTGTTTATTTGACTTCTTTTGTTGGCCTCTGCCTCACTGTGGAGCACCAAAAAGTCCTCTCATCCCACAGCCTGATAAATGTGTGCCACTGCCCTCAGGCTGGGGTGAAAAGGACTCTGTAGTTGATTTTAAAACATCCCAGAAGATATTTTATATTTCTTCTATATATATTAAAAAAAAAAAAAAAAGACGAATTGGAAATGAGGAAAAAAGACATGGAGGAGAAAGGAATACCTTTTCCTGACTGACTTTTTAAACATTGCAATTGCAATAAGAACCGAAAATCCGACCATGCCAAGGCTCAGTCCCAGGAAAACTCTGATGTCATCGTCTGCAAGAGGGTGGAGAGGGAGCAGGTCATGCCTGGGCTCGGGGTTCAGTCCCTCACTCACCATTTCCTGCCAGAAATGCTGACGTGAATTCCTCAGCCCGTGCTGGTTTTGCTTTCGATTTAAGCGCCGTGACCTTTGCCGGAGGATGTGAGAGCCGAGCATCCCCAGGGCAGGGCAGGGGGTGCTGGAACAGGCCCTGCTTCAAACTGCAGGCGGAATCAGCCTCTGGTGGGGGTTAATTTTAATTTTCCTGGTTTGGGCACCTCCCACTTGTCCTGGTTGTATTTTAACCCCATTAGAAAGCAAAACTCAAAGTTTGCGTTCCGTGGGTGCTGCACACCATGAGTGCACCACGGCCCTCCCTGCATCTGGGTTTGGTCCCCACGGAGGGAAAAGGTCATTTTTCTTGGCTCTGACCTCCCCAAAGCGTCCGGGAGCTCTCAGTTCCCACTGCCCGGTGCTGCTGGGTTAAACCTGCGCTCGTGGCCAGCAGAAAGCCCGGCTTAGCAAGGCAGAGCTGCCCTCCTTACCTGGGGACATCTCGCTGTGGGTGCTGCCCAGGAGCGGCTCCTCTGCAGGGACTGGAACAGAGAGGGGGGAAATGTCTGAGATTCCTTCAGAGGGCTGTGGGGGCACAAAACCCAGCCTGGTTTTATCTTTTCAGAAAAATAAATAACGGTGTAACGAGAAAAACTCCAGCTCTGGCTGGGCTCTCCACAGCGCCCCATTTCCCAGAGACACAATTAAATGAGATGTTAATCAACAACTGGCCCCATCCACAAAACATCTCCCCTGCACATCCCTGGAGACAAGAATTCAGCCCCCTGGGGAGCTCCATCGTTCCTCATGAGCATTCCCGGGTTGTTTAAAGGGTTTTCCAGAGAAGTTGTGGATCCCTGGCAGTGCCCAGGGCCAGGCTGGACAGGGCTTGGGGCACCCTGGGGTGGTGGGAGGTGTCCCTGCCATGGCAGGGGTGGCACTGGGTGGGCTTTGAGTCCCTCCCAACCCAACCCAAGGGGGATTCTGTGTTTTCCCAACCCCATGGGAATGAATTTCCCGGTTATTTTTTTATTTTTATTTCCGTGCAGTGGGGGAAGATCTGCAGCTGAACCCCCTGCCATGGCAATGTAGTAGTTTAACACTGGAGAAGTGATTTTTTAAGAAGTTATAGCTAAACTAATTAGTGATTAGTTTTAAAATTGACAGCCAATGCAGCTAACAGAGAATTCATACATCTCTGTGAGCACACAGGGTTAAATACCAGAGGATCCTTAAAAACTGAGGATAAATCCATCTTTGTACCCTTGAAGGTTAGGCCTGCTTTGCTTTTCTGCTAACCTCATCTCAGCACAATTCTGGTAAACACCCAAACCACTGCACTAATTAGCAAAGTCTAGCAAAGGTGAAACCATGACAGAAATTGGTGTTTCCACCCAGTTACAAACTGAACTAGCACAGGCAGGAAGCCTCTTCCTGCTGAAAGGAGCAGCCAGCTGTGATCCTGGCCAGGTTCAGAGATTCCCTGGGGATCCCAAATATCCCTGACAAACATTTGGTGACACAGAAGGACAACACCCAACAGCCAGGGGCGAGCAGCCAGGAATATCTGATTCCATTTCCCCAGCCCGGGGAGGGGCCAGGCAGAGCCACGGAGCTGCCTTGGCACGGAACAGGTCCCTGGCGCTGCAGGGGACACGGCTCAGGTGGCACAGGCTGAGGACACCCTCAGGTGTCACCTGCAGGTGGCTCTGAGAGCCCCCGATGGCCCTGCCCAGCCCCACCTGGCCCTGCCCAGCCCCACCTGGCCCTGCCCAGCCCCTGCCCAGGGCAGGCTCTATTTAAGCCCAGCCCTGGCCCTCAGCCCCCACCCGGGCTGTGCTGGGGGAGCTCTGGAGGTCAGAGCCTGCTTGGCCTCAGCCCCCCGAGGACCTGCCTGGTTCTGGGGGACACCCACAGCCACCCCCAGCGATGGTGATGGTGATGATGATGATGATGATGATGATGATGATGATGATGCTCATGCTCCTTTGCAGGCTTGTGCCCTCCCCTGAAACCATTCCCAGCCTGACCCACTTGAGGGTGTCCCTTCCAAACCATTCTTGACCCCCTCCAGGTGAGGAAGGGCAGCTGGGTCTGCCCTGTTGATCTCTGGAAAAGCTCTTTGCTATATTTTGGGTTGTCTTTAACATTTCCCTGTGAACTCTGCATTTGCAGCCTCACTTTCCTGCCACGGGAAGGGAAAATGCATCTGGGGAAGGGAAAGGGGGTCCTTGGGTGGTTTAGGGCTGTGCAGGGGAGCAAAGACTGGCTAGAGATGGGGTTTTGATGTAATTGATTATACATTGATATAATACAGAATATAATATATTGCTATAATATGTAATTGATCTCTACATTGATTAAACCCTTTGTTTTCCTATTCTGCTCGCTGGGGAGGGTTTCTCCCCTTCCTAAACCTACGGAACCCCGCAGAACCGAGGCCGCGGGGAAGGAGGAGCAGCCTTTCCCCGGGGCTCTGGGGAGGAGGAGCAGCCTCTCCCCGGGGCTGCGGGGAAGGAGGAGCAGCCTCTCCCCGGGGCTCTGGGGAAGAGGAGCAGCCTCTCCCCGGGGCTGCGGGGAAGAGGAGCAGCCTCTCCCCGGGGCTCTGGGGAGGAGGAGCAGCCTTTCCCCGGGGCTCTGGGGAGGAGGAGCAGCCTCTCCCCGGGGCTGCGGGGAAGGAGGAGCAGCCTCTCCCCGGGGCTCTGGGGAAGAGGAGCAGCCTCTCCCCGGGGCTCTGGGGAAGAGGAGCAGCCTTTCCCCGGGGCTGCGGGGAGGGATTTGCAGCCTTTCCCCGGCAGTCCCGCAGACCCCAGGCCGTGGGGATTTGCAGCCTTTCCCCCCTCCATCCTCACCCGTGCCGGTGCTGGGCCCGCCGATCCCGCCGGGGTACACCGCGTACAGCGCCACGCTCAGGGCCGCTCCCGCCGCCGCCCCTGCGGGAAAACCCGGGGGTGCCTTCAAAAGGTGTTTTTAATCTTTTTATCCTCTCCGCGGGCTCCGGGCTCGCTCAGGGGCTTCTCACCGAGGGGTGACAGCAGCTGGATCGGCCTGCGGGGGTCTGGGGCTGCTCCTGGCCCGCCAGCTCCCTTTCATTTCGTTTTCCTTTCCCTTCCCATCCCCTCCTCTCCCTGGGACCCAAATCCCAGTGCCTGCCCTCAATTCTCCAATTGCTGCCCTCCTCCTCCTTCCCCAAGGGCTCCTCATAGCCCCGCTCCCCAAAAACAAGTGGGCAGGGGCTCAAACCCAAATGGAGCTGCCTTTGTACTCTGGTTTGGATTTATAATCCACAGTTTGGGTTGGTGACGCCCTGATGAGCTGCACCGAGCAGAGGAGGCTCCCGGGGTGCCTTACCTTGGATGTAGGTGTGTGTTTGGTGGTGTGGGAGCCTCTCCCAGGAGAACTGCTCCTCCTGGCCGTGCGGGGGGCTGGACACCCACTCCAGTATGAACCAGAGCGGGCTCTGGGGGTGCTGGGGGCGCCGCCACCGCACCAGGACCCTGCTCTGGTTCTCAGCCTTCACCTCCACGGCCTCTGGGGCTGGGAACTCTGTGGAGAGAGGGGACAAGGGGCTGTCACCCCAAAATCATCCCTGGAGACTCGGCCAAGCCCAGGACAAATGTGGCTTTCGTGGAGGTGTTTGGAAACTGAGGGGTGAACGGGAAATTATAGAATACGGTGAGTTTAATCTATAAACACACTATATATATATGTATAAATCTGTCTTTGTGTATTGATCTGTGTTTCATAGAATTATTTTGGTTGGAAAAGACCTTAAAGGTCAAGGCCAGCACTGCCCTGTGTCCCCAGGTGCCACATCCATGTGGCTTTTGAATCCCTCCAGGGATGGGGACTCCACCCCTGTCCTGGGCAGCTGGGCCAGGGCTGGAAAAGTTTTCCATTAGGAAATTTTCATGGTGCCCACCCTGAGCCTCCCCTGGCCCAGCCTGAGGCCGTTCCCTCTCCTCCTGTCCCTGTTCCTGGAGCAGATCCCAAATCCCCCCGGCTGTCCCCTCCTGTCAGGAGCTGTGCAGAGCCACAAGGTCCCCCTGAGCCTCCTTTTCTCCAGGCTGAGCCCCTTCCCAGCTCCCTCAGCCCCTCCTGGGGCTCCAGACCCTCCCCAGCCACATTCCCTGCCCATGTGCCCTTGGGCCTCCTGGCCAGCTGTGCTCATCCCCATCCAGATGTTGGCAAATCCCAAACCCCACATCATCTCCTCCGTCACATCCCTGAAAGGCTCCACCTGTCACTTCTTACCAGAAACGTGCACGATTCTGATAAACATCAGAGCTTAGAGAGTTTTTCCACCTTATTTCTTCTCTTCAGTTTCTTTTTAGTCATGTATTTGTGCTCAGCTTGAAGGGGACTTTCCCCTCCCATTGCTCATTCAGAGACGTTTCTCAGACCCAGGAGAGCGTGGTTGTGGGGAAAACCACAGCCCAGGGCACAGGGAGCACAAAGTGCTCCTGAAAGGATTCAGAAGGGATTGTTTTTCCCCTTTCTTTTTCAGTTTGGCAGCTCAGAGTGGGGGTTGGCAGAGGCTGCAGGAGCTGTTCTGGGGAGCAGAGGAGCAGCCTGGCACCCTTTGTGGTGTCAGCCAGCACGGGCAGGGCAAACTTAAAAACAAATTTGTAGCTGCAGCTTTAGGAGGGGAAGGGCTGAGATTGCAGGGCCTGAAGGGGCTCCAGGAGAGCTGGAGAGGGGCTGGGGACAAGGCAGGGAGGGACAGGACACAGGGAATGGCTCCCACTGCCAGAGGGAAGGGATGGGTGGGAGATTGGGAATTGGGAGGGTGGGGAGGGGCTGGGCTGGAATTCCCAGAGCAGCTGTGGCTGCCCCTGGATCCCTGGCAGTGCCCAGGGCTGGGTTGGACAGGGCTTGGAGCAGCCTGGGACAGTGGGAGGTGTCCCTGCCCACGGAACAATGAACTGAGGTGGGCTTTAGGGTCTCTCTCAGCCCAAACCCCTCCAGAATTCCATGATCCCATACACTGGAATGTGGAGCTGCAGAGCATCTCCAGGGGAGGCTGGATTTGTCTGGAGGGCTTTGTGCTCCCTCTGTGGGGTGGGCAGAGCTCTGCCGGGGCCGTTCCCTCTCCCAGTCCAGCATTTCCCCCCGGTGGTCACGGGTGAAACGCAGCCCCCGCAATGGGCACGGGTGCGATCCTACCTGCCCGGGCTGCCCCCCGCCCCAGGGGGATGCTGGCGGGGCTGGAGGCCCCTTTGGAGTTGCGGGCGGTGACGAGGAGGCTGCGGGCTCCCGGCGGCACCAGCACCGTGCACTGCGTGCCCGAGGTGAGGCACAGCAGCTCCGCGCCCCCGGGGCTCTCGGCGGACACGGCGTAGCCCAGGATCCTCCCGCGGGCATCCCGGGCCGGCAGCGGCTGCGAGGGGCGAGATGGGCAGAGATCTGTGGGGTGTGACAGCGCCACACCCAGCCGGGACAGCTGTCCCCTCGGCTGGGGGACACCTTTGAAAAGGATGGAGACAATCTGCTCCAAGATGGGATTTTTCCTCCCATCCCCGCGGGCTCCTCAGGGAGGGCGGCACCTCCGGCTGCTCGGGGAGGAGCGGCAGAGCCCGAGCCCGGCGGAGGCTGCCCCGAACCCGGCGGAGGCTGTCCCAAACCTCCTTACCTTGATCAAGACCGTCACCTCGCGGCTGCCGTTGGGCAGGGCCGGGCCCAGGCGCCGCCACACGGCGGGAGCGGCGGCGGGGGCTGCGGGAGGAGCGGGGGCACCGTGAGACACCGGGGGGCACCCGGGGCTCCCGCACGGCCCCGGCCCCCCGGGATGCCCCTCCCGGGCTGGGGGAGGAAGGGGCGCAGCTCACCGCACCGGGGAGCGCTGCTGCTTTTTGGGGTGAGACCAGCCCGGGTCCCCCGCTGGCACCGGGGCGGGGGGCAGCGCTCCCCGGGCATCCCGGGATGGCTGAGCCGCCGTGCCCGGGCCCATCCCGGGGTCCCCAGCTGGCGTGGGCAGGGGGGAGCTGGCTGAGGGTGACAGGGATTTGTCGCGACACCTCGACTGATGCGATTTTCCCGCCCAGGGGAGCCACTAAAGATCATAGAATCTGCTCGGCTGGAGAAGCCCTCGGAGAACATCGAGCCCGGCCACCCCCGGCGCCGCCAGAGCCACCCCACGTCCCCAGGTGCCACCTCCGCAGGGCTTTGAAAGCCCGGGCAGCCGTGCCAGGGCTGTGCCCACCTGGGACCGGGGCTGTGCCCACCTGGGACCGGGGCTGTGCCCACCTGGGACCGGGGCTGCGCCCACCTGGGACCGGGGCTGTGCCCACCTGCCTCGGGGGTGCTGTACAGGAACGGGGGGCTCCAGGCGCTCCAGGGGCCGCGGGCGGCGCTGAGCCGGCACCGGACCTGGAACACGAAGCGGGTGTCGCTCTGCAGCTCGTGCTGCCACCGGGGGCCCTCCGGGGCCGCCTCCTCACACGGCTCCACCTGCAAGGCAAGCAGCGACCTGGGGGAGCGGGAGCGTCCCCGCTGCCACCGCCACCCCCGGGCACGGGGAGGGCACCGCGCTCCCGTCCGCATGGCCAGGGGTCACCCTGTCCCCTCCGGTGCCACCCTGTCCCCTCCGGTGCCACCCTCCGGGCACAGGCGCAGCCGCGCTGGGATTTTGCCACCGCGGGGATTTTGGGAGCCGGGATCCGGGCTCAGCCCTGCCGGGGATGCTGGCAAAGGGCTCAGGTGGAGCTGCCCCGCTGCGGTTTTGTCCGGGCTGTGCTCTGAGCATCCCAGGGGATTTTGTGCCTTGTCCTTGCAGAGCGGAACTTTGGGAAATGTTTGGAATTCTGTCCTGTTGCTTAAGAAGCTGAGCTCACCCTGTCCACGAGACCGACTGCTCTCTCGGGTGGCACCAGCGCTCCTGCCCCCCAAACTGGGATCTGCCAGGGGTGAGTTCTGAAGGGCCCCGAATGTTCCCATTGCCCGTGGGGTCTCCAGCAGGACCGGGACTCGTGTCTGTTTAACAGGGGGAGGTTTGGGGTGCCGGGGGTCTCACCTGCCACTCCGGGGTGCCCGTGGCTCGGTGCCTCTCCTCGCAGTGCACCTTGTGCAGCCGCGTGCGGCTCCTCCAGCGCGTGGTGGTGCGGGGAGGGGACGAGTCCGTGGTGTGGGCACCGATGGGCACGGGCAGGGCTGGAATCACTGCGGGGACAGGCGGGGTGGGGACGGTCCTGGTGCTCAGGGGTGTCCCCAAAGTGACACGGCAGGGCAGGGCAGGGTGGGTGGCAGCGCACAGCCCCAGCACGCCGTGCTGCTGAGGGAGGGAGGGAGGGAGGGAGGGAGGGATGGATAGAGGGGTGGATGGATGGAAGGATGGAGGAATGGATTGAAGGAGGGATGGAGGGATGAGAGATGGATGGAGGGTTGGATGGATGGAGGGAGGGAGGGATGGATGGAAGGAGGAATGGATTGAGGGATGGATGGATGGATGGATGGATGGATGGATGGATGGAGGGGTGAAGAGATGGATAGGAGGCATGAATGGATGGGTGATGGGGCATGGATGAGGGATGGATGGATGGATGGATGGATGGAGGGGTGAAGAGATGGATAGGAGGAATGAATGGATGGGTGATGGGGCATGGATGAGGGATGGATGATGGTTGGAGGGATGGACAGATGGACAGACAGACGGACATACCGAGCTCCTGCAGGCTGAGGTGCTGAGGGGCCGAGCGGGCGGTGCCCAGAGCGTTGCTGGCCTGCACCCACACCGAGTAGTGGCTCTCGTTGTGCAGCTCTCTCAGCAGCACGGGGGAGTTTGCAGGGAAGATCTTTTCTTCCTCATCCTCCTCATCCTGTGCCAGCACCCTGGGAGCAGCAGGCAGCCCCATCAGTGCCACCCCAGCACCACACACCCGCTGGCACTGCCACCCCGGCTCCTGACCAGGGCACAGCCATCCCCAAACCCGAGTTTGCCACCCCTAAAGCAAACTGGAAATTGTCCCCTCCCTGACACTGCTGCTGGGGATTTGTGTTTTCACAGTGGGAAGGGAACCCATTCCTTCCTTTCTGGCTGCACGGTTCAGTCTGAGCCCAGAGCTGGGCAGCAGCTTTGTCCCTTCTCTTCACAGAGCTTCCATGTGATGGGATTTAACGTCTTTAAAACTGAGTCAGGACAACTGAAAGCCTGCAACGGGGAACTCCAGTGGCAGAGAGCATCCTGGCATGGGCTGTGACATGCCAGGTGATGTCCTGGGGACTTTGGTGGCAGGGAGCATCCCAGGGCGGGACTGTGGCACACGTGCAGCACCTCTGCTTCAGCTGCAAGCAGGACTTCTGCTTTTGGCGTTTGGGCAGCGTTTGGTTCAGCCTCTCTTTATCCTGCAGAGAGCCCGAGCAGCTGGAATCTGCTGCTCCCCTGCGGCAGGGCACGGCGGGACGCGAGCCGGGTGCTCAAACCCCCCTGCGGTGGAACCCGCGGTTCGCGGGCAGGAGGTGACAAAACGTGAGCGGTAGGAAGTGGAACTGGGGCACGGCAGCGCCGGGGCTGTCACTAGGGCTGTCACCGGGGCTGTCACCTGGGGGTGCCACCCGGGGCTGTCACCCAGGGGTGTCACCTGGTGTCTCTCACCCCCTTGCCCCCTCCCCGCCGCGCTGCCCGGGCCTCACCTGCGCAGGTGGAGGCTGTGCCGGGTGTGCAGGTGCGTGGCCCGTCCCTCGTCCCAGCCGCACTGCAGGCGCTCCGAGCCCTCGGCGATGGCGCAGCTCAGGTTGCCCGGGGGGTCCGGAGGGTCTGCGGGGCGAGGCCGGGTGAGGGCGCGGCCCCCGGGGGAGCCCCAGCCCGGCCCCGCGGGCCCGGCCCGGCGAGGGGCGCGGGGCACTCACAGCCCGCCCGGAGCTCGGTGCCGCACACCAGGCGGTCCCTGCCGGTGCGGGCACAGCGGGAGAAGCAGGTGACGGTGGCGAAGGGCGTCTGAAAATTGGGCAGCCGGAGCAGCGCGGCGCCGCCGGGCAGCGCCAGCGGGGCGCCCTCGGCGCGGCTGTAGTTGAGGAGGATGAGGAGCCGGGCAGAAGGGCAGCCCAGGGCGGGCTGGCAGCCGATGGAGACGTCGGAGCCCATCCGCACCACGGGCCCGGGCTCGATCCAGACGTGCCCCTTGCACTCGAGGCTTGCAGCGCCTGCACCAAAGAGGGTGGGCTCGGGGGTGTCCCAGCGGAGCAGGGGGTGCTGCGGGCTGCAGGGCTGCGCAGGAGCTGCTTTGCTGCCCGGGGTGCAGCAGCAGCACGGCCGGGTCCTGCAGCCAGGGGAGGACACCCCGCCCTGGGCACCCTGAGCCCCGTGGGTGAGGATAAAGCAGGGCTCATGGGGGATGCCGGGGAGAAATTGTTCCCCCTGAGGGTGGCACAGGGTGCCCAGAGAAGCTGTGGCTGTCCCTGGAAGTGTCCAAAGGCAGGCTGGATGGGATCTGGAGCAGCCTGGGGTAGTGGAAGGTGCCCCGAGGTCTCTCCCAGCCTGAACCAGGCTGGGACTGGGATGAAGCCCCTGCCCGCAGCAGCCCCGGCCCCGCTGACTCATCCCAGCCCACCAGAAACAGCCAAGTTTCACCAGTTTCACCCAGTTTGGGTTTTGCTCTGCTGTTCAGATGACTGCAGGGAAATAACCTGCAGCTCTCTCGAGCTCTGATCCCCCAGATTAGCGCGGCGGGGGCGCAGCCCTTCCCTATCAGATGAAGCTGTGCAGCAGCCCCGGCTCTCGGGCGCTATCGGGCTCCATCTGCCCTTCCTGGAAAGGGCAGGGCTGTGCAAGGGCAGAGCCCAGAGCTCAGCACAGGGGCCCCAGGAGCCTGGAAATGGCCCCAGGAGCCTGGAAATGGCCCCACTCCAAGGAGGAGAGAGGGAAGAAGGAGCTGCAGGGCATGGGACCCCCTGCAATGCTCCCCTCCACACCCCCAGCTCTGTCATTGTCCTGTTCCCCCTGGAAATCCCCCCAGGACTCTCAGGAGCTCGGGTGGCAGCGTGGGGGCCCTGCCAGGGTCACTCACCTGGGCACAGGCAGCAGAGCAGGAGGTGCAGCACCAAAGCCTCACCGGACCGTGCCATGGCCTGGGCAGCATAGTCTGAGGGATAAAAAACCACGGAGCAAATCCTCCTGGGCAGCCAGCTCCAGCACGGGCAGGAGGGCCGGGAGGGGAACAAGCAGTGTGGGTTTGTCCAGGGAAATCTGAGCAGCCCTGCCTTGGAGGAGACGGGATTGGGAGGTCAGGGGGGGCTGCCCTCTGCTCAGACCCATCCCCAGTGTTGGCTCCGGGGCTGGGAGAGGGGGGGACACTCTGGAATGAGCCCACCAAAGGTGCCTGAGGGTCAGGAGCACCTGAGAAGGGTGGAAAGGCTTGGGAGCTGCTCAGCGTGGGGTACAAATCCTGGGGAATGGATGTCTGGTGGGGGATTGAAGGTTAGCGAGGCAAATCCCCCCAGGCGTGACCCAGGGACAGGAGGCAAAGGGCTCCATTGGAAATCAGGAAACTCCAGCTAAACACAAGGAAAAGCTCTTTAAAGGTGGCCGGAGTGGGGCTGCTGCCCTGAGGGCTTGCCCTGCAGTCTCCATCCCCGGGGATGCTCAGACATGGTTTTATGGGATAGAAACTCCCTGTTCCCCTAAGATCTTCCCCACAGCTCCTGCCCAGGCTGAGCAATGGCTCTTCCAGCAGAGACCCCCTTGAGACAGCCCCAGAATCCCGGGCCAGGCCTTCCCACCTGTCCCCAGGCAGTCACCCTTGTGCCCGCATCCCGGAGTGGCTGAAACTTTTCCCTGCTCCCTTTGCCTCTCTCCACAGCCTCCCTGGGAGGATTCCCACAATCCAGGAGGGAAATCCCAGCCTCCCCAGCCTCCCCAGCCTCCCCAGCCTCCCCAGCCTCCCCAGCCTCCCCAGCCTCGTGGGACTGTGGGGCTGGAAGGGCTTTGCAGCAGCCAAGGCACAGACTGGTGAGGACCAGGGAAACGCAGCGGGGGGAAATTGCTCTTTTCCAAGAAAAGCATCCTCCTGGAAGTGGCCAGCAAGGCACCCCTCAATCCTCTGAAGCTGGGGTGGCTCCAGCACCCCCACAGGCCCCTCTGGGGGTGGGGGGTGGGCACAGAGCAGACCCTGAAGCAGCTCTGGCAGCCCCACTCACCTCCCTGGGGCTGAACACCCAGCCCCACATCCATCATTTCCTTTCCCCATTCCCCTCACAGTACCTGCTGTCAGGAATGGCAAGTTTCCCTGGAGGGAGGCCAGAGTCCACAGTAAAAGCTTCAAAATGCTGTTTTTCCACCCAAACCAGGCCAGCAGCAGCAGCAGCAGCAGCGAGTGCTTTGGTGTTTCTCGTGCGGGGTGAGGTGACCTGGTTTGGTTTTGGGGCTGATCAAGTATTCATCATGAGTGAGTCAAATTTCAAGTGCCTCCCTATTACCTGACCTACAAAGAGAAGCTGTCGGTTCCCAAGGGCCACGAACCTTCTTCAAGTCAGATCAAATGAAAAAATCCAACTGGGGGTCCTGTGAGCAGAGCTGAAAACCCTAAACCTGCCCAGCTCTCGGAGGGATCGCAGGCGCTGCCTCCTCTGGGAATCACATTTGGCTTTTTATTCCAATTTAGAGGTCTCTGCAAACTCCAAAGCCAAAGGAACGAGGCCATCTGGAGGTGCTGGGCTTTGATCTCATCTCTGGTGAAGCCTCCTCATGCATGGGAGCTGAAGGAATGCGAGTTCAGCAGAGAAGGGAGAAGCTGCTCCAACCCGAACCACGCGGGATCCTCGCCAGGAGCGGAGGAACGCAGGAGCGGAGGGTGAGGAGCAGCAGCCGGGATATTTGGGGGTTAAAGCAGGGGCTGGAAGCCGGGAGGAGCAGGGGAATCCTTACCTTGGCAGGTCCCAGGGCAGGCGGCACCGGGAGCCTCCGCTGTGTCCGGAGCTGCCTCAGCAGAGTGAGCGAGGGCAGTGTGAGGCTGACCTACATAGAGCCCCAGAGTTTCCCTCCCGGGCTGAGTCAGCCCGTGGGAAAACCCAGCATCCCTGAAAGCAGCAGCCTCGGGGGAAGGGGCGCCTCAAAGCTCTGGCAGGATCTGGAGACACCCGGGTGGAGCTGAGCCCGTCCCGGGTGCATGCCTGGGTTCTCCTCACCGGGTGTGAGGCGGGAGCGCAGCCGAGAGTCCCGGGTGCTGTCAGGGCTGGAGAGTTTTCCTGCCGGTCCCAGAGGCATGGAATGGATAATCCTGAAGGGATGGGGTTGTCTGTACCAGCGCCGAGTGTCAGCCCCTCGTGCTGCTCCCCAGCTCATCCAGGGATGTTACAGGCAGAGCATTCCCAGCGCTGGGGGATCCAGGGATGCTCCGGGGATGCTCCAGCGCTCTCCACCCCTCCGGCTCCCTCTGCTGCTCCCAAACCCCGGCTCTGCAGAGCCCGGGCCTTCCTTTCCCGTGTCGGTTGAAGAGTTAAACCTCAAAAACAGTGTTAACCTCATTAGACACTGCAACCACAGGAAACCCCGCACTGCTCCCGCCTCTCCTCGCAGGAGGAAATGTCGGCGAGGAGAATTTACCCACCCGGGGAAAGGCAGAGCCTCCCTCTGCCAGCGAGCCCTGCCTGCCCCGGGGTTTCACTGATCCACGGGGATTTTTTGTGGAAGTGAGAGCAGGAGCCTGCCAGCACCGCGGGGTGAAGCCTGGCTGGGCGGTGTGGTTATAGAATGTGTACAATGATGTATATAATGTATATAATGATGTATATAATGTGTCTGGATGGTTATAGGAACCTGTGGGTTTGTGTAGTTGCACACACCCCGAGCAGGACCGGGGGTTTTAGTGGGAATTTCAGCTCTGGGATGTTCTGGGAGTGCTGAATGCCCGGGACACACGGCTGGGGCTGCCCGGCCAGCGCGCACATCTGGAGCCAGCTCATCTCACCCGGGGCTGGGCTGGCACTGAGGACAGCACATCTGGGCCCAGCCAGCACATCTGGAGCTGGCACCGTGCGGGGGATGTGGGGCTTTCCCAGGACAGGCCAGAGCTTCCTGCATTTCCCAGCCCCCGATCTTCCTGTTTGACTGATGTGTCCTTATCTCTTCCTGAGCGCTCAGAGCTGCAGCTCAGAGCCCCGTGGGCAGCAGAGACAGGGCTTGCACCGGGCTCCTTCCCACAGGTTTCTCTTTCCCGGGCTCAGGAATCTCAGTTGCTGCCGCTTTCCTCTGAGGCAGCTGCACTGCCCAGACCTCCTCCTGCATCATGTCTGGGGTTCCCTGTGCTTTGTCCCTCAGAGCCTGATGGAAACCGGGGGCAGGGTTAGCTTGGGTTTGGGGAGAAATTCCTCCCTGGGAGGGTGGGGAGGCGGAGAGGAACTGGGGCTGCCCCTGCAGCCCTGAAGTGTCCGAGGCCAGGGCTTGCAGCAGTCTGGGACAGTGCGAGGTGGAACAAGGAGAGGTTTGTGCTCCCTTCCAGCCCAAACCTTCCCAGGATTCTGTGATCCTACATCCAGAGTGGAAATCTTTCCAGGAAATGCCTTTCCAGCATTTTGGTGCCCTGCAGAGAGTCCCTCCTGAGGCTGGCATGGCCAGGATGGCACCGTGGGACCCAGGACTCCCCAGCCTGGCACAGGGATGGGCTCAGCCGCCTTCCCCCCTGCAGCACGCAGGTTTTGGGGCACCGAGCCCCAGCCCGGCTCCCCGGGGCTTTGCTGTGCTTTTCCCGTCTCTCCTGCACTGGTGATGGCATCTCCCTGGCACTTCCCTGCCCTGCCAGCCCCTGGCTGTCACTGTCACTGTCACCTCCGTGCCCTCTTCATTGTCCTGCTGCTGCCAGGCTCCACAGCCCCTTTCCCCTCCCGGGACATGCCCGGAGCCCTCGGGGCCTTGGCCCGGCGCTGGCTGCACACGCGGTGAGGGGGAAGTGATGAGTTTGACATTTGTTATCTCCGGTGCTTGGATCTCTGCCCTGCCCCAGGCCGGGCCAGCAGCACGGACAGGGCGGGGCAGAGCCGGCTCTGGTGTCACCCCGAGAGCTGTGGCCGGCACGGGGGACACGAGGGACACAGACACGGCACAGGCCCGTCCCCTTCTTGCCCTGCTGGCAGCACTGCGAGGTGACACCCGGGGATTTGATCTCAAACAGCTGCGGTGGCACCTGAGCCCCGGCTGGTGCCAGGGGTGAGGACATTGTCCCCACGGGGGCTTCCCTGTCCCCACAGGGGCTTCCCTGTCCCCACGGGGGCTTCCCTGTCCCCCCGGTGAGGGGTCCCCGGGGACAGGGACGTGCCGGGGGGGCTGGCAGGCAGCGCTGCCTGCGTCAGTCCCCTGGCACCGCACCCCGGGCAGGGTCAGGTTCCTCCCCGCCCCTGCAGGAGGAAATTTTCCCGAGTCCAAGCTCCGCGGCGGGTTCAGGACAGCCGGGGCCTGCTGCAGGAACAAGGAAGGTGATGCCAATGTCACAGGGGGGTTGACTGTGATTTTTGGCCAGGCTAAAAGGACACCCGAGATATGGGAAAGTCGCTCCCGGACTTTAAAGCCGGTTTGTCCTTCCCGTGCCAGGGAACAGCCCCTGCTCCTTCCCTGTGAGCAGGGCGGCAGCACGGACATGAACCAGCCGGGAAAAGGAAAGTTCGGGCAGAGTTTTTTGCTTTTCCCTGCGAGGGGAGAGTGCCGGGGGAGCCGAGCATGCCGGGGCGGGTGGCAGCTCCTGCCCGCCGTGCCCCACTGCCCTCGGAGGGAAGGCGGGCCCTGCCTGTGCCCGGGCAGGTCATGACAGAGAGAAATTTGGGAATAACGCTCCCCAAAATGGGGCTGGAAACGCAGCCTTGGCCACGGGCAAGGAATGTCCCACTGCTGCCTTCCCTCCTCACTTCGGGAGCGACCCCCAAATCAACCCTGGGGGGATTTAAAAGCCCTGGAGGGATTTAAAAGCCGTGTGGACGAGCATGGGATAATGGTGGCCTTGGCAGTGCTGGAGTGGTTGGACTGGATGGTCTCAGAGGACTTTTTCAATCCAAATGATCCAAGGTTTTATGGAATTGCTGCTGTTTGCAAGGCGAGGCTGGTCCCTCACCCCCCTGCACCGCCCCCCATGCCCACCCTCCATCCCCCCACACCGCCCGCTGCAGCTTTGGCCCTGCAGCCCTTCGGGGGCTCCGGGACCCTCTGCCCTTGGGGCTGAGCTGTGGCCGGGTGGGAAGGGCCGGGATGGGCTGCTGGGAGCCGATTCCCCGCGGGGACGGGCGGAGGTGTGCGTGTCACTCCTTGTCCCCCCGCTCAATCTGTTCCCTCCGTTCGTCCCCTAGGGCGGAGGCGTTTTTGTGCTCCGAGCTGCCTTGTTTTGGGATTTTTCCACTTGGCAGAGCATAGCCCGCAGGGGAAGATTTAATCTCTGAAAGGGAAGGGCTGGTGCCAAAATCCTGCGTGCGGGGTCACCCGAGGGCAACACCCGGCAGGGTGCTGGGCCCCCGGGGCCACCGTGTCAGGGACAGCGGTGCCAGCACGGCCCTGGCCCCCCAGTCTTGCTGTGGGGAGGGGCAGAGGGACCCCTGTCCCCCTGCCCACACAAGGCACACGCGTTTGGTGTCCCCTTGTCCCCACAGTGCCCCCCATGCAGGGCCCGGTGCCCCCCCATGTGTGACCTCACCCACGCCCCCTTCCCCTCTTCATGCCCCCCCTGCCCCACCCGGGGGGTTCCACTCATCAGTGCTGCCCCTATAAATCCCATGGGATGCCCCCCTTGCTGTGCCCCCTCAGCAGCCCTGTCCCACCCCAGCAGTGCCCCCCACACCCCGTGCGATGGCCTCCCCTGCCAGTGCCCTCACCCAGACCCTCGGCTGTTCACTGCATCCCAACCCCTGTGCGATGTTCCCCCATCCCATTCCCCCCATCAATGTCTCCCAATCCCACCCCCTGTGCCTTGTCCCTCTACCAGGGCCCCCATCCCAGACCTCTGCTCTATGCCCCCATCCCATCCCCCCCCAGTCAATGCCCCCCAGTCCCAGCCCCCTGTGCCATGTCCCCCCCAGTCAATGCCCTCATCCCACCCCTGTGCTACCACCCCACCAATGCCCTCTGTGACACCACCCCATCACTGCTCCCCATCCCAGGCGCCCAGGTTCCTCCATCATTGCCCTCCATCCCAGTCCCCTGTGTGATGCCCCCCCATCCCAGCCCCCTTTTCAGTGTCCCCCCATCCCAGCCCCTGTAGGATGTCCCTCCATCACTTCCCCCTGTGCCATGTCCCCATCCCAGCTCCCTTTTCGATGTCCCTTCATCACCGCCCCCATCCCAGCCCCCTGTGGGATGTCCCTCCATCGCTGTCCCCCATCCCTTCTCCCTGCCCGACCCCCCTGTCCCAAACCCCTGTGCCATGTCCCCAGCCCCCATCCCAACCTTCCGTGCGATGTTCCCCCATCCCCCCTCCCCTCCCGTCCCCGCCGTCCCGGTCCCTCCCGCCGTGCCCGCGGCTGCGCGCTCCCGGCCCGTCCCTCCCGCCGTGCCCGCGGCTGCGCGCTCCCGGCCCGTCCCTCCCGCCGTGCCCGCGGCTGCGCGCTCCCGGCCCGTCCCTCCCGCCGTGCCCGCGGCTGCGCGCTCCCGGCCCGCCCCTCCCGCCGTGCCCGCGGCTGCGCGCTCCCGGCCCGCCCCTCCCGCCGTGCCCGCCCCGCCCCAGCCATGTCGGCCCCGCGCAGACGCCCCGCGGCCGCGGCCGGGGGGGGGCCCGAGGGGGCGGCCCAGGGGGGAGCCCCCGCCGGAGCCCCCGCGCCCGGCGATGCGGAGCGGGGCATGGCGGCCCCGCCGCTCTGCCTGCGCCTGCTGGCCGCCGCCTTCTACGGCCTCAGCTCCTTCCTCATCGTCGTCGTCAACAAGAGCGTCCTCACCACCTACGGGTACGGCCGCGCCGGCGGGAACCCCCTCCCCGGGATCGGGGCAACCCACCCTGGGGTCGGGAATCACCCCCCGGGATCGGGGTACCCCCCCGGAATCGGAAATCAGCCCCCAGGATTGGGGTACCCCCCCTGGAATCGGGTTACCCACCCTGGGATCGGGAATCAGCCCCTGGGGTCGGGGTACCCACGCCGGGATCGAGGTTACCCCCCCGGGACCGGGGATTCCCCCCGGGACCGGCGTGCGGACCCCCCGTGGGATGGGGACCCCGCCATTCACCCCCGTCCTTGGGGTCGGGACCCCCCTGTGTCACCCCCCCTGCCCCGGCTCCTTCCCCGCCCTCGGCACCCCCCGTGCACCTCCTGCTTTGGGGCTGCCGCCCCCCAAACCCCAACCCCCAAATCCTTTTCCTGGGTGTCCCCCCTGTCCCCGCCGGGCCGGGCGGTGTCCCCGTGGCCGTGGGACCCCCGGTGTGGGTGCCCCCCTGATCTGTGCTCCCCTCCCGCAGGTTCCCGTCCTCGCTGTGCGTGGGGCTGGGCCAGGTGAGTGTCCCCCCGCGTGTCCCCGCACCCCGAGCCCGGGGGGCCCTGGGGTCACCCCCTCTCTCTTGCAGATGCTGGCCACGGTGGCCGTGCTCTGGGCGGGGAAGGCGCTGCGGGTGGTCAAGTTCCCTGACCTGGACAGACACATCCCCCGGCGGGTGAGACCCCTCCCGGCACCCTGCTCCCTGCTCCGGGCACCCGAATCCCCTCCGCGGGCACCCAAATCCCCTCCCCAGCACCCAAATCCCCTTCCCAAGCACTCAAATCCCCTTCCCCAGCACTCAAATCCCCTTCCCCAGCAATCAGCTCTCCTCCCCGGACACCCAAATCCCCTTCCCAGCCACCAGCTCCCCTCCCGGGCTCCTCTCCCCAGCCCCGGGCTCCCTGCCCAGCGCGGGCTCTGTGGGATGTCCGTGCCTGTTCCCGGGATCCTGCGGCCATGGAGCAGCTCCGGACACGTGTGTGAGTGTGTGTGTGTGTGTGTGTGTGTGTGTGTGTGTGTGTGAGTGTGTGCGTGTGGAGGTTTCCATGGCGGGTGGCAGTAATTCCATGATTCCACGTCTATATTTATCCGCCGAGGGTGCTCTGGGGTCGCAGGCTCACCCCGCTGTTCTTGCAGACGTTTCCTCTACCTCTGCTGTACTTCGGGAACCAGATCACCGGGCTGTTCAGCACAAAGAAGCTGAAGTAGGGATGGGTTTGCTGCGCGGGGAGGGCTGAACCGGGCCCCGGGGCTTTCCGGGATCGCCGGGAGCCCTGCCGGGCCCCGGGGCTGTGGGTGACCGGGCAGGAGCCGCTGGGGCCGGGCACTTCCCTTCCTTCCCTGCCCACGCCGGGATGTGCCACGTGCGTGCTCCCAAAGTCCCGAAAGCTTCCCGCGGGCAGGGGGGACACGGGGCTGGCCCTAATCCTGGGGTGAGGTCTGGGGGTGTCCCTGGGGTCCCCATTCTGGCAGGGTGGGACACGGGGCTGGCCCTCATCCTGGTCTTAGGGTCTGGGGATGTCCGTGAGGTCCCCTGTCCTGGCAGGGGGGGACACAGGGCTGGCCCTCATCTGTGGGGTGAGGTCTGGGGGTGTCTCTGGGGTCCCCGTCCCTGGCAGGGTCAGATGTGAGGGGCTGTGGGTGCCGTTCCCACAGGGAGCGATTCCATGTCCATGAGGGAATTCCTGTCCCTCAGGGCAGGGCAGTCCCTGGTTTTGTCTCCCTGCTCCGTTTGGGATGTGGGGAAGGGGGACCCCTCTCACCCGCGCCCCTTCCCCGCAGCCTGCCCATGTTCACGGTCCTGCGGAGGTTTTCCATCCTCTTCACGATGTTTGCCGAGGGATTCTTGCTCAAGTGAGTGCCCCGGCCGCGGTGGCGGCTCCGGGCGGGTTCCGGGGCTGCGGCCGGGCTGGGCGGGGCCGGGCGGGAGCAGGGAGGGAGCAGGGAGGGATGCAGGGAGGGATGCGGGGAGGGATGCGGGGAGGGATGCAGGGAGGGATGCGGGGAGGGATGCAGGGAGGGAGCAGGGGCTGCCAGCCCCGATCCGGGAGCTGCCGGCCCCGATCCCTCCGGGTGTCCGCAGGGAGCCGGGGACGGGGATGTGCATCTGTGTCTGCACTTGGGAGCTGCAGGGAGCTGTGCCAGCCCCAATTCCTGCAGGGACCACTAAGAGCCCCTTCCCGGAGCTGCTCCACAGGCTGGGGGCTGCTCCGGGCCCTTCTCTGCCCCAGGCAGAGCTCCCAGCTCCTCCAGGCTTTTTTATCTCCCAAAAACCCCCAGAGACAGTTGTCTCAGGTCGGTTGGTTTGGGGTTGGTTTGGGGTTTTTCCCCCTTTCCTCAGGAAGGAAAGCTTCCCCCTGCTCCTCTCCAAAGCCCTCAGAGCGTTCCCAAGCACTGAGCAGTGGCTGATGCCGTGTCCTCCTGCGTCTCTTTTGCAGGAAGAAGTTTTCCTGGAGCATTCAGATGACAGTATTTGCCATGATCTTTGGTGCATTTGTAGCTGCCAGGTGAGCTGTCCCCATTCCCGTATCTCCAGAGGGTCCGTGCAGTGGGAATTGAGTCCCACGGTGTGTCCCAAGAACCAAAGGATTGAACTCTGATTTTTCCCCTCCCCTCATACATGCTCTCTAGTAGGAAAGAATGTTTTCCTGACCCAAATCCCAACCAACCTGGTGATTAACTTTTCCTGACAGCTTGCTGGCTCCACAGAAGGTGGACGGGATCTTCCAGGCCCTGTCCCTGCACAGCCTGGGGTTTAAATTTAAAAGGGGTTAAAATGAAAAAGGTTTCTCTTTTTGAACTCCTGCTTTTTCCCTTTCCAGTGCTGACTTGGCATTCGACCTGGAGGGATACATTTTCATCCTCATTAACGATGCCTTAACAGCTGCAAACGGTGCCTACGTGAAGCAGAAGCTGGATTCCAAGGTGGGATGAGCTCTGGCTTCCTTTGGGATTTCAGGATTTTGGTGTCTGTGAGGGCACAGGGGAGAGGCTCACCCGTCCCATTCCCACAATCTGTGCAGAGCTGGAGAGGGGCTGGGGACAAGGGATGGAGGGACAGGACACAGGGAATGGCTTCAAGCTGGGAAAGGGGGGATTAGATGGGAGACTGGGAAGGAATTCCCAGCTGGGAGGGTGAGGAGGGGCTGGGCTGGAATTCCCAGAGCAGCTGTGGCTGCCCCTGGATCCCTGGCAGTGCCAAGGCCAGGCTGGAGCAGCCTGGGACAGTGGGAGTTCCCTGCCCTTTGTCTGGACGAGCTTTAAGGTCGCTCCCAGCCCAAACCAGTCAGGAATTCCATGGTCTATCCAAATTCCCACCCTCCAGCTCCTCTGTCTTAAGGAATCCCCCTGGATGGAGCTGCAGTCCCAGTCCCGGTGTGGGTGAATTCCTGTCCCCACTCACAGCCGTGGGTGTTTTCCAGGAGCTGGGGAAGTACGGGCTGCTCTACTACAACGCACTGTTCATGATCCTCCCCACCCTCACCATTGCCTACGTCACTGGAGATGCACAGAAGGTAAAATCTCCTCCCCAAATCCCTGGAATTCGGGGCACAATTCCCCATGGGCAGCCCGGGGGGCTGAGGAGGAGCTGGGGGAAGGGGAGGCACCCCAAAACCAGCAGAAAGGAACTGCAGCTTTTACGTTGGGCTTAAACCCACAGAGTTGCTCCATTCAGGCATTTTTGTAATGCCTGAGGAACAGGGAAGTGGAGAGCAAGAAGAAAACCCAAATATTATTTAAAGCAAGCTGAGTAATTTTAGAATCAATGAGTTCCTTCAGATTTTTTTTTCTGTCCTCCTCTTGCTGGGGCTGTTTTGTTGAGTTCCTATGTGGGTTCACTTTGCTTGTGGTGCCCCATCGGGGCTGTGGTCCTGGAGATGTGAAGAAATAAAAATAATAATACTACTAATAATACAATAATAATAATAATAATATTTCTATAATTACTATACTATTAATATTAATGTTAATGTTAATGAGAATAGTTTACCTGTGGTCCTATATACATGAAATTAATCTTTATCATTACTATTATGAGTATTTACCTGTGGTCCTGTATACGTGAAGTTATTTATTATTATTATTACTACTACTATTACTAATATCACTATTATCATTAACATTAACATTAATATTTATATTGATATTTATATTGATATTAACATTACAGAATATAGGAATAGGAATAATAATAAATAACAAATAATACATTAATAGTAATGATATTAATATTATTATTTATTGCTGTTGCACTCACTGATGTGCAGCTGGCTCTCCTGAGCAACAGATTCCTTTTTCCTGCCTGTTTTGTTCCAGGAATTCCGATAAATTCCCTCCTCCAAAGGCTGGAGGTGTCCCCCGCCCTGGGGGTGCCCTGGGGGCGCTGCCAGCCCCTGTGTCCCCTGTGGCTTTGTCCTCGTTAGGAGCTCGATAATGAGCCGGGATTAATGAGCTGGGATTAGCAGGGCTGGAGGGGTGGAGGTGCCTCAGCCCCGCCTCCGGAGCGCCTCCAGGGCTGGATTTGGGATAAAAGTGCCCATTTAGGGCAGGGAGGTGTTGCTGTGAGCAGCCTCTGTTCGCCGCAGGGAGAAATGGCCTTTTTTATTTGCTTTTTGCCCTGAATGAGCCCCTTTCTGCCGGGCACAAAGATGCGCTCTGTGCCGGGGCTGCTGCCGGGAACCTCCGCCTTGGCAGCTCCAGGAAAACCCCCCTGGGAAGGGCCCGGAGCCTTTCCTGGATCTGGGAATTCCTGTGGTTCCCCGGGCAGCATCCCAGGTAACACATCCTGCCCTGTGCTGTGAGCAGAGCCCTGCCCGGGGCAGGGGGTGCCTGGGCTGCCTCTCCAAGGCTGGATTCGGCATTCCCGGGGGAAATGCACTCCCAGCAGCCTGGCTGGAGCCCTGGGAGCTTCGGCATTCCCTGTCCAGCTGGGAAGGGAGAGAGGGAAGCAGCTCTGGCCCTGCCCTGCTCCTGCCTTGTGGCTGAGGCTCCTCTGCAGGATTCCACTTGGATTCCGGGTGTCTCCAAGGATGGAGACTCCCCCACTTCCCTGGGCAACCTTGGCACCTCTCCCAGAGTCTGCAGACATCCAGAGGGACCTCCCTGTGTGTCCCTGCGTGTCCCTGGCGCCGTGGTGCTGTCCCTGGCACCTCTGGCAGGGCCTGGCTGCTCCTCCTCGGCTCCCGGCTGGGATCCCTGCTCCCCAGGCCCTGCAGGATCCTGTGGCCCCTCTGGGCTCTCCCTGGCTGGATCCAGCACTCCAGATGCTCCCCAGACCCCAAAAGCCCAGGAAAAAAGCCCTTCCCTGAAATCCAGGCTGCCTCGAGCTGCTCCGGAGGTCACGGCTCCCCTGGGATGTGCTGGCTGTGGTTTGCAGGGAGGGAATTCCAAAATGATCCAATTCTGGCTAACAGCCAGATCCCTCTGGCTTGGGAGACTCATTCCCTGCTTTTCCAGAAGTGCTGAGGCTGCAGGTGATGCCACTGGGGCTCCCTGGTCTGGGATGTCATTCCAGGCTTGGAATTGAGTTGGTTTTTCCTGCTGCGAGGTGAAAGGCGGTGCTGGGGGGCTGCTCCTTGTCCTGCTGGGAATTCCTGGGAATTCTGTGCTTCCCAGGGCTCTAAAGCTGCTGTTCCCTGCAGGCAGTGGAGTACCAGGGCTGGGCAGACACGTTCTTCCTCGTGCAGTTCACGCTGTCCTGTGTGATGGGGTAAGGACGGGGAGCAGGGAGGGCACCTCCATTCCAGAACCAGGGAATTGGGGTGCCCTGGTATTCAAAAATCCCCCTAAATCCCCAGCCCTGTGAGGGAGACCACGCCTGAGAGTTGTGGTGGGTGGGAATCATCTCCCAGCCTCCTCCAGAGCAGGTTTAGCTAAAAAAGTGGGATAAATACTGCTGGAGAAAGGATGGGAATGGCTCAGGGAAGGCTGGAATGCTTCAGGCTGGGAGAGACCTTAAGCTCACCCCGTTCATTCCCTGAATTCAGGGACTCCTTCCACAGCCAGGGTGGTGGGATGAGGCCATTCCCAGGCTCCAGGTTATCCCTGACGCTGGCTCTTCCCCACAGGTTTATTTTGATGTATTCCACGGTTCTTTGCACTCAGTACAACTCTGCTCTTACAACTACAATAGTTGGCTGCATTAAGGTGAGTGGCATTCCCTGCTCCCAAAAATCCACGTTATCCCTTGGGAATGGTGTTAACCCCTCCTTACAACCCCAATGTTCCACCCCCTGCATTCCCTTCTCCATGAATTCCCTTTTCCATACATTCCTGTGTCTCAGGCTGTTTGTTCCTCCCGTCTTGTTCCTTTGCAGAATATTTTAATAACCTATATTGGGATGTTTTTTGGAGGAGATTATATTTTTACATGGATGAACTTCATTGGTCTAAATATCAGGTAAGAGCAGTGGTTTATTTATAATTTGTAAGTGAAAACTGGGGTGAAACTGAAATGATTTGATTGATTTAATGGATTTTTCCCCCCAGAAAAACCTCCATGGAATTGGGTTTTTTATGCTTGGTCTGTGGGAAGCTCCCAAGCTTGGTTTGTTTTAAAGCCAGGAGAATCCAGGAGTATCTTAGCAGGAAAATTGAGTTTTCCCTGAGTTGCCAAGCAGAGTCAAGGAATTAAGACAGCAGGATTTTTTTTTTTGTTTTTTTGGGTTTTTTTTCACCTGATATTTCTTATTATTCAGCTGTTGGAAAAGTTTCCTTTCTGGGCTGTGTTGTGGGAGTCTCTCCTGTCCTTCAGCAGGATCCCTGTGGGGTGGAACAGATCCAGCACTAGGCTGGGAACTTTGGCAGGAATGAAACAAAACACCCAGGTTTAGGAGGAAAACTGGGAATTCTCATGGAGATTGATGCTGCCAGCAGATCCCTGTGCTTTTCCTGGCTGTGTGGCTGATTCCAAACGTGTTCCCTGTGAACCTCTTGCAGTTTTGCTGGAATTAAGGCAGCAGCAGAAGAATTTTTGGGGATTATTTCACCTGGTATTTCATATTCCATATTAGAAAAGTCTTTCTGGGCTGTGTTGTGGGAGTCTCTCCTGTCCTGCAGCAGGATCCCTGTGGGGTGGAACAGATCCAGCACTAGGCTGGGAACTTTTGGCAGGAATGAAACAAAACACTTGAGTTTAGGAGGAAAACTGGGAATTCTCATGGAGATTGATGCTGCCAGCAGCTCCCTGTGCTTTTCCTGGCTGTGTGGCTGATTCCCAATGTGTTCCCTGAATCTCTTGCAGTATTGCTGGAAGCCTGGTGTATTCCTACATCACTTTCACCGAGGAGCAGATGAACAAGGAGCTGGAGGCTGGCAGCAAGATGGATATTAAAGGGAAGAGCTCCGTGTGAGCAGGGAGAGGCTTTTTTTGGGAAGCGACCTCTTTCTGCTCGCTTGATCGCGGGCAGAGCGTGGGAGGGGCCCGGGGCTCCTGCCACGGGGGTGCTCTTAATTTGCACAGCCGAGATTGCTGCCTTCACAAATCCTTGGGAAGATCCATGCAGCCTGCACGGGGAAGGATGGGCCTAATTAAGTCTGATCGGGAGGAATTAACGGGTTTCTAATCGAGCTGGAGTTGGCAGCGGCGACGGGCGCGAGCGGCGGGCGGGGCGAGGCCGCGGGTTCTGCTGGCAGGGACGTGCCAGGGGTGTCCCTGCCTGGATCTGCTCCGTGGGATCCCTGGATCTGCTCACCCAGCCTGGCTGGGCGCTGGGGCTGCCTCTGTGCCCAGCCTGCTCCCTCTGGAAGTTCGGGAATGCCGAGGCACCGCGCAGGATGCGAGCGCCGGCGTTCCCTGGAAGCTGCTCCTGGATGAACGTTCAGTGCTCTCTGGACTGAATTTTTAGCTGTTTTCTGTTTCACTTTCTGTTTCTTTGGTCTGTTAACCCACTTTTCAAGCTGGGTTTGCCCTCCTGGCTTTGTCAGAGCCTGTGTTCACCCCTGGCTTCCCGAGGCTTGGCGGATTTTCCTGGCGCTGCTGAGCTCTGCAGCCCCTCACTCCAGCCCTGGATTTGGGAAAGCTGCTGCCAAGATGCACCAGGGAGAAGCTGCTGGGATCACAGGAGAGCTTGTCCTGCCTGCCCAGAACATCCAGGGAATCTGCAAAGCCTGCAGCTCCCACCCCTGGGAGGGCACAAGGACTTAAATCTTCTTTTTTGGCAAGTACAGGGGGCCCACAGTTCTTGTTTTCCATGGAGTGAATGACCCTGGGTTTGTGACCCACTGAAAGAATGGGAATTGTAACACACTGGGCAGTGTTCAGTGATTTTTGAAGGTTGTCTGACCCAGCACTCCTTTCCAGGGCTTGTCTTTTGGTTTAAAAAGAATTGTTTTTAAGCTTGGCTAAAAAACTTGTAGTAAATAATGTACTCAGAGGTTTTTGTACCCTAACAGCTTCTCCAGGCGCTGGCAGTGGGGTTTTCAGGAGATGCTGAGGCTGGAACTGCTGTTGGGCAAAGCTGCATTTGTTGGGGTTTCTTGGAAGGTTTTGTGTGGGAAGGAGATTTTGTGTGTGGGTGCAGCTCCAGCCCGGCGTGCTGGGGAAGCTGTGGAGCGATTCCAGGGCCACAATTCCCCTTTTTCCTATGGAATTTTGTGCTCTCTGTAGGGACAAGGGGCAGTTGGGGTGTCCTGGAGCAGCCTCAGCGCGTTCCCCCTCCGAGCACAGTAAAGAAGAAATCCCTGCTTGTTTTGGCTCCCAAAATTCCAGCAAAACCTCGGCTTTGCCCCAGGGAGGGAGGGTGGCAAACCCTTCCTGCTGTGCACAAGCCCCCAGTCCCTGTCTGGTTCCATACTGGTTCCATACTGGTTCCATACTGGTTCCATACTGGTTCCATACTGGTTCCCAGTACCCAGGTGCTGCTGGGGTTGCTCCCCCTGCTCCTGCCTCTTGCTGCAGCATTCCCAAATTCCCAAATCCCTTTTTTCCCCCCGTGTGCTCCGACTCCGCCGTGCTGAGTTCACAGCCAGGAGGTTGATTCTGACAGAGGTCTGTTTTTAATGATTTTCTGTTTATTTTTGAATCTACTGGTTAGATTTGCAGTCCTGACAGGGAAGGATTTTTAAAGCTTATTTTGGCCATGCTGGGATCCTGCTGGATCCTAAATACTGGGAAAGCCAAGAATTCCTCTAACAGTATTTTCTATGCTATTAATTGACTTTAGAAAAAGTTTTCTATAGAGAATCTATTTACAAAATGAGCATTTTAGTGATGAAAATCTGAATGTATGGCAGGCTGTGGATGTGAGGAATGAGAGCAGAAAGGATTTATGTGCCTCTGTATTTTTGTATTTGCTTCCAATAAACCAATGAACCAAAGCTGCTCCTGCCTCATCCCTCTCGTCCCTGGCTGGAGAGGGTGGGAATGCTGGGGGTGGATAAATCAGGGATTTAGGGGGCTCTTCACAGCCCCAGCAGGGTGAGGTTGGCAATTCTGGGTTTCCAGCTTTGAATATTCCTTGAGAAGGGAAGAGGGATGTGGGAAACATTCTGGGGAATGAAGGAAACACTTGGAAGTTGATCCAGAAAAATGGGTTTTGTTTCCATGGGTTTCACTGCACAGTAACAGAGTCACTGCTCTCCAGCCTCTGAGAAGAAATATTCCACCCCTCTGGAGGAAAACAGAAAAGTCAGGAATTTTGGATGCAGACAGTAAGTTTAAAAATATTTTAATAAGCTTTTCCAGAATTGCAGACAGGGAAGGGGAGTAAGAGGAGGGAATTACTGACAGTGCAAAATACTGTGGGGAAAAACAGTATCAAACTCATCTGTAGGGTTTGTGTGTTTGTGGGATTCTCTAGCACATGGAACCCTTTGGGAAGCCCAAGGATTTCCTGTTGGACTGGATTCCCAATGCACTGAGGGCTTGGAGAATGAAAGCAAAGTTAGCAGAATTCCAGGATTTTCAATAGCTTTAGTAGTGCAATGACTTATCGAGTTATAGTGGCTGCAGTCTGAAACATGAACAAGGTATTGTATAAAACACCAGCATAAACAAAAGGTAAATTAGAATTAAATATTCTTAAAGCCTAGCTGAGCATTACATAGTGGATTATGGAATGTCAGGTCTCGTCTAAGTATCACCAAAAGAGGAAAAAAAAAGAAAACAAAGGAAAGATAAAAAACAAAGCAACATTCCTGAAAATATACACAGTGCTGGATTTCACACACGAGCCTGAGACAATTCACTGGAAACTTTCCTATGGATTTTTGGGAAGTATTTCCAACTTGGAACCGCAAACAGAGAGCATCAAAACAAAACTGAAAATAGGATTCTGCTTGTGTGGAACCGTCCTTGAGCTAAGAGGAAACTCTGAGGTGGTGCTCATAACCAGAGGGGAGAGTTAACAGCACCCTCTGCCTCAGGCATTAATCACTGCATTCCTTAATTAACACAGGCCTTAATTAACGAACCTCACCCAGAGGCTCTCCAGGAACAGGAATGGCAGAGCTGATCCTTCCCCACGGTTCTGGGAGCAGCAGTTCCTGCATCCATCCCCATCCTCATCCCGAGGGTTGGTTCATTCCTGATCACAAAGTCCAAGGAAAGTTCAGTGGAGAAGAAACCAAATCAGCCCAAGCCCTCAGCAGCGGGTCTGGGCTGAAACATCCATTTCAAACCATTCAGTTCAACTGGAACCACAAAGAGCAAAACCCTGAAGAGAAAAGAACCAATTCCAGGTGAAGAGCAGCCCTGTGAGGAGGAGCACACAGGGCTGTCAGTGACACAAATAACAATCACCCCCAACCTGAACAGAGCAGAGCTGGGCTGAGAAACACAACCAAACAAAACCAACATGATTGTGCATTTCAAAGGTTCCTGATTGCTGGGTGTAAATTCTACATCCACAACTTCGCAGTTTAAAACTTCAATTTAAGACTTGCAGTTTAAAACTTTGTATTTGTCGATGAGGAATTTTAGGTTTTCACACTGAAATGAGTTCTGCACAGCTCCATCTGAAGCTGCTGCTCTCCCTTCTCCAGGTGAGCATTCCCTGTGCACCAGAGCAGAATCCCAGGATTTTCTAGGTTGGAAAAGACCTTTGAGATGCCCAGGTGCAGGCTCTGCCCCCTGTGGTGCTCAGGAAGTGGAAACTTGAAGAGGGCTCAGTAAACTCCAGAATGTGCCTGCTGTGAAGCTTCTCGGAGTTCCAAATAAAGGGAGGAAGAAAGCAAGGAAATGTGTGCAATGCAAGCAGCATGCTTAACAAAAATCGAAACATTATTTACCAAAAAAACAAGAAAAAAACCACACATTGCCAAAATCAAATGCCTCCTAACCATTCTTATGTTAATTATTTACTAGTTTCTGGGAAGAAAATTAACAAGTTGGTGATTAACTTTTAAGTCCATTGGTTTGGTTTGGTTTGGTTTGGGTTTTTTTTTTGTTGGGTTTTTTTTTTAGAAAAGACTTCAGCAAAATAAAAGGAAGCTGACATTAGACTCAGGGTATCAACTCTCTCATAAAAGTTTACCAACTGTACAAGGTAAGAAAATTATACAAGCTTTTGTTTTAAGAAAGGACAGTTCAATCAAGACATAAGTACTGTAAAAATCTTTCAAAGGCTACAAAGGAATCTGGAAAAATACAGAATGTATTTCTTTAGCCCAGATAAAGAATATGGAAAGACATCATTGATGTCAACAATTTTACATACACAAACCTGACCTGGTTTATTTATTTACCTTTTAAAACTTCTATATATAAAAATAGTTGTGCTCATAACTTTCAGGATTCATGAGGGTTCCTTAATGATGGGATGACATTTTCCTCTCTCCAGCAGGAGTGGAAGTCTCTGTGCCTGCTCTGTCTTGGCTTTTCCTGTTTTATTTTAACTTCCTGCAAAGCCCCAAGTGCTTTGTTCACTTGTACACTGATTAAATGCTGTTTTATACATTAAATGCTGTATTAACACATTCTTTAATGTGTTAGGCTGGGAATATTTTTGCAGCAACTCACTGCTTTGTTCCTTAAATATTTAAGAGCCTTTTATCCCAGAACTGCAACTACCAACTCTGAGAAATTCAGTATTCTGCTGCTGCTTTTCAGCACTGAAAAACCCCAAATATCGGATCTTTAGAGCCGACTAGAAGGTCTCAGGAAACGAAAATAATCTCAGATTGTTTATGGAACTGGATTTTGGAAGGTAACCCATCAACCCTGAAAATTTTAGACACCCAGAATTTACTCCAAGGAATAAACTCAGCTCCCAGCACTCAGTCATCCAAAGTTTCCAGTTCCTCCAGCTTCCCGTGGGAGTTGCTTTCCTGGAAGAACTCTGAAGCACCCGGACTCTCCTTGCCGTTGCTGTTAATTCTTCTCCTTTTCAGAGGCCTCTCACTCTTCTCTTCCAGCTCGGGCTCGTTCCTGGGGGCTGACTGGGGCAGTTTGGGCTCGCTGGGGAGGTTTTCGGGCTCGTAGCCGTTGGTGTCCAGCTCCGTGTGCGGCGTTTTCTTCCCGCTGCAGGGCCCGTTGACGTGCAGCCCCTCGGGCTTGGCCTCCTCCCTGCCTGGCACCTCCCCTGGGCCGTTGGCAGAGACACCTGGGGGCAGAGAATCCCCATCAGCACAGCCCAACAGCACCACGGCCTGGGCTGGGGCACAAGAGCAGAACTTGAGTTAAAAATTAAAATTAAAAATTAAAATTAAAAATTAAAATTAAAAATTAAAATTAGAAATCCGGTGGTTCTCTGCTCCTCACTGTGGGGTTGATGGGCATTCAGGTGACACAGGGAGTTTTTCCAAGTCCTTCAAAGGAACAGAATGTCCTGGAGTGCCAGGCCTGCAGGAGCTGCAGCTGGGCTCTCCTCACCTGGCACTCTGTGCAGCTTCCAGGTGATTTCCACGCTCCCAGTGAGCCCCCAGCTCCTCCCTCAGCTCAGCTCTCCTCATTTCCCTTCCTGGCTCCTCTCCCGTTCCCAGCTGCCTTCCAGGCCCTCAGGAGCAGCTCCTGAGGAGCAGCAGGAGCTGCCCAGAGCCCAGCTCCCACCTCAGCTCTGTGCCCTGCTCAGGGCTCCCCACAGCACTGCAATTACAGCTCTGCACTGGCACGGGGCACACGGCAACTCACAAATCTCGGGTAACAGGAAATTCCAGGGGGCATTTATCTTCCAGACAAGGCCCCTGCCTAAATGCAAACATGGAAGGGCTTTTAAAAACCAGTTTTAACTTGAAATGGGCTGTTTGTCTCTGGGAGTGTTCACCTGGAGAAGAGCAGGCTTTGGGAGAGCTCAGAGCCATTTCAAGGGGCGAAAGGGGATCCAGGAGAGCTGGAGAGGGACTGGGAGGAACAGGACACAGGGAATGGTATTAAACTGCTAAAAGGGCAGGGATGGATGGGATACTGGGAAGGAATCCATCCCTGGGAGGGTGGCGAGGGGCTGGGCTGGAATTCCCAGAGCAGCTGTGGCTGCTCCATCCCTGCCAGTGCCCAAGGCCGGGTCGGAGCAGCCTGGGCTGGTGGGAGGTGCCCCTGCCACGGCTGGGGTGGCCCTGGGTGGGCTCTCCTGCCCCAGAGCAGGCTGTGCTGGTGCTGCAGAGGCAGGAGAGCCCTCTCACCGTTCTGGTTGCTGCTGGAGGTGCACTCGTCCCTCTCGGAGTGGCTGGTGCTGCTGTTGGAGGCGGCGGGCGGCGGCGACGGGGCCCTGCTGGAGGCGGCGCTCTCGCTCTCGTCCAGGAGCCGGTCCATGTAATCCCTGCAAGTAATCACACACGGCTCAGGAGACATCCATGGAATCCCTGCAATCACACACGGCTCAGGAGCCATCCCTGCAATCCCTGCAATCACACACTGCTCAGGAGCCATCCCTGCAATCCCTGCAATCACACACTGCTCAGGAGCCATCCCTGCAATCCCTGCAATCACACACTGCTCAGGAGCCATCCCTGCAATCCCTGCAATCCCTGCAATCCCTGCAATCCCTGCAAGCAATCACACACTGCTCAGGAGCCATCCATGTAATCCCTGCAAGTAATCACACACTGCTCAGGAGCCATCCATGTAATCCCTGCAAGTAATCACACACTGCTCAGGAGACATCCATGTAATCCCTGCAATCCCTGCAATCACACACTGCTCAGGAGACATCCCTGCAATCCCTGCAATCAAACACTGCTCAGGAGACATCCATGGAATCCCTGCAATCCCTGCAAGTAATCACACACGGCTCAGGAGCCATCCATGTAATCCCTGCAATCCCTGCAATCACACACACAGCTCAGGAGCCATCCCTGCAATCCCTGCAATCCCTGCAAGCAATCACACACTGCTCAGGAGCCATCCCTGCAATCCCTGCAATCAAACACTGCTCAGGAGCCATCCCTGCAATCCCTGCAATCCCTGCAATCCCTGCAATCCCTGCAAGCACACACAGAGCTCAGGAGCCATCCCTGCAATCCCTGCAGGCACACACACAGCTCAGGAGCCATCCATGACTCCCAGAAGAATTCCCAGAGCAGCTGTGGCTGCCCCTGGATCCCTGGCAGTGCCCAAGGCCAGCCTGGATGGGGCTGGAGCAGCCTGGAACAGTGCAAGGTGTCCCTGCCCACTGGACGGGCTTTAAGTTCCTCCCAAGCCAAACCATTCCATGATCCCAAATCCTTTGTTTGGCCTGTGCTTCCAAGGTGATCCCTTCAGGCACTAAACCCTTGGAATTTGCTCAGCCACCAACACCAAACCATTCCAGCACGTATAAATCCCATTTGTGCACAAAGCCCCCCAAAGGGGTAAAGTTAAAACCAAATGAAAAACTCCAGAGTTCAGGACATTCCCATCTCTGCCGTTTATTCCAGTGCTCCAGATCAGGGGAGGGATGGAAGATGGAAGCAAAGGGAGCTGGTGGATGAAGCCTTTGGATGTGGTGGGAAGGCTGGATTAGCTCCAGAACAGCTTCTCCTGACACGTAATTATGTTGGAATTACACCCTGAATTCCCTGAATTTATCTGCAAAATCATTCAAGAACAGACAAGTCCAGCCCTTAATGACACTGCTGCTGCAGCCCCGGCACGGCGGGGAGAGCTGGGGGAGGAACACCAGAAATCTGGGGCAAAAGGGAAAACTGGGGGGAAATGGAAAATACGGGGGAAATGGAAAATGGGGCAAAAGGGAAAAACTGGGGGGAAATGGAAAATACGGGGGAAATAGGGGAGAAATTGAAAATGGGGGGGAAATGGAAAATGGGGGCAAAATGAAAAACAGAGGGGAAAATGGAATATAGGGGGAAAATAGGGGAGAAATGGAAAATAGGGGGAAAATGGAAAATGGGGTGGAAATGGAAAATAGGGGGGAAATGGAAAATACGGGGAAAAATAGGGGAGAAATGGAAAATAGGGGAAAAACGAAAAATAGAGGGGAAAATGGAATATAGGGGGAAAATAGGGGAGAAATGGAAAATAGGGGGAAAATGGAAAATGGGGGGGAAATGGAAAATGGGGGAAAAATGAAAAACAGAGGGGAAAATGGAATATAGGGGGAAAATAGGGGAGAAATGGAAAATAGGGGGAAAATGGAAAATGGGGTGGAAATGGAAAATAGGGGGGAAATGGAAAATACGGGGAAAAATAGGGGAGAAATGGAAAATAGGGGAAAAACGAAAAATAGAGGGGAAAATGGAATATAGGGGGAAAATAGGGGAGAAATGGAAAATAGGGGGAAAATAGAAAATAGGAGGGAAATGGAAAATAGAGGGGAAATGGAAAATGGGGGGAAATAAGGGAGAAATGGAAAATAGGGGGAAATGGGAAATAGAGGGCAAAATGGAATATAGGGAGAAAATAGGGGGGAAATGGAAAATGGGGGGAAAAGAGGGGGGAAATGGAAAATAGGGGGAAAATGGAAAATAGCAGGGAAATAAAAAATAGAGGGGAAAATGGAAAATAGAGGGGAAATAGGGGGGAAATGGAAAATTGGGGCAAAATGGAAAACGGGGGGGGAAAATGGAAAATAGAGGAAAAATGGAAAATGGGGAGGAAATAGAAAATAGAGGGGAGAAATGAAAAATGGGGGGAAATAAAAAACCGGGGGAAATGGAAAATATGGGGAAAATAAACCCCCAGGAGATGGAAGGAGAGGGGCAGCCAGACAGTCCCTACCAGGTAAGAAACTCTGTAACATCCACAAAGCCCCTGATGGCAACTCTGGGTGTCCCAGAGCCCTGAAATGTTTGGAGAAACAAGAATATTCCAAAGAAGGATCAACAGAGGAGCCAGGAAGAAATGAGGAATGAAAATAAAAGTAAAAAAGTTTGGCAAGAGGCAGTGGAAAGAGTGGGCCAGGCAAATCAGAGCTTTGGAATGAAGGGCAGCAGAACAAGCTGGGAATGCAGCTCTGCTCACACATTCCCTCTTTCCTCAGCTGGGATGGGAATGGGAAAAGGAGCTTTGGATACCCCAAATCTGGCCAGAATGATGGACAAAGAATGCACCACAAATTCCACCTGAAACCATGTGGGATTCATGCTTTTGGAGAAAATATATTTAATTCAAACAAGCATTCGAAAGAAAAACCTGCTGACATTTGAAAAGAAACCAAATCAAATCCTAACAAAACTCAAGATAAAATTGGTCCCCGGTGCAAAGTGTTGGCCTTGCTCCAAATAAATGCATTTTACACATTATTTATACACACTTTGGACATTTTTTTTCACATTCTGGCTGTTTTCCTGCTGCAAATTGGGCTCTGAATCCCCGGATTTCCAGCTGAGAGCAGGCCAAACCCAAGATTTAACCCCAAGAGATGAAACGAGGCCCATCTTACGTGACCCCGGGGTGCAGGTTGTATTTCTTCTTCCCGAAGCGGGTCTGCTGAGCGAAGAAATCGTAGCGCTCCGACTTCTTCCACATGTAGTAGAAAGCCACACACTCCCCCACGGAGCGCGTGCGCACCTGGCAGCAGAGCCAGCAAGGTCTGGGTGAATTTAAAGGCATTTCTGGGCCCCAAAATCCAGCATTTACAGCAAAAAAAAAATCAAAAAACACTGGGAAATTCCAAGTCAAAGCTGCTTGGAAGAGGGGAAATTCTTGGCTTGAAATTTCGAATTTTTATGGAAGTTATGGGGTTATTTTATGGAAATAGAAATTAACGGTGTTTGTAAAGATTGGAGATCTTAGGGAAGGAGCAGCTCCAGAAGGAAAATTCCAAGGGTGTCCAGAGTCTCTCCAGCCCCCAGGGAAGCAGCTCTTCCCACAGGATTTTTGCAGGATTTCTGCACTTCCAGTTATAAATTCTGGGCTTTGAGAAACCCAGAAATCCAAATTAAATCCAAATCAAATCCAAACCCAATTTGGATGTAAATACTGGGAAAAAATTCCTCCCTGGATCCAGCCCTGGAGGTGTCCAAGGCCAGGCTGGAGAAAGTTGGGATAATGGAAATGTCTTTTCCCATGAGATCTTTAAGGTCTTTTCCAACCCAAACCATTCCAGGGTTTTGTGATTCCACAGCAAAAATTAAATAATTTTGTCCATTTCTTTATGAAGGAAATGAAGGGCAAAAATTTATTCATAACTGCTTTGTCTTAAAATGTAAAAAGGGAGAATTGCATTTAAAATTTACCTTATTTGCCTGAATCACATGGAAGTCCTTGCCATAGACTTTCAGCCCTTGTTCAAAGTTCCTGCACTCCTCTTCTGTCCACACAGATAATTCTTCTACAGGAAAATCAAAAATAAAAGGCAATAAAGAAAATAGGTCCTTAAAAAGGCACTAAAAGGCACTGAAGTGACAGAAAAGATCTGGGATGAGCTGGGTCCTTTCTCCAGCTGCTGATTCCATAGGAACCACCCCCAGGAATTTCCCTTTTTATTATAAAAATGGGAATTTTCCCTTTGAAGGACACGATGGAAAATGGGAGGAGCTGCTTTGGAGAGACTGACCCTGATGTGGCCTCACTGACCCTCCAGATCACCAGGAAATAAAGGTTTAAAGGAGGGGGAGAGCAAAATAATCAGGATTTTAAATGTTACATTTTGTAAAATCAAAGGTTTATTTGCTCCTTTATTGAGAATTATTTCGTTTTACATATCAGGGGTTTTAATGTTATTTTTGGAAAATAAAAGATTTATTTGCTCCTTTATTTAGGATTATTTCATTTTATGTATCAGGATTTTAATGTTATATTTTTGTAAAATCAAAGGTTTATTTGCTCCTTCATTTAGGATTATTTCATTTTATGTATCAGGATTTTAATGTTATATTTTTGTAAAATCAAAGGTTTATGTGCTCCTTCATTTAGGATTACTTCTTTCTATGTATCAGGGTTTTAATGTTATATTTTGTAAAATAAAAAGTTTATTTGCTCCTTTATTTAGGATTATTTCATTTCATGTATCAGGGATTTTAATGTTATTTATGTAAAATAAAAGGTTTATTTGCTCCTTTATTAAGAATTATTTTATTTTACCTATCAGGGGTTTTAGTGCTACACGTTGGAAAATAAAGGGTTAATCTACTCCTTTATTTAGGATTATTTCATTTTTTATATCAGGGATTTTAATGATATTTATGTAAAATAAAAGGTTTATTTGCTCCTTTATTGAGAATTATTTCATTTTACATATCGGGTTTTAATGTTATTTTTGGAAAATCAAAGGTTTATTTGCTCCTTTATTTAGGATTATTTCATTTTATGTATGAGGATTTTTAACACTACACTTTGTAAAATCAAGGGTTAATTTGCTCCTTTATTTGGAATTGTTTCCTGTCTCGTGCTTGTTGCATTCACTGTGATGACTGAGAGGTCCAGGAGAGCACAATCAAATACCTAAAAAATGCTCAGTTGAGCTGTTAAGAAGCAATTTTCAATGTGAAGTTGCTGCTGAAGTCCCAGAAATTTTTATCAAATATGGCCAGGAAGTGAATTTCCACTTCTGCTAATTCCATTCTCCCACAGAACAATGAGAGATCCACTCAGGCTGCATTTAAATGAAGCTTAAATGAAATTTCTGAGCCTGCTGACACAAATCCCGAAGTTGGGTGAGAAATAAAATGGAAATTTGGGAAATAAACTCCATTTCAGGGCACGCTCACCTCTGGCTGCTTTGACATTAAACCTCAGCCTCCGTAAGGATTCCTCAGTGTCAAAATTGCACTTCACCAGCTCATAGAGGGCCTGCAGAGAGGAAAATCCACATTTACCACCCCAGAGAGCTCCCAAACCCTGCTGTGCCACGCTCAGAGAATCCCTGACACCTCCTCAGATCAAAAATAAACCCTGGGGATGAACCAGTGTAATTTAAGATGTATTTACTGTGTTTCAACTTCCACATCTCTATTTACAGAACAAGAAAATGCCCAAGCAAAGCACTGCAACTTTTTTATCCATTCCACACATTTGTAAAATTGATGGAGAGGGTTTTTTGAAACTTTTGCATCCACTACACACATTTTTAAAATTTATGTGTTGGGGGTTTTTTGGGTATGAATAAAAAATTAAGTGCACATTCATAGAGAATTTGATCATTGAAAAATTCTGTACCTGAGAGAATGAATTCATACAAATATATACATATAATATATATATAAAATTTTATTTATTTTCTGTTCTATATTTATTTTATATAAAGCAACATTAAGCCCAAGTGAACAGTTTACTATTCACTGAGAGGTAAAAACCTCATCAAGTTTCTATTTCCACAAGGAACCATAAAACGGTTTCAACCCCAATTTCACCTCTTGGGAGTAAAATTAAAGACAAAGACGATTAATTCTAGAAAATGAACTCAATATTGTGGTTCTTTTTCCATACCTGCTCATTGTCTTTGATGTGAGAGCCCTCAGGAATTGCATCCAGGCCTTTCTCCTCCCCCGTGCGCCTCGAGGCTTCGTTGAGGAATTCTATCACTTTATCCTCTGGTAAAAAATCAGGATTCCAGAGCAGCTGGTCATCATTTTCATACACTGGATAAACCCAGGGAAAACACAAGCAAACAAAAGAATTACCATCAAATAAAATAGTTATAAAGGTGTTTATTGTCTCTGGTCAGCCTTGGGAGATCACTGGAGCACCGTTAATCTGGAATACACCTCATGGATGCAGGGATCCAAATGACCTTGAGTTTGGACTTTGCCTTCAAGTCCCTGGCATGATCTGGGTTCTGGATTATGGAACTCATCCTGCAGCTCCAGAATTTTCATCTCCACCTTTTCCAGAGCTCTCACAGGAGCCTGAGGGCAGGGAAGCCACAATGAACTGAAATTAATGGAGAAATGTGGTCCGAGGGAGATATCACCTGATTTTCCCAGTTTTATTTTTGAGCCAAGCTTTGGACTGTAGTAAAACAAAGTGAAATTCTGGCTATTAAAGTAGGAAAATATCCAGACTTTGTCTGTGGGCTTCAACAACCTGAGAAAGAGCAGCAAGAAAGGAATTTGAGCACTGATTCCAAGAGGAGAGCTTGGGAAAGCACGCTCAGCACAGGGAGCGAGCTCTGGGGGAGCTCAGAGAGGAATCTCCACTCGGAAAAAGTATTTTATCATGGAAATAAAGAGAAACAAACCCCCAAAAGGAGTAAAGAAAATGACTGAATGTCTTGCAAAGAGAGCAGCTTCGTTTCACCCAGGACACACTTCGGGAACAGCTGCCAGGAGTTTTCTGGGAGGTTTTTGTTCCAGAGGTCCCAACTCTGCTGATGTTTGGCTGCTCATTCAAGAAAAAAAAGAGTTCTAGGAACCTTCAGAGAATCCTGGAATGGTTTGGGTTGGAAGGGACCCCAAAAATCATCCAATTCCATGGATTCCACTGGGAGGAGGGAGCTCTGCTGCCCCAAGTTGCTCCATGCCCAGCCTGGCCTGGGAACTTCCAGGGATCCAGGGGATAATTCCAGGGGAATCCACAATTTCTCTGGGCAATCAGATAACTGAGCACCAGCTTGGATTCCAGGAAGGCTCCAGGTTTTGTGGTGGTTATTTAAAAACTCAATTACACAAAACTACATTAAAAAAAATTCTCATTGACCTGCAGTGTGAGCAAACTCTCAGGAACGGGCTGAAGGAGCAGCAGAATTTCCTTTTTTCCAGCAGAATTTTTCTTTTCTGCTCCCAGCTGGATCTGCCTTTCCTGACAGCATCCAGCCAAAGCCTCTGCTTGGGATGAGGGGAAAAACTTCTGGGAAAAAAATTCCACAACAGCAGAACTTTTTATTCCTGATTGAAGAGGTGCAAGAATTGAAAACCAAGGCTGCTGGTGGCATTTTGCCCTTTGAGTGTGATAATCCAGGTCCAGCAGAACAATTTCTCCATTATCTGTTTTATTTTACATAAAAGAAATCTGTAAGTGAAGAGGTTGCAGCTTTTGTGGATCCCTAAATCAGAATTCAGGGGTTCAAGAGGCACCAGGCCAAGAATAAAATCCTTTTTTTCCCCTTCTTCCAGCTCTGCTGAAGTACAGGATGAGCTACAATTTGATGATGGTGGCTCTAATTGTCACTCATTTATTAAGACACACGACATCAATCCAATCTTTTCCTTCTCCTAATTAGACATGAATCCCAAACAGCAACAAATGGTCAAATCTCACCTTTTTCATTCTCTTTGTATTTGCAGGTGCCAGCTGGAATTTCAGCTTGAAACATAGAGCCCACCATGATTTCCTGGTTGGAAGGAAAAAGGAGAAGTGAAGCAACCCTGAGATTTTTTGTTAGCAAACACGAGCATGACCACATCTTTTTTCCTTCCCTCTTAAAACTTTCATAGTTTAAAATCTAAAAATGCAATTAGCAGGTTCAAAATTTAAAACAACTATGTGGAAATGGATTTTTGACTGTTTGGGGAGCATTTAAAGACTTCTCATTAACAAAACTCTCCTATTTATGAGGAAAAACTGCAGAGGATTCAGGTGCTCCACAGAGCTCAGAGTTAATAATTAATTACAGATTAAGTAATTATTCATGATCATTAGGATTATTTAGTATTTAGGATTAATTTAATGTTATTTATGTAAAATAAAAGCTTAATTTGCTGCTTTATTTAGCAATGTGGGCTGAATATTTACCTTTTTCCAGTCTTCTGAGGGAATATAATCTTCATCTTCTTCAGATTCCTCCTCTATTTCACTATCTGCAAGGAATTTTGCAGACATTTAAGGGCAGCAGAGCCCAGCAGCCTCCAGCCCTGCTCCCTCCCTCCTTATCTCACCCCCAGCAGGGCCAGGGACACTTTTGGGGACAACATTCACGGGTCAGCAGTGACAAGATTAAAAAATGACCCACCCACGTTTGGATTGAGATACAAGCCAGGCTCTGAGAAATTGAGACATAAATAAACACGTCCCTAGTTTTTGTTACAAAATCCAAATTTCTTTTCCTTCAGCTTTGAATCATCCCCATCCAAGTTTATTCTAAATTTTTGTGGGAATATTTTTGTGGGTTTCAACCCCTTTTCCATCAGCTCAGGCTTGGTTGCTGCTGTTATTTTCCAGCACTTCCAGGAGATTATTTGGGATAAGGACTGGCAGGAGCATTAAGCTCTTTATGATCCAGCCCAGCTGCCTTTCACAAGGTGCTGGTTCCTGTACAGGACGTGATGCAGCAGCATTAAAATTATTTATACATTAAATTACATTTTCTGCACAGCTGAAAGCTGTGAAAAACCCCAAACCTAATGCAATACACTTGAATTAAGTGAATTCTGTGCCTAAAAATAGGAATTCATTGAAGATATTTGCAATCCTCTGCACAGCTACACATTTGAAGATTGTTCATTTAAATTTAAAGGTTCCTTGGTAATTTTGGAATTTGTTCATTTAAATTTAAAGGTTCCTTGGCAATTTTGGAATGCATTAATTTAAATTTAAAGGTTCCTTGGCAATTTTGGAATTTATTTATTTAAATTTAAAGGTTCCTTGGCAATTATGGAATGTATTAATTTAAATTTAAAGGTTCCTTAGCAATTTTGGAATGTATTAATTTAAATTTAAAGATTCCTTGGCAATTTTGGAATTTGTTCATTTAAATTGAAAGGTTCCTTGGCAATTTTGGAATTCGTTCATTTAAATTGAAAGGTTCCTTGGCAATTTTGGATTTAAATAAACTACAAATTAAAAATTGCATTTCTCCAAAGTTGTAACTCATAATTATCAAGTGTGAGGTATGGTGAGGAACCTTTTGTTTGTTCAAACACAGAACAAAAGGAATTTCAAATAGCAACAGCCACTTTCATTGAAGAAAGATAAATTATCTGCAGCCCAAAAGGGTCAGATCCCATCAGGGGAGATTCCAGGGAAATCAGAGTTCGAGGGGATGTGAAATCAATTTGTAAACAAAATAAGAATGAAAATGATCAGTTCAATGCTGGCAACAGAATCAAAAGTGGAATTTTTGAAGCAAATTTTCCTCTTTGTGACCTGCCCCCTCCATTCTTTAAGGGTTAACAATTCTTGGCCTTTCCCAGATTTTATTGTTCTTCTGTTTCTGAGGAAATCTGTGTTTTATTTCTAGGAATTTCAGTTGATTTTTCCCTTCAGGTGGACTCTGAGCCCCTTTGGATGAGGACAGAGCCCAGGCTTTGGCAAATAACCAGAGCACACCAATTAAGTTTAAACCGCAAAATTTCAATTTTCAATTTTCAAATTTTCATTTTTCCCCCTAAATATCATCCTTTCTTGTAAAACCAAGAGGGTTTTTATCTCCTGTCCTCCCACAGAGCCAGCAGAGCAGCTTTAGCCCTCAGCTAAACCCAGGACTTCTCTTTTTTGTCGTTTTGAGCACAGTTCTGAGCAGCAGCAGCAGCACGAAGAGGAGAACTCGGTATTTTTAGGGAACACCATGAATTCCTGGCCCAGAGCACTGGTTTAACTGGAGCTGAGCTGGGAGTTCTGGGCTGAGCACTGAGCTGGACTCACTGGTATCGAAATATTTACAGCGCCGAGGGCGAATCATCTCCTGGGGGTCCTGGGAAGCCACCGAGGGCGCCGGGTCATCGTTGGAGGATTGGGTCTCATCTTCCTGCCCTGAGGAATCTTTGATGGTCTCCTCCTGCCACAAAATAAAACAAAAATCAAACAGGGAAAATAATCAGCAGCTCAGCTCTCGCTGGCAGTGATAAATCTGATTTTGGCTGTATTTTTGGATTATCGATAGATCAATCCCCAAATCTTTTTTATTTGTGGCTTGTCCAGGCTGAGCCACCACAAATGTTATTTTTTAATGTGTGAATACATTCTGAGGTTGTTTTTTAAGTAGGTAAAACTTAAATATTTGCTTTTTTTAATCCTTGTGGTTTTTACTGAATTTCATTTCACTTGGAATTTTACTTTGGTCTTAAAAGCCCTTTGTTAAGAATTTTCAAGAAAAAGGGGAGAGATTTCCATTCAGATGGAAATGGTGCCTGCCATAAAAATCCGTGTGAGTTGAGTGGTTCAACCCCACAGAACAGCAGGGCTGCCTCAGTACATTGAGTCAAGACCAAAAATTAGAATAAATTCCTTTATTAGAATAAATTCCTTTATTAGTAACATTTTAATGTGTGAATATATTCTAAGGTTGTTTTTAAGCAGATCAATAGAACAGCCAGACTGTAACAAATCAGAAATATGAACCCAAATTAAATCCTAATCTTTGCTTTTTTAATCCTTGTGGTTTTTACTGAATTTCATTTCACTTGGAATTTTACTTTGCTCTTTAAAGCCTTTCTTAGGAATTTTCAATAATAAGGGGAGGGATTTAGATGGAAATGGTGCCTACCATAAAAATCCGTGTGAGTTGAGTGGTTCAACCCCACAGAACAGCAGGGCTGCCTCAGTACATTGAGTCAAGACCAAAAATTAGAAAAAATTCCTTTATTTGTAGACAAACCACCACAACCATGGGAATTATTACAAGCAGAGAAGATAAAAATTAGCAATGTATTTTTAAATGCGTTTTTGGTGCTTCCAAGGCTGCTGTTTGGGTGTTTTGTGTCTGTGCTGGACACAGAGGCTGTTTGTGGTGAATCTGTGCACCTCCAGCAACCACCAGAGCATTGTCACATGTGCAGCTTAAAGCAGATTAAAAATAGAAGCCAGCTAAGTGCAGGGAGCTAAATGGGCTGAGAGAGACGGAGCAGGGAAAGCTTCAGTGATTCCCACAATTATTCCACCCCCACAGCTGCTTTTGGTGCCTGCAGCACCTCAGGGCCCAGCCCAGGGCCCTGAAATCCAACTGGGATGGACTGGGGAGGGCCTGATCCCAGTGCAGGGCTGAACTGGGATGGATTGGGGAGGGCCTGATCCCAGTGCTGGGCTGGGATGGACTGGGATGGATTGGGGAGGGCCTGATCCCAGTGCAGGGCTGAACTGGGATGGACTGGGGAGGGCCTGATCCCAGTGCAGGGCTGAACTGGGATGGACTGGGGAGGGCCTGATCCCAGTGCTGGGCTGAACTGGGATGGACTGGGGAGGGCCTGATCCCAGTGCTGGGCTGAACTGGACTGGGGAGGGCCTGATCCCAGTGCTGGGCTGGGATGGACTGGGGAGGGCCTGATCCCAGTGCTGGGCTGAACTGGGATGGACTGGGGAGGGCCTGATCCCAGTGCTGGGATGGACTGGGGAGGGCCTGATCCCAGTGCTGGGATGGACTGGGGAGGGCCTGATCCCAGTGCTGGGCTGAACTGGGATGGACTGGGGAGGGCCTGATCCCAGTGCTGGGCTGAACTGGACTGGGGAGGGCCTGATCCCAGTGCTGGGCTGGGATGGACTGGGGAGGGCCTGATCCCAGTGCAGGGCTGAACTGGGATGGACTGGGGAGGGCCTGATCCCAGTGCTGGGATGGACTGGGGAGGGCCTGATCCCAGTGCTGGGCTGGGATGGACTGGGGAGGGCCTGATCCCAGTGCTGGGCTGGGATGGATTGGGGAAGGCCTGATCACAGAGCTGGGCTGAACTGGGATGGACTGGGGAGGGCCTGATCCCAGTGCTGGGCTGAACTGGTGTGAACTGGGCCAGCCCTCCTGAGGGGCAGGAAGGTGCCAGCTCTGCACTGTCCCCCTGGAGGGTGGCCCTGCAGGGACAGGGGTGGCTCCTCCGTGGGACACAGGGACAGCACAGGCAGGGCCTCCCTCAGTGCTGCACAGCCCTGAGGACACCAGGATGGACTCTGTGCCAGGAGGGGACAGTGAGGACACGGGGGCAGTGAGGACACGGGGGGCAGTGAGGACACGGGGGCAGTGAGGACACGGGGGGCAGTGAGGACACGGGGGCAGTGAGGACACGGGGGGCAGTGAGGACACGGGGGGCAGTGAGGACACGGGGAGCAGTGAGGACACAGGGGGCAGTGAGGACACAGGGCAGTGAGGACATGGGGGACAGTGAGGACACAGGGGACAGTGAGGACACGGGGAGCAGTGAGGACACAGGGGGCAGTGAGGACACGGGGGACAGTGAGGACACAAAGGGCAGTGAGGACACGGGGGACAGTGAGGACATGGGGGACAGTGAGGACACGGGGGACAGTGAGGACATGGGGCAGTGAGGACACAGGGCAGTGAGGACATGGGGGACAGTGAGGACACGGGGGGCAGTGAGGACATGGGGGACAGTGAGGACACGGGGGCAGTGAGGACACAGGGGACGGTGAGGACACGGGGGACAGTGAGGACAGGGGGGACAGTGAGGACACAGGGCAGTGAGGACACGGGGGACAGTGAGGACACGGGGGGCAGTGAGGACACGGGGGACAGTGAGGACACAGGGGACAGTGAGGACACAGGGGACAGTGAGGACACAAAGGGCAGTGAGGACACGGGGGGCAGTGAGGACACAGGGAAGTGAGGACAGGGGGGACAGTGAGGACACAGGACAGTGAGGACACAGGACAGTGAGGACACGGGGGCAGTGAGGACAGGGGGGACAGTGAGGACACAGGGCAGTGAGGACACGGGGGACAGTGAGGACACAGGACAGTGAGGACACGGGGGCAGTGAGGACACAGGGCAGTGAGGACACAGGGGACAGTGAGGACACAGGGGACAGTGAGGACACAGGGGACAGTGAGGACACGGGGGCAGTGAGGACACAGGGAAGTGAGGACACAGAGGGAAGTGAGGACACAGCAGGAAGTGACACTGCTGGAACAGCACCAAGCTCCACAAAATGAACCCTTGGGCCTTAGTTTGGTTCTGCACAGGATTGCTGAGGCTGGAAAAGCCCTCCAGGATCATCCAGGCCAAGCTGGGCCCCATCCCCACCTTGTCACCAGCCCAGAGCACCAAGTGTCACATCCAGGGGCTCCTCGGGCACCTCCAGGATACTCCAGCCCCTTCCAAACCCTGGCCACGCTTTCCATGAGGAAATTCTCCTGAAAGAATCTTCCCTGAAGGAATTCTCCCTGCACCCTTCACGTTACACAAGTTTCTCCCCGCTCCTGATCCAGTCTAACTCTGGATCTTCCTTCTGAACTGTTCAACCCCCACAGAGAACAATTCTCTCCAGCATCTGTCACAGCAGCCTGGAAATCCCAGGACTTCACTCCCTGACTCACATGTGCCATTCCTCATCCCTTGTGGCATTCCAGGGATTCTAAAATAGGGAAAGGTACAAAGAGCCCAGAATGGATCTTTTTTAAAGCCACAATAGGAAATGAAACCTCCACTGACGCCTCAGCTTTCGTGTCACTGACAGTTCCAAGGGTTTGGATCTTAATGGAATTCAGGAGGCAGCAGCTGTGCCCATGACAGCATTCCACATTCCAAACAGAAAAAACCTCTTTTTTAAAATCAGAAAATTATTTGAAGAGAACACAGAAAAGGCATTTGAAGATGCTAAGCTCAAAACCAAACATTTTGCAAAGACACTTGAAGCCTTAGGTTCAGTTAATTCAAGTACTACCAAGCTGGAAAAATACAATTTAAAAGGCTCAAGCTGGAAAACCTGCAGGATTTCCAACACCCAGAGCCACATTTAATCCAGCTCCACCCTTGTGCAGCTTCAATAATCAGCTTTTCTACTCAGAGTAAGTGTTCAGTTGGTGTCTGCAGGCGTTTAAAATGGCACTGAAGTTCTGAAGGACAATTCCTGCATCCATGGATTTTAAATTGCCTCAGTTTGGGATGAGAGAGATGCAATTAACAGCAATTAAGAGAAATACAGATGGGTAATTAAGAATAAATCTTATTAGTAAAGGAAGGTTTGTGGAATCAACTCTATTACAAACTAGCTCTGCCATGACCTGGGATACCGAGTAGTGCAGGTATGCAAATCATGAATTTGCATATGCAAATGAGCACACATTTACCTTGTTTTCCCCACTGCAGCCGCTGTTGTCATCGTTATCGACATCATCATCATCCTCTCCCTCCTCCTCTTCCTCTTCTTCCTCCTCCTCCTCCTCCTCCTCCTGCAGGGGCACGGTGCCATCGTAGCCGTAGCGGCTCAGCAGCTCCTGGATGGGCATGTCGCTCTCCTGGGCCAAATCCAAACAAAACTGGGAATTAACTGGGATAATTCCACAGGAATTATCACAGAGATCAAACCACAGGGATCGTGGGCACCTACACCAAGAATGGTCATTCCAGAAGGGAAGGATTGGCAAAATCAGGAAGTCTGGGCTCCAAGAAAAATGTGGGATAATTGATTTCCCAATCCTTGATTTATTTACAGCAGACCTCCCACACTAACAGGATCTTCTGAATGGGCATGTCGCTCTCCTGGGCCAAATCCAAACAAAAATGGGAATTAACTGGGGTAATTCCATAGGAATTATCACAGAGATCAAACCACAGGGATCGTGGGCACCTACACCAAGAATGGTCATTCCAGAAGGGAGGGATTGGCAAATCGGGAAGTTTGAGCTCCTAAGAAAAATGTGGGATAATTGATTTCCCAATCCTTGATTTATTTACATCAGACCCCCCACACCAACAGGATCTCCTGGATGGGCATGTCACTCTCCTGGGCCAAATCCAAAAAAAAAGGGAATTAACTGGGATGATTCCACAGGAATTCCTCTATGGCATCAAAGTTCCCCATAAACCACAGGAATCACGGGCACCTACACCAAGAATGGTCATTCCAAAAGGGAGGGATTGGCAAATAGGGAAGTTTGAGCTCCTAAGAAAAATGTGAGGGGTTTTTGTGCTAATATAATTTATATTTATAATTGATTTCCCAATCCTTGATTTATTTACAGCAGAACTCCCACCCCATCAGGATCTCCCAGGGGCCATAATGCTCATTAAAAGGGGTTGGTTTTATCAAACACCCAGAGCAAACACATTCCTTATTGGAATATTTATTGGTATTCCTTCCACTGCCCCAAACCAGCTGGAAATTGTGGTTTTAATACAAATTGGTGGAAAAAATGGGTGAAATGTGTGTCAGCAGCACAGAGAGCTGAGACCCCGGGAGGCAGGAGCCTGTCCCAGGGCAAGCAGCAATTCCTGCAGTGACTCCAGCAATTCCTGCAGTGACTCCAGGAATTCAGCTCAAAAATTTCCTGCAGCTGCCTGGAACATGGAATTCCATCTTTTAGGGGAAGCTGTGCTCCAGGGACAATTCCACAGAGTTCCACAATCCTGGAATATAAAATTCCACCCCAAATGCTCCTCTCGGTGTCCCCTGCACCTTTTCCTGCCAGTTTGGATGGGGTGAGGGGGCTCTGACATCCAGGGAAGGGCAGCAGGAATTTTTATTTCTCATTTATTTGAAGCTGCTTGGCTCCAAACTCATCCCCAGCTGGAAGCAAATCTGCTAAAACCTTCAAAAATTTTATTTAAAAAATCATTAAAAAGTTGGTCCACTCTGAGGAGACATTTCCATTTCCACTGTCAATTCTCAAATTAATTCAAGTACAAGAAAGGCTCCCAAACTCTTACCTTTATTAATAAAAATACTAATAAATACTTTAAATTTCATTTTATTAATAAATACTATTAATAAAAGTTGCTGGCTCTGCTAATTAATTCCTTTATTAAATTAATCCTCACTGTCCAGCCTTCAGGACAATCACCCCTAACAGAAATTTTCAGGGATCATTTAAAAATTGTCTCTCAAAACATCAAATCCTTTGTTTATTATCTGGAGTTGCCTGCTTGCTCTAAATAGTTTTTTCTTAGTATTTAATGCACATGCTGGCTGATAATCAGATATTTTTAGTTATTGGCTGACCTTAGACTTCCTATCCTAAGGGCCTGCACTGATCTAATTTCTGGAAACATCCCAATAATCCCAATGACAAAAGGGGAGTTGCTTGTGCTCTGTAAAAACAAAGAGTGGCAGGGGTTATCAGCACTTATTATCTGTGTATTTTATTTTATTTTATTTTATTTTATTTTATTTTATTTTATTTTATTTCATTTCATTTCATTTCATTTCATTTCATTTCATTTCATTTTCATTTCATTTCATTTTCATTTCATTTTTATTTTATTTCATTTCATTTTCATTTCATTTTTATTTTATTTCATTTCATTTTTATTTTATTTCATTTTTATTTCATTTCATGTCACAGAACTAAGCCATTTTACCATTTTTATTCCTCTGCTCTTTGGTTAAGCTTTGCACCCAGCCATGCCAATACCAAGAATTAAATGTTGACTCCCTCTCCCCACGGTGCCACTTTCTGGGGAATGAATATTTTATATTTTACTGACACAGACAACAGGAAAGGCCTGTGCTCTTAATTAAACCTGGCAGCAGAGCTAGCAGAAAAATCACATCTGAATTAAATGTTCTCCAGGACGTTTTGGAAAGGAATATTCTATCCATGGAGCTGAGAATTAAAAATTCAAACTTTTACTGGAATTTGTAGCTATTTGGGAGTTATGGAACAGGAATATTACTGACCATGTGTGCCCCTAAAATATTTATCTTATTTTTCTCAAGTTAAGAGACTTAATTTCAAATAGTTCATTGCAATTCCAAGAGCTCCAAGGGCCAGCAACTCCCCAAGAGAAAACACAAATTGGGATTTCTGTATCACTTCAGGGCATTGCAAAAATGGAAAAGGTGAAAAAAATTAATGTATTTATTTATTATTTACCCATAACCAGAGGTAACCACTGGATGTGAGGGAGTAAAGGGAAGGGTTGTAATGTGGTGAGAAATTACATGAAATACAAAGAGAAAAAAGCACATTTTCAATTTAAACCCCACATGAGGGACATGTGGAGCTCCATTCCTCATTTAATCTACATGAAGAACATTTAGATTCACCAACTATTTATTTATCTTTATGCCTTCCATTTAGTACCAACCTGGAAATTAGCAGATTAAAAAAAAATGATGATTTCCACTGGATATATAGATTAAATGGAGTAAATTAATTTTAAATCCTGTTGGCAGAATCACTTAAGCTAAATAGGATTTGTACATCAAATATTCATCTGTGAATCATTAATGATCTGTTCTGGAGGCCAACAAGGCCACAGACAGGATCTAAATTACTTTGCATTTATAATGAACCTACTTGGTAATTTAAGAATATTATTCCTGCCTGGAAAATAATAGAAGACAATACAGAAGTGACAGCAGAGCCAGAAAGAAATTAGCATTTACACTGGAAATATTGATTAAATGCACTAAATTGATTTAAAGTGCTATTGGCATAATCATTCATGCTAAAGAGGCTTTGGACATCATTTCCTCTGCATCTTCCTATAAATGAAGATATTCCCGGGTGTTCCACTAGATTAGACAGATATTTGTGTCAAAATGCACAAGAAATGTGAATTATGAGGGGTTTGTTTTAAAATAAAAATCTACAAGTACTACTCAGGTGCAGTTGGAATAAACAGGTTTAGTCAGAAATGTGAATTATGAGGGGTTTGCTTTAAAATAAAAATCTACAAGTACTACTCAGGTGCAGTTGGAATACACAGGTTTAGTCAGATGATATTTTAATTTATATTACTTCTACAATGCAAATCCTACAGATGCAAAAAGCAGCTAGCCAAGCACATTGTTAATATTTATGCACCATTTATTTCCCCCAATTTCTGGTAAATTTATTCAGCCGTTGTCCCCTCCCTTTATTATTTATTGATTAATGGGTTAGGGGTGATTTAAAAAAAAAATTCCAAATAGATAAAACAAAATAAAAAATACAAAATAAAAATAAATAATATAAAAATATATATTAATAATAATAATAAAAAAATTAAAAATATATAATAAATAATATATAAATATATAATATATAATATATATAAAATATATAAATAAAAATTTAAGAAGTTTTAAAAATAAATAAAAATAAATAATATATATATAATAAAAAATAATAGATAAAATAATAAATAAAAATAATATATAATAATATATAAATATATAAAATATAAAATATATTAAATATATTAAATATATTAAATATATAAATAAAGAATAAAAAGTTTAAAAATAAATAAAAATAAATAATATATAAATATAAAAATATATAAAGTATATGAATAAAGAATAAAAAAGTTTTAAAAATAAATAAAAATAAATAAAAATAAATAAAAATAAATAAAAATAAATAAAATAAATAAAAATAAATAAAAATAAATAAAAATAAATAAAAATCCAAACCCCTGCATGTTTTGTGGGGCTGGCTGGGGCTCCCTCAGGCCACGTACCCTGTTGAGATCCTCTATCTCAGATCTGAAGTTGGTTTCTCCCTCCATCATCTCCTCCTCCTCTAGCGTGCGCTCGTCGTCGAAGTCGTGCACCAGCATGTCAGCAGAGGGGTCAAACTCATGGTCATCAGAGGCTGCTGAACCTCCTGGGGGGACATTCCCAAAAACATTTTCAGTCCCATCACACCCTCACAGAGCTGGGGGGTTTCACTTGTTTCTTTAGGTGACGCTCCAAGCGGGATTGTGAGCAAAAATTCAAATTATTTGTGTCTGGCCGGTTATTCGGGGGGATTTCCTTTGTGGGGGAGAGCCTGGAAGGAAGGAGCAGGTCCCTCTTTCTGCACATCCCGTCTGGAAAATTCAGTTTGTGATCAGTTCACTCTGAAATAATCACAAACCTGCCTCAGTGGAGCTCTACAGAGAGTAAAAAACTCATCCAACAAAAACTCAGCCAACAAAAACTCAGCCAACAAAAACTCCTTTACTCTCGGGCACCCTCCTCATTTACTGCTGCAAAGACAAAAATTCCTTTTCCAAAATGTACCCTGACCAAATTTCCCAGTTATGCAGATTTATTTCTGAGTTATTTTCCCCCATCCCTTTTCCCCTCCAGTTCTTTGGTTCCATTTGGGGACAATGACAAAGCCATGAATGGAGGAATTGGCACACGTCACTCAGCAATTTCTGATTTTTAATCCCAACCCTGCCCATCTTTTCCCCTTTTTCTGATTTTTAATTCCAACCCTGCTCATCTTTTCCCCCTTAATTCCAGCCCTGCTCATATTTTCTCTTTTCTCCTGATTTTTAATCCCAACCCTGCCCATCTTTTCCCCCTTTTCTGATTTTTAATTCCAACTCTGCTCATGTTTTCCCCCTTTTCCCCTGATTTTTAATCCCAACTCTGCTCATGTTTCCCCCCTTTTTTCCCTGGACAATTTGAATTCCATTCTCCAAACCTTGCCCCCACACTGAGGGTGTGACAGGGAGGAGTGACTCTAAGGTTTAATTATGAAGCAATTAATTATTTCTCTGAAAGAAATAAAACCTCAAGAGGTAACAACAATCCAGCTGAAGGAACTCCTTGAAAAATTTTCCACTCACAGGATGCCAAAATCTTTGGAAATTATTACAAATATTTACCTGGGCTTGAAGACTCAACAGAAGGCTAAAAAAAAGAAAAGAAAGGAAATTATTTTTGCTATGTTGAACCTGTACAAATCAAATAATTCAGCTGATATAGAACAACTCTCTGTAGAAAAATATATTTATAAACAAATATTTGTAAATAATAATCTATAAATAAAGCATAATAATAAATAAATAATACTTTAACTTCAGCTGTGATCTAACTGCAGGTATAAATCCCCTTTTCCACAACACAGGGATATCCCAGATTCCAGTGCCACTGAGTCCCAGCTTAAGAGGAATTATTCTTCCATTTGAGCACAAATTCTCTGTTCTCCTTCAATTCAGGGACATATTTTTTAAAGGAATCCCAAATCATAGTAAGAATTCTTTACAGAATAAAGGAAAAATCAATTTAATCTCTATCTCCAACCCAGCTGCGAGGAAAAAAACCAAAAAACCATCAGAAAATATTAATTTTGAGAAAGAAAATGAGACTTCCCCAACAAGGCACGTCCCAGAGCTCCTCTTTGGCCCAAAATTTGGTAACCTGGTCTTTCTAACCTCCACAAACAAATTCTTCCATAAAATCCTGCTTTCCCTTGCTTATCCCTTTGCCAATCTTTAACCTCCTGGGGGGAAATTTGCATGTCAGCCATTCAAAGCTCATTTGTTTGGATAATTCAGGCAAATGTTTCCACTCTTTTCAGGCACAGGGTAATGAAGTGTTTACTTCCAAGTTAGGAAAGCTGAATTTTCCCTGTGGTGCTCCTGTCACCTCCTGCAAACTCAGATATTGTTTGGCACCATGGATATTGTTCTATTAATTAATAGATAATGCTGTCCTCAAGGAAAATTTGGATTTTCTAAAGGATTTTCCCTCTCCTTGCTTCTTTCTCAACTCAGCCTAGTGATGCAGCAAAGCAAAACCTAAAACTGAAAAAATTCTGTCCAATTTGAAGTTCTTTTATATCAAAAGCTCTTCGAAGTGAGAAGAAAAAGACTTTCTGAGGGAATAATGTCACTTACACGCCTGCCTCCCTTTTGTGGGAGTGTCCAATGCACAAACAAACTCAAAAAGAGTCCAGAATAATGAAAAAGCAGAATATAAACACTGAATTCTTGCCAACATCCCATCTCTCCCTGCCCTCTGCCAGCGAAAGCCATTCCCTGTCCCAAGTCCCTCCTGCAGCCCCTCAGGATTCCCACAGAAATTCACTTTAAGTGGGTGAACACCACAAACACTTCTGCAGATCGTTGCACAACACCAGGGGAAGTTTTGCTAATCACTACACCCAAAAAAAGCCTTTATTTGCAAAGATTATCTTAACAAATTCCAGAGTCCAGCGTTACTGATTGGAGCTGAATATCAGGATCAGCCAGCAAGGCCTGGTCTGTATTTGGTGTTTTGTTTGTCTGATAAACCTGGGTAATTAATAGAATGCAATATGCAATCATTAATACAAATTAACGAAGCCTTAATGAGTTTATTGCAGCAATCACTGGTTGGAAACCAAGTAAATTCAACCTTCCCAGGCCAGGAAAAAGCCATGGAGAGCCCTCCTTTTGTTCATGGAAAGGGCTGGGATCCCTTGGAACAGCAGCAAACCCGGGAGTGTCCCAAACCAGGTGCAGGTGGCACTTGGGGACATGGATTAGTGCTGGTGCTGACACATAGGATGGGCTCAACGACCTTAAAAAGTCTTTTCCAACCTTAATTCAATGATTCCTTAATTCCAAACTTCTGCCAGAAATGACTCTGCCCTCCAAGGAACAGAGCTGGATTTAAAGGCCTGCAAAGGCCTGAGGAGGATTTATTCCATTTATATTATTTATGAGGGAGAAATTTATATTTATATCTATATGTATATCTATATTTATATCTATCTCTATATCTATCTCTTTATATTTATTTCATTTATATTTATTTCATTTATATTTATTTCATTTATATTATTTATGAGGGATAAAACATTTTCCTTAGTAAACAATAAATTCTGCAAATACCATCTCAGAACTCCTCTTAAATTGAAATTATTAAAGCTTTAGCTCTGATGTAACTCCAGGTATAAATCCCCCTTCCCACAACCCAGGGATATCCCAGATTCCAGGGCCAGTGAGTCCCAGTTTAAGAGAAATGATTCCCATTTGAAGCTGAGCATAAATTCCCTGTTTTCCTTCAATTCAGGGACACATTTTTTTAAAGGAATCCCAAACCACAATGAGAATTCCTCATGGAATGAAGGAATAGCCATTATTAAGGCCATTAAAATGTGTTGTTGCTGGGAGCCCCTTACACAAATTAACACTTTGCAAAAAAACCTCTTTCCAAAACCGGAAAACATTTCCTGGGTAATTTTTGATGTAACAGAGAAGCTTTGAGGAGGTCTCAGTTGGAAGGCAGTTTATGGATTTATAAATTAATAGTGATTTTGTGGTAACCCCTGGGGAATTCTGGCTGGTGCATGCACCAAGGGAATGATCTCAGCTCCAGGCTGGGAAGGGAAGCTCTGGGGAAGGGTTAACTCAGAAGGGAAACAGGACACAGAGCAGGGCCAGTGGGGGTTCAGGGAGCCCCAGCCCCACACGCAGCCTCTGCTCTGTTCCCTCTCCCACCTGCCCTGCCCGTGGCTTCTCCCGTCTGCATTTCCTGCCTGTCCAGCCTGGCATGAGCTGCCAATCACTGCTGCTTCTATTCCCAGCTCCAAGCAGTGCCACGTTCCAGCCCATCTTTATTAATGCCCGGCTCTGCCCAAAGCAGCAGTGACCTCCTGGCACCGCCGCTGTGGCACTGCCACCTGTGCCAGCCCAGCCGTCCCCACGGCCACTGGCACCGCTTTTCCAGCCTCTCCCTGATTTATCCCGGGCTCTGCAGTGCCAGAGGTGCTGCAAGCACGAGTTTGAGGCTGGACAGGTGGAAAAGGGAGAGCTGGCGATCCCTTCAGTGCCAGCCTGGAGCACAGAAGGTAAGGGGGCATCCTCTGCCTGAAGCTGTTCCAGAGAATTCCTTGGCGGGATCAGTCCCGTTCTGTGCCTCCAAGGGCTGGTGGCTCTGGCCAGGGGACAGCAGATGGATTTGGGGGCATTCAGTGATGAAACTTTCCTGTCTGGTTTAAGATCACACGGCTGTGCTGGCATCAGCAGATCCTCATTCCTAAGGATGGCCACGGAACAGGAATTCCAGCCCTGTTCTTCAGTGGATCCCCATTTTCTGCTCAGCCATTCCCAGGGAAGCACAAAGCACTTTCCACCTCAAGGGCACTCGTGGGAACAAAAAGCTGCTACCCACCAGAGGAAAATGGGATCCAAGGGCAGGGAGAGAAAAATACGACAGCAAAATACGGGATACTGACAATCCACAGGGAATCCACACTGCAACTGCTCTGGAACTGCAGCACCAGCACAGATAACAGTGACCAGTGTGGTGTGAGCTCAAGGGAATGAGAAATCACCCAGAAACTCCCAACTGGTGGGCAGTGAGGAGAAACTGCAGTGCCCAAGGATTGCTGCTGCACGGACACACCTCGGAGCAGGAGCGGGAATGCTCCAGAGCAGGAGACCCCGGCTCGGAGGGGTGAAGGGAACAAACCTCATGTGAGGAGACAAAGGAGACACTGAGCCCCAAACCACAGCACTGCGGGGACACCACTGTTTTATTCCAGGGTATTTTCAGGAACCTCAGGAACGACAGGGCTTCTCAGGGTTAGGGACACTTGCAGCAACCACCAGGCAGGAGATCACATCCAGTATATCTCCAGTATGTATCCAATTGGATAGGGAATAGATGGGACAGATCTCATCCCATACATTCCAGAGGGTTTGGATATGGAATAGATGGGACAGATCCCATCCCACACATTCCCAAGAGTTTGGATATGGAATAGATGGGACAGATCCCATCCCACACATTCCCAAGAGTTTGGATAGGGAATAGATGGGACAGATCCCACCCCACACATTCCCAAGGGTTTGGATATGGAGTAGATGGGACAGATCAATAGATGGGACAGATCCTATCCCACACATTCCCAAGGGTTTGGATATGGAATAGATGGGACAGATCCCATCCCACACATTCCCAAGGGTTTGGATATGGAATAGATGGGACAGATCCCACCCCACACATTCCCAAGGGTTTGGATATGGAATAGATGGGACAGATCCCATCCCACACATTCCCAAGGGTTTGGATATGGAATAGATGGGACAGATCCCATCCCACACATTCCCAAGGGTTTGGATATGGAATAGATGGGACAGATCAATAGATGGGACAGATCCTATCCCACACATTCCCAAGGGTTTGGATATGGAATAGATGGGACAGATCCCATCCCACACATTCCCAAGGGTTTGGATATGGAATAGATGGGACAGATCCCATCCCACACATTCCCCAGGGTTTGGATATGGAATAGATGGGACAGATCCTATCCCACACATTCCCAAGGGTTTGGATATGGAATAAATGGGAAAAATCCCACCCCACACATTCCCCAGGGTGTGGATATGGAATAGATGGGACAGGTCCTAGAGGTCAGTGCAGCAGAGATGGACAGACACGGACACATCCACAGCGTTCCCCCAGAACATCTCCCTGGATTTTGGGATCTGCCTCTTCCCACCATTTGGATGGAAGTGAACCGACCCCTCGGAGCTGGCACTGTGAGTTGATTTAATTTAAGCAGCCTTTGGAGGCACCAGCCTTGCAGAGTTTATCCCAGGCAATTCCCAGGGCTGCACGCTGGCAGGAGATGGCCAGGGCTGATTCCAGCATTTGGAATGCACGGGGATACTCCAAGGGGAAGGCACGGAGCTTTCTCTCTTTCCCCTAAAGCAAAAGCAGCTGAGCAGAAGGGCCAGGACACTGCACAGTTTCACTTCTACCCACAGAACTGAGGTCTTTGCTGACACCTTTCACACCACGGAACAGAACTGATGAATAATGAAACACCCGAAAATCTGCAGAATAATCTGCAGTGTCTACAAGACAAATACACATCCTGTCCAAATTGACTCAGGTATCTTTAATAGCTCTTGAAGTGTTACATAGAACAGTTAAAAACTAGAATTAAATTCTCCTTATATTGATAGCAATATGCCTGACAAGCCCATTAATTTGTTCAGGTCTTGAACTCTGCAATAAGGAAAATATCCCAAAGTTAATAAACTCTCCTGTGAGTTGAGCCTGGGGAAAAGAACTGGTAAAATATGGAATAACATCTTTTATTCCAGAGGGAATGTGTCCCTTTCCGTAAGAGAAAGGCTACAGTCCCAGCCTACCCCTCCCTGTGTGTTGTGTTACAAATTAACTTGTGTTAAAATATACATTTAAAAAAAGCCACATTTTTATCTTGGGGAGAAAATAGCAACATATTGAAGCAAGGAAAAAAGCAAAGCCACCTCTGGTGCTCTTTTCCAGTTCTACCTGTGAACATTTGCACAGCCCAAACTGCAGTGACATCCCTCAAATGGAAGCCTTTCCATCCATGGATTTTTACTTTTTTACTCTAGTGGCTACATGAGAAAACTCCTGTCCTTCCAGAAGACAAAGATCAAGTGCAATGTCTGAACTCACAGATCCCAAATGTGAACATCAAAGTCTTGAAGGCTCTACCTCAGCAAAGCTGCCCTGGCTTGGCCATTCCCTCCTCACACTTGATCCCGGTATCCACAGTTTTTCCCAGTGTTTTTCCTTGGAAGTTTTCA